>NC_090666.1:7494462-8779962 GCF_013368605.1 Nyctibius grandis
ATCCATACAAAGCTGGCTTTCAACCTTCTGGAGAGATTCCTCCTTCTCCAAACGTCACTGCAGTTCTCACCACCACTGAGACACAGAGAAGCAGCAGATTCACATCCTTCATCTTAGACTCATTCACTGTAGTGCTGGAGAGAGCCATGTTGTTGCCTCGTAGAGACTCGCTCTGGCTACCTCTCATGCCCTAGTCCACTACACAGCCTCCTCGAGTTCTCTTTCAGTATTAAAACATTACCAGCATCTTCCATCATCTGAACAGCTGCCCCAAAATGCTTCAAGCTTTTCTATTTCCAAGCTGACAATTTCCGACCCTCTTGTTCTCTCTCTTTGCTCTTCATGCTAGGCCCCCCTTTGCCATCTGCAGAACTCCAGCTCACACAACACACAGACCCTTCTCCTCCTCCAGGCAATAGTGCAAGCCATAGGAGGACTTCAGATCTATTTTCTGACAGAGAGCATTTGGGGGCTTGTCTTTTGCAATCCAAAGCCAGCCCCCTGGCAGAAAAGAGAGCTTGAATTAGAGAGGAGAAAGAGTATCCGTAGCTTTGGTTTTGTCCCATCTTGCTACAGCCCTCATCATCAATACACCTCTCAGGCTTCTCAAAACACAGATCTGGGTCACCTTGAGACAAGAAGGAAATCCTCCCTTGTTTTCACACAGCTGTAACAAGCCCACAACAACCACATGCTAACAACAGCAACACCCAGGAGCTCAGCAGACCTGCTAGCAGAGAGCAGCAAGCCAGCTCTGCCTCTACCAGGTCTCCCCGTACTAGAGACTACCTTATTTCAAGATGAAGGAAATTTTAAGGTTAAAACATCCAGGTTTTGTTGAGACATTTCTTGGTTTGGAGAGGAACTGGCAAAAAATAAACTTATCTACAGTAGTATGTTGAGGAATTTAAATTAGATCTGGCCCTTAGCCAAGTTCAGCCATTAGAGAGCAGTACACTTCCTTGTCCTTGTCTGTACGTGTTGGAGAGAGGAAAGGCAACAGGAGCGGCACTACATAGTAACTCCCTGAGCCCATGTTCTCCTTGTGAGCCTCAAAAGGGTTCCCCATCCCAGCAGAGCATCTGTCCCAGGCAGATTAGCACTAGATAGCTTGAAAATAAAAACAATAATACCTACACATGCTCTACACAGCACACAAAAGCTTTTTGCTGCTTCACTTGCCTGGAGCACCCAGACAGAAAAAGCAGGTCTGATTGTAGCAGAGAGCAAACCAGACACCTTGTACACAGCTTCTCTGGCTCATACATGGTTTCATCTCTTCTGCAGACTCACAGAAGAAAGGCTGTAAAGAGTCAGTACAAAAACCAGCTTGCATCTGCTCCACACAAGACTCAAGCCTCTTGCTTCATGCAACGAACCACTACCTCTACTTTTCTGCCAAAGGACTCCTTTTTACATCACACGTGTAAAGCTGTTAACATGCAGTTTCTCCTCTAACACAGTGCAGTCTTCCAGGTTCTCCAACCTCATCCAGAGCACAAAAAAAAAACCAAGACTTGTCCTCTCTTTCCCAAAGAAGCACTGCTGGGATCCAGAATATACAATAAATAAATCAACACAAACAAACAAACCAAACCAGAAAGAATTTCCAGGCTAAGGCAAAAGGTCTTACCTTAGGAAGAAAAATGGACATTGCTGTGCTCCAAACAGGCTGCTTTTCCCCTGCATGACTCCCATCAGGCTCCAGCCAGCCCATTAGCAGCCAATTTAAAAGTTCACAGGTGCTAGAATAAGTAGCAGAGTATTCTGGGTACCTTAGTGTAGTAAAACCCTGCAGTGGGGGTGTGATTCACTTCAAGCAGAAGATGTGAAATGCTTTAATCAAACTAAGTTTAACAAAAATCTTCCTAATTCAAAAATCTATATTTTTCTTGTGCAAACCTTTAGAAATGTGAAGCCACCAATCGTTTGTTTGCATTTTCCCTTTCAGCTGCTTAGTACATTCTGGGCATTTGTATTTGCCCAAACTTCATTTTGCCCGAGTTGTCTGGAACGTACACTTACCACCAGCCATGCAGCTTGGTACAATTGTGTTCTGACCAACTTCTTTTTTTTTTTTTTCCTAATAAATATTTCAAGTGCTGGTTATACAGAGTGGGGTGGGGAAAATACTCACTTTTGTTTCAAGTTGAAACTTACCTTCTGTTATGATTCCAGATGCTGGAAGCAAATTATAGAATAACAGAGTATTTTTCATTTCGAGACAAAAAGTTAATGAAACCATTAATTTCTATCTGAATCTCCTTTGCTTGGACAAAGCTGCATTCTTGAACAACAAGAGGGATTTTGCTTAAAAAGTCATTCTACCTGCTTTGGTTTCTCAGGCTATTGCCAGGAATTTGAGCTGAAAAGATCTGGAAAGAATATGCTTTATGAAATAAAGAATGACAATGAGGAAAATACACTGCTGGGTTATGATGCACGTGGTTTTGACAGCTGATGCTAATAAAGCCTTTCTCAGGACTTCTTCTGTTGCCTTGTTCTGGCTCCACAGGGCAGGATAAGTGAAGGAACAACAGTTGCGCACAAAGAGGCTTTTGGCCTTTAACCTCCACCCAGAAGGTGTTGGATTGTGCTAGTGAAGGCTTCAGGCTAAGCTACATCCCAGGGCTTCTCCACAGGATGGGCTCGGAGGACTACTGATTCAGCAGGTCCAATTTTAGATGTGGTTTTCATTGTCATTTCCAGGCAAATCACTCACCTCTTTAAGCTCAAATTCAGGCTGCAAATGTATTTTGTACCTGAGACAAGACTATCTAGCAGCATATTTACTGGCCCTTGCCTAGCTCTCAGAGCGGAATTGCAGGGTGACAGCCCCCAGCACATCCTCTTCAGCATCCTGGGAGCAGCTCAGAGGTGGAAGGAGAGACCTAACCCAGTCAGGTTCACCCAGCAACAGACAGATTTCATGTGGGTTGTTGCATCCTCTGCCTGTCCCATCTGTCCATAACATGAACTCTGGTTTAGTAGCTGCCTAAGTTCAGACCCAAATGTTTTAGATCACCCATATGGAAATAGAATAATAATACCCTCACTTTGTACTTTTGCACTCACACAAGCATTTTGCACCAGAAGCTTTCAAAGTCAGTGGGTGCCCTTATACGTATTTCATAGAAACAGTCCTCTTTCTGTATACACTGTATACACATGTGGTTCTTAACATAGTACAGAGTAGTTCCAGCTACAGAGTTCACAGTCTAAATACACAGATTAGAGAAATCCAGATATGGGAACAGAAAAGAAAGGTGAAATCTCTTGTCCAAGATCAATGATGGTACAAAACCAGTTCAACTCTCATGCCCCACCACCCTTTGCTGGATCACACTATCCTGTGCTGCTTTAATTGCTCCAGACAGTTTTAATGAAGCCACATTGGACTGGAAGATGATGATTCTTTTGGGCCCTTCATGTTAATCTTAGCAGCCGTTATGGCTTCTTGAAATAGTTTTGCTCCCTTCTTAGGTTTAAAACCAGCGGAAGTGGATCTTCACCAGTGGCAAGAGGAGACGTGTATGTTTGCCATTAAAGGACTATTTTGACTCTTTCATGCTGTATTATAGCATTAGTGGACACACAAAATTACTTGCTCCCTCAGACATCTCTACTCCTTTTGTTTAGATCTTGGTGTCAACAGACTTAGGGTTTAGTGAAACTCTGAAATTGAGGAACACAGTTTCCCAGTGTGCTCCTTCAGTTCAGAGAAATAAATTGTCACAGAGCATAAAAAAAGCCAGTACCTCATTTTCTGTATCATAGCATCATGTTTAGCCACACAATACTCATGAGATCTGAACTGAATTACATTATGGCCCGTGTCCATTTTCATCAGAGTGGTGTGGCATTCCCCTTGATGCTGGGTGGTTATTATTTTAATTTATACCAATGAGAAATACATTGAAAAGTATAATGGGAAATGATTCTTATAACTCATCTGCTAAAAAAATAAAAAAATAGGATGATGAAAAATGCTTGAGAATTTAGTCAATTTGAGCACCTATGTCAAAAAAGGAGAAAATTACTAGAAATACCAGAAGTTTCCAGCTTTTCATTTCAAAGCAGCATTTTCCTTTGAGATAGACCTTTGAAAGAAACTAAGTAAAGAGGGACAAATAGACAAAATGCAATAAAATCCTAGAACAGTGGGCATGGAAGACTTCTTGAACTGAATTAACTGAGCTTGATTTTAAGAACTGGAGTCCCAAAATAAAAAGATCCCTACGAGCCTCCCAGGATAGTTAGCAGTCTACCCAGTACAACAGGCTTGTGGGGTGAGGCTCACATGCTGTTGAATCGCTCTCCATTGCACACAGAGGATGGGTGCCCCTTCTCCCCAGAGGCCACAGCTGCCCCTGTTTTGCACAGATGTGCTGGTGGCATAAAGCAGAAGTGACATTTGCCTTGAAGGAGAAGGCACCAGGGGAGCCAGGAGAGCTCGTCTCAGAGACAGGCAGCTTCTGCTGTGAGAAGAAACATAACTTTTTTCTTCACCAGACTGGTCCCTTCCTGAGATGGTTTGAGACCTTTTTATCTGCCTTTGAGGCAAAAGGACACAACTGCAGGTCCGAGAGGGAAACCTGAAATGCTGTCAGATTCCTCAGTGCACTTGCTCCTCTGGCCGCTTGGGCCTTGCGCACAAACCCAGTTGAGCAAGGAGAGCCCTCCATGGGTGCTGGTGGGCTCTGGACCGGGCTGAGGCCAGATAAAGCAACCTGTCTTTCGGTCCAGGCACTTAAGCAGCGAGAAACAAATGTGAGTGGGAAACAAATTTTCTCTGGTAAAAGGTTATAAAAACCCCTCCTCTAAATCAAGACAAGAACTGTTAGAAGATGACTGTCCACCCCAGGAGGGGAAATATAGAAAAAAAAGGCTAACATAAGTTTAATTTTAAGACAATGAATTTTTCAGTTTGTCACAAAGGCTGCCAATCACTCCAGGCTGACGGTGTCCACAGGCCAGGGTGAACAGACTGCCAGGGGCCATGGACAGAGGCAGGGAAAGAGCCACTTGCAAACCTCATTCCCCAGAATCTTGCATGGGTCAAGAGGAGGGCAGTCATGCAGGCTGCCAGGTACAGATCTGTCTAGCAGTGTGGCTCGTTCCTTTCAAGACCTGGCAGAAATGAAGTCCCACAAACTGTTTCGGATCTGTCAAATCAGCCTTTACTGCTGAAAAAAAGATGAAGTGCTGGGTAATTTTTCACCAGCTCTAGTTGCATGATACAGCTAATCAGATGGTGAGGAGGTCATTATTACCACAGGCACTTACATCTGCCATATTACACAGGAAATACAGTACAGAGTAGTGGGACAAGCGCTGGAGACTTTGTCCCGCACGCTGTTATACACCTGGAGCACTAACATGAATACTTCAGTAGTGGGATAACACCAATTCCTGCAGAGAGAATGTGGGCACAGATCCCACAAGTTATGCCTGAGGAAGAGCTGATTAGGGATGCCAAGTTTTGTCCGTGTGTAAATTTACAGTTGGTGGCATTTCCACTGTAAGTGCCATTGTCAAGATTTTAGGATCGGATTGCAAAAAAAAATGCATTTGACTGAAACTTGCCATTCAACTTCTCATCATCAGAGTAAAATACCATACTGTACCAAGAATGAAAAGAGAGAGAGAGAGAGAGAAAACAACAACATTTAGCAGGTTTTAAAATTATGCAGATATTTTTAATGGCTTTGGAGTATTCAGACACTCACTCATATGTCAGAAAACAGATTTGATTTATAGGAATGACATTTGGCAGAGCAATTAATCCATACTATGTTCTAATCATGTTTGGTACAAGGAGAGGAAAAAAAGTCAAACTTAGGTTTAAAGCTGACTGTGCCAGAAATTATTTTCAAAGAAGGCTCAGAAGGGTTTTTAGTAAGCTCAAGGACAAAATCTGGTCTTTTATTCTTTCCCCACTCCACTACCCAACAAGAGAATGAAGACTGCATCCCATTTTCTAGTTGAAACTACAATTAAATCTTCTTGCCTCCATTGGAGGTGAAATGGCAGTCTAGACCTCTTTGCTAAGCAGATAAACCCTCCTCCCTTCCATCAGGCAGAGCAGGGATTTGTCGTTGCATGAGTGCCCTTTGGTCTGATTTTTTTTTCCTGGAACACAACTTTCATTGGTCTCCATTTTGTCCATCTCAGAAACATTTCTTGAAATGGAAATGTTCAGCTCCCTACCTGGCATTGCTTAAATCTCCACTGCCAGAGCATTTACACTTGGCTCTGGGGCCTCTAGTGCCACAGATAGCAGTGCCGCAGCTCAGGCACCTGCGGCAGCTTCCACTGCAGCAGAGACCCAGGCCCAAGGGAGGCCGACTCTGCAGCTTCCCTCCTGGGTGGAGTGGGACCTTCTTGTCTCAGGCCCTAGGACCTTGTGCCCCAAAAAGGGGTGTTCTGCTGAGACCCGACAAGCTCACCTGGGAGGGCACAGCCAGACTGCTCGCTTGCCCAGCAGCTGTCCTTGCTCCTCTAGGTATAGAGGTATACCCGTGGCTGCTGACACCTTCCTTGCGCTGTGCTGGTTTTGTGTAAGTGTGAGCCCCTGTTGCTTTTATTCTCGCTTGAATCCTTGATGTTGAATTCTGCAGAGAGGAAAACCAACCCTGTGTTTCTCATCCAGTGTGACAGACGTGACCATTAAGAAAAGCTTCTCTGACAAATCCATTATAGAATACAAGAGCAAGCACTACGTGGTAGTTTTCACTTACGGACTTTGCAGAAGCCGTGAGTTAGCTCACACAGTCACTGCACCATGTCTAACATAGCACTAGTGCCAGTTTGCTGGGAGAAATCTCTCTTAAAGCCTGTTTTGTCTCAAATCTCTCAGAACTAAATCTGACAGCTGTTCACAACATAGCAATGCTAGATCTGTACTTGAGTTTGTACCATGGACTGCTTGCCACTGCAGGCTGGGCATTCACCAACAAATAAAAAAAAAATCTAACACTTCATTTGATTTTCCTGTTGTTGGGTTTTTTAATTATAATTTTTAAAACCAGACCTCCTCCCTCCACTAACTCTATTAACTCTCCTTCACACCCCATCTCCAGAAACTCCTGCTTAATTTATTCACAGATGAAAACATATTCCTGTACTCTCCTTCTAGGATAGCTTTAAAAATCCAAGGTTACACTTTTAAGAAAAATAAATAATTATTTTAACAGATTGGTTTTAACACCTGCTATGAAGATTGCAAAACCATTCACATTCTACCTATAACTCAATTTTCTCACACTCATAGCTCAGAAAATATTTGCCTCTGGGTTTAATAGCTTCCATATTCTTTTCTGTCTGAAGATGTATCATTAAATATTATTACTACTGGAGGTATGTTTGGGCAATGTCTTTCAGCCATATTTAAATTAAAGGGAGAGAAGAAAAATTCTGACCAAATGCACTATTTTTGGAAGATGAGTACAAAAAACCAGCTGGCCTGAGGT
Source organism: Nyctibius grandis (assembly GCF_013368605.1). Classification (NCBI taxonomy): domain Eukaryota; kingdom Metazoa; phylum Chordata; class Aves; order Nyctibiiformes; family Nyctibiidae; genus Nyctibius; species Nyctibius grandis. The sequence continues at coordinate 7,501,935 of NC_090666.1, forward strand.
AGCTTCTACTAGGAGCCACTGACTCTTTCTCGTGCAGTCAAACAAGGATTCACCCCCTCGCAGGTTTGTGCCAGCTCCATCACCCAGCTGTATTGGCCCAGCGGGCCAGAGAGTGCTTGGGGCAGTCTGCACAGTGGGACTGTAGCTTTTTCAGGGAACGGTGTATACCCCAGCATCCATCAAAAAACCCAATAAAATACAATACAGTAAAATATCAGCATTAGGACCTAGAGGGGAAAAAAATCACAGACAAAACCATTGACCTCGAGACTTATCATTCTCGCCGCAAATACGACAGCACTCGGCGACGGTTTTCCCTTGCTGGCACATACAGATCTCTCCCACAAATGCTGCTTTTGCAGCGTGAGCTGGTGGGCTGGGTGAAGCCAGACGGGGGGGTAAGAGGTGAACCTCTCCACCCTTTAAACTCAGTACAGCCCTCTCACTCAAAGGAGCGCTGTGCAGGCAAAACCTCCTACCTACAGGGACTCCCATGGGTGTTAATGGAGAGTTTCTCTCTGACACACACTTGTGAGCTTCCTCACTGCCATACCTGAGCAACTTGTACATTTTGCTTTGATTAATCTACTCTCAAAACTCTCTTGTGCTGTCTTGTGCCTGCTAGAGAAGGAAGAAGGGGTTGGGGCAGGTGCTGAGACTTGCTCCCTAGGCCTCCCAGGCTCTGCCCCACACCAGCTGGTGGGCAAGAGCACCCATGCAAGCACCCCAAGGCTGCCACCCTTCAGTGACCAGCCAGCTGGCCCAGCCTGGAGTGAGGCTGCTGTCTCCATGGTGCAGAGACCAATGGTTGTGTGCAGTCTTTCTATTGCCTTTCCGTTGGAAAAAATTCCTGCCTGTCCAGATGTTGCTCTCCAAGTGTCAAGGGCAGTCCTGCACTCGCTTTGCCCCCTTCCTGGCAGACGGCCTTTATTTAGGCACTGACTTTGATCTCAGCATGGTGCTGCAAGCCGCTCCACTTTCACTACGTGAAGCAGCTGGAGGATGGGTTACCCAAGGCATGAATTCACAGATGACTTTTAGCGCAAATAGTCTGACACAAAAAAAAACCCCACAAAATAAAATTATGGAATAATAACCAAATGTGGCATTTCAAGTCCCCTGCCTTTTCCAGGGGAGCATCTCAGGCTGTTACACTCCCCCACAAGTTACTCAGATAAAATTGGAACAGATAAAGATCCCAAACCAAGCAATATTTCATGTGCAAGCATGAGTCCGATCTACACATTTTCACATATAACATGGCATTTTGCCATGAAAACTTTCCATTATACCTGCCTGAAGCTTTATCTCCTAGATTTACTACTAATCAGTGCTTTTTCCCTGCACTGACAAAGACAGTCACTGTCTGAGGAGTCATTATGTCTCATACAAGTACACAAAACTGGTAAGTGTTTCAGGTTTGATGTTACAACTGCTCACTGTCAACTTGGTATCTGCTGCTGCCAGTTATTCCCTCCACAAACTCTTTGTCAGAGCGCTTATGTTTTTGTGGAAGGCTTTCAAGTTCTCTTTGCGAGTTGAAATCCACACCACACACACGCGTACAGGCATGCACACACACTGCTTTAAATATCGTAAACAAATGATACCACAAGTCTTTTCGAAGCATCTTAAAGAGCTCTTCTCTTTCATAGGATAATGTATGTGGATTTTCCTGAGGATGCCTTATGCACTGTTTTTTGGTTGTGGGTTTTTTTGTTGTTTGTTTTTTTTTTTTATAATAGGAAATAGGTGTTCCCTCAGTGCCTGAATTTTGAAATCTGGAGTGTGGGTTCTTCAGTAGATGTGGCAGCATGTGGGTATTCTCTCCTGTTTTTAGAACTCAAGTTGCTATAACAACCCACGGCATCTGTTCAACCCACTACCTAAGCGGCCTTTTTTTTTTTCTTCTTTTCTTTCTTTCCTTTTGGGTCTCCTATTCTTCTGAAGTCAAGTGCTTTGCTTTTTATTTAAGGAGCTAGCTTATGCTCCAATGTCTATATGCAGAGTGAGCTGAAAGAAGACAAAATCTGTGCTGAAAAGATCACAACTTTTGGAGAGTATCTGGCTGAGTGGGATGAGTTCGGGGCTCGGCCCTGTTCCTGCTGAAGTGAAGATTCACTGGTTCCTGCTGTGAGTCTGAAATTCACTGCCACAGCTCATGAAAGTGGGGGTTTCTCTGTTGAATGACAGACAAGTGATGGACCCTACCAGGGAGCCACGGACAGAACAAGAGCCAACAGACGGACGATCTGTATAAGTGGCTCTGTTTAATTATTATGCTTCCTCCTTATCAACCACTTTTCTCTTCTGGAGAAAATTTTGATTTTTATTGAAATTTTGAAATTTTTTCCAGATTGGGGGGGGATAAAAGAGAGAGATTTTTTTCATTCATACCAGAGCAGCAGTGCCACATAGACACTGGGGTTTGGATATCCCACCCTCCTCTGTGGGTTAGCTGCCCAGGTTTCATGCTTCATCATACAGCACTGCCTGTGAAAAAGAGGAGCTCATCACTGCTAGAGTCCCTGACTGCAGTGAATCGGGGAAGGCGTAGACAGCTACCAAGTCCTACGCACAGAAAAGAATGGGAATGTAGCTACGGTTCCCGTGAAGTAGACAGGACACTGGCTTCAATGGGAATATTTCTGGTTTAGGATGAAACATTTTGTCTGTGAGTTTTTTAAAATAATTAGGATTTTCTGTCCATATAAATCACTTTCATTAAAACCTCAGTTTTCCACAAAAAAAAAATGCTTTTCACAAAAGCATTTGCATTTTCTCATCAGCCCAGCTCCAAAATGCTGCTACTGTCAATCAGCAGATAGCAGTGCTGGGCATACGCAGGTCTGTCCAGCCCCCATCGTAATGGCTTGTCAGAAACTGGGAAAGGAGATGACATTTCTTAGGGACCTCAGTCCAAGCACGTTGAGTGTCTCAGAAGCGATGGAGCAATGTTCACAATAATCTGCAGAGCAACTGACTCTCCCATATGAAATTCTGTGCACAGATAACTTGTAAATGAACTGAGGTGTAAGCTGCCCTGTCCTGACCCAATCACACCTCTGAATTCATGTCTCCAAACGAAGGCACTGCTAAGGGATGTGCTCAGAGCTATAGACAAGGAGATGAGGCTCGTTGTGGGTAGGATTTGCAGGCTTTTGGCTGCCACATGAGCTCTGCAGGAAGGTGGCACTGGGAAGCCAAGCTCCTTCTTGTCTCATGCAGCTGCCTCTGCCTGCAAGGAAGCTCTCCAGCAAAGAGAGTGCATACAGTTAGTGAGAGGCCTGGTGCGCTAGAGTGATGTATCATGTCACTTCAGCCTTGGCCATTCCCCACCCCTTGTACACCAGATATTGAAGGCAAGAGTTCACAGCAACTACTAGGCTCAGCAGCGAGCAGGGCTGAGCCACACAGGCGGGAGACAGTGGCTCTTGGATCAGAAGGAACAGTCCTGGAGGACAGGAGATGACTCAGAGCCATCCCAGGGACTGGGAGCATGGAAAGCCTCCAGAGAGGTCTGTTCTCCCACAGTCTCTCCCTTCTCCTGTGCCACCACTAGACCTAATCTTAATCTTCACTTACACCTACATACAGAGCTATATCCATACCTACTAAGGGGAGCTAGACATAGGCAAGGTGTCCTTCACCTCACATAAGGACTTCCAGGGCTAACTGTAAGCAGTCCAGTGCAATGAAAACTCCCATGAGGGTCAAGCAACCTGGTTTCCCATTTGGCTCAGGAAGCACAAGATAATTTTCTCTGAAATCACACCTTTCTCCTTCAAAGCTTCTGTGTATATTTGGTAACTTTTACATATGTCATTTCTGTACAACAGCCACAGCTCCCACCTGGAGTTTTGCAACATTGTCCACATGTTACCTTTCCTATAAATGTGTTACTGATACTATTTTTGCACTACAGAGAGAAAATGAGAGGAAAAGAAAGCAGAAGGAATGAAGTTGCATGCCAGCTGCCAAACTGGGGCTCACCTTGCGTGGTAGAAAAGAGAACGCACAAGAGCCACCTTTCCCCTTTACCTTGCAAACGCACAGAGACAGGGTCTCTCTCTGGGCACAGGGATGAACACCATACTGAGCTGCCAGCAATCCTGTTGCTGGTCAGGGTCCTGAGCAGACCTGTCTGAACTGTTCCACCTCACCCCCAGCAGGTAGCACTGACCTCTGAGGCTCAGCAGCTATGGTGCAATGACATTCACACAGTGCTGAGGAATGTGGCAGATCTCAAAGCAGAGCAGGAGGAACCTGGAGCAGGCCACCTTGCCATCAAAGGACTAGTCACATTCAGCCTCTTCACTGCTCATGCTGCTGTAGTCCCGCTGTGCTCTGCCATGAGATATAGATAGATAGGCAGACAGACAGACAGACTGACTGACTGCATTTCCTTCATTTCTTTGGGAGAAATTATGTGGGTTGTTTTTATTTTCTCCCCACATACTTTCTGATGAGACCCGTCAACACAGCTGCCCCTCAAACGGCCTCCAGTCATCCAGGCCAAGAGCCCTGCAAGAGGAGGCTTTGCTGTGGAGCTTGGCCAGCCCAGGGAGAGGTGCCCTGCAAGGCTGAGGGCACTGACAAGACGGGAGCATGAAAACCAGTGCAGGACAGGCAGCAGCACTGAGAGTGGACCTTCATTCATCAACAGCCTTGGCACTAGCAGTGCCCTCTGTTTCTTTCCCATAGTCTTGAGGGCAAAAAACATGTGGGCATCCTCACTGTGATTCCAGCAGGATCCCTGTGGAAGTGGTTGGAAAGAAGGGGAAAAGAACAGAAGCAATTGTAGCGCTTGTATACATCATGTAACCCAAAATAAAAGTGGGAAGGGTGACCCTGGGGAAGATTTCAGTGTTTGGGCAGAAGCCACATTTAAGAACCAGTGTGCCAGCTCCAGATCAAGAGCCAAAGAGTGATTGCAGATGGATTTATCTCAGAAATACTTCCTAGTGACACTGGATACCACAGCGCAGCACCTGTGTAGACAGCCATGCACAAGTACTCATGAGTTGAACAAGAAAACTGGGCTAAGAATTGAAACCATTTCCAACATGCATATGTTTAGTGCTACTATATAGGATGATGACTCCCTTTTAATCTCCTTCATTCTTACCCTGGGTTGGTGTAAATCAGCATAGGTTAGCCTTGCTGCGCTAGTTTACATCAGCTGAGGACCTGGTGTTCAATATAAAGAAGATGTAATAAACCATTACGACGTTCCCAAGGACTGGTTATTGGAACGGCAGAAATCTCAAGATTAGTCTAGTGGAAAACACAGACACACAAATTTTTTCCTGCACACTTACTTGACTTGCACTCTGAGAAGTGCTAGTATGAGCAAAAGATAACATCTGAATATTTTAAATGGATAAAATTTATTTCTATTCTACTTTACCAAAAGCTTTGCCTACTGATTTGGGGAGGAAAGAGGCCACGTAGGCATCTGTTCATTCAGCACCTTTCTCAAAATCCCAGGATTAATAGACTACTACTATGAAGCCTGAGCAGGAGATAATATAGCTAGAGCCAGATTTTATTGTAACTTAATGTTCCGATCACAGTAACGTAACCTGACCCAGAGCCTTCATTCCTGGGTGTAGGTTATAAAAAAAATAAACACATTAAGATTTCTTTCATTGTAGACATGGCAGTTTTGATCACAAATTACTAAAGTTCCTTGTGAAAAGTCCAGTAAACAATGTTTTGAAATCTACATTTTAAAGCTTTATTTCAAACTTTAATACTAGATTTTCATCCCTATTCTGCCAGAGTTTGAATCCAGACCAGTCTACCAAACTTCTGGTCATATCTCTGCAGTGATATTTAGAAATCATAGATCTAAAATGACAGTTCTCCACCTTTTACTATGCTGAACTAAAATCCTGGTGACAAACATCCTGATCAGTATGGCTGTTCTCTAAACTAGGATCCAGTACTGGGGCTCAAAACCACTGGGTATCTCGGGAGGTCACACTGGCTGCAGGGGAAGATGTTCTACCCTGACAAAATTACAAATCCCCCTGAATGTTTTGAGTGTTAGGTACTTCGGTACCATTTTGAGCTCTTTGCAGTAGGGTTCAGTGGCATTAAAACCTGGACTTCTCCATATGTGTAATCAGCATTGACAGCTTGTTACGTAATTCTTCTGCAACCCAGCAAGACAAACATAAGACGTTGCCTGTGATCCTTGGGCAGGTTGGGACCAAACGCAGACCAAGAGATGTTTAAAAGTATTTTCATTAGGCAGCATTTCCAGCTGTACCACTAACACTGTTCAAAATGGAAAGCAATTCTCTTCCTGGCACCATTTCAGAAGATTTAAAATGCATGATTCTAATTACTGCCTGACAAATAATCCTGGAATGCTAGCTGGGAAGTTTGCAGTGCAGACAACAGATACATTATCATCACACTGGTATATTGAACTTTTTATGATGTCTAATATCTCTAGGTTATAAATGAGTGAAAGCATCCTTTGCCACTGGCAGAGTACAGCCCTCTAGCACACAAACTGAAGGTTCAAATGTTAGTGTGACACAGCTATAAGCCCAAGGTCATTTTGTGGTAAAACAGTCTAGATGGTTGCCAAATCTATCTTTGGACTACTCTTGATCACTTTGGATGGTGTTTTCATTCGATCTTTCCAGAAATTCATAGAATTCCTCCACATTAAATTAACTCTTTGCAGTTCTGTTTTTGTTACAGAGCGACTGCCTAAATCTCAGGAAGATCAGGGTTTCCTTTATCAAGCCCACACATAGATCTGTATCTGTTTCTAGCAGCAGAGCTCAATTCAAACTTCTTCAGGGGTCTGAATAATTCATTCTTTTCCCCCTCCCCAGGTTCCTGGCAGCAACTGGGATCTCCACGTTCCAAAATACCAACAGGCACTTTGTCCTCTTCATGCACACAGCCCTGCTGTGGCAGTTCAGAGGATGCAGAGACTTCACTGGGCTGTGGGTATGCCTGCTTCGGCTATCACTTCAGGAAAGTCCCATGCCAACTTTTCTGAGCGTTGCCTGTCACTCGTATGAGGTGCACTCAACATGCAGAGTTGATTTAAAGCCAAAGCCTAAGTGAGTCCAAGCGAACAAGTGTGATTCACATGTCAAGAGATCAAAAGAAGTTTCAAGTGGGAAGAGCAGCCACTAGGAGAGGTAAGAAAGTAAAGAGAGATTAAAGTCCCCCGTGCCCCTGCAATGCCTATACAATAATGGACTGAACTGAATAATGTCACTGAAAATTTTGCTAGCTGCCATCTGTAAACACCTCTGACAGCAACGGCTTATCACCCAGGCTAGCAATGTGGACTGATTTAATGGTATTTGATTAGTTTAAGCCCCCCTCTCTCTTTTTTTTTTTTCCTCCTAAGAAACAGCTATTTGACATAAACATCTTTGTTTGGCATATCACTAGGAGATCTGCTGCTAATTATAATGCTGAACCCAGATGCTGGTGGAGGAAATTAATCTACGTCCTGCGTAGTTTGTTGGGCTTGTTTTAGTAGGTTTGCCAAATATTTAGTGAAACCCTCATATGACTTTTATTATCTGGAGATAGATATTAAAGGGCCAAATACCGTTCTTATTCTCACTGGTGTAAACCCAGACAGCTCCATGGAGCGAAATAAAAATAGTTACATTACTATGGATTAACATGACGTTAGTCTAGATTTACAGTACCGTAAATCCTCAGCAGTGGAACCAGGAAGCTAAACCACAAATACTGCATCATCTAAACCTGGGCTCTTCTCTTAGCTGGAAAGCACATTTTTGATCCTGAGCAAAATGCCAGTATTCAGTATTTATTTTGCTACATTGGCATACAGAAATCACTTTTATTTTGGAAGTTGGCTGACAGAAAACACCTGTGGAATAACTGGCATCGAAATGACTCTGTTCAGAAAAGCAAAAATGTTTCATTACAAAACAGTTCAATCTATGAGCTGCTCCAGGGGCCAAAGAGCCTCATCTGCCTGCTTGGCTCACCTGGGTTTCCCATAACACATCACCTGTGGAGGAAGGCTGCTGGTGGTGGAAGCTGTTTGTGTGGGCAGGGCAACCCCAGGGTGAGCACCGGCCTTGGACATACAGACTGCAGACCCGAAGTCCCAGGTGGCACCAGGAGCTCACTTGGGCCCAAGGGAAGCTCACACTCCCCCAAAGGAAAACATTTCAGTTCCACTAGGAAAAATAGTCCAAACAAACAAAAAAGAAAATACATTTTTCAGCTGCAGAAAAATTGACTATTTCTCTGTAGAAAACATTGAGTTTTACTAATCTCTCCTTTCCCCACCCATTTTTACAACACAATATTTTCCTGTTGCAAAACTGGGAGGTGGGGAACCATCAAAATAACTGATATTTCCCACACAGAAAACAAATGTAAGCTTTCGGCTGTAAGCTTTAAACTAACTAAAAAAAAACAAACAAACAAAAAAACCCAACAAACTTTAAACCAAAAATCCCCAAAGTCAGCATTCCCCAAACAGAAGCAAGTCTATGTTGTGAAAAGTGTATTTTCCATGAGAAACAAAACTGACAGAAAATTTCCCACCCTGCTCACAGACAAAACTGAGTAAGCCAGAAGAGCATCCCTGTATGCCAGCTGACATTTAAGGCAGTAGTATCATTTAAACAATACAGACCTAAACACAGGAAATTTCCTAGGGAAAAAAATAAAAACCCTGCTGAGAGATGATAACCTCTGGTACAATGAATGGCTATTAACCCCACCTGGTCATCATTTGCAGGAAATGCCATAGCCCTCAACTGGGGTGATGATTTTTGAAAGAAAACAGATATTTATAAAGTAATAATATAAATTTTTAATTTAAATAGATGATGTGGTTTCATCTATGGCATTTACAGTGCATTGTTAATTGTAGTTACCCTGTTGGAAAGCCACTTTTCACAGAAGCACCAGGTCCTAGGATTATGTGTGAAATGGGCTGCTGCTATCTGAAGGGGTGGAGGGAAGGGAGCTTTGCAGCAAGACCCCTGTCAGTAAGACACGATTCCCATTTCATTGAACAGGCTGCAGAGCCCAACTCACAAGTTAAGAGATCCTCAGGGATCCATGTAGATCAAAGTAATTTACAGGAGCCTGAGGCTAGCTGTACAAACTGAACAAAGTCCAGTTCTCAGCCTGACAGTAATTGAGTGGGACAGATTTTAGGCAAAACAAGTTCCTGCTTTGTGCAGTGCTTGGAAGGCCTCCACGGTGTGTTCCTATCCAGGTACAGTAAGCAGCAGCAGAGCAAGTTCTCTGTTGAGGGGATCTTCCTTCGTTGCAGATTTGAAGACACTGCCACCAAATAAATCACTTCAGAACATTTATTGTCTCTCATACATCCTTTTGCTCTGATATTCTCTGTGGAGGTGTTTACCACCCGAGTTTGCTCTGCATTTTGCCCAGACTACACAGGTTTAAATTTCAAGCGTCTTTTCCAAGCCAGGAGGGGCAGAAGTAATTTGCTACATTAGCAGGCAGGTTAAGTATCGTTCCACACAGCAGCAAATGCTTATCCTTTTTGACAGACGCATCTGGAGCAGCAGAGGGTACATTCACCTTTGATGTGGGTTTGGAGAGCTCCAGTGCTTTGTGTACTCTTTGGGCTAAAGCAAACACAACATAATTTGCCTTTCTGCAGCATGGTTCCATCTCAAGCTAGAATTTGGCAAAGAAAAACAATGCTAATAAAACAAGTGTGAAGGAAATCCAAATATTCGTGATTTGCATGGCAATATCTTCCACACTCCTTTGGACACTGGAGTAAAAATGGGACCTTAGACTTGCATTATTCCGCTAGAAGCCCAGCTACACATCACAGCTCCCCAGTCAGCACTATCCAGAAACCAGAGTTCAACCTTGCTTTCCAGAGGAAGGCCTTCAACTAACACCTCATGCTGCAGCTGCTCACAAGATAGACCTTTCTCCTTGCACAGGGATCTGAGGGACAGAGGTTTTGACCAGAACACCTCTCAGGACAGCGGTAAGAGCACAGAAGCCCGAGGCTATTCAGATGTACACCCCATACAGTCAGGAACAGAGTCAGGGTACAGAGGATGCCATTTACAAACCAGTCCAGTTACAAGCCTAAAGTGACAGAAAGAACTGGAGACAGCACAACCTCTCCCTTCTGAACTGCAACAGTGTTCCAGAATCACAGAAATCACAGCAGAAATGTGGTTGCCATACATTTAAGAAACTGACTTCAGGTGGGCAACCTGCTCTGACAGATTTTGCATTAACACACCAAACTGTACTTGCTAACACTTCACATCAAAAAGCAGGTGCACGCATACACGCACAAGCAGCAAACCAGGACTCCGAGCCCCGATCCAGTTGGAGCTCGCTCCAAGGAAGCATGGGACGCTGCCAGGGTTCGAACATGAGGCTTGGCTCCAGAAAGGATGGGAACCACTAGACGACACACTTCTTTGGCACAGGTGGAGCCCAACCCCAGAGATCTGGAAGACAACCAAGTACAGACAAGCCACTACAGCCGGCATTCAACACAGCTTCACACAAGCGTCCTCCTGTAACCTTCTGGCTTTACAATCATTTGCACAGTGAAACGGCGGCAGCAAACTGTAACATGAAGAAGAGTAATACTTTCAGAAATCAGTGTGATATATCGGCCTGTAGAATAATTCTTTATACAGGTAAATGTTGTCCAATTATTCTTGTGGTATACTTTCGATTGTCATTCAGTCCACAATGAATGCTATCAGTGTAGTAAGCTAATAGAATTGAAATGTTAACTAAGATTATTGATAGTGCCCTGTATCTAGTCCATTATAATCTCTGCCTAGAGATCGCGGAGTCCATAATAGCTAGCAATAAAGTATTTTTGTCCATAAAGAAGGAAGATAACCACTGCACGTATACTTCACTTAAAAGTACTCACTGACTTAAAATTTCTAAATATACGATGCTTGCTCCAACTAATATGGAATTATTGTTTCATAAAGAGTTGCTTGCACTGTCCTTTTAGTTACAAATTCTGTTTTTTCAAGGACAACTTAATACAGAGTCATTTAAATTGCTGGCATTTACATCTCTAATAAACTGTAACCTGATAATCAGGGACTATAAAGGATTTTTTTTTCTCTTACTTTATCACAGAGCAGCCATAAAAGTACAAAATCCACAGGACCGTGTGTACCTAGTCCTAATGACAAACATAGGGCTTCATCCTTGTGGCCTCAGCAAAACCCGATAGACTGGGCCCCTGAATGAAAAGACTAAAACAGTTGTTGTCCTCAAATATTTACTCATACTTCCTCCTTTCTCAAACCAGATGCCAAGCTCCTGCTGCCTCTTCACTTGCAAGAGTATTTGGCTCTTTGCTTTAATTCTTCTCGTGCTCTGTATGAGCAGAAACGTCCGGTGCAGATCGCGCCTGCTGTCACATTTACACCAGGAAGGGACTGGGAGAAGAGCTGCCGCTTCTGTTTTACGAGAGCACTTTGGGCGTTGCCTTGTACACACACAAAGTGGCTTTTTACTTCCTCCTCAAGACATATTTTATTGACTCATTTATTATGCCTTCATTTTACTTAGGGTGGACAGAAATACGCTGTTTAGATTTACTTTTGTACAGAAATCCAGCAGCAGCAGGGGAACTACAGTTCCCTGTGCTAATACTACGAGAACACAAGGATGGCCTCACTAAGTTTAGCCTGTGCCCCAGCCAGACCAGGGACCCTTCTCCAAACATTAATTTAAATGTCATAAATTCTGCATCAGGCAGATGAAAACCTACTTGTACTATTTGCTTTGTCCACCTCATTTTCACTTACTCTGAGTGCCAACCATCAACCCCATTTTCCCCACACCTCTATAAGCTTCTCCTTTCTCCTCCCTTCCTTGGATGCCCTTTTCCCCTTCCCTTTCTGTTGGCTAAATTCAAGCTACAGGATGAATCTATGAGAAGCGGAAAATACATCGTGGCCAAAATGAAGCCAGAACAGGTTTGACAGCAAACAAGGCACATCCTTGCCTTGGGCCAGGCACATGCTCCTGATGGTACGGAGGGAACGGTGTTGCTGGTAGGTCGTCTGTGGGGAGCACAGGCTGCCCCATGTGCTGCCTCCCTGGAGATGGAGACAGCTTCACTCTGCTACCAGATTCTCCAGGCCTTTCGCTTTTTAAAGGGGAGGGAAAAGGGAGGCCCATGTACAAGCAGTATAAATAAATCCAAACAGAGACATAATTAGACTGTCTTTGCAACAATACAAAGAACAGCAAAAACACAAGTCTTAAGTAATAAATGACATTTTGGTCTTGAACAGATTATAAATGCTATGGAATTGAAAGTCAACATTTTCCTTCCATTCACTGGCTCACATTTCTCTTACAATGGAGCCTCTTTTAATAGCTAATCACAGTCACCACATCCAAGGAAGGGAACAAGCAAACTGGTCTACAAGTCTTCAGCTCTGTGAGGTGGCAGCTGCATGAAAGATTTCAGGGAGAGGTTGGACCCAGTCGATGCACATCTGGGACACCGGGGACAGCTGCAGTCCTGGGTACCTTTGCTACCAAACACTCTCCAGAATCAAGGGCTCTGGGATCCACAGCCATCTATGAAGCCAATAGCTAAAGCCTCTTTCACTGCATTTTTTTTGTTGCTGATGGTTTTATTGTTTCTCCACAGCAATGCCAATGAGTATTAATTCTGTTTCCTCTTTGTAGCATTTGATGCCAATGTATCTCTACTCAGTCGTGATTTTCTCTGGCACCCAGAAAGGTACGCCAAGCTCAGCTCCACGGGCTACGTGCAGTTATTGGTACCAGCGCAAAGCGGATGGAAATCACTTCAGGATCAGGATGGCATTCGCTACCTGCTGGCGAATGCCAACCTTCAGTCAGATGCAGTGCAACGGCGATTCCAGCCTCAGGCCTTTAAAGGCTGCAGCTCTGCTCTGTCCCATTCCCTTGCCAATGGGGCTGCCTATAAAGTTTTCAGCAAGGCACATTTATTGAAACTCTGAGGGAACCAAGGATTCATTAAATGCCCTATCAGATGTAAAATACATTTTGCGTGGTCCTGCAAAGGAAATTTCTGCACTAATGTTAAAAGAAGTCACTGCCAAATATTTCAGAGGAATAATGTTTATAGATTGAGACTGATTCCCTTCTCCTTGTTGGAGCTGCAACCATACAGAGTCAGTGTAAGGCAAAGCAGAATCAGGTTCTGGCTAATTTTAAAGTACTGGATTGCTGAACCACAAACTAGGTGTGGCAACTGGGTGGAAAAGCTATTAGTAGCAAACAAATAATTTTGGCTACCTGGGAGTTAGGAACTCAGGAAAGAGAGGAAAACAGAGAAAAGACATCAAGCACAACCAATCACATTAAATGGGTCAGAGTTTAGGAACGCAAAAGCTTGTCATATCCTTTTAATTATAAGGGTAAGTTTAAGAATAAAAGACGCGATTACAGCTGAAAAAACACCTCGCTTAAAGACTAAGTGAATAGGTCTACGTCCTGCACCCTTCCAAAATAAACATTTCTAAGGTGGAATATATACATAAAATACCATCAGAAACTCAATAACATTTTTTTTAAAACTTCTGACCCATAGAGCATTCCCTTGCTAAGAATTTATTCTAGGTGTGAAAAGTCACTTTGTAAACGCAGATTAATTTACAAAGGCTGTGTGTTGGAGCAGAAATGTTATCCAGTCAAGCAAAAAAGCAAGACCAACCCATAGAGCTCCCCAGGTACAGCCATCCTGTCCCCGCTACAGCATCTCTCCATGGGCTTTCAGAGACAGGCTAAGCAATATGGCATAACATACATCCTCCATTAATATCAGGCCCTTTATTTAGCCTTCACCTTTCCAAGTTCTGTATCCCATTTCTGCTCATGCTGGTATCAACAAACACTAGTGAAAAGCCACAACTTGACTCCCTTATTTCCCGAGCTACCCAGGCAGACATAATGTAAAGGTTACCCAGCTAACATGGGAGTCACAAGCCCTTCTACCAGGCACTGCAGCTTTGGGTCTTCAATGCTGTTCTGAACAGTTTCTTTTGATCCTCATAGTTTTGTAATTTTAAAGTTTGGCCTCAAGGGGGAGATGACAGAGTTAAGGATCTTTGATCAGTATGTGCACGTTCTAATAATCTCAAAACTCCGGTAGTCCCGAATTGCATTGCCAAGATAATCCTTCTCCTACAATTTCCCTTAGCCTTTGAGCTGTGCTTTCAGTGACAGCTCACAGTGACCTTTCTGCCAGCTGGAACCTGACCATGGCTCCTGAAATACAAATCCACATCAGCGAGTTTGTCCCAGTCAATCCTACAAGCCAAATCTGAAACCCATCCTTGTCAATGGGAACACAGAACTGATCCTGTTGGCTGGATCAGATCTTTGCATCAAGCACACACTGATTACATTAATGCCAAATGCTTTGCAGGATCGTACCCTTGGTTTCCATTAATTTACAGCGCATCTTTCCAGACACAGCTAAAGTAGTAATCTTCTCCTAAATTTTCCAGTTTGGATGAAAACATAGCTGTTCGGTATCTTGCTCTCAGCAGCAAGGACATCAACCCAAACTTGTCTCAGCTAAATTGACCTAAACTCTCTGCTTTTTCTTGTGGCTGGTTCCCCATGGCACATTTGGCTTTCTCATCGGGATAAGCTTGGTGCCATGCACTTCATGCCATCTGTTCCACAGGACTACATATTTATGGTGTCTACAAAACAGAAAATATTTGTAACATTCATTTCGTCAGGGTGTTCACATACTCCACATCTCTAATCACAGATCACACACCACCAGGCTGCTTTGAGGAGCCTGAGATAATATGGAAGAGCCTTGGCTCAAGCTGAGGTCAAAAGCCTACAAATAGTTTTCAGATAAATTCACCGAAGTGGGACACGTTAGGTCAGCAATACCTTGAGAATATTACTACACATAATTTTGTTACTGAAAGAGAGGAGGAGTACAGACACATGTAGTTTCTGGGCATGCAGGAAGGCAGGTGTGCAGGTGATGAACCAAGGTGGATTGGTGGATAACAAACAAAGCCTGGCACGTATTCAGGAGCTCTGGTCAAAGCACAACATCCCTGCACCATGAGAATACATTCAAGACACAAGGTGGACACTGCTGGGTCAGTAGCCAGCCTATCTCAGACCTTGCGGCACTTAGGTGGGGTTCAGGGACAGAAAATTCTGATGGTTGAGGCTGAGTTTGGTTCAAGCCTGATCTCATCCTTTATCAGAAGATAGATTTTTATCCTGTTCATTTATTATAGCAAAGACATACTCCTTCCCTTCAAACTATGGCCACATGGAAAGACCAGGTGTCAAATATCCTTTCCACAGGAAAAGAGGGCTCTTCTCAGGTGTCTTAAAGTTATGGGCAAAGGTATTGACTCCTGCACATTTGTCTACAGTCCCTTTCCCTTAAATGTCAATCTGTGCTGTAACCACAACTCCTATTCTTATGCAGCTTTTCTCAGGTATCCATAAGCAAATACTTGAAGTGTTTGTATATTTGTGCTCTAAACCCAGTCTGTCTTGCCTAGGCTTCACATCATATAAAAAGCTGAGCATTGTATCTAGCTCTGGCGTAACACACAACTTTTTGGGGGAGGAGACTGGCAGGTAAATCAGGGGGTTAATATTCTGGTGCTTTTCCAGCAGCCCCCTGCGGAACAGGCAGGCTTTCTCTAAACAAAACCAAAAGGGAAGCAGGCCATGCTGCTGGCAGCAGCACACACCACTGGAGGTGCCCTCCCATTCCCCCGCAGGCAGCGATGGTGGGGAGCTGCGCCGCAACAGGGTAAGGCCAGCACTGGTGGGAAGGTGGTCTCTGCTCAGCAGGTCCCATGCTGCTCCCAGCCCATGTGTACAGGCACGCTCTCTGCATCTGCGGCACACTCCTGCGTGTGCTGCATCTCTTGGTGTTCAACACACACAGTGAGGACTGGTAAAGCAGTCAAGCAAAGGGAAGCCTCAGTACAGTATCACTTGTCCCTTCAAGCTGTCCACAGATATTAATGGGACAGATGGAACAAGTGATTGGGCTCTAAGTGATCCAGCTTCTACTGGCTCCAACTGGAGCTTGAAGATAACACATACAGACAATAAACTAACTCTAAAGGAGATTTACAAAGCAACAGATAATTTGGTTGAACAAAGCCAAGTTATCAGACATTTGCAAAGCCCTAAGCTCACCTAAAGGCACAAAGAACTCAAGAAAGTATCAAAAAAGTTCTACAGGGAAAAAGAGAGAATAAAATTAATTCCCCTAATGTACCACAAATATCAACCACCACACACTACCTACAAACCATATGTTTTTCCCATCTGTTCTGTTAACTTCAACTAAATTTATAGTATTTGGGCTATCGGAAGAATTGTCAAGCCTGAGCTGGGCAGGATTATAAAACCTAGGTGTTATTACACTTTAAAAGACATTTTCCCCTCCCCCTACCACACGATTATACATTTCTCTTGCTGTCTCCTGCCTCTGGTAGTACAGAGGATGCTGTGCTTGTTCTCAGCTATGGTAAGCGGTAGGGCATCCCTAGCCCCCCAACAAAAGAGTAGCTCCCCTGCCTTTCTGGTTTTCCTCTCTCTTCCCCATCCTTCTCTCCAGGTAGGTCAAAGAGAGCGGTGAGGAGGCTGAGGCTGCAGGGCCGCTTCCTGTGGTGCTGTGAGCCAGCAAAGCCCACATAAGTCAGAAGGGAGCTCCTAGTTGTGCCCCAGTGAGGGCTAGCTCTCCAGGACAGGGCTTCAGGAGCGTCACTTGAATTCTCCATCTGCTGAGCAGGAGTTTCAAATTTGAACCAACAGGGGTTGTAGGTCAGTGCTGAGTTCATGCAATGGTAGTGCAGGAAAAGGATCAGGGCAGGAGAGCGACGGTTTGCTTCAAAACATACGGGAAGCGGAGGTCTCCTTGGGAAGGAAGCAATGAGGCCCCATAAGTGATCACCAGCATCATTAAACAAAAAAGGCACTTTCCCTTCCCTGCTGTCCAGTTGCATCAAAAGGCAGAGAGCACTGTGGGCTGCTTTTACCCTAGCACAGAGCCTCCTTCCACAGACTGCATGCCACTGCCACTGAGGAAGCCAAGAGCTTTTAAGGTGGTCTAAGAAAAAGCACTTTTAAACACAGCCTGGATGGATCACAGTCTACCTCTTCATCACTAATTCTACAGCAAGTCTTTTAGGAAGAGCTCAGCATGCTGGATATTTTAGTTCTTTAAAAATATAGCCCTAGTGTTGGGGGGCCACATTTCTATGAGGTGTTCTCCATTGTGTGCTTCCATCCACGGCATGTTAGCTCTCTCCTGCACGTGCAGCAACAGTGCATTTAAGAGTGTGCACACACAGAGGGAAACCACTTGGAGAAACCCAACCCTGACTGTCAAGTCAAATAACAGCCCTTCACGCTGAACCCTACCCCCTTTGTGCACAAGACTCTTTGTTTTGTGCATCGCTTGCAGTAGCTGTCTACCTCTCAGCACCTCCGTCCAGAAAGCAACATGACTCGCACAGCTCCAACAGCCTCCTAGGAAGCCCACAAATAAGTACAGCAGGGAAGATTCCAGTTTGGTTTTTCACTTGCAAAGGATTACAGTAAACGTAACGATTTTCCGCACAGAAGGTCTTTAAAGAGTGTGCAGAATTCCAATAGGTGTCTCATTAATGCCAAGTCGTGGAGCAAATGGTGCTGCACTCCTGCTGTCTGGTCCACCTGCCCGTTGCCAAGTGGTTCTCTCCAGCGTTGCCTCAACCTGGCGACTGCCAGGTGATGGTCTCCTGCTGCCCCCACCCCTGCTGCGGAACCAGTGCTGCCTCCAGGATGTTCTCTCGTTTGCTTAAAGAGCTGATTTATGAAATGTGCTAAAGCTCAGCATCAATCCCTGGGAGAGGCCAGCTCCCCCTTTGCCCTTAAACAGTGCGTACGGAGGACGTGCTGGCACAGCACCATCTCCCTTCTGGTTTCCAGGGTGGATGGCAGATTGCAATGCAATTTTCCTCCCAGTCCCTCTGTATTCATGACTTTCACCTGTCGTAATCAGCACTCATTTCCCAGCCTGCCACTGTCACAGAAGAGGCAGATGAGTTCAGAAGGAGTGAGAAGTGCTGTTTCATTCTTACATACTTTGCTGCACAGAACAGGATTGTAGGTATCAATTCAAACTGCACAATTTTTTTATTTTTTTTTTTTAAATATTTTTTCAGTAAAGGGGAGGACTTGCATCAGGGACTCCCATGTACAGAAAAGTAGGAGCAGGCTACAAAGTCAGTCGCCTCCCTTTTCTTCTCATAATATTCAAGCAAGTCTAGGCCAGGTAGAGCACCAAACACCCTAGAGTGCCCTGGAGAGTGGTAATTAGCGCAGACAGGCAATGTGGGTGCAAATCCCACTTCCAGGCAGTAATTTCCCTGGCTTTTACTACAAATAGAACTGTGTAAACAATGGAGTTTGGGGTTCAGTGGCGGATCAGAATCATTAAAAAAATAAATTTTACAATAAACAGAAGGACTCTTAAGAAGGTCTGCTCTTGATGAAAGAATGTTTATTGTTATTTAACCCTTTCAGAAAAAATAATCTAGGTTTAAAAAAAAAAAAAGGAAACCACTCTTTCAAGACATTGTGTCCTTTTTTTTCTAGACAGAATAGGAAAAAAATACATCAATTCATAAATTTGAGTTTGTAAGCTTGAGTCATCACTGCAGAAAAAGTGTCCATCTCTACATTACAAATGCCCCAAACTGAAATGCTTTCAGAAGTGCAAAGCAGGTTTTTTTGGTACAGGTATAGCTATATGGATATAATGCAAAATATTTCAACCTTTATAGCCAAAACTATTCATTGAATTTGATCCAAATTAATAGTTGGCTTTGATTGCTCCAAAACTGCATTTGGGGCAAATGAAACTGATTAGGTAAAAATAATTAATCCAGTTTTTTAGGCAAGTTTTTTGTCTTTCAATAGCTTTATATTCAATACTTCATTCAATGTTGTGTAACAAACATACTAAGTTTACAAAAACTGTTCTATTCTTCAAATCTTCCTAAAATCTCATTAGCAGGGTTGGGTCCCCTGTAATAACTCTAAATATGAGTCCAAATGTCATCCTTCGTAATGTCTATGTAGGGCTGATGAAAGGCAGTCACACAGCCAACAGAAGAGATTCCTAAGAAAGGAAGAACTCTGCTCATCTTGATCCAAGGAAGAGTGCAGAGGGTTAGCAAATACATCTTCACTTTTGTAAAGCAAAGAAATCTACTCCGGAACGGACAAACGTGAATCCAGGAGCCCTATAATGCCATTTGGAGAGAGTAAATTTTAGAGTAGAGCAGGCCATGGAAGCCATTCATGTTTGGAGGAAACCAAAACTTCTATTCCAAAGTTAATCCAGGATTTCAGTTGTTCTTTTGTATATGGCATGAAAGAAATCATTGTATAGGATAAGCAAAGATAAAATCTTGCACAAGGGCAAAAAAGCAGGCCTGCCACACCAGGATTTAGAAGCAGGTCTACTGCTGCCTTCATTCATCCACATGTTCAGGAGTGCACATACATATAAGTGTGATGCACACATGCAGGCGTGCTCACTCACTCACTCTCTCTCTTCATCTGAAATCTGCTTCATCTCACAATTACTGCCCCTAAGTAAAGCACTGTGCTGCTGATGTCGCAAGGCAGGACAGTTGGTCTGTGATCAACCAGCCAGCCAGAAAGAACAACACCACCGGGGATGCACAGTTTTGCCTTTTCCCACATTGAATGGGGCATTAACTTCAAAGTCTATGATCCCTTAAATCTTTAACAATAATTAATAGGAGAAAGATGACTAATATTTGTGTTTGCCCTTAAACCTGCTCTGGAGGGAGAGAATAAAAGCTCAAAGAAAGTGACATTTTGTGCAAGCAAAGTCAACAATATTAGTTATTCCTGAATTGGTTTGTCTTAACTCCGGTGTTAATGCTTTACTTGGCCTTGTGCTCCCAAGTGGATTGCATTTAGCACTTCAGTTCCTAGAGCATGAAATATTTCACTGCATAGGTCTCCCTCTGCTAACTAGAGCAACCTGAGAGCTGCAGCAATGTCTGCCAGTTGCCATAGGCTACTGCAGCCCTGAGGAACTGTCACAGCCTAAGGAAAATCAGCTCACACCATCCAGTCCTGGATCCTAGGCCTTGGGCTTGCAGCCTCCAGAGTGCCCCCAGATATGGGGTACAGAACCCTGCAGGGAACCAACACACCACGTGGGCTGACACTTTCCTAGCCCAAGAGAAGACTCACATATATTATCTCTAGGTGTTAGCTTCAACATTGACCTCAGTGAGTCAATATTTCACTTCAGAAGGTTTGTTTTCTTCAGACATAAGTAGTGTGATTTTTTTTTTCTCCAGTCAAGATCAATGTATCCTATTCTAACAAGCGAATTTACAATATAATTTTAAGAGGACTCCATGTTCACATCATCTCCAATGTGCCACCTCAGGGAAAACTGTTAAAAATTAGAAAGCTGTTCTTCCACACTAGCCAGAGGTCCAATGGGCAAAGCCAGGTTTCTTCCATCCAATGTGTAATAGCCATACCAAGAGAGGTTGCACAAATAGAGAGAGAGTCAGAGATATTAAACCAGTAGAAAAGACAAACTCCCCAATTTTTCTGTCTCAGCTTTAAACAACCCACGGAAAGAAAAATGGTAAAGCTGACAATTTTTTCCTAAGCTTTCACTGCAGATGCACACAAGGCCATTTTAAGATGCCTCCATGCTCACCAGATCCTGGCGTTGCTTTGTGCATGCCAGTACGCTAAGCCAGGTCAGCAAACCCCAAGCACTGCTCCCTCCTGAACCAGGTACAGCAGGCAGTAAGAATTTGTTCAAGTCCCCTGCAGAGATCACAGGGAAGTTGGGCAATATAGGAGTACTCGGTGGTAAGGAGATTTTCCCATATCCAGCTCTGCTGAGTGCTCTGCACCAACAGCACAACCTAAGCCACCTCAAAACAAGGGGATCCTGGGCCAGAAAGCATGGAGCTAACAATTCCATTCCACATTCCCTCTGTCCCCAGTCCAGGCAAACTTGCTACCATATTCAGGAACTGGATGAGCCTCAGGACCCAGAAAATGGTCAGGTGAGTAAACTAGCCCTGGAGTCCAGCCCAAATTTCAAGGATCTGAATTTCCTCTGGAATTTTGAAGCCCACAAATTTCTTGTTATTCTTGCCTTGGTTTAGATATCACTTTATGCCAGGCTGCCATTGAAAAACTATTCAAATGAATGTAGGAGAAGAAAAATTTCATTAGATTTTTGTCTGACCATTTCAGATTCCTACCAATCAATAATGGAGAAAAACTGAGATGGAAAACGAATGTCCCTTATTTCAGGAGAGCTCACTACAAGGGCCTGATCCAAAAGCCACTAAGCTAAATGGGATTCCTTAGATTAGGCTCTTAACAAGTTTCAGATGCTCAGTCATTTCCATCAGTCATTTGCAGAGATGGGAATGAACTTCAAAGGGTTTGATGTAGAACTGAACTTCCAAGACTTTGGATCTGAACTTCCTGGGACTTGTAGGTATGTTTCCAATCATCTACAGATGCAGCCTGCAATGAAAGGAAACAGATCCCTAAAGGTTCTCTATTTTGCAGACAGAAAGGTCAAAAAAAGTGTTTTGTTTGCAGGAGATGGTCAGTTCATTCTCCCACTGATTCTTATCAAACGCTCACACAAGCCAGCTGTGAACCACAAAGATGGGAGCCAAACTACTGGAATTTAATGGCTTATTCTCCAAAATGTATTGGCTCATAAACATACACTGTGTTCTCATTCAGTGCTAATTTACTTTAACAATAAACTTATTGTGACTTGTATTCCCACTTCAAAGGGAGTTTTTATGTGGCAAATGGGAGGGGCATAAGTGGGAGTTTTCCTCTGGTGAATAAAACAAAGATACAGTAAGGTGAGGAAAAAAGCTCAGTAATTATCCTCCATAGGGTGTAAGGCTATAAAATAGCAGTGCCTCAAATTATTTGCAGACATGTCCACATTTGAGAGAAATAAAATCTTTCAGAGGATAACACACCTGTGCCACGGGTAATTGCCCTCGCTTGCAAATTAGAACTGGCCCAACAGATGTTTATTCCACCACACACAGACAGCAAAAGCAGTAGGAAAGGCTTTGCCTCTTTGCAGAAGTGGGAAATGATTAAACCCACCATAAACTGGTACAAATCAGCTTTGCCCATACTTTTTCCTACAGTGGCTGCTTCAGCACAGAGAGCTGATCATCCCTTGACAGGATAAGCACAGATGTGAGCCAGCCCAGAGGCTGCCTGGGAGGTGGGCAAGACTCAGAGAGAGCAGGAAAGTAAATCTGTGTCTATGGGAAGGTGCCAAGAGCCAGCAACATGCATGGAGAGCAGCCTTGAGGTGCACTGGGAAGAGGCAGGCAGGTGGAAGAAGGCTCCAGCATGTGAGACCCCATCAAGACCCAGCACCGAGCCCTAGCAGCAAAGCTGCTACAGTGATTTCTGAGGGAGGACCAGCCTACCCCAGCATCAGAACAACTTGGACCCAGCAGCCTGAGCTTAAGACAAACTGGCACTTGGGCATTCTTGAACCAGCATCCAGGGTTTTCCAGCAGGGTCTACAATGCCATCCCAGCATGCCTGGCTGGACTAGCCCTGCCACAGACCTGCAAGACTGCAACACACTGACAGATGGATCCCTAAAGGCACCTAGGGCCTCACTCCCATTGATTTAGCTCAAAAAAACCCAATGTGAGTGTCTGTGAGGAACTGGCTCTAGCATCTCCCCTTCCTGTTGTTCTTCTGGCCTTAGCAAAAGCATTTTGCTTTCCTTTCTCTTCCTTTCTCTTCCTAAGCAGTCCCAGATTCCTTCCATGGCACCACTCGATTCAATGTCTTCCCAACATCATCAAAGACTACTCTGGAAGAGCAACCCAACAGAAGAGCTGTTTGCATGATGTTGGAAGGGACAAGGTCAGCCTGATTTCCACCCTGTATGTCACAGCTGCCTGGAAAAATGCTGACTAAAACAGGTTTTCTTGAAAAAGATCAGTATCATTTTGTTCAAACCGAAATGTTTGGGGAAACATGTCGATTATGATAAAACTGTAATGTGGAAAATAGTCCAAACATTCCATTGCAATCATATCATATAGTTAATGCTACAGTAAATATTTACATTGACCATTCATAGCCATGCATTTCATATTTAATATGACTATTACATTTAATATTAAATCTAATAGAACAATTTCTAGGGAAATAATCAACATTTCCCTGAACTCGCTTCACATAAGATGCTTAGATTTTCATTTTTCACTTCAATTACAAATGAATTTTAATTTTTAAACACTTAGACTTCCTGCCAGCCAGGAACTTTGGCTCCTCACCACCAACAGTCCAAGGTCAGAGTAGTTCACTGGAATCACTGGTACACCTCCAGCCTCTTGCTCCTGCAAGAGTGACTGGGAGATAGTCCACCAAACAGGTTATCATGGGGCAAAGCTGGCTGCTTCAGCACAGAGCAGACGTGCTCAGCACACCAGAAGTGAAAAGTCAAAGACAGCACTATCAGCCAGAGCCTGCTCCTAGCACACCTCTCAGTCTGCCAATGGCCTCTCATCACACCTAGGCAATTGGAGACTTGTGTTTGACCACAGCAATTTTTTCCTATTTTATCCCAGTTTGTCAGTCTGTCCCTGAAGATATTACTGTTCCTTTCTACCTGCTGAACAGCCGGTGATCTCCATCTTGCATGTGTCACATACATTTACATATGTTATTAAAAACAACCCCGTTTTACCCAAGTGCACTGGGAGCTACATCACTCAAAGCACCATGTTAAGTCATAGCCTCAGCAGCATGGGCCAGGAGTGTGGTGGCAGCTAGGCAGACACCACCTCTGAAGCGTGTTAGACCTCCCATGTATGATGCATGTTTAATTTGCAAGTAGGCTCTTCAGCTGTAGAGCGAGCACAACAAATGAGTTGCAAGTTTGAGCTATTGAGGTAGGGAGCTTCTTGCTGTGCCCCACAGCAACACAAATGTGTCATTAGAGGAGTCTGCCTGAAGAAAAGGTTTCAAAAATTTTTGCATAGCTGCCACCTACCTTTCTTAAGCACGGCATTCATTTAAATATATCTCTGTCTATATAAAGTATATATATCTATATCTATCTATAAAGTAGGTATATCCATCATCATCATGTAGGCCAGCAAAACACTTCTGGGATTTTGCATCTCTTTCCAGCCTCAATGGTGGACAAATGCCTAACGGTGTTTGATCAGAGGCACTCAAAGCATGTTTAGAGTAAACACTTGAAGAGTAGTCACTGAAGCCAGCCACATTCTCTTTCCTAAGAGCCCATCACATTTTCTTCCTCTTCCTTGCCTTCTAGTTGACTTCAAGCAATTAATTTTCTGAAATGCCCAGTGCATTTTCCTCCATCACTCAAACCCACATGTGCTGCCTGGTGTAACCAGCCTCATTTTCCCATCAGAAATGCTCTAACTGACCCTGCTTTGCATGTGGAGATTGGACTAGATGGTCTCAAGAGGTCCCTTCCAGCCTCAACTCTTTCCCATCACAACAAAACCAAACCAATGTGGGAGAAAAATATGAACAATAAAAATAGTTACTTCCAAAGGAACAAACTCTGTTCTTCCTACTTCATTCACACCCTGCTACTGTACCCTTTTCCAGAATACCCCCCAATACTTCATACAGTCAAAACCTGATGCATATCTATCAGCTGGATGCAGCTGGCAGTCTTGCCAAAATATTTAGCAGGAGTCTTGCAATATTTGTCAAGCATCTTACAGCACCAGCTGTGAGTCAGGTGAATGTGGGAGAATTTTAACTTGCATTTGTTTAAACCACACATTGGTAAGCTGTCCCAGTTACTGGAGCAGGGAGTGCTTAAAACAGAAGACCACTGCACCTGAAAAAACAGAAAGCAGGAAGGCATTTGAGGGGCTTTTACTCTAAAGTCTCATAATTTCTAAGACTCTGTTTTGGTGCACCTGAATTTTAGTTTACCAACAGCTGGGCTTGAGAATATTGATATTATCAACAGAGAATGGTTTTGAACATTACAATGTAAAATGAATAGCTTTGCCTTATAACTGTAATTTTTGTATCTTGCATGCAGTACACATTATAAAATATTTGAACTCAATTAGGAAACCTAGGATTCAAAGTAGGCTGAAAAAAGATATAGTTAATTTTCTGGTATTTGCAGGGTAATTTGAGCAGCTTCTTTTCTCTTCTTGCTTCACCAAAGGACTGTGACTATGCTGAGACCCCACAAATCTAGTACCCTAGAGGAGATTTCTGACAAAACCACATATATACAATGGCTTAGGGAATCCCAGGTCTGCTTCGGCCACACTGAAGGCTGGCAATTGTCTTCCAAATTTTTCCAAATCCTACTTTCTTTGTCTCTAGTGACATTTTGCTCAGGAGAGGAATGAAAAGCATGCCTTTTGGTTTACCTGTTTTACTGCACAAATACCGCCATGCTACCTTAGACACTTTTGAAAATGACAAGAAGTCACCCACAAGCAGTAGGGATGCCGAGGAAGACCCCTACTGCCTGTAGGTGCACCAAGGATGTCAATTTATCAAAAGAATTTGTCTGCAATGGTCTACATTGACCGTGAAGGGATATTGCACCTTATTTTCCTTTCTGTCTGCACTTTCTACTAATCATGACAGTCTAGTCTACAAGGAAGCGAGGCTTAATACTTACAATGTTATTATCCTGATTTTTATGTTTTCTTAGGAAGTAAGAAATAATCAAATTGAAAGCCTCAAAACAACTGGTATTTGAACTAATTCCCCAGCCCAAAAAACACATACAGCCCATTTTCTCTATTAGCAGTGATGGGAGAACCGAGTTAACTTAGAATCACCTCTCCAATCGAGAATATCCCTAAAAGTGTTCACAATCATTTGCTGCTAAGAACATAGAGCGTCTGTTTCTGGCACAAAAGGGTTAATAGTGCTATCCAGCTGACCTGCATTCTGACCTGCAGAATTTCTATGGTTTCTAGTCCTCCTTGCTGGTCTCGAAAGCTGAGACAGCAGTGCTGCGAGTGCTGTAGTGAGTATCCACTCTTATGCCCATTCCCTCTGCATGCAGTTGGCAAAATAGATGCTACTGCATATTTAATGTGCTGGAGTCACATAGCCCATGGATTACCTTCTAGCATCATGCCCCAAGCGCATCACAAGAACTGGCATTATGAGCAGCAGGGATGGAGTAGCTCCTAACCAAAATGGGTCCCTCTCAAAGGTGCTGATCCAGGGAATGAATCTAGCCTGTTTTCTCCCTGGCTTACTGTAGTCCTCAGGGGCTAAATGCCTCCCCTCCCTCCCAACTCAAGCCACTGCATCTTTGCCTGACAGCTCTGTTACTTGAATACAGCCTGTACTTCCCACCTGGTTGTGGCCAGCCCACTCTTCCTGCTGGCATACAGCTGCTCCCTCCCCTCTGCCAGCACCCACTGGCATTTGTGACCACAGCCGTGAGGTGCAATAGCAGGGATTTGGGGCAGTGAGTTACCACAGATGGCAGAAGGAGCACCTTCAAGCTCAGATGCTGACATGGCTTCCCTCAGCACTCACTTGGTAAATGGAGCTGTGCTGTGGCTTTTCTCTTGTTCTCACCCACCCTCTAAAACAAAGATCATCTTTTGTTTTCCCCCAGCAAGGCTCATACCACTGTTTGTGTAAGATGGCACAAAGGCTTTTGCACCCCTGTTCTTGGGGTCTGACATGGTTATGCACTCCACACTTCTCTTGTTGCTGGTCCTCTATGGCTTTGACCTTACAGTTATTCCTGTGTCATTGGGGTGCAATTGCCTGAGCAGAGGAGCAGCAAGATCCTTAATCTGGCAACTGAAAAAGGGAAGACTTAAAGGAGATGCTACCAATACTTTTACCAGCCCTCCGGACCAAAGATGGCAGAGCATGCAGTCAAGGGGCTTTGCAAGATAAGCAACAGCTTACTCCTGGCAGCTCCAATCCAGGGGGCACAGCTTTCCACAATAAAGCAGCAGCAATGGCTGTATTCAAGTTACCCTGCTGCTCTCTGTGCTCCCATGTGCTACCCCTGTGTTAAGTGTGCTAAGAAGCTATAGCTAATGGGGGTAGTACACCCATGCTCTTTCCTTCAGCTGCAGCATAGAAATATCCTGAGGTGCCCCATGCCCCAGTTTCTCTGTAAATATAACCTATCTGTAATAGTTCTTCCCTACACCATACTTACAACTGAAAGGTGCTGAGATAGCAGGAAATGGGGGGCATAGGAATACAGCAGTGACATGTTCTACAGCTGACCCAGGAACTCCAGGGTAAAGGTATGAACCACCACAGACTGATAGAACTAGCTTATATGTTCAGAGCTAATGATTAAGATAAAAAAATAAAAAAAAATTACAAAAAAAAGTGTTGTAGTAATAGAACAATCCCATTTCCTAACACATTTTCCACTTCCACAGAAAGACAGAAATTGTGCCTCTGCCATTTAAAAAGACATGCTGTCCGTAGGAGGAGAGAGGAGAGCTTGTTGTACTATTAGGTGAACATTTATTTGCTGCATCTTTAAACTCTGGCACACTGTATCAGAAGACACCCCAGCCTACCTGGTCTCTCATGTCAAGTACGCAGCCTCCCAGTTAATGGGTTACTTAATAGCTCATAAAGTGTCCCCTAGGCTCCCCTCAAACTATAACCATTCCCATGCAGCAAACCAAGCGTTGATCACACTTACAGGTATTTTTCATATCAAATGTCAGAAAGCAGAAGAAAGATCCAATAAATAAATTCTTGATACTTTTTACTTTTGGGGGGGGTGGGAGCAGGGATGGTGTGCATCCTGTCTGCATGTTAGGGGACAGACCCTTCTAGGCTGCTCTTTCATTTGGTCACTAAAATGTGGAGAGACAATAAAACTGTGTAATCACCCCCTAACAATCCAGCCTAGGCTTTACATGAGGATCCTTCTACTGAGCTAAACCAAGACAGTTTCTGCTTTCCTGGACATTAGGCACAGCCATTGGCAGCTCACACAGACCACAGCAGGAGGCGAGCACGGCAGAAGCTAACCTTGGTTTCCTCCAGATCAAAGCACACAATCCATTGGCACCATAACCCCAGCTAAAGTGTCTGGATGGACTTTGAAATATGCCAGAAAACGTGAAAGTTTGCAAATTAACTTTTATGTTACATCCTAATCAGCTGGTGTAGAGTGCATTAAATGCTACCACGGAGTATGTCACAGAGCATACTCGATGGAGGACATTTAATGTTAACATCTGTACTTACAGGGTCACTGGCAATGACAAGTGGTTACGTAAGTGACTGATGACCCAAGCCTCTAGCACAAAGGTTGCTATTTCTTTTGTATTTGTGGTTATGTTCTACCACTAATACACGTGTTTGTTTCCTCATACACAAATCCCCACTAAGAAATCTATTAAGACTAGAGTATCTGATCAATAGTAGAATATAGTGCAGTAACAAACTATAAAAAAAGAATAAGAATTTGAAACTATCTAGCATGTACTCTTGGGGAATTATTGTTCTGTCCTAAAGGGTTTTATTCCAGGAGAGATTTGGTCTAAATGACTATTTCACATGTAGTGACTTATGGATATGCAATGTATGCCTAACCTAGTATACCAAATAGTGAATGAAATCTTAGCAGGGAATACAGTGCACTTATTGGAAGAAGGTTTTCCAGACAACTGTAATTTCAACAGTTACATTAGATTTATAAGATGCTTCAAGAGTCAACTTTTCTTCACAGTGCATCTTTGCTATATTTCATAGATTCAGCACCACATGCAAAGCATACATTACAAATGATGCACACTCATAAGCAAGCAGCTTATAGGTAAACGTATGTTCTCTGAACACATGCACAATACCTGTGCTTGCAGGCACACAGTTTGCAGTATTCAATGTTCCTTAACTTTCTGAAGATCTATGGGCTGTTTTAACAAGAGAATTAAATACCCTTTTCAGTAATAATCTCTCCTTCCCTGCAGCTTGCTGGAGAATTTTGTTAATTTTTTTAAATTATTTTTGCTGCCAAGCCATAAAATGCACAGTTAAGGCAGTATTAAGGTGGCTTTTATCTTCTTCCTTTGTTTCCACAAGAACAAGCTTCATTGACCCAAGAACCTTCAAAGCAGTATAACTTCACCCACGTTAGTATGCATGGCTGTGCTGCTTGAGCTGCAGAGAAGGCCTCCAGGGCTAGGCATTTCAGCACCGATGCCAGCAATGACATCATCCCCCAGTGATCCTTTGCAAGAACCTCACAGGCTTGGACTGGGCTGAGAAGAGCTGGACAAGGGCTGGTGTGTGGTCAGGCAGAGCTTTCCAAGAGCAAGGTAGAGTACTGTCCCACTGCAGGCTCACAGGAGCACAGCATCCTGCGTCT
The DNA here is from genome assembly GCF_013368605.1 of Nyctibius grandis. Classification (NCBI taxonomy): domain Eukaryota; kingdom Metazoa; phylum Chordata; class Aves; order Nyctibiiformes; family Nyctibiidae; genus Nyctibius; species Nyctibius grandis. Next base: position 7,531,429 of record NC_090666.1, read on the forward strand.
CCAGAAATGCGGCCCCAGAGCCTGAGTGCACCCACTTGTAGAAGTATGTGCCACTGGTACAGCTCCCAGGAGCCACTTTTTGCTTCTTCTGCCTTCTGCATGGAACCGTTAACACTCACACTTTTAAGTTGCTTTTACCCTTGTAGCAACAAGGATTGTCTGGAGGCAACTGGTTACTTACTGATCTCTGATCCCGCACCTGTAACTGCCTGTGCTCCATACAGACACCAACCCAGGCCAAGCTGTGGCTGTGCAGGTCCCTGGGAGGCCCCACTCCCAGTCCCCAGAGTGGAAGGGGTAACTGAGCTGGAGAAGGTCTGCAGAACCCTACCATGCAGGGTGGCATTTGCCAGGGAAAGAAGCAGGTTGACTTTAAAAGCATTAAGATGCATTTAATCAAGTCGACAGAATGGGCAGAAAGAACAAGAAAACAGACTCAAGGCAAATTGCATTTGATCTGGAAATTATTAATATTTTAGACAATAAAGACAGACCCCCTGAATACTATTTGCATAGAATCCCTCCTCAGAGCCAAACCACACTTTAAAAGACTTCATCTCGAAACAGCACTGTCGAATTGAAACAGAACTACTACCATGACTAGAGGGTTGTGGTGCCAAAAGATGTCAGATTGAACACGAAACAGAATTTTCATTCTTTTGTGTACTCCATAAATATTAACAACTTGACACCCCATAATGAAAGCAAAACGCACTTAAGCACGGGCAGAAAAACAAAACTAGCCAACCATTCTTCTTTTAGGATTACAATTGGAAATTAGTTGTCGAGGTCAGAGTTTTCTAGCATCACTGTAGGTTGGGATTAACTCCACAGACATTGTGAGTGCACAAGAGGAGAATTTGGCCTTGCGTGGTGCAAGAGGATTGCAAACGCCATGAAATGGCCACCCCATCCTTCCAGCCCTTTCCTGGATGGAAGCAGCTGCCAAATCCTTAAGTCAGCCCACTGGCCTCAGCCAGCCCTCGAGGCCAACAAGCAGAGGAGAGAGGCACAGCACAGGGCTACAGCACCTAGCAGGTGTGCTGAGGACCCCTCCTGAAGCAACCTAACACCTGCTGTGGCCAAGAGGCACAGCATCACCCCCTCATATCCATTGGATGTACTGACACAGTCTGCGAGTCACACAACAGAGAAGAAACTTCAGTGGCTGGGTAAGAAGTGTCAGGGAGAGCACAGCGGCCAGGATTTGCTGCAATACATTGCTTTGGTTCACATCAGTTGAGCATGTGCCTACCAATTCTCACTTTGCTCATTTATCTGATAGAAGGATCTGTATGTCTTTAGGAAAAAAGAAGCAATTGTACCCAATCTCACCATTTAAATCAGAAAAGATGATTTTCGTACTGGTCCCCTGCCCATCAAAAAAGGTAGGACATTACCCTCTAGGCAAGAACTTCCACCCCCCCAAGACATACAACAAAAAAGAAGTCCTAACTGTAGGAGAAAAAAAAAAAAAAAAAGAAAAAAAATGGGAAAAAAGCACAAGAAGGTGGACTCCAGCTGGTCGGTCTGGGTTTGACTTTGAACATCCACAAAGTGTGGGATGTTCTGAATTCTGTGCTTCACTCCAAGCGTCTCAACAAAACTTTTCTATATATCCCTTGGAGAGAGCTGAAGAGGGTGGGAAATTGCCTCTGAGCGTGAAAAGTAGTGGGGAATAAAAATAGGGAAATATTGGTTTGAGTTATCCCCCCCCGCAGACCAACAAAGGCTTTTGTATACACTATCAGAAAAGAAACATTTTAAAATATTTAGGTTATTGCCCAACAGAGTGAAGTCAGTTCTAGAACTGAGAAGAGCACAAGTTGCTAAAATATAGCTCTGTAATACCTTGTTGCTCCTCCTAAAAATAAAATAAATTCAAAAAGCAGAACATTTACCAATGCCTTCTCATATTTTCTTCCACCAATTTTAAAGCCAGCTTCAGGAACCGAAACAAGAATTAAAGGGGCAACAGGGCATCAGGCAATAAGAGTATTCCCCAATCAATCACAATATTTCAACTTTTGACTCCTTCAGGCTTTGCAAGTCCCCAGAGAGCCCTTTGAATGCCTGCCCTTTGCTTATCACAGAGTTTATTTGCTGTGTCTGAGGCAGGAGCGAGCTAACCTCACTGAAGGCTCTGGACATCAAGATGAATAATAGATTGGCTCAAGGAAAGCTCCTTTTTGATAGTGAGAGTATGATCCCTCCTGTTGCAGGGATCGGGGCATGTCTGAGCTTGGAGTTGTTATGCTTCCACATCCTCCTCCAGCGCAGGGGGAAGGCACTGTGGAGTCTGATACTTAAACAGCTTCTTCACGATTTATTATTGTATGGGAACAGGGCAGTCTTAGGTACATTTCTGAACCTCAAACTGTGTTAGAAACACACAGGAGACACGGTCCCAACCTTAAAGAAAGATAGATGACAAATCATCCTTTTTCTAGCATTAAATGAAGTCTGTTTAAAGTACAGGGAAGCCAGCAAGCAGCTCTGTGGGGAGATATTTCAGCAGTTACTGCCATTGTCCTGGCTCTTTCTTTAGCATAACCTTGGAAACACTGACCTTACCCATACCATCAAACACAGCTCACAGGAGCACCTTCTGTAGAAGTCTTAGAGCCTCCTGAAGGGAACCCAGCACTGCCTGGAAAGTCCTACCATCTCCTACTGAGACAAATTGTATCTTTGTGCTCTAGCAAATACAAACTGTGGGTGTACCTCCCTCATGGAAGGGTTAGAGCTCTGCAGTGCTCCTAATCTCTAAATTGTTCAGGTAATTTCATTTGACTTTGCTGATAAATCAGGAATGTATTTTGCAGAATCATTTACTGATTGCCCATTTCATTCCTTTTGAAGTATTCCCAGAAAGGCAAGGAAAGGACAGGGACATTTTGTTCTATATTGTCTTTCCTCCACCTGCAGCCATTAAGATATTTGGCTTTAGGTCTTGTTCAAATTTCCTCTCCCAGTGAAAAAGGGTAATTACTTTCTCTCTGCCTCTTGCTGCCCACCACTACCCTTTCTACTCCCCTGGCAGTTGCTTTAGGAGGATGCGCAGAAGCAGCTGCTGTAGGAGCATACAGGGGACCAGTGACCTCTGGCAGAGGTAACTCACACCAGTACATCCAGAACAGGCACACAAGCTACCTCTTGCACCGTCAACCTTTTAAAACTCCTGCTGCAACAATGGTCTGAGCTCCCCCAGTTGCCTGCACAACAGTCTGACCAATTGTGGAAGGTGCTTCACCAGGCCAACCTATATTTAAAACAATTAACTCCATCCCTGTCCAAAAAAAAAAAAAAATCCCAAAATCAAAACACACACCTCTCCCCTTGCTGCTCCCCCCCCCAAAAAAAAAAAAAAAAGAGCAGTAGAGGAATTTGCCAAGGTTGTGCATGTACTTTACCGTCCAGCCAGCAACACGTTCAGGTTAGAAGCTTCTACTTTAACCCCAGCCACTGGACCCAGCAGCCTGTCCTACCCAGCAGATACTAGTGCCCTTCCCAGGGCTCAAGATGACTTGATCCAACTTTTATGTAAAAGTACCTAAGAACAATATAAATGCATTTATATAAGAGACAAATGTGTGTGTTTTTAAATTAGCTTGTTCCACAAACTTAGGCTATTGAACAGCCCCATCTGCACATGGGGAAAGCAGCAACAGCCAGGTGCGTGCGTAGGGGAGGGAAAGGATGAAGCAAGGATGAAAAAGCAGGAACAACTAGCTGAGTGCAATGTGAGGGTGTAGGAAGGAGGAAAGAGGACAGACCCTTTAACATGGCTCAGCAGCAGACAGGGCTGACCTGTGTCACTGTTGCTGAGGCTAGTGTGAAGCAGAAGGGCAATTCCACTGCTGTGGGTGAGATCCTGCAATCCCACCACCAAGCTTCACTCCTCAGGGGCTTTCCGCAAGCTGCTGAGCCCAGGCAAGACTGGAATTCACCTGAGAGTGTCCAGCAGCCCAGAGCTGTGACTGCCGTAGCATTTCACCATGAACGAACAGGGGCCTGAAAGAATGGAAAAGGAAGAAGCAGCTTGTTATCCTTGGGAGCAGAAACAAAAAAACAAAACAAAACAAAAAAAAACACACAAAAAACAACCATCTTGGTCCGCCTCGCTGCCATCTGCTGACATGCCAACTGGCCTGGCTGGAGAAGGGCAAGGATTTACAGTAGCCCTGAGAGTGGCCAGACCCCAAACTTGTTGGGGAGCACTAGCTGGGGGCAGAATCCCCAGCACTACTTCATGAGTTTAACTCACTCATCTCATTTGGGTTTGAAAGGGACTCTCTGAAACATACTAAAGCCCAAGCTGGCAGTTTAGAGCTCCCAAGGTGACACCCTTAGGTCTGACCAGGAAGCTGAGATGGCAGGTGCTCAGAGACGGCAGGCCTATGCCAGGGCAGAAAATGCCTCCTCTCAAAAAGGAGAGCTGCGTCAAGAGGGAATCCATAAACACTCAGTGCCTGCGTTTGGTCTGGAGCAAAAACCACAGTGGGATCTCCTCAGGTCTGTGTGCAATGCTTTACAGTTTAATGATACATATCCTTGTATTATTAAACCCAAGGCATCTCTGCTGTCTGCTTAGTTGCAGACACTATCTGAGCACTTCCTTGGAAAAGCTATGGCGTTACATACCCAAATATTTGAAATTCAATGGACATTGGCCACTTAAGTCCCACAGGGCCCAGCTCACAAGCACATTCTCAATTTCTATGCATCTTCACCTTTATGCATGTGCTTACAATGACCGAATACCACTGGACTGCATTATGAGTGTCACTGAAAAGGATGTGTTAAATATGCTTCCCCTGAACTGGCCTTAGACAATTCCAGCTTTTTACCAAAGGAAACTGGAATAAATCAAATTTAAAAAAATTACGAAACCTTTTAAATAGACATACAGTCAAATTATTCTGTTAAATCTTTTGATATGTACTAAAAAACACATTTTTTTTTAAATTACAATTTTGCTAGTTTAATTTAAACCAGCCATGAAAACAAAGGATTTAACTGCAGTGCAGTTAATGATTCCAATAAAAAACCTAGCTGTTTACATGTTTGACACAGAGACTTTTCCTGGCCCCTTTGAGCTGTCCATACAATACATTGTTAAGTTAACACTTAACACCAGATTAATATATAACAGAGATGGTGTATTGCAGCTTCATTTGCTCTATTTAGCAAGTTCTGTTAAATTCTGTTTTTCTCCCTTAGAAGATCATAAATATGGCAATGTTCACCTTTGAGAAAGAAAGTCTAAAGTGCAACTTAATACAGGCAAATCACCTGGCAAGTAATTTGTGACCCTCAATTTTAAATCACATTAAAAGTACCTATTCTGCTAAATGGGGGATCTGAGGCCAACTGGAACGTGAAGCAGAAGAGCACATTAGTTGCCCACATCCCCCCCGCTCCCCAAGCCTGTGAACCTAACCAAGAGCCAGGCTGGTCCCACACAAACACTGCAGACCATGAACTGAAGAAATGCACCTGCAGGCCTTGGCTTTCTGATGAGTATTGCTGTACCTGCTGGCACTTGGGGAAATCCGTCTCTCGACAGCTTGTGGTGATGTCTGGTGGACTTTATGAAATTCCTATACCAAGGAACACTCGGACACAGTGAAACTCTTATGAGTTGCTAAGGGCTACAGCACACACACATGCCAGACAACACGCATCTCTAACATGGACTAATGTAACAACCTCCTCCTCTCCACATGGGAAGTGGGCAGCAGCAAACTCCAAAATAGAGTTTGAAGCAGGGATTTTAGAAAAGATATGTAAAGTAGACCACAGCTCAGGCTTCTGGGGATGCACAAGGACCCTCAACACACTTGTAACAGAACTATCTTTGTTCAACAGCAGGCCAAGGGCCTGTGCAGGGAGCCAGCCACCCAGGAGTATCTGTGCTGGGGGGAGTGCAGGGGCACATCTGTCATCCACACACAGAGCTAGACCCTATCAGCAAGTCAGGTACAGGGTTGTAGATGGGACCTCACCAAACTCTCAATTGTTTGTTACTATCCTTTTAACCACCTCCTCAGGCTGTGTTGACTTCCCACTTCCTCTCCCCAGACCAGAAAGGCTGTAGGAGCTGAACACTGCCACACCTGCACTAAGGGCTACTGCGCTGCAGATGTGTCCCCCAGAAATCACACTGCAGCCGATCAGGCCCACCCTGCTCTGAGCAAGTGGAGCTGCCTCCCTGGCTCAGTGGAAGCTTTTTGCTAAAGTAACTTGGGAGCAGCTATGAGTTTAAGTTCCCAGCTTTATCTGGGTCTGCAGGGGTAAGTGTAGTTTATGCTTTAGTTCAGTCCAAACACGAGTTCTCCTGGTGACTTGCTGATGTGCTCAGTCCCTAAGATTTAAAGCCTCTGTTCCAGGAACAGGAAAATCAAATCCCCAAACAAAAAAAGCGTAGGAGGAAAAAATACATTCTGGCTAAGGCTTCAGCAGGGATATAGTTCTCTTGTTAATAGCTAGTGAACACCTTCAAATATATGAGAGAACTACGAACAAAGCTACAAATATGTCTAGGTTTGAGCAGCAATGAGAAAGCAGAACTCCTGCTAATGCATTTCTGACAGTAGGGCTTTTTTGGGGGGAGCTGCATCTTAGCTCCTCCACTGGGGTCCAAACTCTTTCAAAGGACTTTTTACTGCAAAGCACTTAGTGCCTCAAATTCTTACCTGAACTCCCACAGAACATAGGCACCCGCAGACATGAAATTTAGTTCAGGTCCAGCTAACATGTATACATTTTTACCAGTTGTTCAAGGTATAATGTAATAAATTATAGCAATTCAGCAGCAATTGAGCATGCATTTTTACACAGTATTCTAATAAACACAAATTAAGCAATAATTTCTAGACACATCTTTTCTTTCTAAATCACAAATATATTTGTGATACATTCTAAATGAGGTGAATTGATACAGCTGCAACATTACCAGAGCTCTCCTGCGTCGCACTGAGGTTGGGCCAGAAGAACCTGAAACTTTCCTGTGTTAAGAAGAGCACAGAAAGCCTCTGTGCACTTTACTTCCAGTTGGTTGTACTACACATGCCAAGTACAAATAAGCTTCCAGTGATGTACAGCTACCCAAAACACAGGAATACAGAACATTTCTAGGCCTGATGTCCACCACCAAGTTGCACATGGCAAAGATGGGGAATGTCTGCATCAGGCAATTCAGTTCAGGGCAGATACCCAAGATCACTGGGGACCTGAAGCAGTGCTGCCACACCAGCAGGGCACTCTGCCCAGGGTAATTAGTTGGTCTACAAAGAACTAAGACAGCTCAGCTGCTCCCAGGGTGAGCACCCACTGGCAGTGAGCTCCAGCTAGCTGCTCTGTGCATCTGTTCAAACGCCAGGCTCCCAGCTTGCCTGCAGGTCATCTGGACCAAGCTTTTTAAGACAACCACATGTACTCCCTTCAGAGGGCCTTACCAGCTATACTGGTTTTGGCTGGGATAGAGCTAATTTTCTTCACAGTAGTTTGTATCATGCTATGTTTTGGATTTGTGACGAAAACAGTGTTTTCACTGCACCCATGACAGCCCTGGTTACTCACTCCTCCTAAGTACAGGCCTGCTGCAGACAAGCTGTCCCAGCTAGAGCATCTCAAAGGATTTGTTTGCCCAAGAGATTCCCTAGTGTCCCAGATGAAATTTAAGCATCCCTCTCCTTGGCAGGTGCTACCAGTAAAAGTCATCTCCACTTCCCTATACACACATCACTTACACTGAGATCTAGCTCTCTAGAAACCATTACGCACAGCACATAATTTAACAGGGATGCTGTAGATTTAATAAGACACTGATTATACACAATTTCAGAAGACATTCAACTATAATATTGATATGGGGTGGATCACAGGGCTGCAAAGTTGCAGAGACGTTCCATAATCAATTGGTGTTTAACATTACAGCCTGCTGGCCTCCAGTATCTCTGTCAAATGCATAATTGGGAGCTTTAATTAAAGGACTACCCACAGCTTTGTAAAGAGCTAAAGACCAAGTGCCTGCAACAACTGAAAAGAGATGAGGTTTGTCACATTCTTATTACCCTCAAATACACTATGAGCAGTGGTCACGTGCTAATTACGGGTTTTTTGCAACAGCACACTGGGCAGTGTTCCAGACTGATAGCTCCACTGCAATCAGCCAAACTGCAGCTTATCAGACTCCGACTGTTAACTTTGTCCCTGCTGGAGATGTTTCCATACCTCACCCTCAGGTCTTGGGAACTATATTTTATATTTCAGGCACTTAATAAGTCCTATAATGGGATACATTGATGAAGTTGTTGTTCCCTCTAGATGCCTATGTTGAGGCACCACACCCAGGTCAAATCTCATCTTGTGTAGGCAAAATGAACTGCAGTACGCATCTGAGTAGTGCCAATAGACCACAGGTAATCACATTGTCCAGAGCACCTGCATTTGGGGCAAGGGGACCTGAGACCCAGATGGGTCACTTCCCAGCTGCAGGGGCACTGGTACAACTTGTGGCTGCCAACTGTTGACAACTGCCTGGAAAGGATTTGTAGAGAAGGGACTGAAAGGCAGTGGAGGCTGGAACAGCTGTAGAGGAGACTGCAGCATCAGAGACTGGAGCATTCTCTGATGTAGGTGGAAAACATAAGAATCACTTCTTTTGGCCTGAGCTCTGGACTCTTCCTGGTTGATAGTCCCATGAAAGAGCTCATTGTCAACCATGGCATTAGCTGTCTGAAATACACACCTTGCACGTACATTATTTCTCCCAACCCATTTGTTCTTCTGCAGCTATTCCCAATTCCACTGCCTAGGCACCCAGTAAGGTCATATGAAGTAAGAAAGGTAGAGATTTATCCTTTAAGAGATTAGTGGATTTTTTCCTATCTGTGCACTGACTCTTCTCCTCATATTTCTCTAAGGCTGGAAATGCAATGTCCTGCCAAGGCCCTGTCCCTTTATACAAACACTGTTCAGCCAGCTCTTCTGTGCAGCCCTGCCAATTAATTAGCAGTTGCACTACAGGACAGATGATGGGGGAGGGATGTCTTATGGTTGTGCCGGGGAAACATAGCCTGCAGTACACCACTCACTGGTAAGCAGCGCATGAAATACTCGGTAGCAGCAGAAGGGTATTGGACAAGGTCAATAGATCCGAGCCCTGCTTGGGAAAAACCAGAACACGCTTCTCGCCATGGCATCTTCAGGAAGGTGGCAAGATGGGGCAATGCCAAGCTGGTGGCCAGCTGCAACAGCCCTGGGTGGTAGTTCCCTTTCCTCAGTTCTAACACAGCAGCGTTGCCAGCACTGGGCACAAAAGATCTTTCCATGAAACCAGAAAGCTTGCTGTATTTTGCAAGTTAGCTTGATTTCACACAATGGAATGTGCAAAAGTCCCTTCTGACTGAAGCCTTCTGAGGCTGCTGATCCTCCAGAGCTAACACAAAGTAATGGCTTTCAGGCTGTTGTTTGTTCTCTGCCACCCCAAGACACATCTACCTTTTGCTAACAGTGATAATTTATCATGTTTAGAGAGGTGTCTGTAGTTTATTATATTATCATCTCATGTAAGCTCCAGATGCTATTTGCTATAGACTCAGAAGGTGTCTCTGAAAGCATTTTTGTTCAGTTCCCTTTCCAGGTAGCAGAAATCCTAAATTCTCTGCATTTGGCATCGCATAATGCGTCAGAGGAAGAGAAACTAAATCCTCATGTACCAAACAATGACTATACATTTATTTACCAGTGGAAGTTACATATTAACAGCTGTTAATACACAATAAATATAGCTGAATAGCTCAGTCTGAAGCTTCTCTCTCTCTTTTCTTGGTTTTCAGCTCGGTCCACAAAACCCTAGGCACTTGTAAGCTGCTTCTAAAAGGATCCACAGAAGATCCTCTGAGAAACGCAAAACACACCAAGTTTCAGTCAGGATCCACAGCTCTCCAGAAAAAAAGGAGAAAAGCCACTGTTCTACATTAATGAAAAAAAGAGCTAAGTCTGTGTAATCAGGGCTCATATTGCCTATTACTATGTATGTTAAACCTACTGTTTATATTTATAGATAAACCGAGAGCCTGTAGTTCTGGCCACTGCACGTCTGCAGGCATAGGGGTTTAGATTTTAAGCGGCTGTAGAACAAAGTTAATCTCACTCTGGAGCTAAAAAATGAATATAAGCAAGACTTTCATATCAGAAATCCTTCACATGTTTGTTATTACATGAATCCTCCAGAACATTTTCTAGCAGAAATACTTGGCACAGTAAAAAAGTTCAAATGTATTTGTTCAGTTTTAAAAAAAAAAAATCATGTTAAGATTGCAAGGCTAGTGATGCAGTCATATTCCCGAATATAACCCGAGACTCAGACAAACCAGTAGTGGGAGGACCATTTATACTTAGTGACTAGGTTGTCAGCGTGAAAACCTCAAGTGGGTTGTAAGTGTAGGGTTGACTGTCTTTGGGTTTTTTATATTTGCTGATTCAGCTCTGACGATCAAGGGATGTTGTTGTTCAATTTGACTAAGCAGACTAAATCAACTGATTTCATATTTATTTCAGTTTTGTTTGCCTTATCTCAATCCATTTGGCTGATAACTAGGCCTGGCAAGTATCACTGGCATTTTCCTTAATGATCATCTTCTCCAAACATGATCTTGCTCATTTTCAACACCCTTGAAACCAGACATGCACAAAACCAGGCATGTACAAAAGAGACCCCAACTATGTCCGTAGAAAGTTAAAAATCCTCTGTATGCCAGGCAAAACCAGCACTAAAGGCACTTGGTCCACAGGAGGGACTTGTAGGCTAGTGTCAATTGCCAAAAGCACTGCCAAACAGATCAATAATTTGGGGGTTTGGGAAGGTTTTTTTAAGTGTCCATTAAATGACAAAACATTTCAGAGCATGTTTTCCTTCAAGCCTGGCTGTATGCCACATGTTGACCTTACCCACAGTTATTGGTCACTATTAATCACAAACAGCTCCTCTTCCTTTTTCCCTTCCTTCAGAAAACCTTGCCCGTAAGTGTTTTTGGTGCCATTTTCAGAGGGCCAGTTCAAGAAACTAAGGGCTAGAGGTTTTTTTAATTTTATTTTTTTTTTTAAAGGTCTAATGTTATTTTGAAAGTTCATAAGCAGTCAAAAGTGACATCACTTTTCTAAAATATGTTCCTAACCATAAGTGGTGGGAATTCCAAAGCATACTCAGCATTAGTCTTTTTTCTTTTCCCACTGAATCAATAGTCAGACTTCTATCGACCCTAATGGGAACTGAGTTTGGTAAGTACTGTGAAAGCCTCACTCAAAGTAGAGCCACGAAGGAGTTAGATGAAACCAGCAGTCTCCTGAATTTCAGGATTAAAAGCAATGCAGGACTTTATCTTGCTCCTCTTTGCCCATCTAGGACCAGCATTGCCTGGGCTTCTCAGATAGTGTCCTCCTCTGCAGAGCAAACAGATCTAGTCAGTGGCTACAGAAGTCAAGTTGTCTGTCTGAGCCCTCCTGCTCTCCAAAGGCTCTCTCACCTTCCTACACAGTATGAAAAAATAATAACAAGGCGGCACTGTTTTGATAGAGACAAAACGGTTGTTCAAATAGTTCTGCTAATTTCACAAAGATGCGTGATAATGTTTCACATATGGCTCTGTGCCTTTTAATAACAGAAATTGAACACACATTTCAAGACACAAGTTTTGTTGATATGCTGCTGATAGTCCAGAGTAACTGTTTGCCTTGTGGTTTTAATTATTCTAAAGACAGCCGAGGGATCATTTACCCAGAGCTAATGGGTTTATGGGCTCTTTAAGAAGCACGATAAGCAGACAGATGTGGCAGTGAACAGCATGGGGGTCAGAGCTACCACGGGGGCCTATACTCTGGAGGATGAGAAGGTGGTAGGCAAAGGTTTATCCTGCAGCCTCAGGCCTCCTAATTGTCACATGGCTGTTAGGATAGTTGTGCTCTGTGTAAACATCCCTGTTTTCTCTGGAGGGGACTCTGATCTAGAGAGCACAGTCCACAGCCCCAGAAGCTGGTTCCTGGCTTCATAGCAGCATACCCAAGGATAGGGCTGGACCACTCATGCCAGAGAGCAGGCCCTGAGGTCAGTCTCCCTGTTCCTCCCCAAAAGGGCCTGGCACTTGACCACAGCAGTCACCCCTACCTATGCAAGTCTCCCACACAGCCAAAATACATCAGGACACCACAGCTATTCTCCTGTCCCCATGCAAGTGCCTACCTTGCCAACACCTCACGCCAGCCCTGGGCCTGTTTGAGCTGGGATAGAAGCTGGGCAGCTACAAAAGGACAGGCTGCAACTAGTTACAACAGCTAAAATGACAGCACTTGGCTGTTAAGATAGGTTTTGGTTGCCATTAAGTCCTGTGCCAGAAAGGAGATCAAGATGGTGACAACACTGTGCCATCAACTGCATTGGGGGTACGGGGAAAAGGGCCTGTAGCTCATGTGTTTGTGAACAGGGAACATGCCTGGGCCTCTCCAGAGTGAGGGGAACCACCCCTCCCAAGGCTGCAACTTCCCAGTTGCAGTGCTTTTAGTTGCATAGAAGATTTGGAGGGTTAAAACTACATCAGGATATTTTTGGCCCAACTCTCACTTAAAACTGATCTAGCACAAAGTCACTATTCCTGGATCACACCCGTAAAAGGTGGGTAGGAATCTGGACCCTTCTGTACAGGCTATGTTGCACAATGTAAAGCATCATTTCTTTTAGAACACTACCTGTTAATCATTCTAGACAGTGACTCATATTTTAGGGATTAAACATAACCAACTTATTTTATAAACCCTGGAAACATCTTGAAGGTAGCAGATGCTTTTATCCAGAACATGAAAAGTACAGGCAGAGAACACAGGAAGCCCTAGGAGTTAGAAGCTAACAGTACCTTATGTCTCAGAGTTAACAACAGATTTAAAGTGCCTGAAAATGCAACAGGTTGATTCCCCCTGCACCAGAAGAAAGTAGGAGACCAGCAGCTTCACAGACACCAACATAACCACCCTTCTTGTCAGGGGCAGAAGAAGAACCAGGCCTCCCAGCTGCAAAGAAATCTTTGCAGTTGATGTGGACCTTAAGAAAGAGATCAGGCCTGACACATTAGAAGTTTCTCCTTCTTTGTGAGAGATCCTATCAATTTTGCAGAGGTTTTCAGCCCATTATCACATTACAGGTAGACAGTTGTCATAAAGCATTAGATCTAAGCAAGGCTGACAGCATAACTGCGGGCTAGCTGCAGGCTTGGCAGTCTGTGCGGCACCCGCAGGTGCAGGACCAGAGTGTGCTCCATCAAGAGACAGGCTGGCGTAATCTGCTGTGAATCACTTTGAATTGCTGCCCTTAATTGACAGTGCAGTCAAGACCTGGCCTGCTATGTAGACAAAAGCCTCTCACACACACACACTCTTGCCAGGAACCTGCTTGCCCTCAGATGAGCAACAGCTTGAGACCCACCTTTTTTTAGTAGAGTAAGAGCTCTGTATTTTGCTCTGCTCCTTCGTTACTGCAGGCTTACCATCATCAGGAGATTAAGAAAGAACAATGTTTCTCCTGAGACGTGTTGAGGTTTCAAAGTCGGGGTGGGGAGGGCAGTTAGCGTGCTGCTACTCTGGGGAATGGGAGAGGGCACCCACTCTTCAGGTACAGTAACAAAAGCCCAAACCCTGGAGAAGTTCACAACTGGTATCAAAGTGCCATGGGATGGCAACTAACTCCCACAAGGCTCTCAGGGTGAGATGGCAACTGCTCCTCTCTCTGGGGGTACCAGCATCCTGACGCACCATTCAGGTTTCACAGCATCTTTTCTTATAGAGTCCATGGGGGAAAACACATCCAGACAATACAGAAAGCAGAGGAGAGAAGTCATGATTGTCATCCTTGCATTCCACCATGAGCCTAATTCTGCTCCCTCCAAGCCAACCAGCATTTGCTAGAGATTTAAATAGGCAGGTACTAAAAATTTCCTTGGCCAGGTGAGGAGGATTCCTCTTTTACTACTGCTGTCTCAAGTCATCTCCTAAGCAGACTCTCACGTCCTTGTGTCCCAAGCTAAGCTGTAAGCTGGGCACCTCCTTTGGCTTGAAGATTTCTTGTTCTCATTGATGTCAGAATTTTAATGGACTTTTAGACCCAAATTCTTACTTATGCTGTGCTGGAAGCATCAAGAAACTGAAAGTACTTAAACACCTAGCCCCTGTGCTGCCGATAGAGGATGTATAGAGGCCATAAAACAAAGGGAATTCAGGCCTTAGAGGCCCCTTAGCAGTCTCAGGTTTTTAATTAAAGTTCCAAAAACGTTTGCTGAAAAGATTAGGGGGCAACACTGAGACCATACTGGGGGGCGAGCATTCTGGCTATTCAGCCAAGTCCCTTCTCTGCCACAGATGCAGTTGTTTGCTTCCTGGCAAGAAGTCAGCTGAAAGAAAAGCCATAAAGAAATCACATGGCTGAAGGAACAGTTTCCATGACCAGACAAACCCTTCTCCTTATTCGTTTACAGTCTGCAGGGCCCAGACTACAGTACCTGACCAGACCGACAGCAGCTTGCTCAGAGCCACAGGATCTACCCAGGGCTGCACGCTGCATCCTGCACCGGCTCTGCCTCCCTCAGCATCCCCAGGGACCAGCCCGGCCTCTTTGGCGTTTATTTAGCCCCACATGTTCATTTCAAGGGCCGATTTGTAAGAGGGACCACCAGCAACAAATGTCAGATCTGGTTCAGGACTTGGTTTGAAGGCATTTAGATAGAAGAATAATTGCACAGGGATGTGGTTTACTCTGGAGAAATAAAGGCTGTGTTTAAATGTCTGAAATTCCTGGTGACTCTAATAATTGCAACTTCTGCCTCAATAAAATGCACAAATAATGTTATTGAAACATTTCCAATCAAAAGGTATTATTTTTGGTTTAAAACAGATGCAGTAGTCAGTATTTAAAAGGAAGACGTCTGGGCAGGCTTACCTCTATTTCAAGGGAAGAGAAAACTACTGGAACGTTGGTTTAGTCCCTCTTTCTCTGTTTTTATAGCCTTCTTATTACAATACTATAACCTTCATACAGTTCCTCTGTTGCTTTTGCTAACCAGATGGAGAGTAGCTCTACAATCATGCACTGAAGAGGTTTTATTATGTTAAGGTGTGTTTAAGAGCTTGACCTGGTAAGCCACCACATCCCTAGAGAAGCACTATCTCTGCAGTAGCTGAGCATCCTCAGCACCATACTGAGTCAGCCCGACAGGCACCAGCATTGCTCCAAGCATGGCTATTGTACCAGTCTAGCAGGCACCAAATGAATTCAGAACTTAAGAGCCCCCTGCCAGTTTTGACTTGGAGGATCACAGGGCTACATGACAATGGCTTGTAGGTTCAAGACTGTATTTTCAGTAGCATCTTGACACTTCAAGTTGCATCCAGGCACCTACCAGTAAGTGTCAGAAGGTATAAGCTGGTAAAGTGCCCACCTGCAGCTTTAAGTGCCTAAATATCAAGTGCTCTTCTGAAAAGAGAGCTCAGGATCCCCAGCACTCTTGGAATTTTGCCTTGAGCTCTCCGCTGACCTGCATTGCTCACATGAGCAAAGTCAGATGCATCTCAGAGAAGCTGGCAGAAATTGGGCCAGTGTTTTATGATTCATGTGTCTATAGGATTAGCTGTAATTAGCATCGTCAAGTAAGACAATAACTGTATCATGCTATTGCACTCCATGGATGCAGTATCAGCACATATGGAAGACATTTATTACTATAAATATTCGGGCACTTGATAGTTATCCAAAAATATAAAATCAGGTTAATCATTCCATCCTACAATCCCTGGCAAGAGATTTGAACTCAGGTTTTTCTGGCTCAGCCTGAAGTTTTACATATATGATCACTTCTGCCAGCTGGCAGCACTAAAATCTTAGGCTGAAGTAGTTCTCCAGCAGCCAAATCTATCTGCACAGTAACGTTACAGAGCTTAGCTTTTTGCAAGCCGTATACTACCTAAAGATATCTTGCTGTTGCATAGAGCTATAAAAGTTCACGTAGGACAGGTAGAAGAATTACTTTTCTTTTCAGAGTTAATCATTAACATCTCTCGGGGAAATAAACAACTGAGGCTATTGTCTTATTTCCAAAGGTTGCCCTGAGTAATAATAATACAGGGGCAGCTATGCTGTCCCTGCTTGCATATGTGTAAAATTGTTTCCAAAAAAAAACTGGAAGAGGAAATCTCTAAAGAATGCGTAGCTACCCATCAGAGCGAAGGCATGGGAGAATAAACTAACAAACTTCCCTTTTAAAAACCACTCAGCAACATCAGCATCAGTGGTTATTCAACTTCCAGTAACGCAGCACGCCATCGTTGGACTCATCAAGTCTCCCACAAATGCAATAAAATTCAATGGCCGTTTTACAATCTCCTATTAGGTGTCATAAAAGCCACAAGACCCATGTGTTCCTCCCCAGCCTAGCTCTTCAAGGGAAACTACTGGGGTTTCAGTGCACATGAGTCCTGATTTGTGAAGTTACAGCAAATACAGGCCCACCTTCAGTTCCTGGACCTGTCTCAGCCCACCTGCACCATCACCCATGTGTATAAGACGAAGACACTTCTCAGATACCAAATATTCAGAGGCCCGGCCATGGCTTGCGAGCCCAGTCCCAGCTCTACATAACACACAGGTCTGGGAACAGGACAGCTACTTTCACAGGACAGAGTCACAGCCAAAAAAAGGCACTGATGGATCAGCGCCAGCCCAGTGCAGAGGCAGCCAGGGTACCCCTGCAGTGAGCTTCTGGAACTGGGAGGCTGGCGCAGAGCCAGCCCAGGGCTCTGCAGGACCTGCACACAGCTAAAGCCTCCAGCAGGAGCCAAGCTGACTCTTTGCAGAGGCTTTGTGACACATCTGTGCCCCAGCCCACAGTGCATCCCAGAGTGGACGTGCTACCCAGGTCATCAGCTTACGGCCAACTGGCAGGAACCAGAAAAGCTGGTGGGATCTTGTTACAAAAGGAAATTACAAAAGAGGACGGCAACTAGCAGCTGAACACAGTAATGCTGGTGTCTCTCTGGGATGGGAACTCCCCTACTCCCATATAGCTGCTCAAGTGTTTGGCTTTAAAATGAAATTATTTTATTTTTTTCTGAGTGATATCAACCTGACATCCCTGAGGAACAAATCTTCCTTGTACCACCACAGTACAGGTGCCAAGTAAATAAAACACCCCATCTTTGAGCCATGTGCAAGAAGGCTGAAACAGGTAGAACACATACAAGGTTTCTGCAGTACGTAACATAGGGCCTCACATTCTCTCCCTTGACTGGGAAACCTCAAGTAACTCAAATAACCTATTCAAGGAGGTTCAAGTTTCTCCTTCCTAGCCATCATCTACTCCACAGCTCACAGATTCACCACCACCACCACCTCACACACTTACTCAGGAAGTACACAGGCTCCTCCTCCTTACCCTTGCTGCTTCCAGGATGAAGCCACAAGCATGCTCCTCTTTGACAGCCATTCCTGCTCCTCCATCAGAAGGCTGTAGGTAGCCCACTCTCCCCCGCTTGCTGTGCCAGGTCAGCATATACCCACAGGCTGCAGAACTCCCTGCCCAGGAGACCACCTTGTTTTCTTGCCTTGCATGACACCCTCCTCCAGAATCCTTCACCACCTGCTAATTAATAGAGAGCCCTCTTAAGCCCTGGCAGCAAGGCAGTAGGCTGGACTAGCCAAGCCCCCCTCACAAACACACCTTGAGGTGTTTAAGCAAGTGGCCCCATCCCACACACCCACCTGCATCAGGTCCCAGAGCTGAGCAAACCCCTCTCTGGGCTGGTAGCTGGTGCCTTAAAAACACCTCCACCTCACCATTCAAGCAACATGCCTCTCCCTGCATACCTTATCACTGTGTTTTAGACAGCAGGGACAAAATAACCAGGTGGTAGATGGCAAGTTCCTTAGCTCAATTTGGAAGACTACATCACCAGCTGGATATTGCAGTGGTTGATATATTAATTTACATGGCCATATATGCAGTATATATCGCATTTCATCCCATACATGCATTTGCAAGATAATATGCTCTATTTATCCATAGAACCTTAACTAACGTTGCATCAGAAAAAAAAAAAAGAAACAATTTGCAGAGGGTGAGTGCCTGTTAATCATAAGCTTAAAGGGGAAAGGAAAAATTTTAAGTGAGATATAAAGGGAGGAAGTGACTCAGTGGGTGGGAGGGAGGGGACAAGCGTTCCAGACAGATGGGACATGAATAACTTTTCCATCTCCCTCTCTCTTCTCTCCCAAGCCTTGCAGGAACTGCTGTGTTGAAATAGTCAGTCATTAACTATTTGATGAGGTTTTAAAATCTGAACTGAATTCTCTGAATGTAACCAACTATTATTACAGGGTCTGCATCACAGCAATGCAAGTGTTGGAGCCCTTTGGCAAGCCATAATGGTGAAGGCAGGACTGAGCACTCCCTAGGAAAAGCCACTAAATGGCATCAGCTGTTTAGCTCTGCAGAGCCCTGGTAATGCCGGAGGAATCGGAGCAGTAGTGATTAGGGAGTTTGCAGACCAACTGTGACCAAGCAACAGGGCATCCATCCACGCAGCTGGCACAAAAGCTGATGTTCAGGCTCTGGTGGCATGGCTCAGCCTGTGGGAGAAGCAGGCCCCGGTACGCACCAGGCGAAGGTCACGCTGGAGGAAATGACTGTGGTCCTCCAAAAACCCTCTCGCTTTGGCTGTTCTCCTGCAGTGCAGTCCCCGGGGCAGATTCTTCCACTTAACAGCACTCACCTTTTCAGAGGGCTGGGGCACAGGCAAAAATGCCCTTTGGTGCCAGTTCAAGGGCAAGATTCAGACTGTGAGTGCTAATAAGTTCCCCTACTGCCCATGGGGAACCTCTCCCGCTCAGTCCACCTTATGCTACACAAATAGGCTCTGAGAAAACCTGAATGAAGCTTTTCCTTTCCTGGATGCCAAAGGCTAATTGACCAGCACAAGACCTGCTGAACTTGGTGGAACCAGGGTGGATATAATCACTCAGGAGAGCCAATAACCAATTAACTGAATGGCCTCAGCAGTTTCGAGCTGAAGCCTCTTTATTCAAGAGCAAAACAAAGATCAATTTCTTAATAAGCTTTGTAATATCTGCTATTCCTTCCCTCTCATTATTATTATTAGCATTGCAGCAGTGTTTTGTGCATGTAATGAAAGAGTAAGACAAGGGCTGGAACAGCCTGGGTGGTAGAGAAGGAGTGGGCAAAGACTCAAGCCAAAAAAACATATATATACACATAAACATATATAAAACAGGAAGGATGCCCAAGTCCTCCACAGCACAGGCCCACCAAGTCATGAGGGGATTCTTACCACAAAGTAAGAGCCTACCCCTGCTGATCACTTTTACCTGTTTAGCAGAGTTTTTTGCACAAGGAAAAGCAAAAATCCTTGATTACAGTCACCTAGTGTGGAGTGTCAAGGCTTGGCCTGGCCTCCCCAGCACCACCACGATGGCCATGGGCTCTCTGTAGCCCATGAGCTCAGCCAGTTGCTGCCAGCAGGCAGAAGCCAGTGGGATCAAGCATGGCAGCCCAGAGCCCAGCTGCTCACTGGCCCTGCCGTGGTGACAGGATGTGGCAGGCAGGGCACAAGCACGTGCTCCCTTCTGCCATTGAGGACAATGACCTCTGGCAGAGGCCTGGGGCAGGTAATGCCTTCATCTGCCACATCCACCAGACCTCCGAGAGATGTGCTCCTCAAATCCCATCATTGCATTGCCCTGCAGTTCCCCTATGTGTTTTGCTTTTGAAATTGCAGGTTCCTACTCTCTCTGCAGCTACATCACCAACTGAAATCACGTTCCCTTTGTCAGAAAGCCTCCAGCACTCCTTGAAGTCTTCTCTCTTGCAGTAAGGCAAGAAACAGCAGAGCAATGTACAAATTCCTCCCCACCTCCCAATTCCTCCTTTTCTCTTCCCCTGAAATCAGGGCCACTTGGAGATAATGATCTCATCCATGAAGATACAAACAGCATCGTCTACATTTTTCAGCATCTCCCACATATACCATCACGTGTTATCAGAAAGCCTTCTGGCGAAAGTGCAGGTTTCCCTTTTGGATGCATGACTGTGTGGCCCTGAGAAAGCCCCCTCCACAACAGCATTCATTTCTCTCGTGTGTGTTTTAGCTGAGAGTGCTTTACCAGACTGCACAACAAGCAAAACATTGCAGAAGAAGTCTCTGAAGGAGAAACCAAGAACTCAGAGGAAGGGGATGATGCTCGAAGCCCTTTTTTGAAGGAGCTGTAGCTGGATAATTGTCCAAGACAGACTGGCTTGTTGACTTTCTCACAGCAAAAGCCACAGGGCTGTTTAATTGATTTTAGCCTGTAACTAAACATATACTTCTTTCAACATAATGAACAGCAATGCTACAATACTGCTCTCCTAATGTAAATTGATCCATTACAGATGAGTGTTTAGATCAATGTGTGATGTCCTGATTGGAAATAAAACTGTTTGCTCAAGATCGCTATAAAGCCAACGGGCACTGATAGATGATATTTATGTGACAAGGAATGGCTCTTAAAAAGGAGATTGCCAAGACCATGTCCATCAATTATGAAATCAACATTCACCCAACAGCCATGCACGCATTTTTAAAGACAACAAGAAAGAGGAAAAGATCCCAAGGCCTTTGAGATAAAACACACAAGGCACTAGAACAGCAGAGGGTCTTGTCAAAGGGCCGAAAGAGCTTCATGGCCATACACAGTGACAGCAGAAGTCAGCCAGAGGAACAAAAACATCCACTAAAATATCATGGGCCAAATCCTCTGTGGCTTTAAATGGATGGGAGGCCTGAAGAAGCCTCCAAAGCCTTGTGAGTTAATAGCAGCAGACACTTCCCAGGTCTTTCATTTTCAGTGCTCCCTCGAGGGAGCACCACGTGGCCCAGTTCAGCATGGTGGGCAAGGGACTGTAAAAGGTAAAACCCTTAATGGAAGAGGCCTACTTACAGCTCCTCCCTCTTTTTGGTGGGGACTGTCCCCAGCCAGGGCAAAGCTGAGGTCTCAGCAGGAGGCGCAGGGGGGGCTTACCTCTATCAGCTCCACAGTCCTGCTTGCTTTCCAGCATGGAAACTTATTGTCAGCTCCAGGCATGCTGGCGTGGTGGGCCATGGCCACCCGGGCAAAGCAGCCAGCACCCGTGGTCATGTAGGACTGAATGGTGCTGTTCATCTGCCCACATTATACTGGGGTTCGATTCCTGCAGAGAGCAGCCAGCCTCACCAGATAATTGTACCATGATTTGTGTCCTATATGCTCACAACCCATGTTTTGTGAACTCTGTGCATTTACAGAAAAGTTTATGACTCTATCTACCTTCCAAGTCACTTGTTGATTAATACATGTACTTCTCTGGCTGGTAGCTTTTCGTTGCGGTCTTTCATTACCTCACTTGCATGGGGCATTTTGTTTTCTCCCATGTGTGCCGAGGAAGTTTTCTAAGAGCTGGAGTACGGGCTTGCCTTTGCGCTGGATTGCATCCCAGCCATTCATTACTGGGGCAGCTGCAAGCACTTCTCTTTCTTCTAGGGACGGGCTTCGCCTTTGAAGCACGTTGCCAGAGCCCGTCGGGGCGCTTGGTGGGACAGCTCTGCGCCTGCACCACCGTGCAGGGCCTGGCGGCCTCATGCCGCGGGGACCCCCAGCTCTGCAGGCAGGAAACCTGGGCAGAGTGGTCCCACACCTGCCCCGGGCACCCCCTCCCACGGCAGGGAGGGCCCTGGCCACGGCGGTGCCAGGCGGTTCCAGGAACGCGGCCTCCACCCTCACGGGTGACTGACACCACTAAGATGGCCGCCGGGGGGGGCTAAAATGGCCGCCACGGAGCCCACCACACCACCTCAGCAGGGCGCTCGCCCCACCCACCCTGTCTCCTCCACATCCCATTGGCTGGGGCACCAGCAGCACCGCTCCCGATTGGCTGTGCCTGCGGTCCATCTCAGCAGCACAGGGGCAGCCGCTGCTGGGGCGGGCGGTGTGAGGGGGCGCAGGTGCCCATGGCCCAGCATGGGATTGCCAGAGCATGGGGCTGAAGGCAGCGTCCCCCTTGCCAGCAGTCCGGGCTCTGCAGGGCCTTATGTTCTCCTTAAATAACTTTGGTGCAAGAGCGGGTGCATGTGGGCAGCCCAGGTGGCTCCAGAGCCGGGTGGACCCACTGAGGCATGAGGGGCCGCTGGATGGCCGAGGCCTGTGGTGACAGAGGGGAGCGGGCACAGCTCAGGGCCAGGGCCTGCAGCCCCGCACTGCACAGGCAGGCACGGGAAACAACAGGCTTGCCTGTCATTTCGGTACCAGCCAGGCACAGATGTCCGTGATGGGACAGGGCTGAGCTGGCTCGGCACAGTGACGCTCAGCTTGCAGGAGGTGCAGTTGCTGTCTATGAATATATCGGGTGATGGGTGGCCAGAGGTCAGGAGGGGACGCTGGGTGGGGGAAACTAAATGAAAGGACAATGTTGACACAGAACTAATGATGCTAAATGGTTTGTGAAAATAGATCCATTAAGGGAGTGATATTCTGCAACAGCCTTTAAATACAAATAGAGGAGAAAAATAGCCTTTAAATACAAACAGAGGAGACTTGGTTTGTGAAACCAATGGCTGGACCCTGTGGTGAAAGACTGCATTTGCTGGTCATGTCCTACTCCCCTTTCCTTGCAACAGTCCCCTTCATGTCCATGAGACCAATCTGCTGCATCTTGTCCTCCCCTGAGGCGTAACATGTGCCAGACTCTTCTTCTGGTCATCTCTGATCATAAATAGCTGAGACTGTGATGAGTGTAGCATGTACTTTCATCACATGGTAAAGATGGACCAAGGCTGTGCGAGCAAGGAACTGTCTATTAAGGCAAGAAGGACCTGGCCCCTCCCCTCTTGAAGCCAAGGGCATGTGCTTCTACTGACCTGGTCAGACTCGGGACGTGGAGAGGTCACCTCTCAAGTCTATTTGTAAGGGAGGCATTTGGGGACATGGTGGTGGTTGTTGCTGCTCATCAGCTATTACAGAGGGAAAAAAATGTCCTTCAGTACCTGGGACTTTCACCCAGAAAAGGAAAGCCCAACAAAAAACAAAACCAGGAAAGGAAAACCAAATTCCTCTTAGAATGTGGTACGGATTTAGTAGGGAGAGAAACCACCATTCAAACAAACTACTGAGGGCAACAGTAGATTTTCCAGCTCCTGAGGTCTTCAAATCAAGACCAGACCCTTTCTGAAGGGTAAATTACACCACTCCTCTTAGGAGGAACTGGCTGTAGCTCCTGAAACACTAACACAGGACAGAGGGGATGACTCTCGCCTTGAGCATGCTCTGCCTTGCAGACAGAGCCAGCGGTTGCAGGGCCAGCGTGCTGTGTGCCTGGGGCGTGCGTAGGACCACCAACAGTGGTGAGCTACTTCGCAGCAGGGCAGCCCTTCGCACAGCCACACCAGCCGGGGGGACAGCAGCCGCGGCTCACCAGCTCAGCACGTGAGCCTCACCTTGCCTCCCACCACCTGTATTGCCCCTGGCTCCAGTGAACCCCACCTGCCAGTCAGGCAAGACCAGCATTTGGCCACCAGCAACGAAAACCTTTGGAAGGAGGGGGAAAGCCTGCAGAAATCTGTGCTTGAACTGCTGCTGTCTCTCCTTCACCCGTATCATCTTTTTGACTGAGGTAGGGCTGACTCACCCGCAGCACACTCTGCGGCTGGCAAGCTCCCCGCTGGCTGCGCCGCAGCCGAGGAGCGAACACACAGGTTTCCTGCCATCCCACTGAGATGGGGCTTTCATGCTCGTGAACTGCCTGCATGTGAGCAAAAAGAAGGGGACCTTGGCAGGGCCGCAAGAGCCACCTCTTTCCATCCTTGCCTCCATGAACTTTTCCAGAGGTTTCAAGGGTGGCCTGCATTTGCTGTTCCCTGTTGGCTTTGTCACATTGCCTGCTCCCCAAGCCTCAGGCTGCCAGCATCTCTCCCCTGGATGACTTGGCTCGTGTTATTTTGTGTTAAAACCGGTTATGTTTTTTTAATGGCTATAAATAAGTTAAAACTGCATCTTTAATTAATCACTGCACTTTATATTGTAAGTGGAGATTTTTTGTAATGACTCGTTTATGATTTTAAGATGCCATTTGCTTACTGTCAAATGTATCTAGCTTTTTTCCCTGCGTGTTTAAAAGGTTCAGGATAGAAACAAAATTTCATCAATGAAGAATTCTAATCCATTTAGTCTAGAGCAAATAATTGGTTACTAAGTAAGTGGGAAGAGATTGAGCGGATACTTTTATCTAAGCAACAGTGAACTTCAGGCAATAGACAGTATGTTCATAATCTTAAAACCATTTTAAACTAATCTTAAAATGTTTATTTTTCACTCGCACAGGTTTGAAATTGGAAATACATATGTTTGGGTGACTAAAACATGAACAACAAATAGGAGCAGCAGCACGTGAAGTATAGAGAAGCCTTAATAGAAATATTTCTGCTGTAGCAGCTATTAAATCATTTTTTTTACGGTTTGGAAGAAGAACCCATATGTTTATAGGATTTTCCCCCCAATTAAAATATGTGTGTGTGTGTGAGTGTGTCTTTTTCTAAACATGATTTAGCCACACACACACAGAGTGCACGTACAAAATTGTCAGTGACATGAGAGCTGCTTCTCCTTTTGTTTCCTGTCCCACTGGCAGGCAGCGAAGGACACCCAGTCCGACACCATCAGCGTCTGTGCAGCATCTGCCCGGGGTGCGGGCACAGTTTTGAAGCCCAGTTCATGCCCTCTGTCACCTCCCACGCCCACGAAGACCAGCAGATCCCCAGCCGGGCCTGCCTGCCTCGTGCACCGGGACTGTGCCCGCAGTTCAGAGCAGAAGTAGCTCGCCAGCACCGGGCTCCAGGTGCTCTTTCCTGATACAAACAGGCTGCATCTCTGGCACGGAGATCTAACAGTTTGTTAAATTGCCCTGTGCCAGCTTACTGTTCCCACGGAAGGGGCACAGGCAGCCCAGGACCCCTCAGAGGCGAGTGTACGGGCTGCAGTTGTGCACCCCAGCAAACAGCGCTCGACCAGATGCCATTGCGCAGTGTCCAGGTGCCCACACGTTCCCGGAGCAGACAGAACACACTTGTTTTTATCTGGTCTCAGCTTAAATTCAAGTGACAAGCAGGCGGCTGGATATCCAAAAATGTGGTTATTCCCCCCACCCCCTTTATTTTTTTTTCTCAAGGGAGCACACAGATATTTTATATAGGATGTGAATAAGCCATGAAAAGAAGAATTAATGCATTGGAACTACAACAAGAAATGCTTTTAAAAATTGCTCTACCTCAGTTCCTAGACAACTCCAGTCTGACGTGCAGTATATGATCTGTCTGCTAGGATTGAATCCAGGCACTCACCACTTTGTTAGCTTAAGAATTTTGAGCAATTTTTTCCATTTATCTGTATTCTCCCCAAAATCATTTCACACATTTCTCAGATACATCAATCCTTCCGGCATTCCTCTAGACACTCAGTAGGATGCCCTGCTATAAATATAATAAAGCCTTTTATTATGTCCATTAACCATGGACATGTGTGCTCCAAAAGTTTCCTGACACGCAGTCATTTGTGGCTTTTTAATTATAAACAGAAAATATCTACCAGCAAAAGAAGACAGCAGACTGGAAGTGGATCTTTATGTGTGTGTTTTGAGCATGTTCTCCGACAGGCTGATGGCACCCACCCACACCCTCCTCCTGATCCCGTCGGAGACTCTCCGTGTATACACGTACGTGTAACATAAAAAGCCAGTAACACCACAGATCAGTCTCGGGTGATACA
The DNA here is from genome assembly GCF_013368605.1 of Nyctibius grandis. Classification (NCBI taxonomy): domain Eukaryota; kingdom Metazoa; phylum Chordata; class Aves; order Nyctibiiformes; family Nyctibiidae; genus Nyctibius; species Nyctibius grandis. Next base: position 7,557,314 of record NC_090666.1, read on the forward strand.
GATCTGTCAGCTGTGCCGACCCCAGGGGGCTTATGCAGGTTTTCAAACCCCAATAACACTGATCACCTCTTTTTCCAAAATGCAGATATGCCCCCCTCCATTTTGCAGACTTTGTTCCACTTGAACTCAGCAGAAAAGAAAAAAAAGCCCAGTAAAATACTTGACAAATTAAGTCGTATTTATTGAATGCGTTTTATTTCAACAACCAAAAAATTCTAACAGCCTAACAATGCACATAAGTTAAAAATTAATTATCACTTAGTGATAACAAAGATAAAGTTGATTTACATGGAAAAAAAGAACATTTACAATATGTTAATCCTTATTCACATTGTTGATACCGCAATAAAACACAATTTGTTTTTTTTTATTTTTTATTTCACAAAAAAGGCGGAAAATTGTGCTTTGTTAAGAGGCACTACAAGAAAAGTTTCTTTCTCCAAATAGATATTATATGATGGATATTGAATAAATAGACATATATGCATTGTAATTCGCAAAGTTCTGGCAAGACCACAGGCTAAAATGCCCACAGATTCACTTAGAACCACTGCAAAATTGGCAGTGAAATTAAAAATAAAAAGGCAAGACTCAGCATTGAAAAAATACCTAATAAAATTTTTGGTTGAAGTGTAAAAGATACCAAATGTTGATGCCATCATCAGATGAACAACCTTACGTAGCTTGGCAAAATTCCGTTTCCTTTCAAATGTATGGAGTGCTTTCAGCTACAGGATAAGAAGACAGTTCTGGAAGAGTAGCTCCGAGAGAAACATAAAGCAGCAACCACTGAAATTCTGATTAAAGCTGCAGCATACTACAGAAATAAAGGATGAAGAGCAAAAGGGGCATTAAGTAAGCAACCCACCATAATTTTGCAAAGGTATATGAAATTTATGCAGAGATACTCTTACGTTTCAAACATTAGTTTTGAAAAAAATCCCTTAAAAAGTCCAGAGGTTACTGAGCAGCTAGAATTAGCTTGTATTGCAACGTCTTCTCCCTGTATATTGTCTGTTCTGAGTAAATATCTACACATAGAGGTTTGTTTTTTTGTTTTTAACTCCTACCTTTTATACCTTTCAAATATATAAATAGTATTAACAGTTATATTACATTGCCTGGTGTAGTAAACAGAAAGTAACTTGCAAAGTGATATTGCATGAGGTCTTTGTCATGGTTATGTGAAAAGCCCATGTGAAAAAGGAAGAAAAAACCCGGGAGCCTCGTTGGCACAGTTACGATTGCAGTTTGAGCAGGCGTCTGAAATCAATCCAGCTGCACGAGGAGCAAAGGCGAGGTCTTGTCTCAGAAATGATTGCACGGAGCGAAACGTAAATGCTACTTGGTGTCTCTTTCGACACGATGCCTCAGAACGGGTGGACGCTATAGCAGATCGCAGCTTTAGTGCTCGTGCCACTGAAGAGTCCGTCAGCGTTAGCTCTGCTCTGTGTACCGTAGCTGCTAGCTAGGTCGCTGCGAAACCCTTCGACAAGGAGGTGGATGGGTGCGAAGCGCCCCCCGCCCTGGGGTGCCACGCGCCGGAGGGGGGCTGCAGCTGGGGGCACCCGCAGCTGAAAACACTTCATTTCACTGGCACGACACACGTGAAGGAAGCCCAGCTCAAACAGAAACACGGGGGAGGCTGGCGAGAAGGGCGAAGGGGAAGTCAGCAACGCAAACCCTCGGTCTGTCAGCAATTTGTACCTGGACAGGATTGTTGGGATTGTGGCGGTTTGTGTCCCCATGTAACTTTACACTTGTGTGTGTGTGTGAGTGTTTCACCTCAGTATAAACAAAAAGCAACAACAAGAAGGAAGCTTATAAATTTTAAGATCTGAAACAAAGAACAGGTAAATAAAATCCACAGTAAAATGTGGTTCATAGTATGAATTCCATACATCAAATCTCAACACATTATCTTTCTTCTCTTTCTATAAAGACCTCGTTTAATGGACAAGTCTTCTATGCACTGAATTTCAGTTTTAGTCATTCTGAAGCCCATGAAAATTCATCTGTTCACTATGGAAAGGACTGGCTGGAGAGTGGAACATGCTGTATCCTTTGAAGTGTGCATTGTGTTTAAAATACTTTAACTTACTAGTTTTCTTTTTAAGGTGCCCTGATTTGTTTTTCCATTTTCTCTCTTTTTTTTTCCTCTTTTCTTTTTTTGGCAGTGTTGATTTACGTCTTTAAATACATACCTCGAAAATTACCCATCAAGTTGCCAGAGAGGAAGCCATAAAATAATAATTAAAAAAAAAAAATCAGGGATAACATAGAAAATAAATAGGAATTCAAAAATAGTCACCACACCCTGAGAGCAGGCGGCAGTTTATCAAAAAGCCAAAGCAACTCATTGTGAAGTGGTTTTAATACATAAACAAGTCTCATCTTTAAAGAACTCATTTCACAGTCTGTACTTTCAGGTTGTAAAGTTCTGTCCCATGCAATTTTAATATATATATATTTTATGTAAATATATATATACACACAAAGTTGTAAATTTTCCTTCATTGATTTCATAGGACTTTTTCTTCCAATTTACTTGCTAGATGTCCCTTTTACAAGTGCAAGATTAATGAAGGCATAATCCTATGTGACTACAATGATTACTTCAGTCCAATGTAGGACGTGTAACACTCGAGTGTCTGTGTCAAGGCGATGTCTGATCGGGCAATGCTGAATTCACTTGGTTTGCACATGGATCATGCGCAATGGAAACAAACAAACAAACAAAAAGTAAAAAGAGAAAAAAAATTAAAATAAAACCAGAAAATCCTTGGACCAATGTATTGCTTTCCGCGCTCCTATCTCACATTATCTCTGGTCGATGTCCGCTGGAGCCGCCTTGCTTTTGTCGGGGTTCTCCTCCTCAGGCTCCACTTTGTACATTTCCTCAGAGCCCTCCTCGCTGTCGTTCTCTTCCGACTCTGTCAGCAGCTCCTCATCCTTGTACTCTGCCACATCAACCACCGTTCCCAAATGCTCTTTTAGCTTCCCGTGGTGCTTTACGTGGTAACGTTGGTTCTGGAAGAATTTGATGATGGTGTGTTTGGGGAGATCCAGCTGAGCAGAGAGGGTGTGGATGGCTTCCTGGTCAGGGTAGAGACCCACATCGTGGATAAAGCTTTGAAGGATACCTAGAGCTTCCAAGGAGATCTTGGTACGAGATCTCGGCTTTTTGGCACAACTGTCCTCAGCAGGTGGAGGAGGAGCCTCTTCTCTAGGTGGGGAATTCTCCTTCGCAGGCTGGGACTGCTGTCTGTGCAGCACCTACGAGATCAAACAGACACAGACTTCACGTACATGCTGGCCCCCTCAGTGCTTGAGGTCAGGGCACTTGTACAGGTCTTTACACAGGGTCTACTTTGTTTTGGTGAAGGAAAGTACTAATTAATATTAATTTTCCACTACCTTTCTTACCTGTATGACAGCTGCATCAGAAACTACAGACTGGAAGGAGAAAGCGATAGAAAAGGAAAACGATATAAAATAAATAGAAAACAAATAAGAAATACAAAATGTAGGTAATAAAAACAAATATCAAATAGCTAAAATAAAAATTAAGTCAAAAGGTATTATAGTCTCGTGGTCATGATGACTAGCCAGTTGTCCTGTCTCACATGAGTCATTCTCCTGCTTTGCTCCTCTTCTTCCCCCTTGTTTCCTCCCATTTTTTTAGGCTAGAGACTCTCACCATTTCTACAAGATGCCAAGTAGCACAAAGGCCTAATCACACCTGTGATTGTCAGGTGCTACTTTATAATGAATAATGATTTGGTATTAAAATCCATCACAGCTGCTTTATGACAAAAAAAAAATAATAGAAGTCCAGACACTTGTTAAGATTTCCCTTCTATGAAGAGCGATATCATGGTCAGTTCAGTTGCTTCACAGAGCTGGCTTTGATCTGAACAGATTTCTTGGTATTACATCCGTATTAATTTCACTAGTTGAGAAGTTCCGAGTTCATATAATTATATCCCTCCCTTCTGACAAACTCTCTGGGCAAACACAATTCTCAGTCTTGTAACAGCAGTATCTCCTTTTTGGCAAGTTCAAAGCAAGCATATGTAGCTCTTAATCTTCCTAACAGCCACTTAAAATGACTAAGAAAGGGCCTTGTGCAGCCCTTATTCCAGGGGAAAAAATACCTGCTCTGAATTGTTGGAAATGCAGAGGCGCTCCATATGCTTTCCTTAAAACCAAGTCTGTACAAGAGAGATTACCGGCAAAAATCCCCTACAGGATTGAGGACTGTATTTGCCCAGAGGTTTCTTCAGATGCAGAGAAATAATTATTAGAACTCAGTGCTACAGAACTACAAAATCAATATGGATAAACATTTCCTTCCACAAATAAGAGGGAATTCTGGCTCTTCATCCAAAGAAGAAAATGTCTTTGCTGCAAACTGTAACATCCAGAAAATCAACCCTACATTAAAGCTCTCTAAAGGAAAAAAAAATAAGAATAAATAATGGAAATGTGCTGAAAACTTGCACTGAATTTTACACACACACCAAGTCCCCAGTAAAACGCTACACCACTGAAGTTATTACTGCAAGAGGGAAGTTCACTGTGGAACGTCAGCCTGCCAGTACATGCAAATAAACAGAACGGCTCTGTGCCGAAGAGCCCCTTACTCACTTCCTTCATCAAACGTTGCTGCCACAGTAATTTACAACACCAGCGTCAAGTCCCCAGGGCTGCCCACCATACACGCGCGTCCGCAGAGCTGAACCTGGAGGAGATGCTGTGCAAACACCCCTCCCCGCAGCCTGACCCAGGGCCTGCGCTCTGCCCCTGCGCCCGATGGCAGCCCGCGGCACCGGGCGGCCCCTCCAGCTGCTCAGCACCAGGCACAGGGGCCACGTCCCCAGCGCCTCCATGAGCAGCGGGCGCGTGTGTGAGGGCACGCGTGTGCAGACACACAACCGCACAGTGACTGCAGCACAAGTCACTGCCGCCGCCGCGGAACGATGCTCGTGACAGTGACGGAAAGCACCCGAATAAGGAGGCAGCTTCACGGCAGCTCCACGCTGCCAGCTAAAAGCAGGTGTCACCACCGGTGACAGGCAGGGCTTGCCACACCCCTGGCAAGAGCTGCTGGTGGGCAGAAGCGCTGCAAACATGTTTCGGTGGCAATACATTAGTTTTCCTCCCAAGCACGTACGTACTCAGGGTGTCACAGAAATGGAGCTATCCGAGGAGCTGGGGGAAAGGAGACACTCAAATGGAAATGACGGCTCTTCTGGTTTATGTTTTATTACATCTCCTGTAATAAAAGGGCATAATGTTCCAATGCTGTGTCCATGGATTGTTTTCAAAGAGAAGGCCTGACGTCTCCCAACAGAGGGGTTACAGACGAGGGTCGGGCCCACACCCCCATCGGCAGGGAGCACTGAAACCAGCAGAGCCAGGGTCGCTGACACTAGCTGACACCCAGCCCCATAAATTTGTCACACAGCCCCTACCTGCATCACCTCCCCTGCTGTACCCTCTGGTCCTGTCCCTTGACACTGTAAGGCCCAGAGCAGCCAATAAGAAAAGGATTTAACACCACAAATAAACTGCCAGGGAATTTACAGACAGCGTCATATGAAAAGCCCCAAGTAGCATCACTAATCAGAACCGAATTCAAGCAGCAGCTAACAGAGATAGAAACACGTCCAGAAAGAGTGCGAATTACTCAGTGCATTCGTGTTGGAGTGGGAAGTGGGCTTTTTTCCCCTTTCCAGTTGACAAATAGCATGAGAAACGATCCAGCCTGAAAAATGTTACAAGACTTCCAATCAAATATAATGATGAAAAAAATCCAACAATACAGGATCAGCAGCAGTAAAATGTCTAATTTGAAGGAGACGAAGAGATGCCTACAGCCTCTATAAAGCAATCAACCAAAGAGAAGGCTGAGAGCGGGAGGGAAAGAATAATTTTACTTAACCCTTCATTTTCTGGAGTGACCTCTCCATCCTCTCCAGAAGAGAAAACACATAACCCAGGGGTTATCAGTGTAAAAATTTTAGAAAAAGGTTGTATTTTATTTCACTTACCATATTCCTAAGTAACACAAAAACCTAAAGCTACTCTTATAACAGATAAATCTCATGATTTCACTAATTTCTGGGGGCTTGCTCTGGACTTCCAGTGGCATTAACAAAGGATTTCAGCGACACGGCATAACCCATATTCAGAGAGATGGATAAATGCACAGAATTTCCTTCAGGTTTAGGCTGTGACCAGTTTCCTGTTTCCTTCTGATAATATGGGCTACGTAACACAGAAGAACATGCTTTTCTATGGGAAACAGATCAACTGCTGAGGCACGTGATACAGTATGAAATCTAAATTACCTTTTTGTTAAATATTTGCTTTGAGCTACGTCTGTAAAACACAGTGGGCAATTTGGGCAATTTGCTTACTCCATGTCCGGCTCTGCACGCCACAGCCTCATAGAGGAAACCATCCATTTTTGGCAGGTCCAGATTTTCAGATTTTGGGTCGTTATTAGGCTCTTAAACCTGCAGATAGAATTTCCACAGGCTTCACGCGCTGCTGTGCACACCCTGCCATAACACTTTGGATTTTGGGTCAGTGCTGCTCTGCTTCTGCACTGCAAAGAAGGAAACCCCACTGATCTTCCGTGATTAAAGTACAGGCTGCAGCGCATTTTCCAGCGCAGATGAAGCCCCCGAATGATGGTCTGACCTACCAGGAAACACCATGTGTACGGTGGGCTTTAGAGAGAAGGGATAAAAACAGGCCAGGCTCAGCTTTCCTCTTCCCAAGCAAGCTGGTGCTGGGATGCACAGCCCAGTGTAGATGCACCATGCCCCCCCTTTCCCACTCCCCTCTCCTTCCTCCGTGCCCTTCCCCACCACTCCCCGGCCACAGGTGGGGCAGCCTCCTCCTCCTGCTCCCCAGCCACCATCTGGAGCTGACTTCCCTTCCCCTCCCTCCTCACTGACTCCCCATCTACTTTCAAATCAAATGTGAAGATATAGATTTCCTTCCATGCCCACAGGACTTATTTTTTCCACCTCTTCAAGAGATTTAATTTTTAAACTGTACAGGCATGGCTGCCTTCTCAGCGTTTCAGAACAGAGCGGCTTTGGAAGATGCTGCTTTATGAAGGTTCATTCAGGTAGACTTTAACCTCACAAACTCGTTTTTTCAAACAAATTAACCAGCCCTGGTAGAAAACTTGGAAGAAAACAAATATGATGGAAGTTGACTTTAAAAGATAAAGTGACTGGTCTTAAATCACACTGCACTGAAACACGATTTGAAGGCCACAATGAAAACCAGCTGGAAGCCATGTGTAAAATATAATAGTACATGCCTACAGGGAAGGAAGTGAGATATTGAATGATTAAGTTTAGGAGAGTATATAATGTAGTGTATCATTACGGGAGTGATCAGGATTACTTGTAATAAGCTAAGGGTTTGTGGTCTTTCTAAAATCTGAAGCTAAGAATTATTGGGGGGAAGGGATCACTGCACTGTTTTACACGTATCTGCTCCCCACGTCTCAGGACGCTCCCGCAGGAGAAACCTGACTTCGGCAGACGGGGACAGCCGTGTTCCCACAGAAAAGAGAGGTGAGCGAACCCAAACTGAGTGATGAACGTCATGTAATTGCAGTCTGTGTCTGCACTGTATTTAATTTTGGCTGGATTCGCTGTCCCACTGATGTTTGTTTCCATTTCCACCCACTTTCTAGCTAGAACTAGACATGTGAAAATGGTGAGTAGCTACGGAGAGCCAAGCAGGGTGCCTGAGCGGGGTACACACTCGCACTCGGGCACCGGCTGACAACACTCGCTCCGTGAAATGCCACCTTTCATTGCCTGAACAGTCGTTGCAGAGGATTAGAAACAGGAACTGCATTTCTATGTGAAAACCCTGAGCTCTTTCATTTCGTAGAGTGGTTCTGCTCTTCCCTTTGCAGACAGGATTAGTCATGTGAGCTCCTTTCCAAGGGTTTTGCTGAGATGACGAGATGCCCCTTACTATGAGAAACACCAAAAATGTTACATTCTTGGAAGACAGGACTGTGCATTTGCAACAGACGCTGCCCGTGTGGAACAGACACCACTTTCCCCTGTGCCCGGGGCAGAGCGAGCAACCACAGGTACCTCAAGTGGCATGTGCTGGCCAGTACCGATTCTCATAACCCAAACCCATAGGAGCAAAGTTGGATGGATGGGCCTTCTCTTTTCCACAGTGGGAAGGGGTGGAATAGATATTATCTTTTCTTCACATTTACACCGCTCTCGTAGCCAGCCATGACCCTGTATCACACCAAGGACTTTTATGCCAAAGACAGCAAGTTTGTAGCCTGCTTAAGTAGCCCAAAATAAAAGCCAGAGAGAATGCCCACACGTTACAAAACGTAGGTTCAGTACCTGTGTTTGGTCCATCTAACACCCGTCACCTATTACACCCCTTACAAGCATTCAAGACTAGTCAGCAGGATTTACCACCAGTTTGACTCAGTGCAAAAATGGATTCACTACATACTTCACGTAAGCAAGCCCGTTGGAAAAGCTCCTTCCTGAGGACCAGCTGAAGCCAAAGGGAGGGCAGAGGACATGCCTAAACAAGGTGTTCAGCTGCATTTTACTGAGACCTGTAACTGGAATTTGCAACACTTCACCTCTGAAAGCTGAGAGCTCCCAGGCAGTGCCTAGCTATCATGTTAAGAGTTTACTTAAGCGACAATCTCCATCACCTTGCAAAGAAATCTTATACCTAGGAGGAGGCACTGTCTGTCCCTCTGAGCAGATCTTGCAGGAATAATCTGTGGAAGATTATCTATTCAAACCAACCTTACACTCGCTGCTCCCAGTCTCTCGCAGCTTATCTTTGTATACAGAAATGTGCAAGAAAATAACAGAGCAAGCTGCTGCCATGAACAAGCTTGCACCCCAACAGCCCCCCAGTCCGGGGCTCACAGGGGTAGGAGCATTAATTAGATGCAATCACTGTGCCAAGACACTTTACAGGTTTCCTAGGAATGTCTGTACAAGAAAATGTAGCAGAAATTACAATTTGCACCTGTGTTCATTTCTTTCCTCTTAAAAATGTGGTTGTTAGACTATTTTTTTTTTTTCTCTTGCAAAAATATATTCATTTAGGTAAACACTGCAGCACCAGTCGCAGCTCCAAATGAAGTATTTTCTTTGGGCTCATTCTCACAGTGGTGATTTCACACCTTGACACCATAAAGCTGTGTTAAAGACTGTGGTTTAGTTTCCTTGCTTTTCTTGGATTATACAGTATCCTAAGGTCAAAACTCAGGAAAATCCAAAACTGTTATTAAAAAAGAAAAAGTATCTATGAAGTGATGACAAATTGCAGACTACAGGTGTTAGATTACATTTTGACTCCAGGCAGGTTTAATATACTTCAGTTTCCTTTTACAATTGCCCTTAGCAGGTACTGCTATCGGTAAGGGATTTAAAAAAATATATGGTACTCAATAAAAGAAGACCATGTCAAAAGAAATCAATACGAGCGTGCAAAACGGTAGGAAGTCTGACATGGATAAATATGTTCACTTTCATCTAACTTCAGTCTGAGCTTCTTTTAATTTTGTAGCTCAAATTCTAGCCGCACATCCTGTGCATTTTCCAATGCAGCTCAGTAATTGCTTCACGAGAGTAAACACCATTATTAGAGATAATTATAATACATGTTTGTGATATGATGCACCCCATCTCATGCAAGCCAGACCAAATCAGACAACCAGAGCTGGTGGCTACAGCAACTTGTAACCCAGCAGCCTTGGGTCCTATTCAGCTGCAAAGACAAAGCAGTCACATGGTTTAAAAATCCCCCAAACATTCAGGCCTTTCCTACCACCCTTCATCTGCTACTGACCACCACCGGAGCCAGAACACTGGTTCAGGAAAACCCTAAGTCCTAAATCTCTCAGCTCTGAGGTACGAGTCACTCTCTGAGCCAGCAAAAGGAGGGGTCAGAGGGAACTGTGCAGAGAGAAATGCGTTCCACAGGGAACCCGAAGTCAAAGGCAAGTTTGGTTTCCAGGCTGGAATGTGAGCTGGTTGAAGTGATTCATTTCAACATCTTTGGAGCACACTCACCACATGCTTCCCTTTGCGTTACGGCAGTTGCCTTGCTTAAGGGCAGGAAACAGGCAGGGAGCTGAAAACATGGCAAGACACTGAACAAACACCCAGTCTCTGAAATAGTGGCCCCATCCCGCAATTCTTCTCCAGGACCAAAGTGACAAAAATGGTCAAAAAGGAGACAAAAATGACAACAGGAAGGAAAAAAAAATAAAAAAATAACAAAACTTTCAGCTGTGCATTGCTTTTGCCACCCCACGCAAAGTGATAAGCGTAAGTGTTAGCAAAACACAATTAATCTTGACTTGAAGGCAGGGGGAAGGTATCTCCCCCCCTCCCCGGCACACGTTGCTCCCATTAATGCTAACAGGAGCTTAGCATGCATCAAAGAGCAAATACACCACAAAACATTTTTAAGAGCTATCATCACTGGAGATAAAATATAAATTACAGCCCGATTACACTGTGCTGCTAAGAGGCTACATGTGCAGCGTAGCTCGCAGTGACAACTGGAGATGACCAGATAACTTCTGGACAGGTCTAAGGTTACCGTCAAACATCTGTGCGCAGGAATCTTTCCTTGTCTTTGCTTTCCTTTCAAGAAGCCACGGCACTGCTGTCTGCACAGTTGTTTGAAGAATGTTTACAAATCAGCTTGACAAAGAGGAAAAAAAACTCTGCCATCAATTGACCACAATCATGATCTTATTCTTCAGTAATGCGTGGTTTATTTCCCTTTCCTGATCTCCGCTAATAGACAGCACGTGCCTACACAATAGCCACTATTTTGTCTGTATAATGTTAAAAAAATAAATCACAAAACTCTGACAATGCAGAGCAGTGTCCCGGTGTTTCCTGGGGTAACTGCTCTCCCTTGAACGCTAACTCAACTCTTCCCACACAGGCACAGGCACAACTTTCATTGCTGTGCAAGCGCCTGAGAACTGGCTGATTTTATGGGGTAGCATAAATGAGCTCATGCTGATGAACGTTAGTGGATTAGCTCTGAATTTCCCATCTTTGGCTGGTTTAAGCCAGATTCTTATGTTTACTGCATAGTAACTGTGGCCAGCAGTGGATGCCCGTGTCTCGAATACCTCGCTGCAGCCTGGGAGGGTTGTCAACAGCTACGACTGAGCCCGCAGGTGGAGCCGGCACGTACCTACTGCGTAAATACGCAACAGGCCAGATTCATTCCGGCTTCTGCTGGCACAAACCAGGGTGCTGGTGACAGAGAGGCCGCCGCGGCCAGGAAGCATTGCACAACGCCGCTGCAGACTCTCTCCTGAAGGCATCGGTGATGGATGGCTCCATTGTCTGGGGATGGGGCATGGCCAGCACAGCTGGCACGGGGGCTGGCTTGCTGTATCCCCCAGCCGGCAGGCAGGACTCCGCCGGCCTCCAAGAAGCTATGCAAGCCTCTCTTGCCTGTAACCTGTGGTAGCAAGGCAGCCTTCCCCGGCAAGGGAAAAAGCAACAGCCCCGTAAAGGTTCGTGCTGCCCTTCTGCATGGTGATGCTAACTGGACTCCCACTCGGGTGGGACTTTCAACATCTGTGTGCACATCGAGGGCCACAAAACCTTCCAGTTAACACTTACCTTCTTCAAAACAAGACCATGAGCTTTGTGGGCCTCTGACTTGCCTCTTCCGTGCTTTCTCTTGCAGCCCTAGCAAGGCTCTCTGGGGCGCTATGGCATGCAGAACCCTGCCTGGCAGTTTCCAAACAGAGCCTGAGCTTGGCTGTGGCTGGAGGGAGGGTCTGTCAAAGATTTCGGGTCGATTCTGAGTTTCCCCATCCCAACCCTGTTAATCCTAATGAGGAGCTGGCATAATGCCACAGGAACTAAGGAAGCAACAAAAGGCTTTTTGGTTTGCTTTTCTGCAGACAAAATACTTCTGATACCCTCTACATTTTCCTGTTTAATTAACACTACACATGTTCTCCTTTTCTTTTGAAAATCAGAACAGTGTTTGTGGGCAGTGTGAGCAAGACCTTCCCTGACAAGTCCCAACCTAGAGCCATGCTTAAGGTCAAGCTCTAAACTCCTAACTATGGTGGCACGAACGGCGCCACTATAATCATGTTGTTTTCCAGTTACTCAGATCAGGAGTAGGCACGGCATTATTTCAGGAACAGTATGTTTGGATTAGACACTGGATTCTTGGGGCGGGGGGGGGGGGCGGGTAATTATTTGTCCCATCAAACTGTTTTAGGTCCTTACAGATGGCTATTTGGGGTTCCAGGAATACCCAACTGTACTGCTAATTTTTACAATAGGGGCAGTTAGAAGTCAGGAGAACCTGACTGTTATGGTTAGTGAAAATAGTAGATTTGTGCTGATAAAACACTACTCAGCATGTTTTTTGCTTTCTAGATGTAACCACCAATGCACTTAATAACAGGACTTAGGCAAACTATACTGTGTGAATCAAACACATAAAAGTATAAATATTCCTTTTTTTAGAAAGCAAGTCTTAAAAAGTGCATTATAATCAACTACCATGGTAAAAAGCAAAATAGCCAGCATTACCACACACGCAACTGGCATAATGTGCTTTATTATACCCTTAGCTTGAAACTGGGTAAATAAAAATCAAATGACCAAAGTACAGTCTCCGGCACAGTATCCACAGGGCACTGAGGACAAGAGGCCTCGGAGAATTAGATCTGAAATCCTTTGTCTTCCTGATAACACCCTGGAAAAGGTGGGCACGTCCGGAAGACTGAGGAAGCTACGCTGGTGCTGCTGCTCTCCGTGTGTCATTACTCTGACCTGTACCTATTTTACAGATTCTGGATGCTGGAGGAAAAAGGCTTTATGGAAAGTAAACAGCACCTGCAGTTTATATTCACAGTACTAGAAAATATGCAGTTGGGAAAAAAAAAAGAGGTATTTTGTTCCTATTTAATAAAATGGTTTAATATATGGCCAGCAAGGCAGTATTAGGACAAAGCAGAGGACGTCACTGTTAAGGCCGTGGGATCCACCCCTGGCTTTGCCACTGCCAGCTGTGGGGAGCTCCTTGGACTGCTCAGCCCGCGGCTGGCCACGCACACAACTGCAGGGGAAAGCTCACGCTCCACACATGCCTGCAGCTAGTGCAGATCTGTGTGCAAGGAGCCCCAGGCTTTTGCTAGAAACGCGTTCTTCACTTCATTAAGATCGGAATTGTGTGGCATTTTTCAGGCAAAATTGTTTCTTTTGGTCAAAAATGTTGACTGAGTGACATCAAAAGTATTGCCTAAATAAAATCTACTTTGCCAAGCTGTTTGCCTGGGGTGGTGGTGGGGGTGGATATTCTGACAAAGTTCAAGCAGTTGTTTTGGCATTTTTCATGAAACAGCGTATTCTGGTTGCTTTTATTCAGAACAACGTTTGCTCTTCAAATTCTTCCTATTTTCCTTTAAAGAATTATATTGCTCTAAACTGCCGCAAACCTTTTTTTTTTAATTTTAACTGAAAATAATAATTTTAAAAGCACCAACGTATTTTTTTCTTTCAGTATTTCAGAAATGTCAGCAACCCCTTAAACTCAGCTCAAGCACTTCTATAGCTCTAGGCTGTACCAACCCAAGGAACAGAAGCTCATAGCCATCTATCTACCCACCTGCCTCCTTCACCATCATATTTACAAAGGGTTGTACTGATGGGAGCTCTGAAAAAATGAAATGTAATGCAGTTTATAAAAACAACTGGATGTGGATCTTTCCTATCTCAAAATCCAATAAAGCTTATGATTTTTATTGCATGTGGGAGTCCTTTGGTCTATGTAATACTGATTAGCAGCTCGGCCAGTAAGTCTGATAAAACCAGAAAGTACTTTCAAATATATCCTGGCCAGAGACACCTGGGAGAAGCGTGTGTGTTGCAGCTGATGGCCCCAGGGGCACACACATACCTTGGGATTTCTTCCTTGGTTCTGTTCCATCTTGCCATGGTTTTGTTCCATTCTCTCCAGAAAGAATGACTCCAAGCCTCCTCCCCCTCACCTTTCCAACATGAATGAACCCAAAAAATTTACAACCTGCTTCAGTCAGGCCTCTGGACTGGACTTGAACGGATCCCAAACAGAGCAACACAGCATTCTTACTCCTGATCACATTTAAACAAGGGAACACCAGGAATAACATTACTCCAAGTCAGCAATGCTTCCCCCCATGCTAATCAGGCCATTAGAAAGGCACAAGCAGTTTGTTTGATGCAGAGGGACAAAGACAACCACAGAAATGAATGAAAACCAGGGAAAAAATAGAGATTAAAAGTAGTAGTACTCCTTTCAGCAAACCACAGTCTGAATGCATGGTAAGTGGCTAAAAGACACAATCACTGCAAGATCTAGAGACAGAAAAAGGTCTCCTGACTGAATGAAATGTAAATTAAACTCGCTCTGGTGCAGAAGCATTTCCCTCACAGGGCAGCACTCACTGACATGGGAAATCCAGAGCCGTTCACTGCAAATGATGGCTGCCACTGCCGACCTCCCCAATCTCGCTTCAGCAAAACACACGTGCTCAACGTGAACAGTTGGAGGGAAAGGAAGAAAAACCCAAATGCGGCAGACTTGCTAGAAGAGATTTCCATGGAGGTTCCCTCCCCAAATACGCAGATGGTTTCCAGTCAGCCAGGGTCAGGGCCTGCCCGTGTGGTTTCCTGCCTGCTTGCCTTTGTAGCTTATCTAGATCTCATCAAGGCACACAGTCCGAAAAAATTAGAATGGCTAAGTACAGAAATTAGGGAAACTAAATACCAACGAGCCTTGGTTTGCACTTGTGCAGCCGAGCAGGGGAATCTGTGCCGGTGGGTGCCGAGCCCTGTGCCGGGCAGCCACACCGGGCTGCGGCACGTCTCATCTGCAGCGGCTGCATCAGGTCTCCTTACCGCTGCCATGCCTGCCCAGGCACCAAAGCCGTGCCAAACTCTATCCGGAACGCTCTGGGGAACATCTCAGCTGCTTCACAAACACCCCTGACACCAGCTTACAATGCTGCCTGCTTTACCGGTGGTGGTGGTGCGCGGCGGCAGGCCAGCGTACCCCCACCTGCCCTGCAGCCTTCCGACGGCGGCACACGCGGCGCACACCCACGCCTTCTGCAAAGCTCCGGGCAGACGCCGGCTCTCACAACGCTGTGCGTGGCAGCAAAGCAAAAATCCGACCAGGAACGTACGCACAAGCTACCATATGGAAAGGGCATTCTCAAATTAAACCCTGAAACCCAGATGAGATCCGAGCGAAGGACAGTTTCACTTAAAGGAAATCTCTGAGGTCAACCAGCAATTAACTGAAAGGTTCTGATTGAATATGCTATTGACTGCGCTCACATCAGACAGCTTCCTGTTTATTATACCTCATGGGCTGTCCAGGTGCCAAGACATTAAACTGTCAATAATCTATTAATACTAAACAGCTCCTCCCTCCTTACTCCCCCGTGCAAATACTCTCAGGCTAAGAAACTGCACTAAAAAGAGGGAAATTTTTGAAGTGAGATGGAAATGAGCTTTTTAGGGTATTTCTTTGCTTGGTTCCAGCTGAAAGTACATCAATATTCATAAACAATATGACACGCAGTCCATAACGACATGGAAAAAATTGTGTTAAAAAAAAATCAGACATGATTGAGACCATATCCTGAAATCTGGCTTTCCTTTCCAAGCCATCTTTAAACAGTCTAAGTTAAATTTAATTAACAATTTACAACAAGGAGAGAGAAGTTATTTAAAGAGAGGCCTACAGGTCCTTAACATTCAGTGTCTGGGAAACAGTTGTATATTAAAAAAAAGTTTTAATGAATTTAATAGAGAAAAGCACTTTAATTAAATGCTGTCAAAGAGGATTGTATTAATGACTGCACACAAAGGAATTTAAAGCAAGCCAAGTATATTTAGCAAATAGGAAGTAGGCTTTCAGAGACTGCAACTATTTATGTTTCTGCCATTGCAATGCATCTAGGAGATCGCGTTGCCAATTGAAAGCAGTTATGTTATTAGATATGATTTTATTTATTATGGATTATTAAAATTTCAAACGCTGCAGGGAGTACATTTATTTCACTTCTAAAATGAAAGAACAAAGATATTTCGTGCTTGTTCAGTAAGAGGAAAAATAGAAGAGGAAATAAATAATAAATAATAATAATAACTTAGCACTTAACTAGTGAAGTGCTGTCCAGACAGATCTTTTTATGGGGCTTGTTGAGTCCTGGAATTTTAGCGTGTCTCTTTCTTTCTGCTACAACTGGATGGATCTGCAGTTGCTACCTCAGCGTCCCTCAACACAGCACGGAAAGAGGAGCCAGCTCGTACTCCTCATGGGCAGGATACAACTCCTCGTTGTATCCTGCGGCAGCACAAGGGACTTCTGTGATACTCTGCATGTTTCAAATTTTAAAATTACCAAAATCCCAAGAAGTAAAAATAAATCTAGGTTGCCAAGCTTTCTGCAAGCAAGACTGAGAAGAGCAAGGTTTTCCAGACGTAACGCAGAGACTTAGCCACACAACTCTCATAAAAGCCCCTAACAACTATGGGTCTGCATTAAGCCTTTTTGCAGAACGTGCTCGCCTTCCTCAGCATCCATGTGAGGGGACTTGTGGCAGGAAGGAAGGGGGCTCCTCACAATCCTCCCTGCCCACGTGCCTTGGATTCAAGTGCAGCACATCAAATGGGCATGGCCTAATAAAAGCATAATGTAGAGATCCAAACCATAAATCTGAGAAAAAGCAACTAGAAAATTCAAGGGTGTCAACATTATTTGGTACTATGATGGTACAAATAGCATAAAACTAAATTTAGTCCAAACTGGAAACCGAGGAATGTTTTTTGACACAAAGTTAATGAGATGGCTGGGTCTGCAATATCCAGGATACGTTCTGTGATTTACCACATCCTTTCTGCCATATGTAATGGTAAGAGGTTAATAATGATTTTAGATGTTTCATACTTCTGAATGCTCCACCAGAGGCACCTTATACGTGCTTGTATTCCTTGGTTTCTGAACACCAAGTCTCTTTTAAATTAGGCACCATGATGTGAGTTAGTCCCAAATTACTGGTTTTAGAATGTATTTATTTGTACTTAAGCATAAGATTTTTACCTTCTAATCTGCAACATGAAGAAGTGAGTAGAACTGGAGGAAAAGACACTGGAAAGGAGGCACACAGGGATACCTGCTCCCTTTCACAATGTGAGTAGTATCATAAAGGGTGAAGTTCAATTTTCTAAATACATTATCTGAGTTTTGTTTAAGACTTTAATAAAAGTCATGTGTCATGTGTATTGAGAATGTAGCCTTTGTTGTTCCACAGCTAGGGATCTTGCAAACAGCTTCGCTTTGTCTGTGCCAAGATATTTTGGAATATTCTTTGAAACACTGTAAGCATAGATGACTGTGAGAAAAAGTATGTGCTACTGTACTTCTGGGTACTTGATGTGTGAGAATAGTGCACACACACAAAAACACTTCCCATTTCAATCTGCAATTCCCGTAAAAGTCCATACAAACATGGAACAACATACACAGCATATTAACCCTGAAAAAAACATATCCCTGCACATATTACAGTCTCTGGGTATTTCCAACCATGGAAAGGAAAGGAAAGGAAAGGAAAGGAAAGGAGAGGAGAGGAGAGGAGAGGAGAGGAGAGGAGAGGAGAGGAGAGGAGAGGAGAGGAGAGGAGAGGAGAGGAGAGGAGAGGAGAGGAGAGGAGAAAAAAGAAAAGTCCACACCAATGAATTTCAGAAAAGACTGGCCTGGGGCAAGGAGACCGAGCATCTATGTCCTTCTCTGTCGTAGCCTAACTCCCAGCACTGCCCAGAAGCTGCACGATTTTCTTGGGGGATGCTTCCACATGAGGAAGAGCAGCTCGCTTGCTCTCAGAGCTCTTTGGCGGATATGCAGTGCAATGTGCTCTGGTAGCACAATACAATCTTGATTCCCTCCCCATGTAATTTTTACGATTGCCCATCTGCACAGAAAGGCCAGTTGCAATGATCCAGGGCTCTAACTTTATTCTAAGAGTTCTGTAAGGTGCCCAAGAATAAAATGTTGCATACGGTCAGTAGTCTATAAACATTTACACATCTCTAAAGCCCGGTATTATCATGTGTGTACAACTGTGAGGGCAGAGAGCACTTAGGGAGCATTAAAATGAAATTAAAAAGAGCAATATTTTTCACTGCAAAAATTTTCAAACATAAATGGAACAGAGGCTCATCTAGTAGCTTTTCAGCCTTCAAGATTTGCCTGCTGCCAGCCAGCAAGCTTCAAAGGTTCTGTGAATCTAAAGAGCTTTATTTAGTAACCTTGCTCTAGATGTTTGCTCATCCTCAACCTACTACGGCTCCTTACAATACTGGCAGCTTAGCATTTACGAGAGGGCCAGAACTGGAAGAAATGAGGGCTAAATCTGGTCAAATTGTATGTGAAAGGCAAAAGGGTAAGACAACAGGACCAGAGCTACAGTGATGTCATGTGCTAAAAAGATGACCTGTCAGAGCAACATCAACACAAACCACCACCCTTCCAATTACTGCCCAGTCTCCACAGTGCTAAATCTGCACATTCAGATTTTAAGCAGAGTTTCTGCCCAGAGCATCCCCCCCGCGGGAGCCAGGGCAGCCCAAGCAGAGCTGCTCTGGGGCAGCCTCGCACAAGCTGCTGTCTGGGCAGAACTGCCTCTGCCTCGAATGGGGCAGCGTGTCCTGCACGACAGCGCACATCCCAGGGACGGCCTTTACCTCTGCCGCGGTGTCAGTACCTGCCCTGTCCTTGGTTGAGCCTGCACCAACTGAAAGCTGTCCCGGAGCAGGTGGCACTGAGGTGGCCTTGCGGTTCCAGGAGTCTGTACAAATACGGGAAGGATGTACTACTTTGACAAGACTAAACTTGCCACCTCAGAAAACAACAAAACTATCCACTTTACTTGATCTCCCATTTCTAGGGTTAAACGGAATAGTAGTAGACCTAAACTCATTTCAGAACAGAAGCAGTTTTGCTTTAATTGCAAGTATCCTCCCCACTATCATTTCAAGGGGAATCACAGGCTTAAAGTTAATAAAAATCAGCAGCGCTTTTCAGCCACATTAGATACCCACACTAAACAGAAACAGCTGAGAAGGCGCAGTAGGCAGGTTTGGCTATAGCAGTCAAAGCTCAGCGGCTTTCCACTGCAATTGTGATAACTATCAATCACAAGAAGCTCTATCAGACACCTCAGAAGCGAATGTAAGGGGTTCATTGTCTGGTATGTGCTCCTGTTGTCTTTGTCAAACCTCGTGCAAGGCTCCTGAGCTACTGTGGCCCGCTGGGAAAATGGTGTGCACCAGAAGGGTGGAAAACCACAGTACACAGCCACAGCTTTTGTTCCAAATGCACCGTGTGTGGCTGCAGGGCACGGGTACTGGAGCAGTATGAGGGAGCAGTTCAGAGGTGGAAGCCCTCTGAGAGTTTTCCATGTACTGCTTTCTTCAAAGAAAGAGAGTCCCTTACCCCCACCCACAACCAGACAAACAACAGAGATAAATGCAGAGTAAGTGGCATTTGCAATATATATTGCCTTCAGCTTTAATACTGCACAGAAATAGAAGTTACATAGTTTGATTTTTTTTCAGTAGGTTTTGAATGGTTTAGATTGAAAGTAGATACTGAAATTGATTGCTGTTGTCTAATTTTGACACAGGAGAGAGAATGGAACTCCAGATAATGTAACAACGGAGGAAGACATATTCTCCACTCAAAATTCGCAGATCGCGTTCTGATATGCATTTCCCTCTGTAGTTCTAAATCAAAGACAAAATAAATACTCCAGCTGCAACCCACCCAAACCAAAGCTCTGAGCTTTCTGAGTGGAACGAATAAATATATTCATTGCACTGTGATACAAATATCTCTAACAGTCAATCTGGGCGAGTACAAATTGTCTCACCAGTCTTGACCACCCCTGTCTGAGCAGACAGCACATCCAGCCACAGAATACGGAGCTGGGGAAATCAAAAAGCAGTGGGTATCCATCTATGGTCTGTCTTTTGGGTGCAGAGAAATAATGAAAAAGCAAAACTATCAGGGTGCAGCCATTAAGAACAAACCACAGGGCACACCATCCCCATGAAAAAATTTGTCCAGATAAAACAGTAAGCACCAAAGTCAGAGAGCTAGCATGGTTTGGGAAAGTAGTTTTTGTCCAAGTCTCCCAGAGAACTCAGTCCTGATTTCCAGTATGCAAAATCCCCTGCTGTAGCCCACACAAACACCGCAAAAATACTGTGCACATCATCCTATAGACCATTAGGTACACCATGTTCCCCTGTGGAATAACACAGTTCTGCTTCACTCATCATCTATGATTGCCTAAGTATTATTAATTAATATTATTTCTTAAGAAAAGAAATTTTGAGTCTCACTGTTTTTTCCATCTGCACGCTATGCTTTGTGTGACCCATGAACTCTAAGACGTTGTTTAGAATCAGATATTTCATTAGGAAGCACTACTGTGGTGTTCATTCCCCCCTTTATTACTTCTAGAAAGAGAATATGAAATTAGTTTCATTGGATTGCCATTGCCACTTGCCTTGACCCATTTTTACGAGGGCTCCATGTTCTGCTGTTTTGTATTTCATTGTCATTTCTAAAATATTTGTTCCCTTCCATCCCTCACAAAATGACAAAATTAGTATTTCATTTACTTCTGTGGTATGTTATTTTCCGCATATTTAAAGAGAGACCACAATGTTTGCAGTGAACACACAATACAAAAGAGCTTTCCTACAGCTTTCTGCTATGCCTTCTTTTATTTACTAATGTTCCTCCATGATTTATGATCTGAACTATTACAAATTGCCAGATTTGTCTAAATCAAAGCTTCTGAGAAAAAAAAGGGCAGAGGGACGTCATTTTAAATAAGTGACAAAAGTAACAGTGTATCAGAAAGCATGTAAAAACGATTCCTGTTTCTTTAAAGTCAACATTTGACTGCTCTTAAACCAATATGTACCTACCAGCTTCAGCAGATCTATCTGTCAGCTTATGTAGAAAACGAAAGGCAAGGTTTCCCTGCTCTCTGAAGAGCAGGTACTTTGCTGCAGTGGTGGCTCATTACTCCAGAGAACCAGCTTATCCAGCCCGACACTCCAGAGACAACAGCTTGATTCACCCTTTTCCCAACTGAGTCAGGCTTCTCTGCCCCAGCAATTAACAATGAATTAGCACTATATTAAAGTGCCAGGCAAGATGGTTATTCTCTGGAGTAGTCACCTTGGACACAGCAGACGAATAGTGGGAGAAGGAAGAGAAATTAGATTTACTGTGTCCCAACATGTCTATAACAAACACCGAATCCCTGGTTGGCAATGGGAAGTGGCTGTAGGCGCTTCTCCATGTTAACACTCCAGAAAGGCCCAATGCCCAGGAACGGTGGGATTTAGCGAGGGATGGAAAGTAAGACAGGGTACCCTCCCCTCTGCAGAGTAGGAAGCTAAACACAGAAGCATGAGGTCTGTCCAACAGACCTACATAAGAGCCAGGCCAGGCCAGATCAAATGTCCACCAGGATCCCGTGTCTGATGGTGGTGGAAGAGGATAAGGACAGGGCAAAAATACAATAATGCTTTACAGCGCACCCTTCCATCCTCCAGCAACCAGTGCCTCATGCACACCGTAAATCAGAGGTGATGTCCTTGTGGTATCCAGCTAGCAACAAACCCACGGGTCTTTTCCTCAGTCCCACAGCAGCACTTTGTAATTACACCACATGGCACAGAATGGGAGGGAGAAAGAGACACGTAGCGCACACCTGAACTGCCTTAAAAACCAAGCGAGTGGCTGTGGCGAGCTCAGCCTGCATGCACAGCAACATGCAGGTGTAGCACGGATGCTCTGCAACCAGCACGTGAAGGAAGATCCATGCTCTGGCACGTTCATATGGTCACACCCGATGCTGCCAGAGAACACAGCCATGCCACAGAGCTCCACAGGGCTCACATTTTACGACTCCTCAGCACAATAACAAATAAATCAAGTGTGCAGGGAGGAATTTCTTGTGCACTGAGCTTCCACTACAGACATTTTTTATTTCAGAAACAGGAAAATATTTGATTAAATAGATTAATATACGGCTGACGGGAAAAATCTAATGGAAGAAAGAAAAAAAGACAATGCTTCTTTTTAAAGCCCCAAACTTAAAACGAAACAGTGAGGTACAGGCTAGTAATACCGAAAAGGGGGCAAGAACCTGCCACAAAAGAAACAATTCCTTAAACATCAAGAGCCAGATTCTGCCCAGCTGATCTTCTACAGCACTACAACACTGCCCTACCGCACACACCCTGCCATTAGAGAAACCAGACCCATCCTTGGGGTGCTTCCCTCACGGAAGGCGTGCCCGGCCCCGTAATTGGCAAGCGAACGGCGCAAAACCCATCACAATGAAATCTTTGCCATTTCCAAGAAGCCATACTGGAGAAAAGGCTGAATTTTATCTATCATCTGTTATCTTTTGCCTGGTCATGCCTCTTGTGATGACAGCCAGGAGTTTCTTCCAAGTCCTTCAGCCTGACGGAGGGGCGTCCCCAGCCCAGAGAGGGCTCGATGGCGGTGGCAGGGAGCTCTGGCAGCAGCATGGGGCAGCCTGTGTTCAGGCTCTCCCAGTCTCACGGCTGGAGGAGCAGGAGACTCAAGCATCAGATACAAGTTGCTGTACACACGTCAAAACCATCAGAGCAGAGAGAAAGATGGGGTGGGCGGAGAGAGAAAGGAGAACTAAGAGCCTCCTGCCTGCTTCGGTGTTACAGTACCGTGCCTGCTGTTAGTCACAGCGCTGCCGCTCGTACCTTTTTCAAAGACTGTCACCTTGACATCAAGGCTGCAGGTAAGGGCTCGGCTTACGGTGCACTTTTCGCTAGCAAAGCCTGCTAAGCAAAGTCAGTCAGTGACTGCAGCTCTTGGTGTTTCCACCCCCTGCTAAAATGCAGCCAGGCACTGTGGCAGACATTCTGCACCCGCCACCGCTTTGAGAAGGAAATGAGCGCTGCTTTCCCACTTGACACTACGGAGGGAATTTCAGATGGGCAGAATGTAATTACTTGGCCTGGAGTTTGGCCAGGAGCGGGGCCCAAGACCCCTACCCTTATGTAAAGTGTCACAAAATCTCCAATGACTGCAAGTGTGAGGACCTCAGCTTTATGTCTCTGGCTGCTGTCATTGATTCTTCATGGCTAATTACCTAATAGTGACCCTTGCAGCAAAGCCAAAAAACAAACCTTGCTGCTTGAAACAATTCAAGTCCCAGAGACTGAAAACTACACAAAAATTGCTTGGTGCAGGGCTATCTTTTGACAGTAGGGAGCAGGTGGACAGCAAGCCTCTTGTGCCTTGCACTGGTTGCGTGCCACTCAGAAACCTACCGGGGTTTTTGGATGGGCAAACATAGCTTTAAAATGCAGCACCCCCAAAACACAAGCCTACTGTATCAACTGTGTACCAGAGTCTCCAGAGTTTTGCTGTATGCAGTTGCCAGCTGGTTCCATTTATTTTTCTTCATTTTTCATATTTTGACTGTAATAAATAATTAATCTATGGCTTTGTAACTTGCTGACAAATACAAATGCATCACATTCCAACGCAATGTAACGTGTCACTCACAAGAGCCAACCTGCATGATGCAGAAAACTGATGTGCAGAAGGCTTTGGAAAGTAGGCTAATCATCAAGGTCACCCACAAGAGCTCAAGCAAACTTTTGCTTCAAACTGTCCCTTAGAGGATATTCCTACTTGCTGTGGGCACCAGAACTGGGTTAATACGTTCAAATCTACGCAGGTCTAGTCATCTTCCCACGTGTTAGCTCAGCCCTTTACCCTTTTGTAGCTCCTTGCCTCCAAGATCCCACAAACTTTTGGGAACACAGGAGACAAAACTTGCAATGTTAATTACTTAAGAGCACTTCCTCTACTTTGTAGCTCTGAGAATCCGAACCCCAGGAAACGCATTTTTTTCTTCCAGGAAAAGACCAAATGAAAAGCAAGGAGGAAGTGGGTAGCAGAAGAGACAAAGGAGACTGAACAAGGCAATAATTAACCTGGGTGAGACCAACGTGTTTCAGAAGGGGCAGGACTATGAGAGAGAAAACCCTCCCGCCTTGGGAAAAAGGTGACTATAGATTGTTGGCAGCAGTGCTAGCAGCAGCAGAACAAGAGCCGTGACAAAGAATAGAGGCTGAATGCCAAGGTTCACAGCAAGAGTAGCGAAGCAGTGCAAGCGGCCATCAAACAACAGCGGGGAGAGCAAAGGTGGGAGAAGGAACTGTGAGAGTATCAGAGAGACACACAGTACGGGTGGCTCTCAGAGAGAGTCACGCAATGGGATCAGGTGAACGGCACCAAGCGCCAGTGGCAATCCAGAAGGATGACCTGCTGTGGAAGGCGTCATCTCAGCTTTTTAGATTGAAAAAACATCTCCTCAGCCTCTCCTGACCACCAGCAGATGTTTGGGTTTGTGACATGCACCACTAGTTATTAGGAATACACATAAGGCTGATTTTCTCTTCTGACTGAAGCTGGAACTGCAAAGATGAAAACTCTTGTAGTATTTTCACCTCATTTTCCCTATGCATATTTGTATCTATTTATTTCTCATTCTAATAAGACCTGAGACAAGGATAGAACAAAGATGCACAAACCAAAAATCCGCACTAGTCACAAAGGCTGTAGAGAGGAGCAAAACAATCCCGAGGAGGCTGTGAAATGAAGGCCTGTTCCCCGCAAAATACGCACCATGGTCATTTTAGAAGTACTTTTACATTTCAGTGAATATATAAAAAACACTTCTCCATGTTACGCTCCTCAAAACCCCTGTGTTACCCATGCATGGACAAATTTCCTCTCTTACCATCCTGCTTTTCCTGAAGTGTTATCTGGCTCCTTTGAACAACAGCAAATGTATAGCTGCAGTTGCCCGTTGGTTGCTGTTTGAGAGTGGGTATCAGGGGTGCGCAGGTTCTGTGAGAAGGGGTGAGTGACCGAGTCCCCACTGCTGTTCTGCTTCCTAAATAACTGCACACTTCTTGCTGTTGCTGAGGAACACACTTGTACTCCTCTAAATGTCCACAGCTTTAGACAGCTAAACTGTGTTTCAGCCACAACACAACTACTGACACCAAGGGAGCTCCATAATACCACTACTGCTGACCTTGCTGTTATTGGTGGCATGGATTGTCACATCCCTTCTCTTCAAACACCAACACAAACCTGCACACACTCACGCTCGTGCTGCAACATGCACACAGTGAGCTCTGAACCTGAGAGCTGTGGCTTTCCTGTGGCCCTACAGACATGAAAACTGGTGTGTCTCAACCTGCAAAGCAGAAGGAAGCTGAACCAGTTGCTTCTCTCTCCCTCTGACAGCTGTTGACCCCTGCAGACACCCCGAGAAGGAAGGTAGCGCTCTGACCTGCACGGGCTCAGGAGTGAGCTGGACAACATGCTGCATACGCTCACTGTGGTGATGCCTGGACTCCTCCTCGTAGATCACATCCCTCTCATGCTGGGGAAGGTTCAGGAAGCGGCGAATGGTGCAGAGGTTCTCCCAAAGGGTGCGGTTTTCTGGACTTGGGTTTTCTTTCCAGCGAAGCAGCTCACACAGCCAGCCCTGCAACGGTAGGGTCAGCACAGTTAATTCACTGAGCGCCGAGGAACTAGATGTGAGTGGAAGGTCAGCTGGACTTAAAGCTCTATGCTGCAAGTTTCATTGGTCTCATCTCACACAGAACACCCCCTACCCTCAGCTGCCCTTTGGTCTCAACAAATCTTTGATATATTATATTTCCTGCAAGCTGGAGAAGCAGACAAAACCAGCAGTGCTTAACAGGAACCAGGAAGAACAGCATCTTGCCCCCTGTCGTAATCATACCATGTTTAAAACGCTCAGATAGAAATATTTTTCCTATAGAAAAACAGAGTCAAAATAAAGGTGCATCTCCACCTTTCAGGGTCAGAGCCCCTTTATTTCTTCAACCAAGCAAGAGAAAAGGAGATGTAAGCCCTGAGACTTGCTAAGGGTTGCAGCTGCAGGACCAGAAATTCAACCACTACTGAAAATGTTTAGAAGAAGATACTATCAAGTGAGGACCTCTGATCTGCTGTCACTATGTTGCATTGACTCCCCCAGCTCTGAAGCCCACTAAAGCTTGACAGCTTTAAATAATCAAATGGCCACTTAGAAGATGCAACCTCACAGAAAGGGAATCCTCTAGTATTTAGCACAAAAGCAGCAAACAGGGTCCTGTAGAAGTTACTAGAGAGACCAAGATACTAGATGGAGGTAATTCTAAACCCAACTATGGATCATTATAATAGCAGATTTTATTCCTGCTATATTGTTTTAAGGTTAATTTGAAATGCCTTCCAAAAGTTACCACTGCCTGAAATCCTGTTGGACCTCCCCAGAGGGGCTGAGAGCTCAGACCCCCGGAGGGGACAGCACCAGTGCTTCAGGAAGAGGAAACCACTCTAAACCACAAAGCCAACCAGAGAGCACAATGGCAATAGCTGCTGCGGTGAGGAGAGCCCTGCGTGTCGTGCACGCGTGGCGGTGAGTCGGCATCCCCAGCAGGTTAACAGGGAGGGTGGCTGCTGCTTGTACCTGCCCGGGGGGGACAGCCAGCCCTGTCCTGCCTGCCAGCAGCCGGCCCCGCGTGGGGCTGGGGACAGCAACTCCCCTCCCGTGCCTGCGCGCAGGAGATGCGATGCAAATGACAGAACACGAGAAGATAATGCTGAGGATGCTGTCAACGCGCCTTACTGACTCCTGTCAAAATATTTTACCTAGTATCTTTATAACCCATCATTTTCAAGCTACAAGTCAGCATTTTGACACCACTTTGACAGGCACCTTACAATACCTAAAAGATAGCTTGATCAATGTTAAAAATGTTCGGTACAAGAAGTAGCCAAAACTGTTATTTTTCCAAACAATGACTAGAGCAAGCTGAACAGCCAGGTTCGTTACCGGCCCACGTGGGGGTTTTTTGGTATGGCTTTTTTGTGTAACAACTTGTAAGCCATTGACAACTTCTACCGTGCACTCTAAACCCCGTATATAATATCATAAGCCGTTGTTTGTCTTACTCTCCACTGTGTCTTCTGCCTTCTTCCCCCCCCCTCAAAAAGGCAAGATTTGATTATCTCCGCTGCATCAGCCAAGACAGCAACACCAGCTGTTCTCATTGTGCAGCCTCTTCCTCACGGCCTACATGTTAATAACCTGATCATTCCATTTTCTCCTTCAACTGCCGGCTGCAGCACAGCGAAGAGACAAAAACCCGGGCCCATCTGCAGCAGCTGTAGGCACTGAACTGTGAAGCCACCAGGGATTTATAAACTAATCTGTAACACAACACTGCCTTGTTTTTACAAGTGAGAGGCCACATTTGTGCAGACCTGATCTTTTCTTGCAATAAACTAGGAGGGATGGGGTGGGGGGGCAAGGATGAAAACAAGATATCTAATCATTTACTTAGGGAAAGAAAATATCTGTATTTTATTTTCAAAGTATTTTGACTGGTATTTGGGTAATCTCTCAGCCAGGGGATGTCTGCATTTTAATGTGGCTTGGCCACATCCCTTGCCCTCAGTTCTCCTCTTTTCTTTTCCTCTGCTCAAAAATCTCCCCAAACTTTCTCTCTTTTAGAGAAAAGACAGGAAGAACATCTCCCAGCTCCGCAGTGTTTTCTCAGGGGATCCTCCATACAAAGGAAATAATTTTCGAAACGGAAAATAAACCATCTGCGGAAAAAATAAACTCCCGTTTCTCCCTGTTTTCAGTGATTCGAATAAGTCTCCAGCTGAACTCTTTCAAATGTTTCAAGCAGGTATGTTTAACATCTCCCGCGGGATGCTGCAGCACGAAGACCAATCGTTTAACAGAAAAGACACACCAAACCCTGCACCTGATGGAGCCGGAGCCCCACGCAGGCAGGCCCAGGGAGGATGGCTCTGGGGCTCTCCCGAGGGCTGCGGGGCACTGCGCGGTGCCCGGCTCCGGCAGGGCCACCTCCCTGCCCAAAGCCGGACCGGCCAGCCCGACAGCGACTGCTGCACTTTGATTTATCTGTCCCGTTATAATCAGCACTCATTACAATCACTTAGAGCAACACTACAGGCCTCATTATGGACTAGGCACTCGCTGCCATTAGTCTTTAAGAAGGATAGCGCTCAATTTGCCTGGCAACATGCGAGGTCCTGACCTTGGAGCTATTAGGGAAAAGATTAGACTGCAGTGTGACCATGTGTGCAGACACGAGCAAACCAAATTAATTTCTGGCAAAGGGAGGCACCAGGCAAAGGCCTCGCCATCCTGAGGACACCTGAGAACTTCTCCATTCCCCAAGGGAGATAAGCTAATGGCACGTTTAAAGGAGCCTGGTTCTGAAGGTGAAGCACATCCGTGGTATTTAGAGAGATATTAATCCAGTTTCCCCACAAAGTATTTGCTTGGCTGATCAGATTAAGGGATCTAGCCTTCAACAGCACACCCCCACCACAGCAGGCCCCAAGAAATCTGTGATACTTCACAGCCTCAGACATATTGCACCATGTGTACCCAGCTGCTACAATAATTAGCTTATGAATGTATCAGCTGGTTCTGTGATTTTTATAAATAATAACTAACCTACAGAGCAGAAAGATTTTCATGAGCCTAATATTAGCAAGAAATTGCAAGGTGCGCCTAACTCTGAATTGTCATTGTGCTAAATGCCCTGTCTTCTCTCGCGTTGTGCAGGACTGGATCTCCCCCCGACACCATTTATAAATATTTATTTTTGCATCAGCAACGGCAATGTATTTGTGGCAGCTTTCTTCACAACAGCCACCGTTCGCTCAGCCCCACACATACACACGCGTACCCGCTGTGTGCATGTGTATACACTTATCTGCATCAAATCTGTCCTTTCATTGCTCTTTTCCTATCCTTCCCTTTATTTATTCAAGCATTCATTCTCTTGCCCATCCATTCAAGACCCTATCTATCCATCTACGGGGCTGCTTATTAGGCAATGGCCTCAGCTAATATGTGAGAAAACACAGCGCTGCAGCTTACTCACACATTCTTTATGATTGCAAGTAACCGCCTTCCCCGTGCACAGATGAAAAGTCTGCATTGGATTTTTAAAATTATTTATTTAAATAATCTTAGCACGCCATCCAAGAAAGTTTTGCAGTACCAGGCAAAAAAAGAAAAAAAAGTGTAAATGTCAAATAAAACAGTGACAGATGACAGTATTCTCTATTGAATAGCACCGTTTCTTCGTGCATGTTCAATGAGAACTCATGAATTATTAATACGCAAAACTCCTTTTTCTGTTAAAAATCTCAACTTGGGTTTTTTTGGTTGCAATTTATTTTCTTTTATTTATTTCTTTGGGTGTGTGTATGTTACACAGAGCTTTCCAGGAGAATAATTTCATTTAAGAAATGCTAACATACAGAAATTCTTGGAGCTACAGCCATTCACAGTGAATTTTCGTCTACAGCTACATTTATTGGCATGAAGAAGGAGAAGTGAAGAAGGAGATGCTATCTCACCACCTTTTCCCCCACTCATCCACAACATCTGAGCTCATTGCATTACAAGTAAATCCAACTTCTGTGAACGTATTCTGAAAATCTAACAAATAACACATCCTTCCCCAGATCGTGATACGCCGTGTTTCTGATCCTGCCTCCTCTGCACACTGCAAGCCTCGCTCCACCGCACAAACAGCCCCCTTGACTGCCACACAGCTACCAGGAGAGTTCGATATGTGCCAGCGTCAATATGGGTGGCAGAATCCGGCCCTTAATGTCAGCTTCCAAGGTTCTTAAATGGGAATGTCTTCCATTAAAAATAAGAGGAGGAAAAAACAGCACAATTAAAGGATGCTTTTGGCTCTACAGTCAGGCACACCCAGTGCTTGTGGTTACAAGGAATTCTGCTCAGAACTGCCTTCATTTCACCCCAAAACTTCTAGAGGCATCGAGAACGCAGCCCAGTTTGGCTCATTAAAGAGAGCTGCAGAGAAGTGCTGGCCTCTATTTCTGTTGTTCTCATGAGACAAGATAAACATTTTCTAAGCATTTTATTTGATAAAACAAATAATATCATATTAATGTCCTATTTTTAACCTCTCTCTCTGTCTCCTAATCAAATACATTTCCACATAGCTAAGCAAACAACAACAAAAATCTGCAGGAAGCCAGCCATTGCCATTGTGCTCTTATGCTGTTAAAGAAACAGCGTGCTTACTACACCGAAGCTTTAGCCTTGGCGCGCTCAAACCCCCCTGAGGGACAGTTAGCTGGTGCAGCAATCGTGAGCCATGTTCTCTGTCACTTATCCCCGAGCCCTTTTTAGCAGCTTGACCCTTTCCCTTTTGCTAGACTTACCCTGGAGCAGGGGAGGCTGCTCCGGTAGCCAGAGATACCAGACTAGAGTACGGTTTCCCAGCGCTCAACGAAGGTATGCACAAATATCCCGACCCTCAATACTGCTTCCTGCAGATCTGCTGACTTGCAGTCAGCCCAGGACCAAATTTCTGATTACAGGACAAAAAGGCATATGGGAAGAGTTTAGGCTCAGTCATGCTGGGGCTACAGGCCAGTGCTTACACTTCGAGCAGCATCTCTCTACTGAAAGCCATCACAGGAGGTGGCAGTTGGGTGTTGGCAGTGACTTAGTCACAGGCAGCCTGTCTGCTCGGGCTGGACCGTGAGGCACTTGGAGCCTGGATAAAACTGCACTTAAACTGACCTTGTGCTTCCCTGCAGTTACACTGAAATTAATAATAATAATACTACAGCTAGTTTTCTGTGCTGACATTTTCTAGGGTCTCCAGTGAAAGCATGAGTAGGCAAATGAAGAGTTTTTAGTAAGAGTGATTCAGGAATAAATCTCAAAAATAAATGTAAAAGGCCATCTCCTCACCCACATCATCAGTGCAGAAAATGTCAACATATGTGACAAAAGGAAAAAAAAAGCAGCAATGATCGACGCAAGTCTTGAAAGATTAGGAAAAAAATGCTGCGTTCCACAGAGAAAGCTGCCTTTCTACATGGGATCACAGGAGTCCTCTGGACAAACTTCCTCAGCATCCCTTCCGTCCGCTCAGTTTGGGACTCTCTGCAGTGCGAAATGAGCCAGATAATATTCAGCTCTTGTTCCTTAGTCGCCAAACTCTCTTTCCATGAATCCAATAAGTGTCTATTAAAATAAATAAACCCCCTAATGATTCAAGATAACCTAATCAAGAAAGCTGAAATGGATAAAAGACTAACTGTAATGGAGAGTTCTGTCATGGCTTCAATGAATTCCTGATGAGGGCCGGGGGAGGGGGACTGAACCTGAGAAGCTTTCCTTGGAGCATTTTGATACAGTTCAAGGTTAATCACTCAATAGCCTGGGTTTTCTGAAACGCTCGGTACTTTTCCTCTCCCAAAAATTTAAGGCAAAATGCAAAGCGCTTTCAGGAGGGCCAGTTTCTCACTAGCCTTATAAAACACGAAACAATACCAAAAAACAAATGAGGCAGATGAGCCATGATGTATCTTAGCTTCATGGGAACACCAAGTCTGCCTACAGCTCTTGGCCTCAGAGGGAAGGATGCTGTGCACTGAGGATATTTCCAGCGTGCCAAGTTCAAACTAGCTTCTCCCCACGCTGGAGAGGAAGTGTGGGCTTGTGGTTAAGGCAAGCAGCCTGCCGTCAGCTCCCAGGTCTGCCAAGGACTTCCTGAGCAAAGCCCCAGCTCAACAACTGTCCCTGCTTTGCTCAGCTGCTGAGAGCCTAACACGCTGCTGCAGATGCTGTCCTGGATGGGGGTCACACTGTGACTGCGTATACAAGTCTGTAAAAAGAAGCTGATGTCCAAAGGTACTTCAAAGAAACTTTAAGTTCAGTCAAGGAGAGAAATGTCTTTCTGTATTTCCTCCATATGTAACAAGAACATCAAAATATCAGCACAACAGATATGTCCCAGCTGTAGAGATTCACAACATCATAAAAGCACCGAGATGCATACACTGTATATGCTACACATCTTCACCACCAGCTGTTTTTTCTAGCTGTTGCTCATCATCATCGGAAGCTAATTAGTTTAAGGGCACAGAAAATACCTGTTATAAGCTAAAATGGGGAGAGAAGGCATCCCATCATATCAAATGGATATAAGGGAATCTAAGCTGGGAAGGAAAGAGAGGGAAGGACAAAATAAGGGGTTTCTAGAGCTAACGCTGCTTACCGCTCTCACAGTACCTCTATTTTCTTCTCAGAGCATGGGAAGGTGGCCATGATGCTGAGACCCATCTAGCGTGGGCTCCTACTGTGGGGCTAACATTCCCTTGGCCAGAGAACACGCTCCCAGAAAGACCTGGCAATGAGGCAGGGATCTCAACATGAAAAGGAAAAGTCAGAGGAAAGGCGAGGAACTGTCATGGTGATTTCCATCCATAGCCCTAGGGTTTCTCTTGACCTGAAGGGCCTCAGCTGAAGGGCTTTTCTGCCCCCAGCCTCCACCCCCACCGGTCAAGTTTATTTTTTGTTTGTTCATTTTTAAACAGGGCAAAGATACGAACCAGAGACTGAGCTTTGCCAGCTTAACGTTTTTTCAAATGTTTCTCCATGAGATCTCTCTTGCTTTACTGTGGTGCAACTGAAACAAATTCCAGTCCCTTAAGGAAGAATTTCAGTTTCAAGGGTTTACTTTTTGTTTTTACTGGACTGGTGAAGGTCAAACCCTTCCATGTGCCCTGTCCGGGGCAGATCCCAGCAGCACGTGCCCTGCCTCCCCACACTGCCCCAGCCTGATTAAGGAGAGTCTCTTGCCCTGGGAGAACTGTGGGAAGTTCAGCCTCCATATTCATACAAATTTTGCCCTCCCTCACACTGTCAACAAGGGCTCCAGCCAGCTATGCTCATTATTTATTTTGATAGTGACTGTGTATTATGAACAGAACTATATTCCTGAACTCATTTCGCACAGACTAAGAAAAGAACGTCTGCTGAGCACAGCACAGCCTCTGCTAGAACTCTCACTAGCAGAGGTCAGAGGGGTGATGCTGCTGCACAGTATTACAGAAGCACCGGCACATGGTCATGGGGGAAATAGCTTTCCTGAAGTCATCCTGTAGAGCAGTTGCAGAACGGGACATAGAAGCCAGTTTTCAAGACCAACAGTCCAAACCTGAAGCAACCCAAGGTCAAAGTCTTCGCCTGTCCCACTGTCCCAGCTCTGGAGACGCACAGGCCACCCAAACCTCTCCGAAATGGCACACTGGAAACCCATTTCCTTGCGAATCAAATATAACTAGAAGAGCCCAAAGCACAGATTGGAAACTAAATCCTGGTGTTCCAGCCACTTTCAGAAACACTACGAACGTGATAATACAGGTCCCAGGTTTAGCCATTGAAAGGACAAAGGGCACTAGTAGACGGCATCTCTAGAGAAGCATGCTGTCCAGTGGATACATCACTAACAGCTGGCAACTAAAACAGGATGACAGCTTTGGAGGCTGTGTTTGGAGGGCACTGAGCCCCTCAGCTCCTGCTGCCTTCAAAAATACAAAGGGATGCACAGCACTTCACAAACAAGACTAAAAAGGTCTAGATATAAGTTGCAAGGAATAAAATGCATATTAAGGTAAATAAGTGATGAATAAGTCAATGTCTAAAATGAATGCCTTGACATCTTTTATGAAGGTGGATTCCCTTAAGGCAGTCTCACCATACTACGTTGGTACCTCCATGAGGCCCTGTTCCTTGCATTTATGTTGACTTGTGTGTGATTTGTAACCTTTGTTTCTAGCAGCTGCCCTTCCCTTTAGTTGCTGAACTGAGACTCTGCCATGACTTAAGAATAAAGATGGCTACTTGTTAAATTAGAGGTCAATTAACTCCACCAGTAGATGATGCCGCTTGCAATAACTGTTCTCAGTGGGTACCGCTCTTCCTGTACGAAGACAGAAGACGAAATGAGGCCTCCATTGGCTCTGGATGCTCTCTCGGGTACATGACATACAGCCCTGTGTATAAAATGTCAAAACAGCCCTGTCGGAGGTTCACTGGCTGCTAAAACTGTGAAGATCTCACAGCACCGTGGATTGCTGTTGACAGAACAGCAGTGCCCAACATAACACATGCCTTGTTAGCAAACTGGAAGCCTCTCAGTAGTCTGGGGTGAGGGAATAATAAAGGAAGCCAATGCAATGCAAGCCAGGCCTGTGGAGAGCAGCAAGTGAACGAACCTTGGCGGAGAGTCCAAGCAAACCCTCAGACTAGCTCTTTTTTCCCCTCTTTCAAACTCTCTCTTCTGCAAACATGGGCAGTTTTCAATGAGTGCTTCCCACCATGTAACTCAGCTGCTGAAATCAGCAGCATCTTCACCAGAAATGCCCACAACTGGCACAACCGGCCTGCACAAAGCACTGGAAAAGCCTCACTGCTAGTTTTCAGACAAGCTAGACCTAAGGTGACACACCAACCACCCCACCATGTCAGTGGCTCTCCCCTACACAAGCAACTGTGTCCCTGCTTTTGGCTCTCCTCCTGGCCACAGGGCACCCCAGCCAGCGGTGGGACACCACAGGCACACCAAGCCAGGCTGGGGGGCCCGCATGCAGGTGGGCTTTGGGGCAGGGGGAGCCCCGTGCCACTATGGGTCTTGGCTATGGCTTCTCTGTCTCTGCCTTCCAGCACCCCCATAAACCACTTTCATGCTCCAGCAGAGCACTATGACATCTCAGCATGGCGAATGCTGGGTCATCCCAGGGAGCCAGTATTGCTTTGGCAGGGCTGTGAAACAAAAGAAACATCAGCCTCAGAAACGCTTCTTTATTCACTGCTGCTGAAGAAACAAAACCTTTATGTGCAGTAACTTTGCTTTAAACAATAACATTTGTGGATCCTGTTCTTAACCTTTTGCATCTGGCTTTCAAAATCTGCCCTGTTCTTTTTCCACGTGAAAGGCTACGGAGCTTATTTGTGTTTTGGTGCTGCTGTGCAATGCTGCCAGAGAAGCGCGCTCAAGCTGGCGCAGACCAACGCTGGTGAGCCACCCAAATTATTGTTGGGTGGTTCAGTCCCTCTATTTCAAGAAGCCTCTGGGTATAATGACAGGAAGCTTGCAGGCAATTTTAAGCCAAACCTCAGAGAGGCTGGCATTCAGTCTGTGTTAAACACTCCTTATTAAAAGCTGTCCAGTCCGGATTCTGGGTGGAACTTTGATATCTGCATGGAGTAAAGAATAAGGGGCACGTTTGCAAAATCAATTGTGCAGTTTTTATATTTACTGCACGTTTACCACATATGTCATTTATTACACAGTGGAAAACCGTTAAATGCACAGTAGTTGTGCCAAGTGGCATTATGCTTTTAACAGCTTTATTCGTTTAACAGCTCCAGTTCTCATTATATTTTGCCATGTGGTACATGAGATTTTTATGCATTTAACAGTTTAAGAGGGTTCCATGGTATTTTCCTTTTATGTATTTCATATCGTGCCTGGGATTTTGTTGGGGGGCAGAGGGGTTGCAGACTGTAACCCCTGTACCCTGACAAGAGAAAGCAAAAGACAAAGAAAACTAACGATTAAGTGAGGAAGGAAAATGAATCAGAACTCCATGTGTCAGGGCACAAATACCTGCAACAAGGACAAGGCTCTCCCACGTGCTTTGATAGCCTTTGACACTTTGTTTATATGCATTTCAACCTCTTATTTTACATCTACTTTAATGACTACAATGCTGTTTCCCTGCACAGAGGAAAAGCAAGTAGGTATTTTGCAGAGTGCCTGCATCTAGATACTTCTATCCCCCTCTCTCATTGTCACAGACACATTTGTGCATTTTTGTGTGCATATTGATGCCCTCTCCTAGCACAACTGAGTAATTTCATCCAGGATCAGAAGCAGCCCTTTTTACTGAGTAAACAATTCCTTCCGTGGTCTCCAATCCACTTGCTGCCCTTCCTACAAAAACTTCTGTCTGTCCTCCTTTCCACAAAACCCCTTCTGGTGCACTGTATTTTTTTAAAGAGTTGGATGAAATTTTTAAATTAATGGATTCTCTTCAAGAATTTCACTCCGACCTAGGTTTGCCCACGTGTATTTTTTACACCCAAAGCGGAAATTAATCCGGAGAACCCACTGCAGTGCCCTCTCACGCCTTTTTGTAAAAATTATTGGATCCGATGTGAATTATTCACATGACGATACAGTACGCAGCACATACAACACGCAAAAAAAAAAGGAAACACCTGCCTAATATGCGGTTTCCCATTGCCTTCCCTCGGTTAATCACTTGAGAAAACAATTTCTTTACCAGCCAAATGAGGATACCATCATTTTGAAAGGTCCTTGTCCCACTAGCAGAGGTGTAAGTTATATACCACAAGTGGGAAAAGACATGCGTGTTTGTACGAAAGGGGAGAAAAAGCTTGGCTGTGAGCTGATCCTTTCCTCAGCCTATTTTAAAAGGGAAAAGGAAACCACTTAAGCAGGCAAAAGCCAAAAACATGACAGGTTCCCCAGAGATGAAGATTATTATTATTATTGTAGGAACAGATGTATTTTTATTGGTGGGAGGAGGAGATGGGTCTAGTTCCAACCCCAGAGTTTGCTTTAAAAACAAAACCCCAAAAAGCCCCGCAACAACGAAATCCCCTCTACCACTCACCTGACTTTTATTGGCAGCCACTTTGGCAAACAGAGCTTGAGATACCTTGGCCCTTTTCATCTCCTGTTGGATCTCGTCATAAATGGCAGCTGTGATGTTGACGTTGGCGCCGTCCGCCTTAATGGGGAGGTCTGTTGTTGGTGTCGAGGTTTTGGCCTACCAAGAGACCATGAAAATAATAATTAAAAAAGTGCTGCTTTCAGCCCAGCCATCTGTGCAGAAATTATCAAAGGATTTCAGTCAGCTGATGCCAAACTGCATTAGCTACAGAGGGACACTTCCTGTCCATTATTCTAATCAGGTTAATTGTGATTGGAAATAATTGCAGTGCATTCCTATAGGACATGCAAGGCCCTGTCAACTCTCCCCCTCTCGCTCTCCCAGCATGTTTATTGAGCAGCTCAACAACAGGATAGGTAGCCGGGGCTTGCGGCCACAGGCAGTCGATGAAGTTGGCTTTGCCAGCCAGCTACTGCGGCAGAGGCACCAGCCCCTACCTTCTCCCCCCCTCTCTAAAAGTGGCCTACACCTTGGAGTAAGAGCCAATTCTCCCAGAAAAAATGAGTAAATGGGTAGAGGTCTCTAAATAATAAATTATTACTCAATTTAATGCACTCCCTCGTCTCCCTCATCCTTTATTAAAACTATACGTATGTCATCTGAGCATGTATGGTTTCCCAGCCTTATCTTTATGCTAGCCAGTCAGTCACCTAATTTCACCTAGGAAATCAGTGGAAATGAAAAAAAAATCATTTCATAAAGCTGGGCTTTGGCATCCCTTTGATGTGCTGCCCTCATTCTCCTAAACTCATATTGAGATTTTGTGTATTCCACTGCACTCCTTTTAATTGAATGATTTCCCATCAGCTTCTGTGACAAATGAAGGACAATAACGGACGCTGCCAGTACTTTCCCCAGGCTGGACTTCCCCTACAAGGCTTCTATCAATACAGTTCAGCAAGCTGCTACAAGAGTTTTATTTTAAAGCCCCTCGGCCGTGGCGGTCCCCAGACTGCACTGGCAGGCGAGGGGGCGAGGGCGGTGTGATGCTCGCTGAGCGCTCCCGGCACCAGCAGCCCCTTGGAGACACAGATCTCATTTGCTTTCCTGAGCTCAAAGAGAAGAGATACCAGGGCTGATCGCTGTACCCCTTACACCTTTTAAGGGAAATATGTAGATTACTGATATAAAATCTGTTTTCTCTTGAGATGTAAAGGTCTTTGGAAACAAAACAACCCAGGTGACAAAGCTCACACTTCCCAATAGATCCAAACCTCCCATAAACCCTGGTGACATTGAGATATTTGGCCCAATTATAAACCCTTTCAGCTGGCTCCTGTTTTTGTGCCAGAGTTGAAGCCTGCTAGAGTACATCTAAAGTCAATTTTTAACTAGGCAGACATGCCCAAATGCCTATTTGTTAATGGGAAGGTTAACTAGGCAAAACCAAACCTTCTGAACTTCTTCTGTTTTGCTGTCCTCCAAATCTTCCTCTAACGTCTTTTTTTGTACCAAAGGGCACATTCATAATGGAGCCAAAATCCAATCAAGACAACAATCTAGACTAATCACTCTTCCTACTGCTTCCAGATAAAGCTTTAACCAACCTGTATCTTTTCCCTTTCCTACCCACCAAGCTCAGCAGGCACTCCTCTGGGCTTGCTCCCTGCCTGTTGTAGGCAGGACTCACGGAGAAAGGGCCTAAGATTTTCCTGCTCCTGCCAAGGCTAGTCCCTGCACTCAGGCAGGGGCAGCTGGATGGCAGCCGGAGCAGAGCGCAGCCGCCCATGCCCCGGGAGGCCAGTGCTAAACCCATCCACAGGTCATGAGCACATGCAGGGTACAGCCCGACGGATGGACCGACAAGGACACCACGCTCTGAAATTCAATGTTCGCAGATAGATGAGAGTTAGGGCAATTGTGGGAAACAAGAAAACAACAAAGAGATCATGGGAAGGAAGAGGACTGTCCAAGTCTGTCAGGACTCATTTAATGGAGCTTAATTTTACCAAAGGCCCTGCAGTGCTTTGATGGGTATAAGAAAAGCCTTCCCAGTCGCTGAAGCCTTTGGCTAGCGCAGCAGCCGAGGTCACCACGGCCTCAAAGGCCATTACGGAGGCCTGAGATCCTGAGGAGAACAAAATTAGCATGTAAAAGAAAGATTTAAAATACAGCTCTGTCCTGCCTGGGTCTCCTACACTGCTAGCTCCATCAGAAAAAAGCCTGCCCTGCACACCCTGAAAGCTGGGCCATTTTTTATTTAATCACCGAAATAGGTAGGGCAAGTACCAAACCAAAATACCACAGTCACTAAAATAAAGTATTTTATGTTAGAGGCCTAGATTCAAAACTAGGAGGAGATATTAAGGAGGAGTTTGCCATTATTGAATGTCTTGTTGCAAACAGTGGGGGAAAAAAGAAAAAGAAGTGTTTGCAACCACAGTGCCAGAGCACCGAAACTGCTGCTCTTCCACGTGCACACAATAACCCCGAACAGCTCGGAGCCTCTTCCCCATAGCACTCGCACCCGTTTGCTGGACCAGTCTGCTGTTCCCACCTCGGGGCAGGTCCTGAGCAGAGGACACCCTGCGAGGGGGGCTCAGGGCTGGCGCAGAGTTGGGGAGAGCCCCACCGGGTTACTCTGCGTGCGTGACTGCCCCAGCACCAGCACTTCCACAGGTATCTGCCAGCGCTCTCCTACCCAGCGCGCTCAAGCATCGTTCCCAGAAGTACTGCTGCAGGAGATCGGTATCTATGGAAACCACGCTTCCAAATGCCGTTCCACCAACTTCTCCAGCACCCTAACACAATTCCCGAAACAGCGGTACAGCCTTACCGCTGCTGCCCCAAAGCACCCCGCTCGGCGGTAGCTAACACACCTGCCTGGGGAGGCGACGCCGCCGGGAACGGCTGCGCTGCAGGCGAGGATGGCTTTTGTCTCGTCAGAACTAATACCGGGCATATGGGGACGCGCAGTAGCCGTGCTGCCTGCCCGGGAGCTGGGAAGCAGCCTCATTTGCAGAGGTGTCCAAGTTGTCAAAACAGCACCTGTGCTGACTGGTGCTGGCCCTCTGAGGGCTGGGGGAACGTTATCCAGCGGGCACCAGGCGAGCCCTGGGTACACAAACCTCTGTGTCTTGCTTTTGCTGATTAAAAACCTCACAAGATTCTACTGGATTCCTCAAGCCGAAATCAGGCAAGGATGGGCTGCTTTGTACTTTAGAGCAGGTTTTCTAGCAACACTTAACTCTTAAAAAGGCAGGCAAAATTTCCATTATTTTAAATCATGTTCTATGATTTAAACATAGCTATGGCTAGAACGTGGGAAAAACGTCATATTTCGACAGAGGAGTGAGACGGGGCAACACATCCAATTTTTATTCTCACTGGATTGCATCTAACCTCTCCAGTTGCTTCTGTTACTCGATTTTAGTTGTGAAATATATTGCAATAAATATAAGTAGGAATAAGCTAATTCTTTCATGAATAAATGTAAATGTGGAAAGTGTCACTACTTAAACATTAAAATAGTTCCCTTTATAATTTTATTTTCAGTGAAAGGTAACTAAAAAAGATTTAGAGTTCTAACAATGAGTTTCCCATGTAATAAAAATTCAGTGTCAAATTTGGGTTGGCAGGATGCGCTTGCTTTCAGTGAAAACAGTTCTTTACGTCATATATTGTGGTGAAGTGCACCCAAATGGCAGGGTTAAACTGAACAAGCTCAACAGTTCCTACAAAATCAACATACCTTCCTTAAGGATGATCAGTTTGCATGTAAAACTACGTGTCCCTCCCCCCCTTCCCCAATGCTTACTTATTTTTAGCAGCTGCGGCCACAGAATTCAATACGAGAAGTGCTCAATAATATTATTACAAGCACGGCTAACACAGGCTGAGACTTTGCAGAGTACACGGCTGTGAAAGCACCGAAGCAGAAGGGTTATACAGGCTCATTTACTACAGATCAAGAGAAGAGCTAGAACTGACCCATCGTGTCTGCACAGTTAGAAATTTCAAACTCAAGTGAGGCAAATGCCATGACAGGAGTTAATCATCCCCTCTGTGCAAGCACCCTTGATTTTTCACAGTATACGTCTGGGACTGCAAGCAGTCTGATAAAAGGGGAGATGACTCTTTCTGTGCAGTATGTGGATGTTCTTTCCTAGTGCAAAGGAACAACCTACCCGGGGAAGTGGGCGGCAACAGCACGTTAATAAACACGTGCAGTTAAGTCAATGAGACGACAGCTGGTTTGGAGCTGTAAAGCATCATCTTCCTTCCCAGCACTCTGCCCATCTCCACTTTCTGTACTTCAAATAATTACTCGTGAACCTCAACTCAAGCGCTGTGATTTCCTGTGCCGAATACAGAGCACGCTGATTTCTAGCAATGTCTGTCTAATTCACTGTCAACCTCTGTTCACTACACACTTTTTATTGCAACATACATGAACCTCTCTCTCCACAAGCCCAGAACTTTCCTCTGGGTTCTGCAGAATGCAATGGACACAGATAAAAAGTTATGTGCACCGTCCTTCTGTAATATATTCTATAATAGCCATTTAGCGGGCATTTATCAGCAGCCTGTATGTAACTCCCACATGCACTCTTTCAGGCAATAATGTTACATAGTTTTTTGCATTTATGGCATTGATTAAAGATAGAATCATCATCACAATGTCTTGCTGAAATCCACTAAACACCTCTGAACAGCCACTCCAAAACCTTACAAAAGGATTTCCACAACTCATCTGGGCAAGGGGAGCAACAGAGAAGGGAAGGGGGAAAGGAACTCCTTCCCTCCACTAATCCACACAACAAACAGGTAACGAGGGATTGCATCTTACCTGGGGGGTTCTGGAGGAGCTTGGGCTGCTGGCAGCTGAAGACACCATGCTCACATTGGGGTTCATACTTCTCTCTCTCTCATCCTGATAGATACGATCCCGCTCCGAGTCAGGCAAGTTGAGGAAATTCTGCATTGCCCTTAAGTTTACCAGGAGGGACTGGGAAGCTGTCCTAGGGTCTTCTTCTTTACGCAGGATCTCTGACAACAAGCCCTGGTTCAAAAAATTTTAAAAAAAAAAAAAGCCCAGTCATGTGTTGGTTTTTGTTTTTTTTTTTAATTTGTTTAGTGTAACCAGCTGGGTTGCAATACTGAGAACCTACAGCAGAATCTCATGGGCTCTCCCAGAGGGGATATTTTGTAGGAAAGTGTTTATCTTCTGGGGGCTGGGGTTTATTTTGGGACTGTCCTGTTCTGGCACTGTAATAAGCTTCTGAGTATGGAGATGCTGGATAGGAAGGTAAGTGTATTGGGTAGAAGAAATTGCAGTTACTACCAGGTGCTTGCTGCAAATATTTTAGGAGCTGTTAGATCTCTCTCTCTCTCTTTTTACTTGAAGCTGGGAACACTTGGCAATACTGTTCATCTTTGACAAATCTGCCAAGGTTGGTAAATTTAGTTTCGACATTTAAACAGTGCAGGAGGTTTATACAGAAAAACGTTTGGCTGGTTTTTGATGTTACAGTCCATTCATTTTGGTTTGGACAGTCATTTCTGAGAGGAGAAAAATGGAGCAATAATAAAGCCTTAAAATCTAGCTTTAGGGATTTAACTCATTCCTTCATGCCTCATTTTAAAATACCACAGGCTTCACATTGCAACCATGAATGAACACCATACCCATCTAGTTTTTACAAAAGCCATTATTCCAGGAGGTCACCAGCACAGCATTTCCAAAAAAAAAAGTGGGAAAAAAAAAAAGAGTTGGAGAGAAGAAAATGTCATTAAGAGAGGCTTAAATCTAATGATGGGATTAAATTTATGCATAACTGTACACACTCAACAGTTCCACAGATTATCTAGAAGTTAAAGGCCCAGCACACGAGGCTGGATCAGGGCCTACAGAAGTGACTGGGACACAGCGTGTGCCACCACAGCGCCCCAGACACGAGTTCGCTGTCACTGTTGACATGAACATTTTGCAGCTACTTTACAGCCACGACCGAGGCAAGCTGCCTCACGGGTACAGGCAAGGCTTACTCCTTTCTTGTAAGAAAAATGTTACCAGGAAACAACCACACAGTCAAAACCCTGTAATACTTAGGCTTAGTTTATTTTCTTCCGTACCAGAGAGTCTCCTCCAAAAAGCCTTGGTAAAACACTGTCACTATAGTTGGCCAATTAACCAAATGCCAACATTTTTAGTATATATTGGTCTTATTTACTAGACTTCCTGACAGAACCAACGGACAAGCAAACGACGTATCTGTATCTGCATTTATCTGCTATTAAACACCTACATTAAAACACACACATGAAAGCTCTACTTCAGCAGTGTTTACGCCAGAAGTGCTCAAAACAAGCTCCACACACAACCTGAAGGTAGGCTGCACACAGCTCCATCTTTTCAGCTCCTCATCTACATAATCAAGCTAAGAGATTCCCAGTTACATTTTCCTGCAATTATCCGAGTACTTACCAGAAGGACTGGAGCTGGGAACGGAGCCATGGTTGGACTCTCCAGTCAGAAACGGGATTGGAGAGAGAAGACAACTGGTGAAAAAGACCTACACTGGGAAAAAGTTTGAA
Source organism: Nyctibius grandis (assembly GCF_013368605.1). Lineage (NCBI taxonomy): Eukaryota > Metazoa > Chordata > Aves > Nyctibiiformes > Nyctibiidae > Nyctibius > Nyctibius grandis. The sequence goes on from NC_090666.1 coordinate 7,600,697, forward strand.
GATGGTGCAGTGCTGGGCTGGCCCTGGGCCAGCCTCTGGTATTCTCTGTGACCTGAACACAACTGCATGCTCATACTTGCCTTCTTCCTCAGGGTTTACCATCCCTCAGAGAAGCCAGGGACATTTTGGAAAGCTTTCCAAAGTTTGCCAGGCTCACAGGCTGAGGGAGATGAACCAAAAAAGGACATGCCAGAAGCTTGAAGTCATGACTTGAACGATTCCAAGATGGATACAAGTCCCTATTATAATTTTCCATTAAAGTCAGTGGAAAATTCTCCAAATGCAGTAAATAAATGAACTATCAGTTTCACAGATTCTCTAAATTCTTAATTTCCCCGAGTCTTTTAAAGGATACATAACATCTTTTTTTTTAAAAGAAAAGATCAACCTCAAAAATTAATGGGTTTCGCTTAAAAGAAAGGTACCTGAAAGCTACTGGAGCTGACTCTAAGACAGCTTTTTCTCCCCCCAGCTTAGCCTGGCTAAATTTATGGTCCAATTTCAAAAATGGAGAGCAGAAACATATGTGAAAGCATGCCAGCAATTATTTCTCAGTGCAGTCATTGACTCCCTATGTAAATCAGAGGCTTACAGGTACAAGTGGCTTGGCCACGGCACTAAGAGGTATCTCACTGCCTGCACCACTGACTCTTGCGCTTGGAGGCTCTGATTCATCACCAGAAACAGCTTATCATGGGGTAGATTCAGTGGGTTTGAACCCTAGCCTGTGCCTCTTGCTCCTGCAAGGGTCTCATCTCTGCTACAGGGACGAGGCAATATTTTGCATCACCGCTCCATCACCAGGCTGTACAGGCGCCGGGAGCCTCACCTCCTAACGCGGGCACCTGCCCCATGCCCCGCAGGTAGAAAACCTGGTTGCAAAGAGGGTTTTTCTGCAGCTCCTCCAAGTGCTTTGGCAGCTTAGGAACCATGTAAACAGCAGGGCAGATAATAAGAAAACTGACTCAGAGGGAGAAATCTCATGTCCTCCTGCAATTGAAGATAAACAACGCTGGTAAACAACAGTGGCTAGATAGCTGACTGATAGGGTAGGACAATAAAATAAAGTATCTTGAGAGCAATAACGTTTACAATAATATAATTCTGAGCTACTGAAGTATACACAAACTAACCAGTGAGCAACATTATAAAAAATAAAGTGATATTAAATAATCTGTTCAGCCTTTTTGTCACCTGCAACAAATTAGGCTTTCAATATGCAAAACATCTTCCTTCCAGAAAAACAAATGATCATGATTTCATTTAATTGTAATTTAATCAGGCATAATGTATTTTTTAAAGTGATATACACCAGGTGTATGGTGAGGAAACTGGCCCAGCCAGACAAACCCTACTGTTTCTATTTTTGAGAAAACCCTAAAGCCAGCAAGGGACTGTTTTCATTTCTGCAAATTATGTTTCTGCTGGAGGGGGTGAGGGAGGGAAACCCACAGCATTCGTACATTTGTTATAAAATTCCATGGGCTAAATTAGCTCGTTCCGTCTTACTTACATCTCACATATTAAAAAAAATAAAATAAAATTTGGCAGTTCGCAGAGTAACCCACTCTGCAAACCGAAAAGAAGATCTTCAGGGACTATAAAGTCTCAAACTGATTTTAAATAGCCAAACAGATCTTCTATACTGAACACAGCTCTCAGGATACATTTTAGGATGTGTAGCTTCATAATATCTTTACTTTTCCACTCCTGTGCATCATTTTTAAACCAGTTGCTGAAGAGACAACTGATGAAGAGTTTAACATTCACACAGGCCGTGCTCGTAAATGGGGGGTGCGCTCACCCCGAGACAAGGACTCTGCGCAGGCACAGTTTGGTTTACCCTTGGAACTCGCACCATTTTTTAAATTACACACTGGATCCATAATTAACTTTGAAAAAAAAAATACCAGCGGTGGAGAAAGGAGCACATGTCCAATCAAAATAAAAAAGTCATTGGATCTATTTAAGGTAGGAGTAATTTTGACAGTGTTTTTTCAAATTAGCTGAAATGCAGTCCTTCAAGCCAGCAAAGTCACTGTTGTGGGGGTTTGCTTCACACTCATTCTATGAAACCCCACTTGTGAACTCAATTCTTTTATTTTTATTAACTACAGGATTTCGAGGACAAACAACCCAAACCTCACGGGCAAGAAATCTTTTTTTAAGCAACTTCTGAAAGACAATGCAGTACAATGTAGAGCAAATGTTATTCAATCTGACTCCTACATCCAAAGGACCAACTGACCAGCCTTCGAGGCCAACGCAAAGGCTTGATCAAAGCCCACGGAAGGCGAGCGAAGCCTTTCTGCCTTCTTCCCAAAGGCTTTGGCACAGGCCTGGAAAGGGTGTACATGAGATCTCAGCAGGACAGCAGACTGCACTATCAGTGACCGAACAAAGGACAGTTTTGCAACCAGAGCTTTTCAAAGGCAATCTGGATGGGGTGAGGAGGTCATGCTGGAGTGCAGCCCAGACACCGATGTCCTGGGGATAGAGGGGGACTAGGGCCACCAGGCAGCAGGAGACTCGCAAGCACTGGCCAGGACCTCACACGCATCAGGTCCGACGACTTGGATGGGAGCTGTGCTCCCCCTCGTCCAGACCTAAGCCATGCGTCTATGGGAGCGGCCACTAAGGTCAAAAAGGTTCAAAACAGGCTTTGGACAATCGAAACTTAAATAAACCCAACTAATGTGCTAAACCTCAGTTTTTATGTTCTGTATAAGGAGTTTATATATATGAAGGAGTAAAAAAACATAAACAGTTTTTTCATACTTTCGGTTTATTTGTGCCTCTCCGTACTTCAGCTATTGCCAAAAGCAACAGAGAAAATGCTGAAATACTAGAAAAATATTGCTCCTGTAGTACTTAAAGCTCCAAGTACTTTAAGCCCAGTACTTGTAACTGACAGTCTCAAAAGAAAAGCTGCTCTTCTTCCCATCAGTTATAGATGCGACTCTGATCAGGATCAGAAAATGTAGGGATTTATTCAAATTCAACATCTGAATCTTAAAGATCAGTGATGCAAACCTGTCCCCTCTCAGCATTCCAGTTCAGCACACAAGGCTATTTTCCAGCATGGAAGGCAACACTCGGGGAACCCCTGGTTAGCTACTCATTCCTACTGAACTACACCGAAATCGTACCTGAACCATACAACAACAAGCTTGATTTTGCCAGGCTAAAATGACCGTTTATATTTGAAATTGTCTGCTCCTTGCAATGAAAGCTAGAGGAGGCAGGTCAGCCCAGATGCTCCGCAGCAGAAGCACTAACTTCTCATCACCCTTCAAGGAAACAAAGCACCTCCACCTGCCGAGTTTTTCTCACATCAAGGCAGGCTTTTACCATGACATCTCTTTGCCTCTCTGCATTTACTCCAGGTCCCACCTTCAATATTGTCTTCTGGGCTGAATAAGATACATCCAACAATTCTAAAAATACTCCTCTTTGCCTCTAAGTATACAGCACTCGACAAGAACCGCTATATGAAGTACTTGTAGGCTTCTTAGGACTCAAGCTCATTTTCAAATGCTCACTGCTTTGTTTCCATTCCCTTGCATCTCTTCCTAATTTCAGTAGGATATGAAGCACAAGTGCTGGAAGTCTCTTAGAAATGCTTATCCTGGCAACGTGTCCAGTCCAATTTTGTGGAGCAAAATTGCTTTAGATAATCTGGACATTTTTGAGTGGTTAGCCAAACCAAGCACCTTCATATCCATCCTGTCACAGTTTCCATCAGACAAAACTGCGTTTGCACCCTGTTCCCTGACCAACTCTTCTGTCTCAATGGGCAAAATGTGTGGTGCCACGTCCGTGTCAGTTCATATGAACTTCAGGACTCAAAGGACTTTGACTGGTTTTCCAGCGGTGTGAATGGGAGACCCAGTACCCTTCAGTGTAGCTGAATGCGTCACATCAGTCCCTCATTTAAAAGAAATCTCCTGATCTCTAGATTCACTGCCTACAGCCACAGTATCATCAGCCTCGTTCTTAAACTCATTTAACTAATGCTAAAACACATACATCTCAGGAGGGAGCTGCTTAGGCACAAAGCATTTAGAGGCTGATTTGAATAAAACTTATACAGGGTGCAACAATGACAATTTGATTTTTATTATTAAAAATGAAGTGTTTAAATCCTCAAAGAAAATGCCTTTATTGCATTAGTTTAATAAAGCCTCTTTTTTATTATGGTATCGCTTTTTATGAGGGAAGACAGGATGTGCACGCGGAGCTGAATGTGGATGCACAGGGAAAAGGAGGCAGAGAAAGACAGACCACCCGCAGCCACAAAGTGCCACCATTTACATGTCAAACCTCTATACGGAAATATGCTGGAAATGAGCGAGACGCACAGCTCGAGCACACTCTGTATACCCGTGCATTTGCTTCCAAGGCTCAGGACTCCTGTGCATCAGCTGAGCAGGCAGCAGCCGCCTCCTACAAGCACACATTCTGAAAGCCTGACTCACATGCTACTTAAGATCTTTTCATTCGGCCTATTGAATACAATTAAGTTAATTGAAACTGAAATTTTGGGCAGTGCAAAACCCACTGTTGGAACAAATATCCCATGTACCAAAAATCTGCAATTTATTAAATTAAGCACTTCCCTTACAGACTGCCTTCTTTCCTGTGAGTACAACAGAACGCTGCTTGTGCCACATTACTCACAAGAATAAAACAAGCAGGCAGCATGAAAGGGTTTCATGCAATAAGAGAGAGTTTTCTATGGGGAAAAAAAAAACAACAAAAAATCCCCCCCCAAAACCAAAACCAGAACCCTCGCTAATTGAAAGCCTGTGCACAATGGGGCAGACACCATAGCGATGAAGGCAGCATGACGGTCTCACTAGATACCAGGCAGACAACTAAAGCTGCTTGTCTTCCTCTCGCTTAAGTTAAAGGGATAATTATTCGTAAAAGGAATTCTGTCCAGGATTTGGCTCACAAGAAAGTAGAGTGGAAGAGTCAGTTATTTCAACAAACCATATTTCTAATCTTAAAGCCTCTTAAACGACCCTTTTCTGATCCCACTTCAGTTTGGGGGAATTTTGCCAAAGAAAGTAGAATTAAACATAAATGAGGAGTCACCACCCACCTTCTTCCTCACCTGCCCCCAAAGCCTTTCTTTGGAGCTTCCTTACCAACCATGCTCCTGCTCTCAGAGCCCCCAGCCCCTCTGTAACTGACTGCCAACACCTTTGCACGCCGCAGAAGCGTTAAGCGTTATTTCCCCCTTCCTCGTAGCAGGCGCCTGGCCTTGCCCACAGTCGCACCAGAAGCTGAGGCACCATCCAGCATCGATCCTGCGTTTCCCTACCCTCAGCCCACTCCTGCAGCCAAGGTATGACCAAATCCCTTGAACAAGGCAGATCAGTTTAGTTAATTTCATCATAAATTTCACTACATCCGAGGCTGGGAGAGTTTCCTCCTCCCTGTGCTGTTACTTCCTTTAACCCAAAGAGGTGCGGTTAGGCACCAGCGAACCGGGCAGGAGCCGAGCTGGGGAAGTGCTGCCTTCCCATCTGCGGGCTGGAAAGCCAACGCTCTCACCCAGAGCTACTCAGGGCGGGAGGGAAGGAGCAGCGCTCTTTGGGAAGGGAGTTACAAGCAGCCTGAGCTGGCCTGGTGTTTTTACCCAGCTCTTTGTATCTGGCACCACAACCGTTTCGTTCAGAAAGCCTCAGGTTCACGGACATTTCCAGTTTCTGAGGCTGCTCAGTAAAACAAGCACTGGCCACTCGCCCAAACGTTTTACTAGTTTTGGCTATTATGTCAAAACATTGGCAAAAAAAAAAAAGATGCTTTTTTAAAAAAAAAAAGAAAAATACAAACAGAAACACTCATTCAGTCTATAGGCTTTGCAGTCCACTGGGCACTCCCGAGGAGGAGAGCAGCAGTTCACTGATGCAGTGATTTAGACTGTCTGAACTCTTACAAACAGCCTGACCAACCATCCTGACTGCAGCTCCACGAGCCTGCAGCGAAGAGGGACACTCAGCAAGCAGGGAGAGGAGGGAGAGTACGTTCATTTTCCTTATGCAAAGCCAGATAGGATTTTGAAGAGCACAGAGCACTTCAGAACCTCCAGATTTGCTCAAAAACTTTCCAGAGAAGGACAAGGTAAATCCAAGAGAGCATTTTCATGCATTTGCTTTAAAATAGTTCTTTCTTCTGTAACCATCACCACCTGCCCATTTCTCAACACATTTCCACCCGTGATACGCAAGCTTTGGCTATTACAACCTTTTGGTGGCAACTCGAATGCTGTATTAGGAGACACTATAGTGCAACAGGGAGACGGCACAAGGACTCTGCCCTGAGAGTGGCCAAAAGCCATGTGTGTATTCTCCTCCAGGAGGAAGTCCATAGCCTCGGTAGCAGCTTTGGCCAGCAGCCCCCTTGTCCTGCCTCCTGTTTCACAGTAGTTCCGCTGGCCAACCTGAAGGGTGCTCATGCTTTTAGAGGCTACTAGTCGCCTCTCCCGCATCTATGTTCCAGGTGGCCCACACCTGGAAGTCACTGATTTAAAGAAGATGGATGCTTCAGACAGGTAGGCTTTTTGGAAGAACCCCAGCCTGCACTGACAGCCCCTTTGGTTTCACGAGACCAACAAGGGACAGCTGCTCTTCCTGAGCATTAAACCCTTCTCACTCTCTGCAGCCTGTACCTCGCGGGCACTTCCTTCACTCTGGCCTGTTCAAAGGTTTGACTGCTTTCACCCACGCACACAGGGCAACTCCCAGTGCGAGGTGCATCTGCTCTGCCTCTGACACCTTCACTCCTCCTGTGGATTTGAGGTATTAATCAGACTTTTTCTTGTTTTTTTTTCTCAAGATTTAATGGTTTTATACAATCAAGAAGTGCCAAAGTCTTACAGAAAGCAAAGCTTCCACTAATGACTGTTTTAACAGCAACTTCAGTTTACAGTTTGGCTGCATGTGAACATGCTTTATGAAGATGCCCTCTATTTTAAAATAAAGATATTGGGTATGACCACGTAACTCTCAACTATTTGATGGGCCTCATACAGCTCTCTGCCTTCCATTCAAATCCACTCACGCTCTTGCACACAGTTTTTAAGACCCAGACAAGGATGCCTAGCTTTCCACTAGCGAGCTATCAGTTCGTAACAGCAGTCCGAACAAAGGGAACAAGCTATTTCAGTAAACAACACATCCAAACCAAGGAGCCCGCAAATTTCCAACTTACAGGTCACAGGCCAGCAGAGCTGCAAAACGAAGCCAAAGCCAAGGATCTTAGCCTTGAAGAACCTGGGCACAAACTATGCAATTACACGAGCAAGCAACTGAACCTCCTGCCCCAGCAATACTGCTAACCACCTTAGTCACAGCAAGCTTTCTCCACTCCATTGATCCACTCTTCCCTGTATGAGCCAGTGGGCGCCCTGGTTGCCTTGGAGGGAGGGAAATGGTGGGCAGCTAAGTGTAGGGACAGGAATATAAACACCCCTTGTGTGTTGCCCTCTCTGCCTTCATTGTACCAGTCTCAACGGGGCTCCTGGAATGAGGCGGAACAGCCCCAGCTCCACTCCTTGGGCTACACAACCTTCTGGAGAAGTCTGAATAGTGACTCACTGCAGTCCCCAAGACAGGACCATACCTGGAGTTAAAAACTGCAGTGCTGCTGGCATCCGCAAGAGAAAGGAAGGCTACATAAAGCCTAAGAGGGTGTCTTTCCAACATACACCGTTCTTAAAATTGCTAAACAGGTTGTAGGCAACACCAGTTAGATGAACATGGTAGTGTGCACAATCATTTTAAATGTTTTGAAGGTTGTGTAGGAATTTCCTGCTCATTGGAAATTGTGTCATTAAAACCACCTTCAATAACTGTATTGTCTCTGTGGGTCTAAGAACTCTCTTCTACCTGTCCCGTTTGCTGAATAAATAAGCATTTAGATTCCACAGCAGGGTGAATTAGAATTGTGACATTGACTCTCTAAAGCTAAAATTAAAAGGCGGCGCAGAGGTTAGCCCAAGGCATTTACTAAAAATCAGTCATACACACTTTGAGGGTTTTTCATACCCAGTTTCAAATAAATCTTAAAATGTTTATTTTGGGATTTTCTGTTTCAAGGAAACCCTCTTCATTGCAAACACAACCTGGGCCAGCTCCTAGCCAAACACCCCGTGGAGCCCTCCTGTGTGCACAGCAGGTACGAAGCTGCCTGGTGTTCAGTCCCATCTCAGAGTGGTACCTCAGTGGGAGTCCTGTGCCCCAGGAAATGCACAGGATTTACCACAGAGCCTGAAGCGCTTTGTTTTCACGTGTGCAGACAACATGGCCACAGGTATGAGCAATATTGTTGCCTTAAGGTATGTATTTCCAACTTTAAAGAGGAAGATTTGGATCTTTCACAAGCCATACAATTGCACCTCTCCTTCTTCTGGCCCTCCTCACGTCCCCCTTCCCACACATACATACATGTATCAGCCATTTGTTCCAATGGATTTAGCCTAGTTTGGATCAAAGCTTCTGCTATTTCATTTAACAGATTTTCTCAGATGGAAGGTCTCAGGGGAGAAATAATGTTAGTAAGGAGGGGGTTTTCAGCATTGAGTATGTAGGTCATTGGGCTTTAAAATAAATTAGAGAATAGTTTATTAAACAAGCCTCACAGTATATATTTCGTGAAGCTATACTTAATTATAGGCTAATGTGCACCACAGAGCCACCATGAAGAAAGATTAAGCAGTGGCCCATAATGCAGTGATTAATACCATTATTAGCTAGCTGGCACACAACATCTATTATTTGGTACCATCATGAGAAACACCAGACCTCCAGTTTCTAAGACCGGCACTTCCTGTGAAATGCAACAAACCCAAATATTTCCAGAGAGAAACAAGTGTGTCTCTCCAACTCCTGAGGAGGCAGCAGAGGGAATGTAAGGTGGTGAGAGCAGGCTTGAACTTTCACTTCAAGTGCCTTTTACAGAGTTTGCTTCTCCACCATGGGTGTGTGGGAACATCCCCCATCTTCTACTGTGCAGTACAAGGCCGACTGCCTTCTTAATACCTCAAACAGTCTCTGACGCAAGTGGAGATTGATTTGAGTCAGAATTAAAAGCTGAGGACAGGGAAGCATAAATATGTACCTACACTCTTTCGCTATGGTGATGCCTCCTAGGGACGTGATGCACTATATGTAAGATCCACTGGTCTTCTATATTAAGGCCCTGCAGACTAATGAAACACAGCGGTGAGACGAGCAAATCTTTTATGGATGTTTAAGACCTGCCTGTTCTGGAATCAGTGTCATGGACTGTATAGTACATCGTATTACTTATGATGGAGGGCTAAGAAGTAGGTAATTTATTTCCTTTTATGTGTCTGATATCTTGAAGTGATCAAAATCGGGAAGATTTTTTTTTTAAAGAAAAGCTAGACAAGTTTGTGCATCCTAAGATAAATGTCAGCAGGAGGAGAGGAGGACTGACAAAACCAGTGATACTAGTACCCTGAGTTACAGACCCCGTTTTATATACTGAACTCAGTGCTGAACTGGTCAGAGGACAGAGCATCATATCACGTTTCCAGGTGCAGTCCTGCCCAGGAAAGGTGCTTGGCACCTCCTCAAAGGACATTACCTTGGCATGTCCATTCAGGTCTGTGCTCCCAATGAGTGAGCCCAGTCTGAATGGTTACACACCTGGTGTCCTAAGTCATAGAGGACATTTAAAAATGCTCTCAGGCGTGACTGGCCCACAGTCACACTACCAGGAGCCTCTGAGGTTGGGAAGAAACCACATTTCACCCAAAGACCTGTTTAGTGTCCTAAAACTAGATCTATGCCAGATCTAGTATAAAAAGGAAAAGAAAAAAAAAAAATAAACCACCTCAGCCCCACCCCAAACCATACTGCAGCCGATTTAGGCCAGGTTTCAGATTATCTGTAAAGAGTGTGGCGCAATCTCTACTGTGGCTGCTAATAAACACCGTAGGCACATGCAATGCTGTGCCACAGCTAAGAAAAGGCCAGAGCGGTCTCTCTCACATGCTTGCCTTTTCCCTGCTGTCCTAGAAAGTCAATCTGCAATGTCTAGTCAGTGATGCGCAAGGCTTGGGGTTTCCTAGACACACACGATCAAAACCTTGCCTCCTTTTAAATACTATAGCAGAACTGCCGATTTAACACACAAGTTGTATGACAGCTTTCTCATTGTGAGATGAGCTTTTGGTTTAATGGCAGGCTTGGGCATGACCAGCCCAGCTCTCCCAATGTGGCTAAAGCAGAGCTTCATGTTCAGTGGCAGTGGTAAAACCCTCACCAGCAACGTTACTCCTGACCTCTTGCTCAAGTTCAGAATATGTCATTCTGTCAATACCATCTACCTTGATTATACCAGGCTTTATATACAACGGGTTATGATCCCAGAGGGATGAAAAGCTTTTCCAAATTAAAAGCAGCGTTTTAAAGAGGAAATACTCATACATTCCTATGTAGTTTTCATTTGATATCCTCAAGGCTAACCTCAGAACTCAAAGTCAGGTTGATTGGAAGTGAATGTTTTTTCTGAGTGCAGCCATCTTATGAATTTAATGGAAGAAGGGAAGTAATAAAAATGTGCTCTATACTTTAATTAGTTCCCTCATAACATGGCATTTCCAAAATGGCAGTGCCAAAGAAAATCATTAATCCAGGAGAACAGACAAAGGCACTGTATGGGGCAAGGGACAGACCTCCAGGAGACACACACACGTGGCCCTTGTTTTCTCTTGCTGGTAAAGCTCGCCTCAAAGACCAACTCTGATTGCACAAAAGAAATTTGTACCAATATTAAATACAAAGCCACTTTCCATTTCTCTAGCCTTGTTACAGAGTATGACAACTGAAAGATCATACTTTAATGCCTTGAATGGTACCTGGCAGCAGGCTAAATGCAAATGGCTTGTCTTTCTGAACACACGTTGACCCTGGGTACTCCAGGCGCCAGGCTTAAGCTGATGCTATTATGCGATCATTTCAACATCTGCATTTCACTAGGCGAGTGAGAAAACCTGTGTCAGATGCATGAAAGCAAACACGATCTGCTGCAAATAGCAGACATCTTTCCCAGCAGTCAGTCTTTAAGCCTGTGCACACTTGTCTTACACATTTCTTGTGGCAGTAGCCTCTGGCACTAGTTGTGGCATCAGTTGTACCACAGGAAGGAATTGAGGAAATGACAGAAGCCCAGAGACACCTCTGACTTGCACAGCCTCGTTACCTCTTCCTGGCCATCAGGCAGGGGCAAATGTGGAACTTTATAACCACAGAGAGGAACTCAGGGAAGAACTCACACAAGCAGAACTACTGCTAGAGAGCAAAGCTCAGGTAATGGCACAGAGGTGACCAAATGCAAACGAACAGCTGTTCCAGGAAGAAACAGTCTTGTTCAACCCTGACAAAGAGACTGGGGGGGGAAAACAGGGAGGGTGGTTTGACCTGTTTCTATGGCACCTTGATCTGCAACAACCATACAGCCCCACAAGAGCCATAACTTTGCCCCCTCAGCGCTTCTTGGTTATAGAATAGAAATTGATACCTGTGTGCGGTTGAACGCTACTCTTGCAAAGACAGCTTGAGACACACTGGCTCTCTTCAGCTCATCTCTGACTTGCTGGTAAATATCCGGAGAGACTTCCACCGATGAATTTGATGGCTCTGGTTTGACAGCTCTAGGGATGGGTGGATGATTCAAGAACTGCTGGTTGATAGCTTGTGGGTGCTGGTGAGCCAACAGCCGGCTGACAGCAATCTGTTGGTTTATCAGATGGGCCATTGCTATCTGCTGCCTCACCAGTTGTGGACTGAGCTGAGGAGACAGGAGCCCAGGGTTTATCATTGTCTGCATCGTTGGCACTTGGTTTCGGATTGGAGTACTGTGGTGAATTTGGCCATGAGGAGACTGTTCATTAGTTTTTCCCAAGGTTGCCAGCTGGTTGATATTTGGTAAGTGCATGGGACGTTGACCAAGAACACAATAGTCTGAAAGGTTTTCTCTTTCCACTCTTTCCACTGTTAAAAGAGAAAAATTAGTTTGCTGTCATTTCAGTTTGCACTTACAAGAGGACTGTTAGAGTAAGGGCTACTGTAGATGACTGTACACAACAGCACCCACTTCAGTTTGCAAATCTGCACTTGCATAAAAGCTTCACAGAAACATAAGCAAAAGCAGCACAAAGTAAAAGCAACAACAATAATTAATATTCTTTCGGACTTTTCAGGCATCACCCGCTGCTCAGGAAGCCTCCTTATCAAACTGGTAGCAGGTATCCTCTCCAATCTCATTTCCTAAAGAAACGAGCTTGGACATTTCCATTCACACTGTCACTAACTTTTGAGTCTGTCACAGCAAATCGAATAACTTTTAAAAGGGGTCAATGTTTCAGAAGCACTGGCACCTAGGTGAAGGAAAGAAACCCAAATTAGTATCCACTCATACAAACCCAATGGAAACCAGACCATTCCCTGTGCAGCTCACGGAACAGCTGCTCATTACAAGCTCAGCAACTATTACCTTTTCCGACATAAACTCTACCTTGCATTGTGTGTGGATAAAGTTGTCTGGTAATGTCAATTCACCCAGGTGCACTACAGCAGAATCATCCCGCTTGTGTGAAAGCGTGCTACAAAACCATGCAACTCACACACGAGAAAATTTTAAACCAATGGTTCCTATGCACAAAGCCTCACTGCTATGAGGCTGTCCAGAAACCTTAAAGCATCTCTGCATGAATGCTCACTTTAAAGAAAGTGGCTTCACTCTCTTCAAAAAAACTCTGTTTAGCACAACAAAGACCTGTGATCCCTAAGTGACAACATGCTACAAAAAGTGAAACACTACACACAAAATGCATATTCTGTAATTCTATATACCGATACATATTGTCCCTTTTAAATATCTTATGTCAGCAATATTGCAATATCTTTTAATGTAACTGCAAAACTAAATGCACGTTACAAAACTAAATTCCCTCTGAAAGTAGTATTTGAAATAGGAAATGGAGTTTAAAAAGTACATAAATATAACTATGACCTAGATAATTTTAAGTAATCAGAAGTCATTTTACAATAGGTTGCAGATTCCATGAGCCGCACTACATGCAATTGGATAGGCATTTATGTATTGATCTGATGTAAAAGTGTTCAGGGATGCATATCATACAACTAGAAAACTACTACCTCGTTCTTGTATTGCTGTCAGCAAGTAACAAGATAGGATTTATTTCATAAATGCCATAATACTATTATAACTTGTGTAATGATTAACAACTGTACAAGGCTTTGAACTCTTTTTTAAAACTTAATCTATATAAAGCTTTGAAGCTTTACACAGTTAATACTCAGGATGACAGTTTACTGATGACTTTCTCTGTTTCCTTCTAAATAGCAAGACAGCTCTTTCTACCTCCCAGATTTAATCTCAGACGGAGAGGGTTGAATTCTCACTGGGAAGGGAGTCATACCCTACACACACACACGCACACACACAGTTTCTGTCTTTAGAGCTGTCGTTCTGGAGCATCACAAGTACCGAATTTTACAACTACATGAATTCGTACCCAGAATTCTCTTGTAAGAAATTTTAACTCGCTCTTCTTATTCCTTTAAAGAAAAAAATGCACAAAATCTTTAAACTTCCATAAAGCAATCGCTTAAAAAAATGTTGGAAAAGAAAAATTAAGCATTTTAAGAAAATTATTAATTTTTTCCACAAAGGCCAACATTTCAACCCAACTGACTTTCTAAGTAAGTGCTTATTAGTGCAGTGTATTTCAACTATGAAATGCAATGCGATACACGCAACACACAAACACTATTGTCAGCAACTGACTGTTTTGCTGTGTTACTCACAGCCTGCCAGAGACGTAACGCAGTATTTCAGTTTGCTGAAAATACCGAAAGTCCCTATTCAAATGCTGCTCCTCATGATGTCCGTAGGCCTCCCTGAAAATCAGGCACAGAAGGCTCTATACTGCTAGTCTCTGGCTTTAGGAACAGACATGAAATCAATATGAAGTATTAAATATGAGCACCGTTAAAACCAGTGGCGGACCTGGCATCAATACAGAGATGCCATGTGTGGGCAGGGGAGTGGGGAAGACAGGCTGCTTTATGACAGCCCCAGACCACGTTCTGCGACACGGACGAGAGCCCACCTGGCCATGCTATTGCCTCCTCAGCCTCTCTGCAGTAAGCCCGCACCTGAGTAATGCCAGTAAGTATACACAGTTGCCAGCAAAACCAAATGGAATTATTCCAAAGGTGCAGTAGCTACTTGGCAATCAGGAATTGATCTGAGGTAAATAGCCTAAAGATGTTGCTCAGTGCACACGAAATACTTGGAGCATCCTGCTAAAACATAATACAATAAGAACTACTTTTGGTCTTCATTTACACCCCTGGAAATCTAGAGTCCTTCCACTAGGAGTTTAAGAAAACCTGAAATAAGTTCTGAACTATTTTGTAGTTTAAGAAATACATAGATAATAAGTCACTGAAACCAACAAATTACTACTTGTTAGAACACAACAACAGTAACCAAGTGTTTTTGAAAACTTGGTGAGAAATAAATATAAATAACATTCACTTTCTGGTCTGAACCACATTTGCCAAGTTTCCACCCACTCCTGACTTCAGTGCCAAGTTATAAACCCCTATAAAAATAAAGTTTAAGATGAAAAGGCTGCCAGGCTGTTAATCTCTGCAGTGCTACTTGGAATTACAATTACACAGAGACATCACCTGACTTACTTCCATAGGTGTATTTTTTCCCTTATTATCAGTTTCCTTTTTCGATCACAGTAGACTATACAGCCATGCATATACTCCCAATAAACAAACCAGATTCTAGTCACTTCAACCACTTCAATAATAAAAGGTTACCATTAACAGTTACGCTGGATGGAAAAAATGTGCATTACTCAACTCCTCAAGACTCTTTCCTTCTCTAACACATTGCCCATATCAGATTCCCTGTTGTTCTTTGGTAACTATGGTCTGGTAGGGCTCTGCGGGGCTGGACAGGAGCGAGCCTGAGACGGCCCTGAGATGGAGACTGGCACTGCCCTAGGAGACAGGCCAGCTTACCAGCAATACTCTAAAGAAAAAAGGGACACAGGAGCCACAAAGCTGCTGGGACATCAATGTTCTGCCTCAGATCTTCTTGAGACAGGGTTTTTCCATTTGCATGCTCCATTTTCCATGTTCCTACCCCATTACAGTCTTTTCCTTCTCCTTCCCTTGTTTGCTATTGCTCCATTCAAACGGGAGATATATTTACAGCTCTTGTAGTCCTGTATGAACTGGCTCGTATTTGAATATATTGGAATACAAAGCAGTGAAGACAGAGCGGCAGGACCTTAAACTAGGAAGGGAAGGGGCTCCATGGACTTGTGTTGTCTATGTTCAAGTACTGCTGAAAAACTTCCTCTGCAAGCGATGCCTGTGCTAGTTAAACAAAAGCTGATCCAGGAGGCTGTTACCCACCTCCATCTGTGGTGTGACCACAGCAAAAGACATGGCAATGTTTCCCTTTTCTCCCTACACTGCACTGCCTCGTGTATGATTCTGCAGCTCTTTGCTTGAAGAGCCCTTTTAAACCAAGTACAACACTACTGCCGTATTCCAGAGCCACCCACCCTTCTGAAGTCATACACTAGGTAGGCAGACTCAAGGTGTGTGGACAACAGGTACGGTGCCAAGCTCAGCAAGCAGCTCTCAGAGCACTCCACAATAGTATCTGCCCTTCATTTTCCTATACCCCCTTACAACACGTCACTACCTCTACAAGACAGTCAGAAACCAACATAATCCCCAGAATGGGAGCAGCAAATTGTCATATTTCAATGTTCCCTTCTCTTCTTATAATGATTACCACGTGTGTCAATGTATTTCAACTCCATACTGAGTTAGAAACTTCCTGGATACAGCACAAAAGCAAATCCAGCGCACCCTTCCCCTGTGTGATGCTCTTAACCTCTACCCAGATCTTCCTCGCACAGACGAGCAAGCTGACGCAGTCCACAGCACAATAGCTTGGGGTGGTCCGCATGCAACTTTCCATCTGAAATAAAACCAGCTCAAACGATTTAAAATAAGATTTATTTCTCCACCTTCCCTTCCCCTCACCCTTTATTTTCACTGAGTTGTTAATAGGAACATTCTGACCAACAGCCTGTGGGGCATTTCGGGCTTATGAGCGGCGCTGAATTGACTGACAGCACTGGAAACCAAATTCCTACGCACAATAACGGATGTGGCAGGGAGAGCAAGCGCGTAACACGTCTCCCAGCGCTGCGCTGCAGTGGGGACACAGAGGGCCCGCCAGCACCCATGACCCAGCGAGTCCTGAACTTTTCAGTCCCACAGGCATACGGGCACTTTGCCCCAGAGTAGGAAGAGGCTGGTAAAGAAATGTTTTGTAATAAGTTACTAGCCGGCAGAATTGCCATGCTTCAATTGTGACAGGATGTCACCACCCAGGGCTGTTCTCCAGCGCTACAGAGTTTGCTTCTTTGTACTATTTATTATTTAAATACTGGTGATCATAAAAGCCATTACCAGCGGTGGCCATGGCCAAGCAGGGAGAGCTCAGTGAACTCTAGTGTGCCCTGCACTCAGCTTGAGATAGAAAGGTTCCCACAGTTTCTCTTGGCTTAGCACCATCCTACTCACTGGAGCAAGACCTGAACTTTGGAGCTGTGCTTGGGGGACAAAGCGCTCTCTGGTACAGTACCACCCTCCGCCTCGGAGAGACAGGGCTGCTGCACTACACCCAGAGGGTGCCCTCCTGCTTATGCTACAGAATTATGAACTACCACTTTGTAAATAACAGAACCACTCCAGAGCACAGGAGGTGCTTTTAAAGTGGTAATTCTGTATCTTTTAATCTATAATTAGGATAATTACTTATTTCTTTTAATCACAGCCCACTTAACCACTTCAGTGCAAAGAGCTAGTCTGAGGAGTCTCATTTTCATTCAATGTCTAATCTTCATATTTACTCAAAGACGTTCACTGACTTCATTCACTGTCTGATCTCCGCCTGGGCCATTTGTTCCTGCAGTTGGGACTGGAGAAAAAGCAGGTTGACTGGAGAGGCAGACTTGACAAAAAATTGTAACTTTGAAAACTCTTCCCTTCCATTACTCTTGCAGGACAGCAAATAACCTCAAAATAGCTATAGAGCACATACAGAAATTGTTTGGCCGCTGGCTGTGGGTAGCAAAGGCCTTTATCCAAGCCTAATGGAAAACATACAGGAAGGGCCATTGTCTGTTCTTCGTTGTGTTGCAAATCATTCAGTTCCCACCAAAGCACAAGTCGCTATTCTTGTATTTAGAAGAACCATCATTAAAAGTGGGCCTTTGATCAGCATCAGTTTCAGGTGAACTGAGCGGAGGGTACTAACATTGCTGACTGTGCAGCTGACCTTCTCCTTCCCTTGTCCTAAAGACTAGATCCAAGTCATCCCTTGGGAGACAGAGCTGCTAACATGTTTTCTGTCAGTTCTGCTTAAACATAGTAAGGCATATTCTTCCATTGGGCTGTCCCTGGACTGCATTGCTTCCGAAGATGCTTGTCAGAAGAGAAGAATTTAACCCATGATCTTACTTTTAGACTACTTCTGGGTTACTGTACAGGTTCAAGAGGGCACACAGAAGTATGAACTCAGTTCTTCACAATCACGCTGACATCATTTGTAGACAGGACATGCCAGATCAATCTGGCAGAGAAAAGCATTATGTTGAAGGTGCTTTAGTGACCACATGGTCTAATGCATGAATATTGGTCAGGTGAAATGGAAAAGGAGAAGCAGGGCAAGCACTACTCAGAACTGTCTGACAGACACACAGAGTACTGGTTTAGATGGAGTGATGGTCTCATCTGATACAAAAATATCTCCCTTCCTGTCAAAACTACTGTGACAGAAGCCTGTCCTGCTATTTACGTACTAACCTTTCGTGGGCACCTCAAGAGGGAGGTGCAAACCTCCTAGAATACCCAGTCAATTGTGCAATCCCTCCAGGAGACATGTATGCATCTCTTCCTGACTCATAACATCAGAGATGGTGAAAGGAACGAGACAGAACACAAACATCATTAAGGCAGACATACAAACTCTACAGATACTTTGAGTGAACAGAATTCAGTTCTGCGTTCAGTTATGTATTCCATGAAATCCACACGATTACACAGCCACATTACAGCTTTCACACTAGGAAAGCTCATGCTTGTACATAAGCTTCAGTTTTCCTTCCCTTCCAATCTAATCTCCACTAATGCTTATCTTCTCAAAATTCCTTTCCTTTTGAGCTAACATGTCGTTGTTTGGCAGCACATAAAAATACTTTTTAACTATGAAGGAAAATTCATTTTGAGATTCTGCATATTAGAAAAAAAATGTTTGCTTCTTAGAAAATGAGTAAGACTGTTCTTTACTAAGAATTGAAAAGTGGCTGGACAGAAGTCCCAGCCTCAGTGCTCAACTGGCCCTCACTGAGAAGAGCGCTGTACTTGGAACAGGGGACATTTTAAAACCATAAAGTTGAGTGATGTTATTTGAGCAGATTGCGTCAGCACCTCTTTAATAAAAAAGGCATAATGTCCCTGCATGGGACAAGTGGCTAGGCAGTTTCTCTACAGAAAGTCTTCCAACCTTTTTTGTATTGACATACGCTCCCTAAAGCAGCAATGGCCGCAGCTCCAGCCATATGCATGCACAAGAGAGGGCATTCAGCTAGCCGCACATATCCTTCTGCCACAACACATGGACTATTAAGAGTGAGAGCCACTGCTCCAAATCAGCCAGAAGACGTGAAAGATGTTCTGCAAAGCTGAAACTCATATATGCATTTACTTCAGATAAAAGTTAAGCTTAAGTAAAAAAAAACAAACAAACAAACAAAAAAAAAAACCCAAAGGGTTTGGTTTAATTCTCTTTACAGAGAGGAACAGCCAAAAGGGCCACAACTCATAAAGCTCCTGGAACACACTTCAGTGAGTAAATTGTTTCTTAACAACACACACGCACAAATCCCCCAAAATGGCACTTGATCATCAGGGACAACACTGAAATGCAAAATGCTAATGTGGGTGTGGAAAACAGCAGTCAAGGGGTCTGTAGCTCTTGCTCAATCTTGACAACTTTAAACATATTTAAAGAGAGATGCCACTTTTTCCTCATGACCAATGCAAACCGATGAACTGCTCTCATAAAACAGCACAGCAGTGCACAGACTAAGAGGATGTCTCTGAGTCAGAGATGATCTTCAGGCCATGTATGTCATCTAGATGCTGAAAGGCTTGTCTGCGAATGATGTTATTTTCTTTCCTTTTTCCTTAAGAAAGTGAGGAAAGTCCTATTTTTAGTGAAATAAATACACAGTCAGGAGTGTAAAAGTAAGCAAAGGAAAAATTACAGTAATGTCAAGAGCCACAGAGCTGACCTAAATGACTCTAACTAGCTTAGTGCCAGAGCCACAACTAATATCCAAACAAGACATGAAATGATCTCTTCTTAAAAAACTTAACATTTCTGCCTCAATCTGTTAGTTAAAAAGGCAAAAGGTCAAGATCTATACATGCATATATATACATACAAACATATATATATATAAAGCCCTCTATTTGCACAGAGAGAGATATATACACATGCATGTATCAACAAATAGGATATTTTTAAAAGTCAAAACCACTGCTTGCGAAAGATCTGGTGTACCTTTTCATGAGGCTTCCAAAACACCTGTTTCAGAGGAGCAATTAAAAACTATTCCTCAAAGCACATAATGACAATTTACCCCAGACTCACACTGGCATTATCAAGGTGCCACAATCCTAGGTCCCTTCAGCCTGGAAATAAGAAAGCTGGGAGCCCTTCTGAATCCTGTTTCTAACCACTCTCAACCTACAACAGCCTCTAGAACACACTGTAAGAAAAACAGATCGCTCTGCCCATCCGTTATGGGAAGTAAGCAAACATACTTTCAAGAATAAAACAGCACACAAACAATAAATCAGTAATATTGGAAAAATCAAAGAGCAACCAAAGCAGAGCCTCAATTTAAGGAAACTACGAAAGCTTTTTCTTACATTCCCGATCTGTTGAAACAGAAAAAACTGAGCCCTCCTCCTTTAAACGGAAAAGCCTCATCATTCCACAAAAACTTTGAGACAGCTACAGTCTCAAAACTCACATCCACAGAAAGCTGTATTTTGACAGCCACTGATGGCAGGAGCAAAGATGAAATGTTCTTAATACACAGACAAAGAAAATATTTCTTTTTATTTTTAAGTTCACAATGTATTTACTTCTCTCCTCTGCCTTCCTAACTTCCTCCCACTGAGCTAAGCTGTGTCATCAGGCAAAAAGAAAAAATTCACACCCTCTAAGAGTTTCAGTTGTGAAAAAATTTTGATACAGTGATAGTCCTCCTGATAAAAATAGAAAGCATGACACTTGGAAGTGAAGTGAGAGCTAAAAAACATTCAAAATGCTACGAACCCAAAACACTGGGCAATGAGTAGGTAACTGGCACAATTTTTATCCCTTGACAGTGATCCGAGTTGCACGGCAAAGTTCTGAAATACTTCTCTCCATATACATATAGTTTAAATATATATAGTTATATACATATAGTTACTTATACGTATATAGTTACTTAAAAAGTCTTATTTGTCTATCTGTTTGTTAATCAAATTAAGAACCAATGCAAGCCTTTTAAACAACTGTTCAAATCCTGAATTTCAACAACACTGAACTCTTTCTCCCAGCTTCAGCAAGTTCAGCATCTAGAGAAACCAGACAAGTGGTGCTCACGCTGAGAGGAGTAACCCCGTGGGACTGGGCAGGAGAAAAGACAGTTTGAGAGCCACTGGACTAAGCCATTGCTGTATACTTGTCATCAAATAATACGCAACCTTTATTATAAAGGGGGAACTCTGATTCTTCATTCAGCTTAATGACACTCAAACCCCGTCATGTAGGCACAACTGTGTACTAAAACACCTTGCATCCCTCAAGAAAAAGAAAAACAAAAAAGTAAATAAAAAGAGTTTAACAAAGGCTTCACATAGTAATATTAAATTCAGTCATGGTGCATGTTCTGAAAAAATTACAATACAAATTAGACAGCTTAATTACCACCCCAAATGATTACAGACGTCCATGAGGAGAAGACAAAGTTCACAGAAGACCTGTAAGCTTTTTGTTTCCCAACTACTGTACATTTTCCATTAGAACTCTGTTCATACAAGCTCTCCTTCAAATATACACGTGTATCCCAAGGAGACTGGAAAGAGTGGACATCCTGTTGTAAACTCGCTCGTGTCCCCACACGTGTCCTAAGTGGTAGGCTCAGAGCCAGGAGGAGACAAAAAGCCTCCATCCTCACACCAGACACTTCCCAACTCTGTACACTACTCTCGTGCTGCTGAGTAAACTGTGAATGTCTTAAAACCTTAAGGGGCTGGGGCGGGGTGGGAGAAAAAATTCAAGCAGAATTTTATTCTAGCATCGTCTTGACACAAGACAAAATTACCATGCTGAGCTGAACTAACCAAAAACTTTTTGTAAATTACAAGCATAAATAGTTTAGCTGTCTTTTCGGTGAGTTCAACCAAATGCACACTGAGAATGTTTACTTGAGATTTGATACAATTCCATTTGTGTACAGCTTTTACATCTGTTGCTAATGATATCAAATTATTGATTGTTCACTTTCTCGTATTTAGTTAAACATTAACTATATACTCAGCAACCTGATGCTTTTCTTTTTTGTTTTTCCAGAGAACTTTTTATTTTTGACTGGCTTCAGTTGTAATTACTTTGATCTTCCAGAGTGTATAATTATTTTACTGTTTATTTATTTCTATGAGAAGGAAAAAAGTTTGACCTAGGAGATCTGTATGTGGCAATTTGTAACAGAATCACATAGCTTATGCTTAGGAAATCATGGTTTTGATTAAGAAGCAACCATTTAGTTCCCACTGTTTTATTAAAACAGACATTAGCAGATAATATAAAACACATTTAACACTGTAGGCTGCATTTAGTTTGCAATGTCAATAAAGTTATTTTGAAGCCCCTTCCTATTTTGTGTTTACCACAGCTCATGTGAATTGTTTTTTGCTTTTACTTTCTAATAACCAGCTCTAGAGTTACACATGGATATGGGTGCTGGTCCCAAAGACTCTAAATTATAGTTTTATTCAGTCTATCCAGATTACAACCCAAAAAATGAATTGCTGAATCATCCATCCACCTTCATGGAAAACCTAAGTCCTTTTTTTTAATTATTATTCACGGAGTATGTGATGACTGAAGCATATAACTCGAGGCACTGATTTTGCATACTAACTGAGCTGTCCTGTAGGAATATCCGGCTACAGAAAAGAAACAAAATGCCACGAAAACAGAGATGATGAGAAATTGAAACCACACAAAGAAGCGCAGAAGTCTTCCTGTTTCCAGGGGGTTTAGATTACTGCCCTGAAGTTGCATGGCTGTTTATTCTCCATGCACCACTGTACCTGCCATAGACTCTTTGTTTTCTCTTCCACTCGTATGGTTGATGAATCAACACTACTTGAACTGCTTTATAGCAGCTTGTGTTTACTTCACACATACCTTAACCTTCCTTTTTCTCCTCCTGCTAACGCACACATACACTTCCAAACAGCAACGACTGGCTGTGTCTCTTTGAATAGCACAGACACAGAGTTATCTGGCAAACTCTTCAGGTTTGGATCCTTGACCTCTTGATTGAGGTCTCATTCTGCTTTTACTGCACTTAACAACTTAACTGTGCACTTACTAAATAAAAAAAGTAAGAGCTTAAAGAATTCAGTGCTCTAGGAATGGAAGAAAGTGGAAGACAGCAGTGTGCTACAAACACTCAGAAGCTGTAGTGGCAGCTCTACAGTTAAGAACACTACAGTTAAGGGCTTCCAGTGCCTCTGCAACTGGCACCCTTGCCCAGTTTGGAAAAAAGAAGGGGGGCGAAAAAAGAAAAGCCCATCTCTGTTCTCCTAGAACGGCAAGTAAAAGCGAACGGTGATGACCTTGAAGCTGTTTGATTCCTTTGATTGCTTTTTAACTAAGAGGATATGTCAGAGCACTTTGAATAAAATTCTTTTATTAAGAGACACCATTTAGACAAAAGAAACACTTCTGAGTCACACAAAGGCAATTTAAAGAGAGAAGAAACTATCCAGTTTATTTGGCATGAGGGTAACCATGTAGTAAAATGTCCAACCAACATTTTTATTTCAAGCCTAAATCATTTTAGTAGGTGAAAAGCAACACCTCCATTTTCTCATCTGCATTGTTACCCCACTTCTGCCTGAACAATCTTCCTTCTAGACACAAATAATTTTATCATACAACATTCTTCTTTTTTTTTTCCCCGTAGTGAAAATCTAATCACTGCACAGCCCAGGCCTGAGCATCTTACAGGCATGCTCCACACAAGCCAGACGTGCAGAGGCAAACCAGATGCCTCAGAACTTGTTCTGGTATTTTACGCAATGTTGTTTCATGTGTTCCTAACTCAAGCAGCAGGCTCTTTATGTTACTATTATGCAGATTTCTAGTCTGTCCTATGGAAACTAAACAAGCACCCTTTCATAGCTCATGTATGTGAGCCTTTCAAGAGAAAAAGACAGCAGACTCTTTTCGAAAGATGCTAATCTTCACGTGACTACAAATACAACAGCTTCTGAAGGACAGGGCATCACCCTATTTCTGCATAATGCTTGTGAATCCTGTTATGATTTTCCTGGCCACTGAAAGGAACATAGACAGAAACAACAAAAATAGCCTATGTCTTCTTTCAGACAACGAAGCTTCCTTTCAGTGGTGTAACAGAGAGAAAAACTATGACAAAATCTACCACAGGGTAAAGTTAATCTCCAAAACTGATGGACATTTGTGGAGCAAGGAGACAGTTGGTATTGTGGAAAAGCTTTTGACTATCCCCAAACTCCTGCTCAAAGCACATGTGTGTTTTAAAACAAAAAACCTACTAAAACAAATGGCCCAGTACGCACGCCAGTCCCTTCCCAAAGGAAAGGATGAATAAAAGAACAAACTACACATGACGGATGTTTGTCACACCACTTTGTGTACTAGTAGAAGGTGATCAGACATTTCAGTGGTGAGAGCGGGATGAACGTACGTAGAACAATTTTACTGCCTCAGGCACTCTCTGCTAACCAACTAACACAATTTCATTATAGAAAAAATACAAACAATGGCCTATTTTCATCTTAACTTCAGTGGGTGCAGCACCTTGTTGTTTAGCAAGGTTTCCTAACAATCAGGTATTAAATGCACCACTGATACCCAGATTCCACATGATAAAACATGGCAGGAATGCCAGTACACTTAGTAGTATTGAAAACAGAGAGCAAGGGCACACTTAACTTCGAAAGACAAGTTTTTTAGCTTTCATGAATAAAATGCAACTAAGGTAATTTACATAGTAATTTAACTTTTAAATCCAGAGCTACTAGAATATCTTTTTTCCAAAACGTTTCAGCTTAATTCAAAACACAGTTGATCTTTCAGCACAGCTAAATGGGATATTGTAAGCATGTTTTAAGTGGCCTGTGTTTTCATGTCAGCCTTGTTTGTAAAGTATCAGATTTAATTTCAAATGTGCTGTGACTGTGCCCTCTTTGTAGACAAATTCACTAATATTATTATAGCTTATTATCACTTTTACTTAAAGCAAATAATCTCAAACTGTCAGCAGAAGTTCAAGAACTTGGAAAGTTACAAAAAATCAATTTACCTTTAATCTTCTTGTACTTTTTGTACCATCTCCCAAACTCCTGGCACTTGGTTGCTGACACATTGGCATAGTATGTGCTATTTACAATGGATGAAATCATACTCTGGAAGTACAGAAAGAAAGACAAAAAAGTGTTTTAAAATATCTTGCACAATTGGAAATCTTTCCCAGGGAAAGTGAATGATATGTGAGTGCACAATGATAATCCATTTGCAACTTGAATACCAAAAGAAGTGTCTGATGGGTACACAAAATTGGTTTTATTCTCCATTTTATATTCCCAGACATAATTAAAATTATAACATAATAATTATTAGTTTGCATAATAATGCAAAAAAGACACAGTACAAACCTAGACCGAGACCTGCAGCTTAGGCTGGGGGGGGGGGCAGTTCTACTTTACTTTGTACTTGTGATATTACAATATCTAAACTTTAGTTGCATAACAGCAGGCGGTGCCATGCTGAGGAACACATGCTCACTGCCCCCGGGTGAGAACAAGCACGATTTAGGAAACAGATCCTAAAGGTAAGATGAGATGCTCCAGCATGCATAATCCAAATAACGCTTTTCAGATGTCTCTGTTCTGCTTCCAAATGCAGCGAGACCACACAGCCAAGAATCGGAGAACATCCGTGCGACTCGCTGCAGAACAACAGTTAGGCAAATGAGTTAAATTAATGTAATTTACAGAAACGTGTGATTAGCCCTTGTGTGAAAAATCACCCAAAAGAGAAATTAACAGCGTCACTCAGAGCAACGGGAACTACGCATGCTACAATACAGAACAGCCAAAAACTACAAAAAAGCTCAACAAAACTGAAACACCACTCGCTTAACCACCACCCCTCTCCGCTCTTTGCGAATTCACTCGAAGCGACTCTTAGCACAAGCCAACTGAAGCAGAGAGGAGCGGAGCTGTTTATATCTGGGATGCTTCTGCCCATAGGGTGGGAAAGAGCCTGGTTATTGGCAGTTCTTCCTTTCTATTTTTTTTCCTCTCCCTTCATCCATTCTACAGAGGATCATTTTAACAACAACATTTTGCTTTCCTTTTTCCCCTCCCTGAACTCTTCCAGGGTCAAATCATTCCCAGCACGTGTAAATTTCCAGCAAGGAAATGCAACCTAACACCACTAACACATGGGAGCCAATGCACTTTCTCCACAAATCACGTTTTCCTTGTGCCCTCCTTCCTCACCTACACCAAAGCTCAGAAAAAGCCCTGGCACTTTGTACGACCTTCTGCACAGAGATGAGAGAGCGAGGCTGACCTCACAGCTCAAACAGGCTGTTTACCGTAGGTCTGAGCCCTGGCCCACCAGCTCCTGCAGGCGCTTGTGCAAAACGGGATCCTGGCCATCTCTGGAAAGCTACAGAGCTGACACATTAGCTTACTCAATTTTAACAATGCTTTAAAAACAGAAACATCCCCTCCCTCTTCCAGATTTATCCAGCCTTCTACCCAATTCACTGCAGTAGCACAGGACTCCAGCTGTTCCTGAACTCTTGAGTTTTGGGGACTTAAAAAATGTGAGCAAAACTGAGAGACTTAAGATAACTGGGTGGTGAAGATTCATTTCAGTCTTCAACAGGTAATTTCATTTTCAGTAAAGAGGCTCTTCTTCCTTTTCACTTTAACTTTTCCACTCGAAGGCTGCTATGGTGCACTGCAGTAGAGTCTGAAGTCTATGAAGTAAGAGCCTTCTTAAGTGGCAGCTTCAATTTCTAAAACTGAGATTCAATTTTCTAATTAAAATCAATATTTTGAGACATAAACCTAGCACTGTGGCAGTCAGCAGCAATTCCCTCCCCATAAATCCTTCCTTGCTCCAAGTCATTTTAACAAGCAATAGCATTCTGAAAGCCTGACAAGGAGATAGCCTCTGCTAAGGAAGGATTTTGAACAAAGTTGAGCTGAGATAACTTGCTTTTTTTTAGAGTCACTTTAGTTACATTTTCAGTCACTAAGGAAGGGTGGGGAAATTGTTTAGCTCTGTCTACATAACAATTTGGTTTTTCCCCTTTCCCCCCCCCCCCCCCAAATCCTCTAGTTCTACAATAAATCGACATTACTGAAATTGTAGGGCTATTAAATATCACAAAATATATTAAGCCATTAACCTTTGAGAAAGCAAAGCTTAATCTAAATAGTAAAATCAAATAGTAAATCAACCATTGGTGAAAAATCCCAGGACAGATTCTCTTCAACTGCTTGACAGTAGAGCAGGGGAAGGAACCATAACAACTTTCAAACTACATATCCTCACTATTAAATGGAAAGGAAATCCTAGGGGTACTTCTGCTAGGAATCTTGGTAAGTCTGCAAAAAGGAAATATCCATTCAGAAGAGAGTGGCAAAACCAAACTGACTAATTGCAAATTTCTAAATAATGCATATTATTCATGGGAAAATCCTTGAAGAAGGAGTAGTTTATATGAAGCAGCAGATATGTCTGGTATGTGTGTGACCAGGAGCTAATAAATATCCACACAAAGAAAATCCAGTGCAGTAAGTTCAAGGAGAAAAATACGGGATGTGCTCACATCCCAAGAAATCCTGCTCCAGCAAAGAGACAAAACCCACAGTCAGTGCTGAAATGAGTTATACAATATACAGAAAAGACAGAGGTCTCTGGGCAAAGATGGAAATGCTGAAATAATTGGATTTCTTTCTGCTACACACCCCCTTCCTACCTACCCTCCTTCCCCCCCCGCTTGGTTAACTGGGATTTATTTGTTTGAAAAGGAGCCGTATGCTAAGGGTAGCTAAGCTGCAGCCACATAATACACCTAGCAGAAAAAAAACAGAACAATTTTAAATCAAAGTGAATTATTACATTTCCCATTAGCGACAATCAGAATCCCCATCTGGGCTGCATGGAGAGCTCAGCACTGAGAACCAGAGATGGAGCACCGTTGCTAGTGGGAGCGAGAGCTCCCTGTGCTGCCCCTCTCCACTTCTGTACTTGAGGCACTGTGAACACATTAATAAACAGCAGCATTTACTCTGCAGTTTGACTCCTAAGAGACCACTCTGCAATTTGCTGCTGTCAATAATATATTAACCACAAAGGGGTTGTAATGACATTTCACATTTGGCACGATATTTTTTAAAACTGATTTGGGAGAAGGAATTGTATTAGAGGCATATTCAGATGATGGTAATAGACAGCTTCTATACAACCTTCCGTTGTATCTTTTGCATTTTGTGAGCTAAAACAAAAGAGATTGAAACTTTTTATGGCAATAATAACAATAATAATACAAGTTGCATTCTTGCAGTCCCGGTTCAAGGGTTGGTCACTACTCAAGGTCATTTACATGTGTGCTGAAAAGTAAGCAAGCTCAGTTTTCTACAGAAGGATCTCCTTTTAGCTTTGTCCATTAAATAAATACTGGGGCAAGGATTTTTGCTGTTACAGTCCTGCCATCAGTAATTTAGTAAATGTATTTCAGACTGAGGCTATAGAAGGAGTAAACCAACTGCAGCATTTCCACCTGGTAAGCTTTGAAACTGAAGTGGGAGGAAAAAGACCCAGACAACAAATGAATTCTGCATATGAAATGATGCATAGTTTAGTTACACTGGATATTGAAGAAGACTGGGCAGAGAGAACCATATGCTGCAATCATCATTAGCTGACCAGATTCCACAGATAATTCTATTTAAAGAAATTACACTTAAACTGTGTGAAAACAAAAATACTTTCGTATTCAACACACTTACGCTCTGTGCATATCTAGAGTCACTGCTGCTCCTTTAGTAAATAAGGCAAGTTACATGGCTTTTCCTTACACAGCCTTTCCATTCCTATTAGTTCTGCAGATCCAACACGGTTGAGGAAGATGAGGAATGTGATTCCTACCAATTGCAGAGACCTAAATGCTACTCTGTATCTCACCTCTGTGCTTTCCCTGGAGTCGTAATAACACAGTGAGGCAAATTTGTGCTGGTTATACATAGAAAGAATTCTCTTGGTTCACGGAGGCTTTGGATCATGAGTTGCAGGGTGAGCACACGGTGCAATGCAAGACAGGCAACCACAGGAGAAATAATGTTGGATACAGGCTAGCAAAGCCACGAATTTTTAGCAAGCAGGGATTACTGATGTTTTGACTTTTTTAAGATACAATAGGCAGATTAACCTCTGATTCTAATGAAGTTTTTAGAAGGCAATGTATTTTTCACCCCTAGCAAAGTTACTTGGTCTGAGTGCTGAAGCATTTTTCCGTTTTTTCTGAGAGGCAAGGAGGACTCAGTCATGAAAATTTTATGAATCTCTTGTTATGACAACCTGAAATACAAACAGAACTCATAGATATCTGTAGGAACCTGTGTCTTAGACATGACATCACTGCATTTTATAAAGCAGTCATGGAGAATGAGTTTTTGTTCTTTAACTTAATTACATAAACATTTTTTGTTGTTGTTTCCTACAAATTGGGGCACAACTGTTAAAACAGCATGCTTTTTATCATAGTTTGGAGGCTGATGAGAGCTACCTATGGGTTAGTGGGGGAAGCAGGTCTCTGCTAATGGGAAGAAGCAACTGAAATCTTGCATTTGAGGATCATAAGTCCTATTGCAAAAGGTTCAGAATGAAGAATTTCCATCTCTGAACAGCAGGATAAGAATCAACTAATTCATTCATAATTTCCACCTGGCAACTCACTAAGAAAACACAGTATAAAGATACTCTTTTTCATATTAATTAGAATTTCTCCTTTCTAAAGAAAACAAGAAGTTGATTTGATATTTATGGAATTGTTTAGTCTAAGACCTTTAGATCTTGTAAATCTGTCTTTCCCTATGCCTATTAAAAACACTGACCTGTGAGAGAGGGCATTCTTTGGCTAATGTGCTCTGATTCATCTCTTTGAGCAGTTCCTTTAAGGCATTGCGAACTGTGGCGTGGTTCCACTGCTCTGCTGGCAAGTCTTCCAACTTTGAACAACTGTTAAACAGAAAGCAAAAGTAGGCAGAATTATCACCTTCACAGACGCTTACTCTTTGCGTACAAGTGCTACAGACCTTTAAGCAGCGAGCACAACCTTGGAGTTTCCTGCTTAGCCAGCCCATCAAGGCGTTTCTCCCCACTTTCCCCTCCGCACCAAGCCCAACTTCCAGAAGATATGTAGTTTAACTAAACAAATGACAGTACATGGCAGGAATAGCAGCTAATCCTGCCATGATATTACATATGTTCATAACCATTCCCTCTGAGGCCTGGTGGAGAGCAAAGAAACTGCATAAAGAAAGCCCCAGAAATGGCTGGATAAAACCATCCTCTCCAGACAAAGAAAGATACCCCTGCTGAGATAGAAAAATAAACATATATGCCACACTGCCACTAACAAAATCACTAAACAGTAAGGGCCTGCATTGTGTGGAGGCAAGGCTTTGAGCAGTGAGTCTGAAAAATTTATTTTATACCGGTTCTTACACTGCCCTTATTGCTGAAGTATCCAAGAGCCTTTCAGAAACACATTAAGCCATATGCCCAACATCTGTCACATGTAGTTCATTCTCACTTTCATTCTACAAGAACTGCATATGTAGTGAAGCTTTTGTCTTCATGTGACTTGTGCCTCCTTTAATTTAACAAGCTTATGGTCTGTGTCTACATACATGGAGACAGACCCGAGAAGCACATCCGAAAGCTGGGAGAAGCCTGACGTTGCCATTCATGCCTGCGAAATGTAATGCACGCTCTCCAATCAGCCTCTGAGGTGGTTCTGCCTTCTGCCTATACGGCCTGGCTTTACCCTCAGATTTGAAAGTTCAGTTGTGCTCAAGAAGTTCAAGCAGTCAATGACCATCTTTATCTCAAAGTCATGGGCTAACTTTTATTTACAGGGCATCCAGGCACTCAAGCACTTTGAAGATAAAGAACGAGACCTTGATCTTGGGTGATACCCTCCAGTAATACAGACGTGATAGACTCTAGATGGACTCCTGGTAGCTCATACGTCTGAGGAGATGAGTTACTGCACTCCAGTTTTATAGTCGCTACAGGCTTTAGATGCTCTTTTACAACCATGCTGCAGAGATGCAGTCTAGCTGAGAAATGATAACAGTATATAAAACCAAGGACATGCCTGTTAGTGGGAACTGGAAACCCCAAGCCCCATCAGAGACATAACAGGAAAGAAATGTTGCTGTTTGGGAGGTTAACGTCAGTGAGGCACCAACTATTCCAAACTGAACTGAACAGCTAGAGGGTATGTACCTGCCACCAAAGGGCACACACACACGTCCCAGTGGACCCCTCTTCTGTTCAAGTCAAGCTTCAAAGAACCGTGGGCAAACTATTCCAGGTTGTCTGTTATTTTTGCCTCCTTTCTCTGGCATGTCCTGGCCGTAGAGCTACAGCAGACTGCGCAATGTAGGCTCACCAGCAGGTCTAGAGTATGCCATGTGCTGCCAGGGACCTGCCACAACGCCTTACGCAGATATCAGTAGCTATTTGAGGACTCTCTGCTACCATATTGCTACTTCAGAAAGCACACAAAATCAGTTGGAACATGCACCAAAAAGCTGCCAGGTGACCCACCCTTCTCTTTTCATTTCATCAAAAGACCAGAAATTAATGAAAACAGGATGTGCTAATCTCTGTAGTAATGCTGTAATCGACAGAGCGGC
The DNA here is from genome assembly GCF_013368605.1 of Nyctibius grandis. Taxonomy (NCBI): domain Eukaryota; kingdom Metazoa; phylum Chordata; class Aves; order Nyctibiiformes; family Nyctibiidae; genus Nyctibius; species Nyctibius grandis. The sequence continues at coordinate 7,632,157 of NC_090666.1, forward strand.
TCAGAGAATAGAGAAGGACAGATGTTCAGAAACACCCACCTTTGTAATTGGATTTTCAATGTCACAACATGATAGACATCTTGTAGCATGTCGGCTACTGTCGCATCTGGTGCATCAGTCACATAACTGAGAGGGAGGGGATTCCACCTCCCAAGCTTGATTATTCCTGAAAAGAAAACAAAAAATCCATACTTTATATTTCATCGGCCACTTGCTAAAACCTTTGGTAGGCTTGTTTGTTCTCAAGATTCAAGATCTGCCTTGAAGTTTATTGCAGTCTTGCTCCAAAAGATGTGTACTGACTCCTGAAGCAAACAATGGGGAAGAGTAGGAATAGATTTTAAATTCTTAGCAGACAGTTGCTGACATGTTCCTGGCTCTTAAATTACTTCAAGGAAGCACAGGAGGCTTCCTCCCTTCACATCTTTCATCATCCCACTTAAGCCTAGTTCTCTGAGTTAGAACAAGCTTTAAATACTCTATAGTCCTGATTTTGCAGTCTACAAAACCCTTCAGTAAATAAATGCATTGGTTTTGGCTCAAACAGGAAAATTCCTGTGTGTGGGCTTTCAGCACACAGTTACAATCTAAGCATGGTACGATTCCCAGTATGGATGCATGGCACTGGAAATCCACAAAGTAGGAAGAGTTCACTCCCAGCTACAAGTTGCACTATGCAGACAGTTGCTTTTCTTTGCAAAAAAAACAACTGCAAGCTGCCGACCGCAGATCCAAAATAGCATTTTTGGGGCGGGGAGAATGCTGTAAGCCCTATTTCTACTTCTGTTCATTCTTTAATAGGGATCATCACCTCTTCTGGATGAGCTTGTCACAAAGACTGTAAACTTGGATGGCAAACCATTTGGTGCAGAGGTATTATTTCTGTTTAGACAATTGCAGAGGGCCCACCCACACCAAAAACAATGACTAATACCCAGGAATGACTTCCAGGAAGACGCCAAAGAAAGCCACAATGCCATTTTACACGAGAGCAAGGCAGTTCAGCCTCGTTAGCCACTACTGCAACGACTGCATTTATTCCCTCCTCCACCGTGTTCCCATTGCCCCACCGTTCTGCTCACGTAACTTTTCTCAGCGCAGCCCTACAAGACACCGATCGCCTTTTCTCCCATTTAAGAGACAATGACAGAACATGATGCTTATAAGTCCACAAAATAACTGCTATGGAATATTTTCTTCCCCATTCCTACACAGGTTGAAGAGAAAATAATTTTAGTACAACTCCGTTTCTGTAGCACTTAAATGTTTGCATCTACCATTGACGTATTGCTTTGCAAGGTATTCTATCATCACATACTGAAAAAAGCTCGAAGCGACCTATTTCATCCTCAGTGGCACAAAATTTCACTGTAACACGCTGGTACAGACAGGCTAATATTTCAAGGGCAGATTAGAAAGCTTTTGGCAAGGGGAGATCTTGTCCAAACGAAACAAAAAGTTAGTAAGTGTTGCTTGATATCCAATGCTTGAAAATGGGACATAAACAGAACAAAAACATTTAAATGATGCACTGTTTCAGTATTAAGATTTAACAATCTGGTGCTGAATATGCTGCAGTATAAATAGTGCCTGGACTCAGATCCAGTAGAGTAACACACAGCACTCATTCACAGCACCGTATGTCTCCAGTGCTGGCTCCTTGAGTCATATTCCACTTGCCAAGAAAAGCTGTTTTTCTTAAGGGGATAGTTTACTTAATGTTATCTCTGGTGACAACAAGAAATGCATATAGTACAGCATATATTAGTCACGAAATGAGCATCAAGGGTCCACTGAGTGAAATACATGCTGGGAAAACACAGTTTAGCTGCTGACTTCCTTCACCCCCTTCTGCTATATAATAACTTAAAGCAAAATCACCTAAAAATCCAGAAATCTATAGCAGCTTCACAGAACACTTGGCTTCCTATGTTTAACCACGCCAAGTTTTCATGTAATTGAAAAAATAAGCATCACATGTGCCCCATAAGTCACATCTAAATTGGTAATATTTTACAAGAGGCTTTATTTTTCATTCAATTAAGGAAAGCACTCAGAGAGCACACCATCTGCAACTGCTTGGGCCTGGCAATGCCGGCGAGAGACAAAGAGACAGTTGGGGGTCACTGAAGTTACCAAAGGTGCCCCCAAACTAAAAAAGTTTAAAAGAGAAAAACCACAGTGCAGCCACAGTGCACCATGAGAAATACTATGCAAATTGCTTTACAGGCAACGTCTGCTACTACTGGAAGTTAGGTAGATTTTTTTTTAAATCCTTCTCTACAACTGGAGAGGAAATTGTTTTGGCTGGATTTAGACAAACACAGGTGTTACCATAATGCTCGGTGCCTCTGCACGTTAACACCTGCTGTGAGTCCTTTACTCTGTGTTACAGCACTGCTGATGTGCACTATTTTTTCAGCTGGTGTGATATGACGTGTGAAATTTTTTTTCCAGAGCACATTAAGCTGGTCCAAACGATAGCCAGAAGCCATGGTTTCCATCCAGCTCCTCAGCAGACTTCACAGGTGGTTTATTTCATGGCACCAACACCATACTTAAGACAACTCTTGGGCTGCATTTGGGAAGATGATGCCAGCTTGTTAAGCAAACGTATTCTCTGCATGTTAGAAGACATCTCTGAATGACTCCTCAGTAAAATCTGAGTGCATCAAAATTTTCCCCCTAAAAAGGTCCCTTCCCATGCAGGACTGGGTGTTTCTAGTGTAACAGCAATGCCAAGATGAGAATAGCCTGGTAACAAGGAGTCACTTCCACATACACATTTTTTATTGTTCCTCTCATTGACTCCAAATGGTACAGCTCGGGCCTTTAAAGAAATCGCTTTAACTGGCCTGACTGAGCTTTTATCCTACCACAACTAAGACTTGGGAGTGGGGACAGGAATGAGCAAAGGTCACTGTGTTATTAACGAATATCCTACTGCTCCAGGAATATCACTCCTCTGTCAGCTCCAGACCTTCTCAAAACTATGTGTGGATAACGCACAGCAGATCAGACTGCTCAGGAAATCCAAAAGCACATCTTTCATGAGTTCACAAAACTCTTCTGTTAGTGAGTCTGGTTCTCTTTCCTGTATCAATGATCCTTTGGGACTCTTTTCCTGTAAGAGTTTTTTGAACGGAAAGTTCAACTGATTTCAAAGCTTGCACACACTCAAGAAATGGCCATACACTAGAACAGCTCTTGAGAATTCATCTAGAAAGCGTTGAACGTGGCCCAGGCCAGTCAGTCAATTAAAGACAATAAAGAGACCAAACAGTTTTCTCAGAAGATTTCTTTTTCAAAACATATTTTAGAAGAGATTTTTTTTGTCCATGCTGGCTGTTGGTTCTTGAATGCTTGTCCTTCTACAGACAGGTCTTTCACTAAGTTTAAGCTTCAGCTTCATCAAAATGCAGATAGGGAAAAAAGAGTAACCTAGTTTTAAATTTGCGTAGCTCCCTTTACCCACAAGAATGCCAGAAGACACTAGCGGCAAACTTCTGTGAGCTCGAGCGTCAGGTTCATACATAATAACCACTGCGATTCACTGCTGTTGTTTCACTTAGGCCAATGATGTGCCACCCTGCCAGAGTGCTTCCAATTTAGTTTCATTTAAAATGCAGCTCCTTTGGAGAAGAAAGTGATAACTACGCAAGTATGAGCAGAACAATACACTGAACAGAAGGCTTGACTACCTACATCATGGCTGACCTCTATATCTAGCAGAACCTGTCACAGGATCTTCATTACCTTTATTGTACAGTATCACCTGAAAGAGTGATGCATCCAAAGCAGTGGGATTATTCCTGGGACTTCACCCTAGTGAGATGTGAACCGAATGGATGCAAGGTTGGGGCTAAAACAGACTTCTAAAATAACTGTGTTAATCAGGAGCATAACAACAGTAAAAGGCAAAAATCTGCTTTCCTAGAAAAATACAGCTAAGCTGGCAAACCCTTTTATTATTATGCAGCTTATGCTGTCCCAGAAAATTATTTACCTACACCGGCTAGAAGCCTCATTTGTCTTTGCAAACAGAAAGACAGCCATACAGTACGCTCCTTCTAAGCATGCCACATCTGGGGTTTAGAATACATACATATCACAGTCTAGCTGTGACACTTCTTGGTCATAAACAGAATGAGGTCCGGGTCCTGCATCTCCCAGTCACCTGCACAGTTAACTTTTTATCTGGGCAGTCCCACAGGAATTCCTGGGGCATCTCACAGACACTTCAATACATCAGTATACTACAGTAAAATCAAACTCTTAAAATGGAGCATTTTCCAAATTCCTTTTTGCAGCTAAACAGAACAAACAGACCAGAACACGCCTCACGCTGTCACCAGCTCCCTTCACAAACTATCCCCTGCTCCCACCACGGTTAGACTCCTGATTTCACCTTTCACAAATTACGAGCATACCTGAGTGACATCTTAAATGGATACCTGTAGGTAGGTCACACAGGATTAATACATTTTCTTTAAAATGCTAATCTGCAAGGGTTAAAATTAAGTCACGGGATCAAATGAAGGACATTCTGGAAGTTCCTATTAGCACTACCACTCCCATCTCAACAATTTTCTGGAGACAGCTACAAAATGAATCATGAGTAATAATTGCCCAAATATGTACAGAGAGGGAAAAAGAAGGAATTTTGTGTTCTTTGGCTAAAGAGGAAAAGAAGGACAGCAGAGAATACTGAGTCCTCATCAAACATTGTCAAGAAAAGCACTTGTCAACACTAAGCAGACAAACCATTTGAATCCCTGATGCACACCATCAAAAACACTCATTTTATAGAGCATAAGCAAATGTAACCTGCTGAGACTCATACAGGGTGAGGTATTAAAGCAGACAGTTGCTCTTCTTGTGGACCGACGGACACAGTCAGGCTGGAAACAGGAGAAGTGCAAGGCTTGTTTCTTCCACCACAGCTCCATGTTCAGTAACACCGGGTCAGCACTGTTGCAGGCTGTGGCAGTACACGTTACACACAGCTCAGGCAAGAACGTGTGCCTCTACACCGCAAACACCACGGTGTTCAAGTGAGCTTCAGACAGGCTGAGGGAATAGGCAGTGCCCAACCCAGCATAAGATCTCCTGGGCTTTATTTACCCCTTCAAAATGTTTTGAGCAGATTTGCTTCTGCAGAGTTATAGCGGACCAGAGCCGTGCCTCACGTGGCTGCGGCCGTCCCAGAGCGTGCGCTTCCCTGCGTCACAGGATCACAGGCCGAGGGTGTCCCACTGCAAACACAAGGCTGGGTGAAGAACGCAACTGTTTGCTGCCGTGCTGCGAGTTCAAACAGTTTTGTTTAAACATCTTACTTTTTAACAGCAGCTCTTATCAACACAACAGAAACTCAGGAAAAACTGCAGATCAGCATTAGCACCAAAACACTTGATTCCTTTTACAACTCCAAATGAAAGACCTCAATGAAACACTCAATAGAAGACCCACTTGTGGGACCATCACGCCATTTATCTATCGGCCACTACCGTCAGGGCCCCCCTACAAGATGGGTAGCCTCTCCTGACATTGATTGCATCTGTTTATCCTCTCCAGAGGCATCTTGTCCCTATGTAATTTTCCTTTGTTCAGATGTGCTTTGTTACAGAAATTAAAAACTGCCTATCCTATGTAATAAATACACAGATTTATTTATCCATAAATCAGTTTGCAGGAAATCACCACCCTGCGGTATGTAATAACTCAGCCTGTGTTTCTAACCTGTACCCTGGCTGTAGTATATCATCAAACTGTAACAACATAAAGGCACAATTTGTAGTTATTATTGTTAATCCAGCAAAGGGAATGACTTTTCAAGCAGAAAGGAGAAAAAAAAGCAATGGGAGCAATTAAAAAAAAAACCCTGATTATATTAATTTTGTATTATACTATTGAGCTGCCTTTCCTAGCTCTTATGGGAATTTAAAAAAATATTATACTACTTTTGCCCATTATTATAAGGGTGCCCATGTTATTCTACTGAATTTCAATCAGTGACATATTGGGGTAATAGATGGGAAAAATAATCAGCATAATCCTCCCCTGCACTTCCAAAGCGCCTTTCATCAGAGGATCCCAAAGCACTTTAAAAACATTAATTAATTAAGCCTCGTAACATCCCTGTGAGGTAGACTGTATTATGCCAATTGACATATCGGTGATTTAGCGATTGAAAGCACACAATGAACATAATCCTATGTTTATGCCAATACAAAAGAATCCCCCTCCTTCCTCATTTCAGTCCATAATAAATAATTCAGTGAGAGAACAGGAATAAACTATGCGATTACACTGTGATGTACACATCCACACACCAACAGGAACACCCACGCTCCCCGAATGAGGAACGCCCCACCCCAGCTCCTAAGACTTGCGCAACTTCAGCGCCCTGCACCGAAGGGCGACCTTCACCCCGGGGGAAGGCACGGCTCCGGCAGCACAGGGCCCCTCGTGCTGCTGTCGCTGGAGGTCTTTGCTATTGCTGGTTTTAAAATGCTGTCGTAACCTATGTGTACCACCGGTGGGTTACAGAACGGAACTCTGTGGTGCAACAACGCACCTATGAGCTGGTCAATTTAAACACTCGTATCTAGCCCTTTGGATCTGTATCAATGCACAGACTTTTATACAGACTATGTATTTACACGATTATATATTAGATTTATATGATTATACATTAAAATGTTTATAGAAACATGGACGTGAGCAACCGTCAATAGAAAGATTGTTAGTGTTACAAGGCTTAATTGCTGAGCTTCAGAGTCCTTTCACAAATGAAAATTGCTTTGATATATGAAGCTTGGTTTGAGTTTTTAATTTTTTGAATGCTAGTGTTGCCCGTTCCTCTCCCCCAGCATGACTGCACTCAAGTATTTGACTTAAATAACATACACCAAACAGTCTAATGCCTTGTAATTCTATGTATCGGGTTTACATTTTACTGTAAAAAGATTGTGCCTCATGTAATAGATGCTGCTCCACATTTGGGAAACGTTATGTGAGGACCCTGACTTTTATTAGATTAATTTAATATAGGCACTAAGTTACTAGACTAAATTAATAAAGATCTTCTTAAAAAGGGGGGGGAAGAGAGAGAGAGCAGAATGAACCCACAAATTAAATAAAATTTTCTGAAGCTTGTTATTTTGGAAGTCTTTATTTCATTTTCCAACCTCCTATTCTGTTTGAAAAAATAGCCAATAATTGGTAAGGAAACAGAAGAAAAAAAAAGGTTGATGTTATTTACTTCGGGGGATTATTTTTAAAACTGTTATATGATAGAACATGAATACCACAAATAAATAGAAGGGTGAGGAAGCACAGGAGGTACAAAATATTACAAAAAAAAGTGGTTTTTACATTTTTCTGTATTACTTTTAAAACTATTACCTCCACTGAGGAAAACCACATTTAACCTGCATAACATCTCGCTCTTGGCATTTCTGGCATAAGTCTGCCCTTACCTTGGACAGCAAGAAGTAATACATGAATAAAGAGAGAGAAGTCCTCCTCTTCTCTCTTTTGCCTGAGAGAGAGAACCACTTCTCTAAGCATCGCTTCCATGGCATGAAAACGAAGTCTTTTCAGTCATGAAAACTCATGACAGAAAGGTCATCCAGAATACTGAGCAGCTCTTAGCAGTTGCCCTTCCTAATCCTGTCAGCCTGGAGCCCAGCTTCACCCTCCACCAGGGTGTCCTCTCCTGAGCAGAACCATCACACCGGGGCTACTTTTCTCAGCAGTATTGTTCGGTAGCCCCAATGCCCACAGGGTTGCAGCACCTGCTCCTTCATTAACACCATCCCCACGTAAAGCCTGGAGCATGGCACTCTCCCCATTTTTGCATGAAATTACTGTCTTTTTGGCAACCTCTACTCTTATGGTAAGATCCTTCTCAGATCAATCCTGGGAACGCTTGAGCTTGCTCAGCTGCACAGGAGCAAAGGCCGTGCCTCCTCCCAGAGAGCAGTGGCTGCTGAAGACCTTTGAAATCCAGACCAGGAGTGCCACAACTCAGCCTATTCCCTCATCAAAGAGCTTCCTTAGCTGCTCCCATGCCTGGAGGTTTGCTTTGCCAGCTTAAAACCACCGCTGTTCCTTTTGCTTTGGACAGCAGCTGTCTCTCTTCGAGTCTCAGGCTCCCTGGCAAAATACTGGCTGCTTCTCTGCCATCCCCCAACCTGTCACCAGGACCACAGCTCCTGTCTACAATTTAGTGCCCCCCAGAGAGCCCACATAGGCAGATACTGCCCATGGGGACCTGTAACATGCTTCCACCTCAGCCTTACAGGGTGAAAACTGGGGGTCCAGTGTATTTGCCTCAGTTGCTAAGAAACATAAATGCAAGTGTACTCAACAGGTCGTGCCTTTCTCCACTGCACTGGTTTCTTTAACAGCCACAAACGATGCCTGGATCATCTCGCCCCAAATTCTGGACTCAGTGACTAGCAGAACATTGCCACCTCATGACCTACAAGTGGCTGCGTATGAGTAAAACGACCAAAACTTTACAGAAATATTTGCTTTCCAACCTCCTTTGTCAGCTTCCTGCCAGCCCAACACCACCAACACAACCTGCCTCGCGATGCCTCCAGCAAGGAGAACAAGGAAGCTGAGCGGGCAGCCTTTGGTCCTCGCCCTACAGAAGCCTTTCCTGAATTTTATATTGTGATGCTTTCGAATGGAGAAGAGAGGGAGAGGCAGAAGATGTTTTCCTTCTTTGGGGAAAAACTGGTATCTGCTTTAAAAAAAGATACCAGCACCCCAAATTCCTTCAATTCACCCAGCTTCAACGCTTGCCTATAAGCTTCACACGGAAAGACAGCCCACTGAGCAGGAAAAAAGCACAATAACATGGCATTGCAACTGAATACATAAAACGCATTTTAAAGGTTATAAAAGAGCATTGCTAATAGGACATTGTAGAGGCTAATAGGCTTAGAATTAAGCCTACGGACATTGTTTGCCCTTGTATGAATCTGAATATCCTGCCTACTCACAGTAATACAGCTACAGAGAGCACAGAAAGTCTGGCTCAGACTGCAGACATACAGTAGCCAACTATCTTTGTGTTGAGTCAACTACAAGTAGATTTGAAAATTCATGGGTCTCAAGTCCAAAGAAAAATAAGGACACACAGCATGCTGTGCTGCACAAACAAACCCCTAAACTGAATGCAGATTCATGTTTTGGCCTATGTAGTGTAACAGCTTAATCTCTTTAGTGTAAGATTTGTGTCTTCTGGGGTTTGCCTTACGCTGTATAAAGACTCGCAGAACGTTTTTTCACTAAATTACTACTTTTGGCTTTCCTTCTGTCTTTTCTTTCCTCCCACCAGACATTCAGTTCTTGACTTCCATGGAAAAAAAACATGAGCAACTGAAGAACTAGTAGAACAGCATCTAACTAGCAGGACAGAAAAGCATGTATTGCTGAGGCAAGGGAGGGACTGAGGACTTTGTTGAAAACCCCAAACAACAACTGCTTCCACTAATTCAACATGAATGCAATATGTGAAGATACAGTTGCTGTTACCTCTGCAATTTGACTCAGGAGTCCTTTGCTCTCTGTAGCTGCATTATTGTAAGAGCATATCCAGACCAAACAATGTCCATAGGCTTGATCCTAGTATCTAATATATGAGGGCTGGGTGTCAAGAGAAAACATGCAACCTCTTTTCACTTGTGCCCTGTGACAGGACAAGGGGCAATGGATGCAAGCTAGAGCACACGAAGTTCAACCTCAACATGAGGAAGAACTTCTTTACTGTAAGGGTTACAGAGCACTGGAACAAGCTCCCCAGAGAGGTTGTGGAGTCTCCTTCTCTGGAGACTTTCAAGACCCATCTGGATGTGTTCCTGTGTAACCTGCCCTAGATTGGTCCTGCTCTGGCAGAGGGGTTGGACTCGATGATCTCCAGAGGTCCCTTCCAACCCCTAACATTCTATGATCTATGATCTTTAACGACATTCCGTTAAGAACTAGATCCACCATGAAGTAGTTAACAAAGGAGGTAAGACTTGTGTTTTAGCATTTTTATATTAACAATTATAAGGAAGGAAAATTATCCATATGTAAATGTGCATGCACACATATATTTAAGAACATGCAACAGACCAAAGACTGAGGGTTTGTTGATCTTCAGGCTCAGGTCTCCCTCACAGCTCACAAATGGGTAATAGGCAAAGAATCAAACCTTACCCTTCCCTTACAAATTGATCTACTACAGAGAGAGAATAGTATCTTTTCAGTATTTCTTTTCAAAATACATTTTAATAATCCTAGTCCCTAATTTGGGCAGCACTGTAAATTCAGATACATTCAATTAAATCCAATACAAATTTTTCCTTCACTGACACTCATTTCAGTCAATAACCTGATTCTCAGGTTCCTCATCTCCCTCTTTTCTTCCAAGGAAGAGCAAAACAATTCTGCATTTCTGACAAGTCTAAATAAAGCTTTGCTGGTTACTGAACTGTGCTACATTTCCTATCAACAGAAAACAAAGCAGAAAAAAAAAAGATTGTAGTTCACCACTAGAGGAGATGACTCAGAGCAAGCAGGAACTGTTACCAGACTCAGAAAAAACAGTTTTTCCTTGTACCGTTGATGAGCCCACATTATGCTGAGATGAACCCAGATTTGTTTTCTTAGCCCACATCTTCCTAGAACTGAACCTATTTCCTTACAAAGCCACCAGATCCTTTTTGGATCCTGTTAGCATTTTCATCTTCACATTAGTCAGTTTGCAAACGAAAGACTGAAAGGTAGAAAGACAGAAAAAACTATTTTTCTTACTTTGAATGATAATTTTCTGTGCACATCGCAAAGACTGGAAAGTTATTCACCTTTTGGATCTGGAGATTTGCAGCAAACACACATCGTGCTTTGAAGCATTTCCAGAAGTTTAGTCCTTCTTTATGTAGCAGCTAAGGTTCTCGTGTAATCACAGGATAGAGAAGCTGTGGAGCTGCTATGAAGAAAATTGATTCTATCCCAGCCAAAGCCAGTACAGGAGTTTAACGGACACCATCAGGCACTGCAAGACTCAATAAAGTCTCAAGCACTGGTAGCACTGCAAACACCCTCGTAAGATGGTACGGCGCTCTAGTAGCTCCTGAGGTCCATCCTTCAGTAAGTAGCTCACAGTGCTTCACAACCCACCACGCTGGAAGGCAACACACCAGCGCTCTCAGGCCTCTTTTTCTTTGTGGCACTGCAGACACCTTAAGAGACAGGTTATCACAACAGCCCCAATGATGGCTCTTCTGGTGAAAGAAACTGTTGTTTAATACCAACACTCCTGTACTAAACCAATTTCTGTACCAGACTCCATTCCTCCAGAGCTCAATGGTCTCACCACTTCTTTCTCCTTCATAAACTTTGTCTCATGTTCAAATGCAAAGAGCTAAAAAATCCCCCACGTTGATATTTCAAGAAAAAAGGGAGGAAATACTGTCATCTCCCAAAGCCCCAGGTGTCTTGGGCCCACATATGCACGGCTCCTACATGAATGTAAGCAGAAAGGGAATCCAGAGGCCCAATCATAGTTCTGGGGAATATCGTTAAATAAAGAGACACTGTGATGATGCCTTACTCAGAACATGGTACCAAAACTGGAAAATCTCTGGAAGCTACCAAAGATGAATTTCACCATAAGGTACAACCTATACTACTTCCAGCGTTCTCCTCTGTACCACAAATACACAGTAATTGACTGGGGATTTCAACTAATAACATCATAGTAAAGGAGATAATAAGATATAAATAGCAGTACTTCCCAAAGTCTTATGTAGGAAGACGAAGACACTGCATGCACACGCATTCCCGAAAGAACAAGCAGAACGACCCTCCGATAACCCAGATGTATCCTCCTCTCCTTACTCGCACATGGAACCAGAGTAAACCTCAGCACTGAGGGAGCGCTACCAGCACAGCAAGCACAACACAAAGAGGCGGCTTTGGGAGGTTTATCATTCTCACAATCTGATTGATTTCAAAGGTCACCCTGGAGGAAAAGCCTCAGTCTGGCTTCTGCCGACACAGTCATTTCCCACAGCCAATAACTTTTCCCTGCTCTTGGCACTCACTCAGGTGGTGGGACGTGGGTTGCACTGTGGGTATCTGCATCTTAACAGAAGTCTATTTTACTCCCCCAAAGTCTGTTGTTCATTTGGAGACATGGAGTATTATTGGTTGTTTTGTACTGCAGGTCTTAAGACAGGTATAAACTGCAAAGAAATAAAGAATTTCTGAGTAAGTAGGAACTTTATCACTAAAGAATTATCCCAAAAGTCTGAGATGCCTAAAATACTAAAATAATTCAAACTTCAAAACCATTTGAAATTTCTTCTTTTCCTAATCAGTTAAAAGAAAAAAAAAAAAAGAAGGAAAAAAAATAGAGTATATGGAGTAAAGAGGTGATGCAGCACACCCACCACATGGGATGCTCCAGCACTTCTTCAGGTCTGCAGCTCTGAGTAGAGGCAGTTCAGCTTTTCTGCCTGCCCTTTTGATCAGCAGCACTCTAGGTGAGGATCAAACACCCATCATAATGCATGTCCACCTCGGAAAATCCACTGCCTCAGAAATACCCTTCTTTCTCCATTTCACATTTGAGTTTATGGTGGATGAAAATCCAATCAGAGGAGCCTATCAACATTAAAACAGCTCTCATGTTCCCCAGGTGATGGCTCTGGTTTACAGTTTACCACAGAGTAACTCATTTGAAGAGTTCATGCAATAAGGGTCCCAAGTCAGTGTGACCAGGCACCACTGTGGTGCAGATGTAAAAGGTCAAAGCCACACCATCAAAATTGTAATCCAGGAAAAAAATCTTAAACATTAAATAAAATTGATAAATTATGGAAGAATCTATAAGATTTTATGAGAAATTGCTTCCTTTAGATACACTGTTCTAGACTAAACATGTTGTTCTCATGAAATTTGAGAAGTTGTTCAATCAAGTCATGCTGAAAATGAAGTTCTACCCAATCTTCACAACCAGGAGTAATTTTACTGCTGGTGGCCCAAAATAGTGGCCTCTCTGTTACCCCCTTTACCTACTCTGAGGTGAAATGCTTTTCATTGCATGCCCACAGAAGGGAACTGAAAATCTGGAGGCCCCTCTTCTGGAAATGTCTGAAGAACACTGTTAATTTATAGAAACTAAGATAACAGTTTGTAATGGAAATACTCTGTCTTTAGGCTGTGCTAACATAAGCTCTTTACAAAGAGCAATGAAATGGAGGTACCAATTTCAAGACATTAAGGACTTAAGCCAGCTTTTATCCAGGTATGTAGTGTACGACAGGCTTCATGTTCCATCAGCTGTGTCATGTGCCTGCATGTGCCCTGTTTAAATAAGAGGAATGTCATATCTGAAGCATCTTTTGAGTGATTTTTATATTGAAGGAAAAAATTACCAAATTTAATGAAATGTCACAACTAAAAGTTTAGAGTGATCTTCTCATAACTGCAAAATCATGCTATTATCATCACTGATGCGTTTTCTGCCAGTAGGGGAAAAGGAATTTGCAGCGCCGTATCTCATGAGAGACAGGTAGACTTGACAGGCTGATGGGCAAGAATGATGCACACTCTCCCTCAGCCTCAGGGAGACAGCAGAACCCTCCACCAACTGCCCCAGCCAGAAAATGGTCTCAACCTTGTTGCCAGCCCTTTAGGTCTCTTTCTGTACAAAGAAAATAGTTTTAATTTTTACCAATAAATGAATAGGTTTTCTTTCCTGCTAAAATAGAGCTCAGACTTCTCACAGTCCATAAGATGCTTTCAGTCCTGGCTGAGAAGCCCTCACAGCAAGCGGCTCTGCTGGTCAGTGCCTGCTCATCCACCCACCCGGGGCCACATCACTGTCGCCCTCCTCCTCCCGCCCACACCACGCTGGCTGACAGCCAGCCTCCTCCCAGCTCTACAGGAATAAATCTCCACACCACAAACCTCTAATATCCCCTCCTCCTACCCCCAAGGCAACGACTTGCACTCTATTTAGCTTGAGTCATGACTTTTCTTCCCATCTTCTTACCATGCATGTTACCAAAATTTATAAACAAGGGGAAGAGGAGATCACTAGAGACTGCCATGGGTCCACTCTACTGGGATGAGCAACGGATGCCTGCTCCACGAGAGCCGTGCCCAAGGGTACCCACCACGAGGCATGCTCACTCAGCTTGTACAGCGCAGGGCAGACCAGAAAACACAAAGGCACAAGCTCCCAGGGCAGGCCGAAGCTACCCTTGTAGACGAGAAAGGAACATGGCAGGCAGTCACGGCGATCTCTGCCAGCCACATTCACACCTCAGCGTTAGCTTTCTTCACCGTGCGCGTGTGGGCTACACATCTAACTGGCCAGCTGCACAGACCCATCTCTCCCCACAGTCAAGGAGAAAAAAAAAAAGACTTCTTTTTTTCCACTAAAATAACCTACTTTACTGCCAGAGCAAATCTTTTTTCATATACTCTCTTCTGTATCAGTTTTCCTGTATACATTATTAAATATTCAATGGAATAACTATTTCTAAATAACTTGTATAATACCTTTTAAGTGGCTGCAGATATTACATGCAGAGCCACATAATGGGAGAGAACAGAGCAGTCCGTTTAAATCATGCTCCCCTTACTGATTTTCACAGCAAAAGTAGTAAAGGATTTGTAGGGAGCTGATACAATAAAATGCAAAGTGAATTTAAATTAAACGGAAAAAATACAACACCTGCTTTAAGGGACTAACACTTTTCCCCTTTCCTGCATATAAAGCTATATCCATCTATTAATTCTGGACACTATACAGTTGATATATATGTATGTATGTAAATTTAGACACAGGTATGCAGCATGTTGGTATAACTAAGAAATTAAAAACGTAAAAAAAAATTTGAGAAAAAAAAAATCAGTTCTTTCTCGTAGTATTGCCAGAAAATTCTTTGTATTTCATCTTGGGGTTTGAACATTAGTAGTTGTTCTCTGATGATATTTAGATGAGAATCCTTCAACTATACAAAGTTGGTGAAGCCATTATTTCTATTGCAGAAAATAATCTTCAATCCTTTTGTTCATCAAATCACCATGAAAAGACAATATTTTTTCCTGAATATTCCCTGTGTAATCAGTAGATTGTGGAATTAACAGATATTTTGCTTCAGTGGATAAAAATCAGGGGAGCAAAAGGGGAGGAAATCAGTTCATGAAACCACAATTTGCATAACTGGTTTTGCTTAAACGAAAAACAAATCACCTGATCATTTCCTGGCAGATGAAGCATTACATTAAAACAGAATTTAAGAATTTTATTCTTTAACTATTTAGCCCTATCCTTACTCCCTATTACTCTATTCCCTTTTTATTTAAAAACTTGCTTTTAAAGCAGATAAATTTTGAAAGAGAAATTCTGTCTCAAACTAGAAAAAGTAGAAACAGGAAAATATCAAAACCATATCACCTCAAAACAACATGTTTTTAAATCCCGTGCCCATGCCTCCTCTGCTCTTTTACTTTCTCTCCCAGCAAAACTATTCCATGAATTTGATGATAAGGCTACTAATATATGTGTTTAATCCCCCAGCCCCAGCCCTCCACGGACAGCTTTTACGTGGGTTTGTTCATTGTCAGAGCAGCGGCGCAGCCCGGGCGGGTGAGTTTCCCAGGTGAGAGCTGAGCCCTCATGAATCCAAGTTCATCACTCGCCACATTGCTAATGAGACAAGTGCAGCCCAACATGAGGTTAATTGTCAGAAGCAATAATCTAAATTAAACTGGCCAACATTCAAGTAAAAGGTACCATTTAAAATATCTTTTTCAAATGAAAGCAGTCTCAGGAGTTTATTTGCCTACTCAATATAGGATTCCAAGTTTTAAAAAAAAGTTCTTCTTCCCCTCTAAGGAACCAAAGTAATTATTTTTAATACAGTGACATATGTTAGACAAAAGTATTAAGGAGGGGGCTTCATTCCACTCCAAGTCTCCACGGAATTTTCCCTTATGTGATCACACATCTGAGCTCAGATTTTAACCCAACCGATGAAGATTTTTTTGAAATAATGGGTATTAGCTGATGAGAAATCCTTTCACAAATAATCCCAAAACATGGAAGATCTGGTGTGATGTTCCCAGCACTGAGAAGTATAATTAAAACAATATGGGGAATTAAAAAAAAAAAAAAGCAAGAGTTCACAAAAACATTTGAGAAATGGCTCAAGTCAACTCAAAGCTACTTGGTTTTGGCTGGGACTCCGGGCTCACGACAGCTTCAGCCTGCCAAAACAAATACAACCACTCGTTTCTTCCCGATGCCTTCACCCAGGGAGGGACCTGCTCCTTTGCTTTCCCCTGCTACGATAATGACATGCCTGCTAGGATTTGATTGGGGCTCATATCCCTGCCTGCCTTTGAAACAATTATTATTTTGTTAATTGTGAGAAGAAAAGGACTTAAGTGGCACCTCGGACTGACATGATAACCAATAGCTTCCAGCTAATTGTTATGTGCTGTAATTAAAATAATGCATATCATTTAGGCGAAAAGTTTAAAAATACCTTGGGGGAAAGTAGCTCGGGATATAATTCCACACAGGGAATCTGTATAATTTTGGTTGTAACCACAGAGGAAAAATGTAGAATTTAAGATAGAAATTATTCACTTACCATGCAGAGTTAGTATAAAAAAAAGCATATTCATCTAATAAGAATGAATGTTGTGGGTGTAGTTACAATGTTTTATGCATATGTTTACCCATAAGGAATGACTGCAACATGTATGGAAAAGAAGTTTTCGGTTAACCTTTTTTATATTTTTAAAATTATTTGATTCTCTGTCACTTTCAAGAAGATGAGAAGATGATAAGTGGACACAAAGCTCCCTTTAAAGCACTCAGTCATCTATACGTAATCTCTGCACTAGTGACAATCAGAATACCCAGGTTTTCAAAACTCCTTAATTTTAGCCTTGAACATGAGATCATTTTAACTCAGGCAATGCAGTGAAAAACCTCTCAACTGAATAATGATAAACGTAACAAGAAAGAATAATGCTGCACAAAATACTAGGAAAGACAGTGGATTCGAGTAATAATATTAAATGAGAAAAAACTTGGCTCAGCTTTTAATGCTATTCCACAAGAAGTGCCTTTCTTTTTCTAACACAGAGTTGAACTCTTGAATCACTACAAATGCCTTAGTCTAAGAGGTAGCTGGCAAACACGATGGCATGAAAAGCATCTTGAATTAGACTTGGCCAGTTCCAGATGAGGATGTTGACTTGAGCTAGTTATAAACATTTTTACATTTCTCTCTTTTTTTTTTTTTTTAATTCCCATTTGGGAAGCTGCTGGTCCCTCTCCCAAACATATCAAATTCAATCCGCAATGCAGAAGCTTTGTTACATTCCATTCCATTTCTTGGATGCATTGGACAGTCTACTGCCTACTTAGGAACCCAAGGGGAACATACAAAACGACACTCAATGCACTAAAATGAACTCTGAAGTTCCACAGAAGCACATATTTACCTTCATTCTCCAGCACAACCAACTGCAGCAAGCTGTACTAGAAGCACACCCAAAGATGACTTATTGAAGACAAATACGCAGTGGCAAAACTGAGAAGACTCAAGAGTTCCTGAACTTTGATGTAGGTATTAATCCTAGGCTACTGCCATGTTCTTGCTGTCCAATTCTTAATGTGCACACAAAAGCAAACAACAGATGGTCAATTCATAAGACTGGCAATGTTGGCATAATCAATGCAGAGTCACTGACCTGTGTCCACGTTCAGCCAACGAGAGGCTGATTGATCAACTAAAATCAACTGAGCAAAGACCAAAGATGCTTGGAGGACACCTAAAGAAAGGACTTCACTCACTGGGTCAACTGAGTAAGGCTCTTCACGGACCAATGTAACGTATTTACAGAAACCATTTTTCATTTCTCTTCGTATGTAGGGGTTTGATCTCTTTCTCCTTTTAAATCTGAATTTCTCTTACAGATATGGGAAGTGGGCACTTTAGTCTTCATTTCTCCCCAGATATTATCAAAGGGCCATAATATAGTCCCACTTAAAAATGTAAGGAAATACTCTAATGAATAACTATTATAGATGTAAAGATATAGAATTGCCTGTTTTCAGCATTAAAAGCAAAAAATATTTCCAAGCAGCTCTTCTAATTGGCCTAAAAATATACTAGGCAGCATCCAGTTTATCAGTTCTGTTTCTGAAGTGTTCTCTTCATCCTTTCATTGGAGATTTGAGGAAGGGCACAACTACAGTAAGGTCAGAGGCTTTAAGGAGTCAGGACATAGGGAAAAAAAATAAGGCAAGCAACATAAAACAGCCTTGGGTTTTTTCTTTTTCTTGCAAATGAAAAAATGTACCATAAAAATCTCCTACCTGTCTGACACTTTGCACCTCCAGCAGTCAAGGAGCAAAAGGCACATCAGACAGCTGTAGGACTCCTATCTGGAGGAAGCCTAATGTTCCCCGTCCCCATCCAAAGACACCAATCCCAACAGGGCAAGTTATCAAGCAGCTACTTGGGCCAGACTGGTGAGGTTATAGTTATTTACTTCCAGGTTATAGTTATTTACTTCCGACAAATTGAGCCCAAACTGCAAATTCTTATTCAGTCTTCCTACAGCTTTAACAACTCAAGCAAGCAGGATGACGACCACCTTTGCAGGGCTAAGCTGCCGTTTACCACTAGTTAGAATTAAACAAAAGCAGAAACACAGATTTGGAAAACGTAAAGCACTTTTCAAAAAATTACACTCTGCTCCAAGACCTAACACAGTAATAGACTCTCCCAGGAATAGCTATTTCCCTGGCAAGATAGTGCAATAATGCAATTACTGCCATTTAATTAATTTATATTCTCAAAATCTGTCTCCTTATAATTTCTAAGTATTTTGCTTTAACATTAAGACAGGATTTTCTGCCCCAGTTTGCCATAGCAACCCCTGCAACAAATGGCAGTTGTCTATAAAAAGGGGGGACTCTCTGAGCATGCATGCATGGTTTGGTACGGTTTGTTTTAAAGCAGGTCAGAGCACAATGGACCTTTTCTACCGTGTGGGACTGAACACCAAGAAATGTCACTTCATGGGCTGCCACGCTCCTCTGCAAAATGAAATGACAATGCTGCTAAGTCTGGATGTAATTACAGATATGAAAGGATGGCTGTGAAAGTTTGCTTGTATCTTCCTCTCCTTCCTATACTATAGATGTATTTGCCATACAGCTGTTAACATCCTGAACAAGTAACGTGCAGCAGACTTAACGTTTCCTTTCATTTTGTTTTAAGTGTTAGTATACAGTGGTGGCTGTTGAAGCACGCTTACCGCTAAAGAAGGAGACCTTTGTCTGTTTCTATAGCAGGCAGAGCTCTCCCCTGCCTGCCCGTGCAGCCCTGGGCAAAAGCTATACCAGGAAGCCTTGACCTCCGGCCCAACAAGGACACTTAATAGGGCTAAGGGTAATCCTGACTCCTCCTTGCTCATTCAGTTTCTCGAGCTGTTTGGAGCAATCATTACCAACTCAGCTACATTTTGCGGTCATATTATAAAATGAATCATTGTTCAACAGTCCAAGATTGCTAAACTCATTTTATGTGTGGTTTAGAGTTGAGTCACTGGTTGCTCAGACCCCTCAGAGTTGTACTCCCTCCAGTCTAGTCGCAGTGGGGAAAGCGCTCGTCTTTGGCACTAGTCCAAACGTAGGATGGTGTAACAGAGCAGAATTTGGCCTCTAGTACTTGTTCTCACAAGCTCCCCATGAGCCAGCCAAGATTTTTTCAGCCACTTCCATCTGAAGAGCTTTTACCTCAGAGAGTCTCTAGCTTTTGTGCAGTCTTACCACGATGACTTCTGGGAACTGAAATATCTATCACTCCTTTTGAGGTACTCCGATTACACCCTCCCAAGCATAACTTCTCACTACATGTTCCTATAGGCACAATTTCTGTTTTAAGAGAGCCTGTGGAATAGTTGACGTTGGGATTTGGTAGGAGTGAATGAATACTCCATTATTCACCCTGGTGGTACAGCAGTGGTTGCTCTGAAGTTTTACAATGCAGCATATTGCTGTAAAGACATCATATGACATCATAAATCTCCCACGATTTCTAAAGCTTCTGATGAATGTTCCTACATAACCACCTTGTTAATAAATGAAAAAAAAGTTAATCAAAGAAAAATCTTGTGCGTTTGCACACTATTTAAAAGTCTACAGACAAGTACTAACCACCTTATACTTTAAAAACAAAATTCTTTAACTTAAGTTCCAAAAAAAAGAGGGCACCATCTTGATTTATGGATGCAGTTAGACAGGGAACCCTGCTTTTACATGAAAACCTCACAAAGAAAGCTCCTCTGCAAAATATATGAATCTTTATTTCAAGTAATACTTCTAACAAGTTCTCTGAAAACAAAAAGTTACTGTATTTCTCTTATTACATCCAAGTGTTTATGATATTTCAACCACAAATAGTCCAAATTAACAAATATTTTCCCCTTCTTTTAAAACCTTCCTACATACATATACGTATTGGTCAAGCTAAAGACCAACTTCTCAGTCCTTGCCAAAAAGGTGGATATTTGCTATTCCCACCTTCAGTCAAACACACACACACAATTAAAGCAACACCATAGCCTACTGTAAGGCTCCTAACCTCAGACTTCAAGAGTCTCCCTGCTCTCTGCAGCTTTCTCCTTTCTCCAGTCTTAAAAAAAAAGTAACTTGAAGGTAGGTCAAATCTTACATATATTAAAACAAATATGCCTCCCCACTTTCAGTCTCAGAGCTCCCACACTGCTGTTCTCTGAGGACACAGGTCATCTTTCTCCATGACTCTGCAAAGGTAGGAAGATTCCTACAGGCAATTTCTATTTTCTTGTCCCAGTCTAAGTCACTGTGTCTCAGGTATTCACATAAGCAAGCAAAAATCTAAACCCAAGCTTCTCCGATGTATTATAAAAAATAATCAACTCTGAAGATCGTTAAACAAAACATATCCTGCAAATGGATGGCTTTCATATAAGGAAAAATGTTCTGCAGTAAAATGGCTTTGGCCTATCCCTTCTGTAGCCAAATAACTCACTCCAGAATAGCTGTATTGAGTTTGTTTTTCCGTACTAGGACACAGCTGAAAAATTACGTGGATGGCACACCCCAAACAAGCTCTTTGCAAACAGTCAACATGGTTACTGATCCTATAGATAAACGTATCTGAAGCTGTGTTACCTATGCTCCCAACAGATTACTTACTTCTTCATATAAAACAAGTTTAAATGTAGGTTGAGATATGTCTGGAAATAAAAATCGTGTTTCAACCTCTGCCCTCAACTGCATCAGTAGAAATTGAAAACTCCACTGACTTCAGAAGGATTTGACTTTATTTACACTGCTGTAACTTAAAATATGGCTTAATGTTCTTTTAAAGAATCCCTTGTTGAAGCTACAACGTCACCAATTATGAACACTAACAGCATTGTGTGTGCTGATTTCGGACTCTACATCGCACAACCAGATGCCCGTTTAACTTTTGCATTTCACTTCGGTTTCACACCAAGACAAACTTTTCTAGTTCCATTTTTGGCCTTAATACAGTAGTACCAGAACACTGCATTTAAGTTTCCACCTTTGCAAGAAATATTTGACTCTGAGATATGCATATTACACTTAAGTGTTAAGAGGTCAGGACATTATCTCTACTACTACCAGCTTTTTCTCTTCTGTTCTTAACTCTTCCTCCTAAGGAAGCAAAGCCCCAAACAAAATCGTCAGCCTAGACTCCTCCTGGCTCAAAAAGCCATGTTCATGGTGCATAGTTCCCGCTTTGGCATCTCTTGTCCTTTCCCACCTCTGTCTTCCTAGAAGATCTAATGGAAAGCACTGCTTTTTCATAACCTTCACTGAACTCCGTCAGCTCCCTTAAGCCACTTTCAGCCCCAGCTTCTGCTGATCCCTGTGCTGTTCTGCCACAACATCAGTAAGATGTTAAACAGTACATGTAGTTTCAGGGAAATATCTAATCTGCTATTTTTGCAAGTTCAAATTGCTGTGCTGCCAATAGTAGGAATGGGATACGAAGATATTACTCAGTACTGAAATCCTCTTTTTTCTGTGAAGAATTAGAAAACATATGAACTGTCCTATAATATTCAGTGGTTTGCTGAGCATGACTATGGTCCAGCCACATGCCATACTGTATATATAGCCTTACAAGTTTATAACATACTGAGGTTTCTGCTTAATTTAAATCTGCTACTGAATTCTAATATCTAGTTCTCTCGTTTCCCCATCTCCACACATCCCCCACCAGTACTCAGGGCCAAAGGCTCAGGAATAACAAAGGGCCACAGGAGGCCCCAGGCGTGTTTGAAACCAACACAGACCCATGTAGGATCACACTGTCACATGCCTGAACACCCGCAAAGTAATTTGCTTCAAAGAGCAATACTGTATCCCAAAGTTACCAACCAGCTTCTTTTTGTTCCCAGAAAATTAAAATGCTTGGATTCTTTTCTACTCCATGTTCTCATGCCAAAGACGGGATTGCGCTCACAAGCTCCTGATGGAATCCTCTAAGATTTTATTTTTTAATCTCTACAAATTCGATTTTTAAAGAGAAGCTGAAGCTCCCCTCATCAAGAGCCCCAGAAGTATGGGAAAGGAAATGTCAAGAATTAACAATGCTAGGTATTATACTCCCACACAGGGATAATTTTGTTTCCGAAGAGCATGCAGAAGTCTGTCCCACCCATCAGATGAGCTACTATACTCCTATTAGCGTTCTGGCACCTCCTTCTGTACAAACACAGCCCTTTTTCTATAAGCATGTTATATAAAAGACTTCATCCAGCAAGCATGGAAATATGGGATTTTTTTGGTTCCAGATTTAAACTCGTCACTCCTTGTATCAGACAGCATCTTCTTCCCCCTAAATACTACATCATACAACTAGCTGGATGTAAAAAGACATTCAGTGGGTGTATGAGATGTGGGGAAACCAGGACCAGGCTTCCTCTACAAAGAAGTTGCTACAACGCAATACCTGACTCAATGGGCCAACGATCCACACCAAAATTAGAACATACTCCATCTTTCTTCCTGTGAAGCTACACACTGCACCCCGCAACTGCTCTAGGAAAATAACTGCAGGTTTTGTAAAAGACAAACACTATGTCGATATAAGAAGTTATTTTGTCATAAGACAACTACATTTTGTATTTCAAAATACGTGGGCTAGGGGCTGCCTATCTCCTACAGGATATGCATGCTGCAGCTACGTTGCTGCAAATGCAAATCTAGCTACACACCTTGCCATACAGCACATAGGATGGGTTTAATAGTCCTAAATACAGTTCAGTTAACAGCAGCTTGCATCCATACCCAGTTCGTGGATACATGGACAGATAAAATCTAGACAAAATGCTAAGCACTCAAAGGAAAACAAAGTACACACTGTCTATTAATCGCATGGGAGTTAGCATGGCCATCATGTAATCCTTGGTGAAAACATGATTATTTTTTTTTTTAAATTTATTGCGATCTGTTAAGTCATTCCATTTAAACAGCATTGCACAATTTCCAGACAACTGAATCTGTGAAAAAAGCCTTATGGCTTTGTGTCAGGTCTTTCCACACTATTATGGTGCAAAGGCTATATAAATTTATCTCCTTCTAATTCTGGATTTTTTAAAATATCAAGACACTGCATTTTTTTTTCCATCTGCAGCTAAGATTTCTCCATCTCCCTTACATTTACATGCAAAACCAGAGTTTATGCACAAGAGACGCAGATAAAAAAAGAGAAGGATTCAGGAGAAGCCTTGAAGACGACTGATGGCAATTTTGTTCTGTAACAGCCCCTCCTTCCACAAAATCCACGTTGTGACCATGGGGCACCACGGTGCCACGTCCGTACTACAGCTATACCTGCAACTCCATCCCAACCTCGCTTCACCAAGAAGGGGAAGGAGAAGAGTGGGCCAGGGGAGTTGCTGTACTTCAGTGAGATGGTGCAGGTGCTTACTACACTACCAGAAATCACACTGCTGTCCCTCATAGAGACATGACGTTCCTATTACAGCGTAGAAACATTTGCTCTCTTGGCTGTCTCTCGTCTTTTTTGCTTTCTGCCTCCCCATTCTCCTGTACAGAAACACACTCAGAACTGTAAAGCACAAAAACTCCTTGCAAAATGAAATTTTACTACAGAGCTACAGAAAGGTAAGGGAAAAAAAACCTCATGTTTTTATGGTAATAAAGGTATTGCTTAACCTTGTTACTGAAATAACTTTGGCTTATTAGGCATAAATGGTTTTTTTGAAGTGTAATGCTGCAGTTTTCATCTCATATCACTCAAATCAGACCATGGAAGCTCTCTAGCTAAAAATTATTATATTTCTTTCCTACTTGCCTTTATGAATTGCCATACTACCCTTTTGGTCCCCTTCTAGAAAAATTCGTAAATGCATAGATATGTTGGGATTTAGAGAATTTGGTACCAGTCTTTTAGTTTCTGGGAATAACAAGCAGCTTAACAGAAGCAGCTTTGTATCAGTAAACTTCATAATAAAAGTACTTCTGGATAAATAAATAAAAGAACGTCTCTATTATACAATACCAAACTAATCCTTGTGATAAATTTATTAATTAAATCCTCAAAAGGTCAGTAGAATATTAATTTGTTCCTTTATGAACAATACACTTGCACTAAATAATGTAATAGGGTTTAATCTAACCTGGTTAAATAGACGTTCAGTAACATTTGAACAGCCTTGGCACCAACACTGACACAGTTCAGTACAAAATGGTAAATTTACTATAAACCATTTTAAACTTTCAATGACAGAATAAAATTCCATGGAGAGCAGAGTTACAAAAGACAAATCCTTAATATGGCCAGTTTCTACTAAATTCTGCCGTAAGGGTAATACTCAACTCTTAAAGTAATATGTCACTTTGTACTAGTAAATACCCAGTTGTTTCCGGAGGACAACACCTACTGGTTGTGCTTTAGGAGCAGTAAGGAGGATTTGCTCAAGATTCCTCCAGAAGTCCCCAGGAGGGCAGGAAATCCTGCCTCTACAGCACCACAGCATCCCCTCGGGTTACGTGGCACCAACGGGGCCACGGCAGGTTGGTGCCACGGCAGGACCTACATTTCCCTTTACATCAGGGAAATGCCCACCTCCAGTACACTGTCCTCTACATCAATCATGCTTCCCCACTAGAAACCTGACTTGTAATCCTTCGCCTGTGTGCTCTAGTCTAGACTGTGGCACCTCTTACCTAGCTGGAAACTGCCATTTGACATACAGCAAGTCACCTTTTTCTGAGATAAAGCACACTTTTGAAATCAACAGGTCTTTCCTCGGCGAACAAAAGAAAAGTTCCATGTTTGATCCAAGAGGCAGATCCCGCTGCTTCTATGAATGCATATAAAACATATTTCCTTTGGAACAGATTTATCCCATTCTGCAGAGGGTTTTATTTTATGGGTGGGACTGTTTTTTGTTGATTTGGGTTTCTTCGTTTCATGGCAATTAGTTGTAAAACACCTTAAGATGCATTGCTAGAATGACTGCTCGACAAAGAGCACTTTGTATCTTATTGTAAAATATTCAGACACTCAACCCAAACAAATGGTGTCTGTAATAAAAATACTGCCATATATCTTCATTTGTACTAGAACAAATCAGTTTTATTTGTTCATTCTGTGTTTTAGTGTCAGAGGTCTCTTAGAAAAGATAATTTATAATTCCTTATGCAATTAGATATGAAATTAAGTCATCTTACTCTGCAGAAGAATTCATAATAAAGAGACCAGGTTCAACCAGTTCCACCGAAAATATTTTGATAGCGTCAAAAATGACAGCATAAAAATCTTTAGTGTTTTAACAAATTAACACATGCCTTTTGGGTAAAGTACTGTACATGCTGTTAATCTTTTAATTAGGTTCTCAATTTCACATACACATTTATAGGAGGGGGGATTTTTAGTGATCAGAAAATGCAAATGCATGATGTTGCTATGCTCTTTTAGCAGCGATATCAGAAAACAAAAAAAGAACTAGTACGTGCAGCTCTCTATTTAAAAGCTCCACAATAAAATATTAATAAATCTTTGTGAATATTACCAATGAAATAGCACTCTTCGTTCTTCTAAGCAAACAAACACAGCTTTCAGATTGAGGAAAAAAAAGACTTGTTCTCCACGCTCAAGCCACAGAAAAAGAAACTTGTATGTTTGTAATGCATGTAGTTTTTAGATCCATCATCAACATTTAGAAGTATGTAACTGATGCTATCTGTATAAATGGATACATAAATAGTGACGTTTCAAACATTTTACGGTAGCATTTCACAAAGTGCCAATTTTCTCATGCTGACTGCCGCACAATTCCGCCTAAACATCTCCTTCCAGGATCTTGAAAAGATTTAGTATTATCTGTAGCCCATTATTTGATACATTCTTTTCCTCAAGCATTTGGTCCAGCCTCGGTTTCAACACAAGATAAACACTTTCCCCCCCCCACAGACTATTTCATATATTCTATAGCTGGTGCTGGAAAAAAACCTACTCAGAAAGGCAGACAAATTGCCATCAGTTAACGATCCCTATGCCAAGGGACATTTTTAGCACGGAGTTGTCACTGTGAAAGTGGGAACTATCTACTAGCTATCCCACATAATGATTTTTGTTAGAAAAAGGAAAAAGGCCAAAATGTGGCTAAGCAGCAAATATATTATAAAAACAAAGTATGAAAGCAATTTAGCTAGGAATCCTGACTGGCACACGCATTCTCTTCCTAGCTTGCTTGTTTGAATTTAACTCGTTATTGGTAACTGTGGGAACAGCCAGGTGAAGTCAAAGATGCTACACATACAAAACCAGGGAGTGAAAACAGATTAAAATATACACCCCAGATCCCAGGATTACTATTGCTTTATTGTTTAATTGACAGCTACTTCATCCTAGATGAATTATTCTTCTGTTGGGATAAAGTTGAAAGTAAAATCACCTATAAATACCCAGTGAAAAATACCCCAACCTCATCTCACTCAACCTGATGCAATGCCTTTTTTTAATCACACCTGTATAAACACAAATTTTTTTAAGTTGTCTGGATAAATCAAAGGTATTCACTGGCTGAAAGGAAGACAGAATACAAGCAATTCTCCGTGAGCTCTACACCAGTACAGAGAGGAAGAGACACCCACCCTGAATAACCAAGTAGCTCAGTGGACAGGAGGAGGACGTACACACCCACTTCTCTCAGTCACAGCTTGAATCTGAACCTTTATCGGTACTCTCTGAGTGAGCCTCCAGTAAGCATGACGGTAGGCAAAAGGAGGTCACTAATAGCATTGTCTTTTGCTCATCCTTTTCCATTCTGTAAATGTAGCCATTTAATCTCCTGCAGACCCCCGATGACAAACAATGCAGGAGGGCAGATTGCCCTTGTAAAATTCAACTGGTACGAAAAGATGCAAACATCAAATACAGTTGCTGACTGACAGGTTCATTTATATTCCAATAATGTACAGGAGGATTAAAGCCGGGTCCCTTCTACAATGCTCACACACAGTGGTGAGAAGCTCCGAACTGACCCTTTGCTGGGTCTCTTTCCTAAAGAGACGATCAGACACAGAACAGGGGTCAGGGTGTTTGCCCTCTCTCTTTTGTTTTATTTTAAACCAGGAAACACTTTCTGTTTACAGAATCACAGAATCCATCAGGTTGGAAGAGACCTCTGGGATCATCGAGTCCAACCATTGCCCTGACACCACCATGTCAACTAGACCATGGCACTAAGTGCCATGTCCAGTCTTTTCTTAAACACATCCAGAGATGGTGACTCCACCACCTCCCTGGGCAGCCCCTTCCAATGTCTAATGACCCTTTCTGAGAAGAAATTCTTCCTAATGTCCAACCTGAACCTCCCCTGGCGAAGCTTGAGGCTGTGTCCTCTTGTCCTATCGCTAGTTGCCTGGGAGAAGAGGCCGACTCCCACTCCAATACAACCTCCCTTCAGGTAGTTGTAGACTGTAGTTTATCCCCTTTACATTTTCTCCCCTTACTTTGTTACGTTTTCAGTTTCAAAACAAACTGGTTTTCATGCTTAGCTTGTCTATGTGGTCAAAGGGGACTGAGAAGTACTGCCTTACACCACGAGCTTGCAAGGAACCCCGCAGCCAGCACCATTGCTCTCCACATGCTCAAACCAACTTCCCTTCCCACATGCAGCGAGATCCAGATCAGGGCACGGATGATAAATGGACTTCGGCCAGACCAGGCAGCAGAAAGAGCTCTGCTTTCTCCTCAGCAGCATATCCATTATAAATGCTGCACAGGGGAACCGACAGCCAAGACAAACCAGAGATCCTAAAAGTTGGGATGTGCTTCCCAATAAGCAGAAGCCAATCCAGAGGATGAGCCCTGCCCTCTGCTAGGTTAAAGAAAAGAAGCGGCTGGAGGTGGGCCCAGCTTTGTGCCCCTGTGGGGAAGGCAGATGGGGCAAGGCCATCTGCAGCTGGAGCAAAAAGCATCCCCTCGTGCCACAGGCTTAAAATGCTGCTTCCCTTATCTGGAAGAGGGACTGGGAAAAAAAAAAATCTCAACAGACAAGAATGTCTAAAAAAGAAAAAAAAAAAAAAGGCAAAAAAAGCTACCCTAACATGTTAACTACCACCAGGCTTTGCTCTTCTCATACTACTGAATGTTTAAATATTTCACTTGCTAGCTAACAAGCTGCTAACTGCACCTCATTTTCCTTCTCTGGACAGGGGAAGACCTAGTCTAACCTAATTTATTCCCATTTTTAAATACAGCACTGCTTCTTTATCAGATTCATGCAAGAAAAAGACAACAAAATTTTATTTTAAATTAAAATTAATAAAGACCATTTCCCAATTTTCCTCAAAAATACCAGTGGTTCATGGGCTTGTGGGCTTAGCTGAGAGATTGGGAAGGGGGCCAAGAAAAATCAGAATTTATTATACACTGGTCTAAGTTTTTAATTGAGTACACACAGGCCTTTCAGAGTGAACTTGATTTTTATTTTACCCCAAACTACTATAAGGATTGCTGTGACACAAAAAAAAGCCTGTGGCTCAATTTCCACAGCATTTCTTCATTTGTTTATAAAACTGGCAGAATACGTGAAAATCTTCCCTTGAAGGGCGCAAAGCTTGAAAAATCCCCTGTCCTGCAGCGTTACCTTTTTCAATGCAGCCTGCAACGTAAAGCAAAGGGAAAGCACTAACGAACACGGCCCTCATCAAACAGAAGCGCCGATCTGCTGTTGCGGCCTTAGCAGTATTTCTCAGAAACAAAGGCAGGCAGAGAGGAACAGAAGGTGCAACGATTTCTACCCATAGCACAGTCTGAGTTTGATGCATTAGGACCATAGAACAAATGAACGACACACATGCCGCTGCGACAAGCCCACCAGAGCCTCCGCAGCCGCCACCAAAACATGACGCCCTTCAAAGCGCCTGGCCTCAAGCTCCCGTCGCAGGTCTGCCGGGTCTCACAGACACGCAGGGAAGGAAGAAAGGGTGTTTCACTGGGACAGCCAAAGCCCGCTCCGCCCGCTCCACTCCTCCTTCCGCCCGGCTCCTCTCCTGCTGTGCTCAGTCACAAACCGCCCGTCAGAAGTGCTGAGCTGTTCCGGCCTACCTTTGGTTACCCTCCTTTAAGCTGTTCAAACACTAATAAATTACCCATTTACTTATACTACCCAGATGTTTGCCATCTAGAAAAATAGATTATTATTTGTAGAAGGTTTTGTTCCATCACAAGAATCCTGTAAATAATATATTGGGATCAGAAAGCCACTACCATGTGGCAACTTTTACATGCACCAGCATGGGGGGGGATGGCAGGGAAGAAAAGGAAAGAGAGACACTTCCTGACTGCTGGTTAGAAGTTAAGAACTTTCACAGTGAGCTTATCAAAGAATCAAGTATTCGCTAGGTTCATGCTGTTGGGATAACAAGGTTACTTAAAATAACACTACAGATGGAGAAACCTGAAAGGTTTGTTTATTAATTCGATTTCGATCTTTTATACTGATACATTATACTTTAATATAAACAAATGTACGTGTGTATATGTATAAAATATACGTGTGTATTTACATTCTAGATTAAACTATATCATATATGTGTTTATATATATAAAACAAAGTAGAACATATATTCCTTTTTTTATATATATAAATATGACATCCTAATATCTCTTTATATGTCACATTTTCCACCAAAAAACCCTCCACACTAATTTTAGTAAGCCCTACAAATACAAGCAACCTCAATCTCTACTTCTTTTACTTTTTACATACAATTTCTTAAGAATTCCAAGTACCATTTAAAGAGAACTCTGGGGCTTTAATTGAAATGGCATGAGATGCTGAACCTTTAACAACAGCGTCTTTCAAACCCTGTGTCCATTATGCACTGAAATGCCTATCAAAAAAACAAAGAAGGAAGAGGTTTTCAATATTCTCATTAAATGCTGACTTCCTCACGTGGTTCCTGTAAATGAGTTTCACTTACAGTTGTCATGAAGTTTTGTAGGGTAGACAAAACAGTGATTTGCTGGTAAATGTCTGTATATAGGGAGGGAAATAAATATTTGAGAAGTACTCAGCCCACTTTCTTCAAACATCAGGGAGAAAGACAAAGAATACAACTCAAGCAATGCAGAATTCAAGAAGGAGGAGCTTTTACAAGGAAAACTTTGATCTGGACAGCCGTCCAGTATCGCTGCAAGAAATCCAGTCTGCTTAGCAATCCCAGACAAGTTGTCACGAAATCGCATTGCAGAGTTTACTGCAAGATGACTATTGGAGTCCTACCCCTCACACATATTACTGTTGAACGATTTGATTTGGGCCTTTTACAATTTCACCTGCAAAACTGGAGAGAAGAAAGAAGAGCTTACACATACAAAGTGTTCCCAGTAGAAGCAAGGGGGGCAAAGGGGATTACTAAAGATAAGGAGCTGTTAGTTATAGATGGAGTAAGACCGAACTGCTGAAAAGAGCTCCGAAGAGGGCTGGGTTGGTTTCTTTTGTTTGTTTTGGGGTGGGTTTTGTTTTGTGTTAAGACGCATTGGTTTAGCAGGGTGATCATACTCTGTAGCAAAAGAGTCTGAGTTGAGAGAAATAGAGCAACTCTACACGGACTGACAACTCTGTTAGGTGAGACCACTATGCTATCTCTGTACACACGAAAAAGAAAAAAGTGGCAGCAAACAGTGACAGAGCCAGGAAACGACCCAACATTTAGTTTGTTAATCGCTGTATTGTCTTGTTATTTAAGTCATTATATCACCAGTCCCTCCTATTCATTAAAGCCAGTACAATAGTGACTACAAGGTCTTTGAGCACACAAACCAGGAGCCAAGGCTCAGACATACAAACAACACTGAGTACTTGGCTGAAGAGTCAGAAGATCCCAGATTACAGCATCCTTGTAATTCATTGCACATTATTCACAGAAGAAATCTGAAGCCAGGTTTCCTCTCATTTTTCCCATACTGCTACCTTGCACTCATGTTAAAAATAGCATATCTGGTCGTCCCAGTTGCAGCAAACTTAGCTGTCTACATCAAGCACAGTTTAGCAGGGTTTCACCACACTTTTACTGTACCTTTCTTGACACAGAAATACAATATCAGCTTGTGTGTGTTCAATACAGCCCCCAGCTGGTATGTTCTGCCTTTACCTGACATGCAGTTGGAAACTA
Organism: Nyctibius grandis; assembly: GCF_013368605.1. Classification (NCBI taxonomy): domain Eukaryota; kingdom Metazoa; phylum Chordata; class Aves; order Nyctibiiformes; family Nyctibiidae; genus Nyctibius; species Nyctibius grandis. The sequence continues at coordinate 7,663,940 of NC_090666.1, forward strand.
TTGTGGTCCTGGAGACAGCACAGATGGGAATATTTCACAGGATCTTTCCTTACTAATCATCCACTCAGGTCCTTCCAGTTGCCCCAGAGCCCTACCCTCTTGGACCAGCTTAGGAAAATCCATTCCCTTATCGGTATTTACACCCTTCAACTATTTGTAAACATGGTTATAATCCTATAAGTGGCAAGACGGTCATACTGGTCTCACAAAGGCTACTCAGAGTGAAGAAGCCCAGCATTCTGGCTGCCGTATTCTCATACGCAGCAGCCCGGGGTTTGGACTGATTTTCTAAACGTCACCACATCAAACAGATCCGGTCTTTGCTTTGAAATACTACTCAAATGCAGGCCCCAAGTGCAAGAGGCCTCCAATTAAGAGCAGAGAGCAGGGCTGAGCTCACACATTCAGATCCTTAAGGGAAATGAACACACGTGCAGTCTGTGTTCCTTCCTGCCCCAGTCATGTGCACTATGGATCTAGAGGAGAGCCCTTACATGTCTGTGCCTTGGTCTCCTTCCTATGCAGTGAGGAGAGTCACCTTTCTCTCTTGCTGCAGCTCCCTGCAAGGACAGCTTCACTAGTGCTCCAGAGCGCAGTGCTCTGCAGAAGCACCAAAGCCAAGCCAAGCCTGTCTGACAGCTTCCCATGGCTGCAAGCAACATCAGAGCCTCACAGACGAGACAGCTAGAGGACAGTTGGTCCTGAGATACACCTCTGGGTGTCATGACATTAGGGCAGACGTACCCCATCAGCGACTCTGGCCAGGCACTGAGTGGCAGCAACAAAATTCTCCTCTTCCCACTCCAGTCGTGCAAGGCTGACAGGGCTGATGCTCTCTGACCTCAGCTCGCTAAATCACAATCCCCACGGAGCATCACTCTCCTCCATGCCCAGCTATTGCAACTCCATGTGGCAAGGCAAGATTCTTAAACCTTTTCTGTTTCTCATTCTTGTCTTATGCCTTCCCCACTGACCACTGGCAGCCTCTCCTTCCAGCCATCCACTCCAACCAGCCACCCCCAGCTCCTTGCAGCCACAAGGTTTTTCCCCCTCTTCACTCAGTACACAGCACCAGAAGAAAACAGGCAGCATGAAGAGGGGCCTCCAAGGCATCAAGGCAAGGCACTGCCTCTTGCAGTGGCTCTGCTCATGGTAATACATTCCTTAAGAAAACAGAGCTTGACAATCTCTACACTGACAGGGACGGGAAAGATCTAATGTTTCTCTCGCTCTGTGTTAACCTCCCTCAACTGTTTTCTCACCCCTCCTTCTGCTCCACTTGGCATCTCAGCACCATTTCACTCTTCTGTGCACCCTTTTCCTTGTGGTGGTCACACACAGGAACTAACCCAAGCAACTGCTTTGCCAGTGCCCAGCTAAAGCTGCCCACAGACAGCAGTCAGGGCAGGCACTCCACACTGCCCTGCCACCACACCTAGCAGAAGCACCTGGGAGAAGGCAAACTCCATTTTGATGGCACATTCAGCTTTGCAAGCTTTTGCAGACAATGTACACCAGTTCTGTGTATACACTCACGACAGCTAACAAGGAACTGGTCAAAAGAAAAGAAACATATACACATATATGCACAAGAAATCACACTATTTTCTTTTTCATATGGATTCTAAGAAAGTAGAACTTGCTAAAAGCATTGAACTAGCACTGCTCTTCCTCCATCCCACCCTAAAGAGGTAATCAGCTTTCACAGAAGGTCCCAACGCTGCAGGACTGCACACAGGGTACTCCAGATTGCAGCTACTTTCATACTACTTTGGTCCCCGCACTCAGCACTATATACTGTATGTAGCCCCTATTAGTTCCCTTCTCTTGCACAGCCCAGTTAGAATACCCCACCCACCAAAAAAACCAAAAATTTGCATCAGGGCATGTAAATTTTATTAAACTACACATAGAACAGGTGCCCCTTTAAAGCATGACTCTTTTCCTCTCCGGAAGGCGCATGTAGCAGGTTCCCTAGTGTCAGGTGTAGACTCAAGTGATGAAAGAAAAATACATAAATGTTTATTAAACCTTTGTTGCCACTCACACCACCAACTTTCACACCCCAGTGCCAAGCTGTTAACGAATTCCCATGCTGTTCCAGAAGACTTTTCACAGCTCCTGTCAGAAAAGGGAAGTTTCACGAGGGCAACACTCACTGGAAAAGTCTCTGCTCTCGCCACCATCAACAAAAAACGATCACAACCAGCTGTTTGTGGAATAAATGTGTCCTGAGCAAACTGCGTGGGAATAAAGAGCTTCTTCCAGTGAGGCATGGGGCCACCTTCGTGTGTACCTCCCGATACATATTTGTCTCAAGATTATTTATGCTAAGACTTCTCAATTTACCTAATGACCAGCACTAAAAATTAGCCACGATAAGCCAAGTGACCACAAGCCAGTACGTGAGGCTCCAGGCCAGGTGGCAGCTGTGTGTGCAGGCTACAGCTCATATGCTCGGACATGGCATCACCTCCTTGGGGAGCTGTGCAGCTCTAGGCTGCTGCCCAGGCACGCAGCCTCGTGGCATGGCCCCTTTGGGCACACAGACCCCGCGGGGAGGCAACACACCACCTACCCCTCCATGCCACGTTTCCCTTCTGGCACCCAGACTTTGCCGTGCTGCTGTACAGCTGGCAAGTGTGAGGCAGGGCCCTACACGCAAGGCGCGCGCCGCCTGCTCGAGCCTCGGCAGGTCTGTGGAAGAGCCACGGCGAACTGCGGCGAAGGCGGTGTGAAATTGCACAGCAACTCTCTCTGCTGCCACAACTCCTCTCCTCCCCCACAACTAGCTCTTTTATCTGCCACTGGAGACCCCGTTCGAAAAGCAACAGGCAAAGGCAAGATGTTTCCCACTAGGTGAACATTGCTCCTCCTCTCAGAGTCATCCAAAAGAAGAGGGGAGTGAAATGAAACACTTTCCCAACTCAAAAGGTGACAATTATTACATGCTACATTACAGCTTAGACAGACTTTACAATACAAAAGCTTTGACAAGCTACATTTACTTTGTCCCTGGAGGACATGGGGACACTTACTCATGTCAGTGTTTTGCACACTGTGTTGCTCAAAGCTTTACCATTTTGAAAAATGCACCTGAGATCTTCAGCTTCTCATGCAGATCCTGCAATTCAGCTGCTCATAAAGAAGAACTAAGTGACTGTTTACCAATGTATATCACTAAATGAAATCAATCCCAAGCACTAGAACAGAAGCAGACTTTTCCTACAACCAGAATGAACAAAGTAAATAGCTTTATTTGTTTTCCTTTTTAATATCAGAAAATTGTGTTCCCAAATAAATCCTTGTATCAACAATTTAGCAGCATGCTTCTGTCAACCCTAGTTGACAGATTATAGTCCAATATTCTATAAATTTTCTCATTAAACTAAACAATCTCAGAGATCTATTAGCACGCTGTCTCTGCCTGTACCTCATCTCTCAGCTTGCAGACAGCTAGCACAGAAGCAAGATACTACAGAACATGCTGCATACTTCAGCTCCGTATCTTACAATGAGCATGACCTGCAGTATTTGCCCAGGATGTGTGACTGACCACGTAACAGATTTGTTACCTGACATACCTTTAAGGTATTTTCTGTCGTTTCTAAATATTATGCCATCTGATGTTTAGTGGAAGGTAATTACTGCCTTGAAGATAAAAATGCCAGAGTCTTTAACTAATTACAACAATTAGAGATTCAACTTTTATTTTCTAGATGAGTTATTCGAGCAACCCATCAAGCGACAGTCTAGTATTTGAACCTGCTCATTGTCAAAGCCTGTAGTTCAAAAATGCAGTGGCTGTTTCCTCCCTGCATAGTGACTAATTTCCTTCGTGAGTCAATCTGTCTCTGCTCCTTGCTATTCTCACAACAGAGAGATGCTGCAAAAGCAAGGTTCCCCCCAGTGAGATGCTCAGCCAGTGTGGATCACTGCACTGAATGGCATGCCTCCGTGGAGCAGGTTTCTTTCAAAGCCCATTCTCCTTCATAAGTGCCAAGAATCAAATCTTGGCCACCTAATGCAGTATGTTCCACATGTTAGCTCGCAACACGTTGAGCAACTGTGTTAACTGAGATGGATAGTGCTGTCAAACAGGAAGCTGGCTCACCAGGATGGAAACAGTGGGATATGCTGACCTTTTACATTCAGAAAAAAAAGCATCCCTAAAATTACATGAAATGTTTCATATTAAAAAACAAAACAACTACCTTCTCTTAGAGCTTTTATTACCATACTGTGTAAATAAACACATGTGCATAAGCTCTGCCTGTGTAAAGAACCTGAGCCTCTCTCACAGAGCAGAGGCTGACAGAGGAAATGAATCATTATCACCCTGCTTGGAAAGAAGTTTGTACAAGGAGCCTGTGCTATTAACCACTGCTTGGAACTCCTGGATTCAGCACCACTGCTGCTCCCTGTTTGTAGCTATACAAAACAACTAAAAGCAATAGATAAAATCCAAGTCCTCAGGCAAAGCTTCTATTAAACTACTCTAAATGTGCACAGGTTTTATTGATGACACGGAGATGAAACTGAAACTTACAGGCTTCTCATCCAAAAGAATAAGCACTGAAATAACCTGTTTAGTATAAAAAAGCTTCTTGAAACGCAAAGCTCATTCTGGAAAGATTTTTCCCAACCCACCACCTCCTGCCTGTCTCCCTCAAGATTAGGATTTTAGGTTTGTTTTTTTTCAAGCTGATATTTTGGGTAGACTAGATAGAGGGAAGCTTTGTTTATTTAAGATTTCTCTGCTACTGGAGAACCATCTCTAAGTGGAAGGGACTGTAGAGCTTTACAAAGGGCTTTGCAGCAATATAGTAGGTAAGTGAAAACGGAGAAATAAGCCTGCATGTTTAGCATTACCACTATTGGCCATAAAGAGAGCATGTATATCTATAACCATTGATACACAATGTATAATTTTAAAAATTAAAGATTATAATATGCTGTTCAAAATGGCCCTGACACAAAGAGGGATACTAGATACCACCTAGCTGTACACCTAGAGGTTCTACCCAGCTCTTCTGTGCTGACTTCCTCGAAGCAGCAACCTGCCTCGTGGTACAGAACAAATGTGTCATGAATATGCTGACTGATCGTTATCACCATATTTCACACTTCATCGAGACCCAGCTACTGCTTTCCAGGCAGACTAGCAAGGTAGGGCTTGTTGTACACCTAGTTTAAGATTAAGCAATCAACACAACTGATGTAACCACTTCCAAGATTTGCCACCAATTTTCTTGCTTTCTCCTTACATCAAACAACCTCAGGTGCTGCCTTCTGCCAGTGCAGAGAAAGGGGAAAAGAACTTTATTGAATACCTTGTGCCTGAGCTGCAGAACTGTGGGAATACCCCAGAGCCAGGAGCGCTGTCTCCACCAGCTGGCTAAAGAGCACATCTTTGCGAACCAGAACGAACTCAGCATGCTCTTCTCGATTATCGAATTCAAGAGCGGCGTCCGACTGCTCCACCACACAAAAGACTGGAATCATCAAACCTAGATGAAAAAAAACCAAAACAACAAAGCATCAATAGGAGAGGAACAAGAAGTGTGTCATACATCTCTGATTAAAGCTGTAAATTAAAACACCTCCTAGAAGGCTCATCTTAAGTGGAAATCTGCCTTTCTTCCCTGTGGGATAGCTTTTGTTTTCTTTCCAAGGGAAATACTGAAGTCTCATCACTTGACTCATTTAAAAACCACACTAAAAGCTCTAGAGAATACAATTCAGGAACAGAATCACAGTCAGCATGAGGACGAACAAGATTTCCTAATAAGACCTTTTCAACATTGCAGAAATTTTCTGCAGTTCCATGAATGTCCCTATTCTTTCAGATCAGAGCTTCTCCACATTCAGCCATACGAAAACCTGACACATAAATGCTGCTTCTGCTTCTCTCAGTGAACGTATGGAGAAATCAGCAGAGGCTAGTCCCATACGCAGTCCTCGCTCGGCTGGGATGGGCTTATTTGCACATTTTCAGACCATGGCCAGTCTTCTCGCTGTGCAAGGAAAACACCTTCGCATTGATTTTGCTGAAAACGACAATCTTGTGTTGGCAGCTGACGGTCATGCAGACCCAGAGAGGCCAGTGGCTGTTCTCCTGCTGCATGTATAAAGAGTGAGAACAGCTCTCTTCGAAAGAGGATAAAGGATGAGGAGGAACCACAGAAGTGGGAAACTCAGGGGGTGGTCTGGATTCAATTTTGTTCTGTTTTATTGTAAATTTACTTTTGTGGTTACAGGATCAAGTCATCTATGGTAATAAATTGTGGGGCATGAACTTAAAGGGATTCAATACAACAGACAGCAGAGAAACAAGCCAGTTCGGAGGAGATGGCCTTAGAGTACTTGAAGCACGTGCATGAAGGGAAGGTGGAATGGACAGAAAACCTACAGAACTGCACGGCCATTTCCACCACCTGCTACAGGCCAGGCTGTAGTCAGTGAGTGGCAAAGGAAAAACCGTTATGTCCAGCCACAGAAATTTCTTAACTGGTTACATACCATTTGTTAGCCCTTAGATAAACTAGGAAATATTGGGGCAGAGACAAATCTCAGCCTAAAGCAGTTCTCCAAATGTGCTATCTAAGGCTCGTAATACTGCCAGAAAGTTCACCTCTCACTCCTGTTCTTCAGAACGAAATATCACCATTTTCAGTAGATAACAGCTATGAAAAATAAGTGAGTATATTTATGAAAGGCCAGACACAAATCACTGTATTCCTGGACCAGGCACTTCTTTAAGGGAAAAAGAGAAGAAAGACACATTTCAGTTCTCCTTCTGTACAAAGTCAGTTAAGTATCTTCAAGATCTTCTACTATCAGTGGCTTCAGTATCTACAAACCAATAGTTATATATCCCTTCAGAGGAGTCACCCTGCCCTGATACAGATACAGTCACACCAGTAACACCAGTAACAACTGCTAAGGGACTTAAATCCTCCTTGTCTTGAATTTGCAGAGACTAATTTACTTTAAAATGTATTTTAGATACACAATTCTCACTTAATGACATATCTGGCATGGGGTGGGCTCCCAATCTTACATTCTAACTGCAGGCCAGCAGCAGCAGCAGCTACAAGCCACGATATCCACTTGATGTGTTTTAGTTCTTTGTTTTAAAATGCATCCTGAAGTAACGTGTAAGTAGGTTACAGCATCACATTGATGCTGCTCCCTCTTCACTGCTTCATTCTGGGATAAACTGATACATTTTGCAAGTTCAAGCAGTCAAATTCTAACACATAGCGTTAAAAAAAAAATTGTGGAAAAAAAAAATCTCTAGGTGCTTTCCCAGGTGCAAAGCTGATCCTGTTCCTCTGAAATCAATGACAAAATTTCTATTCCTATCAAAGGTTAAAAACTGAATTCTATTTGTCCATAAATCATTTAACTAGTTAAAATGAAATTTAACCTCCGTAAGCAACAAACTTCCCCTCCTGTCGAACATACAGTCTGTCATAGCACTTTTGATGGGACTATTAATGTCTTAACAAAAGATTCAGATACTTGGCCAAATGCTGAGGCTGTGATATTGGCTGTGTAAATTACATCTTGGCAAGACAGAAAAAGTAGGTGAATGAAACCTGATAAGAGGGATGCCACAGCGTCTTTTATCCTCCTGCTGGATGCTTTCCTTGTCACGTAACAGTCTTTCCACCTTTTCAGCACAGAAGTTGCACCTAATTCTCCACACTTGCTTACTGTCTCAGTACAAATAGGATCTCAAATGCTAGAACTGACGCTGTATGTAACACCACTTTATGGATGGCATGAGGGACCCACAGGACTCTTGCCCATGATGACTTTCCCACCCCTTCCTGCTGCCCAGGCTTGCAGGGACCCTGCTACAGAAACAGCTTTTGCAAAAACATCTCTGAACTCAGTGACCCAGCATAACTGATGATAAGCTGCCATTACTACCTTAAAAACAGAGAGCAAAGGGCAGGTTACCACATCTGCCATTGCTAACCCATTCTCATGCCTCTCACTATAGTGTCTGGAATCTTAATACCAATCCTATTTTACTAAAAACCAACAGTAATCCAACTTATTTCCAAGTAAATCTCACTCCAAGGAAGTTCCATCTGCTTTGCCCTCTATTTCGCATTGGAGAGTTAAGCTATAATGTCTCCAATGGATTTATTGCCTCAAACTTCTCTGTTTCCCGATGTTATCTGAAAATAAATTAACATACTTTCAATATGTTGGAATCAAGAGAAAAAACATCTGCAGCCAAAAGTCAGCATGCTCTTTACACACTGATACACACCACGTCTTGCTCCTAGATGCATATATTACACCTCCAGCTCACTACAGAAGAGCAATGCAAGTTAGTCACTGCTCATTGCCATTCCAGTTGAAGAACTCAGAGCAATACTCAGAGAGCAGGAGGCCAAGCATCCATAATGAAGTCTCGCATGCAGTGCTACAGCAATGCAAGCCACCCTTCCTCATAAATCCTGGAACTCCTCAGCTCTTTCCCTAATGCCTGATGAGGCACAACTGCTGTCATCCTCCCTCTCCCATGCACAGGCACAAAGAAGGCTGAGGTCCCTTCCACACCGAACTTCCCTGCATTCGCTCTCCCAGCTTTAGAGAGACGCTGCAGTGAACGATGCTGTACAGCTCACGGTAGATGAGCAGCACTGATTTTCACACACAGAGAAAACAAGGGGTGATCTGAGGGCTAAAAAGGAAACAGTTTGTTTCCTTAAAGGATGAACACAATGCTGGAATGCACACAAAACACTAATAGCGATCACAAATTATACACAAGACTTTTTCTCCTTGATGTTAATTCACTGAACTGACTTATAAGCAGCTCTTTCGTGCTTCTCGCAGAGCTTTGACCCCATATAGATAGCATCTGCACAAAATGTTAGGAGAGCATAAAACAAGATCTATGTAAAGGCTTTTATAAGGACATCCATACACAGCAAGAATTCCTTCTAATCCATGGAAGAGAACAGAGAAAAACTGCTCCCACTATTACTCAGAAGAACAGAACCGTTAGCTGGGATGGGTACCTTTGCCTAACATAGTATTTTTCTAAAAAATCAGAGATGGGATTTAAGCTCTGCTGTTGCTTTCACGGAAAAGCTGCAATGCACAGAGAAGACTTTGTAAACATAGTTGCATTTTTTTGCTGAGACTCTTCTAAGGGGCAGAGAAATTAAGAAGAAATTAAATATGTGTCAGAGAGACCTGTGTCCAAATGCACATTTTCTCCTCCTTGCCCATTTTAATCTATAGTTTCATTTCACCAGGGAGCAATCCATTCTTAAAAATGACGGAAAGAAACAGGTATTTCATTCAAGAAGTGAAAACTCTGAACATTCTGCTGCATAAAACATTCATTTGTACAAAAAACCTGAAGCCAGTTAAAAGTATTAACAACCTGCAGTCACACAGCTCCCTGGAAAACTTTTTCAGTTGTAAGACTTGCAAGTAAGAGCTGTAAATTTCTGATGATCAACTAGAAGGACAAAACAGAGCAGATATTAAGAAGTCCTGCACTGTTTCTTTTGTTCATTTGCAAATGATACTTTGTCCAACGCGCGCTTTAGAGCAAGTAATAAACGTGACACTATCAGCACTGAACTTCTATGCATTGTCCACACCCACATAACCATCATCAGCTTGGCACCTACAGCGAAAAAGAAAAGGGTACAGAAAGCTGAGGAGGAGCTTAAACTATTTCAGCTACCCACCTCTCCAGCCATTAAATAGGGAGCAGCGCTTGCATGTCCTAAGCAGGATAATATGAAGATCAACCAATAAGAAGAGGCACCAATAAAATTCGTGTCTTTTTAGATTAAAATCTGTTTCCAACAGCACAAGTTTTGAGGCTCGTCTAGGTGTTATTTAATTTAATCTAATTTGAACAATTTCCAAACATCGGCTTGATTAATTTCAACAGCATGGTGTTATGGAAAGATTTACTGTACAGGGGTTGTCTAGCAGGGGATTAATAAAGAAGCCAGTTCTTAGCCCTGAGTAACATGAGGTTTTAAGACTTCCCAGATTTCTAGTGGGAATACTTCACAGCACAAGCATGTTTTCTTCTGGGAGTAAAACCCACCAAAATTATTAAAAACTGAGATCAAATGGTGGTGTCAAACCCAAAGGAAATCATTCTACAGTGGGGAGATTTTTATCAAATGAAGAAAGTGGAAAATAAAGTTTTTGTTGTTGCTGTTATGCTTTGGGTTTTTACGTTTTGTTTGTTGATTGTTTTGGTTTTTTTAACCAGAACACAGACACAAATGCAGAGTAATCTCCCTCAAAGACAAAGCAAATATCTATGGTTGAGAGTTCAGAAATCAGGACTTTTTCTTGAAAATTCATAAACTACTGAAAACTGTTCATTACTGTATGCAGAAAATATTTTCCCTAGCAGAGACTGTATCATGGGTCATTGTCTAAGCTAGTCTTTCCAATACAGGGACAAAAAAAAAAAAAAAAGAAAAAAGGAATCTAGGTAACAGCAAGAGCAGAATCCCCAAGTGTTTATTCCCACGCACACCTCAAAACACTGAATTACGAGCCACTTCAGTTGGACTCCTAAGATGAGACCCTTACCCTGTGCCAGAGACTAGGAAGCTCGATTAGCAAAGCATGGGTTGGCTTGAGGACATTATCTAGATCAAGATTACGTATATTTAACAACAAAGCATGCTTCCACAACTGGCAATAACCACAGGACACAATCAAACTGTAAGCATTTCCTAAACCTAATCTGCTTCTGCTTTTTCTTTAGGTGAGAGCCCTTTATCCAGCAAAGGCAACGACAGGAAAGCAGTCCATTTATGTATTTCTCTTTGCGCTGCAATACAGCTGACGTTACATACACCAATTTGGTATTTAACTCTCTTTCCCTTTCTTTTAAACAAATTTAAAAAATGAACCTAAATTGATAAAACTGTTTTAAAAGGCAGAAATCAGCATCCTCGCGGCACCGGAGAGGTTTGCCAGTTCTCCTCACATCCTGCAGCTCTAATCGAAAAGGCAGAAACCAGTAAGTTTGACAGCTATTCCGTTACTCAGTGAACTTCTGTACCAAAGATGCCCATCCTACACCCTAGTGCAACATAAAACCTTAATTTATATTCTGAAAAACTTACCACCACCACCAAGAGGAAAAAAAAGAAAGGAAAAAAACAAAGTGACGCTTCAAAGCTTCGGCATGCCACTTCTTCAGAACAGTGTAAACTGCAAATTCTCTATTCAAGACTCAACTAGCTGAACAAACACAGAATCACTTCGGCTGGAAAAGACCTTTAAGATCACATATAACAAGAGAAGATAAATTCATAATGAGAAAAGATCAACTGCATTCCAAAATGGTTTTTTCTAAGAGTAAGGACACCAAAGTGTATTTGAAAAAAAAAAAAAACAAAACCAAAAAAACAAACAGTTTTTCGTTCTGATCTCAACCCCACTTTCCTTTAAATCACAGTGTAGCTGTAGCTGGTGCTGATGTGAGATCTTCCCCAGAAAATCCTGCAGAGTCCAGCTGAGGGCTGCAGATACAGGATACACAATGACGGGCTGAACAGGCACAACCGTACCATTTCCACAGCGCCATACGTACACGACTGTTCACAGTTCACACTCAAGAAAAATCAGGCTTGAAGCAGATCCCAGGTTCAGCCCTCGGCTGTGCAGTTCAGTGATGAGGTGGAAGAGACAGAGCTCACGCATTTCAGCAAGGGTTAGTCACATCCATTAAGGCTCACTTTCAAGCTGCTCCATAAATTATAACTATAATTAAATCGGACAGAATATAAGCTGTTGGCACTTAACTTATTTACAATAAATGCTTGGTTTGGGCAAATGGACTGTGTTTCAGCCTTTTACATATCAAGCACCAGCTTACAACAGTCTCATTATGAGGCTGAGAATTCTTCCACTGTAAATCTTTTTTACTAGGGACTGGAGGAATGACTTTGCAGTTGTTTGTCACTAACCACTCAGAACCCCGTGAAGAAAGCTGTGTGTGCACACTGACAGGAGGCCAGCGGGAAATCTCAGTGTCAAATACAGGAGACTGTATCAGGATCTTTGCAACCATATGATCCTATGCAAAACAAAAGCACCAAGCACCTCACTACAGCACAAGGTTTTGTTGTTAAAAACAAGGACCTTACTTTCTGCTAATCCTCTGCTCCACAATGTGTTCTAGACAAAACGCGAGATATCTTTTGCTTAGAACCAGTAATGTGATGCTGTTAAACTCCTGCTCCTCACGGGTTTATAAGCCTGTTGCAAATAATTCGTTCCAAGATGCAATTTGGTAAAGAAGAGTTCAGTCCACAGATGATTTTAATATGATGTTTGCCAAAGAAACACAATCATGCTAAATAACATTACACTGTAGAATTTTTCTTCTTAGGAGGGCCAGAGGAAGTAAAACTAAGGACAATATCTTTCTCCTCCTCCTCAGTTATTTTTTCTGGCTTTACATATTCAATAAATCTGTAGGCAGGAAATGCATTTCTACATATTATATTTTAGCCAATAGTGAATGCAAACCACAAGATACTATTTACATCCTTCTTCAGCTTCCAGTCCTTTCTGTGGCTTCAGTTTCCCAACCATCACAACTATCCCAGATCTCAGGAAATTTTATAAAGTCACTAATGTCTCTGCAGATGTCCCCTACTTCTGACAGCTTAACCAGCCAAAGAATCCTTCTTCGAGCTGAAATAACAGCTTTACTGTTTAATACGAAATATTCCAGGCCACTATCCCACCACAGAAACATATTACGAAATTCATAACTTGATTTGATAATACTTGAGTTTCTCAGAAAATGGTATAAAAGAAAAGCAGTATTCAGAGCATGTGCTGAGATGAACAAGAACTGTGAAATGAAGAGGGATATGAAGCATTTACCTCTAGCGCAGTCTCTCCTGCTGCGTGGCTGGGACAGAAGCGTTACTCACGGGAGATGAGGCCTTCTGTTAGTCAAAGAGGATCGGCTGCTTCTGGTAACCAACCCGCTTTGCTAAACTAGTTGCGCTAACTCAGCCTAAACTTCAAATCTGTCACACTGGCTGGGTTCAAAGGGCACGAAAGAGAGCAGCGGCCGGGGCTCTGTGCCACCGGGTTAGCCCAGGGACGGCGGCCCACAGGGCAGCCAGGAGGCAGCAATTAAACAGGGGAATAAAGCACCCCCAGCTCTGCAACTAAACGAGTGAAAAGTGAGCGTCATGAAAACCCAGACCTCAAAATATGGTTTTAAGGGAGCCTGAGTCAGAAGGCGGCACCAGCAGCTGCTCCCGTTGTGCCAGGGGAAAGCTCTGCAGCCGCTGCCCGCCAGCCCCGCGCACCCGTACCAGCGCCACGCACCCAGCCAGGGCCTGTCCAGTTCACAGCGAAAGGCAAAGGGGAAGACACTATAGCTACATTTTTCCTAAATAAAACAGCTCAGTTGTTTCAACTTGTTTCCCAGTTAAAAAAAAAAACAAGAAAAAACACCCCACAGCAGTACTTTACCATATGAACTAATGGAAAATATACTCGTTTCACTCAAAACCAGCGAAGGAAGCGCTTTTAAATTAAACTGGCATTTTTTAAAAAAATCATCTTAAGCTATTAATTTCCTATAAGTTTCAGGTTTTGGCTTCTGTAACTTAAAAACAAGTTTAGGGTTCGGGAGGGTTTTTTGATTTGGGGGACTGCTTTCTGTTGTTTTTCTCTCAGCTACGTAACAAAACTCGCCTAAGGGGCTAAGACTCTCTACACCAAGTCCACCCAGAATTAATTTTAATGACCAACATTTTTAAACCCTGAAAACTGGAACCACTAATAAGCCCTTAACTTCAATGGTGCTAGCAGATGCCACCATATTATGTAATTTTTAAAGCAAAAAAACATCTTCTAGCAAAAGCATTTTAATGAAGGTTCTATTAACTAGTCTCCTGGTACTGGGATAAGTCCCCTGGAATGTAACAGAAAAGCTTTCGTAGCTGGTTTGAGGTTTTATTTCTGGAGAAGAGCTGTGTACCACACTTGGGCCTGTTTTGGGATCTCCACTGGGACCCACCAGCAAGCTCTTTTCTCCTTCGTGTCCATTCCTCTGTGAACCACCCCCTGGCAAGAAAAAGAAGAAACCGTATCACTCCTCCTTCATGTTACCAGATAAATAGCTGACAGAGTCTAATGTAACTACTGCACCTACATCTCTGTCTTCAAGCCCACTTGCAGGCTCCAGCTGTAAGACAAGCTGAAGGGATCTGTAATCGTTGCCTCCTTCCCTCATGTCCTTTAGATACTGGCAGCATTAGAAAACCTCATTTCTAAGTGACAACATCAACAGATACGGCAGAACTGGTTATGGGCAAAAGTCACAAGTATGCATGCAATAGGAAAACCACACTAAATAACCAACTCAGAATAAATGTCATCAAACTCAACGGTTACTGATGGAGCCCTTCATCCTGCTATGCTTTCAGCAAGGGTTCAGCTACTGATACGGCAACATCATTACTAGATGGCATTTTTCTGGTATAAGGGGACCACAGAAATTTTCATCAGATCTTCAGCGGGAAAATGAATGGAGAACTACAACCAAGAAAGAGAAGGAGCTGCTCCATCATTCCCTCCTCTAGAGAGCAGCTAACTTCCCCCTCTGTCTCCCTTTTCACCAGTCAATATGCAGAGAGTTTCCAGACAGCCTTCACCCACGGCGCATTATGGGTCAGGAACTGGCATCTGGAGCTTGGTCTTTACTTATAACTTCAGTCTTCCACACCCCACGCCCCTGCAGACAGCAAGCAACTTCTGAGTGGCATTCTCTTGTATTCCTTCTATTTCAAGGACAGAAGACCGAGAGCTGTGGGGGAAGCACTCCACAACTTCACAAAGACAAGATCACACGTTTGACAACTATTCATTTGAACACTATTATTTTAGGAACATTTACTCTTATCAGCCAGCAGGTCACATTAATCTAACAGTTTTTAATAACTGCCACATCTTTATCAAACAAGTCATGAGGAACAAGAGTTAACAGCTACCTCCTCCTTCTCAGGTATGGACAGGACACTTACTTTGTTCAGCCCGTTAGCGATATTTTGGGGAGAGAGTGGAAAGACCCTACCTACAGGCTGACCTACTGTGTGTGGGTTCACTTGTTAAGAGTCAGCAATCCGTGCTTTTGGGGTTCAACAGGCTGAATTGCTACAACATTGTGTACACAGAGCTACACCGGAGAATCAGATACTTCTGCTAGTGCAAACGCATGTGCTCACTTAGAGGTGTTAGCCAAAGAAAGCAGATTACATCTGCTCTCCAAAGGCTGAACTGGCTCCCGGTTCACTTCCGGATGCCATTCCAAAGTTGATTTATAAAGCTGTATGGTACGCGGTTAGAGCCAAGGCTACCGTAGAGAGGATCTCTCTTTCCGCGTGTGGAACGGCAGAAAGGACACCTCTGCTTAGAGCTCGAGGAGTCAGCTTCAGAGAAAACGGAGAGCCTGGTTCCCTCAGCCTGGGACCTTCGACTACAGTTAGGTCCCTTTTCAAGAGCAACACAGCTGCAGTGTGCACCCAGCATGGGGCCTTTCTCTCTATGGCTTAAGAGACCCAGTACTGCTACTGGTATACATGTCCACAGATTTGGAGAGGCAAAAAAAAAATGGAAAAAAACCCCATAAAGTAGCACAGCTTTTTATTTTGAAGGAGAAAGAAGTCTTTTTTACTACTTTCTACGTGTCCATGGCATTCTCTGAGCTCATCCATTTGGTAGGTCAGTATGACACTGTGATCATATTAATACAATCAGGAAGGCTCAAACCAATGACAGAAACATTACACTCGTTATTAAGCCAAACCCAGACACTCAGATAATGCCTAACTTGAGCTTTACTGTCAAGCAGTACGCCTACTTACTGTGTACTTGCTCATAGCAGCCCATATGAAGTCTACATCCAGGCTTTCAGCTTGAACAAGAAAGTTGACTTTAAAAAAAAAGGGAAAAATAAAATAAAATTAAAAAAGCCCACACTTCTGTTACTCTGCATTTTCTCCAAGTCTAAAAATTGGTAAAGTGTATGACAGGTCCACCTCATTTTTCTTAATGATGTTTTTATTATTCTTTCACTCAATTAAAACAGAAATGGATATTGCATCTTCTGACTGTATAATTGTTATTGTAATCTGTTTTCGATCACTGCTTGGGAAATGGGTCCAAAACAACATAAACTATCCACAGCCTCAGAATACAAGTCATTTTCTTTTACTACGATACTTAAAGAGACATCTATCATGTTGCTCTGCTAGCATGTTTGTATTATGGCAAAAAAGTTATTTGTAAGTTGGGAAAAGACATTATGAAAATCACCTTTTACTCCAAAGTATTGTGTAACTCATAATTTATAACTACATTTCTTAATAACCATTCAAAATAATAAGGCTGGAAAATGTGCACATCTAATTTTAATATATAAATAATGGAAATGCATATAAACCAAAACATGCTCAAAATATGAATTTATATTACTCTCAAAAAATAGTCTGGTTATAGTTTTGAAAATGACATGCTTCATTTCCAATATATGCCTGTCAGCTAAATTTATGACAAAACACTCTCTGTGAGTTTAGATTACCATGATGGTAAATATTTCTACGCAAATTTCCTCACTTATCTGAAGTTTCCGTCCAAACGTAGACAAAGTCAGAAACTTCTAGAGGGCGAAGTGTCGGCGATACACGAGTAAAGACAGAGTAATCCAGCCACTGCTCAACATCATACAAATAGAAATAGAACATCTGAGAGAGAGAGAGAAAGTAACTTTGTGGCTGTATGCAGCTATACAAACCATGGGTTTTGATACAAGAAACTCCCCTCCTCCCATTTCTTGCCAGATTTAGTACTTTTGAAAAGGTTTGCTGTCAATAGAGCGCCTTCTCATCTCAGCATGTGTCTTCGGGGAACAAATAGGGAGGGAGCATATTTAAGTGGGAGACATTTCTGCTGCACTCTGAAAATGCAGTGGGCGCATGGTTATCTCAAGAGATGCCGCAGCTTCATATGAAATAGTCTGACACGTTATTTTTATTAATCTTTCTGAGCTTTTTTACCTTGCTGACATTGCTACTAACAAGGTACAGTTGTGCTCAGAGTGTTTAATATTGCATATCCATGTGATACAAGGACACCAGTTAGAGCATAATGGCTGACAATTTTTACTATTAGCCAGATAATTTTATATTTAGAAAACAAGTCATATGCTTAAACTTTTATTCTAGAGCTACCCATCTCTTTTCTTCAAGCTCTTTTTGTTCCCTTCGTACAAATAATGACAATCCTCTTTCTTTCCTAACGTCACTGCATGTAACATCAATAATCATTCAGTATTTGCCAGGAAATTTAAAATATATCTTGAGTTCAGACACGAGACCTCTGCCCTGGCATCCAGCTTAGGATACTAGCAATGCAGGGCTCACACTCTGTCTTTTAAGCAATCCAGTAAATTATTTGTGTAGCCTTATTCCAAGTAGAAATGCCTCCTGGAAGGAGGTTTTACGTCAGTTCTCAGATTTTAGCAATATCAATGTTCACATCTTTAAAAATCAGAGTTAAAAATTACACTTTAAAAAAAAAAAAAACAAACCCAAAAACCTTTCAAACATTGTGTATAAGGGTTGCACAATGTCAGCAGCCTTAAATGGCTAATAGACAAATGCTGACATCTTGGTGTATCTGTAAATCTTCAGGGGATACCAGCAGAGCTAGCATGGGTATTTAAAAAGAAAGAACAACTTAAAATACTAGTTTATTTTATTTTAAGTTCTCTGAAATAAAATCGGAAATATGAAGTGAAATATTTTTCCCTTACTAATATTTGGATCAACGCAAACGAAGACAGGGACAAAGTACACACAAGAGCTGCAATACGTGCTTTTGCACAAAGCGCAGGAACTCTGGAATAAAAAATCCTAATTATAGAACTGCGACAATATGGACAACGTGACTTGCTGGCCAAGAACATATCACACATTAAAGCAGCCAACGCTTCGCGCATGGCCAAAAGGACCCCATCTAGAGGGGCTAACCGTTCCCCCCAAATCGAACGGCAAAGAGTATCTTCTGTCTTTCGTACCGCTATTCAGCGTGAACTCATTTGTATGTAACCCCACAGCAGAGACGCCGCTGATGAGCATTCTGCAACAAGTACAAAGCTTGTTGGAGGGCAATCTTTTTTTTTTAGTATGGCTAGAGGCTAAAAGCATTTCTCAAAAGCCATCAAATACTCAGCTGCCTTTTGCCTGCTGCGCCTTTTTCTCACATCTGCGCTAGCGACACGTGTCGTCGTGGGGACCAATGCATCTGACCCAGGACATTTCATACAGTAGGAACCAATTACCACAAGACAATTTTTTCCAAGCTAGAAAGGGCATCAGTTCCTCGTTCAACACAGCGGGCTGGTTTCAAACCCGCTCTGAGCTTCACAAGGAGAGCATGCCTGTTCGGTAGTTACAGAGCCTGAAGCAGGCACGGGTTATCTTGAACAAACCCCCGTCGTATCAATTCAAAGGGACTCGGTAATACTTTATACCTTGGAAAACTGGGCCTTTAATCCTAAAACACAGCAGTAGTTACTAATTTAACTAAATTATGATGAGGGATGGTAATTAAAGGCCTAACTTCTCTATGCCTTGCAATTTGGGATTCGAAATAAAATCTTCCTAAGTTTTACAGATTTTCAGTTATTTCGAAAAGTTTAAAAATAACATTTAAAAGCAGGTTGGGGACTGCTCAATCGCAAAAATAAGAGTTTTCCTAAACAGGTCACACAGCTGTTTGGCGAATATAAATACATGACTCCAGTAAAACTGTCTTCACTTTACAACACCATAGATGCCATATTGTATTACCATCTTCTGTGTCAATGCGAGTGACAGAAGTCTTACTAGTCCAAGTATTTTCTTTAAGCTCCAAGTCACCTTTGTGGCCCTTTTCCTCCCCATTCCACACAGACAGCTTTAAGGAGAACAGCAATAATAGAAAGCAACTGCAAAAATAAATATTCAGACTAGCATCTCCACGAAAAGTATTAAACTCAAATACTTTTAAAGGTATTTTAAAGTAACTGATACCATCTGAAAGTCCGTGCTACAAACGAGAAATTTTAAATACGACATAGCTGTCTGTTGAAATGAGGACTTGATTACAATTGCATTATGTCAGTTTTTTTCTACTTTTAAATCTAGATAAAATATTCAGTACAGTAAAATAATTTAAACAGAATATAAAGACTCCCAAAAATTATTTAGGAAATGAATCTTTAAACCTCACCTTTAAGTGTTTATTCATAACAACACAAGTTTCATACTGTTTTTTCTTCCTTCAATGTCCAAATCCTTCATCTAAATTCTGAGCGAGAAATATGTCACTATTTAATTTCTTGAAAATACGTTTCCTCACTGTCCTCTTTATAGTTTTTAATACGATTTTGCCATCTTCTTCAGGCATAAAAACAATTCTGAGGAGTCACTGACAGAATCGCCTTAACAGGAGTTCTGAAACAAACGCCCCATAAATAATTGACAGTAAATCTACTCTGCTCTATCCCAGTGAAACTAAGAAAAGGCAGGACCCAATTTATAAAGGCAGAGGGGAAGAATTAACATTGACTTTTTCAAAGATGTTGGTTTCTTTTTCTTGCCTTTGGTTCATGGTGAGAAATAATAGCATCTAGTTAACTAACATGGCCATGGGTATGGGGTGGAGAGGAACCGGGACGATGACTCGAAACACTTAGGAACTGTTGCGGGAGGAAAAAAAGAAATCTTACTACAGCTAATCTTAAATCTTGAATTCAAAATTGTCGGTGGCTTTCTGCAGATGCAACTTAGAGTTCCAAAATTACTCTAAACATCAAATTATGCCTAGGTCACTGAATGGGTGGATACCCTATATTCTGTTTAATGCATATGTTCAATTGCACGTAAATTTTAACCAACTGTGTCTTTATTTTAATAACAGACCAAGTACTGAAAACACATAAAGACTATTTTTCTACCTCAGCAAAAATCCAGCTGATACACTACATGACCCTCCAGGAGTGACTGCTCTGTTTATTCTATTTGCATGACATAATCTGATTGGAAAACGGGGGTGAGGGGTGGAAATCAGCAAAAAGACCAGTAACTCATTTCTAACCATCGGTCATGAAAAATAAATCACAGTCTTGCTTTTCTTACTGCTCCTGTTAAATCAGAGGTCTCTTCCTCATTATGTATCAGAAACGCATAAAATCAAAGAATTCACATTTCTTCATAATCCCTAGTGAATTATATCAAAGTACAAGGCAACATTTTCCAACTATTCTGCGACAGATAAAACATACCATATTCGCGTACTGCTGGTTCCTGAACTAAGAAGGATTTGCGGCTTTCATGCCTCTCTATCTCGATGCGTTTAATTCTTTCAAATAGCTACGTACTTCTTTCAGGCAGCAAGAAGATACACTCCATCTAGGATCTAGGCAGGAAGACTATCTAAAACTTAACCTTTCACTTTACTCAATTCGTAAGGACAAGCGAAACATGCTTCCTTACTCCGTTCAGGATGCCATTTAACGTTAACTAACCGTTTAGAACAGAGGAGCAAATCTGATCAAGCTGTACTCTTTCGTCTGCACAGAAGTAGATTTCCTCTCCAGTAGAGTACTTTAAACCCCTATAAAAGGTAGCATAAACCCTATGACATTTTTGCTGAATGGATTTTGACAAACAGCTCTTTAACCATCCTCAGTTGGCATTTCTGTTGCCCCAGAGATATATTAAAACAGATTTCTGACTACACCGAAGCAGACAAGATGACGATACATCAGAACTTTACGGGGCTTGCAGTCATTAGCAGCAGCGCTCCGAAGAGTCACTACATCCACATTTCTGGTACATCTGATTTTGTACGAGCACAGTAACCACAGCTACAGATTAACATCCCAATCACACAATTTAGTTGGAATTGTCTGAAAGTTTTCTCCTCCATTAATATTCTGTAAATTAAATCACACATTTTAACAGTTAAACGAATAAGAACACATTACTATCAAATTTTTTTCAGTCATTGCCTGCTCCAAATCTGCACGTGTGCCTTGGCTATATTTTGGTTCTACGCTTCTACTTCGGGAACACCAAACTTCAAAACAGCTCATTCTGCATACTGGCATTTAAGTTGCATTCAGAGGCTTTGGATGCTTATTTTCTCCTCTCTTCAAAATCAACGCATACATACATATATGCGCACATCCACTCACACACCAACAGGTTCATGAATTGCAATCAACAATTTTGTAAATATAAGTTTCCTAGCCATTAATCATCCCTTTTTTTTTTTTTAATCCTTATGGAGTGAATTACCAACTGAGAGGAGACGCCAATTCTAGTAAGTGAATGTTACCCAACAGGGATATAAAGCTGTCAACACCACAGTGCTCTTGCTTGCTCTAAACTCTCTCCCAGGCTTCATATGTTTTTTAAAGCGATATTAGCCTTTTTTTCCCAGGGACCTTTATAAAACCTGCCTCTCCTGAACATCTAAGCACTTGTGCTTTATTACATACAGGTTTTAAAACCAACTGGTTAAGATAACTGCTGAAACATTTTAGAAAGCACTGGGTTAGTCAGGCAAACCAAAACTGAACTCTAATACATTGGACTGACGCTAACAACATCGTAAACAGTACCGAAACTTTTAAATCCCCTATTAAACACAACCTTTAAGACCCCATTTATCTTTTTAGTGACCTTTACTAGTTTATTATAGCTGCTGTAATGGCCCCTTGAATTAAGTAAATTCAGGTTAGAAATGAAAAAAAAGGAGAGTTGTAAGGCAAAACTCATGAGAACAATTGTTTTTCTGTCTGCACTACAAAAGCTTAGTTTGAAACACTTTTTCACTCATAAATCTAGAGAGACAGTTAAGAGCACCTACAGCACTATAATACTTCTCTATTTCTCAGGGAAGTCACTGGAAAAATAATTGTAGCAAACACTACGATTATAAAACTTGTTACCAAAGGTCATGAGTCTCATCATTGCACCAGTGAGCTGAGAGCTTATTGCTCTGTTTGCAGGGATTAAATTCAGAAACAGATATTATTACAGCAAAAAGCCACTTGACAAGTAGGAAGGAATTTCAGCACTCACACATCTAAGGCCCAAAATGAGATGAAAAAAAAATTGCTAGCATCTGTCTTTGCTTTCAAAAACTTCAGATAGGCTTTATAGCATTAAAAAATAGACTCAAAACTAAAATTGTCTCTAGTTTCCAGTAATGTATTTCACTTTTTTCCCAAATGAAGTTCACATTCAATAAATGTTAGCGCTTTTTAAATCTTGAAAAAGAAGAATAAGCTGAAAGACTGACAACTGAAGCCTTAGATGTCATTTCACTACAACTTTCAATAGCTTCCTTTTTATCAAACACTAGGAACAATAGTAAAAGAGCCTTTATTGGTATTTATTTGAAGAGAAGTTTTATACTAATTTGCCACTATATTAAAAGTAAGCCTTTCTGCAAACGTCTACAGCTGCATTTCACAACTCAGTTGACAAAATCACTAACACCGCAGCGATCACTGCAAAGATACAGGCTTCCACAAATTCCCGAAACCATGCGATCTGCATTCAGAAAAAAGATCACTTGGTCACACAGGTTCTTAAAGATCAAACTTGGAAAAGAGCAGAGGAAAAAATATCTGGAAATGAGCTAGGTTGATTTATCTTGAGAGCATGTCCAGGAGGAAAAAAAAAAATTAAATCAATTTTAAACAGCCCCATTATCTTATTAAAAAAAATCTGCCTTAACTAATTTAGTATTGAGTATTATAGAATCTAGGTAAGTATTCAGACAAGAATAATTTTCTTCTTGCTTTCAGTATCAATAAGGAGTAATGAATAAACTTCATTCTCAACAGCCTAAAACCAGAGATTGAGACTGTTTGAAGAACACCAGCTAAGGAAAAGAAAAAAAAACCAAAGACTCCTGCATTTCCTATTCCCCCACACTTTTACACTCCAGTCTACACCAACTTTATAAATGAGCTCAAGAGTAATGAATGAAAATGTAGGCTCTTAAAAGTTTGCTTTCAGAAATTAGTCTTTGTCTTAAGCGGAAGAAATCTTCCATAACTTCAGAGGCCAGATTAAAGCTGAACCACCGATATAACTACAAAAGCCAGTGGATTTCTCTTGGCTAACACAGCTGCAATTAGAAAGCAACATATATATTTCAAAACATTTAAAAGCATTCCTTTAAAGTATATTTCTATAAATGCCCCAAGGAAAAAGATTTTAGCTCCAGTTCTAACATTCTCTTTAAAATCAAACAGCTATAGTGCCTCAGTCTCGAGAAAGGCATCCAAAACTACATATATTACTTTTTATATGATTAACTAGTTCATTTTTAAAATTCCTCAACAAATTATTTCTCCACCAATTTGTAAGTGGACTAGTACTACAAGTCTTTCACTGCAAAGCTGTTTCTTCTTTTTCCATACATTAGAAGAACACAGAGAAGAGGTTTAAAAAACAGACATATAGTCATCCAAGAAACATACAAAACTGGTGAGATCTCTTACCCTTCATTAGGTATATAAATTAATCCTATGTTTTTTAAATAAAATAAAATCTGCAGCCCCTTAGCAAACTTCAGCAATTAGGAAGACTAATGAGCCAGAGGTCTAAAACAAGCATCTAATGGTAAAATCGCTAAATAAACCTCATGTAATACAGTCATGTGACGACTGTATCAAAGTATCTCTTGAAATGTCATTTACACAAACGCTTTGTGTATAAACAACTACATTTGTGTGTTACCATTCCGCACATTTTAAAACACAAATACAGAGGTGTTTTTTTTAAAAAAATGAAAAGTTATTTGTGGCCTGTCCTGCATTATTTTGCTCGCAACATCTGGCTAATTCAAAGATTTTAAAATATATTTTTCCTAACACGAGGCTGCACTGCGTTAAACGTGACAGCATCAGAGTCAAGATGAAAAAAAGAGGGCATTTAGGAGAAGTGACTGGGAAGTTTAGCTGCTTGGAAGAAAGGGGGGAAAAAAAAGCAAACACGCGTGTCACTTAAGCCTGCTCTAAACACAAAACTGACCAGCAACAAGATAGCTAAGTGTGAAACAAAGTACTCTAGAGAATTGCAGGAATGCTGCAAAACTAATGCTCAATAATTGTGCTGGAAGAGCTGAACTTTGCACGCGTTCTGCCCCGACCTCTTTTACAACAACTGCTACAAAATGCTATTTACAGACAGAAAAAAAACTCCCTGAGCGCAAACATAAACGCTGCCATCTTTTCACCCCGGAGAGCCCATCCTCAGAGCTGTGACTATGGGTGTACACACCTAACTCATGGCACCCGCACCCGCGAGCGGAGCCGGGCTGCCCGTACCCACCCTGGAGGCGCTGCCCAGGCCGCTGCCGAGCCCCCGGCCATGCCCGCGGGCTGCCCCGGCGGCCACCCGCCAGTCCTCATGGTGGAAGCGCCGAGCGCAGGGCCCAGCTCTCCCCAGTGACCCTCCGGCAGGATTAGGCCTGGCCTAACCAGATCCCGGGCCTAGGGGTGGCCGCTTCGGGAGGGCGGCCTGCTAACGAGCGAGCTCTGCGCGCCGCAGCCCTCGGCAGCAGCCCCTCCGCGGCCCCCAACGCCGCCGCGGCGGGGAGCGACTCAACGCTCTCCGGGCAGCGGGCAGGAGCCCGCCTGCCGCCGCACCAACCTGCCGGCGCCTCCGCGCACGGGGCCGACCCGCCCGCCAAACGCCACCCCGGGCACGCCGCTCTGCGCGCCTCGGCCAGCGGGGCTGCCGCGCCGAGCCGAGCCGAGCCGGGCCGGCGGTACCGCCGTGAGCGCGGCCGCACGGTTACCTCCCACGGGCTTGGTGACGGCGCCGTTGGGCCTCCCGCGGGTGCCCATGGGGCTGCCGTTCTGCTCCAGCCTGGCCACCTTCCCCGGTGGGGGCCCTTTGACATCGGGGCTGCCGCTGCCTCTGTCGGGGCTGTCCCGCAGGCAGGGGCTCTCACTCCTCCGCTCCATGCTCGGAGACGCGGCTCCCGCTGGCAGGTCGCAGTAGAAGGAGCACGGACCTAGGGCGAGAGAAACAAGGGGTGCTTCAGCAGCCGCTGGCCCGCGCCGTCACCCGGCACCGGGCCCCGCTCTCTCGCCCGCCCGGACTCCGCAGCGCGTCCCCCGGGCGGCTCAACCCAGTGAAGCCGGACGAGCGCCGGCCGGGCGCGACACCGCCCCGCTCCCGCCGCCGGAGCCGGCCCCGCTGAAAGCGAACGGTTCGGCCCCGACGGCCCCGGCTCGACCCGGCCGCTTTATCCCCCCGGCCCACGGGGAGACGCGGGTCCCGCCGCCCGGCCCCAACCTGCCGCGGGCGGGGGAAGGCAGCGCTGCGCCCCGGTCCCCATCGTGCCGGGCAGGCCGGCAAGGCAGGCAGGCAGCCCACCCGCCCGCCGCAGCCAGGTGCTGCGCCTCGGGTCCGGCCTCAGCCCCGGCCCGCCCCCGGGGGCCGCGGGAAGAGGCTGCCAGTCCGGGCGGCCCCGCTGGCACGGCCCCCCCGCACCGGCCAGCTGTGCAGCCGCGGAGTAAGCGGCTGCAGGCGAGGAAGCCTCTAGCGAGCGGCTCCCGGGAGCTGCCGCTGTACTTACTGCTTATAGCCTGTCTGTAAGTTGGCTGAGTTGGGCTCTGTCCATGGATCAGAAGTAGAGAATCCAGGGTGGAAAGTTTTCTTGTTTCCTCCTCTCACGCCGCTTTCTTCCCTTCTACTCCTTCCCCCCACCCCCAGCCCCCTCCTTGCCCTCCTCCGGGGGTGCCGAGGCGGCGGGGCCGGGGCGGCTGCCCGCGCTGCGCGGGGCGGCAGGGGCCAGAGCCCCTTCCCGGAGGGTCCCGGGTGGCGAGCGGAGCCAAGCGGGGAGGTCGGGGCGAGGGGGCGGGGAGCCGCGGGGCCGCCGGCTGCGGCGCGGAGGAGAGGGGAGAGGGAGCCGACTTCTCACACCTTCCGCGGAGAAAATCAATACCGGGGGAGACGGGGGGAGGAGAAGAAGAGGGAGCGCCTCTCTCCCGGGCTCCGCGGCGGCGGAGAGTGCCTGGCGGCGCGGGGAAGCGGCGGCGGCGGCCCCCGGTGTGTCACTTTCAATCGCTCCCTCCTCTGCCAGCGACAGCAGCGGCAGGAGGGACTCGCCACAGAGAGCGGAGAAACGGTTATTAGTTGCGTTGAGTCATCGAGGCAGAGTGAGTCCTTTTTGGGGTTGTCCTTGGTTTCGGGTTTGGTGTGTGTGCGCGCCTGTGTGTGTGTGTCTGCCTGTCTGTCTGCGCGGCGTTCCCGTCCCAGGGCTGTGCATCCCAAACATCGCCACCCCTCCTCGCCTTCGACACCCCTCCCCCTCCCCGCCCCCCCGCAAAAATCAAGTCTCGGTGCTATCTCGGGATCGGGCGCAGACGGGCGAGCAGCAGCCCACCTCCGCCCGGCCCGGCCCGGCCCGGCCCGCCCCGCCCCGCGCAGCCCCGGCCCGGCCGGCCCCGCTGCGCGCAGGGGTGGGAGGCAGAGACCCACCTGGCAGGAAATTAAACACCGATAAATAAATAATACATCTCGCACACGCAAAGCGAGCGCGGTGCCGCACAGAGGGAGGGAGGAGGAGAGGGGGGGGTGGGCTGGGTGGGGAAGGGGAAGCGCGGCAGGACGAGGCAGTGGTGACAGGAGGGACCCAGGGCAGAAGGGCGCAAGGACAGGGGCAGTCGGGCTGGGGGAGGGCCGAGGGGGAAGGAGAGGAGGAGGAGCCGGTAGAAGAAAGAGGGGGGGGTAGAGGGGAAGCCGGAGTTGGGGAGACCGGACCGACCGAGGAGGAGCAAAGCTGCCACAGGCATCTAGTCCAGGCGCCCGGGTCGGTCCGATCCGATGCAGCCGGTGCGGCCTCGCCTCCTCCTGCCACCCGCCGCCCCCCCCCCAACCCCGGGGAGCCGAGCGACGGCAGGGACCCTCCCGCAACCTCTCCGCGCCGGGGCGAGGCGGCAGTAACTTTTCGTGGTGCGGCGAGGGCTGCTGTCCCCAGGGCCGGTCGCGCTTCCTCCGGGGCTCCGAGAGCGTGCGGGCGGCCCGGCCCCAGGTAGGGCCCTGCCGCCGCCCTCCTCTCCGCGCCCGGCTCCAGGCAGTTACCGGGCTAGCCCTAAATAATTGATGTCGGGAGCCGGAAGGAGGTGAGAAGCGGGCAGGGAAGAGCTGCTGCTGCTGCTGCTGCCGCCGCCGTTAAATTATTTAATAGCGGAGCTCCGGGTAGGGCATGACAGCGCCGGCTAAGTACAGCCAGCGGGGAGGGGAAAGCTCCGGCAGGAAAGTCGCAGCGGGGCGGGATCGGGCCCCTCGCCGGTCCCGGGGAGGGCAGCGGTCGCCCGGCAGTCAGTCACCTCTCTGTCGGGTGCAAGGTGCACCCGCGACGCTCTCCGGGGCCGGCGGCGGAGCGGGCGCTTCTCCCGGCGGGGCCATGCCCGGTGGCGCGCCCCGAGGGCTCGCAGCGCCCCCTGCCCGGCCCGGGGGGTGCAGGGGAATGAGCCGGCGGCCCCGCGTCGCCGAGCCCTCCCCGCCCGCCCGCCGGCGGAACGAGCCCCGCGTTAAGGTGGACCGAGGAAATCCCCTCCAGCGCGGGGTGCAGACGGCGGGCGGGCGGGGGGGGAGGACGGGGGGGGGCGGCGGTGCCCGCAGGTGCCCGCCGCCCCCCCCTCCTCCCCCGCCGCCCGTCCGCCGCAGGCTCCCTGCAGGGCGCCGCCCTCCCCACCGTGCCCCCTTAAGAGCTTTGCCTTTCACGGTGGCGCCGGAGGGTCAAAAAAAAGAGGGGGCTACTGCGGGGGGGCCTCCCCGCTCCCCCCCTCACCCCGGGAACGGCGGCACTAGGGCGCGGCGGGAGCATCACCGCACCGGGCAGCCCTGGCAGCAGGTTTCCGTCCGCCCCGTTAACGCCCGGGGAGCGTAGGGTGGGCAGCAGCGGTAGCCCCGAGCCCGCACGCAGCCGTCCCGGTGCGGCGAGCCCCGCCGGTGCTGCCCCGGGATTCGGAGGGCAGGTTTCCCCGCGGGAGCTCGGCCGCCGCTGGCCCCGCTGCCCCCGTCCTTCCCTCCGAGCGGCAGTGACAGCCCGCCCGCCGGCCGAGCGCTCGGGTCTCCCAGTGGGCTCCGGGCCGCCCCTGGAAGCCGTGCCGGGAGAAGCAACGGATCCCCGGGCAGGGTAAGAGAAATAATCGCTTCGCTCCACATCCGACCCCCGGCCCGGCCCGGCCCCGAAAAGCAGCGCCGAGTGCGGCTTCCCCCGCCTCGACCGAAGGACTCGTGTCTCTCCCCTCCTCGGAAGGGGCAGGGGGACCCGCCGACGAAGTCTGAACGCGATGCCAGCCTTGCCCCGGGACAGCAAGCCGTGAACGGGGGTGGGAGCCGGGTCCCGTCGCCGGCTGAAGTTTGGGGGAGCCAGAAAAGATGCGGGGGACAGCGGAAGGCCGGGGGCCGCCGCCAGGGCCGGGGCGGCGGGAGCTGTGGGAGAAGCGAGCGCCGGTGCCCGGAACGCGCAGGCTGCGGAGGAGGAGAGAGCGCAGCGGCTGCCGCCAGCCAGGTCTCCTGCCGTCCCTTCCAGAAAGGAGCCTCAAAGTTTGGGGAACTCCCGTTTTTCTTTTTAAATAACCTGATCTAACTTTTCTCCCTTTTTTCCCCCTCAATCTGATAAAGCTCAGCAGCAGCTCTTATAGGGAAGTTAACGTTTTCCACCAGCTATCGAATAATTGAATAATGTTTTGTTCTTACCTTCGATGTTGAACTACGAATTCCCGCGGATCAATGGCCAGAAAGTTAGAAGAATTGGTGATTTAGGACTTCAGTACTTCTGGAAAAAAAAATGCCAATGGTTTAGCCAGGATCTTCCCTGTCTGATTCGTTACTATTATTATATCTGATGATGTGGATGGATGGAGAGATTCAATCCAAGCCCATTAATGAGCTATTTTATAAACACCACCGTCTGAAGATCTTCATTTACATTTTGTCAGCGATCCTTTCCTTAACAGCGGAGACGTGTGGCGACAGCGCGATTACAGGACTTTAGTAAAGCTCCTATAAGAGTACGACTGGCTTGTTAATCGATTAATATTTTATTAAGTGTAAATATTTTATAAAGTTTTTAGGAAAACTATCGATTCTAAATTATTAAACTAGTCAGAAGGGCATTTGAATAATGCATACAATTAAATACATTTAAATATATATGTAGCGATTGCTTTATTTGCAATTAATCCCCTGCACCTTTCTCTTGCGTTCGTTTTTTTCCCCACAGGCAGCTGGTTTCTTACTTGCGCGTTGACTGGAGTACCAGGATCGCCAAAGACTTTTTATTCCTGTATTTATAAACTGAGTGTTTACAGAAAATACTCTTTTAAACTTTGAAATCGGGAGCGGTCATCATTTGAAAATTTTGACGCGGAAGCAAAGGGGCTTGTTAGTAAAACTGAGGGGAAACCGAACCGAGTGCGTACAAATTTTGCTGGTTGGTAACTTCTGTTTTGTAAACATCATTTAATTTAGACAGATTTTATGATAAACGATGCTTTTTTTTTTTTTTTACATATTTTTCCCAATAAAAGCCTTTTCTTTCTGTTTCAAATTACAAATGCTTTTTTTTTTCCCCTAGTGCATGATTTGCACATGTTGTCTTTATTTCCACTCGATAAAAAGGGCGATTATTTCCCATCCTTTTCCCCATCCGTCCTCAATCTCGCTGTAAAAAACCCCTAGATTTTTAAATTATTATTATTAATAACATCTTTTTCTTTTCCTAACACGAACTTCAGTACGAGAATTTCCTGCTCTCGCACCCCGGTGAGAGCAGGAGTGGGCGCACTCCGAGCCCCAGCGCTCCCCGTGACTGAAGTTTATGGACGCCTCAAGTGGTTGATTGCCAAAAAAAAATTGTGAACACAACAAACGAACCCAGACACCTCCTCGGAAAGGTTTGGCTTTCATTAACTACCGCTTCTAACGCCAAAACGCAGGGCAGCGATCGCAGCTCCGTGCCTGCACAGGCTTCAGCGGCGGGCGGCTGCAGCTGGGGCTGCCGTGGGCTCCCGCGCCTTTGCCGCCCGCGGTGCCGCAGGGTGCTGCCCCCCGGGCCGGGGCCGCCCTCGCCCCGCGCAGCGGCGCCTCGCCGCCGGCCGCCGTGCCTGACAGGATCCACCGGCGCTCTCCTCGCCTCCTTCTTTCTCCCTGTCCGCCCAGTGCCTCCCAGAAGCCACGGGGCCCGCGGGACGACGGCCTCACAGCGGGGCTCGGCCGGGCTGGGAGCTCCGCGACGCGGCGCAGCGCTGCGGCCTGGGCCGAGGCGGGGGCCCCGGCCGCCGCACACCTGGGTCCCGGGGGAACCCGGCCCGCCGCCCGCGGGCAGCACCTCGAAGCGCGGAGGCCCAGGGCTGCCGTGACGGCGCAGCGGCCGGCGGGTTGGGAGCGGGGTGGCCCCGCAGCCCTGGCGGGGCAACGCCGAGTCCCCGCGGGGGCAGCGGCTGCAGTAGACGCTGCTGGGGCACCGGGGCAGGCGGGTTCGGGAAGGGCAGGGCGGGTCCCGCAGGCGAGGGCTCCCGGCTCCCCGCTGCCGCTCGGCCTGGGCTTCCTTCCCAGCGGCCGCCATCGCCGCGGGACCCGAGCCCGCGACCGCTCCCCGGGGCCGGGGCCGGACCACCCTCCCGACCCGTACCGGCGTCTTCCCCTTCGCACAGCGCCATCGCGCGGGCACCGACGCCGGCGCAGCCCGAGGCGGCCGCGGCTGCCGCCCGCCCACGGCCCCGGCGGCCCGGTGCGGCCGGGCAGGGCGAGCAGCACCTGCCGCGGGGGCCTGCCGGGCCCCTTCTGCGCGGCGCGGGCTGCGCCGACCCCGCCGCCCTCCGCTGCGCCCTCGCCCCGGCAGCGCCGCTCCGCCCTGCCGCCTCGCCCCATGCCGTCGAGGCTCCCGCAGCGCCGCGGTCCTCGCCCGCGGCCCGGCCCGGGCAGGGCGGAGAGGCAGCCACGGGAACACCCGCGGCGGGCAGCGCCTGGGGACCGACCTCCTGCCCCGCTGCACTTTGTCGCGCTCCCCCGGCGGAGCGGGAAAGGCGCTGCGCAGCCGGGCAGCCGGCCCCTCCCGCGCATCGCGGAGCGGCCCCTCCGTTAGGCTCTCGCCGTCGGGGACGAGCCGTCTAACCCTGCCGCTGTAGGAGCCGCGACCCCTCGCTCGGCGCCAGGTTTAGGAGGCGAAGCTAAAACGGAACGAAAACGTCCCTGATCCCACCGGCGGGACGAGCCGAGCGCAGCCCTCCCGCAGCACTTCCAGGGGAGAGCTCTGGCTCCAGCCGGCAGTGCCGGCGGGAGCACCGGTCGGGCCGTCGCCGTTTCCCAGCCGCACGCCGGTGCTTTCCCGCCCCCAGCCCAAACCTAATCGGGCGGCTGCCCGGACGGGGAGCGCGGCGGCAGCCGGGGCGCCCGGGGAGTCCACCGGCTCCGCCGCAGAGCGCCTGAGCCCCGCGGGAGCCGGCGGAGGTGGCTCTGCCTCCCCTGCGCACCGCCGGCCGCCTCCAGCCCCTCCGGGGGTCGTTCTTACTGTGCCAATTGAAAAAGACAGAACCAACACCGTCTTTACGGCGTCCGAGCTCCGACTAAAGCGTGTCGGGACGGCAGTATCTCTGCAGACCCTACCCTCGCCTTCATCCTTCCCCTCGCTCATTTTATTTGTAAGTCTTTTGCCGCTAACGTTAGTTATACGGAGAAGCAGCTGCGGGCTATAGAGAGGAAATCTCTACAGCCAGCCGTATACAGGGAAGGGGAGGACTCGGCCGGAGCTGTCATCACACCGTATTTCGGTGCCCGGAAGGCAGGGCAGCCCCGGCCGAGGCGGGCCAAGGAGCGGGCTCGGCGGCGGGCCGGGCCGTCGGGTCGCCTGGTGCGGGGCTGAGCCGGCCGCTGCCGGGGTCTTGCCAGGCTCCCTCTCGCCCTCCGGCTCCCCACTGCGATCTGAAGCCTCCCCCTATTCCTCACACTCGTCTCCGGGTCTTGGCTGTCCCCCTGGCCGCGGGTTTGCGTTTTCCCGCAATCGCACTCTGCAGTGCGAGCTGCAAGGGATTTCCTCCGTGAGATTTCACGCTCATCGACCCGCCTCACCTTAACAGACTTGCGACACTCTTCGGTTTTGTACGGCTTCTCTAAAATAGATCTGTTTAGATTTGTAAACTGTCAGGAGCAGAGAGTACAGCCCGAACCGCCCGTGCCCTGCGGCTCTTCTCCAAATTAGCAGCTCATAGCTGGAAACGAAGGAAGCGTTTCGCCACCTTCGTTGCGATTAACGAAAATTCCCTAGATCCGAAAAAGAAGTGACTAACAAGTACTGAGATGAGCCCCGCCACCCGAGCACCAGCTGCGGCTGCTCCTTCGCAGTAGCCCAAGACCACTCCGGTGCCGCTTGCCCCGGGCCGGGCGCGCCCCCGCTCCCCCCCCCGCGCCTCCCCGAGGTGGCCACGCCGAGCGGTGCTGTGTGGGGAAACGAGCGTCCCCTCTGTCGCGCCCTGCCCGAGTTGCGGCACGAACGAATGCGGGAGGGGGCTGCGGCGGTGAGCCGCCCGCCTCGGCCCGGGGGCCAGCCCGGTGTCTGCCTCTTCACCCCAAAGGTGTTTGCGGGGTGCCGGGGGAGCCCGCTCTTCTCTCCAACGACGCTCTCGCTCGGGGTGGGGGCGAGAGACGGCGGAGCTCAGCGGGACATGCCGAGCGTGCAGGGCTGAGGACTCGTACCCCGAGGCACGAATACTTTTAATTGCAACGATTTACGTAAATTAGCAAGATATCAGCCTTTCTCCGAGCACAGCATCACCCGCCCACGTCCGCCACCACCGCCTCCCAAACTCTCCAAGTTCCTGCGGCCGGCGGAGACCAGACGGGAGCACAGACCCCAGCAGAGACGGGAGGACAGAGCCGCCTCCGAGCGCCCTCCCCGGGACGCAGCGCTCAGCCCCAGCCCCGCCGTCACCGCCGCGCTCGTTCCCCAGGACGGCGCGGCTCATTAGCGACGGACTTCTGTGCAGAGCAGGGGGCCCTTCTCCTGCTAAATCCGAACCTTGCCTCTTAACAGACAGCCTCATCTTTGTACGCAAACCGCCCTTGTAAATTAAACCACCGGCAAACGCGTACGGTTCTGCGGCACAAGGCAGCAGCTCCCGCCGGCTCCCGGGCTGGCGGGACCGCGCTGGGGATTTATAGTTTTCTGTGCAAATAACCGAAGGCTGCGGATCTGCTCAGAGAAAAGGGGCAGACAGTGCAGGGGATTTCGAGCGAAGATAAACAACAGAGGTTTTATTGAACTGTAAAGGCTGAAAACGCCGTTGAACAGATCGAGGAAACGCACCCTAATACACAGGAGCAGCAAACGCCCCACAGCCCAGCTCCAGCAAACGGCAGGCAGCTCAGAGCCTCCCCGGCCGCCCCACGAACCGGGCTTGTCCCTGTCCCTGGCGAAAGCCCTTCAGTCGGAAAGCTGCAAGAGGCTGACCGGGTAACGCTCAGCCTTTTTGAGGCTTTACCGACCGGGCTGAGCAGGGCGCTTTCTGCAGAGGGGACACACATGGGCCACCGGGGCAGGAAATGGCCAAATCCTATCGCTTTTCCTCTCGCAAGCAATCCTATCGTCTTTTTCCGTGGCCTTAAAACTTTGCTTGCCTATATGTGCAAACACTTACAAAGAGCTTTCGGGGCCAGGGCTGGTACTTGGCCCGCGATGGGACGCCCCACGTCTGTGGCTGCCTGCCCGCTCCCTGCAGGTTCAAGGGTGGACGAAAGTGGCCCGCCACCCGGGGCAGCCCCGGTAGCCTCGCAGAGGCAGCGCCGTCCAAGCTGGACGTGGCTTCCCGGCGCAGCGGAACGAGGCAGATGCCTCCCCGGCAGATGCCGGGTCAGCGGGGGCCTAGGGATGCTGCCCGGAGCCTGCCCGCCTGTCTGCTGCCCGCTGGGCTCCGCGGAGCTGGCCTCTCTCTGCTTCCACAACCTCCGACGGCGCCATCCCGGTGTCCCCCCGTTCCCAGGCGGCGGTCAGAGCGTGGAGCGGGCCGGCAGCATGTGCCCGGCCGCCTGCGGGGGCTGCCACCCCCCAGCCCCGCAGTGCGGGCGCAGCCGCCGCCGGCGGAACCGCCGTGGCCCCGCTGGCTGCGCGGCCGCCATGCTCGGGCGCAGCGGTGCCCGGGCGCCACGCACCGCTGTCAGGCAGTGAGCGCGATTCCGCCTGAAGCCTCCTCTTCTACCAGCGCAAGCGTTTTCCCCGGCCTGAGGCGCCGGCAGCCCCCGGCTCACCCCGCTCCCCTCTGCCAGGGGCCGCCGGCCTGAGCGCAGCCAACGCGCTCCCGTGACAAATTTCAGGTTTGGAAAGGGACGGGTTAGCGGTATCCGCCGTTTGAAATCCCATTACAAAACCAGACCAGACGCAGTGCTCGTCTGCTCCCCGTCACGGAATCACTCCAACTAAATCAGCATCTGAGAAGCGAGTTTGTCCCCAGCGGGGACGGCAGCTCTCGCTCGCTCTGCTCCGTGAACCGCTGCACTTCTGCCCCGGGAAGTGCCTTTCGGCCACGCCGCCCCCGCGGGATGTCACGGTTATTTCCTCCTGCCCAGCGTGTCGCTGGGGGCCCCTGGCACCCCCGGCCCCACGGGCGCCGGGGCTCAGCCCGCGCCGCTGCCCCTCGCAGGGGTCCCACGCCACCGCAGCCTCCCACCCTCCGAAAGACGAAACGCTCCAAGATCTCTGCGCTTCGTCAACACGCCGGAGTATTTGACAGTCACAATTACCTGTAAATATTCTGACCGTTTTGTATACGAGACGCTTTTTTAGCCTTAAGCCTGGCAAGTCTCACCTGAGAAGAACTGTAACACTACCGCGACTTTACCGCGGCAGACGGCAAACATCAGCGCTCCGCTCTCGGAACTGCGTGGCAATGCTCCCTCCCCGGCACCGCAGAGCCCAGGAGCGGGGCACACAGCTACCACTTCCCTCTCTCCGCACCCTGAAACGCAACAGCTAAAGGCTTGATGAAAAATGCTAACGTTAAGGCGACATCTCAAATTAGTGACAGAAAAAGAGGTGCCTACTATGAAATCATCCTTTCGGACAGAACAAATCGGTTCACACACGGGCAGATAAGGTGCCAGACTTTCTAACATATTTGCAACCGCAGTTTAAGAAAAAAAAAGAAAAGAAAGAGATCTGAGCTGGTCACTACTACCTAAATTCCGATATTTCATAAACGGTCTTCCCAGGTTTTACTTCAGCCTCTCCCTTCCCTACCCATCACATCATAAAAATTAGCAGCGTGGAATTACCTGTCTGCTTCTTTGTGCCTCCTTCAAGTAAAGAAGGTAAAAGTCACTTCACCTATTAGCGTGTATAAGTAATAAAGAGGTGGTAACTTGGAGCTACCACATTTTGAAGATCGTGTCACATGCTTTAGCATAAATAAGGGTGTTATAGCCCTAGCGATTACTGGATCAATTCATCTGTGCAACAACTTGTGGCGCCTTCGGTTCTTAACAGGTATTTGTTCTGTCCCTGGGAATAGCTCTGTACATCCCGCCTCGCTAAGATGAACATAAACAACGGCAGCACCTCGGTTTCTGGGGTGCCTCTGCGCGCGTTTACCGAGGGGGAAGGCGGTTTGTCAGCGCCTTGGGTCTGTATCAACCTATTTTGAACCAGATTCGACGGGATTTCTCGGGCTGCGGCATCTCCCCCCGCAGCGAACACAAGGCGGGATGCAGCGGCTCCCGTGCGTGCTCTCACCGAGAGGGTCGTGGCGTGCGGCTCCAGTCTCCCCTCGCACAACGGGGAGGGATTTGCCCAACTTTCGCAAAGTTTCGCAGCCCTGGGCTTGCAAGAGAGGGGCTGCTCTAGGGCCCAGCCACCCCGCCGGCCAGCTCCGCAGGCTTTTCACAGAGCTGCCTCGATCCGACGGAGGGGCGGCGGGAGGAGCACACGCCTCGGCGGGGTGAGCTCTTGGCACCCCGCGCCCCGGCGGCTCCCGCCTCCGCCCCTCTGCTTGCCCCGCTCCCGGGGCCGGGGGAGCTCCAGCACCCGCTCGGGCCAGTCCGAAGCCGAGCCGGCTCCTCGGCAGCCTGGCAGCGAGACGGGAAGCGATACCTCCCCGGGCAGACACTGTTGCTTGTGCTGGTGGGAGCTGCTGCACTGAGTAGGAAGGGGATACAGAGCTTCGTCAGGCACCGGACTGACGGGGAAGCCCCCCACGCAGTGGGAGCCGGGCTCCGGCTCCTATGGGATGGAAAGAGGACGGACCCGCTCCTGCCACTCCGGGAGGGGAGTGTCAACGGCATCCAGGCTTTGAGGCTTTCAGCCTCGGCCACTCTCTGTGACCGCCGCGGGAGCCGGGCGACGGCAGGATGGCAGGTGCTGCGGGGCCAGGCGCGCCCCGAAGCCAGAACGGCAGGAGACAGGGCTGGAGGCGACCCCCGTCCCCTCGGTGCGGCGGCGGCCCTCCGCCCCGCTCGCCCTTCGAGGGCAATACGAGAGGGACGGCCGTGGGCCGAGTGTGCGAGCAGGGGAGCGGGCAGCAGAAGACCCCTTCCCGGCCAGCTGAGCGCCGCCAGCCCCCTCCACTGCTTCTCTTAGACGTTACGAAGGCCAGTCGGCCCCCCGCACCCTTCCCCTCGCACACCGCCGCAGCGCAGGGCTGCGGGAGAGCGGGCAGCCCCTGCAGATGGGCACCCCCCGAGCCACCTGTGCGTGGCAGAGGCCGCGGGGCTGGAGGGCTGAGCTCAGGGATCAAGGCAGCCTCTCGCCTCTCCCCGGCCCTCTGCAGACGAGGATGACCGAGCTGAAGCACCATCAGGCCGGTGGCCTGACCACACCAAGTGCCCAGGGCACGGGGCCTTCCCACTCCCGCAGCATGCCCTCTCAGGTGGATGCTTCCCAGCCTCCCTGCTTCGTGTTCACAAAACGCTGCCACCACTATCACAGCGTGTCGGCTCTCCCTGCAAAGACTGGTCCTGGCAACTGGATGGGAGGGTGCAAAGCCGCATTGGTAACCCCGTCCTTACGTCTGCCCTTGGCCTCCTCACCCCACTCAGGGTCCCTCAGGCAGGTTATGGTGGCCTCTGCACACCTACAAATGGAGGCGGTTGTCCCAGGTTTTCATGATCGGGTGCTTTCCTCCGATCTGCAGGGATGTGTATCTGTACCAGCTGGAGAACTGGGTGGGGGTTGCAGGGGAACCGCACGGCCAGTTTAGCCTCAAGAAAGACGGAGGCACTGATGTCTCCGCCACACAACCCGCCCGGACCCATCGTTTCTCACCCGTCCTGCCGTTTGTGCCCTCCCTCCCCACGCCGGAGCTCGCCGGGCCCTGCCTGTGCCTGTGGCAGGGACCCTGTCAGCAGCTACGCGCCTGCCCGAGAGCTGGCACCGGGGCGGGCGTGCCGCCCATCCTCACTGCCCCTAGCCTGGCAACTAGGAGTCTCGAGGGGTCAGCGGCCACCGGAGCACACAGCCGCGGGCCCCTCTGCCGGGCGCGGAGCTCCGTCCCGGTGCCCGGGCGGGGAACCAGCCCCGGGCTGCGCCGGGCGCACAGCGGGGCTCCGCGCCGGCAGCGCGGGGGCGAGGACGGGAGCCTTCCTGCTCGCAGGCTTCCCGAGCCCCGCCGAGGCTGGGAACCGAGCGCCCTGGGAGCCCCTCCCGGCACATCTGCCTCTGCGGCGACCACAGACAAACATTTGCAGACGAGTCGCAGGCGCACGAACCAAACCAGACCTCCAGCTCCGTGTGGCAGCCGGGGCGGCCAAGCCCGGAGCAGCCCAGAGACCGCTGCCCGCCGCCCCCTCCGGGTCTCAGCCCCGTTAACACCGGGAGAAGCCGAGAGCCGGGCGGGCGCGAGGGTGTTGATGAGGAAGCGAACCAAATAAATCACTTTCTCAATTTCCACCTTGATTATATGGTCCTGCTTTTATGGGCCCGCCCGGCAGCCTGTGCACACACAGTTACACCGCTTTCGAAAGCTTCAACAGTAAAACCCAACGAACCCGGAGCGCACGCCCGCTCCCCCAAAGCAAACAGGGGAGCGCAGCGCCCGGCCAGCCCGGCCCCGCCGTGCTGCCCTCGGCGGTGTTACGGCCTTGGATGTCTTTCAGCTTGGAAAAAGAGAGGAGAGGAAGTCTGAGGTCTATTTATATTCATATATTTTCATTAAGACAATTAAGTAACCCGCACAATGCAGCAGCCCCTCCCGCTTAACAGTTTCCTCATTTCTGCCAAGACAGTTTACTCACTGTGGCTACAACAAGCTTCCTCATCTCTTCACAAAAATTAGAAACAACAGCTAATAAAGAAGCAAAATAGGAGGTAGGCTTCATGGGAAGCCAGGCGTGGAAAGTAACTGTGCAACTGCCAGGCTGTATTTCTCTTTCACACATTCATGACTGATGGATCATGTACAGCTCATTTCCTCTAATTCTTAAAGACTAGGCCTAGGCTGCAGCTGGCCAGCTGAGTGGACATATATAGTGGGTAAGACCCTCAACTGGCAGTGGAGTGACTTTTCTCTGGGAAACAGCAGTGGGGGGCACTGGTAGCTTACAAGTCAGTTCCCCACTCCCCAATTCTGTACAATCAACCCAGCAAGATGGTGGAGTCTGAGGAGATCTGGGCTACGTGCCTTCCCAGAGGCCTCCTTGGAACACGGCTCCTACATTTTTTGAATCTCCAAGCGTAAAAAGAAGTAGAATATACAATGGCATGTATTTGTTTTGAATCCTTTTGGTGATTCACATTGCA
This sequence comes from Nyctibius grandis, assembly GCF_013368605.1. Lineage (NCBI taxonomy): Eukaryota > Metazoa > Chordata > Aves > Nyctibiiformes > Nyctibiidae > Nyctibius > Nyctibius grandis. Next base: position 7,702,805 of record NC_090666.1, read on the forward strand.
ACCAAGAAAAACTACACAAATTACCAAGTTTCCTTTTGAGATAATTTCCACCAATGCCTGCAAATAATGACAGCAACTGTTTGTTTCGTTGGTTTTTTTTTTTTTTTTGCACTTTCCTATAAATCAAATCATACACAGACATGATACATTCACAACTCCCTCTAAATACTTGTAGCTGATGGTTAAAACAAGCCATGGTTTAAACGTTAATAGGGAGACCTGAAGAACTGTGACAGAGGTGAGAGAGATCAGTGAGTTCCTGTCAGCAATGAGCAGTCGGGAGATGGGTAGAAGAGAGCAGTCCTGTCAGTACTCCCCTGGTGTGACCTGCCTTAAGAAAAGCTGCAAGACAAACCATCTTATTAGACAAGAGAGAATCGACTGAGGAGGAAAGCATATATAAACACTCCACCTGCAGCAAAGAAACTCCTTGTCATGGCTCATAGTCAACTGCCAGACACAAAGCTGTGAGAAACCATGTCACTGTTCCTGTGTTCATGAACTTCAGTGTTCAACATGCAAAATGGAGGAGGTGATTATAAGAGATATCAGGGGATACCTGAGATACCCTAGATATAACTGTATTTAGGACCCTATCTCAATGCTATCGACTTATGTCTTCCATAATTCAATTCCCAACACAATTTTAAATGCAAAAAGATGGTTTTTTTGTTGTTTTTGTTTGTTTGTTTGTTTTAATTTCCTGCCTTAAGCAACAGCTAATAAAGACAATATTAGGCAGTTTGCTCCCTTTCCTTTCAGTAGTTCCTGTTCAGTACAAGTTGAAGTGACCACAGTGAATAATTTGTCTTTGGGTCAAGGTCATGATCCCGGGTCAGCCTGAACACACCACTGCCTTTGAAGCCAACGGGAGTCTTGCACAGGGGCAGCTAAGGGATCACGCCACTCGTTTGTAGTGCAGTCTGGAATGCTTTAGAATGAGAAATCATTATAAGATCTGAACTTATTGTCCTGATACATCCTTTTTGTAAATGGTAAAAAAATTATTGGTACCATGGCATACTGTTCTGTCTATATTCTCATGAGATCTCTGCTCTAGAAATAGTGCCAGCATTTCCTAAAAGTTCTTGGGTAATGACTGCTTGGATGCAGTTTCTATTGTGCTTGCTATTGCTCCTAGAAGAGTGGAGTTGCTGGAAGATGCATTTGGTTTTCCTTACTGCTTTGTAAAAGGTTTTGGGGTTGTCGTTTTTTTTTCTATAAACAATTAAAAATAGCTTGTCCTCTAAAAAGATGTCTTTTCAAAGCACTAGAATGAGTGCAAGCAGGGGAAACAGCCTTTGAAAGAAAAATGACTTTGGACAAGTTTTGAATTTCAAACATAGTCTTTGTTTATATTTGACTGACAAAATGCCTCTCAAATATTCTTTGAAAGGTGATTACATTAGGCAGGGGCTATTTTAGCAATTTCACATCTCATAGCACTATTGTATACAGGGATCTGTCCACCCACTTCCCTCGCTACAGTCACAGCTCCTTAAGCCTTTGTTCAGCTATCCTTCATCACTTCTAAAGTCATGCAAGCTTTCTCTTTTCTTGCAAATTAAAGTCAACCTTTTCCACACCACGAAGTCTTTTCTAGGACTTCTGGTGGGCTGCAGAAACCCTTTTGGCCAGTTGGTGATGTTGTGTTTAGAGGTTTGTTGCAATACTTTGCTTAGATCTGGGCAGAAAATGTTTTCCTGGTTTAACAAAATTTTCAGGATAACAAAAAACAATTTGCATTTCAAATCACAACAGAAAGTTGAAATTTTGAATGTTTCATCTTTTAAGTGGAAAAAAAAAATTAGCTTGCACTGCAAGTTCTTTCCAAATTACAGATCCTTCCTTCTCCATTCTATTTTCCTGTCATTTAGGAAAAGGGCATGAAGCCCCTCCCATGAAGGCACCACACAGCCATGACAAAGCGGCACATTTAGTTATTCCTAACATCAACTCAGGTAGTGAAAGCTTTAATACCCGTTTGAGTTCTGGAGTGCCAGGAAAGCTCTCACTGTTTTTACTTTCTGCATAGTCTCAACACCACCATATTTTCATGTTCCTGCTACACTTGTGCATCTCCACTGCAATCAAAACTACATTTGTTGACACATTTCAAAGGTTTTAAATACTTTTTAAATATTTCTAATATACTCTTATCAAGGTGAATTCTGTACCAGCTTGGGATCCATCAATACTAGTAAATACCTCATAGTTTTAGGAACATTCCTGGGCCCCAGAACACAATGGCCTGTGCCACCAGAGACTGAGACCACTTCTTGGCACGGTTTTGGCCTAGGCCAACTAGCACTATCTGAAGTAGCTCTTGGGCATATCTCAAGAGGTAGCCCAGGCCAGACTTCAACACCAAAAGGCAATTCACATGAGGGTACCTTGTTTTGGTCAGCAAGACAGCAGAACAGTGTCGATGGAGACTGTTGTGGGCAAGCTAGCCCCAGTGACAGAACCCTTCTGATACACTAGTACAGACATTGCTTCTGCCAGTCCTGCATAAGAAAGATGGAGCAGCACGAGCCGAGCATCAGCTCAGGCTTTTGAACTCCAGGCTCCTGCACCCTGCTGTAAAAATGCACAGTGTAGTGCAATGCATATAAACCAGCCGAAGATGAACAAAAATGGCCACTCAGTGTTGCTGTGATGTGCTTCTGCACAGTTGTACCAGAGCAGAGGAAATCAGAATTTCGTTCTGTGTTGTGCTATCAATATTTAATTCTCTGTGTCATTACAACATCTGTCCTTTCTCAGGTACAGCAGAGTGGCAAGCTACGGTATAACATTTTAGTGAAAACATATCTACCAACATACCTACTTCTAGTAGTTTTGTGAACACGGGTAGAACTCCAAAACTCTTCCATCACACAGACAAGAAAAAGGCCTCATTGGTCTTCAACCCTCAGTCAATGCTCTCACCATTCAGATAATTGTTGGCAACCACATAAACAGATCGTTTTCATAAACTGATCCATTCTAAAATTGGCTCAGATTTTTTGATGTATTATTTCTCCTGGATACCATTCTAAAAATCTCATTATTTTAAGGGTAAACTCCTAGTCTAACTCCAATCGATGACAAAACTTCCATTTGTCTTCAACAGCGTCAGGATTTAATTAAGTGAAGCATTCAGACTCAGAAACACACTCAATATCTGCTTTTGAACCTGTAGCTTTTTAGACCAACCAGAGAGAAGACAGGCTTCTGCCTGTGCATTAGCTTTTCCTCTTCATGTTTTTAACAGTGACAGTAAGTCATAGAGAGAACAGGAAGGCAGGGAAACTGTACTGACTCTGACAATACAGTAAAGCAGAGCAGATCCGAGACAGAAAGCTATACAAGACTTACAACATCTGAGCAGTGGTGCAAGCACAGTTTCCTGATCGTACTTCCAGCAGCCAAAAGCAAAGCTCGTCATAACAGAAGAGACAGATCAGCGTGCCTTTTTGGGGCCTGATTGCAAATGCAGGAGAAACTTTGCTAAGGGCCCTCATGACATTCAATGAACCTAGATTAGTATCTGGAAGTCTAACTCATTCCCCATTCTGTTTTATCGCCCATTGGAAGGATTTCAGAATTTGGTGGAAGAAGAGGGGGCTGGAAATAGGAGGTGCTAACAGATAACTCTCAGATACTTAAAAGCACACGGATTCTCAGTAAAGAAAGAAGATTTGCTAAGAACTAGGAACAGTACATAAGACACATTTTTCCTTCCAATGTTATAAGAACAGATGAAATGCATTTTGCACATGCAAGTCTGGACCTATTCCTTCACTCTCCAGCACAAGCCACTGAAGACAGTGAACCCACACCAGCTGAAATCTGGCTTTCAGATATCAAGAATGATCCAAATTCTGCAGTGATGTGAAGGGTTTTATCTGCCCCACACAACAAGAGCCAGAGTGGTCTGGGAACAGTTTTGCCGGATGTGGGTTAAGGCTTAGTAGGGCTGAAGCTACATAACAAATAACAGAACTTATCCTCTGGGATGTAGTATTGCTATTTGACAACTTCCACATGAGCAGTTACTTACTCTTATTAATGTCCGGTGGAGCTCAAGTCTCATTAGCTCCTGTTTAAAGAGCTGGTCTAACAGCCTGGCTACTCAGAGGCTTGGGCTACATGCTTAGTTTTGCTCCAGTTCTCTGTTCACGGAGAGATCTCTTGGGTGGGGTGTTCAGAAGCACGTTATGGACACAGGAGAACAAGTCTGACTAATCTTCTGCCAGACGCATCCTCCTAAGTCACAAAAGCACAACTGAGAACCTCTCAAGTTACCTCTTATTTTCTACTTCTGTAAAAGGAAACAAACCTGACCTACTTAGCAATCTTAGAGAGATCTGTAAGGATGCGTTTGCTGACAATTGTAAAGTCTTAACACTGAACTTGCCAAGGCAGCTCTTGCCCTTTCCTCGAGTAAGGAAGAGCCAACTGCCTGCAGAACAGTCACATTTCTGTTCTCTATGAAGGCAGGCTTGAGAAAGACAACAAGGATCCTGCCCTGCTGCTCCCCAGCTTCTCACCCTCCACATGCACCAAGCCTCATTTTATGCAAGGGGGAAGTGAGGCAAGGAGCTGAATGACTGCCCAAGGCTATGCAGCCTTCCTGATTCCCCGTGCTGTATGTTCTTCCAGACCAGGCTGCTTCCCAATCTGGGAAAACATTTCCAAAGTGCAAGGCAGAATCCAGACTCTCAGATTTTCATTTGATTTTGGATGATCTGCAAACTTTCCATATTTAGAATCATTTTGAACTGTCTGTTGGGACACAAATATTTGGATTACACATTTTGTCGGTCTCTTTTAATAGTAACATCTAGAAATTCCCTAGGAAAACTAGTATGTGCTTATTATCTCTACTTTCACACATTTAAAATATTTTAAAACTTCATTTGGCTCATCACCTGATCTGAATCAATAATCAACTCAATGTGGGAAAGAAGCTTCAGAAACAGGGTTGAATCTTACACATATCAATGGCAAAAGTCCCATTTCTACAGTTGCATCAGGAGTAGGTTTCTGTGCTGTTACACAAGTAACTAAGCTAAAATGTGCTAACCCTTTGCCATTCATTCATTTTAAGGACCAATTTACTGAAAGTTTATCCACAATAAATACAGTTATAAGTATTTCCTTTTCTACACTGACAATTGTTGCTGTAGAGAATGTTCAAACATTGAATAAGCCTTCAGATGATTCCCTTCTCATCTATTCTGTTTCTGAAGTCTGGGATTTGTGCAGCCTGATGCAAAATTAAAACAATCTTGTTGATAAAGTCAACTAGAATTTGGAATAAGTAACACTAAAAAAAAAGTTTTGCCCAATCTTTGTGTCTTCTGTTGCTCTTTGGGTTACTCCATCAGGCCCCCTTAAATTAAAACTAAGTCATTTCTGTCTCACACAAAATACTTTTGCTGTTACTAAATCAAAGGAGTTCATGAGCTGTCAGTATCATCATATCAACAAAACAATGCAGCCCCTTCTACACAGGCAAAATCAGTAGCTAATATCAAAGAGGAAAAGTTCTAAGCAAACTTTGCCAAGCAGGCACATTTACTGCTGTGTTTTTACTCTCCTTCCTTCAGGTCATAAACTCCAAAAACACCAAAGATTATCAGTGCAACAAAAATTAAAAATCAGATAACCCTGACAAGATACAAGGAACCTGACAAAATGGAAAAAAAAAAAAGGGGCGGGGGGGCCGGGCCTTACACACAGTGAAGAAACTCCAACTTGTTTACCAGTATCTACAGCAAGACGAATAATGGTCAACTATGAATAAACTCAGAAAGCCTGGAAGAACATAGGAACCAAGCCTGGGATCCAAGACTTCCAAAGGGCGACTCTTCAATAGACATACAGAGTTTTATTCCCCTGAGATATTCAGCAGGGTAATAAACGAAGCCACTCAACTACTGTTCAGACAGAGCTGCCTCACTAAGGTACCTGCCTTGAAGACATCATCAGTTTTCATGTTTGTGCCACTGGCTAAGCTACAAGTCTTGGATAAACTCATCAGCATTTGCTAGTTTCCAGCTGATGTTCACCTTGACTTTAGATGGATGCTATTGTTTTTGGTGACTTATTCTCTTGCAGATCCTTCTGCCTTAGGGTTTAGAGACATTCAGTTTAAACAGGTGGCTATAATTAATTATTCAAAATGATCTTTAGGAATTTTGATTTTTTTTTTTCTACTGACAGTGCATTAGTAATAAGAGTTGTACAAAAATAAGGCAATTGCATGCTGTTTGGGGTATTTGTGATTAAAAAAACATGCTCTAGCTCATTGTAATGTTTCTGTAGGCTGGCATTCTTTGTGAGAAATTTATTTCTTGTGACTGCTTTGGTTTTATGTTAGTTGTATATTTTAAGAACAACATCCGCTAAAGCAGTTTAATGTGAGAAATGGAAATCTACTTACCTCAAGAAAGTGAAACCATAAGTGCATTTAATTTCTAATTTCATGTGAACTGCATTTCTAATCTCATCTCCCTGTCATTCTCAGTGGATCTTTAGCAAATACTTGGTTGCTAGTGGAAAAAGTCCAGAATGGTCAGCCAAGAAGATTATTAAAAAACAATTAGGGACAGTCAGCAGATGAGGATGCTACAAAGTACTGTTCTAACAAGCAACAGTATGAAGAAGTTGGAAGAGTACCAGGAGCTAAAATGCACATACAGAACCCATTATTCAGCATATATAATATACTGTATTCTTGAACTTGCAAAGAAGTAGGCTAAGTCTAGCATTCAGTTAAAGAATTTCTTGAAAAGAGAAGATAGGGAGCTGCAGCATGAGGGTCAGCAGCCGTCAAGTTTCCATACAGCTCCTGCTGTAAACAGAAACAATGGAGAAGGTAAAGAGATCTTTGCACTACCTGTTTTTTTCCCCATTTCCCTCCAGCAGATGAGGTATTTGGGGACAAATACAATTCTAGACACAACTGTTTCTTCACAACATTTTCCAAACAACACTTTTCATTCTGAGATGTTTTTTTCAGTTAAAATGTAACCAAATTAAAACCCAATGGTTTAAAAACGAGGCAAATAGCTCCAAATGAGAAAAAAAAAAAACAAGCAAGCAAACAAAAATCAGAACACCAAACAAACCAAACCAAAAAACCAACCCCAAAAATTTATCCTTTGATTTCAATATATATATTTGGAATACATCAGGTTAACCTTCTCCAAAATTTTATTCTATTCCTTTAACGACCACAAAAATATTTCAGTCTGACCTGAAGTGCTTCTCTTCCTGGGTGGATTGTTTGTTTCCTGATTCACAAGACTTATTATTTTCAAGAAGCAGCATGGGCTAGCCAGGGCTGAGTTTAAATAGAGTCCTTGGTCCCACGGGCAGGGAGTGGAAGGGGAAGCCCCAGGTGGGGCTGATCAGGGCCATGAAGGCCTGTTAGTGCACTCACAGCCCTGACAATTACTCACCTAGCTCTAAGCTGTGGAAATAAATTAAAGAGTAAAATTTAAAATGAGGTTTTGATGTTCTGGAAGCAATGTGTACTTTCCCACTCATCCAGTGCGTTAGACCAGGTGAGATGTGGAGTACCTGTGCATATGCATATTTTGCTAGAGTGGAAAGGCATCATATGATCTATCTTCAGCCCCAACATTAATAATTCTAATTGGAAGGATTTTCTTTGGTAATGTGAGCACTGGAACTTCATCCTAATAGATAACAGTTGTAAATGCTATGGAGACTGAGCCAGACTTCGGTCAGTGGTGTGTGATGCCCACTACAATACCGAAAATCTGAGAAGAAATCCTGTGTCACTGAACTCATGCAAGAATTGCCACTGCTTTCCATGGAGCCATGATCTCGCCTCAGGCAAAAGCAAAACTGCAGAAGTTACAATATATGCTCTTCCACTCCAGCTCCCAGGAACAAGACCTGAATAGCAGATGTATTATGATTTATTGATATGCAAACTTGCACAAACCTTATAATCTCAGATGATAGCTGAGTGCTTTCCTAGTTGATAAACCATATTTGTGGAGCTTTTTCAAAGACGGCTCAAACTAATTTTTTTTCCTGAGTAAAATGTGTTGTCCAAGTATGAACTCTGAACAGCGAGAACTGTTCTCTTCAGATATACTGGACACACACAAGGTTCAGTTGGCGAAATCTGGTCACCGTTCCAAAGCAAACTTTACCTGAACTTGTACAATGAGTTTGGTTTTTTTCACCCCAAAAGATGTGTTTACTACTTTATTTAAATGGAAAAACAAGTATTTCTGAAAAATTATCTAAAAGAACATATTAGGAATCTGTTCTGTCACAGGAGACAGGGTAACATAACATAAGGACCATGGGCTAGTTAAAAGAAAAATCAAATATATTAGTAGAAACAGATTTAATTCATTGCTGAAAGCAACTGCCTGTAAAACATAATTCTACCTTTCATTCTTCTTTTCTGGAAGATGGAAAATCAACTTGCACATTTTGTTGGCTAGCACCTGACAGCAGTTTTACCAAGGGGAAGATGAGGCTTTTGTCCTTGCTGAGCACTGACCATCCTGGGACATGTCTCTGTATCATGCAATGTGGTCAGGACAGCCTTGTCCTGCTCCCCCTGCCCACATTTGGACGATTTGTGTTCACCCTAGAACAGCTGGTCAATTGTTAATTGTAATGCTGCCTCTTGCTGCCTTTGAAAGACCACGATGAACCCTGACAGTTGGCTGTTGTGCACTTACATTTTGAGGAAAACAAAAGCTAGGTCTTACAAATACTCTGAGAAAACAATATTCCTCTGTTGCAAAGAGGAACTGGGGGAACTGAGTCAACTAACAATTTGAAGGAGTAGATGAATGTCCTCATCTCATGGCCATACACCCCCTTCAGTTCATAGATGTAAATGCCATTGACAGCAATGTCCTCTGGAGTACCAGTACAGCAGAATTAGAAGGTCATTGAAACAGATGACTTTTCCATTCCTTTTTCACAGTTGTTTTTTTTTTGAACTTGGCATCTGTTTTCCCATGTGTACATACATATAAAGGGCGCTAACTCTAACAGTCTCTCTAGGCACATTTCTATGACGGAGATGGAGAAGACCCTTTCTTTGGAGAAAAGGACATCAAGATCTAAAGCACCAAACTTTCTCTTGCTTTCAAATGCCTTGAACTGCTGCAGTTATGTGACACAGCCTGACAGCTGGCTCAGCTGACTCGTCACACTCCTTCACAGGTGAGAAGGTAACTGCTTAAAAGAGAGAATCAAGGCCACAATTTGCAAAGCACCTCTGGGTCCTTTCAATATATTGTGTACATCATTTGTACACATGTGTTTGTGAGATGGGGGAGGCAGGCCTGGGAGAGGTATAAACAAATACGAATATAATTAAACCTAAAAACTAATAAGAAGAAAGATCTATAGGAAGGTAATATCACCTTATAGTTTTGCAAGTTATTTTTAAGTACTCTATAAAATCGGTGAGAATTTGATTGTGGTATTCACAGTTGTGATACTAATCACTGGGCTCAGTAACAACACAAATCTGGCCTCAGGTTTATATTGATTGAACATCTGTTCAATCAATAAAAAACCATAACCCATTCCTTTATTTCATCTAGTCTCAGAGTCTGTTGACCCGTACATTACATCTGACGTTAAGCACTGCAGTTTGTCCTGTTCACTGCAGGAATGGCTCAATGCACAAAGAATCATGTAGCCCTGCTGCCTTTTTCACACTGTGAGCTGAGCCCACTGGTGCTGCTGTACTAACCAGCCAGGACAGATGCCGAATGAGAAATCCTTCTGACAGAGCTCATGAAGCATTTTGCTCCTGGTCAAAACCTGCAATGAAAGGGGGTGGAGGGAAGCAGGGGATCAATGAGTAATATTTGTATAGCAGCAAGGACTCACAGGCTGTGGCTTTTGGGCCTTGGGACCAGGAATTTACCACCTGGGCTGCTTTGGATTGCATGCCAAGGCCCTGAGTTTGGACCTAGACCCAACAAATGCTCAGTCTCCATAGCATTTACAACTGTTATCTATTAGGATGAAGTTCCAGTGCTCACATTACCGAAGAAAATCCTTCTAATAATCCCAACAGATATGGAAAAAAGGCTTTATCGAATTAGGTGAACGGGGTATTCATTTTTAACCTTCATTCCAACTCACAGAAGTGGCCAAAGAGCTTGTTCTCTTATAACACTAACAAAAAAAGCAGAGAATGTTTTTACAAAAAATACCTGATCTGAACAAAATGAAAGAAGATACAAAAGAAAAGAAGATACAAAAGACAAAAAGACATAGAACAAAGACTGCTATTCCTCTTTCTCTTTTGTGAATGTAGCTTGTACATTATTATCTGCATGTCAGGGACTTGTGCACCTCATGAAATTAAAATAAAATTGGTAGAATACAGTGAATGAAGAACATAATAGCTTCACTTTCCTGTGGAGGTGCACGCATGCACACGCACGTGTGTGCACTCACACACACAGGAACCCTCTTAGTGAAGCAGAAGCAAGGGCTGGGAGCAGAACTGCTGCTTGCCAGGGCTTGTCTTTGTCCTCTTTAGTCTTACCAAAATTCCAGATTTTTCACAACCTGGTTCTTTGAGACACCCCTCTAGTCCTACAATAGAAATCACAAGCTTGAAGTTCTGATACCCAAAGAAATGACAGAGATGGAACAGGGGCAGGTTTCAAGGAAAAGATCAGGTTCAATCAGAAGGCAGGCATGTGTTTTTCTAACTGCCAGGAGTTTTGGCAGTTTACCAAACATTTTAAGGAGATATTACTAGAAGCAAGTGAAAAGTAAAAGGTAAATTACATCTTTAGAAACATTAGTATGACACCTGCCAGGCAGTACTCATCCACATTATTAACAAAAATTTTGCTCCCAAAATTTTCATCTGTTTAAAAACGGTTTCCCCCAGCCTGACTTTGACAGATAAAACTATTTATTAAGGAAAAAAAAAGCTCCAATAATATCATGCAGGGTGTGTTTCAGAGGTTAATTCCACTTTGCCTTCAGAATATTTTCTTTTGCGGGTTTTACTTATGTCTCAAACTCCACTGACTGTACCTTCAATTCTGGAAAATACAATAGGGCAAACAAGGCAGACAAGTAGCATCTGAGTTTCCTGGGTATCTGCGTTTTCTGGGATATTTCCCTATAGAAACAAACAATGGAGCCCTGCATAAATATTTTTCTATGGGAGCACTGCCTATATAGCACTGATGAAGCCTGACATTTTACATCCCAATAACAAGGATGTATTCTGGAGGAAGGTATTTTAAAGACTGCTCTTGACTCTGCCCTGGAATGTCTGTGTGTAGCAAAGCAAATGATTGCCCTGAGGGGATTTTCCCACTGCTCATAAAAAATGTCACAGCCTAGCCTTGTCCCATCTGTACTGTGCTTTCTCAGGGCAACACCACTGCAACCCATTTGGAGAAGCCTATGCAGTAAATACTGATCTTTCAAACATTACACATAACAGTGGTGATTTTTTTTTTCCATTTAAAATGTTAAGAAATGAATATATTAAAAGCAGAGCACAAAATGGTGCTTTACCTGCAAAAAGTAGCAGGGCCAGATCTGTGAAATAGCAGATTCAGATCCTATCTTTGTTTGAAATGAAAGGTTGAAGGAAACAGAGAATCAGCAAGAGAAATGATGTGTGTGTTTGCACAAACATGCATGGCCCTTACAGTTCTACTAGAATTGCAGCTGATAATACAATACAGACCCTCAGGGGTCCATACTGGGACCAGTACTGTTTAATATCTTCATCAATGACATAGACAGTGGGACCAAGTGCACCCTCAGCAAGTTTGCAGATGACACCAAGCTGAGTGGTGCAGTTGACACGTCTGAGGGATGGGATGCCATCCAGAGGGACCTGGACAAGCTCGAGAATTGGGCCCATGTGAACCTCATGAAGTTCAACAAGGCCAAGTGCAAGTCCTGCACGTGGGTCAGGGCATCTGACCAATACAGGCTGGGGGATGAAGGGATTGAGAGCAGCCCTGCGGAGAAGGACTTGGGGGTGATGGTGGATGAAAAGCTGGACGTGAGCTGGCGATGTGCACTTGCAGCCTAGAAAGCCAACTGTATCCTGGGCTGCATCAAGAGCAGCGTGGCCAGCAGGTCGAGGGAGGTGTTTCTGCCCCTCTGCTCTGCTCTGGTAAGACCCCACCTGCAGTACTGCATTCAGCTCTGGAGCCCTCAGCATGGGAAAGACGTGGACCTGTTGGAGTGGGTCCAGAGGAGGGACAGAAAAACGATCAGAGGGATGGAACACCTCTCCTATGAAGAAAGACCGACAGAGTTGGGGTTTTTCAGCCTGGAGAAGGCTCTGAGGAGACCTTATTGCAGCCTTTCAATACTTAAAGGGGGCTTATAAGAAAGACGGGGACAGACTTTTTAGCAAGGCCTGTTGCAATAGGGGTAATGGTGTTAAACTAAAAGAGAGTAGATTTAGACTAGATAGAAGGTAGAAATTTTTTACAATAAGGGTGGTGAAACACTGGCACAGGTTGCCCAGAGAGGTGGTAGATGCTCCATCCCTCGAAACATTCAAGGTCAGGTTGGATGGGGCTCTGAGCAACCTGATCTAATTGAAGATGTCCCTGCTCACTGTTGGACTAGATGACCTTTAAAGGTCTCTTCCAACCCAAACTACTCTATGATTCTATGAACTCTGCCCTACCTGACTCACCTCGTATCCTTACTGGATGTAGGGAGATCAGAGGTCTGGCACAAGAAGTACTTCTAGTGAGGGTGGCCTCCAAGTCAATCTATTGGCTACAGCGTTTCACCCACACATAACCTGCAAGGCAGCACGCAGCATGGTTCCTTCTACCACAGTGTTTCACCAGCCCTGCATGCATACTGGGCATACTGAAAAACTCTACGGGCCCATGCAACTTTCTAATTTGTAATGACATCAATATAACAAGCCAAACATGCCCACAGCTATCAGAGGAACAGTCCACTAGAGCACAATCACTAGTCTAATATTTGCAATTAAATGCTTGTTACAACCACATGGTGGCCGCCAGGAAGCTTTGAGAAGTGGCAAGAACAAGGCAAAGGTCAAATATCACAGGTCAAAATATCTGTAAGGGAGATAGCAAGGAATTCTTTGTTTTATACCCTTGGACTTACCTCCTTTCACTCCCTCCTTCCCATACAAAATAATGCTGTCCATGAATCTCCCCATAGTCATTCCATCAGAGATTTCCACTGCACTTCTCTGAACATTTCCTCATTGTTGTGTCCATTTAGATATGAGATAGGTTAAGGGGAACATGACATATAACATGAGCTTGTGCTTTTGACAAACTAGAGATAAGCTTGTACATTTTGCCCTGATTCACTCTTTCAACATGCTTCTTGTTAGTAGGCAAATCAGGCCAGATTTGACTTGGGTCTGTGCAGATGTGAATCTCCAAGTTAAAACTTTTTGATTCAGCAATCTAAAACCTTGGGGAATACAGAGACCATTATACACACTCTAATTCTTGGGGCCTTTTTTGCCTGGTCTGAAATCCCTGTTTGTCTCTCACTTTCTGCACAAGAGGATGGCACTCCCTGTAGAATCAGAAAATGGGCAGAACTGGGAACAATGGATGCTGACAAGCACACTATCATTATAGGTATTTATGTGCTGAGTTTCAAATTGATAGTACCTTCATTTGTAACTTTTGCTCATCTGTTCACTATTATTAAATGAGCTCAGAAACCAGAGGAGATTTGAGAGCAACAGAGGGTAATTACACACTTTAGGAGAAGATGTTTTTCATCGTGGGTTTAGAACATAACAACCTATTAAAAAAACAGCAGAAAGAATGTGGGTATTTCAATTCAGCTACATTGCTGTCCTCAGAGAACAGGCTCATTAGAAAACCTACTTCTCATTTTGATTCTAACTAAACGTAAAAGCATTGCAAAGGCTACGAAAAGTTTTTCCCTTAAATACTTAACTCTGCTTCATGTAGACTTTTGAAAATCCTGTATTTAAATAGTGAATTTGTGTTGTTGATGAACAATCTTAAGATTTTTAATTTTGTTGAGTGATTTATCTGTTTACTTTCGTAACATCCATCTGTACAGGAATTTGTCTAGTCTGGCTGTAAAGTGGCTCTGGGTGTTTTATTTGATCTAGCATCAAAAAGCTAAATATTTTATAACAGTGAAGTCAGCACTGGAAAACACGTATATTGAGGACGAGGATCAGCAACAATGGATAAGAAAAGGTGTAGGGGAAAACTAGCAAGCTGTCCTATCCATATTACTACCTGAAATTACTAGCCCCAGCTTAAAGAGGAAGGTGTCAGAAACTACTCCTTTAGGAAAAATGTAGCATATTGTTATTCCCGGGCCTGTGCAGTGAGGTCCTCCACTGGCAACTCACTTTTAGTTTGAAGTTCCTGTTTCACATGCTAAGCAAGGTTTTACTCTTCAAAGGGATCCTGAGGTTCCATACCACCACAGAGAGCTAGCATCATCTAGCTATTGCTTTTTCATACAGAGATTCATCTCCCTATTTTTCCACACACCATGCCTGCAGCCTAGCCAAAACTCATGGGGAAATATATGTCATTCTCCCCGAAAAAGCTACCCAAAAAGCACAGAAGTCCCTGGCCAAGGGTAATTTCACTTTATGTTTTTTGCTACCCTGAACAAAAGCTTATTGCTTTTGTCTCAGTGTAAGATGTGTCTGCAAAAGCAACATACTACAGAACTACAGCCTACAGAAATACCAACATTTGCCTCACAACATTAGGAAAAGAGCAAGCAGACTCAACAGCAACATTGACTTCCTAAACTGACTCAACCAGCACATAAGCACCCCCAGATGACTGTCATTTTATAACCCTCCAGTTACCACAGACATTCTCTTCTCTGCAAACCTCCACTACCTCCATTTCATATCACACAGGACTGTGTTGGTATGGCTTCACCATAAGCAGCAGTCTTGACATGGTACCAATGACCACAAGAAGATGGTATCTGTTTGCCTGGCAAAGATATTTAGCACCTGTCATTTGGAATGCTTTCTCAATTCGTGCAGGGTCTAATGAGCTAATGCCATGATTTGAATTCAAGGAATAATCAGAACCATGTTTCAGATAATAATTGTTTCAGCTACAAAACCTTTCTCTAACTGTTTCTGAAGCAGACATGAAAAACTGAATATTTCCAAAAGGGAAGGGACTTCTGTGAGGACTTGTGACCAGTGTGTGTACGGGTACTTGAGTTAACTGTATGGTCCCATCTCAGAGGGAGGCCAAAAGGACTATGTTTTCGGTTTTTTTCCTGGTTATTGCTAATCCACTGCAAATGGAATAGTCCGTCTTTTTCTATCTCCTCATCTTCAGAACTCTCTAACCCAACCCGATACTGGTGGCAAACTAACTTAATAAGATGGTGTATATGTATTTCTGGATCAAGATAAAGTAAAATGTTAAAAGCATTTATTGTGTTGAAATTTTCTATGCCAATTTTCTGCTAAGAAAGAGAGATTCAAAAGGTCAGGGCTTTTGCAGTACAGAGTTAGTGGTATATTAGTTACAGTAATTCAGCCTGAAAATTCCAGGAGAAACAAACACAATGGAATGCCATGAATTACAGGAGGAGACCACAGCTTTAATCAGCTCTTGGGAAAAAAGAAACATGCATTTGGTTATTGACAGTTGATAAACTGAATTATGAGGTTTAAAGAAACTAGGACAAAGAAGGAGTTCTAGGATTTTTTTCTATAAGTAAATAAGCTTTTGTTTTCTTACTTTTTTTCCCTGATTATAGAGATTTTTTTCCCCTGTTTAATATACTGACAGACTTTCAAAACTGTTACCACTGTTCCTGGCATTCAGGTTTTTCAGACCCTCACTGGACTGTAAAGGCTGGGAAGAGTATGTCTCTAAGTGCTGTCTTGAACTAAAATCCAGGAAGCAGAGGAGATTCTGAGAGGGGTGTGATTGATTCTGTACAGTGAAACTGTACCGATTACACAAAGCTCTCAAAATCCAATCTTGAAAGTCCAACTGAAGCTTTTAAAAGACAACACAGTCAAGGCTTCTAAATCTGTGTTCTAAATACTGTGTTTTCAGGAGCCACCAATTTTCACAATTCCATCATTGGGGAACTTGCCACTGAATTTCCCTCTTTGTACAAAATTCTGCTCCAAAATTTAAGCTTTATTCAAAAATTAAGATCAGCCATGATAGTGTATGCCCATTCCTCCTCTTTCTCCACATCATCATTATCATCATCATATTAAGCAAATACAAAGTAACCACCAAAACCAAAAGCAATGCATTAATTAATGCAGTATTCGAGTTTGCATAGAGCCTGAAACATGAGCTTGAAGGGGTATAAAGTGCCCTATTCATTTCCAAGGTTTGATTACAACTCTAAAGACAGCATGTTGATGTTACATTAAATTGCTGCTGATTGTATCAGAGAATTTCACAATGTTGAACAACCTCCTGTGACTGTCCAGGCTGAAATATGAGAGATCTAAAGACAGAGAGCAAGGAAAACCAACCTTATTTATAGGTGTTTTTTAAAAAAATCTCATTATTTTAAAGCAAATTAGTAATATTTTGTTTCCTTTTTGAGTTTGGCTGGTATTTCCAAATGTTTCATCAACATTTTCTGCCTTGGCCAGAAGCAGTAGAAACTCACACACAATACCAGAAGACAAGTGTGTGAATGCCAGAAAAAGAAACAAATAAGAAACTATGGCCAAATTCAGAAACAGCACAAAGACATTAAATGAGAAAAACAAGCCAGTTTGACCATCTTTTGTTGGTATTATCTTATAGTAATTAATACTATAGGACAGGCATTTTTGTTTTGAACAAGATTTCTTCACTTGACATTGCCTTGCAAAATACCAGCGTATGACAGCTGTCAGGTTTTCTCCTCTTTAAGTAATGCTGCCACAATTTCGTCTCAAGTAATTGCCCTCACAAGCAGGTATCGGAATAACATGGAACAAAGAGTTTTGCTGTGTTCCTTTGTAAGACATTTGAGTCAGAGGTTAAAGAAATCACTGCTCCAGAGGCTCTTAAACATGTCATTGTCATAATATAAAAACTGACTTACTAACTTAGATTATTTGGAGAGTTAAGTGCTTGTGTTATTGCAAATTAAACTAATTAGTATCATTTCCTGACAGCTGCAGTGAGCGATAGCAATTCCATGATTTTTTCTTCAGCCGCTCATGTGGGATGAAGAGAAGAGTGGAGACAGCTTTGTGATTTAATGGAATGGGATCAGTTTATCATCGTAAGGGCACATCGTTCCATTCTTAGCAGCTCTGCTGCTTCCTCTGCTCCCTCCCAGTTCATCAGCTATTATTGCACTATTAACTTATTACATGGAAGCCAGGGTAGACAGATGGAAGTTGCTGGGATCTTTGCAAATAGCCAGACAAAACACTGCGCTGGAATTTGCTTGCAGTACCTCCCCCTTTTGGAACTGTTGTAGATTATATTCACCATCCTTTTAACCAAAACTGTAGCTGCCAGTAGAAGATACAAGAACTCATTTCAATACCACAACTGGTTTCATTGTTATAAAGGCACATTTGTGAACTAGCCTTGATTGGAGTCCCTAGCTTATATGAGTAATTGCATGAAAGGGAAAGTTACAGTATTTAATTGGCAGGCATTTAGCAAAGCACTCACATTTATCACGTGTGGAAAATGCGTACCAATCGCGGTGGTAAAACCATTGTGCTTACTTGTGCCCTGAATTTCCATAACATTACGTGAGGAACAATAGCACACAGTCCCAACAAACTCTTATAAAATGTCATACTGAAACCTAAAGGTAATCTGATCAGTAAGGAAAAGTCTAAGATTTCT
Organism: Nyctibius grandis; assembly: GCF_013368605.1. Classification (NCBI taxonomy): domain Eukaryota; kingdom Metazoa; phylum Chordata; class Aves; order Nyctibiiformes; family Nyctibiidae; genus Nyctibius; species Nyctibius grandis. The sequence continues at coordinate 7,720,669 of NC_090666.1, forward strand.
TTAGATGAGCCAGAATGAAATAAAACTCTTGTCCATCTCCCACTTCACAGAAGCCCACACAAATGGATGAAATTACTCTGAATTCAATTATTCTGGAATTCTAACTTTCTAGAGACCATTGGGTCGTGCTTGAACTTTTTCATTAGATAGCTTTGGTCAGATTCGTGCTCTACTTATATTACTAAACTGGCTCCAAAGGTTTGCTCTATCTTGCAGTCATTGGAATAGACTGTAGCTTTGTGGTTCACAGACTGGATTAATGTTTTCAGCTACTAATTAATTGCTGATCACCAGCATGGAAATTGAATTATCTATAATCGTATTAAAATATGGGGTTTTGTTCCCCTCCTCCATGAATCGTTTAGCTTAGAAAGTCCTGATGGAAAGAAATGCATATTTTTGAGACAATACAGTACTTCAGTAAAAAGCTAAAAGGGGTGGAGAAATGAATCCTCTTCCTCATTGCTGAGCAGAAATCAATGCATAGTGCCATCTATCTAATGTCTCAGTATGGTCTCTGTTAGCACAGCGTCTGAGTACCTTCCACTTCTTGTGCATTTATTTTCAGAACACTCCACAAAATGGGGAATTTCTATGCTTTCTAATGATCATTTGTCAAAAGAAGAAGTGAGGAACAAAAAGACAGAATTCCTCAAGGCAGCACTGGAAATGTGTGATGAAACAGGAATTAAAACTGCTTCCTCCACGTGCCAGATTTGTATCTGTAACCACATAATTTTTCACATCCATAATCAAGATGGCAGTAACAGACAAAGTCCATCAAGGGAGAACTAGCTGTGGATCCAGTTTCCATTCCCTGGTTTCTGGTTTCAGGGACCTTACACATTCTGAACCAGCAAGTATTCTCCTTGGCCATGTAGCAAACACTTTTTTCTGAGCATCTTAATGCTTCCAGTCATTATTTTTCCTTTAGGAATGATTCCCATCACCCTTTTTTTCCTTATGTTTTACCAGGGTAAAGGTCTACATGAAAGCTAAGCCAGCCTGGCTGCTCTCCATTGCTGAAAAGGAAAGGTGCTGCTCCTCGTACACCCACCTGACTCCTCTCTGCCACTGCTCTTGACCACACAGCCTTCTCTGCTTCTTGGGCCAAGGACCCTTTGGTGGACTCCTTGGTGAGCTAATTCACCTTGCTGACTTGGCAGAAAACTATTTGCCTTTTTTTTTTTCCCCTTCACAAAATGCATTCCCAATTACTCTGTCACACAATCCAACCGTTCACTTGAGACAATATGTTGCTTGCCATGAGATCTGATGCCTTGGGGTCTCCTAGAAGTTGAACAGTTGGTGAATACCTTTGAGCTACTCTGGAAACTGCATTTCAAGTCCTGCTCTGCTGACCTCTGAAATGGTCCCAGTGCAATTTGGAGAGCAGATTTAGCAATACTGGCCAGCACACAAACCACAAAGGAAGCAAAATCACTTACAACTCTGCCCAGCAGGGTCAAGGGAGTCAGCCAATTCTTTCTTGATTCAATTTTTTTTTCTCTAAGTGGAAATCTTCCCCACGGTGTGCAAAACAGATCACATATTTTAGAAACACCTTGCACAGCTTTGAGTTTACTTTTAAATTGGCGGTCTTCAGTTTCTCACACGCCATTTGGAAATGGACCAGTTGGGGTCCAAAAAATGTGAAACGTGCCCAGGATAGCTCTACGTTTAACAAATGTCTGAGTGTAATACAAGTTAATAAGCACACTCAAAAGCCAAACTCCCATTACTGCTGTCTAACTGCCCAGATCTAAACAAAAACTCGAGGCAGCAGAGGGGAAGAAAAGAGCTAATCTTTCCACATTTACACTTCGCCCTCTGCCCTGGTCCTAGGCATCATTTCCAGAATGGTGTGGCCACTTTTTCCATACTGCCAGCATCAAACCAATCTGCTTTCCTTAATTTTAGTATTAGAATAAATTTAATTTATTTTCCAAGTATATTACACCTGCATTAACCACACAGCAATGTTATGAGCTACTTCACACTGTTCTTTCCCTTTCTTCGTATGTACACAACACAAAGGTTCATGGATTTCAGCTTCCATGCCCTGCCACTCCCCACTTTTCCACTTCCACCAGCAGCCAGGTTTGTGGAGATGCACAACTGGAAGGAATGACGCAGGCTCTGGGGTAACTCCTGCAATAGCTCTCGCCGTCTCTGCACCTTTGATTCTTCTCTGCAAGTCCAAATATAACTGAATTTCTAGAGCTTGTTGCCAATTATTCCTAATGGTCCCTCTCAGTTTAGGTTCCTCTGACTATTCAAGAGGTAACTCCTCCTCAGTCTCTGATACACCTCAGTAATTCAAGTAGCTGTCTGGATCCAAAATACAGACAAAAGAGTTTGTACTGGACTAAAATAACAAATCAGAATCTTCTTTCTGAAGTCAGATTTCACTGTATCATCAGCTAGGCCACTCTAGTGTGTGAGGAAAACCCCCCTGCTCTCATTCATTTTCTTAATCATTCATTAGAGGGTATGATTTAAAACAAAAACGAAATAGATCTCACAGGGAAATTTCCCTTGAAAGACAAGAAGCTTGTGCTGTTACACCAGATCTTAATACATAGATGGCTCCACTAAAAATTTTCATGGGTAACAGAAACCTTTGTGTGGCCTTAATGCTAGGACTGATCAAAAATGCCAGTTATTTTCACCTGAAGAGTTTAATTAGGGTTAAAGAAAACAATAAACAGTAACAGTAAATTTTTCTAAGATAGGGCATTTCTTCTCTTTGCATAAACTGCTGTAGGGTAGCTTGAAAAATGCCTGCTTCTTTCCTTCAAGAATTAAGGGATTGGTCAGCTACACGTACTATGGAGGCCTTCAGGATGAGTCTCAAAAATGAGAGGACATCCTCAGAATGTTTCTTAATGCAGCTCTGAGGCTATTTTAACTGAATATTCAAGGTCTTTAGGGAACTCCTTTTTAAGAAAAATAGTACGTCTCAAAAAGAGCTGATATAAAACATGCAGTGTTAGAATGGATTGTATATGGTCATCTAACAAAGCGCTTTCACTGCGATGCCTTTGCTCAATTCGTCAGCCAGAACAAAACCTATCTCATTACCCAAGCAACCAGAAACAATACTCAGCCTTGGACAAACCCAAGGTTTAATATTAGAGATGGGTGAACCTCCCTAAGTTTGTGATTTTGGGAAATTCTTAAGACTTATTTTGCAGGGCTGACTCAATTAAATGGGAGTGTGATTTTCTTTTCCTGTGTTTTAAAAGCCATGCACTGCTGGGTTTTTTCCTCCTTAAAAAACATGTTTGAATACCTACATCAAAAATTTCCTCTATTAGAGACACCATGAAAACAGAAATGAGAGTACCTTATATCCTCTAGGACAACATCTATTAGGGACTCCTCTTCATGCTTGCTTCTTTTCCCACAGCAGTTTTCCTGTTCTGGCTCTTCTCTGCCCCTTTATCTCCACACTGTTACCTTCTCACTACGCTCTCCTTCTTCCATTCTCTACTTCACTGTTCTTAATGGACCATTTTTCATTTTTCCCCAATAAGCGTGTCTTAAAAAGTAAACCCAAAGGTACGTAAGAACAAACCAGTTTTAGAATCAGCCATGCGTAACGTAGGCTGGATTTTATCTGAAGGAGTTTGCCTTCATTGTCTCCAGCAATGTGATTCGATTTTAACTTTCTTATCACTCAGCTTTACTCAAGGTGAAGTGACACATCCTCAAGGTGAAGCGACACATCCCTGCAAAAATTATTAAGGCACTGTCAGTAACAGGGACTTTGCCCCACAAGCTTACTCACGAATGAAACAGTGACAACAGCTCTGAAGTTTGAGCAAGACCCTCCTGCTGCAGGCAAAGCCTACACAACTTGGGCATTTTGCTTTCTGTCTTCTCACAGGTCCTCAGAACTGTGCCTGCATGTCCGATTTGTTTTAGTGATCTACTAACTTGTGAGAAGTTTGCTACTGGGGCCAATCAAAGTATCTTTTAATGTAAGTAGTAAACACACCTCAGTGTTTCCAGACAGCAGATAGGAATTAATGTCAAAATCAACTGAGTCATTGCTGATACAAACTTGGTACAATATTCTAAAATGTATCCCAGAAGCAGGAGTAGTCTGATTTTAATTTCAATTCAACTTTTTTAAATACATTTTTTTATGAATTATAGCTCATATAATTCTAGGTGTCTTGAATTATTATGAGCTTTAGAAAACAAGTAATATTTCAACATGCTACATCATGGAAAAGCACTCAGTGAGAGTCTCTGTCTTTCAAAACTGACTAGTGATTCTGAGTATCTGATCCGATATATCTGAAAGGTGACTGATTTGACTAAGTTCTAGTAGCCATCATCAGAGAGAAAACCTTGCTTAAGACATCTCAAGACAGTCTTTTGCAATCTGATTTCCAAAAGTTCTTGAGGATTAGTGACTTGATATCCTAGATGGAGAGAGGCACTAAAAACATACAATAATTACCTTGAGATCACCAGTTCCCGAGAATATTTAGACAGAGCAATCCTTTATGGGCTTTTTGAGGGGCAGAATCTCAAGACTGTAGTCTCAAAATGATTGAAGCAGCAAGATCTGGTGAACACAATGTTTCTTTATGGATTGGAAAAAATAAACAGAATTGGGTTTCCTTACCAGAAGCACATTGCCATTTCTGTATTATAAGATAAATTAAACTAAAGAAGTCAGCTATTGACTTCTCAGGTTACAAGGGTTACCACAATAACAAAACAAAGCTCACACTGCTGATCTATTCCAGGGGTTATGGTCAGTCCTGTCTGGAACAATAGCCACAGCAGAACCCACACGGTGCAGCAGGGATGTGCTTCTTAAAAAATACTGCTCTGCAGAACTTGTCCTGACCCAGTGGCAGACATCCCTGAGACATATAGTTTCCGTGTGACAAATATTATCTATTACTCAATTAACACATCTTTAAACAGAGAAGACAGGCTCCTGGCAAGAGGCATTTGCATTGTGTAGTTAAACAGATAAAATAGTTGCTTGCCTTGCTACAGAAAAACACTCAGAAGTAGAAGTGTGTGCCGCTCCCGGCTGACAGCTTCCCTACACCAGGGTGCATCTACAGCACCTACAGCACTGAATGCTCTGCGCCACTACGGAATAGGACTTGCAATGGCCTGACACAGTTGTGTACAAGTTTGCACTGCTGCGTTAGTGCACGCTGAGAGCCGTAAAGCAGCATGCTGTCAGCTGTAGAAAATGCCATCTACTCTTCCTCAGCTTTCCTACCAGCAGCCAGCACTGCGCCTTCAGAGGGTTATACAGTATTTTGCCACAGACTTTTCCTCTGACCTGAAAGAAGAGCATGTGTCAAAAGCTCATCCAACACAGCTAGCCTGGTACTCCTTGCTTTTACTTTCAACATCAGAGCTCCACATTGTCACAACAGCTTAAAGCAGGACTGCAAGCACACACTAAAAATGCATGTCAACATTCAAGAACAGGAAGAAAGGAAGAAAGGAAAAAAAGAAAATCACAGTAGTGAAGCTGCTGCCTGCTAGTCATCCCAGTCAGTAATTTAGAAACAATAAGAAAACACTTGACCAGAGAACTACAGCGTGGTTGTCTGATCCTCAGTGAGCATCCCACTGCCAAAGGCTCCCTTGGTGTCTGACAAAGCCTTCAGAATCCCTTCTAGGAGAGCGCATTTCTGTGATGTGCTACACAAATCTTCCTTTCTGAAAGATCTTCATTTAACATCCTTCATTCTAGTCAAGAATAGGTCTTTCTCATTCACTTCTTATTCCTTATGTCTTCCTTTATAAGCAGGAATTGCTTATAAAATTGCAGGACAGCAGTTTTCTCCAGAAGTCTTTTCCTGGAGAAAAAAGGATCTGCAGCTTACAGCGTTGATGCTGAATGCCTCAGCCCAAACATAGTCTGTGGCCTCCATGAAATGACATCAGTGGCTCCCAGGGAGGCCATTCCCACCACTGCAGCAGAGGCAAGTCAGTTTGGCAGCAACAGGCTGGTTTTATTTGGACATGGCAGGTATGCAGACTAATCCCCAAGCTCTACAAGCTTAGATTCAGTATCTTACACCTTTTTTCAGACCCAGGGTAAGGAGCCACTCCTGCAGACATAATTTCAAACCCACCGTCACGTGCTCTCTCCTCTCCAACCCTTTCTCTCTGCTCCCTCAGGCAGGAGATGCTGATGTACCAGAGCAAACTCTCTAATCTCCTGCCCTGGCCACCCCCTTTTTAACCTCTTCCCCATCACCACAGGACTGCTAACAGCAAACGGCCTTCCTGGCTAGGCTGCAATGGGGCCTTGAACAATTTTCTCCACTGTGAAACCAAACACTTTAAGATGCTGAGGCAATTGCTGTGGATGTAGAACTACATATGAATGAGCTCCTCAATCCGTCACACCTTCTCTTACCTATATTTGCAGGTTTGAATTGCTTCCTATTTTATCGTAACTAGGTATCCACTTCCTAAAGCTTCTGAACATTTCATTTCTAGCTAACTTGCATCTTGGTAATATAAACGAACAAGTAGTACTAAAATCTACACCCTCTTAATCTCTAGATTCAAAATATTTGACTAGTGCTTAGAACATAAAAGGGTGCGTACACTGGTGTCCTGGTTTGGCCTAAACCAGGCCGATTTTCCTTTCAGTGATTTTTACTTTCAGCTAAGTCTCCTCTAAGTAACTGCACTTTCTGAAACTAACTACATGTTTTGCAGACAGTGTCTGCTTCCAGGACTGATAACGCTCGAAGTTTGTAGTTATCGCTGAGGCACCGGTAGGGATGTTGTGCAGTAAGGCTCTTGCTGTACTTTTTCTTAGAGAAACCAAGGTCACTGCTGAATTCCTCACTGCTTACAAGTGAAAAGCCAAAGGGGGGTCGCAGCTGCAGGGGGGAGCAGACAGGGCAGGTGACCCAAAATTGACCAACGAGGGTATTCCATCCCATACACGTCATTCTCGGTATAAAGCGGGGGGATCACGAGGGTCTCGCCCTCTGGCTCTTCTTGCTCTTTCTGCTATGGCTGGTGTCCAAGGAGGACTCCGTCTGTTTTCCTGCTGCCCCCGATCCCGATCCGTGCATGCCTGAATCCAGCTCTCGACCGTCGCTAGGCCCAGCCTGGGCCTTCCCGGAGCCTGCCCTGCAGTGCTGGTGGTGACGTTGCCGACATCGGGGGAGCTCGATCTTGGTTTTGTATATATATTTGTATATATTTGATTATTCCAATATTATTATTATACTCTTTTTTCATTATTATAGGTTTATTAAAACTGTTTTAACTTTCCAACCCGTAAGTCTCTCTCCCTTTTCCCTTTCCCTTTCCCTTCGGGTGGGGGGGGAGGGTTAACAGAGAGCGTCTGCTGCAGGTTTAATCGCCAGCCCAGCTTTAAACCGTGACAACTGGAGACCTTGGTTCCTTGTCGTGCTAAGTACGCTCCCCTCTAACACAGTGGGTTGAAAATGTAAACCTGTATTCATCTGTTGCATTAGGACTAAAGACTATAAGTATAAAGCCTCTGGACTTGATAGCAACCTCTGCTTTTGCTTAAAACAAGACACAGGGGTTTTTGAAAGCAGGAGATCGAGTGCTAGTTATCAGCATTATCAGTGAATACATGTGTATGTCAAAAAATTTTAGCCATTTATTTAGGCACACAAACCCAGAAGGGCTACTCCTCATAATCAAATAAACCTGTACTCTCTGCCACAGGAACATTTTCTGCTTCATTCATCCATGTGTCCCTTACTTAACTAGCCACTATCAAGCCAAACGCGAAAACTTCTATGGTTACTACACAATGAAGTGTTTTGTTAAAAAACTCTAAAAAAATTTACATATACTATTTTATTTAGAAAATTTGGGATTGCATACATACTTTTCCCTTCTCTTTTTCACATAGTCCCTGAATATGTGAATAAGAATCCTTCTGCACAGAGGCTACTCTTCTATGCTACAGTTGGTCAGAAACCCAGAGAATCAAAAATCCTGATGTTCCAACAAACTCAAACAAAATAATTTTAAATTCTATTCTAATTCTAAAAAATTATCTAACCAATCTTCAGTCTGGAGAAAAGACAAACTTCTACAAATATCTTCATCTAAGGATCTATAATCTTAAATACTGGAGTTAAAAGAATCAGAAAAGAACAGATTTCTTCTAGATTTCTACGACCGATTCTCTACCTGCTAGCTACTGAATTTCCTTATTTATAGAGTTTAAGGTTTTCAGATCAGGTGGCTACTTTGTTTCCGTTCTTTCAGTGCTCTTACAGACCATTCTATTATTTTAAAAAAGAATGAGAGAAAGTGGTGAGAAGGGCAGGTACTTATGAATACCTGGGTTGTGATCAGCTCTTCACTCAGCTTTTGCGTTAGTTACATTCTGCTTACGGGACATCAATTTGCTATTTTAATGATTTAAAGAAGAGTAAATGCTACGAGAAGAGGAACGGGCTAGAAAGATACTGGTAGGAGTATTTTTTGATCCTGTTCCTACTGCTGATCAGGCAAGATTCATTAACCAGTTGTTCTCATAGTGTCTCCAGACAGCAGAAATAAGAAGTGGCAGCTAATACAGGAGAAATTCAATTTATTCTGAAAGTCTTAGCTCTAGGATAGCATGTCTCTTCACACTACTCTACATACCTCGCTAACATTCAAACAGCCAACTTAGAAAATGCCAGGTTATTTTTAGAACAACAACAACAATAATAACTACTCACAACAAGCAATCATGCAAACTGAATAAAATGATGCTAGTCCCAGATTAGTGAGACTTGACTCCTGTTAAGATTGCTCTTTGCTGTGGCAGAAAGCACTTCTTTTTGTGTCTTACTGCTTCACTACGGCACTATGCCTTAGGCAGGTACAGCGCAGGTCAGCGAGGAGGGTTTTCTGCTGCTGCAGTATGTTGCGGTTTGGTAGTGTGGCAGCATAACGCATTGTAAGGCAGATTACTGTGATCTGCCACTGTGTGATTCACAGATATGATTGCATCTCATTGCAGAACTAAGTGGAACTGTCTGCCCCTTTGTATTCATTCAAAAGCCACGCGGCGACTCTCAAATCATGGTTGCCTTTACCACCTAAAACACGAAAGGAAGGCAGCTTGTGTCCCAGCAGTAACTTCACTCTTTGTGTACCAAATTCAGTAACCGACCTGCTCTGGTGTGCATAGCAGTTCCCTTCTTCTCCCACAGACAAGATGAGCACTGATGGGATTTGTTTCAATACAGGAGTCCATTCTTCCCCTTAGCCCATTGGGCAGTTTCAGATCTTCAGTCTCTGCCTCCAGCCAACTCTGTAACAATGCAGGTTTCTAGGAAGTGTAAGAAATCCCCTGGCAACATGAAAAGCCTTGGAGTCGGTATGTAACTTTTTCCTTTAATCTTAAATAATAGCACAGTTGTATTTCACAGGTACTGTTATTAGCTGTGTAACAGCAAAAGAAGACTGTAAGGCTCAGCTGAAATGAGGCTCCCTCCTACTGAATGCCTTGTATCCCTGTAGGAAGAGGCAATCCCTGCTGTCAAACCTCACAATTTAAACATTTAAGATAAATAAAGAGAGTCTTATTACCGTGCCTTTTTAGATGGGAACTGAGATGAAAGAATTTGCCCAGGTCACCTAGGAATTCTGCAGCAGAACAAAATGAACACAGATCTTCTGAGTCCTAGCTCAGCAACTCACCCACAAAGCTTTTCTTCTGTTTAAGTGACCGGAAGCAGTTAAGCCAGCAAGACTTGTTATCTTTATTCAAACTAACCAAAGTGCTTATTTAAGACCTTATATTTTCTGGTGTCTGAAACACCATTTCTGGGGACCTCTCTGCCACGTTATTCTGTAGAGTTTTAATCAGTTTGATGCCAGCAGTAGTGGGATTTACTCCTCTCCAGAACAGCACAGGGCTCAATCCCAAGAATCCATGGATCTGTGAGTGATGTTTGAAAGACTCCGCAGGATCCTCTGTTCCTAGCCATCAACCAGAGCCCTGCAGGAGACTGTGGCTTCCCTGGATTGACAGCTGCCTGCTGCCAAGGGGAAAAAACGCTGCGTATAGATTTGCCTATTTCCTCATGCAAGTCTCTCACCAAGAAAACGCTCCTTAGGAGGTGGAAGGGAGGGGATGTTGCTGCAAAAGATAAAAAGAGCAGCACAATCCCACTAATCACATATCTAAAGACCGCATTGTTTGAAACAATGAAAACAGACAGGATAACAATCACCACTACTCATTTCCCTTTCCCAGAACATCTTTCCCTGGGAATACGAGTCACCTGGAATAAGCGTCAGGTCTGTATTGCTGTTACAGGTAGTGCTGGAACACATACAGTAGTAGTTACTACGACAGATGATTTCTTAATAGTTTACAACGAATGAGAAGCACTCATTTTAAAATTGCACAAAGCAGGCCAAAATTTCCAGACCAGAGTTTCTTGTGCCACTGCCAGACTAGCTTCAAGCCTTCCTGGTGACATGTCAGTCACTAAGAATCCTCATGACTTAGCATACTGAAAAACACCTGCATGCTGCTTAGTAAAAATATACAGGCCAGGTAATCTAATCCAGGAACTGGCACGTATTTCAGTGAGACCCAGCCTCCACCTACCAGAGGACAGCCGTGCAGACATGGCAACACGTGGGTCACAGACATGCAGCGCACATACGATAACGAGCAATGTGGTATGTACAGTTCAAAGCAGTACATGCTCCTTTGTGAACAGTGTATGGCTGAGACCTCCACCCCAGCAGTCTGGTTGCTACAGATGTCATTACTTTTTGTTCATCTTCATGAAGCAACAATCTCTATAGTGTTTCAGCCCAAGAACTAGTGCAGTTTCCTTTCCACATCAGAGAGCCCTCTAATATTAGTGCTTTACAAAACAGGACATGAACTGTTATCCCAGAACTACTAAAAAGCAAACCAAAACCAAAAGCCAAAGCCTCCTCATCATTATACAACTGCAAATATTTTGGTCCCGCTTGTCAAACAAGCTTAGTTTTGACACAGACTCCTAAAGTTTCCGCTGACTTGGCAATCAACACCCCTGTCTCACAAGCTTCTTAATACCCTAAAATTCCACAGCTGAGCAACAAGAAATGATTTGATGAGGGATGATGGATTAATTCATCTCATATATCTGTTTAAGGGAATGACAGGAATGAAATAATTTAAAGCTGAGGTCTTTGCATGTCTTTCTTCTGAAAGACTCTTTGTATCAAATGCTATGAATTCCTGTTACTCTGCCACCAGTAAGGCTTTTGCAATGTGGCAGTGGCAGCAAATAACATATAATAACTTGTGGTGAACTGTCACGAACATTTAATTTGATGCTAAATGCATTTCCAGCAAGGAATAGACAGAGATGCTCTCTAGGTGTGAAAGTACTGTTGTATCACTGAATTGGCATCACCAGTGTCCCATGCCTTCCAGCAGGAGGCTGCAGTATCTCCAACAACTGGATATTTTTTAATCATTGTTTTTGGCACTTTCTAGAGGCCTCATGTTCAGCTAATGGCTCTAGTACAAGTTTACAAACCCAGAGGCATACTGCATGCTAGGAGAACATTGCCATTCCTCCCATGGAGTGACTGGAGGTCTGTCAGACCAGCTAGGGGCAACGCAGAAAACTTTCCAGGAACCCACAGAAGTTTTTATTTTTCTGTAGCCTTTTAACTGTCTGGCAGGGATTGGAAACTCCTGCTTGCATCAGTCCTAAAGAGGGCTGGCCCATGTTAGTGCCCTGTGAAGAATGCTCTGAGGTCCCAAGAAGACCACAGCTTCACATGCAGGCCATGTGGCCTGGCAGCAGTGGTCTCCACTCCATGCGGATGTTTAATTTGCCACTCTCAAAGCAGATGTGTCAGAAATAGCAAACTTGGGAGGTGACCACGCTTATCTCCCTGAGGGACCAACGGCAGAAGGAATTTGATGAGCAAACTCGTGCTTCTGCTATTGCAGCAGAGAACACGCCAGAGATGCTTCCTCACTTCTTTACAGTGGCTGTAATCACCACCCTTCAGGTGACTAGGCAGCCACACAGTACTCTCCTCTGCTCATCTTTGCAGTGTGATTAGAAATGCAAGGATTTTGTCTTAACACAGTAAGGAAGCCACACACAAAGGCTCTACATCAAGGCATTTGAGAATTATGTTCATTACATATCATACAAAAAGATAAATAATCCTCTTCTGAAATGCTGGTTTCTATCTACAATAACACTGATGTTATACTTATCAAAAAAACAGTTCTTGCAGCACTTTGGAAAAACTGCAGTGAACAAGCAAAGTGCTGTATATTTGCATTCACATATCGTGCTGAGATCCTTGGGTATTAAAAATGCTATAATCATTTTTTTCCAAATATCATCTATTGTATCCTTGAAATACAGTCAACCTTGTCCAGAGACTTGGGCAGAAACATAGCAAGCATGAGGTATGTCTCACAGAAATTTATGTCCTTATTTCTATATAGAAGAACATTATTTTCGTGTAATTAAAAATCATATTGACCATACTTTCACATGTGTACCTGCACCTCAAACAATCTATGAAAAGTCAGAGGGTAGACGGGACTCTGATGGGACTTCCATAAGTATGGAGCCCACGTGACCACTGAGAATACACTGCATTGTTCCAGGAAAGAGAGAAGATCTAGAAATGCATCTTATTTTAGGATCATGATCTGGTTGGATTGTTTGAAGGTGCTATCATCCCTGAACACCAAATACATGAAAAGCAGAAATTTGAGTTGATACTGATGCAGTGATCAGCATACATACATTCACAGACAGCCTTCCTCTCCACATTCAGGACTTCTGGAAAGGGATCACCACTGTGAAAGCCAGCAAAGCCCTCATCACTGATGGAACACACACGAGGAATAACATCTACATATATACAGACAGTTCTTAACATGTCTGTGTGTTTTGGGCTTACTTCTCATGATGTGCTGTCTTTAACTGGCCCTGTTTCAACCATGATTATCCTGAGCAATAGGAGTTCATTTATGTTCAGAATATGCACTTTGGCTGTCATGATACTGCATTGGGTAATGAGCAGAGCTTTTATCTTTTCGTTTCAATTGGAAATCTCAAAGGTAAGTCATAGTAGATCAAGGCAAAGTTTTACACGGAAAGTGTATGAAGTGATTTTAGTGTTTCAATTTTGTGGTGGCCTGAAACATTTTAAACTGGTTTAAGTCTCTTCAAGCACTTCAAATTAGGCATAAATCTTGTGACACTCAGAGCCATACCATACACATCATACTGTGAATCCATCTATTTCAGATATCTAAATTCCAACTTGGACAAAACAAGGAAATTATTTCAAATATTCACATTTTAAAAAGTAATGTTCACACTGACATAACAAGCTGAAGAGCCAGTCATAGAAGGCAACCTGTAACAACAAAAGAGTAGGAAAACCCCAGCCATTTATGTGACTACAGCCAGATATCCTAAACACACGTTTGGCTGGCAGTCTGGAAAATGCTAGGTTTAAATGCCAATATTTGCACTTGACACCACACTAAATGCATAAATCCTTTAACATGATACTTTGCTTGAGTCAGAATTCTACGTCCATAAAGATATTAACACTAAAACACAAACGTCCCAGCAGTTGAAGAAATGGAAACTGAGTTAGTGATGTGTTATTGGGGTTTTATGGAAGCAGGTACATTATGGAAATGTGTGGGTTTCAGTGGCCTGCTGACTAACTGTGCTTTGCCCATGGATGTACACCTTAGAAAAGGCTGTGATTCTGCTCTGCGTCCCTGTGAGAAAAAAAAACCATCCTAACTACACAAAAATATGAGGTGGGAGTCAACTTGTTAATCTGCCTCTTGATGTGTGTGACTTGTCCTGTGTGCTAATGCACCTCCATGGAGGAGGTGCCGGGTAAATCAGTGGCACTGGAGACAGTTTACAGAAACTAATCGCATATTCAGGCTAGCTCCAATTGTCCTCATCTACTAATAATGACTGCAGTGAACATGCAATAGGACAGGCTCCAGCAACTAATCTGTGGAAAAACATCCTCTTCCCCATAGCATTTTGACAAATTATGCATGTTCTACTCCCAAATGCAGACAATGATTTTCTCTTTTCTCTACCTAATTTTCATAATCAAGTAACTTACTTCACTCCAGTTTGAATCTGTGTTGTTGCCTTTGCTCCCCTTGCAAGCAACATGAAACTGAAAAAGCAAGATTCTGATTGTTGCCAACTGATTCTATGTTCCTTCAGAACAAGGACACCCCTGCAAGAGAGTCCATGCTTCTGCAAATGAAAAATAAGCTCACCGCATAAGGGGTATAAGGTATAGAAAAACATGGCTGTCTGTTATTTTTGTATGAATATTTCCACTACCCCATGACTCTGTGCCAAACTGAGTCTCTTTCTCCCTAAAACCAAATTAAAGTATCCTTGCTGGATGGCGTGATTTCTTGGTGGTTTTTATAGCCAGCCACAGGAAAATTAAGTTACGTGTATTTTAGTCAGAAAGTCTTGTTTCAGGTTCAACAAAACTGGGAAGTGATTAATCCTCTTCTAAAATATTCCAGATGAGAGCCGACACACAAAAAACCCCACAACCCTCAAATGGTTACTCTCCAGCAAGGCAGTTCATTGTATAACTGGCTGAAACTGCACATGGGTCAGTAAATAAAGCAGCTAGATTATTCAGCTCCAATAGAACAGTATGTTAAAAAAAGATAAAGGAAAGAGGTTTAAACTTATGTGTTTCCTAGAGATAAGACAGAAGCAGACACTGTTTGAAACACATCATATTTTACTGAACTTTGCAGTTGGCTTAAGAGGCAATGAAACACCCATTGGCAGGTCAGTTCCTAGGGGCCAGGGCTACACACAGTAACCTTGAGGAACATAGGCTGTGAATCCAGAGAATCCTCTTCTTGAGCACTATATAATATAACCTTTTGGAAGAACTCCTTCCAGTACATCCCCAGCATTAGGGTTTACATTTAGTGTGGGAAGAACATACGTGTATCTGCCATTTTCTCTTATTGCAAACAATGAAGTAAATAGCGCATGTCAACAGAGTAGTAGGAGGGAGGTCATGGCTACGCGGACTTCTCAGTAGGCCTGCCTGTAGCTACCTTGTCACCAGTCTGCATTCCTGAGCTTCCTCTGTCGCACAACACTAGGGGTACATTTGCAGCTCACAAGGCTATGCTTCTGGTCCTCAGAGCTATCTTGCTATAGCTACACAACGCTGCATTGTGCCAGGCAGACATAACTCACATTTCGTGTAACGCAACCTCACTCCTAGATGCAGTTGTGATGATTACATTTCATCAACCATGCTGCTCGCAACAATCTAATTATGAAGAAACTTAACAGGGCTCCAAAATCGCAAAGACTGAAACACACCTCAGATGTACAGTTATAATACTTGTTCTCAGTCAACTACCATTGCTTCAGCACTGTGCATTAGTATGCTTTCATGCACGATCCAGTCGCTACTGGTCAGTAAGAAAGTTCAGCCAGGCCAGTCAGAAAAAGTGGAACTGGAAAGCAGACTGCCATCTGTATGCTGAAAATATTCTTCACCTTTCCAAAGGTCTCATATACACATTCCACAGGAAAGAACAGATCTTTTAGAAAGATCTTATTGAAATAAACTCTTGGCATCTCCATTTGTGTAGAATACATTATTTTGTGATCTGAATCTGTTAAAAGTGCATAATTGAAATAAACCTCTCATTTTTTGTTCAAAGGAAGGAAGGAAAGAAGAAAACACTTAATAGTTTGCGTTCAAAGCTTTGATATTCACTTGGCATTCTGCTTTACTTAATGATAGCTCTACAAAGAAACACAGTTACTGTCTTATATGGGAAAGCATATTTGTGGCTGAGAAAGTGCTGCAAAAATTGCAAAGAGAGCTTTGATAATTTTATACCACATTTTCACCCCAGTTTTTACAGCCAATTCATTTAGTCAAAAGTCATGCTTTCTGCTTCTTATTTTTCATTTCATATCCACTGATTTAATGTTTTAGTTCTGGGCTGAATAGCATTTTGTGTGATGAAAGGTACCAAAACACAACTAAGGCTGTAATGCCGCCTTCTAACCCAGTCAGGCCTCCTTCACTATGGAGGTGTCTTTATCACAGGCCCACTTTGTAACAAATCACTTTTCCACCAGCACATCGAAGTTCCCTTGGGATTCAGACTCCTGCAGTTTAAGAAATCTCCTGTTTAGCAGCTCACAAAAGTGTTGTTCCTTCACGGAACAGTCTTTCAAGGTCCTCAAGCTGAACTCTCACTTCTTGCACTGCAAACAATTTGCTACCACTGGAAAGACTGCTTTTGTCTGTACTATCTCTTCTTCATTTACAGCCTCCTTTGTACCTATCCAAAGTGGGGTGCATTGTCTGGCTGAAGTTCAGACACGGCTTGTTCTATTGTGTTTCATTCCACTTCACTGCAGACCTTTTCCTCGCAGGAGCTAATGAAAAGGCAAGGTTCCAGCTCCTAAGTTTTGTGAAGAAAGACCCCCAGTGATTTTGCATCTGATTCAAGACACTGCAGTCTCTGGGAATTTTTTTGCTTGATTTAGTAGGTTTTTCACTGAGCTCTCAATCTACTTCTAGATAAAGCCAATGGATTGCAAATTTTATTACCCACTGCTGCTTCAGCATCTGAGGCCTACTGAGAGAAAACAGACAGTAAGGCCAAACCCTTCAATCATAACACACCTTTTAAGAGGGAGAGCTAAAAGCTGGTCATGAGTGTCTTGGTTTTTGTTGTATTTCAAAAATCATTGTTGTGTTGTTGCTGTGGCTGTTGTGTTTCCTATCAGAATGCCCTTTGATTTTAAACATGTCATGGTGATCTAACTTCCCTGTTTCCTGGGATTTCCTCAGAACATGTGGAATGAGAAATTTTACAACTTCACTCAACAGACACAGTTCTCCACTCTCTAACAAGGGCTTCTTTCCTCCACTGTGTTAGATACTAAAGTTCAATAAATATTCAAAAGCCAAACAAAACATTTAAAGCACTCCATTTTTTTCTCTTAGATTATGTGCAATTATTCTATTCATTTCACAATTATAGCCTTGACTTTCAGGCTGGGTAAGACTTTTTTTTTTAATATAAGGAACAAACCAAATCCTTCTGTTTCCTTTATTTTAAAATCTTGCCTTTCCACAGGCCAAACCGTCTGTAAGGGAGAAGAAAGCAGGACAGGAATTTCTTGCCTGGACTATGGGGATGGGAAAACTGGAGCTCGCTCTCTCTTCTGTTACATGTAGGGACCCGTTAAAAGTTGTTTGTTTACATTTTCTGGTCTAACCCCTAACCACATTCCTTGCCTCAATTTAGTAGAAACTGATGCAAGAGAAATCCAGTTGGAAGAGTCTATCATAACCCTTTAGTTGTGTACCCCTTTTGCCTACGCTAGCGTGTAAGGGTATGACTCCCTGCCCAGCAAGGCGAGCTTTGTCCAGCTCAGCTTAGCACTGAGCACTGCTGCAGTTCAAGTGACTTTATCTTCTTAGGAATAACAACAATCAGATCCCCTTGTCCCCTTTCTTTACCATCAGGAGCTGCTATCGAGTTTCAGACTTTTAAATGTGAAGTACCCATGACCAAACCTTATTGTTTATTTTCTGGCGGAGGAGTTGCCCAACGTGGTTTCTTTGAGCAAGAAGAAATGAAAAGCCAAATGTGACCATTAGTAATCATCAGGATGCTGTATTTCACTTCAATACACCACCAAAATTATTTCCTGAAAAAATTAATTGGAGATGGAACCCCTGCATCAGCTCTGCACAGCCTCCCAACTAAGGAGCCCATAAACCGCTGGTGCATTTTCAGGTTATCTGTTGTGCACTCCAGCTGCCATTTGTGACAGCTTAAGTTGCAAGAAAAATACAACAAAGGTACCCAAGTCAGCTCCTTAACCTAGTACCTGGTTGCAGATATATGCTTTCATGCGCAAAGCACACATCGTCTTGCCTTAGCTCTCTACATCTCCTGGAGAGTACATCCAGAGGCTGGGATTGCGATATGACATATTTTAATGCAGAATCACTGCAGTATGATCCCCGATGTGATTAGCACAGTTCAGCCTTAGTTGGGATATTATGGCCTAGATTATTCCTATTAGTTTCCAACCTATTCTTGGAACGCAAGTATTACATCTGATTTTAATGAAACTTTAGACTTTGTTGTTTTCAGTTAGCTAATGAAATCCTTGAACCTTCCCATGACTTGCTGTAATTATAACAAAGGCTGTGCATTATCATGAACAATGCTAACCTCTTTACCAGATGTAAAATTAATCCTCCAGTACTTGTGTACTGATATGTTTGGAAATGTAAACTGAGGAGTGAAAAGAAATTAATGCTACCCTGCTGAAATGTGAACCTACCTGGCACAGAGGCTTTCACACAGTACGCTCTCGCCCAGCCTCTTGGTTACATGTAACTTTATGTTAATGGGAAAAGTCACTTCAAAATCTGTTTTGTTCGTGAAAGCCTCAAGCACATACACAATTTAATCACATTTAGAAGATCATTTTAAAGCACTCGTGAAAAGACAGAAGTACATTATAAGAAAAAAAAAAAATCAAGGTGGAGACATCACCAAGGCCTTGAAAGGAATTTCTTGGTTTCAACATGCAAAGAAAGTTTGCATTTGCAAGAGCTTTTCCAAAGACTCTGGCAAGACACTGTACTTTCAAGACCGAAAACGATTTCCATTGGGTGGCTTGTTTGCTGGCTTCTGTAAAACAGCTTGGTGGTCCCAGGACAGCTCTTATTGAACTAATGTTCCTCACACAAAAGCCACGACTGTAATTGGCATTAACTGTAACTGGCATTAACTGTTCCCTGCTTTGGCAGCCTCATCTGAGAAACCAAAAATCACATACACAGTGTGGACTGAATTGCCCTTAATGGCCCCTCCACATCAGGGCTAAAGGCATACCAAGGGTAAGGAATTGCGTTTGTTTGTGGAGACAGGCAGAGAACTGCAATTTCTTCCACTGTCCAGTCTGCGGAGAGATTAAAGGGCTACTGAGTGATCAGTCAAGAGAGAGAGCACTATCAGATCCCCTTTGGAGAAATGGGACATTTTAGTGGCAAGCACCAGGAAACCTCTATCCGCCACTGAGCTGCAAGGTCATCTTGGTCATATCAATCCCTGTGCCCCCTGGCATATGAACACCTGTTTTAAAGTACCATCTCTCTGGCAAAGCATCCACAGCTAGAACGGGCTGTTCAAATACTACCAAACTCTAGTACACAGTTTCTCAAAATTTAGACGTACTTTTTAACCTTTGGGGCAGGGGTGTGGGAAGAACACGCATCATCCTATGCAAAGTTACCCTGTTTACAAACCAATACAAATTTGAAAGGGTACACTCCTTTACCTCTCTTTTCCATTGTTCTGTTTCTTTGCTTGTGGACAAAGGTATATGTGCAGGGCTTTTTCACGCTGCTAAAGACCACCAAGGGTCCACAGATCAAAGGTTGATAAGCATAAGCATTGACCTACAATAAAATCCTTACTGACAGAAAGAGCCAGGAGTGAATGAGGCTGAACCAGGTTCGTTCTTGCCAAAGCCTGCAGCTACATTGTTTGTACCTGCACCAGTGGCTGATCCACCGCTCCCAAAGGCTCGCTTTATACAGTAAGCACTCTAACCATGCAAAAGCAAGCTAATTTGCCTAAAGTATTTTAAAACCACAGTGACTTTCTCCTTCCCGGTAAGCAAAGACAGGGAGCAACTCCACAGGTCCAGCAACACCAAAGAAGCAGCACAAAACCATTCTGTCAGAACACATTGTCCCCAAGGACTGCTGCTGCACATGGGTGTTCACAGGCAGACCTCCACATTAGAACAGGTCCATTGGTTGCACACAGGCCTGAGGTGATGAAATGTTGACCCTGGATTTTTGAGGGTTTCCAATAAGAACAAACAGGCTGTACTCTCAGTTCTCTTTCCACCCAGATAAACAGTTATATAGTAGTATTTAGTAAGACTTTAACCACAGCCTTATAACTATATCCTTTCCTTAAAAAAAATCCCTACAGTTTTCAACAACAGCACAGTTAAGGAGTAATCCTTCGAATGAATTATGAACATTTGCACACGGAAAATCCAAATGCTATTACATACAAAAAGCACAGGTGAGGTTCATGCATCCTTGCATCAGAAGTTTGAATATATGCCTTTGCTCAGTCTTCTTATGCCTTCATACCCAAGATGATACAAATACTATTTGTAAATGCAGTATGAACACCTTTCTGTCTTGCCTGCCCTGTATTTTCACACAGACACACGTACATACTAACACCCCAGGCACACAGTCTGAATTACTAATTTCAAATGCAAGCAAACCAGCTGTTGCCAACTATTCATTTGTATGGCCATGTCACTGAGGATCCCAAAGTATGGGATCACTGTTGTGCTAGGCTTTGCACAGGTATGGAAGAAAACAGTAACCTGCTTCAGAGCATTTCCAGGACATAGCTATGCACTTTTTAAACTTCACCAGCTCCCATGCTCACAAGAAACCAAAACAATTAATAAGCCAACAGTGGTTACCAGTATTTAAGGCAGACTCCTTAGACTTCCATAGACGTAAACTTGTGGCTGTTTTCTAAGGTCAGTTAACCAACTCCTATTTAAATCAAAATCACCAGCACAACGCTATATGCCAAGCTGGATACCCTTTCACTGATGCTGTCCCTATCCTGCTATGTCATTCCATTTGGAAACATGAAGAGGAGTTGATCTGAAATAGATCACATCCCTCTAGTATTAAAAACTTATTAACAAAAGTATGGAAATTGCAAGTGTTTGGGGCTGAAACAGTTATGAAGTAATCCTATAGAGGGAGCAGAGGACTATATACAGAAGGAAACTTCTAAATATTGTTGATCTATCAGCACTTAGGATTGCCCCCATCACCATCAAGTTCATATTTCCCCCTCGCTGCAATTGAAGACATTATGTTCCAGTAAATTAGTTAAAGTCTTCCAGGTCATTTGTGTCTTATGCAATATACTCATTCTCTCTCTCCACAAATGTGATGGAAGTATTTTTGTTCAAATTTTCCATATAGTCACCTTTGTGCTGAGGTCTGCTATGGAATAACATAAAATTTTCAAGGTAGAATCCTCTCAAACTTTGAAGTGCCTAAAAAAGTGGTTCATAATTAGAAGGCTTGGGTGACTTCACTACAGTTATTGCAACAGTTGCAGTTGTAATACCATTTCAGTTTGGCAATGAACTTGTCATTTACTCTTAGGAAGCTCCCACATGGTGCCACTGAAAAGGTTGCAAATCTACTACATAATGGCTAATCTACCCATCAAATTAAAAGAGCTCCAAACTTAAACTAAAGCAGAGTTCCTCCAAACTTAATATTTGGAGCAATAGTCTTACTCTGCAAACCAATGGGGTACATATAATATGTATAATGGCTGCCACAGAATAACAACTTCATGCCTGTATTAATAGAAAAATACAAATAACTAGCTTATGGCCTGGCCTTTCATAAATCAAAATTATTTTCCTTTCAGGATTAGGCTCTTCCCTTCTTTTTCCTCCTCTGACCTATTTTATGGCACTTTTCCTGATAAATAAACTGTAGCAATAAAAACACTGATTTATAATAAAAGGAAATAGATTTCATAGAATCATATAACAGTTTCGGTTGGGAGAGACCTTAAAGATCATCTAGTTCCAACCCCCCTGCCACAGGCAGGGACACCTTTCCACTAGACCAGGTTGCTCCAAGCCCCATCCAACCTGGCCTTGAACACTGCCAGGGAGGGGGCAGCCACAGCTTCTCTGGGCAACCTGGGCCAGTGTCTCACTACCCTCACAGGAAAGAATTTCTTCCTAACATCTAATCTAAATCTACCCTCTTTCAGTTTAAAACCATTTGCCTTCGTCCTGTCACTATTTGCCCTTGTAAAAAGCCCCTCTCCCGCTTTCCTGTAGCCCCTTCAGGTACTGGAAGGCTGCTATAAGGTCTCCTTGGAGCCTTCTCTTCTCCAGGCTGAAAAGCCCCAACTCTCTCGGCCTGTCTTCATAGGAGAGGTGCTCCAGCCCTCTAGATCATCTTCGTGGTCTCCTCTCCAACAGCTCCATGTCCTTATGTGCGGGGACCCAGAGCTGGACGCAGTACTGCAGGTGGGGTCTCACGAGAGTGGAGAGGCAGAATCACCTCCCTCGACCTGCTGGCCACGCTGCTTTTAAGTTCTTTCATAAAACTAGTAAAAAAGGACAAGCCTCTCATGATATGCTGCAGACACTGGTCTATATAACTATGGCTATTTAGATGGAGCTTTCTGTGGCAGTGAATGCCAAGTGCAAAAGGGGCTTGCTCACTGTTGCTACATAGTTTCTACCATACAAGGCATCATAAATAATAATGGCTTATATTTCCTGTCAGTGACGGCAGCCAAGAGTTTCTGCTTTTGACTTCTAGTGCTCATGTGGCCATGGAGTTCACCTTTTGCAAGGGTTATCTTCCCACACACCAAACAAAGCGATATAAGATTGCTGTTCCTTGGGGCTCACTTTTCTCTAGCCAGATTGATATAGGCCCCTTCAAATTTGATTAAAACATCTTAAATCAGCTCCTGCCACTTTGAACTATAAACTAAATTAAAACACGTTAAGAACCTTGCACCAGAAAACTGGTACTGAGTGGAAGAGTAGTAGCATTTCTGTGTGAAGAAAGGTTTCCAGTTGCATAACTGGTGCTGCTGAGGGCTGCAGTCAGTAAACTGGTCTCTTTGACTGTATTTCTCAAGAGACTGACAACTGCTTGTTCAAATAAGTTCTTGTTCTTGACTGATCAGTCCTGCTCCTTGGTAAGGAATGACAGAATGGGTGAGGTTGGAAGGCACCTCTGGAATCTCCTAGTCCAACATTGCTTCTCAAAGCAAGTCCAACAAAGCAGGTTGCCTAGGACCTTTTCCTGAGGTGGAAATACCACTTCTTCTGTTGCTAGTAGAATAGCCACCAGGATTCCAGAACAAAGGAAGAAAGACTTTGGGAGTCTTTCCTTAACCTAAGCTCTCTTCATGAATCTGTAAGGTGAAGTGAGTGACTATGCTTTTCCATTCAGTCTGCTGTAGACAAATACTATGAACATAGCAAGCACTACTGATAACACAAACTGCATCAAAGCTGTTAGCAAGAAATCAAGAAAATTCCTTATGCTTAAGACCATGAGAGATACAGGAGTCGAGTGGATAAAGCTGAGCACTCAGAAGCCTGGTGATTAGTGTTCTGTTCACAGTTCCTATCAAGTTACTTCAAAACACGTGCTGTACTGTAGAGTGTTTTGAGATCCCATGGATACAACAGTCCTCAGTCCCATTCAGACACACACTAATTCACAGCAGGTCATGAAGTGCTGTTAAAACTACATTACACTCCTGAAAACATGATGCATGTGCCAATTTTTTTTAACTGTGCTTATTATCAGATTATACAAAATTACATGCAGAGAAAATTACACTTCATCAGTTAATTCAGCATAAATGATGTAAAACTGCTCAGAAAGATAATTCCTGAACAATGCTACAGTTGTTACACTCCAAAAAGCCAATCCAGCCCATCTCAAGCAAGTATTAAAACAAACCTAGAAAAGTTCTGTTTTCATTAATGTTGATGTTTTTTATATCCTATTTATTTGCTTGTATCTTATTTATTAGGCTGTTTCACCAAAGACTCATTATATTGTCAAAGCACCAAAATTTAATGATCCTTAAGAGAACCGTAACTAACAGGTGACATCCTCATGCGGCATCTGCTGATTAGAACTGACTTCTACATTAATAGGTTATCTACTTTAAAATAAATATTGCAGGCAAAAATATAGTACCATCAACTATAAACACAGAAGTTACCATTAACAACGTAAGCAGTTTAGGAAACTAACTTAACAATGAGTGGTAATTATAATGGTTATGCTAACTTTTCAACAAACAATACTGGCTTTCTAAAAACAATTTGTAAGGAACCTCTATTCCTCACATTTTCATTAAACTACAGATGGATGACTCTATACAGTTAAGCTGTCTGCTAAGCAAGCAGTTGCACGGGCCAGATCCCTTAGAGTAGGCTTGCTAGAGATTGGCTAGCTAGAGAATTTTTTCCTCTAGTTTTTAGGCATTTCCTTGAGTACTATGAAAGCACAGTAGCTACTCTTGAAAGAAAGATTGAGAGGCTCTATGCTTGAAGTGGATTTTTAAGAGACAGAGAAGTCTGATTTTTTTTGAGGACAAAAAAAACAAGAGGCTGATTTTAGAATTAAAGTAAGCAGCTTACAAAAATATGTAGTGATAGGTACTGAACAGTAACATGATCAAGTCATGAGCTCCAGAGTGCTTCCAGGTGAATTTCTCCTGTTTTCTTGTGAAATGGGGAGACTTGGAAAGCTACTTCCAACTTTCGTCTAACTTACCAGTTGTTTTGAACTTGCTTATTATGCACAGCCTCAAACTGGAACTTACTACAGTTGTGAAAATTATTTGAACTTTGCCTCCTGAGAAATGTAGCTGAGTGACAAGCAGGCAGTTTTCCAAAGACCTGTCTTTAACTGAGAATGGTCAAATTAAAAAAATAAAATTATAAAAGGTCCCTCAGTGTAATTTCTTCTGACAGGCACATCCAAATTGTGATACCAGTATCACCTTCATGCTGAGAGAGAACAGGAGGCCATAACATTGCATGTTTGGCAACAAAGCAGAGGTTGAAATCTTTACCTATACTCTGTGTAACCTTTAAATATAAATACACCAGTCGTGAAACAGAAGTGCACGAGGCAAGTTTCCAGGGTCCTCTGACCGATCAAGACTTCATCTAAATTGAAATCAAAGCAGATAATCCTTTTTTCAGTAGTTTATACAGATTCATTTACATAGCACTGGCCTTCGCTATACCATCCACTATGTATACTAGCAATGATATAGCACATCTTCCCATGATCAAACAGTTGGAAAATATAAGAAAAAGAATGAATAATAATTTATAAAATAAATCAGTCATAAAAGTATGAAAAAGCACCTGATAGCCTACTTGCTAATTTGCTTTATAAAAAGATTAAATTCTTTTATTTTTTTTTTTTCTGAGTTGGGAGAATGTCCAATGCTAAATGATGGGTAGCCTGGTTGGATAATCACAGAAGGGTCTTTATAGGAGCTATTTGTATTAGCATATACTTAAAAAAGCTCAAGCTAGTCATCAGTTTTAGCCAAGAAATATTAGTGTTTGGCTGTACTTTTAACAGATAACTTCATCAGGTTAAGGGAGTTGGCACATTAGACCATCTCCAGGGTTCATCATACAAGTTCCTCATGCTAGAAAGTGTTTTAATACTCACATGTAATAAATGTTTATCATGATGGCAAAGAGGGGGCATGGATCATAGAGTTCATTTGGGAGGTGGATACAACAGGTCAGGATACGCTGGCTTAAGGATCTTACTTAGCTAATTGTTTAAATCAGTGTGCCCAGAAACTGGTTAGGTTCCTTTATTTAGAAGTTTGAATAAGAAATTTCAGGTGACTGAGGTCTGACCCTGAAATGAAGTTCGTATTGGCACAGTGCATACCCTTTCTTTGAGAGTGTGGTTTTGCAGCATATTTTCTAAGGACTGCAACACAGAAAGAAACACAGCAGGAATGCAGTGACTGGACTAGAAGGAAGCAGAGGGAGCTAACTAGTAGTCAAGACTAGCAGATGAATAATTTTCTCCCTTTTCTTACGGTAGAGAATATAAAATATGGGTGACATGAATCTACTGTGATGATTTTAAAATTGAGGCATTCTCTAAGGAAGAATGAAAGCTCTTTCAAAAGAGCAGAAGCAGCTTTTAACAAAGCAAAAATGACAGAAAAGAGACTGTTGTGATTGGGCTCTGGGGATTTAATGTATCTTTTGTAAAAATCTGATCTGCTATTAATATATCCTCTGAGAAAGAGAGTTTATTGTACTTTACTAATGACACAAATAGTGTGTTTGAATATTGTGTGTTTCTGTAATTGATTGCTGACAACGTATTATTGAATTCTGTAGCTGCAGAGGGTTGCTCTGGATTACTGTTTATAAAAACAGTACAGGGTGTGAAGGAAAAGATGGAATGACAACAATGCAACCACAAGGACATCACATGTTGAAGGCCAAATCCTACAGATGCTCACTACTGTGAGGATGTCCCTCACCACAAAAAGTACGATATCCAATGACAAGCAGTCACAGGATTAACTTATGCACAGTCCTTCCACTAACAGCCTCCTGCACTGTCTTTCATTGCATACTATCAGGAGGGTGCTCCCAAAAGGACAAAACAAAGGCTGATTTTTAAAATTTAATCCCTTACTTTTAAATATATTGCTTTCTGATATTATTTTTTCTGTCTCCTTTCTGATAGCACCTTTGAAAGACTTGTAGACTTGTCTCCCCAACACACTTAATTATTGCGTAGGTTTATTGCATAGCTGTTAACTTTCAATATGTTTCTAGTAGTCAGTTGGAATTTAATTATAGTAACTATCCAAATAAATCTGACTGTAGATTAAATAACAGCTACTCTTAAGTAAATAACATTTGAATATTCTCTCCCTTTCTCTGTCATACACAGACATTACTTGGAATACTAACAACTTTGCAAAACACTCTATTTCCTAGCTGTTTGGTCTCGTTAGATATTGTTCTAGTAGTGATTTGTTTTATTAGAACCCTAGGATCGTTCAGGTTGGAAAGGACCTCAGGAGGTCTCTAGTCCAACCTCCTGCTCAAAGGAGGCCCAGATATGATGAAATCAGATCTAGTTGGGACAGATACACAATCACCCCCTTTTTAAACATGAAGCTTGGAGCCTTGGTATGGGACAGGAGCAGGGTGATTAATGGCTGATTGTAGTGAGCATTGTGCCTTTAAGCAGAGTGGGTGTTCTAATTCTGACCACCATGGACTAAGGAAACTGGTGTTACAGAACGATCATTTGGGGTTAACGTATGATATTTGGAACATCTGAAACCTGTTATTTTTCCTAGCTGAGGTTTATCCTGAAGCTTCATAAACTTTCCATTTTAAATTACAGAGCTTCCTTTTTCAACTATAATAAACTTTTATCTTAAAATGGTGTATGCCTTTTAATCATTCCAAAGTATTTACTTTAATTAGGTTTTAAAAACCCTGCAGAAGACAGCACTGTTCTTAATTTTGGCTGTGAGAGTTTGTTCTGCATTCAACTAGCAGCAGTTCCTAAGACCCCTGCTGAACTTCAGCCAAGTAGAGCATTTGAGGCAAAGCAAGATGGCGTGAATTCAAGAAAGACAACTTGTTTTCATGAAAACATTGGTCCAGTTTCATGGCATTATCTATAATCCACTGGTTTAGTAGAAGAAAAGAGTTTTCATCTTTCTTTCTCTACAGATATGCAGCATGTGGCATTCTTGGAGTGTCAATATTTTCTTGGTTTTCCCATACATCATTAAAGATTCAAAGTTCAGAAATCCTGAGCATCTCCAACTCAGCAAAAACCCTTGGGAGGTGCAAACTCTTACCACTTAGTAAATCAGGTTCAAATGATATGTCCAACCAGAGGGGGGAAAATAAAAAAAGAAATTTAAAAAAAAAAAGGTTAAAAGGTTCTTATCTTGGGTTGCTGGAACTTCCTACCTGAGACTATAATAGCAGCAAAAACAAGACAACTAAGATTTTAACTGAGGTTATCAGTTAAAGTAACAGATAATTGAGGAACTTGGAGTTCATAGCAAGTACTATCCCCAAATTAAAACCCAAGATGCCTTTTTTTCCTCTGGCATTTTAAATCAAGATAGTTAACGCAGCTTAGCCAGTCTGAGTTAACACATACTATGGCAAATTTTACCAGATTGTAAGACTTTTCTATCTGAGCATTCTAAATAGTTCTGTCCCTTTTCTGCTGTAGGGTCATGCAAACAAGACCTGAGATGGGAGAAAGACTATCGGTTGAGCTCATTTCTACATCACTTCCTTACTTAACTGCACCTGAGATTTTCCCATACTGGACTAACTGCTGGCCACAGCCAGAGGTGTTGAGATCGGCATGAAGAGGTGCAAGATTAATATTCTCTTGTTTATTCTGAAGAGACATTCTAGCAAAGAAAAACTAGTACTGCTTTTTATTTAGGACACTTTTCAGTGGGCCTGGGTCACTGGAAAGCATTAACTCCTGCACAGTCATTTTGTAGGGACTTCCTATTACTCCAGCTGTACAAGCAGGAAGGGTCTCTCCAGCTACAGACATCCTCTGACATGAAAAAAAAGAGAAAGTTTTTTCCTCCAGTTCTTTCTGGGAATATTTTAGAAAAGGATGCCAACACAGTGAGGCCTGTTGGCTCTTACCCTTCTCCCACTCAATGCATCTGAAACTTCATAGGCTTTGAAAACAGATTTCTTGTAAACTGGACTGGGGAACAGGGTTATCAGTGCTCATACACATGGAGGAGTGAGTGGTTGCTTTGGCTGGGTTATAGTTCTTGGCCCTCAAAAAGAGAAAATGGGAACCAAAATACCTTAATTTAAGGATCAACTTAATATAAGGGTCACAGAGTAATTGTATTTCCCTGGAGTGCTAGAGCTTGAAAAATAAAGATGTTTGTAATACAGGATTCCTGGGTTTTAGATTGCCCTATATTCAACAGTATGTAGGTTTTCTGCATTAGCATTAGGCTTTTTTTCAGTTAGTCTCTGTTCCTGTTTGCGCTCTTAGATGTCAGTTCTGCACAGAAATAATGAGGCTAATAAACCTCACGGATGTATACTTGCCTAGTGACATTGAAGACTTCTGGAAAGTGAATCATATTATTTATTAGTCTGGCCTCTAGTCCTAATTTAGCCTCAGAACAATAGACTCTGGTTTCCTACCTAAAAAGAGCTAATGTAGCCCTTAGACGATATGACTTAAAGTAGACTTGTAATTGAAGGGTAAGAAACATCCAAGTAAATCACACATTCTCAAAATGCCAACCAGACTTTTTTTTTTAAATTTTGCTGAGCTAGTGACATTGGGGCTCAACAGGCTCTCACTTCTACTAGTGCAAAGCCCCAGTTTGCACTAGCCTAAGCAATATAAGGACACATCGAATTTTAAACACCACACTTTCCTTTGCACGTCAGCATGGAACTACTGAAATACGTAACACTTGGTATGTACTTAAGTATCTTGCCAGTGTGACAAGACGCAAAATAAACCTGCAAGTCACTAAGATCATTGTAGACTTTTAAATAGATTCGAACTGATAAGTTGCAAAGCCAAGCCATAGGTTCTGATTACTTTTTATATTATGTGAATATGTGTTTCTCTGGCAGTGAGCAAAGACCTGAAACTAAATGTCGTTCTGATAATACTATTTGTAATGATTCCTTTACAAACTGGTGCAGCACATAACTTCTGTTGACATGAAAGCACAGATTAGGAAGACTTTTTTGCCAATGACCTTCTAAGTTAATTCATGTCAACCATGCAAAACTCGAGACAATCATTGAAAGAATTAGTGCCATCATGTTTTCTCTTGTGGTCTTTTTTTTTTTTTTTACTGAAGATTCAGGGCAGCCCTGAGTCACCCAACAGAAGCAAAACAAAGAGAAGCTGACAACAGAGTGGAAAGAGGCTGAGAAGAGAGTACTTTGGTTTTGTTCTATGCCTTTGAGCATTTCCAACAGAAGATTCAGAAGCAGAAATTAATTTATTTTTCCTCTTTATTATGTAAATAATCTTGGATCAACTTTCAAAATACTTTCAGGTCTTTCTTTTCTACTAATCTTTCCTGGAGTATGCAACTGAAACCAGAACTGGGTACTCACTACAAAAAGAATTCACAGATCTTTGCATGACAAAAGTGATGGTTTAGTGGCATTATAACATCTTCCACTTCCTCCTTGCAAACATTTATAAGAGTAAAACTGTGTTCATAAGAACATTGATAGAAAGGAGCAGGACTGGGAATGCTCAAGTCATGAAAGTGCCATGGGTACAGCAGCTATGCAGTCAGGAAGAGGGAACCTTGCCACATGACTTAAGTGATGAGGTACAGCATGAAAATCAAGTACTTTTAGCAGTAGTCATCACAAAGAATTCACAAGTGATTCATAGGCTAAACCAATAGAAAAAAATCAATCATCAGAGAAGTTCAAGTAATTAAAATAGTAAAATCTGCTCTTGGAAACTTCATGGCTGAAGTTTCATTAACTGCTGCTTCATTTGTTCCAACTGAAGCTGGAAAATTAAAGGGGTGAAACGTCATTTGCAGAGTCCTTTGACTGGATCCTTAACAACTAGAAATTTTCATAGCCCCAGTGACTTTAGGGAACTCACAGACTCATCTTGGCTTTCATAGAACCATGCCAATTCAGACCAGGTAATCACCTGGTCTTATGCAGTGGTTGATTCACTGCCAATTTTTGTTGTGCTTTTATGAATAATATATAAGCACCTTCAGTTGTGAGTAGGCACTATTTGTTACACTGAAATAAATAGAAATAATAAGAGCAATTTGGCACTTGTTCTTTTACTACCAAGTACTATATAATTATAAGTCATTGGGAAATTCTAAGAGAAGCAATTTGGAACAAATGTTGCTTATACTAATGTTTAATATTTAGACTGCTGGGTCAACAGAAAGAGTTACAAGAGTCATTTATGGTGGCCTAATTGAAGCCTATGAAAAATATATTTATACTCAGTGGTGCTCCCCCTTTTCATCTAATGGCCTTACTGATCTATAGATTCACTATTTGATCAGTGCATCTGGCCCCACAGGCTTCATGGTTTGCAAACCACAACGTACTAATAAGCACCCTGCTGCCTGTTTGCTAAACAGATCAGTGCTGGCAGGCACCCAAAACTCTAGCCTTTGAAACTTGGAGCTTTTTTAACTTGCCCAGCCTATTGTGTGGCAAGAAAGACAATAAACTATGAACCTCATAAATGCTGAGCAATTAAACATAAGTTAGTAATATAGTTGTGGTAATAGAGACTGCTTACCTCAATCCAATATATGTCTCATTTCTTCTTTGTGTCATCTCTGCTAAAAGCCAACCAGCCAACCATAAGCAGTTTGCATACACACTAATGGTTGAGATTTCCTTGTAAATAAGATGGTGGCTGCCTGCTAAGGGAAATCTATCATCCAAGTAGCAATATGATTTTGCTTTCATGTTCAGCAACAAAAACATCCACTCAAGCTCACAGCCCCTACACATTTTCACACACTGAGACAATTTCCATTGTACATGGAAGTTCAGCTCTGTGATCCGAAAGCTTCCCTTTGCTTCTCTAGAGAAAAAGTGATTTACTATTGGAAACACATTTTCAGAAGCAGTGGCTTTCCTTCAAAACAGAGGAGCATAAAAATCAGCTTGGTTAATGACCCATTCCAAGCTTTTATTTTGAAAAAAAGCTGTGTTCTGCCTATGCCTGTATTATGTTCCTAGATTCTCTAAACTAGGTGGCTCTGGTAGCATATGGAATACAGTAGGACTTCAGTAGTTAGGTCCCATAGCCTGGGGAAGAACTTGAAGAAGGCTAGTGTGCTGGTTTTGGCTGGGATAGAGTTAATTTTCTTCACAGTAGCTAGCATGGGGCTATGGTTTGGATTTGTGCTGAAAACAGTGTTGATAATGCAGAGATGTTTTAGTTACTGCTGAGCAGTGCTTATACAGTCAAAGCCTTTTCTGCTTCTCACACTACCCCACCAGCGAGTAGGCTGGGGGTGCACAAGAAGCTGGGAGGGGACACAGCCAGGGCAGCAGACCCCAACTGACCAAAGGGATATCCCATACCATATGATGTCATGCTCAGCATATAAAGCTGGGGGAAGAAGAAAGGGGTGGACATTCGGGAGTGATGGCATTAGTCTTCCCAAGTAACTGTTACGCATGATGGAGCCCAGCTTTCCTGGAGATGGCTGAACACCTGCCTGCCCATGGGGAGTAGTGCATGAATTCCTTGTTTTGCTTTGCTTGTGCGTGTGGCTTTTGCTTTACTTATTAAACTGTCTTTATCTCAAGCCACAAGTTTTCACACTTTTCCGATTCTCTCCCCCATCCCACTGGGGCAGAGTGAGCAAGCAGCTGCATGGTACTTCGTTGCTGTCTGGGGTTAAACAACAGCTAGCTACTTGTGAGATTAAGGGGTCAGGAACAACTATAGGAGTTCGGGAAAACAAATACATGTCTCTGACTGCATCTAAACATGTGAACGATCAGAAGTAGTTTGTCTTAGAGGAAGAAAAACTGATACAGAAAGGAGATGACATGAGGGGCACAATATTTGCCCTTCATCTGCAGAAGGTCATACATCTATCCACCACATAGGGCCCTTTCAGTCATATTCACAACACCTGAATATGCTTGATGCCTGTTTGAGAACTGACCAGACACAAACCTGATCTAAACTCTGGAAAAAAAAAAATATCTGGCTTCACAACTAGGCACTGCCCTAGCACACAAGAGTGAACTATTTATTTCTACATGAGTCAGCTCTGCCTTGGACTGGCCATTGTACAGCCTAGTGAAGAAGTAATGCAAAAAAAGTATCCACAGATGCTCCAGGGACTGCAAAGCTGCTTAGAGAAAAGCACTCATGGAAGAGGTTAACTCATCCTTCATACTTCCCAGGATTCCCAGCTCAGCAATAATTGTGACCCATAAAGTTAATTCAGCATAAGTATTTTAGAGGAACTGCTATAGGACAGAAAAAGGTAAGAAAAGTTTCCTGAACTGGTGTCTTTCTAAATACACTTTGTACTTGATTAAAAAAAAAAAAAGGGAGAATGGAATACACAGGACAGATGGAAGTCTCCCATACCTAACAGCTCTATTTCTAAGTGTTGAAATGATTAGTTCTCTGCTGGATATTGGCTCATATACTTTTCCATCTATCTAAGAACTATGTTCAGTGCTCAGGAAGCATCTTTGGAGGGAGAAGGAAGATGCACTATGTGCTAGCCTTACTATTTTAAACAAAACCATATTCATAACCAGTTGAAAATTCTGCTTCCTTTAGACAGAGCCAATATGACAAGCTCTTTGCAAAAAAGCAACTGTTCTTCATGCAGTCCAAAGTCTTCCTTTGGTGCTAAACAACTACATTTGTAAAGTACAAAGGCAATTTAAATTCTTATTCATAGCCACAGAAACTACTAGGCTGATTTTTCTAACTAAATTACTAAAATATTTTCAGCATCTGTTTATAGACGGTTGCTAAGGAAGAGACCGCTATCACAAGAGACCTTTAACATATTTGTTCTTTGCCATGTGTTTGTCAGTCTTTGTATACAACATACATGCCTGTTTCTGTACATAGTAAACCTGTCACTCTAGGATGAGTGGCCATTTTGTTTCAGTAATGTCACTCTATGGGGAAATACGGGGTGCAAACCTTAGGTCACCCGTGTTTTCTGCTGTCTTAAACTGAAAATCTTATTAGCCGAAAAGTTAAAACGAGTTGATCATTTATATACATCCCCAAAGTACACATCATCTGGGGAGCTCCAGGACTGGAATAGAAAGGATGATCATGTCTGTGTGCGTTGGCAGAACAACAGCTTATCGCATAAGTTTACAGCTCCATAGAGATCATTCATTTTAGCATTTTGTTTCAAATGCTAACCTGGAGAGGCCCCTGCAGGGATGGGGAGGGTGGTGCACATCCAGGATCACTCCATTCCAGTGTCTCAGTTAGCAAGGCCAACAGTACTATTTGTAGAGGAGATTTTAGAGGTATATGCATTATCCACTAAAAAACAGACAGAAGCTATCCAACAATACGTAGCTAACAACCAGTTCTAGTTAGTACTGATCTTGGTTGGATCCAAACCTGTAACATACAGGGGAAAGTCATACTATTCAATATTGATCCCCAGAGACCTCAGACCCTCCCTGAAGTCTCTGAGGTTGGATATTGCTTACCTAAGTTTTCTTCACAGTACTAGCATCCTTGTTTTTACAGAAAAAGTTATATCTGTACAGCTTTCACATCTCACATGAAGTGATCTATCCATAATGTTAATGGCTTGGATTTTACTATGCCAGCAGTCCAGTCACAAGAGAAAAACAAGTAATTCATTTCCTTGTTTGAAAGCCAGAAGCACGTAATGTTTATTAATAAAGAGCACGGTTTACATAGATTTTACTGTTATTGACCATAAAGTGGTGTATACTATAAGCAAGGGTGAAATTTCTAACTAATTAGCATGTGAAGATCATATTTAACGGAGTATATAAACTTAGGTTCTTTACAAACCTTTAGGGTCTTATTCATTAAGTGTATCCATATGCAGTCTTTATGCTGAAACAGGATTTTGACACATAATTCAATGTTAAATAACCCACCTTGAGATTCACAAAATAGCACAGCTTACATGTTCCAGTTCTTCTAGCCTTTAAGAAAGGAATCAAGTGAAACATGATGCACCTTCCTCGGCCAAAGAACTCTAAATACATCCAGGAAAAAAAGCTGTAATTACCCAGACACTTAAAAAATGCAGTCAGCAGGAGAACAATAGTGTTTGCAATGTACATTTTTATCTCCTTGTGTCCTGATTCAGAATACAGTTAGTTAACTCTTACAAGAAAAGCTTCTACACTTGTTTTTCCTAGATCACCTACTGCCACTGTGCAGGCTGACAGTCTTGCTATACTGATGCCATAAGGATTTGGACTTCCTTTTGCAGTTCTCTCAGCAAAACACTTCAGCATATACATAAGCATCACTGACATCAGTGGGACTTGTGCATATTTGCAAGTGCTTTGTCAAAGTAAAATACTGTGGTAAAATAAGTAAAATCTCATATGGGCCCATTCAATGGGAACAAAATTTAACTCATCACATGGGGCATTATTAGTAATGGGCAGCTAGATGAGGAATGGCTAACCCAATAACACTGGACTCTGTCCAGTCAAAACTTCTAGCACATTCACTTAAGCCTAAAACCATCGTGGAATTATGTATTTGTCTGGTTTAGTCCAAATCTTGCATCTGACTCAATCCCTGATCCAAAGCCAAATTGATGTCCCTGAGAGCTTTCCTACCAACTGAGATCCTCAGGACCAGTGTAAAGTGTCACCACCTGTATTGATACCTAGTTTGTATTAGCTGTGGCTACGACTTCAGCAGCATTTCGGTCACAGAATGCGCAGAATTTTGGTCCTTTTCTCATTTTGTTTCCATTTTTCTTTCAAAAGACCTGTAATTAGAGGGCTGTAGGTATCATAACCATAACTAAGGTGTGGTAACTGCTGCTCTGAGGAACGTGTTACTATGGGAAGATAAAACAAATTATGCCATTGCAGAGACACTATAATGCTCCTGTAATTCTGAATTATGGACTTGCTTTGTCTTAATGTCAGAATACAAACTAGATTCTGGTTTTAACAAACTTAATTTTATTTGTGTTACCTTTTCAAGACTCTCCTATTTACATTGAAATCCTTAAATGTGTTCCCCACTTGTTGTTTAGGTTGATGCTGCCCTCTTCTGAATATACTAGATTATGACATTCACTTCCCAGGAATTTCAGGACACTCAGAAAGCAGGCAATTACTTATACAGCAATCACCAAATAAGAAAAAAGAATCTTTTCTTTTCAGTCTCATATACCTCTTCAACTTTGACCAGCTTTTATTAGAAAGGACTTGGGTAAGACTATCTTTATCTCAAGACCTTCAAGGACAAGTCTTACTCTACTTTTATCTCATCTTCTGTGATGACAACAGCTTTCTGCCCCTCATTTTGCAATGCAAGCATTCATTACCCACCTGTTACGCTTCCAGAAAGGCTTCCTCATGCTTTATCCCACATGGCCTTCCATGTATGACAGGAGGTAACTGTAAAAATTATTTCACTGTTCTCTTCCACATCACTCCATATACTCTGCTGTAACACCTATAAGATATCTGTGTTCAGTACTGTCTGTATTGTGCTTTCCTGCCCATGCACTGCAGTTTCTACACTGACTGTAAGCCTTTTAGGACAGGGACTACCCTTTTTCTGATTGTGGTCAGCACAATGGGCATATTAGTGAATCTTGTGCTGTGGAAGATGAACCTGCATGAGTGAACTTACTGATTCTTCATGCAACTAGCTTACATCCATCTCCACTGGAGTTTGCAATCTGGTCCTAAATATGTTTAAATAGTTGATAAATGCAAATTACTAATGAATACGGGAGATGAGTGAAGAGGAAGAAAAGGGGAACATAACATTCCCTTCTTTAAAAAAAAAGAAATTGAGGCCATTCGATGGAAATGGACTCTTATTTTGTTAATTGATGGACCTACAGTGGAGGAGTGAATCCCGTTTCTGGTTTGAATATCAACCTTTGAAACATCCAGAACTTGAGTTTCTCATTCATTTAGTGCAAGAAATCGAACTGCAGCAGTCTAGTATGAATCTGAATCATAATTTCAGTGCCTCACTCAAAACAGTGGAGGCTTCCTCCCTGCCCCCAAGCTTGATTCTATTCCTTCCTTAGTGGTCCTGCTGACCACTCAAAGCAGA
The DNA here is from genome assembly GCF_013368605.1 of Nyctibius grandis. Taxonomy (NCBI): domain Eukaryota; kingdom Metazoa; phylum Chordata; class Aves; order Nyctibiiformes; family Nyctibiidae; genus Nyctibius; species Nyctibius grandis. The sequence goes on from NC_090666.1 coordinate 7,757,227, forward strand.
TCATTACATTTTCAGAAGTAATTTTTAATGTCTATCATTCTTCACTGAGATGGTACTATGAAGGTTTTATTTCTTGATTCATGTCACTTTCAGTCAAGAACAGTACCAAAAAATTAGCTTCAGTTCTTATGGGGTTGTACAAACTTTTCTGCTGGTTTTGGTGGTTTTGGTTCACATCTGTGTTCACACCCTCCAAGGTTTGCTTTGAGTTTCACATTCAAACAAACTGATAATATGCCAAAACCACTAAGTTTATTATGCCCTGGGCCATATTAGCATGGGAGCTATTCATAAAGCAATAAAGGTTTTCTTTTCAGTGGGCTCAGCCTCACCAATCCCACACAATCCCAACATTTACTAATCTCTTTTGGAGCAGAGTTTCCATAGCAAGCACTTGAAGGAGCAGACCTCTAGACTGCCAGCATTAGAAGACTGTATTTTTAGGGCAGTAGAAACACAGCTAAGTGCAGTTCACATGAGTGCCATGACTGCAATACTGCCATGCAAAATTGTACTGGATGCAAGGAGTCAGTTGAAGAAATAGACAATTAAAGAAACAACTTAAATTGACCCAGGACTTATCCTGCCTGTTGGAAAGGAAATTGCTACAGTGGCTAGCCCTTAACACTCCAGGGAACATGAAACATTCCTCAGGATGTCAATTTTTTCTTTCTCCCCCCAAACTAGACAACTAAAGCCAACATTTTCAAGTCTGAAATTTGGTAACTAGGCACCTGCTTAAGTATTTAAAGAAATGAGCCTGGTTTTTGAGAGTCACTGTCATGCCAATTCACACCAAAAACAGTTGAAGTCACCAGAAAGCTCAGCACTTCTGGTAACAAGGTTACAAAGACAAAAAAAGATTAACTTTTTATTCTTTCAAACATGTTTTGAGAGCTGTAAATACCTTCCTGTGTTTAAAAAATCTTGGGATTCTTTTTAGGTTAAGAAATATTCCAAAGGACCTCCTTATGTCATAGAGAAGGGAAAAAACAAGCCCAGGGAAAAAAAAAGGTAAACCTACCTGAAACCTGAATATGAGGTGAGAGACAGGAGGAGAAAGTTGACCTGCTGCTAAGAAACGAGAACATCGGGCCTGGAAGAGCTGAAATTCTGAGCAGGGCACCAACTTTTGCTCCTCTGGGCACCAACACTTAAACAATTCATTTAGTTTCTCTCAGTTTTCATCTATGAATGAGCTACTCTTTTTTTCCAGGGTCTGGTGAATTAACAGTGCATCAAGATATAAAGCACCAGGGAGTACTACACTGCCTACACCAAAAATTAAGATAACATGAACCAGGCCACCCAAATCAAGAGATTCATAAAAATAGTAAATCTGGGTTTCCTTTTATCAGTCTTCCTGTTTTGCACCTTCTATGTGCATTTTCAAGATTAATTTAGTTTACTTGGAGAACTAGACTCTTCAAGGAAAAATGAGATTCTTATGCAAGTCTATGGGTAAAGATAAAAAGGGAAAATAGTCTTGTTAAAAAAAATGCTCTTATTTTACTAGTACTAAACTATCATCATGTTAAATGTTTTAATGTCCCCTGTTTGCCCCACATCACACAATTGGTTCTTGAGCAATGTAGCCAAACAGGCTAGCACTTTCTGATGTTCTGCATTATTTCAAAATGAAACACTACATCTAATTGTTTTCTGTTTTTCCTAATTAAATATTATTTTTAAGGTGAGGCATTATCTGCTTCCTTCAGGATATAAATTCATCATGATATATGAAATGCTAATTGATGTAATACTTTAAGTCCATTCCAGTGCTAACCGGCACTAAAATCAAACAGTGCTGAGTTGCTTGGGGGGGTTATTACACTGATTTAAAAGTGAAAATAAAGATAGAATGATTACAATTGCTTTGATGCTAACAACAGGATCGTGCATATGCAAATAGTTAATCATCTCTGCCCAGAAATCTCTTTATTTGTTGAAATAACACAGAGGGAACTGCTTAGCAAGAGATGGGCCAGAGATTGGAAAGAGGTTTGTTCAGCTATCCGATATGAAAAATAAATGAAGGTGACAGTGGTTTCTCCACTTCTATATCCATGGAGTTAAATGTGGGACCACACAGACTGCCATAATAAAAGCCACCTGAAACCTGGCCTAAGGCACTGGTTATTAATATATTAAAGCTCCTTGCCCAATCAGTAATTTTCTAATAAAGACAGTACATCACTGGAAGTCAAACAGGCTGACCCATTAGGCAGAGTGTGTGGGTGTGCCTGCAATTCTGCACGTGTTCTGGCATAGCCTGTCTTTACAAAGATGCCAGACTCAGGTCAGAGCCCCTGTTTATTTCCTTTATACCTCGTATTATAAGTCTCAGTAGGACTGAAAGATCACTGTTAAAATTAAAGACTGTGATTTGCAAGCCACCTACAGTGTTTGATGCCCAGTTTCTATTCTTCTCAGTGGGATTTGAATTCCCAAATACTTTAAGTAGCATTGGAAATCTCAGCCCAAACCTCTAGCCTCATTTTGGACTCATTTGAAACTTGCATTGTCTCCAAAGGGAACTTGATCGGGATTTATAATTAATCCTACTATACGGGTAAAATTACACTGGCAATATCTCAGTCAATTCCCTATAGCTGCTCAAGTCTGTCAAATCAGCTCTTTAATCTGATGGTGAATTATTCAACCACCGCACCAGAGCCAGCATATCACAGGGGCTTCAATAACTTCTATTTATGTTCTGAATATGTCCATAGCAGCTGTTAGAGTGTGAATAATGATTTCCATAGAGACCTTCCTCGCATTCCTGTACTAAGCAAAGACTGGAAGTATTCAAACAAACTGGGTGATTTACAGATCTCAAGCTTAAGAGCAATCACAACCATCATCAGAATAATTGCTTCACCAGGGAAAGCCATGATCTTAAAAGTCCCTGTGAGGAACTACACCAACCACCTGAAAAGAAGTCAGGTCTAAGTAACCACTTTGGCACACTACAGTGAAAAGAATTTTCCATTAAAAGAGCAATGTTGGTCAGCATTTTCAAAGTCTGTTTTTGCCCAATATATTTCACTATCATAAAAATTACTTCATTTAGAACTGTTATTTTTTGTTTATTACATGAAAACTGAATACATTTTGTCAAAAAATGTTCATTCACATCTAACAGAAGAAAACTGGAAAGTAGTTTTAAATAAATTTGAAATAGACTTTAAAATCCTACTGTAATTAAGGAGCAATATATAAAAGCAATAAACTTTAAAGTAATAAAAACACAAAATGAAAATGTTACAAAACTTTAGCAAACATTTTTAGAAGGTGTGAAGTCAACTTTGAAATACTTTAAAAACACGTACCTATTAATAACTTTGTTTCATTTTTGCAATATACTCTGATGAACAGAGAGACTGAGGAAAACAGTGGGTAATCTTGAGCAGCTTTAGAATTCACTGCTTTGATTAATGGTCCATTTGAAGTTTGACAAAAACTCCCCAAAGGAAACAATGTAACATCTTCAACCTAATGATTGCAGAGAATGTTGCAGCCACAAGTGGTTTCTGGGAACTACATAAATATTGTTCCATTTTGCAGGTGATGCAGGTACAGATTAAGCAGGCCAACGAAGGGTACAAACACTGCATGAACTAGAGGTGAAGCCTTGTCCTTACAGAGATGAAGAGCCAGTTTCATTAATGGCTGTACTAAAGCCAAGAGTTCCTCAGACTTATGTATTAATCTCATTATCATCTTTGTTCTTATTGCCATACAGACCTAGATCCAAAAACGAGCAGTGGAAAATAATACATGCTTTCTCCTCCACCTGCATGTGAAAATAACTTTTACAAAGTCATAAAAGGGAAGCCTCCTGAGGCCCCAAAAGCTATTCCCCGCTCCACTAGTGTCTGTCAGTTCTTCTCTCTACCTCCTTGTTTTATGAAAGCAGACCGGCAGTGGGAATCAATGGGAATTTACCACTTCCTTTCATGGAAGCAAAGTTCTGTCTCCAATCTCCTCATTCCTGTCAGCTTTTGAAAGAAGTGTTGCTAGAGGCAGGAATACTTTAAAAAAAGTCCAGCAGATTTCTAAAGTTGGCTTTTAAAGTGTTCTTTAAGAGTTTCCCTGAGGTGTTTATGGCTTATATTGCTCAATTAGCTACTTTATATTGCAGTATTTTCTTCAAAAGCAATCTTTGGCTAATTGTAAATTCTCAGGAATATGCTTCATATTTTAAAAGTCCTATTTTACAGCTGCAATAAGGTCCTCCAGGGCACATATTAGAGGCCGTAATGGTGGATTTTGGCCATCAAAATCCATTACTGGACTTCAACACCCACCCCATCATCATGATGGGTGTCTCCAGCTCATTAGCTTTACCTAGTAACAAGCTGATTTTAGCACCTGTTCTCACAAAATGGATTTTAATAGAAGCAGGGCCAAGCTGAATGCATCTGGGGAAGTTCAGTTCTGAGGGCTGAGTCCATCATAAACATGTGGAGGTTTTATAAAATCTCAGTGTGCACAGATCCTGGGGTTTAGCAGTTATGTCACTGGACTTCAGTAAACAAACTATTTGAATGACCAGCCCAAAGCGCATTTCATTCTCCATATACATTGGACCACTAAACATGAAAGCCATAAAATGGGGTAGTTGAAGTTCTGAATCTTTAAAAGCAGCCAGCTCTAGCACCTAGGAGTTGGGATAAATGCTTCCAGGTTGAGTTCAGTTTTGAAAGAATTCTGCTGATTTTCAATATATAAAATGACTCAAAATAATTATAATAGGAGAAAAATTTTATGATGTCTTAATTGGAAAGTAACATTAGCCCCAGAGTCACTTATGTTACAGTGGTGGGTAAATATAATAGTGGTAAAGTATTGGAGACTTATGCTCATCTGAAACTGTATCATTTCCTTTGTATAAAGAGAAGTTTTCCATGTTTCCTTTTTCTACTCACAGAAAGCAGCATTGCACCTATGCTCACAGTGAGTTAATGAAAGATTTGCTTCCACTGAAGTTACTTAAATGCTTGGGACATCACTAAGAATTTTAGCAGCTTGAGCTGATTCATTAACTGGCAGAATTCTCTTGTCAGCAGGAACATTTGTAAAAAAGCAACTTGAAACCACTATTCATAAATCTTTCTTCTAGAAAAAGATAAATGTCATTAAATAACTCAATATTTTGCAGTTTGTCTAGGCCCTGTTCCCAAAGTAGTGACAGTCCAGCTCCAAAGACACTCAGAAAAAAGCTCCCAATGGTAACACAAGCAGAGGCTGACAATCTCTAAAACAAGGTAACCTTAATAGTTCTTTCTTTCAGACTGAATATGGAATCTGTCATCACAGAATTTTTTGAGTGAATCTGACACAAGCCAGGGAACAGATCATTCTTACACAGGCTGCCCCAAAAAGCAACCTTGAGTGCATTTGGACCTCAGAAGACGACAGAGCAGGACTAGCAAGGAAGTGTCAGACATGCAGATGCTCCAAAATCTGGTACACTTCTGCACTGGCTTCCAGCTCTGCCTGCCTCATAGCTCTTCTACTCCTAATCCTTCCAGCATGCCTCTCTTGAGAACAGGATATCCTGCACACAGCAGAGTAACACCAGAAATGCTAATTTAGGGGCTGGGGAAAGGCAAGTTTCATTGCTGTGCTGACTAGGCTTGCATAAATGCCTAGGGGGCTAAACTCTCCTGGTTTTTTTATCCTTCTCTTCATTAGGAAAGGTCATAATTTTGGAACAATATTAGCATTTATTTGTTCTAAGATGAATTTAGAGTACAGAGATAAAGAAGACTTGATTCTCACAACTCAAACCCTTGTGAAGATGCTGTACATGACAAACAGCTTTCCAGCCTCTTATGCAATACAGCCATTGCTTTCAACATAGATCCATTCCTGTTTACTACCTGTAAGTATTTATTACTGCAACCTGAGACAGGATTGTCTGGGGGGAAACAGTGGTAACCAGGGCTAGAAACCTAACAGGGTCACATTTCCCAATATATTCTGTTCAATATACTTACAGTCAAAAGAAACAAAGTCTCACTTCAGACTCCTATAACAGGCAAGAATCCAATAGGCATCTTCATGCTACTAGGAGAGGTGGTGGCTTCTCCAGTCTGAGTTACTCAGAACCACATTACTACGACCCTGAGCAATCTGATACAACTTTGAAGCTGAGTTAATCTTTGAAGTTGGCCCTGCTTTAAGCAGGGTTTCAACCAGGAGACCATCAGAGGTCCCTTTCAATCTAGACTATCCTATTACTTAATACCTCTATACCGCACTGGTTTAAATATCTAGAGATCACTTCTGTTTATGTCTGTTGCTTTCCATTTTGATATGCGTGTTTTGTATTATCCAGATTATGCCTAATATCCTCTCCTCACCGAGTTTACACAAACAGAAGGCCAACACACCGGAGCCAGAGCTGCATGGCAGAACTGGGGCTCTCATTCAGTACAGCAGGCAAGCACACCCTGAACTTAAACCCAACGGCAGTCACAATGACACAGAAGTGTTCCCATAGTTTCTCCTTGCTTTGTATATTGGTCAAGTCATATTTGTGCTATACATCCCCTTCTCAACTGACAAGGCATAACACCTGAGCTCTGAGTGAAATCTGCTATCAAAGTAAAATGAAATATTTATCTAATTCAAGTAAAAACATTCAGGATTCAACTCCTGGTATAAAAGTTCCATTAAAATTAATAAAACCAGATTCATTATATGGCAATTTTCCTGTATAAAACTGAAAATCGTTGGATTAAAAATACTGCAGAGGAGCAAAAAGTTTACATAATGAAATATTAACAGCCTTCCAAAGCAAAGTGAAAATGTGGAAGTGAGGCAAGCCGTGAACACGAGGTAATGATCTGTATTTCCTGAACTCTAGGATTCAGGGCAGCCCCCATATCCAGTGTATGAAAAGCCAGACCACTCAGAGCTCAACACAAAACCTGAAATGCCCAGAGCTGCTGGCCTAGACTAGTCCCCTTCATAAAAAAAACCCTTTTAATGAAGTGTAATGTGACTGACATTAAGAAAAATTCTGAATCACTCACCAATAACATACTAACCTCCCAGAATCAGGACTTTTAAAAAAGTTTACAGCTGAAGAGGCTAGTTATGCATTTCATAGTTAAGTATGTATGTTTATGCATGTCTCCCCAAGGTACTATGATGCTGTTTTCTGTAGCAGAGAAGACTAATTCCCACCAGACCATACCCTGTGGTCTGGAAGAAGACAGAATAAATAACCAATATGCTTGCTCCGCCTGCTTTTGAAAACTCCCAAGTGCAGTGCTAGGGTTGCTGAACAACATGAACAGAGCAGCACATAATCATCCAGATGCACCGCACCCCCCGCCCTGCTCAAGACAACAAAGTAATGCCTGGTTTCTCAGCTCATGTTAACCTGCATAGACCTGATGCAGTCAGAAAGCTGACATTGATTTTTGCCAGCTGAAAATCTCCCCCAAACCTTAAAGCAGCTAGAGAACATGGCTGAATATCAGATGCTTTCAATTTAAGATAACTACATTTGTCCAGCTGAACTCTGTATTAGAAATCTATATTCCTTTTGCAACAGAGCATTGCTTTATATAGCGAATATATACAGTGGGCGTCCAAAGCATAGGCTTTGTGTTTGGAGAAATCTAAATATATTAGCCAATTTAATAAATATCAATGGTCAAAAAGCATGGATCTCTCCCTAAAGGTAAAGAACACCATCTTAATGAAAAAAAACTTGCAATAATCTTGGATCCATCCCCAATTTAGACCCTGTATTTTCTCCGTCAGAGTTTCAATTGCCTTTGCTATGAGCTCTAGGTTTCAATTTACAGAGCATTAGCCCTAGGCTCCTCATCAGCATCTTCAGGTCCATTGGGACATGCATTCCAAAACACTGAGCAGTTGGAAGAGTGTCAACAAAATCCTGAGTGACAAACAAAGCAGACCAGTTGCTCAATGAAATGGGGGATATCCCCAATATTTAAGAGTGCCAAGTGAATCCAAAACCATAGGGGCCAAAACAGTCTGAAGATGTTGACAAGGAGCTCTCTCTAAGGAAGGATGACTACTGTTTCATTCAAGCCAGCAAAGACTAAGCAAAGTGAAAAACAAAAGCATCCAGGCAGAGACAAAATCATAGGTATGCAGAGATTCTGTGTATTTGTGTAGCTCTTATTACTACAACATGCCACAAAGTGCAGGCAATATGTCAACAACATGCATTACAATAGAAGACAAACTAACATGACAAGGATCATGAGGGCCACTGCAAGCAAAGGTGATTAGATCTCAGCTGGCTTCTCTCTCCAAATGACCTTCTTAAAACAAAGATGCATGCCTGTACATAAGCCCTTACTTTCCCTGCTTGATGTCTTACTTCTTGTTAATCCGTTTTCCAGTACATACCAGCCCAAGCACTTGAAGGAGCATTAGCAGTATGCTCCTTCTTGGCACTGACTGCACATGGCAGCTGCATAGCTTGCAGTCAGTGAATTTGCAGCTGGTCTGGTAGCAGTTGGCAAAAACCTACTGCCCAGATGGACATTAAATTTGCGTTATTTATAATATATCAAAAGTGAATAAACCTATATTGAAGTGACCTATAAGGACATTTATTTAGGGACTCGTTTCTGACAGTTCTGAAGCCACTTTCATCCAAGCAATGCTTAGATGCTGAATGCTTTACTCGCGCATAGGAAAAAGTTCCACAGCTCTTGATCACTGTTAACCCTTACATAACCCACACATGTGAAACAACTGGAAAGTTCAGTCCTTTTCAGATTATTACCTTAAACTTCATTAGCCCATTTATGATTAGGGCACTTGTGTCCCAGAGCATAAATTGGGCAAGGATCTGGCCTGCTGAAGTTTTCCTATTTGCAATGTGAAAGAATGGAAGAGAGGCAGGTCACAAGCTGAAGTTTTTCAAATGAAAAAGCAAACAGTCACTGGAGAGGTAAGGCACTAGTGCCTGATGGATCTGAGTGCTATATCACACCAGACAATGCAAATAGGTTTCCTACAGCATTCCTCCCACCTCCCAGCCAACTCTGAAAATTCCCCTTTATCATACAGATGGTAAGCCCCACAACGTCCATCACTCTTCAGACTTCATTGAAAGGTGTCATTCTTTGTATTGAAAGTTCTTTAGCTTTGCAAAACTGGCACAAAATAGTGTAATGGAGAATGATCATGTGTGTCTTTTTTTGAATAACTTGAACTGAGAAATACCATCTTTTGCTTTGAAAATTATAACCTTTAAAAAGAAGGTCATCTTCATTTATATCTTCAGTTATTAGCACTTTGGGACTATCAGTATACAATCCATTTTGCTAATATAGACTTTAAAGATCTTAACTAAAACCCTTTGAGAAGAAAATAGGTCACTGGAAGATTATTTTTATTCTTACAGAATGACAGAAATTGAGACTTCTTTCGGCCCAAGCAGTAGAACAACCGACCACTTTATTACTTTCTGAAGCTACTGTCAGATCAGCCCATTAACACTGCTTCAGCCCCTCCTCAATACCAGCTGTGACTGAATACATCATGATTTGTATAATTTTTATTCTCTCCTCACTCTGCTCAGGAGATTAAGCATACTAATAAGACTTTCAAGCATGTGAACCAATCACGTAGAGTACATCACCACAAAACCCTCTAGTATTTCCATAGCATAAGCAGACTGCACAGCCCATGGTGTTTTAGCAATCCAAGGTCACTTGCCTTACAAATTACTCATTGCTACATTCCACATCATTAAACATCTGATCCTATTAACTGAAAACAGCACAAGCTTCACTAGGAGAAAAATTATTAAATCAGCCATGACAGCTTTGCTACAGATTTGCTACTCCAGTATAAATAGTTACACTACCTGTCACAAGTCCAGTAGGATACAGTTGAACAACATATCTCAAGTCATGGCTGTTAATCACAATTAAACAGCTACCTGATGGAGATGACTTCCAGTCTAACAAGGAGGCACTTCAGAGGCACATGGTGCTGAGGGCAGTGCTGTCTGCACTGTATTGCCACTGATTCTACAGCTTGCTCAACGCTGGGAGCAGCCACAGGAAAACCCTGCAAGGCAGCACAGCATTCAGGGGTGGCATGAAAGGAGCAAACTAGCAACCAGGAGGAACATAGGCCTCAAGTTTTCATTTCCTTCTTTAGATATCCCTGGTAATGAGAGAAAATAGCTATGAAGAATGGAATTCAAGTCACCATGGAGCAGAGAAACCGATGGACTCCACTATTAAATCACCACAGTATCCAGTTCAGCATTACTGCCTGCATTCAGCAACATCCAGTGCCAAAGTGTTGTTAGTTTCAAGTCAGCTCCTTTGTTGATGTCCTCACCATTTTCTCTTACAAATGTTTAAAACTTGAGCTGAGTCTGGTGCCAAAGTTCTTTTGATCAATTAGAGCAAATGTGTGTGAGTGAGGATGTTTTCCAAAGTGATTTGGCATCAGCTGGCTGCCTACTGCTGTATTGAGGGTGTATACAGGCCTGGGCTTCAAACAGCTGTGCCAGCAGAGCAGTTTACAATGCTTTGGTCCTCTCTACTTGTTCTCACTCTCTCTTATTTCCCTCTCCAATACACCAGCAGAGCTGCTATGGAAGTGCCCCTATTACAATCAAAGTCAGCTGGGTTAACTTTGTTTCACATATAGATCTTTCTGAGCAAGCCTGTTTTGTGGTTATGTATTTGGAGATAGTCTCTTCAGCAGCTTTGATGGCAAGGGTGGCCTTAAACACTGGGTTGGGAACACTAATGGCAGCAACCTCTAGCCAGTATATCAAGTTATAGAAAGGGACATTAAACTAAAATAATGTTGAGTAATAGTCACACTGAAATTTGCAAAAGCTAAATTAATCTGAAATGACTCTCACTGTAGAGTCAAACATCTGTGTTTAAATGGCTTTGGGCTTGTCTAGTCTACCACAGACAAAACACAATTATTAACTAATGAATCAGATGTCCAAAAGAATAGCCTCCACTCTGCAAACAGAAGTGATCTGTTTTATTTTCTACATCCAAGTAGTCCCATGGAAGACTTAAGCACATAACGTTCACACCACTCAATCCTATCTTCAGCTATCTGCAGCATTAAGTGTTCTGGGCTGGGTTTTTTCCCCCAAAAAGGATAAAAAAATCTCAAAGACAAAGCTTCTCTTCCAGTAAACAGCCAGCTTTTTTTTGTTGTCATTAATATCATCTTGTTGATATAGATTTTAAAGAACAGAGGTTTCTGTTTCTCAGTAATTCAAGTCTACTTAATTATTCTAATACTGGATACAAATCCCAGAAGATACTTAGCTTGCAACAATTATTTCTGTCTTGTTACTGAACTGTGCAATGGCACAAAAAGAACCTTAAAAATGCTTAATATTTCTGGTTATTGTGCATGGAAGAATGCAACACTGGCTTGATGTTAAGCTTCCAGTTGTAAAAATTACACTATAAACATAAAATGTCTATTGGAAAGCACAACTTTAGTTATGAGAGCACAAAGGAGGGACCAAGGAGATTTTGATAAGCCATTAAAACCAAATGTCGCAAAATTAAGAATTTGTATCAGGCAAAAAAACCCTTCCTAGACACTTAAGTGTCTGAGCCAAAGTCTACTGCAGACAACAGGAGTGTTACTTCCCCAACCCAAGTGGCTTTGGATCAGGCCTCAGATCACAAAAGACTCAAGCAGACTTCCTCCTAAAGCAAATCTTTGGTTTCATATATAGAAATGCATTGCAGACTAACATGGGTCAAGACAAATCCCTCAAAGACCAAGTCTGCCATTCCACTGTTGCCCATTACTGAGAAAGTCCTGCAAAAACACATTACTGTTGTGGGTGATGTGCAACGGTGCTGAAGTTAAGACTGCTGCCCTCATTTACACTATAAAACTGTAATGTTTCTTCACAAAATGAAAATTGTTTTCAAACTTTAGCGTATGGCACCATACTGAGCAAGAGCGATTTAAAAATTGCTCAGAAATTTGAATTGTGTATGTAGAGTTACAAATAAAGGTATGGGACAGAAAGCACGAAAGGAGGAAAAGAAAGAGCCCTGAAGTCAAGTGTAGTCTCAAAAAACACTAGCTTCATGATCCTGAAGGAAAAGAAAAAGCTTCTTGAGGTGGTAGCTGAAAGAGCATTTGTATAGCTATATACAAGGAAGCTGCTTCCTGTTGTTTGCCAGCTCCTTTGTTCTGGAAAGCAGGACTTGCACTTACCTCTGAAAGGAACAATATTATATCAATATGCTTTTTTTTTCCCCCAGAGTATTTTTTCTCTCTGCCCTGTCAATGGAAGAGTTTTATGGAAGTGATTAAGTGTTCATTGTCACTTCCAAGGCACTGACTATTGATGTTCTCTGTACAGTGCTGAGAAGGGAGAGGAAGTAGCATATTATATCCAATTCCTTCTATAAACTATATAATTTGAATACAAATAAAATAATGTAAGCTCATAAGTAGTTCTGGATGGTTCTCAGTAATTTAAAAGTTAGTACCTCAAAACACAAGATTATTACATTTGAGACATTTCTTGGAGCTTGCATCTACGCACAAAAATTATTTTGTAAGTGAACAACCCAAGCATTCGGAGAGCTTTAAACTAGATTCGAAGGGGGATGGGGTGGTAGCTGGGCTTGCACTACTGGGGCAATGCTCTAGTGTTGAGGTAGACCAGGAGGCCCCCCATCCCCCTGGGGTGAAATCAGGGGGTGAATCTGGGATGAAATCGGTGTGCCCAGCTCGCTCCCTGAAATGCCTGTACACCAATGCACGCAGCATGGGGAATAAGCAGGAGGAGTTAGAAATCCGTGTTCGGTCGGGGGGCTATGATCTAGCGGCAATTACAGAGACTTGGTGGGACGCCTCACATGACTGGAATGTGGTCATGGATGGCTATGTCCTGTTCAGGAAAGACAGGCCGCTAAGGAGAGGTGGTGGAGTTGCTCTTTATGTGAGTGAGCAGCTAGAATGTATTGAGTTCTGTCCAGAGGCAGATCAGGAGCGAGTTGAGAGTTTGTGGGTGCGAATTAAGGGGCAGGCTGGCAGGGGTGATACTGTTGTGGGTGTCTATTACAGGCCACCGGATCAGGATGAGGACGGTGATGAGGCCTTCTACAGGCAGCTGAGAGCAGTCTCGCAATTACAGGGCCTGGTTGTTGTGGGGGATTTCAACTACCCTGATATTTGCTGGGAGGCCTACTCAGCCAGCCATCCCCAGTCCAGGAGGTTCCTCCAGTGCATTGATGATAACTTTCTGATGCAAATGGTGGATGAGCCAACTAGGAGAGGAGCGCTGCTGGATCTTATCCTCACTAACAAGGAGGGTCTGGTGGAAGAGGTGAAGGTTGAGGGCAGCCTTGGTTGTAGCGACCATGAGATGGTAGAGTTCAGGATCTCATGTGGCAGGACCAGAATAGCTAGCAGAATCGCAACCCTGAACTTCAGGAGGGCCAACTTTGGCCTTTTCAGGCAATTGCTAGGGGAAATCCCATGGGACAGGGTACTAGAAGGTAAGGGGGCCCAAGATAGTTGGTTAGCGTTCAAGGACTGCTTCTTCCGAGCTCAAGGTCAGAGCATCCCAACAGGTAGGAAGTCAAGGAAGGGTACCAGGAGACCTGCATGGTTGAACAGGGAACTGCTGAGCAAACTCAAGTGGAAGAAGAAGGTGTACAGATCGTGGAAGGAGGGGCTGGCCACTTGGGAAGAATATAAGTCTGTTGTTAGAGGATGTAGGGAGGCAACTAGGAAAGCTAAGGCCTCCTTGGAATTAAACCTTGCAAGAGAGGTCAAGGACAACAGAAAGGGCTTCTTCAAATACATTGCAGGTAAAGCCAACACTAGAGGCAATGTAGGCCCACTGATGAATGAGGTGGGGGTCCTGGAGACAGAGGATAAAAAGAAGGCGGAGTTACTGAATGCCTTCTTTGCCTCTGTCTATACTGTTGGAAGCTGTCCTGAGGAGCCCTGGACCCCTGCGGCCTCAGAAGAAGTCAGGATAGAGGAGGAATCTGTCTTGGTTGATGAGGGCTGGGTCAGGGACCAATTAAGCAACCTGGATGTCCATAAATCCATGGGCCCTGATGGGATGCATCCGCGGGTGCTGAGGGAGCTGGCGGAAGTCATTGCTAGGCCACTCTCCATCATCTTTGCTAAGTCGTGGGCAACGGGAGAGGTGCCTGAGGACTGGAGGAAAGCGAATGTCACTCCAGTCTTCAAAAAGGGCAAGAAGGAGGACCCGGGTAACTATAGACCGGTCAGCCTCACCTCCATCCCCGGAAAGGTGATGGAGCAACTTGTTCTTGGTGCTGTCTCTAGGCACATCAAGGATAGGGGGATCATTAGGGGCACTCAGCATGGCTTCACCAACGGGAAGTCTTGCTCAACCAACTTGATAGCCTTTTATGAGGACGTTACCCGGTGGATAGATGATGGTAAAGCTGTGGATGTGGTCTATCTCGATTTCAGTAAAGCGTTTGACACGGTCTCCCACAGCATCCTCGCAGCTAAACTGGGGAAGTGTGGTCTGGATGATCGGGTAGTGAGGTGGATTGTGAACTGGCTGAAGGAAAGAAGCCAGAGAGTAGTGGTCAGCGGGACAGAGTCCAGTTGGAGGTCTGTGTCTAGCGGAGTTCCGCAAGGGTCGGTTCTGGGACCAGTTCTATTCAATATATTCATTAATGACTTGGATGAGGGATTAGAGTGCACTGTCAGCAAGTTCGCTGATGACACAAAACTGGGAGGAGTGGCTGAGATGCCGGAAGGCTGCGCAGCCATTCAGAGAGACCTGGACAGGCTGGAGAGTTGGGCGGGGAGAAATTTCATGAAATATAACAAGGGCAAGTGTAGAGTCCTGCATCTGGGCAAGAACAACCCCATGTACCAGTACAAGTTGGGGACAGAGCTGTTGGAGAGCAGCGTAGGGGAAAGGGACCTGGGGGTCCTAGTGGACAACAGGATGACCATGAGCCAGCAGTGTGCCCTTGTGGCCAAGAAGGCCAATGGCATCCTGGGGTGTATTAGAAGGGGTGTGGTCAGCAGGTCAAGAGAGGTTCTCCTCCCCCTCTACTCTGCCCTGGTGAGGCCGCATCTGGAATATTGTGTCCAGTTCTGGGACCCTCGGTTCAAGAAGGACAGGGAACTGCTAGAGAGAGTCCAGCGCAGAGCCACGAAGATGATTAAGGGGGTGGAACATCTCCCTTATGAGGAGAAGCTGAGGGAGCTGGGTCTCTTTAGCTTAGAGAAGAGGAGACTGAGGGGTGACCTCATTAATGTTTATAAATATGTAAAGGGCAAGTGTCAAGAGGATGGAGACAGGCTCTTCTCAGTGACATCCCTTGACAGGACAAGGGGCAATGGGTGCAAGCTGGAGCACAGGAGGTTCCACTTAAATTTGAGGAAAAACTTCTTTACTGTAAGGGTGACTGAACACTGGAACAGGCTGCCCAGAGAGGTTGTGGAGTCTCCTTCTCTGGAGACATTCAAAACCCGCCTGGAGGCGTTCCTGTGTGATATGGTCTAGGCAATCCTGCCCCGGCAGGGGGATTGGACTAGATGATCTTTCGAGGTCCCTTCCAATCCCTAACATTCTGTGATTCTGTGATTCTGTGATTCTGTGATTCTGTGATTCTGTGATTCTGTGATTCTGTGATTCTGTGATTCTGTGATTCTGTGATTCTGTGATTCTGTGATTCTGTGATTCTGTGATTCTGTGATTCTGTGATTCTGTGATTCTGTGATTCTGTGATTCTGTGATCTGGCATGACATTGAACTGTTCTGAGATCACAAGATGAGATCTTCTGCCAGTATAAAATGCCTCAGCTCCATCAGCCTTGTACCGTAGTATCAGCTGCACTTTGACAGTCTG
Organism: Nyctibius grandis; assembly: GCF_013368605.1. Taxonomy (NCBI): domain Eukaryota; kingdom Metazoa; phylum Chordata; class Aves; order Nyctibiiformes; family Nyctibiidae; genus Nyctibius; species Nyctibius grandis. Next base: position 7,773,111 of record NC_090666.1, read on the forward strand.
TATAAATGGAGGAGTACATGGTTTCTCATCTGGATTAACAAAATGATACTGGATGACCATAGGTACATTGTCTCTTGCTTCAGAATTAAACAGTAAGCAGAACTGATGCATAAGAATGCCCTTACTAAATGCATTGATTGTCACTTTCTTAACACATGTTTTACATTTGGCACAGCAACAATACAAAAGTGTTTACAAACTGGATCGGAGCCAACAGATGGCTCCTCCAAGCCATCAGTCTCAGAATCCTACCCAGTTCCCACTCCTTCCCAGAAAAAGCCTGGGAAAACAGATTGGGAAGATTCATAAGTACACACACATGATTTATATGTGTCTTTGTGTGTATGCATGTGTATATATAGACACAGAAGTGTATATTTATACAAACATGTACACATACACTGTGTTCTACATGTACAATAGACAGTGCTCAGATGTAATATGTTACCTGGTATCTAAGACCCTCCCAAAACCAAAGTTTATGCAAAGAACTTTTTCTCTGTTCAGTGGAGATATTTCATTAGAAGACAATGCTATTTTGGGAAGGGCTAGAACTGAGACATCTGTAACTAGATATTCTGCTTTCCTCCAACAGGGTATTGCACATTTAGAGACCAGTTTCTCTGTTCCACATCTTGGCTGAAGCCCTGCCACAGCAGGGACTGCAATACTAGCTATGCCTAGACAGAGCTGGGGGTAGCTGTTGAGCCTCTCTTTGAAGGAGGTCAGGAACAGGCATTTCAGACATGCACAGCAAAAGGAGAGGCCACATGCTGCAAGTACTGTTTTGGAGCTTGGACTGCCACTTCCCACATTTTGGAAAGGAGTTCCTCCCTCTGGCATTGCCATGGGGAAATTTCCTCATTTTGATAGAAAAGAGTAGCTTTTATTCTTCAAAAGTTGTAGTAGTTGAATTGCCCATTGTTTGTCCTGATCACCATAACTGTTAATGCTAGAAAAAGAAGTAAAGAAAAGCAGACAGCTGTAGGCAAAGCTTTTCAGACATGTCTTGAGATGACTAGTTCCATGTTTCCAGCTGAAGCCCATTTCTCTTCTAAATGCCATCAATAAAAACAGGACCTGTTCTATGCATCTGATTCTTGCTAGAGAAATGTACATATGGTTCTCTTTAAATTCTTCCTTGATTATTTCTTTTTATATCACTTTGGTATTTACAACACTCAACATCTGTACTGTAAGCCTCTAGAAAAACACCAAGAGTATGCACTGCAGGTAACTTTTAAAGGCAAAAATCATTACCTCCAGAAAAGCAACAATACACAAGTAAGCTTAGAAATAGGAGAATATTAAAGGTTTGCATTCAGGATCAGAAATTTTTAACCTTACAAGCGTCCACCACGCCTCACAAACAAACCTTTGCTTCTAACTTAGTCTTTAAGAATGCCAGTTTGAGCTGAAGGCCTTTGCAAGAAGCCCCTCCAAAAGCAATAACCATGTGCCTTTCCCTACCTGCTCTCTCAGGCAGGGGGAGGTACATGATACTATCTTGCTCAGGATTGAGGCCTATACAAGTTAACCTTCCTCCTAAGGGCATCATTCAGGAAACAGAAACACTAGTCAGGACCACAGTTTTCCTACTCCAAGACAGGCTCTGGGGCATTGCGCTTTTGATACAACTGATCAGCAAAGGCCCACACCTGGAAGTATTGGTGCCAGAAACCACACAGCTCAAGCTCCTCAAATTCATAACCAAAAAAATTACCTTTGACTGGCTCAGGAACAAAACACAAAGTGCAGCCACTTTGCCACAGCCAAAAAGGGGTCGACATGCCAAGATACATAGGCTGATATCAAACAGTAAGGAAATCAGAGGAAGTGCCACCTGACCCTTCCAAATACAAATGTAGATCTGACATATGACAAGGAAGACACTTCATCAGACAGGCTCTCGCTTCAATGGGAAGAAACATTTCTGAATCAAAATTCAGAACATGAATTATTTTACAGAAGACATCAGGCTAGGGCTAACACACAGTAGCTTATTAGAAAGCAAGATTAGGGCTCTATTATCTAAAAAGATATAATCTTTCAACAGAAAATCTATGGAATAAGAAATTGAGCAACCCATTCAGGTTTTGTGGACCCTTCATAGGTGACTGCGAAATGGAACCTAATAAAAAGTAAATTACTGGAAACACCCCTAATGTTGTTTTCCTACCACACAAGATTGAGAAGACCTTCTATCAAACACACATTTTCTAGCAAAAGTCATCATTAATCACCTTATTAATATAGAAGAAAGCAGCTATTTACTAATTTCCAGCAGTCTGGAATTAGTTTTGCCAATAAGGCAAGGACCCAAAGAAGATCCTTGACACAGACTTCTTGAATGGCCTTTAGGATATGTTCTAATTACAACTGGGAACTAATTATAGCTGGAAATTTTCTCATTGAACAGATTTTCAGTGAAAAATACTGATTCATAAAAACAATTTCCATGAAATATTATCGCATGTTCGAAGTTCTGCTGTAACACTGGCCACTCTCCTGCCAGCTCACCTGGCAAGAATGGGATCTTCAGATTAATAGTTTTACTATTGGGACCTGTTTATGTAATGAGATTTCACAGGATGCCTCCTGGGAGTTGAGGACAGCTGTCTGCTCCATTTCAGTAACAACAGAAAAACAAATTATGTTTTCAGGGCTTTCAAGAATGTTAATTTTCTAGAAATCCCATTCTGTGTGAAGCTTCAGGATTTCTAGGTTTTTCTCCCAATCAGAATAATTTTCTGAAGCTTGCTGAAGTTCTTGTGGATTTTTTCATACAACAAAAAGTCCGAATTCCCACTAGCTCTCCTTTCAATCTCTTTGGGCCATGCTCAGTTGGTGTAGCATGTGTTCCATTCATACCAATGACTTTTTCCACATCAGCACAGGACTCCGTGTCTCCATGAGCAAAGGTGCAATGACCCAGGACAGAAGGCCGCTTGAACTGAGAAAGCCTTTCTCCACTTCGGTCACTACAGCAGAAACACTGAATACAGTCCTCAGTGTTTCAGCTCCCCCTCTGTCACATGGCAGTTATCACTCTCTCTTCTCCTTCCCTCAGTCTTTCTTGGTAAATTTGAAAACACTCCAGGAGAGAAGTTATCTTTTGTTCTGTGATAATTTGTGGCCTCTGGGAAAAGCTACAATAAGTAGAGAGTCTAAGCAGAGCTTTCTTATTAAGTTCTGCCTAAGTTCATAACTGTAAGGATCAACAGCAAAGCAGATACTGGGAAAAAAGACCCATTAATTATTATTTTTAAGTAGAAATATGGCTTAGAAGTGTTGCCAAATGGAGCCATGCAGAGTGACAATGTTCAAAACACAAGAACAGATCCTCAAGTTAGAAATCATTGGCCCTGCCCTGTGCGGTCTGCAACATACATGAGCAATCTAAGCAGACAGAAAGAATTCAAAGTATGGGTAAACTAAAACAGTTGATATATTTTAGCAGTTAAGGCAAGGAACACAAGAATTCAAAAAGATTTGGATCTATTCTCTAACTAGCCAGAAAAATGAGGATAAAAATGTGAAATACTGGCTTATTATTTTAAAAATCATACAACAGTATTAAGACTCAAGAAAGGAACACCATAGAACTCTGATTTAATTGCTATGGCAACTTGCACAGTTTTACAGAGTGGTTCTAGCAGTTCTCTCATACTATCAAAACAAATACGCTGAACACTAAAATTTAAAGATAAATGATCATTTAATGTGTTGTATTAACACATTTAATAGTGTTATCTTATGTAAGATAAATTTTGTATTACATCCACATCATATTGTAGCACTTGAAACTATTCATTTAGGGATATGGGAGTGGGGAGGACCTCCTAGGTTACAGGTCTAATCTACAGCTGATTTAATCTTATCCTACTCAAATTTACCAAGTTCTGAATCAAAACTAGCAGAGTTTTCTTACTCCCACTATTCTAACAACGTCATTCTAAAGCCTCACTGTAATGATGGTTTGGAGCCTTCTACTAAGTTCCTGTCAGAGCTTACTTATAACCCTATTATGTCTTTTTGCTCTTTGCCAACATTTTCTATCATTTTAAATAACTTTCTGCTTTGGTATTTATTTCATCTCTAGTTCCTCCATACAGAAAGCTTCCACGTTCTCTTAGTTTTGACTTTGCTATGCTAAGTAAGCCATGAATAACAACATTTAAGTGTGTATATATACACACACAAAAACATATAACAAATATTTGTAAGTGTATATATACACACATATATGTACATAACAATGAAGGATGGGATTGTATCAGACCAGATTATATAACTGTAAAGAAAAAAATGTGAATTGACAAATGAGAAAAGTATAGTTTTATAGACCATTTTCATTGCTTGCATTGAGATAAAGGTCAATCAATTGTGTTAAAATGGCATATGGATATGCATAAAAATGAGATGCTTATATGTATAACTATCACAGGAAGAATTCAAACAAGTTTGGGACTGTCATTTATGTCTAGTAGCAGCTAGAATTCAAAGTACTTTGGGAAAGGTGACTGTAGTGAAAGTTTAAGATCTATAAATTCTGTTCATGCCCTGAAAACTAAGGTTCTCTTTCCTTTGTGACCATCGCCATTGAAATGGAACAGATTCTTATGGCCACGAAACAGCCTCAAATTTTCTGATTAAAGTTGTTCAGTACCTTGTGGCATAATTCCATGGGCTAATTATAAATTTGCTCTTATAAATTTTAAGAGCATCACTTAACACTAACTGGATTCCTTTTGATATGAGAAATGGGAAACAAGGCCTTCTGCTCTACCTTCCCAATCTATGCTAGTCGTTATTTCTTTTCAGGCTACCATGTACTTTCTTACTCATCCACATTTGAAACTAAACACATGAAATATTTTCAGCCTCCTCTCCTATGAAAAATTGTGGTTTCTAACTATTTTATCACCAAACCCACTGATTTTTCTTGCAAAAGAGTAACCAGATCATAGCAATTCAAGTAAATACAAGTCTTTGTTTTCTACAATGGCATTTTAACCTTCCCATACTATTCTCCATCTCTGTGCAATCTAACATTTTCTTTATTCCTTGAGATACAGCCCAACAGTGAGCAAACTTTCATCTCTGCTCACTTTTGAAATTTTTTCTAGGATGCAACAGGACTGACTTGCAAGAGTGCTTCAGATATATTCAAAGACGTAGGTTTGTTGCATTGTCACCCATAAAAAGCACAGTTAGCAGTTGCTATTGGCAGGAAAAAAGTCAGTATTTTTCAGCCAATCACAGTGAAAATGAAAAGCAGAGCCATTCCCTTAACAGGTATTCAATTCAGTGGGTTCCACTGAACTAGACAGTTTTGTCATTTGATCTTTGAAACATTAGGTATTACAGAGTTTTCATTACTTAGAAGGATATTGGAAAAAATATGGCCACTGAAACTACAATGCACAATGCAACTACAACGCACAGTGCTTTCAGTGTAGCATGTGTGTTTGTCTTCACTGTCCACCCCAGTAAATAAAAAGAAAAACAGGACTCAGATTTGCTTTTGTGCATTGGAGAGCTCGAGAAGAACTGGATTTTGCTAGTGAGAAGTAATTAGATTATTACAGTGACAGAGCTTAACACATGCCTTCCATGGGCACTGACTTAACCATACCAAAATTAAGAAGTTGCAGCTTAAACTGAATCACCAGCTATAGTGCACATTTACTGAAAACTCATTTTGAAGTGATCTATCTAATAAGTGTCTCCTTAACAGTGGTATTATTATCATCATACTATGTTCTTAAGAGGTTGTTGATTACACAAATGACTCAAAATTGGCCATATCATTGTCTTCACATGATGATTAAATCAACTTGTCATTCATGCTACAAGCCCTAACTTCTCTAGCTTCTTTTATATCAGGATCAGCCAGTTCACTGTTTTTAAAGACAGCTCACTCTGAACTGATATACCATGTGCATAAACAGCTGAGTTGGAACAGAAGAACAGAGAGTGAAATGGTTGGAATGACCAGCTGGTTGGAATGAGAGTATGATTACCTCTGAGCAGCAGCACTGCTTCCTGTCAGCTTAAGCAGTTTGTGGAATTACAAAGTTAGTTTGCAAGCTGAAGATGTTTTTAAGTACTTCAAGAAGCCAGTGTGACCTTCTTTAAACAAACGTAACAGATTAACAGCCTGACTATATGCTTTGAAAGAATGAATGTCCTTCTGGCAGTTATTGCTGGTAAACAGAGAACCTGTCTATCTGATAATTGTTATCCAGTTACCTGATATTTCTGACACAATAATTACCCAAAGCCTATGTCCTGATTCCAGTACACAACTGGGACTCCATTTCATACACTCAGACTGATTAACTGGCATGAATCCCATCAGCCCCACTGCCAAGGTTGCCTCAGTGAAGCCTATTTCATCACGAGCAGTTCACTGTGTTCCATTCAATAACTCAAATTATACCAGCATCTTCTTATTCACAAAACAAACATTAAAAATTGAAAAGATCTCAGGTCTACATTTAAATGGCCACCTTGTTTAAATTGTCATGGGCTTTGAACCCTCAATGACTGCAAAATGTGCATGATCTGAAAAATAACACTAATGCAAATCTAATGCTGCCCTTGCCCAGTTCCTTGAGGAATTCAATGTGAAATAGTCCAAGAATAAAGAAAGAGCTACATTTTAATTTCATTAAAAATTAAGCATCATAACAGAACCAACAGCAAAACAGCATTAACTGAAGGGAGCATTTCTGAGCATATGATGAAGTAATAGTTTTTACTGAAGGAGGTATGTGTGTATCTATACGCATATGCTTTATATTTATACAGACACATAAAAACAAAAGTTCAACTTGTATTACACCACATATTTAATTATATTACAAATTTCAAAGAATACAACCTTACTTATGAAAATATGGGAAAACTGTATCATGCTTTATTTTTAAATTGCATCAGATAAGCATATACTTACTACTGGTAATCATTAAAACATACAGTATAACTGCCTCAGCAATGGCATCCTTAGGGAACGGATAAGGCTTGCATTAGTCTAGTAGTATATCAAATATCTTACTGAAAACTGAGAATATATCTTATTTCCCTGGTTAAATAACAGCTAAAAGTTACATAAAAAAAGAATCCTTAATAAAAAAAACTCAAAAAAGCAAAAGAACAAAATATTGCAAACATTAAGTTTTTAACAAACGTCACCAGAGTCCCTGGAACAGCTGTCCTAGTCTTAGAGAATTCTTGTCTCAACTGTGTAGTAGCTTTTACTCGTTAACTTTGAAGGCCCTGATTCACCAGTATATTCTAAAGAACTAAGGGTGAACAGAGGGCTGCATTTTAAAAGTAATTTAGAAACAGTTACGAGAATTTTAAAATTACAGTGGCTGCCATTAAAAAAGAACTTCACAAACTCACCATGTCTGCTTCAATTTGAAGAAACCATTTCAGTGTGTTTCAGCCACTACAGTGTGGTAGCTGTTTAAAAAAAAATAACAGAAAAGATTTAATGTGACTATAACAACACTGAAGTTGTTAGATAGAAGTAAACTTTATATTTACTTCTAATATACACAACATGCACAAAACCATAAGTCAATAGAAGTTTTACTGTTTACTTCAGCAAAAGCAGAGTTAGGCTCAGCCCTCTGAAACGCAGAGCACAAAACCACTGCAAGCTGGTATCAAGAAAAGGAGCTAGGAAAGCGCATTTTTTTCTAAGCTCAATGCTTAACTCCTTTGGAGCCCTCAGAAAATTCGTGTGGTATTTTAAATAAAGTGATTCACTTGGAGACAAAAAGAGCCTAGATTTGTTGGGAAACAGTTGGGACTTGGTCTACTGTGCTCAGCGTAAGCAGAAGAGAGGCTTTCTCTAGAAGCGGGAAGTCTCTGCTTTCCACATGCTGCAGCCTTCCACATTTTGCCACCAGGTGGCAAGATGACAGCAAAAGGGATAGCGCTAGGTCCGTGCGACTCACACATCACTAGCCAGCTGCTGCCCTCTAATGTAGCAGTGAAAAAAGCACCGGCTCCTTAAATGCCGAGACTCCAAAATGACACACTGCATTTTCTAGATTTACAAAATGTTGAGAAGCTGAAAGTAATTAGGGTTCCACACAGCTCTATAAACCGATTTATAAAACGGCTGACAAAGCAGGCAAGGGTTTTGTATTGCAGTCTGTGTTGCAATTGAAGTTACATGCTACTCCATCTTCCTGCACACCCTGGTAAGTACTCAGTGCTACTTAGTTCTGGAAAAAAAACACAACGAATGAGCAAAATGAAAAGGAGCAGACCCTGATTTTCATTATCTTAGTGAAGTCTAACATACTTAAAAATAAACTTTTGGTTTGAGCCAACAATCATTTGCAGAGATAAATAGGGAGGCATTGAAGTCAATTCACTTAACTAATGAAACACAAGGACAGGTAAATGGAAACACAGGTGACAAAACAGAAGCCAAAGTTCGAGGTAAAGAAAAAAAAAAATTATCAGTGAGTCCTTGTTGAGCTTCTCTAATTCTAAATGTTTACTCCTAGAATGTGGAATTGACAAGAAACGCACGGATGTGGGTAAATAGATGCACCTCCCACCAAATAGATGCTGGAGGGCTATTGGCAGTATCTTATTCTTTACTGAAGTGACATAGAATATTGAGAAACAACACTAAGTCATGACCCAGGTCTGATCTCACTTTACAAACCTGTAAAGCAGAAGTCAGTTGAGTTGCACTACTGTAACATTGGAATCAGCTCTACAATGACAATTTCCATCACAATGCATGATGTGTGGATGAGATTTAAACACCTACAAAAGAAAAGAAAGAAGATTCAGCAGAGAAAAATCTGAAGAACCATTAAACTGAGTAACCACAAAAGGAGTGTCTAAACACAAGGTTTATTATAACCAAGTATTCTCACTACAATTCAGAGTTAAAATAGGATGTTTAAACTGGGCATATATTTTTCTTCTTCCACTGCTGCCTCTTTCAAAAAACTTTTCATTTCTGTGGTTCAGGCTAGATGCACTACCCTCACAGGCCATAGTCTTAAAAGTAACCAGCATGTAGAATATGAATGCGACCAGCATTACTCTTGCTCCTTAAAACCATGATTTCTTCCACAATGCAAAAGCAAATACAACAACAGCAAATAAAGGCCCATGTTAAATCAGATACTGTCATTACGTTATTTCCTTTGACCTCTGTGAATCTCTTTCAACTCTTGGTCTAGTACATATAAAATATTCTAATGATTTCAGAAAGTGCAGGGCTGTGCACAGTGCTTTTCAACTGTTTCTTCCTCACTCCACAAACAAACCTCAAAATTAGTAATCGCAGTAACAGATAGGGTTGCAAAGCTGGGTGCATCTCATCCTGTGCTGATAAGATACAAATGAGAAACAAATAAACCTTTCCTGAAGGAAAAGGAAAGCTGCCGTATTGTGTGGAATAAAGAGTGAGCCTTTCCACCACAAGGTTTTCTGCTTTAGGCCACATTAGCCCTGCAAGTACTACCACAAACACAGACAGCTCAATATCAAAATACAGTAAAATTTCAAGCAAAATCAAACACCATAGGAAAATGAGAGTTTGCTCTTGTACATATATGGTATAAAATAAAAATCTGCAACACTTTGCCATGTTCTCAGGCAACTCACCATGCAATGGAGCCACACTCCAGAAATTGTTTTTATGACCAGATTTCATTGGGAGGATCACCATGAGATGAGGACTTTCCATCCTTTCCTGCTTGGACATAAAACTGTCAGAATGTACCCACTTCTGCTTGAATAAAATTAAAATATTAGTCTAATTTGATTTTCTAAACACTCATGAAACAGTGCAAAACACTTCCTTCTGCAAGACAGCTGCAAGTTTAGGTTTGCAGTTATGGCTCCCCTAGAATACCATGTATGCATTTTGGCACTTCTTCCTATTCAGAAAATTACTATTTACCCCACTGATCTAGCATGTAAAGCTGTATATAAATCAAGACTTTTTTTTTTTTAAAGCTAGCACATCCTCATATACTTTACCAAAAAATTTTAGACTTCAAAGCCTGTGAAGTCAGGGAAACAGTGATGACTTTCATCTAGCCACAGAATGAATAGTGATTTGCATGGCACTTCTCATCCTGCAATGCTCTACAAAAGCATGGGTGCTGTTAGCTCCAGCTGATGTCAAGAGGAACTGAGGACATTCCTCACCTTTCATATCTGAGCTTGGTATTTTTGCCGACAGCTCTGCAGTGGCAGATGTCAAGATGCACACAGCATGTACGTAACACGCTGCGTAACAGCAACATCTGAACCACATGCCACGACAGTGATATTTTCATCTTAAATCAGTATGAAGCTGAAAGATTCAGATGAAGTTACTCCAATCTACACGTGTTCCATGGACAGGAAATGGTTTAGAACAGAAAGATCGATTGCTTGCATAAAAATGTATTGCAGATCTAAAGCACACTCCATAAGGAGATAAAATGATGCTTTCCTTTGGAAACATTTAGATTTAAAAGCACCAATATCCTTCTCTAAACATAAAATATTATCAATTATTTTGTTATAACCAGAGCATATTCTAGAATGGCACAAACATGATGTCCTCCTCCAACCTCACTGACCTGCATCCTCTTTCAAATGCAGATGGGTAGAGACATAACTGAAACTCTTTCATTTTTCCACCCACAAATATTTACTCAAATTTGCGTCTCAGTCTCCCAGGTCATGGCCATTGTTTATAAATACTTAGCAGTACTCCAATTTATCAGCAAAAGTGATGAAAACAGGGAATTTTATAAGTACAAAGAAATATTTGAAGATAATTTAAGAACCAAACATTTATTGAAGAAACTTCAATTAAAAGAAATAAAGGTCATCAAGTCAGAGAAGGAAACACATTATGTGACCTAAATGCTCAATCAAAAATATCAGCTCAGAGTCTGAGCTGTCAAATGCAAGCAGTCAATCACCTATATGCGAAATACATACCACGAACAAATGGCCACAGCCATTTGATTAATAGTTCTGAATAGAAGCTGGAGAAAACCATAAATTGCTCATAATGTGGGAAGAGAGGGGAAGAGCTAAATTGGTTGCTCCAAATTGCAACTTTGCCATCTGTGTATCTTGCATACTGTTCTGTTTACTTTTCATTCAGCAGAATTTGGGAAGTCCTAACTGCTCACTACATATTTAAGAGCCCGTTTCAGTGAAAACAAAAGATGCTGTTATAGAACTTTTAAAGTTTAAGCCATACCATGCCGCAACAGACAGGGAATAGTTTCTCCCATGGTTATAATTTTGGTGTGTTCTCAGGGAGACATCCCATAGCAGTTCAATCTCATCTGAACTGTAGATGCTGCTGCCCCACACATTTCTCCATCCCAAGCAACATACTCTGCTCTAATGGAGAAGCGCTTCAGAGAAAATTAGCCAAGAGAGGAGTGACTAATCTTGAGCGGAACAAACTCAGGCTCTAATCGCACAAAGGCCAGGAACACTGTCAGGAAAGGGTAAAATCATGGAAGTAAGAGCACAGTACTATCCAACTTTAACTGTTATATATTGCTATGGAACCACATCCTGCAGTACAAACTGCAAAAGCAGAAGTAATTTTTGGTGACTTGAACTCTGACAATGCAGCTTGAGAGAAAACCACACAGGCCAGGGTACTGGGAAAAATACTGGAGTGGTTAACAGTATACACTTGGGGTGGCTGTAATAGCTTGCTTTATTTTTCTTTGTATATTTGATTAAGCTAAGGAATATGGGGGTAAAAGCTAGGCTCTGCTTCTCTTACTGAAGAGGCTGAAAAGCTCAAGTGTTCAGGAGAACATGGTAACAAATTATGTTCTTAGTCAGGTTAGTTTTAGAAGAATGGGTTAATAGCAAATACAGATATCCACGCTGCAAGTATTAAACTGAAAGATTACTGAAGCTAGATGACCTGCAAACTGGACCATTTTTATGCATGAAATAAAGCTTCAGAAAATCCATCAGAAGGGACCAGCACTTTAACAAATCATATTACTAAAAATTTAAGAGTCATACATCACAAATTTAATACACAGAAAAAGCTCCTCTGCTCTTCCCCTGCTCTTGCCTTAATTTCTTCTGAGAACTCCTCAGCTATCCTGTATGTTACTTCTAGAATAAGGTCTGACACAAAATGCATCCACAGCCCTTGAAGTCAGGGTGAGATATCTCTTGAGATCAGTTGAGTGGTAACAGCTATGACAACGCTCAGTCTCCCTGTAAGCTGCTCATACGAATTATGCTGCTTTTCGCTCACTTCATCCAAAGCTGTCAAAAAGCACATATCAGCCTTTGTTCATCTGTGTTAGCTTGTCTGGCAGTTGAAAACTATTAAACACATGGAGATGAAAACCACAAAGTACATGAAGCTGCATAACGTTGTTAAGGCAGTGCTTTTCGAAAAAGCATGATTTCACTAAGAAGTTTATTTGTCCTGAGATTATATTTGCCTCAATTAATTTTGAATTCTGAAGTAAACTTAGATTCCATAACTTGGATCTACTTTACAACCATTATCTTTGAAATGTTTGATGCTTTTTCATGGCTTAATTTTGGAGTAATCATATCATGCTATATGAAAATTGTCTGAGTTACCAGACAATAGAGTAACTTTAGGAAATCAAGTTCCTCAATTAATGCTAGTTAAGCACTCAAGATCACTCCCAAGCTTTAAAAAAATTGGTCTACAAATTTGTCATGAAAACCTTGTTTTTCTGTGGCTTGTTCCACAGTGGCGATACAAGTTTCCAGTGAAAAATATCTGAGTAATGACTACACTTAAACAGAATGGACTTCAGGAAAAATACCTATATCAGATCTGACAAAGCAGCAGCAAACTGGAAGCTAAAACCAGGTTAGAAAACATGTCTTATTTTGGCCTAATTATTTCAAACAACCTGACAGGAAAAAAAAAGGTGGTAGTACCTGGGGTGCAGAAACAGTACCAAGCAGGTAAGATAAACCATTGTGAAACAGTAAGGAATTAGAGTGCACTAGATGAGGTACATCACACTGGATCAGCATGTGTAGGATCAGTGAATTCTGATGGTTCTGCTGTGGGGTGCACTAACTTTGCTGGATATTGAGATATGTTGGGAGGTTTTGTCATGTGGCTGTGACAAGGACTAGTTCCACTAGGTGTTTATTTGGTCTGCTGAATGTTTACCAAGAAGCAGTTCAAAAGAGGGGATGTGTTTAACATGAAGATAGACATAAGCAAACCAAGAAATAAAATTAAACATCTACAAACAAAAGATACTAAAGCCATCTACAGTATTAATACTAAAAAGCATAAAAGAGTCAGGTATTCAAAGGGAAAGGTCAGCAGAAACTCTTAGCAGTGCTGCATATTGTAGGTAAATTTTAGTCCTACTGGAATCAGTAGCAGAATCACCTGCAAATTTAATGAGTCTAAAGTTTACCATACAAATAAAACCAGAGCAATCTTTTAACAGTGTTTCATCAGAAAACACAATTTGGGTCATTGTATCCTTGCTAATACTGTATCTACTTTGTCTGATTCATTGTAATCCTTCTCTAGTTTAGATGACTATTAAACACAGAATTATTTATAAGGAATTTTTTGTTCATCTGTACATTCCACAACACCCCCTGCTATAGCTAAATGACAGCAACCCAGCATATATTCTCTAAAACAAAGCTATATTCTTACATATAATGCGAGGCGAGTAAGATTTTTGAAAGAACTTTAGGTCATACATGGCCTACTTCCAAAGATATTCATACAGGATTCAAAGCTTAATTTTTAGACAGCAACTTGAATTTACTGTGCAACATAGAGATCAGCACTGCTACATAAACTGTAAATAAAGGGTCAGTTAACTTTGCTGTGTGTATTTCTAAAAGGATATCTTAATTTTATCCATCTTTGAATAATATTTTCACCTCATGCCTTCAAAGCCATTCCAAAAAGGACTATGCTCTTAGTTGTTACTAAAGCCAAAAGATCAGATAGGGGCAGATAAATCCTGGTATTCTATGGCAATATGTGACACCGTTCCCTAATTAAACCATTGGAACAAAGCACAGTCACTAACATTGAATGATTCCAGGTTCACACAGTTCATTTGTGCTTCCCCAAACACAGCAAGTTAGGATTATTTAAGTTCACATACTTCAATTCAATGCAGCAAAGTTTTTCAATAGTAAGATCTAAAATACATATGTTTAAGATGTATGATAATACATATATACATCTTATAAAATAATATGGAAATTGCTTCTCCTCTTCCAAAATTATCCAGTGCCTTTTCTTAATGCACACAACGCATAATGCTTACAGTTCTCTGGAGTGATTCCAACCAGGCCCATCCCAGCAGTCTTCTTTCCATGGTCATTGGCCAATTCTTTAAAGCAAGCCTCTGCTGATTGAGGACAGACATACAAGAAGTATTCTCAAGAACACAGTGTCAAATATAGTCAGTCTTCATGCAAAGCCATTGTATTGTCATCTTATCTTTAAAGCTTTCCACACCACAAGTTAGTTCAACTTTCACATTGTGAGGAAAAGCAATCATCCACAGATCCTTCAAACCACTTGTACTGCTGCCTTGGATAGGACTTGCTATTTCTCTTTGTGTAGCAAAGTCTTGAGTGTCCACAGTCACACTGCACATCATCACATATGAGCTGGCTCCAATACCTATAATCATTAGAAAAACAGATTTGTCAGAACAAAAATCCTCACTTTTCCTTCTACATGTTCTTTCATATTTATAACAAAAAATTAAGATCAGGTTCTAGCTTTTCCAAACCTATCCTGCTGGCAACCCATCTGACTAAGAGTTCCTGGACTGATAATGCCTCTGCTTGTCCCATTAGTATTTAGTTTAAGTTCAATTTATCTTCAGTTCTTTAAGTTCATTCTCTCCAAGTGACAACAATCACAAATATTCAATATGTACACACTCAATTTCCTTTTACTTTGTTTGGTATTTCTTCTGTTCTTTTATTTCAGTGTGCTGAAAATAAAGGTCTTTTGCATGTACAGAGAAAGGCACTTATTGAAATCGGACAAGATTTATTTCATTCGTCCCCTCCTATCCACCCATATCAGCTTCACTGTCCATACTATAAAGTAGCACCTAAATAACAACTCATTTTCCAAAGATGGGCCTCTTGGTCTTCCTATTGAGTGTTCTGCATGAAAGAAAAAAAATGAGCTGATTTCATAAATACTACACTTCTTTCCACTACTCAAAACCAGAGCGTGAGACATATCTACCCAAATTCCTTTCAGAGCTGAGTAATAATTGGTATATACTTTCCTCCAGTTAAGATCAACAATAAATTGATGTATCATTGTGTTTTGAAAGAATCTTGAACGTGGACTCTGTTTCTAGCAATCTCCAAAACTTTAAAATACAATTAATGAGCACTTATCTCTCCATGTCACCAACATTTGTTGCTCAAGAAAGATCTTAATGTTCAGTCTGCTGGACTTGACTTCACAGTGCAGAAAAACGCAATATTTCTATAGCTTTGGCACAACAGCACATTTAACAAAACTGTCCTAGCTGCAAACAAAATGAAAACATCTTGCTTGTAACGCTCCTTTTAGCCAACACTTTAACAAGTTTCTACATTATAATCAAACTCCTAACTATTAGATTTAATGCTAACTTCCATTTATATGAAAAGGGGGACAAGTCAACCAAATCTAACTCCTCTTCCATTCACTGTGAGCGATACATGAGATTCATATTCTCAGTTAAATATATACAAAATAATGAAAAACAATTTCAACTGTTTACAACACCAATCTAAACCAAAATGCTAGTATGTTAGAAGACCATATTTTAAAGTGAGAAACAAGTGTAAGTGGATTTATATAAACCCAAAAACAGTACGCTGAAGTTTTACTTTGTTCAGTGGCACAATTTGTAAATACTTGTAATCCTGGGTAACAACATTCCTGGTTTACTTGCCACAATTCTATTGATAAAGGCCTGGGGCTCTGCATGGCACACAATACTTCTCAGGTTTAGCTGATATTTCTTTTAGTCTGAGTAGTGATTTGATCAGAGTCCTTGCTGGATGTTCTCTGAGCACTCCCTAGCACTTAACTTGTAACAGGCCCAATTCCATTCTTGTTTCTACAAATGAGATCTGACCAAGCTCCACAAGAAGTAATAGAGTTTTATTTGTGACCTTTCTTCTTTAACATATGAAGAATTTTTGCTTATAATTCTTTCCAAAAAATATATGTCTTTATATGAGTTTACTCATGCTGAAGTTCAGCACCTCCCATATGTTACAAAATGGAAGAAAGAATAATTATGATGCGATTCTAGGGATCTATCAGAGAACGATGAATCACAACAATAGCTTTCAACAACCGATCAGCAATCCAAAGCCTGAATGATCTGTATAGGTTTTTCAAGTTTTAAAGCTTATCACTAGAAGTGTGCCTGGAAATGCCAAGAGGCTAGTCCTATTGTGACAGACAGACTGCAACTCAATCCATGCTCCAAAGAGCTGACAAACCACTCATCATATGTCTGTTCAGAAACAGGAACACAAGAGGAGGTTATAGTGCAGGTCACAGTAATGAAGACAGGACTCCGTAATTCTGATCTCTGCTCTAATGTTCAGCCTGCTCAATCATACTGAATCCCATAAAGGAACCCAAGAAATTGTTTGCAAACAGTCTGCATGTATCCAAATAAAATCAACTAATTTTAGTTAAGCATTCAATACAAAAGTCTCTCCTAGTATTTTTCTTACTGATAATGGAATCATACAAAGCTTCAAGTTTCCCTGGCAATTCTGCCATTTAAAAACAACAAGCAAAAAATGGGACAAAAACCTCAGCAATGCAAACCATACAGCTGGTGATCCTGATAGTTAAAGACCTACAGTTAACTGATAGTGATGTAAACTCCTTATGCCAGATTGTATAAGCACAGAAGAAAGCACAAATGCACATAATTAAGATCTGATGTTTGCTTTTTCCTCTGAACACAAATGCAGTATTTGTGTTTGAGCACTGGCAGTAACAACTGTGAACTATGCTATTAATGTCTGATTTAAAAATGCTTGTGGCAGGGTCCTGTCTGGAAGACTAAAAATAAAAATGTATTCAGACAAAACAGCAGTGAAAAGTACATTAGGAAAATTAAAAGCAGTGATTAAAGAAGAAAACCATGTATTCTTCTCTCAGAAAGTTATTCACATATAACTTCTCTTAAAACAGATCCAAACACTGCCATTCTCAATAAAATCTAAGTTTCTGAGAGGATATGTTTTTAAAGTATATGCAAACCCTCGTTGTTTTTAAAGGGAGAAAGATAGCTCAGTACCATATTTGCTTATTTTCTCTGAACATTTTTCAGGTTAAATAAATTGGTACTAAACAGGCTGAGGAGTCTAGCTGCATTAACAGCTTCATTTATTAACTTTTGTTTAAAAATTTACATCTTTAAAAATAGGTCATAGAATTGGGGCTTCTCCATTTCAGTAAGGGATGCAATGAAAGGTGCTGGCAGTTTAGAGAAGCAGTTCACACCAAACTGACGTCAGACATCCATTTGCTAGACAGTCTGCTAAACTGATCTCTGGCTCTAAATCAACATCTGGAGGTGTATCTGTTCACTGACTGTCCATGGAATTCAGCTGCCTGTAAGAGGCTAGAGTTGGACAATACAAATTTGTTTCCTTGCCTGTTCCTATTGAGATATTCTGTAGTGTTCGCTAACACTATGTAAAACCAGTCCTATCAATTAGCCTTTTTTGTGAGATATGCACATAGAAACATTCTGGTGATTATTGCTCCAAATTTTTAAGGACATACAAGACTGAACACAGCCAAACCAGAGGCTTTGGGAACCCCTTGATCCAGATAGGCAGAAAATATCCATCCTGTCATCTAGTTGCTGTGTGGGGGTTTCTGGCAGTCACTTCTGGCAAAACATCCTGCCAAAATTTGTCTATTCATATTGCTATCAGTCACATTGCTTCCACTGTTAGATTTAAAAAGAAAACTTCACGAGATGGCACCAAATTCCTCTTGAAAAGCAATTGCTCTGTTGAATCCGTAATCAGTTAAGGGTTTTGTTTTTCAGAAAAACACAAATGGTCAAGACTATTCCAGCTAGAGACACTTGTGAATGTCACCAGCTATTCTGAAGATGGACTCTTAATTCCAAATGCAGTTGAGTGAAGTCTGGATATGGAACTCCTAACAGAAAACAACAGCATCCCGAATGTCATTACAAGCCCTTAGATCAATGAGTAAGAGGATTAGGAAAGTTTTGTATCACAGGTAGATTTAGCTTCAGGTCAACATGGACTGCAACATATTTCTCTGTCTCAGGTTTCACGTGTGTTTGCTTGAGATGAATTAGAGAATCACAGAACTGATGGATTGGGGAATGGATGGAAGGGGCCTCTGGAGACATCCAGACCAACCCACCTGCTCAAAGCAGGGTCAGCTTGGGCAGGTTGCTCAGGACCACATCTAGTTGGACTTCTGAATATCTCCAAGTATGGAGAATCCACAACCTCTCTAGGCAATCTGTTCCAGTGTTCCATCACCCTCATAGTCAAGAAGTTTTTTCTTATATTTAAACATAGCTTCCTGTACTTCAGTCTGTGTCCATTGCCTCTTGTCCTGTCACTGAACAGGACTGAGAAGAGTCTGGCTTCATTGTCTTTAGTCACCTACATGAGGTGTTTATACACATCAATAACATCCACCTGAGTATTCTCTTTTCCAGTCTAAACAGTCCCAGCTCTCAACCTCTTTGCATGACAGATGTTCCTCTCTTTTAACCATGTTGCCAGCTTTTCATTGGACTTGCTCCAGTATGTCCATGTCCCAGGTATCAGGAAACACAGAACTGGACACAGCACTGCAGATGTAGCATCACCAGTACTGAGTAGAGGGGAAAGGATCACCTTCCTCAATCTGCTATCAACACTTTTCCTAACACAGCTGAAGGTGTCACTGGCCTTTGCCAAGAGGCCAGAGGCTCATGGCCAGCTTGGTGTCCACCAGGACCCACAGTGCCTTTTTTTGCAAAGCAGTTTTCCAGCTGGTCAGCCTCCTCTTCCACAGGTGCAAGACTTTGCATAATCCTTTTTTGAAGTAAAATAAAACAGTGGTTTCAAGTGAGTTGCATCTGGAGAATTTTCTTTCCTCCTTGCCCCTTTCCTCTCATCTCTTCCCTCCCTCCTCCCCAACATCTATTTGTTTTCAAAACCCTAAAATACAAAGCAAAGCTTGGGAGACAAACCAAAAGCCACTAGGTTTTACAGAATTGTAGCCTTAAGTCCTAGAGCAGAATGACTGTCACTCATCATTTCAGTGATGCTTCAACAATGTTTCAGTAACCAAGTCTAAGTTTTAGCAGACACCAGAGTGTCTTACCTCAGAGTCTTCTTGGCTGAGGACTAAAGACTCTCAACAGACAAAGATGCTAGAAATAATATCTGACTTTTGCTAAAGTGATTTTAACTCATTTGAAACCACTGCTTTGCAAAATGGTGCTCTTAGCTTCGCATATTTAGGTAATGAGTTCAGTGACTTTTTGTCTGAAGGAAAGGTCTAGCTGCTCCACAAAAGAGGAATTATAATTCCAACATACAAGTGGGATAATGCAGAGTTTGTGAAGTACTCAGAAAGGTGAAAGAAGCTTTTTAAGTCAAGACAATGGATTCCACATGAATCCACAGTTGGAAAACACATCAATAACTTGGGGGTTTTTTTTCCCCTCCAACCTGATCTCAGATAAGAGGTTTTAAAGAGATTTACAGTGTCTTACAACTCTTTGAAACATGCTTATTTTAAGAAAGCCTGTAATATACTAAGAAATTTACTTTAAAAGTTTTGGAGGGAAATAAAACCTTTTCAGAACACAATTAACATTTTATGCTGCTGGTTTGGGTATTGAACGAAACTCAGTAACAGTTTATTCTATTCGGGTATTGAATGTTAGAATGTTAATATTTGATGGTTCTTGACATTCACGTATTGCTTTATTATCAATATCCCATGTTTGTGCATGTCATATCAAAACAATGCCCTTCAAAGGGAAAAAAGGCAATCTTATTTGTCTACCAAACACAAGAATTTAAAAAGCAGCTTTGAGTTGGTATGACAAAAAACCACCTATGTGAGCTGCAAATCTCAAGTATTTCAACAAGAAGAAATTAAAAGTAAGGGCAAAAGTTTTATACTGCTGCAATAATAAAAGCATTCTCCTCAAGGAGAAACCTTAATTCTACTGATTGGCTTTGTGCCATTTTAATATTTGACCTGAGTAATTAGAAAATCATATGCATCTGAGAACAGTTATGTCATCATCCTGCATGTGTCTATTTTAATGTAAGAAAAAAGTTCTGGCTCTTTTTGAATAGAAGAGCTGGTTTGATGTTGACACTGTAAAGACTGTGGTAAAATATCAATCTATTGCTTATTTAAATAAATAATCCCTACATAACATTAAAACTATTTTTTTTTTAAAGTTCTAGCTTTACGAAAGTATCACTCAGACAATATTACTCAGATGCAAGCATTCTTATACTTATAATTATTTCCATTATCTAAGTAAAATTATTGGCGGATTAGTATCACCTGATATAGCAGTGTATCTTTAGTAGATGGCTGTCTTCTCACCTCACTGGTAGTATTCAAACCATACATATGAATGAGATAGCTACCTTCTGCTGCTAGACATGCAAATCTCACCACGCATCAAACATCTTCCATCAAGTTTAATGTTATCATTAAGTAGTATCCACTTCGATTAAAAACCACATGTTTAACACTTACAAAATTATCTCAGGAGGGACTCCTAGCTCCCGATTTATTCGGTACATCTCTAGCCAGGTCTGCAAATCTATGGACAATGTCACAGCAATCGAAGAAAGATAAGAAAAATGTAAACCTGTTATCAGGAAGTCTGAATGTGCTACTGGTACTTGCAATAGCAAAGCTCTGCAAGTGGAAAAAGTGAAAACCAGTGGCAAATACATCAAGCAAGTGGAAAATAAGCCCCATCTTTCTTCTAGTGAGACAGTAGTTTCTTTTGGGACAAGGGTTAAAAGGGATTTAGGAACATAAAAAATAAGAGATCTTCTTACCTAACATATCAACAGGACTTGCTTTAATTAAAACAGACTGTTATAGGCAGAATCTGGAGATATATTTAGCATTGTTACTTGACTACATTTCTGCCATAGGGGAAGACAAAAATTCAAGATTTCAAGCATGCAGCAAATAGCAAAACCCTCAGTTCTCCATATCACACAAGCATCTATATAATCTTTTGCCTGTACTTAAAGTCCTTTGATAATGCTGAACAGAGGCATGTGCTTAGATACTTTGAATTACAATTTAAGTTACAAGAGACACCTTTGTTTACAGCATCTATATTTCACATGCTGAAATCTTCCAAGTCTATTTGCAAATAAAAGGGATATTCCTCATCCAAGTTATGCACGATCTGCAACAGGATTATTTACATTAAGAGGAATGAAGAATTGCCTTTAGAGGCCTGATACTGTACATTCACAAGTGTTGCCTGTTGCATACTTTCCGTTGTCATTAACTATTGAAGAATATTACCAGAAGCTGAAGAACCTGTATCCACTGGAAGTCACACAGCTGAATCTGTCCCTCATTTCATATAACCATATTCTACTCAAATAATAGCTTCTTAGATCAGCATCCCATAAACAAATGAACTAGCACAGAGTCCTGAGCTTTTGCAGTGCTCCACCTAACCAAATACTGTTCTCTGACAAATAACTAATTTCAAGTTGAGGACCAATTCCTTTCCTGTTTGTGTAATGTACCATGCAAGCAGTGTCTCAAACCAGTTTTGGAAAGAAAAACTAGAGCTGAGGATGTGGTATAAATTCCAGAAATCCATGGTGCAAAGATACTGAGGCCAAATTCTGACCTCATTTTTGTGCAAGCAGAAATCAAAGTTAATAAATGGGATGGCACAAGTTAGTCTCATGTTGAATACATTGCAGTACCCATCCACAAAGCCAGAATAGTCTAAGGAAGAGAATGAGAGAGAAGGAAAATGGAGACACAAGCATGCACAAGCCAAAATTTCATAATTTCACTGCCAGACAAACCTCACACTGCAGAAATGGTTAGGGGGCTGAGCTTTGGTCCATTTTTTTAAGCAAGAAACTCCTCTTCTATTCCACTTCCTGCACCACTGTGTGTTCTTTTAAATCCCAAATAGATTTCCCAGTTTATATTGATTTATACCAGACAGTGCAGAGCTTCCTTAAGTCACAAATTTTTCTTGTACACTTAGACAAACTGCAAAGCACAAAAACTTTGCTTGCCATTTAACTGTGTTCCATGAACAGCAAAACTACCAAAGCTTTTTTATGGACTCGTGTCCTTTGTTCTTAACTTTTGTATTAAAGTAATTCCAGCTCTTCCTACCCACCATGTCCTCTGTGAACCAGACTAGGAGAGAGACAGTACATGCTGGCTCCAGTATGCACAGCCAACACATACTGAATTCTCAGCCTATTGCTTTCAAACGCACTGTACAAAGGCTGAATTCTCCCCAACTTTTCTTCAGTAGGGGCATTTGTTTGAGTCACTCATCTTCCCAATACTCCCAGATTACATGCTCTGCAACTCCTGCTCTTCATTCAAAGCGGCCAATAGGGACACTGGAAAGGACTGACAGACTGCATGATTAAACAAAACCAATTTCCACAGAACAGCACAAGAGAAAAAGATGTTTTAAACAGTAGCGGTAGTTCTTAATTCTTTATACACCCTTATTTTTTCAGCAATGAAAAAACAGAAATTAGATCACATATCCTGTTATTTCAGTAGCTTCTCCACACAGCTGACAGAAAAAGAACATGGATTTATTTTTCATGCTGAAAAGCTTTTATTCTCACTTTCATATAACTCAGTAAATTGCTGAGACTAATTTATTCTCCCCTATGCTCTCCTGAATATCCATGCACACACAAAAGATGGATGCTGGCAGGCAGAGCTGTCAGTAGGAATTTCAGCAGAAGTAAATTGTTTAGTACTTATAATGGAGCATAATAGCTGTAATTTCATTTGAACTGTTGCCACTAATAAGCAAATAAAACCACGAGTCAAGACCTAGCCATTCATCACTGTGTAGCCGCTGGGAATTTCTCTGTGCACATTTCACCACAGAGATAGGTAACTCAGTCCTTTAAGTGTTAGTATACCTGAAAGAATTATGAGCCAGGCTTGGCATATTCCTCAGTAATGAAAGACACAGCTGCATATCAACTGCAAAGCAGATTCCTATCAGTATTTAACAGGTGTTTTCACAGCTATTCCAACCCTCTGCCAAAATGCAAACTAGCAATTTGAATGCATATGCAGCTGAAAAATGTTTAAAAGGAAATTCAGATATAAAATATAATATACAGATACACAAATATGTATATATGCACATTAGTCAGGCAGGAAGCATGTTTTTCTGAAGACCTCTGAAGTACCATGAAATATTACAGTTGCTACATATGAACAGATAGAAATTCATACATATTAGATACTTGGCTAAAGAAATTGTCACATCACCAGACACTTGTTCTTCACCTAGAATTTTGGTGAAGTATCTATCAAAATGTTTTAATCATACCATTTAAATTAAAGCAAAGTACAACATATTTTCTTGGTCTGAGAAAATACATACAACCAGAATTATATTATATTCTGTCCTGTTTGCATATGCTCTGAATGAAAGCACAGGATTAGTACATGAGCTATAAAGGCAATGAAACACAGCAGATTCAAGAGTGCTTTGATTGTAACAAAGATGACTTTGCAGTGGTACCCCTTCTACTTAGAAATTGCAGATATAGTTGCCTCTGATAGATGAAACTAATTAACCACTCTGCAGGCAGCCATAAAGGTCTGTATGGGAGCTCAGAGAGACTGAAATGGTGAATAAGCAATTAGTTCTCTCCAGAGGAATTAATTTTGATATGTATGTCTTTCATCACTGCTAATCAACCATGATACACATTCTTTCTGCCAAACTCCGAGATATATGGGTAGACTTCTGCAGAGTCATGAAAAAACACTATGCACTTTACCTCCCTGTCCAATCTACAGCAGGCAGCAAAAGCAAGCAGTGAACTGCACAGTGCAGGCACGTAGGACAGGCTAGCCACTCAGAGGTTGGCTCGTGACTGACTCCATATACGAGAACAGTGAGGGCTGCTGCAGGGAAAGAAGACCAGATGTGGTAAGAAGAGAATGTAAAAAGAAAATAAGAAAACAGAAGAATGGAGGAATGAGGCATCACAGAGAACAGGACAGATGACAAAGGCCCCTCACAATGTAGTATTTCATGCCTACGTTGGGTGATATTTGTCAGGATTGATTCACTCAAGTTTATTGAATCCGCTTACATATTGCAATAGCCACATGACAAAGATTAGAAGCAAACTCAGAGCAATCACTCTACCACTAAAATTTATAATATGCTGTGGAAGATTTCTTGTATCTTCTTGAAAGTAGGAATAGGTCGGTGCTTTCTATTTTAGAAAAAGGGAATATTTTAGGTAGGAAAAACATGTTATGTATACCATTATCTCCTACAACCAAAAGCCTATTTCATTATTTTGTTAATTGTGTGTATCTGAATTCTGGCTAAGATACAGACTGATTTTCGTGCTCTCCCATGTAGCATTTGGGATTAAGATGAGAGTCTGTATAGCACCTTATATATTAGCTTTAATTATCTGTTAACAGTTGCATCATGAACACACTGTATAAGGACTTCTGGGCAGAAGCACCAGCATCACCTTTGGTTATCATAAATAACTGTCACTAGAACGTTAATACTGTCTGTAAACACTCCAGTCTCCAAAAAGGGCAGGAAGGAGGACCCGCGTAACTATAGACCGGTCAGCCTCACCTCCATCCCCGGAAAGGTGATGGAGCAACTTGTTCTTGGTGCTGTCTCTAGGCACATCAAGGATAGGGGGATCATTAGGGGCACTCAGCATGGCTTCACCAACGGGAAGTCTTGCTCAACCAACTTGATAGCCTTTTATGAGGATGTTACCCGGTGGATAGATGATGGTAAAGCTGTGGATGTGGTCTATCTCGATTTCAGTAAAGCGTTTGACACGGTCTCCCACAGCACCCTCGCAGCTAAACTGGGGAAGTGTGGTCTGGATGATCGGGTAGTGAGGTGGATTGTGAACTGGCTGAAGGAAAGAAGCCAGAGAGTGGTGGTCAATGGGACTGAGTCCAGTTGGAGGCCTGTGTCTAGCGGAGTCCCTCAAGGGTCGGTACTGGGACCAGTACTATTCAATATATTCATTAATGACTTGGAAGAGGGAATAGAGTGCACTGTCAGCAAGTTCGCTGATGACACAAAACTGGGAGGAGTGGCTGACACACTGGAAGGCTGCGCAGCCATTCAGAGAGACCTGGACAGGCTGGAGAGTTGGGCGGGGAGAAATTTAATGAAATATAACAAGGGCAAGTGTAGAGTCCTGCATCTGGGCAAGAACAACCCCATGTACCAGTACAAGTTGGGGGCAGACCTGTTGGAGAGCAGCGTAGGGGAAAGGGACCTGGGGGTCCTAGTGGACAACAGGATGACCATGAGCCAGCAGTGTGCCCTTGTGGCCAAGAAGGCCAATGGCATCCTGGGGTGTATTAGAAGGGGTGTGGTTAGCAGGTCAAGAGAGGTTCTCCTCCCCCTCTACTCTGCCCTAGTGAGGCCGCATCTGGACTATTGTGTCCAGTTCTGGGCCCCTCAGTTCAAGAAGGACAGGGAACTGCTAGAGAGAGTCCAGCACAGAGCCACGAAGATGATTAGGGGGGTGGAACATCTCCCTTATGAGGAAAGGCTGAGGGAGCTGGGTCTCTTTAGCTTAGAGAAGAGGAGACTGAGGGGTGACCTCATTAATGTTTATAAATATGTAAAGGGCAAGTGTCATGAGGATGGAGCCAGGCTCTTCTCAGTGACATCCCTTGACAGGACAAGGGGCAACGGGTGCAAGCTGGAACACAGGAGGTTCCACATAAATATGAGGAAAAACTTCTTTATGGTGAGGGTGACTGAACACTGGAACAGGCTGCCCAGAGAGGTTGTGGAGTCTCCTTCTCTGGAGACATTCAAAACCCGCCTGGAGGCGTTCCTGTGTGATATGGTCTAAGCAATCCTGCTCCGGCAGGGGGATTGGACTAGATGATCTTTCGAGGTCCCTTCCAATCCCTAACGTTCTGTGATTCTGTGAAACCCTTCTGTACAAGCTAATCTCATCTGGAGAAACCAAAGGAGGGCCTATTGGCAACAAGAGGATAAGAGCACAGATTTTTTTTTTTCCACACTACCGATAGTAATTATTCACATTTCGCAAAAATAATTACTAAAATGGAAACTTTCATTTTCCTAGCCAGGAAGTATCTCTGATACTTCATCAGATATCATTAATCATAACAGAGCTCTGCCTGTGTAAGCAAACCTTAGCAATCAAGGTCCAAGTAACTAGATTTTCAGAGCACAGGCATTATATTGTTTCTATACTTTTATGGGCAATTTTTAAAAAAATATCCACTTCATATGAGAAAAGCAGACCACTTGTGTTTTTTCTTATGCTTATACATTTAGCAGGTCTTACCTAGTATTTCCTTAGCACAGTACCTAATAGGGAACAGAAGTGACAAGGTTTCATCAGCCCTTCTAATTAAAAGTTTTAGTGTCAGCAGGGACCAGAACTGCTCAAAATTGGCTTAAGAAAATCTGCCTGCATGAACTGAAATAAACAGTTGTATGGAGGGAGGTAGAGATATTTTCCTTAATTTTGCTTCATTAGCAGAGACATTGTGAAAGCTTCCACTAAGATTTTAGCCTTAGGGCATCCTAACAGAGAAAAATCTAGAAAACATACTATAACTATACCCCAAAAACTCAAACCAGGAGAATGAGGACTTGGCTTGGGGATATTCCAAAGTGAACACCTGAATATTTCTAGCTGGCCCCAGGCAAAATAAGTTGCACTCCCAAATGCAGGTGCCTCACAGGACTTTAGAAGCCTTGACCCTAACTTTTTCCCTAAATGAATCTTCCTTCCATACAGAGCCCTACTAACTCCAGTGCCGCCCCACCTTCCTGCAGGCAATGCCACACCACAGCCTGTGCAGAAGCAAGGATGACATAGGGTCCCACACTTGCGAATATTTACTCGATGTCTTTATTATCTAAGTTTACTACTGCTCCTCCAGATAATCAAGCTAAGTATCTTTCTGAGTATGTGACAGATTTGAATCTTCATAGTTTGATTTCTAATACATACAGGTGACATGTTAAATAGCTCCATTAAATATTTTCAGAAAATCAAACAAGTTTGTGTGCCTAACTGTAGGAGCTAATCCAGGCATTCATTTTTACCTTTTTTCAAACATAGCCTGAAATTTCATCAGAAAATGTTGTAAGTTCTTACACCCAACTTACTCTGTGGCTCTTCAAAGTGGATATTTGGAGCCTGTTATTCTGGTGGCTGTGTGAACAGATTAAACATTGATACTTCCTAGATGATGTAGGCTACATGAAAATTATAAACATGCAAGGTAAGTGATAAATATACAGGACACAACATGCAATGTGCCCTTGTGACAAAAAAGGCCAACAGTGTCCTGGGCTGTGTTAGAAAAAGCCTCATCAGCAGGTCAGGGAAGGTAGCGCTTCACCTTTACTCAGATGTGGCATCACCAGTGCTGCAGTACTCCGTCCAGTTCTGCACCTTCCACTACAAGAGAGACATGGCCATAGTGGAGCAAGTCCAATGAAAAGCTGCCAACATGATTAAGAGACAGGAGCACCCGCTATACAAGGAAAGGTTGAAAGCTGTGACTGTTTAACCTAGAGAAGAAAAAGCTTAGGGGGATATTGTCAATGTGTATAAACACCTGATGAGGTCAGTAAAGACAACAGAGCCAGACTCTTCACAGTGGTGTCCAGTGACAGGACATGAAGCAACCGGCACAAGCTGAACTACAGGAAAGTGTTTTACCATCAACAAAACACCTTTCTTCTTGTGAGGGTGATCGAACACTGGAACAGGATATTCAAAAGCCCAGCCAGACATGGTCCTGAGCAACCTGCTGTAGTGGACCATAGTTTTGAGCTTTGAGGTGGGTTGGTCTAGACTATCTCCAGCCTCAGCCACTCCATTGTTCTAAATTGCTCAGAGCTTTAAACTCCTGGGAGCACCGGCACAAATTCCCAGAGAAATTCCAGTTTCAAAGATAGACTTTGGAACTGACCACTAGCTCTACCGTAAAGGTATTAGAAATATTGCCTGTATTAATCAGCTACTAAACAAAAGAAAGCATTGCTGAAATGCACCTCTAATATTAGGCTCCCAAGACATGAAAGCAATTATAATCAGATGGCTGTTCTGATACAGATTTTTCAAACCACACTGCAGAGCACCATCATCTGGAGAGCAAAAAGTTGGATTTTTTTTCTTTCAGGCTTTGAGAAAAAAGCTCTGACCATATCAAAGATAATTTTCATATAAGAAATAGTAATGTTAAGTTTAAAAAGAACTAATTTAAAATAAACATCTATAAAACACAGAAGTCAATTTTTCATTAACACCTGTTAACCCTAGAAACACACAAAGCAAAAAAATATCCTTGAAAATGTCTTAGCCTCTTCATCAAGAGGACCAGGCATCAACCTTGTTCTGATTCCTGCAAGTAAAGAAAAAAGTAAAAAAAAGATTCCTGCAAGTAAGGAGTAAGCAATGACATCTCTAAGTATACATCACAACACAATGTTCTTCTGAGCTTTTATGCAGACCACAATGACAAGGTCTGCTTTCTGAAGGAGCCTTTGGATGAGCTTCAGAATACGGGAAGTAAGAACTGTTGAGCTTGCTCTAGCATGAGCCCAAAGACATACCCATGAAAAATACAAGCGTGTCGAGTAGATCATGAACACATCATTGCTCAAACTGAATCTCTATGAGTAGGCTGCACAAAAATATGCAGGCCAGAATTCATACTTAGAAATCAAGCCACTTTAAAGTACTCTGCTTGTTACTAGCTTGCTACACTGACAAATAACCTTAGTATCACCATACTTCCTTTTCATTTGTTGAATCTTCCAACAAGATATCTAGTCAATAGTTTGATGCAAGTTATTTGATTATGCAATCACTGTTCAATTAACTCCGCTTTCTTGCACAACTGATTTAATTAGTAAGAGTCAGACTTGGCATTTGGTGGTTTACCAGGTTTGCACACAAGCATTTTTAACTAGACTATGAAAACAGAACAAAGGAATGAATACATGAAACAGGAAAATGCTAGACAAACCAACCAGGAACGCTTAGGAATAAAAGACAGGCCGTTTCCTTGCTTTGCTTGCCATGTAAAATGCAGTTTCTCACAGTGGTATACATGAAAACTTTTCCTCCAATGTAGTAGCACTAGTATAACCAAAGTAAAGTCAGCATATCTAAGCTGCTTTTTTAAAATAATACAACCAGCACCTTTAGGAAACAACTGAATCCACCCACCCCTTTGTTTTGAAATTAACTGCTCTGTGTAGAGTGTAAGATACCCCAGTGCTGTAACTGTGCTACAGCAACACACTCCGGGCTTTTACTGCACTGCAGGAGGCTTCCTAGAGCCCCACTATCAAACTCAGGGGTACCTACTGGCCTAACTTACCTCACCTCAGGATTTGTCAGCCCAGCACCATTTTCAGGCTAAGGCAGCACACCCAGAACACCCGCTGGGCACTGCCAGCTCAACCCTGTTTTAGCAAAGGCAAGGTGGGGCCGAGGGCCCGGCAGCCGCGCAGGCTCACCTGGAGCACCACACGGCCTGAGGAGAGAAGAGCCTGGTGGTGCCCGGGAACAAGCCGGCACCTGAGCCCAGCCGAGGGAGCGCCGGTACCCGACACCGCGGTGAAGGAAGGCGTGAGGAGGCTTTGAGAAGCGCCCCGGGGCCCCGCAGGCCGAGGCGCACCTGAGGCAGCGCGCGGCCGGCCGCCCGCGCGACGGCCGCCCGACGGCTGCCCGCTTCCCGCCACCCGCCTTTTAAAGGCTGCGGGGACGTCACCGCCGCAGCGCGCAGCCGTCAGACGCGCGCTGCCCCGCCCCCCGCGCTCGGCCGCCGCCTCGCGGCGCGCACGTGCGGCGCCCCCTGGCGCGGGTCTCTGGAGGGAGCCGCGGGCGGTGCCGATAGGCGGAGGCTGGGGGGGGCGTGGCGGGGGCGGCGCGCAGGCGCGGTGCGTGGCCGGGCCGCGGGCGGGCAGCCGGGTGGGAGACAGCCGCGGGCCGCGGGGCCGGCGCTCCCATGAGCAGGCGCTGCCCGCCGGCCGCCGCCTCGCTGCTGCGGGGGCTCGTCGGCCCCGCCGCCCTCTGCCTGGGCAGGAGCATGAGCCTCTGCGGGGCGCCGGCCGCCTGCGCCGCGGGGCCTGCGGGCGGCGGCGGCAGCGGCGCGGGCTTCTCCTCAGCGCGGCTGAGCCCGCCGTGGCTGCGGCTGCCCGAGGTGCCGGGCGCGGAGCCGCACCGGGCCAACGAGCTGCTGCTGCTACTGCCGCCGGCCCCGCGCGGCCCGGCCCCGCCGCAGCATCACGTTGTCTACTTCCCGGGGGACGTGCAGGTACAGCGAGGGGGGAGCTGCGGGCGGCCGAGGGCGATAAGCAATGGCGGGTGGGAGCGGGGAAGCGGCGCTGGAGGGAGCCGGTGACCGCGCGGGCTGTGGGAGGTGAGGGAGGGGTGGCGGAGGCGGCAGTGCGGGGGTGCCGCCGCGGCGGGTCGGAGCCCTTCCCCGGGGGAAGCATCGGCGGGCGCGCTCTGCCCGCTGCCGTCGGGTCACCGTAGCGGGAACGGGCCCTTCTCGAAACCTGAAATGGAGCAGCGGCGGAGGGGGAGCCCTCTGCCGCAGCACTGCCTCAGACTGACATCTCTGGCGGCGACGGCAGCGTCTGAAATCGTATCGGAGAGTCTCTGGAGAGAAGACGGTGCAGTCCGAAGGTGGCGAGTTGTCCTCGGCAGGCCGAGCGCCGCGCCTCTGGGCAGGTGTCCCGGCACCCCAGGCACCGTCCTGCGGGCATCTCGCAGGCGTGGCGCTTCCTCAGCGTGTCCTGGGGAGGCTGTTGGCTCTGAGTTGACAAGAAATTGAAAAGAGAGATTCTGAAGTGCTGTCCCCAAGCATGTGGTCGACCTCTGTAACATTACGTACTCTGGGCAGGCTGCTAATCTCAGAAGTCATCCCCTCTCAAAAGTAGGGGTGGTGTCTTTTTGTTCTGGGAAAAGGCTTTCCTTTTCTGTAAGGTAAAGATGCAGAACTTTGTGGATTTTCAGTTTAAGGATTGGAATGGCCTAAGAAGACCTTTTTGATTACCATTCCTGGGTATGGCTTTATCATTCCATAATAAAATAAACTAATTAGTATTCTCTGCCATTGTGAATTCAGAAGTGAGGATCATTCATTATTTGGGGGTTGTTTTTTTTCCAGCTATGCCCCATATGGATGTGAACAAGGGGAATAAAGACTCCCTACAGCTGAATGAGAGGGATTTTTTTTTTCTGTATAAAAAAATAGAAAACTTATTACAAAGTTTTGAGTCTGTTGTTTGTCGTAAGATAATCAGTATTTCTGCAGATGGAGATACTACAGTAAAATTATGTATTCTGTGTCATACTAAGTTGAATAATACTTTAATCTTCTCTTGGAGTGATGTCAACAAAAATTATAAATACCTCCATGTGCTTATTTTTCTTGTATCAATTCTGAGGGTATTTAAATTGTGTGGTAAAAATATTAAAATAGAATAAGTAAATCTAAATATACCAGCTTCTTTAATGTGTTTCTTGTTCTGGAAGCCTAGCAAGCGAGCTCCTCTAATGCATGTTTCTCTGTTAGTTATGGTCCTTTCTTATGATTATAAGTACACTACACAGAGATGAAGTATTTTCACAATGTAGTAATGCATCTTTTCTATTTTTTTTTAATTTTTCAGAACTATCATGACATCATGTCCTGCCACCCAGAAAACTTTCAGTGGGAGCACTGGAGTTTTGAAAATGTTGCTACCATACTTGCTCGCCGGTTCCCTAATAGCTTTATTTGGGTTGTAAAATGTTCTCGAATGCACCTGCACAAATTCAGTTGTTACGACAACTTTGTGGCAAGCAACATGTTTGGAGCGCCAGAGCACAGCACTGACTTTGGAGCTTTCAAGCATCTCCATGCATTGCTAGTTAATGCATTCAGACTCTCTCAGAATATTCTGCTGTCCCAGAAAAGTGTGCGTGGTGTCAGCAAGGATGCAAAAATAGCTGCTTGTAAATCACAGCCGCAGTCTGTTCCTACAACGAATGGCTGCTCATCCACAGAAAGAGAGCGAGATTGTGAATGCTCTAATAATTCTGCTATGAACTTCATTATACCGTCTGCTGTAGGTGCAGTGTCATTTACTTTGATTGGCTTCAGTAAAGGTTGTGTGGTTTTGAACCAGCTGCTTTATGAGCTGAAAGAAGCTAAAAAAGACAAGAATACAGATGCCTTCTTAAAAAACATAAAAGCAATTTACTGGTTGGATGGTGGTCACTCAGGAGGAAGCAATACTTGGGTTACTTACCCTGAAGTGCTGAAAGAACTTGCACAGACAGGAATTGAAGTTCATGCTCATGTTACACCATACCAAGTGTTTGACACAATGAGGTCATGGATTGGGAGAGAGCATGAGAAATTTGTACAGATACTTGAAGAATTTGGTGTGGAAATAAATGATCAACTGCATTTTGCTGATGACGTTCCCTCCTTAGATAACCATTTCAGAGTTCATGAAGTATTCTGAGACTGTGTGTATCTGAATAGTGTATTGACTGTAACAGCATTTTTGACATTGTAATTGTCATCTAGATTTACAACTTTGAGCAGATGCTTTCTGAAGAGAATACTAAATCAGTCCCGCATTGCTGATAGATACTATATATAAATTTCAGTAGCTTTAAAAGGAGGATTGGGACCCCGTATCTACAACAGATGTTGTCATTTGATTCCTGGAAAAAAAGTGTTATGAAGAGCTGGGTTTTTTGTTAAATGTGAACGTTTGTTCTCAAACCGTTGGCAACATTTTTAGTCATGGGATGTCTAACATCATATACTGCCTTTAATGGGAGTTTGAAGTACTCAAGACTTTCAAATGTCTGGATGCTTCAGTTTAGTAGCTTCCAGGGCTAAAAACTTTGGTCTTTGTCAGTAACAGACATAACGTTAGTTTTTTGGCTTAAGGAAAATGATGATTGTTAGAACAATCTTAGTTATGTATTTTGGTGAAAATTGTTTTAATTAGTTGATTAAATCTTCCAGTTTTGTAACATTTCTCCTACTGAAACAAAGTCACAAATATTTACCTTTGGAATAATAGTGCCAATCCATTTTTCTTCCTTAGGTGCGCCTTGCCTTTTCTGTCACTACAAAGTTTCATTAATTCATTGTGTAGTGTCTGCTAGTGAATAGGCATTTCACCTGGGGCTTGAAAATTTTGTCATAGCTACATTAAGTGACCAAGTATGTTGATGAGGGTGTAGCTTATTGCTGTTTCAACATACCTGGCTATTGCTTTGACTAACTTCTATAAGGACCAGCAGTAATATCTGTATTTTCAAGTCAAGAGGTGTCTTTATCCCTGCCTTGGACTGGTGAGGTTTTTCTTGATAACTGCTGTATTGATGTTGATCTAAATCAAGCCATGAGTGTATAACGTATTACGAGTTGCATAAAAATTTTTAGATTATGTTGACTGTAGCTGTTTCAAAATGCTTCAGTTTTTAGAACTATTGTCTCCTTTAAATGTATTGCAGTAGTTGCTTCTAGAGCCACCCAAAAATCTATTTTCAGAGCCTAATTTTTCTTACAGAAAACCCCCCCTTCTAATTAAATACAAAGCCGGACAAATCAGATACGAAAGATGTAATCTAGTTCAGGCTCCAAACCTGAATGTTCTTCAGAAAGAATTACTGAAAGATGGACAAATGAGGGTATTAGTGGAACTTTTCTACTGTTTTAAGTAACTTTTTCCATTTATCTACAAATACATCTTAGAATCACTCTAATCAGAAGACAACTGCAGCTATTAACAGTGAACCAGTAGCTTTAAATGGTTTTGGATTTACTGGAAATATAGGAATACAAAAGCAAGTTAGCAAAACATTTTGAAGATTACACAAAAAAATGTGGCTCAGTTGTGAAAAAAACTTCGTTCCTGTGTTATTCAACTTTGTTCCTGTGTTTGATGGCTTGGCAACATCTTCCCCTGCTTCTTGCTTCCCGCGACTCTTACACTGTGGAAGGAAAGTCCTGGGTCATCTTTCTTCTACTGGCATCATTAAAACTTACAAGTTCACTGGAGACAGTATTTTCACAATTCTTGCAGAGGTTGTGCACGTTAGTGATTACTGAAGAATGAGAAAAGTGTGTTGAACTCTTAAGAAAATTTTCTTAATACTCAAAATATTAAGGGTAGTAGGATTATGCATACAGTGTGCACCTTACAATGTGACGTGAATTCTATCAATCACTAATAATAATTAGACTAATGTACCTAGTTGATCAAAAGGGGAAATAATCTATTTTAACTGATGGAGAATAGTGCAACATGAAACTAATTCTAACGTTTTTTAAAAGAATCTGAAATCTAGTTCCATCAGCTTTTTTCTAAAACTCTTTCTTCTAGACTTTGTTCAACCCTATTTATTGATTACCTTCTTAATGGGCTTATAACAATTTGTTTATGTGTTCAATGAAGGCTATTTCCCTTTTTTGGTCCTTTTGATAACACTTGCATCATATGCGAGGACTTTTTTCTGTAAAGGAAATACAGGTCACCTAACAAAGTGGTTTTAATAGAAAGCCTACAATTGCTTCAAATATCTTTCATTGTCCACTTATAAAAAAAAATTGAAAAAAATAACAAAAAACCCAAAACACCCCACTGGATCTTGCTCCCTCTCATTTCAGTTTCAAACTGACCAGGCTCACTCGAGTATGCTAAACTTGCCCTATGCAGTAATAGTGCAGATCACAGAACAATTTCTAAACAATTTCTAAACAATCCTGTGCCAGCCAAAACAGGAGTAGGTTGTTGCAAGCTTTTGGAAACAGCTATTAAAATATTGATGTTGTCTTCAGAAGTTTCTGGATGGCTGTCCTATGAAAATAATATTAACCTTTTTGATGGAGGCTGCTTACAATAACTGTTAAATAAAGTAGTGTTGCTGTATTAATTTGAAGAATAGGCACTTTGTTGTAAAACTAATCTTGTTTTGAGACTTCATGGTGTGGAGGGAAAACTGGTTGCTTTTTATTCTCTACACA
The DNA here is from genome assembly GCF_013368605.1 of Nyctibius grandis. Lineage (NCBI taxonomy): Eukaryota > Metazoa > Chordata > Aves > Nyctibiiformes > Nyctibiidae > Nyctibius > Nyctibius grandis. The sequence continues at coordinate 7,808,506 of NC_090666.1, forward strand.
GTTGTAGTACTCTGTTGGAATGTGCCTCTGTCATTCACTACAATGCATGCTAAAAATAAATTTTGCAATGTAGAAAATAAACTATTTCTAATGGGTGAAACCGCTTTGGTGTGAATGTAAAACCATTAAACAAGGAATGTGCAGTTAAGTTTTGTGGATTAAGCTTTATCAGGTGTTTGTGGAGACCAAGTTTAAAAAAATCAGATTTATTTGATAACATTTCTTCAAAGCAGGTTTTGTATTTGTGTGTAGTCAGCATCTGTAATTCTAAAACAGCTTACTGGCATCTCGCATACATGGGAAAGCTGGCATGAAGAACCCAAGGGTGTGAACATTTCTATGTTAGGATGAATTGGGCTATAGTTTGTATATGCCTGGTTTTCGACATTAACTGTAAAGGCAGTTTTTAATAAGCTTAGATGTAAATGCCTGAAGTGAAGTGATTCTCATGCTTACTTAGTGGTTTAGTTCAAGACATTTCTGGTTTTGAATGGAGTGAGCAACATTACACAGTCCTTAGTACAACCTAGTAGGTAATACCTGGTATTCTTTATATTACATGGTTGTTGCTTGTACAATAGACAAGACGTTCTTCAGATTTTGAGAAATGCTAAAATGTTTTAAGCTGTGCCTGTTAAATTCCTTTGAAACAGGGCTTGATGCTCTGAAATTGTCCAGATTCTATGAGTTGAATGATTTTGTGTGCATCTTAAATACTAGAAACTTTGGTAACCTTCTTCCTATATAGGACTAATTTAATCGCATCTCTGTAAATGTTAGTGCATAAATCAGTATCGGCCCCTAATTTTGAAAGGTGATTAAGGGTCCAAGTCTTAACATGTTGCTGAAGGAGCAATCTTTTCTGTCGTCACATTGATAACATCCTGCTGCCTCCCCTACAGTAGCACAATCACTTTATGGTGAGCTGTTCTGTCTTCATAAATTAACGTTATTGCTGACAGAGGTAACTAACAGGAGTGCTATGTATTTAAATAGTCATAGGAATTATTTTAAATAAGACTCCAAAGTCAGTTCAGGAGTTAGGATGTTACAACTGTGGATATTCACAGATAAAAGGGATTGTGCATGATCATGTGCTCAAGTTTTCCCAACAGGTTCTTTTTGAGCTATTTGCAGAAAGACAACATCACCTGTTTTTTCCTCCCTCTTATGGTGCTTTTTACAATGCTGTCCTTCCTAAGCAACAGTTACTTCACCATCTCTGCAGGTAGACAGTATTTGTTGTCTGAAAGTTGCAGCATGGAGGTTAAAGTATACCCATCCATTTACCTTGAATACTTGTTTTAAATTACATGGGGTCTTGTGAGTTGTTAATACAAGAGAGAAGTTAAAGAACAGTAAAAATTTTGGAATGTGTGTGCTCTGTTGTGAGCCAGAGTGTTAGGTCACTGCCTAGCAGAATCCACAAACACGAATTGTGTCTCTGGTGTCCCTGTGTGATACAAAAGCAAAGGTGGATGTCTCAGGCTGCAATCCACAAGAGACAGCCTCCTCAAATCACCTTTGGAGTTACTTCTTCAAAATCTTTTTAATCTTATATTGAAATCTCATTTGCTTTTTTTTTTTAAGGATGGTAGATGAAAGGAAAAAAAAAGTTTACTTCTGATGCTCATAACCTGATGAAAATTTAGACACCTGTAAATATTGCTGATGGAGACCCTAAGACCAAGACTGGCTTTCTGTTGGTCTTACTGATCTCTTAACTCTCTCTGTTCAGATGCAAGGTGACTGTTTTCTAACTCGAATAAACTAACATGAAGTCCTTGAGCAAGTAGCCCACGATGGTAGAACACCTATGTGGCAGAAACAGGCACTGCTTCTCCCAATGGCAAACATACTGTTCCTGACTAAGTTCATTCTATCAGTATTAACAGCATACTTCAGTCCTCCCGCTGACAAAAATCACTTGCACAGGATTAGCTGTTCCGCATCACTGTGGAAACCATGAAAAGCTGATTCAGGCAGTAATTTTGCATATAGTGTAGTGGGGGTTATAAAGTAGTGACGGCTTTGTCGTCATTTCCTGACATTAGGGCTTCTTTACATGTTTGCAAGTGAACCAAGTGATGAATTCTACTTAAGCAAACGACCAGAAAAGCACCCGGTAGAACAAAAGAGAAAAATATATTCTTATCTGTTTTTTCTTCATGTGTATAAACATCTCTTGTACTTGAAAGGGAGCAAAATGCAATTACTTGAAGGTTCAGAATAAATTTTCCTTCTTTTAGTAAGCTTTCAGAGAGTACTTCCAGTCACGATTGTTAGTTTCCTTTGTTAAACTTGGCACTTCAGAGCTGAGTTGTTTCTAAAGAAAACACTGCTGCAAGACACACAAAACAGTCAAGAGACATCCCAGTGCTGAAGTGCAAAACAAGGCTCTTCACATCTCCCACACCAGAGTTTACCCTCTGAGCAATACACCTAAGCCTGGGTGTCAGGTAGAGCTATTGCATCCCTCACAGCTGTCTGCATAGCTCTTATTTCTCATTCCCCATCATGAGAAATGCATTGGTTTTGCGTGATGGAAGTTTTAAGCAATTCATGTACTACTTGACAGCTGAAGTACAAATGTTTTCACAGCAAAAATTGTCCGTTACTGCGATCTGCATCATTATTGCAAGCAATAGCTTCTGAGCATTTTTGTACAAACATCGCATCACACGTGGAGCTGCGCGTTTTACACGGTTGAGCAGTTCTTTTAATGTTTTCAATCCACTCTTAAAAATGTTGACTAGGAGCAGATCTCAACAGTTGGAAAGGAAGTAATCTGCTCTTGTTGCTCTTAGGAATTGCCACTTAAAGAGATCGTTGCTCTCAGGAATTACCACATACGGAGCTCAGAATCTATCCCACTCGTACAGTCTGAGCCAAACCAAAATAGGAAATCTTAACATGCGACTTTACTGCAAACATAGATAACTGTCCAAAAAAAATTTAAAATTTCATCTGTCCTTCTAGTAACACTGGAATCTCATTATTGAGCGATAATAACTTATAGAGAATCCCTTGCAAAAGTTACTGTCTCAGAACGTGTATCTTCAGCACCTGTGTCGTCTGCATGAAAACATCTAAATGTCTCAGGTTTGGGAAGATACATTGTGGCCAGAGGAAAGAAGAACCAAGTCTGTACAGGAATTTTTTTGAAGCTATGAAGTAATGCATATTGGGATAACACCATATGTCAAATAACCTCTACTACGGTAAAACCATCTTCATCATAGTCAAGTTGAGCAGTCCTGTTGTGGGTCTAACAGCATGAATGAGGCAAATAGTTTCATCCTGCATATTTAAAAAGGATTGCAAATATATTTCTGATCCTTCATGATCAAGTCAAACCCTTTCACATTAGGCATTTACTGGACACTTGTATTAAGAACCTAGACCCTGTGTAGCTCCTGGAGAGAAACACGTACATCAGATCTTCAGCACTTACATGATAGGCAGATTTTTAGTGACCTGTTTAATAGCTTGATGAGAATATTTTGACATCAGTTTTTTCATTTCATTCTTTCCACAGCAACCACATTAAGAAAAATGTATAAAACATTTATCTTTTAAAATTGTTTGTCCTCCTTTATATTTCATATGACCAAGAATAAATAATTCTTTCCAGGTGTTGATTTGCAATGACCTTACATTTTAAAAGGCTCAGTCACCAAATTTTTAAAGTAATCCAAAGTTTGGGGTAGGCCAAGTTTAAACTGCTGATTTCAGATATTGTCTATATTTAAGTATTTTAACTCATCTTTCAGTCTTGGGCAGTCTGCATCACCTGACTCCTCTGTTGAATACACTGTTTGACATAGCTGTTTTGAATGTTTAAGATGGTCAGTGTTTATTTTTCTAATACCTGTTACCACAACTTCATCTGTTTTATTGTGGCATGATCCCATTTTGCTTCAGGTCTCTAAAGGACAAACTTCCACAAAATGCCAGTGGCTCTAATTCTTTGTGTTATTTCAGTAATGGATTTTTAAGTGTGGCTACATGTATTCTCTCACTATGTTAGCTGGAAGTTGTTCCTTTAATGCTTTCACCATTCATTCATCACTTCATTGCCTGTTTCACACCATGTAGCACAGTGGTTAGAAAGCACCAATTTTTTTTATTTTTTTATTTTTTTTTAAACACAGTAACTTCAAGATTTTTATCACTAGTCACATTATGCTTAAATTAAGAAAATCCGTTTTTAAACTGCTTGGTTTCTTCTTTTATAGCATTTCAGAACAATTGTTTTATAGATGTTATTTAATAAGAAATTGAAGAAACTGGTTCAAAGTGAAAAAAGGGTGGCACTGACAGAACAATTACTGTGCTGGTCTTCCCACTGATCTACATAGAATAGTTTTTGTTGATCTTTCTAATATGCACTTACATAACATCTGGTGGGGTTTACTGACAGAGAAGTGAAAACTGAAGCGGTCACGGGGAGGGGAAAAAACCAACCCGCTGTCATTGCAGAGATTTCTCGTAGAACACCAGAAGAGAAGCATGAGCAGGGTTGGGTTATCCACCAGATGACCAGGGTGAGATAACCTAATTTGCTGACATCTGAAAATAAAATAAAGGCTTCATTTTAAAGTTGGCAGTGCGAAAAGGAAATGGCTGCACTTGCTCTAGCACTTGGCTCACATTTAATTCAGCATGACCCTCTCTTCCCAGCCAGATACACACTTTCCAATCCAGACTTCACGCTAGCCTAAACAAGTGAATTATTGCAGCTTTCCTGCTGGGCTACCTCAGCACTAATAACTGCAACTGAGGGTTGTGTTTGGCCTAAGGTGTTTAGATTAATAGCTTAATAGCCTCCCTTACAAAATAAAAATGGGGATTGAAAAATATTCAAAATGGCATTCTGAATACTTGTGGCTTGACAGATCTTATGTATGCTTTTTACATGCATACTATGAAACAAGTATTATTGAAAATCTTAGTATCACCGTTAGGTGACACAGCAGTGAATGCATTTGGCCCACAGGATTTTCCTCCTTTTACTTCCTTCTCTCCGCCGGAGCCCCAAATGGCTCGCACCCTCCCTCCGGAGCACAGCAGGCACTTCTCACAAGCTGAGACAGAAGCAGGTCACTCACACGCTCACTGCTACTCCATGAAGCTTTCCTTATTTATACTTGAGTGTTGAGGGGCCTGAGAACACCAAGCTAGCACCTCTCTTTTGGGAATGGAGCATCAAGAAATGGCAGAATGAGGGATCAGCACAGTACTTCTCTGTATTAGCATACTGAGAAACTGCCAGTGGTTAGAGTTAACGGATAGCTGTGCAGGCACAATGCTGGAACACAGCTTTGTCCAGCCCTGCAGGCTCTCTGAACCTCTCCATTTAGTCCTAACACACAAAGAATACGCTCTGTACATCTCTGCAGAACAATTCAGATGGGGCCCTCGACATTACCAGTCTAACAAAGTCAAGAGGCTTCCCCAGCCTAACAGACACAGAGATTCTGTCTCAGCAGTATGCACAAGCAACCCTTGTTCGTTTTAGAACAAAAATTTTGGGAGACCTATTTGTGATCCCAAATTTAAATTCTACCCTCAGAACATCCAATGACGCCCATCAGAATCGCTTGGCTGGTTCCATTCATGCCTATTCATTCAGATGGCCGGGTGCCCATTCACATGGTAGCAGACTATTTTCACTGTGTTGAACTGCCAAGAGGAACAGGTTTAGAAGAATAATCTGCAGTGTTGCAAGCCCCTGCTCCTCTGGAGAAAGTTTTTTCCAGCACTTTTTTAACACTACGTATCTGTTTAGTCTAAGAGCTTTTGACAAGAAGTTAGAGTTCTCAAAAAACCCTGCTAGAAGCAACAGACTGACCTAAATGTCAAATAAATGCTGCATTCCCCAAACAGCACAAGTAATAACATCAGAGGAATTTCAAAGGGACAATGACAACCTATCTATCTTTTCTGTAAGACGCCTATCTTACTTCACAAGGCTTTTATAAGCACCACAATCTGCTGAAAAGTAACCATCTACAGTGCCTCTGCAACAGGCTCCATCATCCCAGAAGGTGCGATGCAACCCCCTTTCATATGGTAACGTAATGCCTCTCAAACACCGCTCCCAATAGATTCTACATCTACTCCAGAACTACGAAATTCAGATTCTAGGACTGTAGCTGGATGGCTTTGCAGGCACATGAGTTGCAAGTGTTTCACAGCTGCAAACAGCAATACTGCCCAACTGCACTGGGGCAGTCCTGCACTACCTTGTTCAGCTAGGAAAGAGGTAAATCATTTACCTTGTGGTCAAGCTGCTGCACAATTCTAAGCTTAATCTTTCATGATTAGCTTTGTTTTTTTCCCATGCCCACTGTCAGTTTCACCACACAAGGGAGCAGAAACTCCCCACACTTACTACCAGGCTATTACTAAAAAAGAAACCATGACCATTAGAACCACCATCAATGGGTCTCTTGGACCTCCTCAGAAACCACTATGGTTTTCCTAAACTTTAGTAAACAAGGTGGCATTCAGGAAGACGTGCAGTTACTTCTAAGCATACATGCCGTCAGCCCGGCCAAATACCAAAACTTTTGTTCAGAAAAATTTAAGTAGAACAGTCCAAAAAAGTAAAGTTGTAATTGCAGATGCTGCAAATGTATGTGTTGTTGGAGAAGAAAGACCCCCTCCAGATCAAGCAGATTGTGCACTCACTGCACATGAAGAAAAAAGCAAGAAAAAAAATCTACAAGATAAACATTCATCTATAACAAAGTTTATCAACATAGTTTTTATTAGCTTTACAGAAAGTGAAGTCTGTACACATGGACAGTTTCCATATTAACATACGATTCTCTACTTTTGCAGAAGCTTGCTGAATTACAATTCAGCGATTGTTATTTTATCCATAATCATCCCTATAGGCTTTTTCCTGGATGCGTAACACCATTCTCCGAGCATAAAAATCCCTATATTCCTCAGGTAGTTCTTCAAGTGTTTTCAAGGCCCTGTCCAAGATCTGTATAGCTCTAGAGGCTGCCGTGGGATCTTTATTTCCGTAAGTGTCACTCTTGTCATAGGACTCAGGAGGAAGGTGCTTCCAAAAGACATTCAGTGCCACTCCAAATTCCTCAGAAATTACATTGTGGAACCACAAAGCTGTAGAAAGAAGAATGTCTAAAATGAAAATTACTGTCTGAAACTTCCAGGTGACTCATAACAAGTGTCAGAATTGCCCAAACTAAATCTAGTTGAGGAAAAGCCTCAACTACTGTATTTTTTGTTTATGCATAGATATTCATCCCTGAATATATCACATTGTACCAAATTTAAGAAATTCTTCAAGATGTTTACGTCGATCCATAACTTCACACAGAAGTAACAATTGCTGAAGTATAACGGGATACTCAAATGTAAGCAAATGATACACATGTGTAAGATGAAAATAAGACATCTTCCTTGTTCACTTCACTCATCTCTACTCTGAATGCAGACATCTATTTTCATAGATTTAGTCCCTAACCTTGCACAGATTGTCCGAGCGTTAATGTAAACCACCAGCGTCAGCCAGGTCACCCATGTAAGTTGCTAATATTTTCACAGTAAAGTCACAAGGCTTTACAGTTGAATCATCTTGTCTGTGGTAAGGAAGCAAAGACATTTTTGCCTCATCGAGTACATTTAAAAAATAAGTTTAATATGGTATATTTACCCTATTTCAATTTAAGCTAAAAGACTGAATGCCTTGCTTATTGCAGCTTAGTTGCTTGTATGTGCTGAAGACATAGAAAAGCTTATTCTGAGAAGTGAACAAGAAGTTTCTTTCAGGTTAGGAAGAGGGGCTGTTTCTACCTTCTCCATAACAATCACACACATTTCTCAAAGAACATCTCCATTTTCAGTGATATGCACTCCAGAAGGCTGACAAAGCTAGTACCATTCTCTGGGCTCAAAAATCCCTATACTCCCCAGTTAACTTAAGAGTGCTGAGTGTGTCTTAAGTTTGGACTAGCACACCTACTGGCAAAGACAAATTAGTATCTGTACTGCATAGAACAAAACAGAAATTATATATGATGACATTAGCAACAGTGTGTCATACCTTTCACTAACTGTAACCAAAAGTTTCTTTGGAAAGAAACACATGGTAAGTTCAAAATTAAGTAACGAGCCCAAGGCTAAGAATATATTTTAAATCTTCCTAAGAACCTCCTGCCTTCTTGTTTACTGGCCTGTATATATTGCCCAGTAATATGAAAAGGAACAGAATAAGTATCTGCCACAAGCTCATGATGAGTTAAAATAAAAAATTAATAAGTAGGAATAGCTCAATAGGAGTAATTCAAATGCCTTTCCCTTATCACCAGAATTGTCATCTCAGCCCAGGAAGCAGCTTTATATTTTCTGCTTGTGCAGAAAAAAGATTAGGACTTGTCTTTCCATTCCCCAAAGGTGATTATAAATTTCTAGAAGGTCCAATAATGCTACCATCCATAATTCTCATCAAATCATGTGCCTCACTGTTCTTACGTGCCAGAGCAACAGAAGAACATAAATGGTACTTCACTCAGATTCTGTCATTAGAAAACTCAGGTCACTGAAGTAATTTCAGATTTCACAAGTTGATTTTATAGTGCTAATCTATTAAGACATAAATTCAGAAGCATGCAGTATAATCTTGAGGGAAGGTAGGATTTGTAGGTAGATATAATAATACCTTTTATTAGGCTAATTAATACCAGTTGGAAGAAGTAGACAAGTTTTACCAATGTCTTTAGATGCTCCTACTTATAAGACAGAAATGCTTTAGTAACCTCTTACCATCCCTAGAAATGAGAAATTGCAAACAAAACTGTTTTAAAACAGAACATGGTCAGGAACTATTTGTTACTTACCTGGAATAAATAACACATCTCCTGCTTCCAGAAAACACTGATAGCGCTTGGCTTTCACAAAAAGGGGGTATTTCTCCAAGTCTGGGTTATCCACATCGAGCACCTCTGATTTAGTACCTAGGAAAGTTTTCAGAAGTAATGAATAAATGTTCCTACTCTTCCAAACAGTAACAAAGCATTATCACATTCTTGAATCAACTTTAATACTGGTTTATTCTTCTGTAACTCTTCTAAAAACCAGGCAAACCTGATGGCACTCCTTATTTACTGAAGAGACATATTCTCCTGTTGTCTATATTTCTCCTGTAACTGCAACCTTACTAACACTAAAAGACACTTTCCCTGACGTTGAAAACACCATTTTGAATCCAGACAGAGCACTGTACTCCTACACAGTCAGCTGTTGAAAACAGCACCTGGCAAAGCTGCTGTGCTCCTTTGCAGATTTCCCAACCTGCCCCACTAAAATGATTAGTTTTGACTAAAGCGAACAGCATCAGAATTATGGGACCAAATGACTTCTTTTATATCAAGCTGTCTGTTAGTGATTTTTTTCCTACAGTGCAACAGTTGTGAGCTGGAAAGGCAACTACAACGACCAAACTCTGAACTAGATAAATGTGACATGCATACCTGATAAATATAAATACGGTGCATCTCGAGGACTATACAAAACAACTCGTTTTTTCCCTGTTACTTGGATTAAGAAGTTATCCATTACCTGGAATAAGTACAGTAAGAGAGAAGTCAGCCAAGAGTTAAGAATGAATACATAGCCTGCAACTAATCTAAAATATCATCAGCTTAAAAGAGAGAATTATTAAAACCTTCATATGTTAAGAATTAGCTAAAAGAGCTTCCACATACAGTTAATGTAAAAAACTCAAGAATGTGAGTTACTTTATCCCCTTAGCTGCACATTCTTGACAAATAGTACATTTAGAAACACAGTGTTGCTTTCCAACAACTTTGTGTTTTTCCTTAAATAGGAATCAAGTTCTTCCATCTCAAAACACAAAGGCATACCATACTTAAGAAATATAAACCAGCAAAACATAATACAAAATACATTTGGGATTTCATTTCTTTTTCAGTGTTACCTCTGCCTCATTTTGCTGACTTTCTATTGATAAAGGATTATTTTTCCTAATTATAATGCAAAAAACCTATTTTTCTTATAAATAAATTTATTCAGAATTACACTGCACAATGTTAGAAGGCAATCTTATTTGGAATCTACCACATTGCAGCAACAGACCACCCAAATCACTGTACAATTACCAACAATCTGGCCATTAGAATAAAAAAATGAAGGCAACTTGAAGATGAAAATGTTGAAAGTTAGTGTGTTTCAGATTTTTAACTGAAACTCAAAACAGTAAAAAAAAAAAAAGGGGGGAAAAAAAGAAACATCATTAAATCTTACAAGTATGGAATTGGGACATACAAACAGTAAAATATTATGCCCACACAATGCATCTATGTACCACTGTACCACTGAATGTGATTCATTTCACTACTTCAAAATATGTGAAGTTTGTCATTAACAGGTCTTTGTCAGAGACTTGCACCTTAATATCTCAACTCTGTAATGCCATCTGCAACATTTTATGCTAAACACATGTATTACCTACATCATAATGTGTCCATAACTGTAATCCAGCTGAGCTGATGCGGAAGACGCTAGAGAAAAACTGTTCCTTCTCAAAATACTCTGGAATCTGAACATCTTCTGCTAAAATAGGAAACTGCTTTCTGATATCTGCAACATCCTGAAAAAAAAAAGGACATAACTCTTGGGGAACCACATATGCACACTAAAATAAGGAAGCACTTCACTATCATTTCCCATCATATGAAACATGGGGCTAGAACTTCAGCACTGGCGAACAGCTGAAAATAGCAATGCTTTTTGGTGGCCACCCTTTCAGCGTTGACTTGATCAACGATATTAATAAGAACAGTCAGAGATCTGCTTTGAACCATGGCTGCTAGAAATCACACCGAAGAGCAAGACATCATCAGAAATCCCTTCATATTAGTTTACAACAAAAGCTAAAGAATGAGAGGTGAGGAATGTACTCTTCAGTGATCAGCTAAACTCTTGTATTAACAGTAACTATTTTAGACACTTGGGTTTAAATATTCTGACCCAAATCCAGTCAGATTCACAGGCCAATTGATCATAAACAAGTTGTATACCTGTGCTACACAGCCAGCAGATGACAACAGGCTTTTGAAAATATTCCTAAACTGCTACTTTACAATATTAGAACTGTAATCTCAAGTAACTCACCTTCCTAGCATCTTCACCCACTGATCGCAAATAGTACTTTTCATCCTGAAGAGAATACAAAAAGAGAGTTGTTTGGTTTTTTAAATACGGAGTACCAACACACTTAAACAAAAAGCCTGAATTTTCTCATTAATCTAATGCAGGGCTTCATTAAAACATGGTACAAATAAATGGCATTTACAAATCCAGCTACTTTGTTACACTGCCTTTACTCTACTGCTCCCTGCTGTTCATCTCAAGAACCAGGAAAAATACGTTAATTAACTGAGAGTAGAAGAGTGAAGTAGGGGGAGAGTTGTCAGCTGCTTCAGCACTGCTGGTACTGAATGGATTCAAAGCAAATGCAGATTATAATTTAAGTTCTTCAGAACACTGATGCAGGAAGCTATTTCAATTGGCTTCAAAACTTAGAGCATTCTATGTAGCATAAAAGGTGAAAACCATGTCTGCATTCCAAACTGTTTGCTTCCTAATCACAGTTATCTGAAAAATCCCTAGTTTGAATACTGTTACATAAAGATAGCGACACATTTGCTACTCACAATTATGTTACAATAAATCTGTATTTGTATTTTGATAGCAGATGTAATCAAACTCTAAAGTACCTTCATGACATTTTCTTGCAAAACACCTAAATGATAGTTATTATTCTAAAGCAAGGTTTGATTTCTCAATTTTATGCTGGAATTCTTTCTCATGTAAGCAGTTTTTGTTAACAGAAACAGGACAACTGAAATTAACCACATGGTACACACAGAAAGCAATTTCCGAGAAAAATTATCTTCTCCCCACATTTTTTCCCTTGGCTTCAAGCCACACAAAACAGTTAAATCTAAGATCAAGTGCTTTACTGGAGTAAGACTTCAAATTACAAACCATCGTTTTCCCTTCCATATACTAGCAAATAACTGATACAAGTAACTGTGTCACTAAGAAAATTACCTCAGAAACAAAGTATTCCTTGTGTTTGACTTCAGCTGCTCTTCGTACAAATACATCAAAAGGCAGAGTTCTGAAATAGAAATATTTAAATTTATAGAATGAATAAATGTAACAACAGATGGTCTAAATGCCAGGTTTAAAATCATAAGCTCTCTTACCATAGATGCAATATGCTGCTTTTTTTTTTTTTAACATGGTGACTAATCAGTGTTTGCAGTGGATGTTTGAAGAGTTCTATCGAGACAGAAATCCTACACTTACAAACCTCTCTGCTTTAGTAAATTGTCCCAGTGTAGACCCAAACAGAATCATGTTATTGCTGAGGCTGGAAGGCACCTCTGGAGATCCTCCAGTTCAGCCCCCTTGCCAAGAGCAGGGTCAACTGCAGCAGGTTGCGCAGGACAGCGTCCAGTTGGGTTTTGCTTATCTGCAAGGATACAGACTCCATAACCTCTCTGGGCAACCTGTTCCATTGTTTGACCACCCTCACTGTAACAGAGGGGTGTTTTTTTTTTTTTATAGTTCAACAGAATTTCCTGTATTTCAACTGGTGCCCATTGCCTCTTGTCCTGTCACCATGATCCACTGAGAAGAATACGGCTCCATCTTCTTTTCTCCCTCCATCAGCTACTTACACACTTCAGTAAGCTCCCCCCTTGAGCTTAAGAGGTCTGAATGGTTTGAGTGACAGTGCAAGAAATTTCTTCACAGTCAAATTAGACTCAAACTGTGACCAACACCTGACAATACTTCCTTAGACTATGTCTCTAACAGTGTGTCATTTTTAGGCTTGTTTACTGTACATTTTTATAAATTTGCAGAAGAGGTCAGCATGAAGAAAACTACTGCAGGTGATATATATATATGTATGCATCTTCTGCTATGAATGTGTGCATGAACACAGACACCTATCTTCATTTGTAGATCTATAAAATTTATTTCCGTTATCTGATTTTTTTAAAATATGTGCTACCTCAGCTGAGCAAAACACAGGAATCTTGGTATTTTCAAGTGTTTCTTTACAGTTTTCCTTGAATTTATTAAACACACCTTCAGAATATTCAGAAAGAATCACTGAGAATTAGAGCCTGTCCCTCTGAAGTCAGTAAAAGTGCTACATATTTATTTAAATAATGGGAGCTTTTCATACGGATTACACATTTTGGCATCAGTTGATAGCGGAATGGCAAACCAAGCACAAGTAGTAATAGGACATGTATTCATTGTTATTAATATTATGTTATCAATTCAATGTTATGTTAGTTCAACTCACCATCTCACATTGTCACTGGATAAAGAATATATTGCATGTAAACATCAAATTTCAGAGCAACCACCAAGTACCCACAGTTAAGAAGAAACTATCCTCAAGTGAAATTTTTTGTGATCCTGTTATCCCTTCTACCAGAACATGACCTGCATCTGACAGTACTTAGACCACTTCTCTAAACATTTAAGCTTGTTTGTAACAGTCAAACACAACAACCACTGAAGTCAATGGAAAAAACAAACAAAAACCAACCCTCTGCCTTCAGCTGAACTGTTATATCATGCCCATTTACATTCGCTGCTGAAGAAAGTGAGAGCACAGCTCCACGACACCTTGAACGGATGCACGCCGGCACTGCCACAGCTCTGCCCTTGCTGTCTACCCTAATCATCCCATCTCCTCCCTTACTCTAGCACTGGCACTCATCTGACCTCGTGGTGAACCTGCTAGCAAAGCTAAACCAGCAGAAAAACATTCAGATTTCTGCAGCACATCACAACGTGGCTGAATGAGTTCCAGAACCAACACAAAGACAGGGTAGGAGCATGCAACTTACAACAGGACTGCAGTACTACTCACGTGCATCAGTTTAAAATCACGGCACTGCATGTTAAATCCTCAGTGTTTCTATTCTTTTAGTTCTACTTACTCTCCCTTCATATTAGAATGAGACGCTTGCTGTGGCAAGGGTCAAAGCTACCTGAATTTCAAGTGAAATAAGTGAAAGTCCTAACACCTGCTATAACGAAGCACCATCAGAGCACCTCCATATGGCTGTCCACAAACCTGCTAAAACTAGCCCGTCGGATCAACTGCATGTGAGCTCACAGTAACAGATATTATAATAAGAAACAAAATAGAGCGGGGAAAAGGAAATATGGAGATAAGGCAGTCATTCAAGTACAACCTAATTTCAAAGATTCAAAACTTCATTATGCAGTGAGCAGAATACAGCATGATTATAAGGTGATCTTTCCCCTGAACAACAGGTTCCACTCATAGAGACTTGTAGCTTGTTTACACTTACAGCACATGCTTCTGCCTTCTTAAAAGTTTAACAGACTGAACACATCTTGTTCCCACTTAAGGAAAACAAATGACAACTGAAATAAAGGCATTTACCCTCAAAGAGCAACACAATGACTGAGATTAGACAAACTCTGAAGAAATGTTTTGGCAGCTACACGAGAGGAACTTCAGAGGAGATCGAGAGTTAATGTGACCCTCATCAAGATCAAAGAGCTGCTGAAACATGTGGTATCCAGTAGTTTGAACATTCTGAGAACTGCACATGCTAACTTTGAAAGGAGCTTTGTTTTAATTAGTAACATCCTTCCTAGAGTGGAATAGCATGCCTGCTACGTGCCAGCATTCAAAGAGGTTCAAACACATGGTGAGTCAGAAACTAGCACTATTCAGTAACGTTGAAAACGCACCACATAATTAAGACAAAATAGCATATCACCTAGCATCAAGGGGTTTTTTGGTTTGGCTTTTTTAATTAACACCAGCAAATGCCAGGCTCAAATTTCCTACAATAGTGCTGTGTCAAAGTACCTTTATAACTCTTCTTCATGCTATCACTTTTAAGGCCCTGTTTGGCCCCTCCTCTCACCCTTGTACTATTTATTCAGGGTGTTGAGATACTTGTGGAATGAAGAGGGGGAAATCAAGGACAGCACTTCGATAGGTAATTTAAAGTTTTCACAAAGTATCTTCATATTCATCCTCAGCTTCAAACAGATGCACTGTATGTCTGAAAGTTACAAGCACAAGCACATGCCTTTAAAATACAAGAGGCCTTGGAATGAAGTACCTATACACAAAGTTCTTACTGAGGAAATCCATCTGTGGCACCGCAGAAACATGAATCTTTACTTCTTTACATCCTTCGGCTTGGCTCAAGTAATCTACTGTCCATTTGGTTGTGCAAGTGCCCAGTTCCATTCCTTTCAGCACTACTGGCTTTCTCTGAGGAACAAAAAAAATTTCAATGGTGAAATGATCATAGGATCCAGTGGAAAATAATCAGAATTAGTTTTTCAAACAAAGTACACACAAACAAGTCAGCTGAATACCAGGACCTGCTACACAAAGTCGCAACTGATCTGTTCACAAATGAACAAAGTGAATGTTGAAACAAAATGCAGTAAATCATGAGACTGCTTCTCTATTTACTATATCCTCTTTCCTAGCAGGATAAGGAAGGATATGGAGAGGCAAAGACAATTTTAACACACACTTTGGGCTGGGGCCATTGAGGAATCTAGCCAGACTAAGGAATAGCTCTAGTCATTCTAGCTAGAGCTTAGCAGAAAACAAACAAAAGACCCTACAGTTAAGGTGTACACTGTGAGCTGTGGTGGTGCTACATGTTCTCATGAAAGAAGCGCTTTCCATCTGTATTAAGGCTCCTTGATGCTGACAACCTCGAACAGGTTTGATCCAGCACACACACAAAAAATTAGTAGAAAGACACTTTTGTTTTGAATCGGGACCTCGGAGAAAAAAGGGATCAGTGATGACACAGCAACAAAACCAGCAATCGCACTTTTTTTAACCACTGTCCAAACGGACTCACAGAGAGATGAGCCGTCAGAGAAGGGATCTGCCTGTAGAAGCGCCCTGCTGCTAAGCTCACGTTCAGTGCCACGGGTCACGATACCTCTCAGGGACTCCCTCAAACCCACACCCGCGGCTGGCCAGCACCGGCCTTGCCAGCTGAGGCGGCCTCACGCGAAACTTTGTGAGGTCCCAGCCCGCTCCAGCGGGGCCCCGCTCCCAACACCCAGCCTGCGCCAAGCCCGGTCAGCCAGCTGCCCCGGGCCCGCCGCCGCCGAACCCCGCCCTCCCCCGCGCGGCTGCGGAGAGGCTCCGGGCCGCTCGGCCGCGCCGGGCCGGGCCGGGCCGAGGGAAGCAGGGCCGTACCCGCGGGTAGATGTCTCGCAGGAACCGCTCCCGCGTGACGCCGGCCAGCCGCGCCACCGGCACCACCGCCTGCTCCCGCCGCTCCATGGCCGCTTCCGCGCCGCTGACCCGCGTCCGGCTCCCGCCGCTTCCCCCCGGAAAGAAGAGCTCGCGCAGATGCGTTCCCCGCCTCCTCCCGCGAGGCACGGGCCGGGGAACCTCCGGCTCCCTCCCTTCTCCGGGAGGCGTGTTCCGCGGTGACTGCGCGCTCCTCCGAGCAGTGCGACCCCGAACCGCCGGTCACCCGGACCTCCACCGCCTCCGGAGGCCGCCCCGCCGCCAGGGAACCGGCGGGCGGCGGCTCTGTTTCCCGCGGAGCGGGCGCCCCTGACGGACGGGGCGGGGCGAGGGACGGGACAGGAGCCGTCATGGCGCTGCGCGCGGCGCCCAGCCGCGGCTGTCGGCTCGCGCGCGCGCTGGCGGCGCCGGGGGCGGCCAGGGTCCCGCCGCCGCTGCTACCGCCCGCCGCCGCCCCGGCCCTGCCGCTGGCCGCGCTCCGCCCGCCGCCGCCCGCCGCGCGGTTCGCCAGCAGCGCCGGGCAGGGGCCGGAGGCCGGGGGTCCGCAGCGGCGGGTGGTGGTGGTGAGGATCACCAGCCCCTTCGCCTGGCTCCGCACCCGCTTCTATTACCTCCTCATCCGCCTGTACTTCGACCAGGAGTTCAGCATCGAGGAGTTCACGCGGGGGGGCCAAGCAGGTGAGCGGGCGGCGGGGCGCGCTCCCCCGGCCCGGCGCGGTGCCTCGGGGGGGGCGGGCAGGGCCCGCCGGCCGGCCTGAGGGGAAGGGCGCCCGCGCCGCCTGGCCGCGGCCCCGCCGAGCCTCCCCGGCGGCTGCCCCTGCCCGCGTTTGGTGTCACACGCGGACACGGCAGCGCCTGTGTTCTCCTGTGTGTAAAACAGGGGGAGCTGCCCGCTTTTGGCTCCTAGTACCTCATTTCTGGAGGAAGTGAGGATAATCAGAGGTGTGCTTTTCTTCAGACTTTTCCTGGTTTATTCTCCCAGATTCCAGAATTAAAATGAGCTGATTTAGCCATCCCCAAAACAGTGTGGAGATGTTTTAGGGCCTTTAAGGGAAAACATATCTCCTCTTGGCTGGTTTTGCTAAAATGAGAAAGCTTAGGCAGGCGTAGTGCTGGTGTGTGTATTTGTTTCTCTGAATTTATGAACCCAATAAGCTTTGTCAACACAATGTGTCAAAGAGGTAGTGATCTCAAAGCTAATCATGTAAAAGTTACAGAGTCACCTGCTGTGAAACTTCAGCTGATGTGTTTAGTTTAAAAAAAAAACCCCACCAAACAAAAAAAAACAACCCAAACCAACACACCAGGTGGTAGAGGCCAGAATGTTAAAATGCTTAAGATGAATTCAAGAGAGACAAAAAAAAAACCCTACAACCAATTAGTTGCCCTGCCTGCAGAACCACCTGTTTTACCTTGCCCTGTTTTTTTTCTTGTTTTTACTTGTTGTAGAGTCCTAAACACTGTCAGCATTTCACAAGTACACTATTTGAATATGTAGAAGCATGATTATATGTAACTATACCTGCAAAATTAAGGGGGAAAAGGGGAGTTGAGTTTCCTGAAGTTTAGAGACTAAACCAGATTTAGAAAGAAATTTGGTAAACCTGTTTTGACCGAAACCAGGAGATGAGCTGGAAAAGGGGGCAGGGGAACAAAATATTTACAGGGAAAGAGTAGACTGTTTGACTTATCAAAAAGAGAGTAAAAACCGATTTATGTAGACTACTGTAATGCTTTTTTTTAAGTAACTGTGCGTTCACTTGCCTGTTATCAAAAGGTTTGATGCTTTAAATGAGAGACTGAAAAGAAATGTTACGTTTTTATCAGTTCATGGAATCACCCTTTTAATGCTGGAGGGCTTCCATTTCAGTGGTGATACACTCTGCAAATACTGAAATCTTAAATCACGGAATATTTGGGTAGCTTGTCGCGTAATGGTGGATTTATCTGAAGAATAAGCCAGCTCGGTGTTATTTGTTCATATATTTCTCTCTTTTTTTTTTTTTTTGTAGGCCTTTTCTGTTGTTTCAAAACTGCTGTCTCAGCGTAAACTTGACCTGCTGGATGAACTTGTATCAGCAGAGGTAAATGCTTTCCATCTCTTATTCTAGCAACTGATTTTCCGTTATGAAGTAACGTGCCTTCAGCCTGTCATTATCTACAAATACTGCCAGTTTGGTTTAATTTGGGAAAAACAGCATAAGATGGAACAGGGTAGTTGTTTGTTCTGCAGCTTTTTTGTGTTTAATTTCAAGGCATGAAACTTAATTTAAAATTACTGTATTTAAAAAAAAATATTCTTGCCATTGAGCATAAGGACCAATTGTCAAAAAGATTGCTGGTGTACCAGGAAGGATTGAAAGGCAGTGGGTTCTGCACGGCAGGCGGAATTGCGTACCTCTGTTGGTGTAGGCAGACAGCTGATGCTTTTGGTCTGTGCACCAGAATTCTGATGAAGAAAGGAACTGGTTTGTGCTCGTCCCTGCTGCACTAATACATTCCTACCCCCAAGCAGACCATACAGCCAATTACTGGTCTCGGCTGGAAGGCCTCAGTTTTGTGTCACGGTCTCAGGGATATGGCTGACCTGGCTAGTTAAACATGGGTGCTGTGTGTTCTGTGTTTTTACGAATTCTTAATTGCTGAAGTTGTCTTGGCCTTCCCAGGGGATGGAGGTAGCAGATGCATCAGAGTCAAGTGGAGGAGATACTTCAGGTCTATGCCTTGTTACTGGATGTCAGCTTGGCCCGCCCTATTACCACCCATGCCTTTGCAGCAAAAATTTTCATGCTGTTCTAGTGCATCCCCACTGGACAATCTTGCCTCCTCTCTCTGAGCAGAGGTAGAAATAAAATGTGAGCTTGTTTCTTATAGTTGTTTTGAAAGAGCATCTCCTCTTCCTCTGCTCGTCTTAAATTCTTCAGGTGATCGGGTTAACACTGATCCAGAGACCTCATGTAACCAGAGCATGTAATGGCTGAGGCTGTGATTCCATGTGACTTTGCTGTTGCTTTGGCCGGTGAATTTTATACCAGCAAAATGTACTAGAAACCAGCGTCTTCTAGTGAAGATTGCCTCTTGCTTCCGTGTGACCTCTGGATTTGTTTGTTATTCAAAAATGGCAATTCAAGTTAGGCTAAAAACTGAGTACGAGTAACAAATAAGTGCTGCACAGCTTCATCCTTCCTTGTGACGTGTCTTTCTCATGTGTTGTTTGAGGTGATGCCTCTGTTCAGTTCGTGCACCATAGCCTTTTTCTACTTAACGCACCTGGGTAGGTCTTAGGGCACTCAGGTACTAGGGGTGTGAATGCGATATGGAACTTAAGTCCCAGAGCAATGGCTTTTCAGTCCTCTCTGATTGTGCATAAACTTTGTCTAATGGAAATGTGAATCACAAAATGTCAAAGATAAACATAGTGGTAATGGAACTGATTTTCAAGGAAATTTGTGAAAGATAACTAAGAAATAAATTAATCAAAAGCTAAGGAATATACACATAGCAAGAAATGAGCAGAGTGTAAGTATGATTGTGGAAGCAAGCTTAACATGTAAGCAAGGCCTACATGCCTTGCTTTGCAACTTCTGTTTTGACAGAACCTTTTCTAAACATTTTTTAAAATACTTTGTTTTCATTGGTTTGAGAATTAAATGGATCTTCTTTAATATCGCTGAATTAGGGTTTGGGAGTGCCCAAACTTCCCAGTGCTTTTTCACTTCTGCTGTTGTATATGTTAAAGAAATGCTTTAACTATATAGTTCGTTTTATTAACTGCAGTAGAAAAGATTGTTACTTCAATTTCCTAATGAAAAACTGACAGGTTTTTTTTAATTTAGGTACTTCAGGTGTTGAAGGAAAAGATTTCTTTGCTCCCTGACAACCACAGGGATGCTTTAGCAGCTGACATTGATGCCATCATGTACACAACAGAAGGAGATGTTCGCATTTACTATGATGATGATGGTATGTTTAGAATTCTAAAACATTTCAGCAATGGGCAGTCTTATCTCCTGGTTTTGCTACTAAGCAGGCATTCCCCTTACAGATGTGTTTTTAGAGTACTGTTTCTCATTCCTTGTTCTTCTGTTTATAGTTCATCTATATATAATTCCCTGATTTCCTTTTAAACCAGAACCTGAGAGATTATTGTTAATAAGTCATGGTACTGTTTTGACTTCTGCTTAGGTCTTGCTCATTCCTCCTTTTGTAATTTTGGATTTTTACATTATTAGTCCTTAGCAATCTCAAACCACTCAAAAACAATTATTCTACTATATGCAGAAAACTGTTGCTTCAGCAATGAAAAAATATCTTCCAAGAAGAATGGTGAAGGCTGGATAATGAAATAAATTTTGCCGTCTTCACTTCTATTCTGCTTTCGTGGAATACACTTTGTTCCAGGACTTCTTGATTATTTTTTTTAAGCTAGTCATGAGCTCAAGCAAGTTTTTCTTTTGGTTAAATACCAGCATTATGTGCGCAGTTCACCATCAGACACAGTTGAGATGGTTTATAGTCTAACCATGGGTCTTCCAATGAGCATTTCAAGTTGTCAGACCCAGTGGGTGTTTTTCCTGTTTGCGGGGGGATAGGGATTTTTTTTTTCTCTTAGTCTGCACCCAAGTTTCAACTACTCTGCCTACTTTTGTAGTATCAGTAGTGGGCTTTGGACCTTGTGGTAGCCAGCTTTTTTTCATACGGTTTGATTATGTACAATGTCACGCAACGCTCATGATAAAATACATACCTTTCTACGGAGTGTATTTTTATTGTTGCTAAACAGCATGAATATGGCTTTAAATAGCTTTATTGTTCATTATTTTGTCATGTGTTCTTTATGGCTGAAGTCAGCTGCCCTTCCAGGGTCTCACTAGAATATATGTTAGATAGCAAATAGGAGCATTTGACCAATGAGAAAGAATGAGATCTCATGCTTTGTTTCCAACAGGAAGAAAGTTTGTTAGTATCCTGATGCGTTTCTGGTATCTGAATGGTGCTAACCTACCTGATGAAGTACCAGGTGAAACCAAAGTTTTCCAGATTGTGTTTGGAGATGAAAACACGAAAGAAAAAAGACATCTTTTAACAGCAAACTATGAGTAAGTTTACTTGTCCTTTTTTTTTTTTTTTCCTCCATATACACGGGCTAGCTGTGTGGAAAGCAGTTTGGGAACTGAAAGAGTTCACACTGTGCAAGTGCAGAACTTCATATGTTTTAATTTACCTTGATTCTAATCTAAGTTAGTTCTCACCCAGATTTCCAGTTTTTATGCTAGGGCCAAATTTTTTAAATACCCCTTAAAATCATTATGCTATTACCTTGCTTCTGAGTTGAGATTAATGGGAACTCTTCCTTTGTCAGGAAGAGCAATAGTTGGAGCACTGAGTGAGGTTTCTGATCCTTTCCTATACTGCTCCTGCAGCTTTCAGGAAATAGACCAGTATCAGTCCTTGTTTCCCGTTTCTTGTAGCACAGCTAACAGCAATGCAGTCAAGCCAAGCAGTCAAGTGCGGTACTGTTGGCTTGTCACGCCCCGCACAACAGTCAGAACTGCAATTAGCTGAAAAAGTAGCTCATGAAAGAGGAAATTTTGTTAGTCAAATGCTTTCTGCAGACAGGCAGAACAAAGCAAGCATCAAGTGGTGTTCAGATAATTCATGCCACTGTACTCCAAGCCCTCAAAGCACACATTAGGTAGATGGATTTTCATAGAAATGCTTGTAAATAATGTCTGTATTAGTGTGCTGATCTCAGAGCAGAGCAGAAATATCTGCACGGTTGGCAAAATGTACTGAAAATAACATTTGCAGAAGTTGGAAAAAGTGAGGATTTTTGTGAGAGAAATGCAATATAGTCAATGACTTCTACACCCACATTTGAAATGGAGAGAATATGGGGTCTAGATGGTCAGGAGCTCTGAAACAAAGGAAACACTCTGAGGACACCAGTGCTTTATGCCTGGATGGATTTTTGTGGATCCATCCCTTAGCCAAATTCAGCATGTTTTTTAGAGTTGGAGGCTTCTGAGGCTCCATTAACCTCAAGAACCTCCCCTGAAAGCCCTAAATATCTGTTCCTAGTCCCCAGCAGAGAGATCTTTGTAATTACGTGTTCCTTCTTCTATTTACAGTGCCAACTGACACTCAAATGGGCAAAGTTACTACAGGCCTTGAAAGCCTAGTGTTAAGTATTTGGGTGTCTGGAGAAGACAGTTTCCAGGAGTGGATTTGCATGTAATTGCAAAGCAATGAGGTTATACTTCTCTCTTCCACACTATGCAGGTTACTTGGGAGCATGAATATTCAGCTTGAAGCTCAGACTTACCTTTAGATGGCAAGCAGTCAAAACTGACATGCTCAGGGAGGAAGGCAGTAATGACTACAAAAGGAAGAGGAAGATTCTTTGAAAGTAGGGGCGGATGTTTTCATTTGCCTATCAACAACTGTGGAATTTTCTTTCAGGGAGGTTCAGTACTACTGTTATCTTGATCTGCGGTGTATTTCTGAAAATATATTACTTTATAGTTCAGTACAAATGAAAGTTTTCAGGTAGAATGCATAGCATGTGATTTCCCTTTACAATGCAGTTACCATCCCATTAAATAAAACCCTTTATTTAGAGATGAGGATCTGCCACAAAGCTATATTCATAGCTACTGCTGTGAAAACTGAGTGCTTTCTTGATACCAGGGTCTTCACTGTTGCTGCTTGATCCTGTCTGTGGGATCTGAACCAAAACACTCTCAAGTCAGTGCACTTTATTTTGATCTTCCATTTTGGGGCATAAGCATTAGAGTCTAAGGAGCTTTTGCAGGAATAACTTTGAAGTAAAATATTTCTTCATGATTTCTTGTTGGTGTTAGTAGCTCTTTAAGGATCAAGTAAATTTTAACAACTCTTCACTTACTGTCTTTCCTTTTCCAGGTTCCAAAGGGAATTTACAGAAGGAGCAAAACCAGACTGGACAATTACACGGATTGAACATCCAAGGCTATTAGAATAAATGCCTTCTATAGTCTTTTTATGTACCATTGTAAATGTTCTGATGTGACACATATCAGGCTTTTTTTGGTCTCTTTTTTCCCTTCTTGCCTTCTCCTCCAAAAGAGGGATGAATTTTGTATGTTTAATTCCCAGAATTGTTTCTGAAACTTACACTATGCTGCAGAATGACAATAAAGCCTTCTCCCTGGAACAGGCTAGTACAAGTTTAATTGGTACTAACGCTCATCCGAGGCATTTACACAGCACAGTTTCACGCAGGCCGGTAATACGGGTATGTCGACTTCTTACATTCTGAGAAGAAATGGTACTACTTGAAGATCAACAACACTTTCATGGCTGATGACCCTTCTGAGTTATTTTCATGTGTTTCTTTTTTCCCTAGGGACTGTACAATATATAACTGAATAATATGCAAGATGAAATAGAGGTAGATGGACTTCTTAGATTGTCTAGCCTCAACAGTTCATTTTGAGGTAATCTTGCTTTTGACTATATTTGAGATTAAGAAAGTTAGAGCCATTATCAGTATTTGGTACAGGTCTGGAGTGAGAAAAAACTTCTAGCATTGCACTGGGAAAATGGATCAGAGAGAGAAATAATATTTTTTGAAAAATAAAACCAACATTTTATCAGTATTTTGCACAGGATTTGAGTAAGAAAAAACTTTTAGCATTGCACTGGGAAAATGGATCAAACATATATATATATATATATTCTGAAAAATAAAACCAGCATTCCTTTCAATTCAATAACATACAGTCAATTCCAAGTGTAGAGGTTTATGAAAGAAAAAATCGATTGAAAACATGGATTTAAAAGAGGACCTGACAGTGAAACTAAACAAAGTCCTCTATTTGAAATGCTTGTTGAAGAAATGAACAAATCATTAAAATTAGATGTTGCAACTTAACAATTTCCCAGTTCTCACATTCTGTGTTTCTGGAATGTGAGATCGCTGGTGTAAGTAGCTTGAGATTTTTATATGCAGATCAACAGGAGGTCATCGTAACAGGTTTTTTTATCCCCTATTTCAGCTTTAAAGATAAAGCTGACTTTCTACCCAGGCATGTTGTAGAGATTCATGCAGTGTTTTGCAAGTGTAAAATAAGTATAATTACTGTGATTCACAGTAGCTGTGATTGAAAAGTATAAATTAAATTTTCCATAGTTCATCTCTTATGATGCAGTGATTTAATGAGAAGACTGTTTAAAGCTTATCAACAAGTTTTTATCTCAGAACTTGGCAAAATTGTGGTACTTTGCTCTGCCTTAGCAGCAGCAGTCTGACCTTATAATGGAGAATTTGTGGTTTGTCTACTGGACAAAGTTCAGTGATGACAGAGAGCCTTGTCTTCAGGGGAGAAACAAAATTGTGTATTTAAAATTATATATAGCTATTTGGTATGCAGTGAGTCTGGAAAAGTTTGAGGCAAAGTGAAAAATGTTTATTATTTTGTGGGCCATTTGCTGGGGTGATGCTAAATGGTAGCATGTCCAGTTTGGCCACTGAATGATGTGCCACAGAAAGCTGCAATCAGCCATGTTTAACATAGTAACAGGAGAAACGAGAACACAAGTGAAGTGTGCAGAGTCAGTTCCAAAATAAGTCATTATTATGGAGTAAAAGAAGACAAAAGCCAGTGAAGCCAGGTTTATGTTCAGGAGTGTCTGCTTTCCCATTAAAGTAACAGAGGTCCATCTAGAAATGCTAGTATATCTTAATTTCTAATTTGAGTTACTTTATTAGCATCTTTTGTGTTTGATTGGATATATCAAAATGAGAGTCTCTATCATGACTGATGCGGGATTGCCATTTTACTAGCAAGTGCTCCATTTTTGGAAGCAAAGGCAGAGTAGACCCTTCTGTCTGACTAATAATGAAAAAAAAATTTTTTGTTTTGTTCATTATAAAATTGTGACTTGATATGAACACGCTCCAAATTGGTAACACGGTTTTGCTGAAAAAAAGAGATGTCTTTGGAAATTTATGTGCGCTGTTGTGTTCTTTCTTGTAGGTTGGGTGTTGGATGTTTGGGCTTTTTTCCCTTCTAATCTTCATCTTAAAAATTATCCTGGGGACTACAAATCTCCATCAGATGCAGAATTATCCATGGCCTTACTGCACCATAAATAAATCAGAAAGGCACATAAATTACTAAGCATACTGTAGTGGAAAGTGGTTTGCTTCCACAGTGAATAAAACTGGTGTAATTAAACTGGATTTGCAGTCTAATATTGGCTTCAGAAAAAAACACCACCCACCTCCCCAGAAAACCAAAAAACAACTCCAAACCCAACTTGGAAGGAATGGACAAATGTACATCTTAGAGAAGAGGGCATTGAAGTTCACAGGAAGCTTTGACTCCTTTTTACCTGCCATCCATAAATTCTCTGTCATAAATCTGATAGTCATAGCAGTTAATCAGACTGAAGTGAATGTCAGTGAAGGGTGCTTGTCATCTTACGGCATCCACATTTTCTCATGTGGAAGTACTTTTCTTCCATGTCACTTGTTCAGGCAAAACAGGAACTTCTGGTTTCTACACTGCCAGCCAAAAATATCTACCCAAACTTCCTATTATCTAAGAAAAGAAATGTATTTAGTGTCTTCAAGCTAGCTCCTAGTGAACACATTTCTATATGCTATAACAGTTGTCCCAAATTCTATGGCAAAAAGTATGAGTAAAGGCTCAAGTTTGCTTCGTCCTGATCTAAGACAAAGATGGAGGAGAATATTGTCTTGTAATTCGGGGATTTCCAGTGCTACCATTCAAACACCTTACTCTAAAAATCACAGTAGTAAGTGTTACAGAATCTTAAAAAAGAGCTAAAGGAAGTGTTTTATTAGAAACATCTTTGTGATTTAGGAATAATGATGCTGAACAGGGAACACTAGAACAGTATGGGGATCTCTGTGTCACAGCATGCTAGTGGTCCCAAATTCTCTTGCTGATCTGTCTCACACATCACCTTCGAAATCATAGTGTAGGATTTGGGTGTGCTTTATTTCCCTTCCATCTCCTTGCCTGACTTCCATTTCTGTTGCTTTAAGTCAGGAAGAGAAGTGCAACTGTAATTATGGTGTACAGCCTGTAAATCTCCATACATACTAATCTAAAATATTTGCAGTTTTAGCCTATGCACTTCTTCCTTCACACCCCAGTAATTCTTGATTTTTAGGGTAAAATTCATGTCTGTATTAGCAACACTGACGTTTCTGATTCATGTTACGTAGAACAGTGAGGTCACAAGGTGTCTGGACTGCAGTTGAACTGGGGATGGAGATTCAAAGAACCACATTCTTCTTCCTTGGGCAAAATCATGTTTCTTTAGGTTCATGTGGAGTTTGTGAAGCCTTTATTTGTTCATCTGAAACTGTGGTTGTGTTTCCTAATTACTGACACTGCTTGACTGTAAACAGCTGCTTGGCACAATTTCAATGCATGTGTCTAAATCTTGACAAGCACTAATTAAATCTGGCCAACAAAAGCCCCATTAATTTGCACACCCCACTCACCAGTAGATGGCCTTGGCCACAAAGCTATTGTGGCTGGGAAGTGACTGGTATTAATGAGAGTGTAAGAGGGATAAAGAGTAAGATGGTAGAGGCATTGATTCTCATTTAAGTGCTATTTAAATAATTTAGACTTGTCTTATTAAGAAGTCTTGATATTCTTACTGGCTTTCATCCTGAGTCAACGATAGTGTCTTGTATTTTCTCCGCAGTGCCTACCCATTTTAAAGTGGCAATTTAGCAGCATTCCTAGTATGGGAGAACTGAGTTGTACGTGTGAATTCACACAGGCACCTTAGTGTCTGACAGTAGCAAACCTTAGTTGTATATTCACATTTTAAAGTATGTTTATCGTGGTGGTGGTGGTTCCTTTCCCTCCTGTCCCAGCATTGTCTGACTAATTCGGGGGCCACATTCAACTTTTTCCAGTTTTTAAAGCATATTCAAGCTTGACCTTACCTTCACTTCAGGTTATATTTAGTTATTTCCACGTTTTATGGCTGGAAAGCTGTTTAGTAGTAGAAGTCATATTGTTTGTCACCATAGTGATCATACTCCTTCAAAGCTTCACAAGTCCTGTGCTTCTCTTTTTAGTTGTGTGGTTAAACTTGTTTTCTGCCCCATGTGCCCCATTGGCTGCAGGTGGGGGCCTTTGAGATTCCTTGCAGGCTGTAGTCACATGATGGCTCCCAGCTCCCATGAGATGGGATACAAGTGTGTGTAGTGGGAAGCGTTTTCATCTTCATCCCTTCCTCACAGATGGATGTGACAGTTGGTCTGTAAGCACTGGACCATGTCTGCGCAGAGGAGGAGGTACTTAGCTGTTACTAAAAGCAAGCATTGCCTGTATAGCTGTGCTTTTACTTTTCTAAGGGAAAAGCAGCTGGGCCAAATGGAGTTGCAGAGTGAGTACTGACCACAACAAGTCGTAGGGTTTTCCCTCCTTGTCTTTCACCTTTTTTTTTTTTTTTCCATTGCTGATGTGCTATTCTTTTGGGTTTTTATAGTCCTGACAAATAGGATGGAGGTTGAGTAAGTCACTGTGTACATCTACACTGTTGAAAACACCCCCTTTGTCACAACTCTTACGTGTGTTTTGTCTGAATTCAGTGATGTATGCTTTTCCTAATATAAGGTTCTCCTATTGAAGTTGATGGGGAAACTGGGAGGGATCTTAATGAGAGCAGACTGTATCTTTTTTGCTGCCTTTGAAGTTATTCTGTCAGAAATAAGAGGCAAGCTAAAATTAGACATGCTGTAGCTTCTCGTGTGTGCCGTTTGCTCCCTCCTCTGCTGTCACAGAACAAGACTTTTGATAGTGAGCTTGGTACTGTAGTGCTTGGGATCTATGAGGGAAAGGAGCAAGACAAGCAAAGCAGAGTGTACGTGTAAGCAAGGTCAGATCACACAGTAGCATCAGGCTGTCCAGGACAAGATTGTCCACGTGGACAAATCTGCCTTTTTGCCATTGGAAATCTTCTATGCCCAATTTGCTACTGTTGCACCTGGCAGCGGAGATGGCATTTCAGCAAGGATGCCGCCCTTTGTCTCAAGGACATGGGAGATTTGGCACGTATAGGGAAACAAAGGGTGACTTGAATGTTCCTCTAAATTATATTTCGCAGTTGACAGTAACCTTTTACTATACTTCTACTCAGATTTGTGTACGAGGGAAGCATCTGAGTTTCCAAGATTAGAGCTGAAGTCTAACCTTAAGTTTGGGGAGGCATGGGAGAGGCTGCCCGGGTAAATATGTGGTAAATCAGAGCAGCTACAGGCTGTCT
Organism: Nyctibius grandis; assembly: GCF_013368605.1. Classification (NCBI taxonomy): domain Eukaryota; kingdom Metazoa; phylum Chordata; class Aves; order Nyctibiiformes; family Nyctibiidae; genus Nyctibius; species Nyctibius grandis. Next base: position 7,837,178 of record NC_090666.1, read on the forward strand.
CTGCCTTGCACTAATTAGCAGCTGGCACTTCCTTAGAAATCAGGAATGAAAAAGGGGAGGAGGGGAAATACCTTGATAATCCCTCTCTTCTGAACTTTCTGGAACCACCTGGCAACTGTAGCATCCATAGCTTAAGTACCAGCTGCCAAGTCTGGAAAGTAAAGCTTGAGTGGTGCAATTAGATTAAGTGGGTAGCCTTGTTAAAGCCCATGGGTCTCAGAACATCAGTTTCTGTGCTTGCTGGTGGTGTTACGCTGTTTGAGGACCTTCAAGCTTCTTACCTGCAGTACAGCCAAACAAGGTCATTACTTGTGATGTTATTACTTTGCAATGTGTGTATCGTTTTATGAACTGAGAACTGATGAATATAAATAATGGTCTGGGGGATTTTTTTAATATGCTTTTGGAGGGAACAGGGTTGAGGGACTACAACAAAAAGTGAAGAGCAAGCTAATGAAAATGAATTTGCATAGTCCATAACTTCTGTCATGCTAGGCATTGACCATTAAACAGGTGAACATCTAATCACTGCTGGCTTGAGTGGGGTGGAAATTAAGTCATGAAGAGATCTACCTTGGATTGGTAGCTGCTTGAAGTCTCTCATTTCTTCTATGTTCAAAGTACGTATATTATTAATCTCTAATGAGCTTAGTCAGGCACTTTGTGCTTTTTGATTACAGTGGGGTGACTGTCCTTTAGGTCTACCTCAGGCTCAGACCTCTATAGCAGAACCTCCTGAGCTGTTAGCCTGTTCCCTACGTTTTTGTCATTAGTGTCATTAAGTCACCTTTTTCTCTTAAATAAAAGATATATTTCATAAGGTAGAACAATAGAGAAATCACTGATCCTCTGGGTGCAGTGTGCACTGTTTGTTGGTATAGGTTAGGATTTCCATTATGAATACACAGAATTCTGTATGGACTTCTGCTGAAAAGTGCTTTTAGAAGGCATCATTCCTCCTGTTGTAGTTCAGTCTTTGCCTGTGAAAGCATGGTGCAACGCACTGGTGAGAGAATTAAACTGTGTGATTTAGCTCCTGCCATAAGGTTCCAGCCCTGTGTCTAAGAGGGTAGTAAAACATTTGTACAAGTAATTGTAAAGATGGTAGACTCATCGTGTCTTGGATTATAAACGAATAGATTGTGATTTCTTACATGTTTCATGTTCTACTTTCAGATTCTAGCTTGGAAAGAGTTGAGTTTTTTGGGTTTTTTTTGAATGCCGGATTGGTACAGTTCACTGTCTTTCTCTGTGGTGGAGGCTGTCATTTCCTGATGGAATCATCTGTGTGTATTTTGCCCAGCTTTCTGCCAGGACAGTGTCCCTGGGTACACCTTGTGCTGCAGGGACTCCTGCAGTGTACAGTTTAATCTCTTGCTTTCATTGTACTGGAGTATATGGGTTTCTGCAGGAGTAGCTGGGTGAAAGGTAATGCCTGCATTATGCTGGAGATCTGCTTAAGTGATCTAATGGCTCCTTCTGGCAAAATCTGTGAAATTATAATAGCAGGAGTAGAGCAAGGAAGGGGATCAAAGGTGGACGGTAATGCAAGATTCATACAAAGAGGAAGCTGTATGTATTCTGACTCTTTAGAGCAGAAGCTGTAACAGCCCTGAAATGAAAGTAAGTTTCGAAAAACAGCAGAATAAAAACATTGTGAGAAGCAGTGTTCTGACTGGATGTTGTTCTCTAGCTGCTCATCTCTGCTAAAAGGTAGGTGAGCATTAATTTTTCTCAGAAATTTCAGTGTTGTACTTGCTCTTGTCAGGACACCACCTCAGAATCCTACAAGAAGTTCTCCTTTCCACTAGCCTATTGGCAACCTAAATAGGCAATAGAATTTGTCTTCGTTGTATGATAGAAGTAGGATAATCTCTGTGTTATCAGGAAGAAACTAGGTCTAGAGGATTTACAGTGACTTGCCTTAGTTGTAGGGGAGGTCTTCAGAAAACTTTAAAATGTGAAGACACCTGCTGAAGCCTTCATTTGCAAGACCCGGGGTTACTTCTCTTTAGCAGCAGTCAGTGCCTTCTCGTGAGACTGTGTGATAGATTCAGTCTGCAGTCAAATGGCCTTCTTGCTTGTCTACTTACTTACTTTCACACAACCCTCTTCTTTCCTAACCTTCTTGCAGATCTAGCATTTGTATAGCAGTTAATTCAAGAGGTTAGCTGGAGATACTCATTCGCAGATGCATTAATCTCATTGGAGTCTTAGAATCATTTGATTGTCTTTTCTCAAACATCTCAGTGTCTCTAATAGCCTAACCAGAGCTGAGCACACTGCTGCGGATGAGCCTGCTGTATTTATCTGGTGTTGGAATAATTTCCTCTAATTTCATACTTCTATTTCTGTATTCTCAAGCTTGGTTTGCAGAATCTCATTTCTCCTGTTAAGCATAGTGGCAAAGAGTACTTGAGATCTCCCTAGTATTATTTCTGACCCTGTGTGTGACCAGTAAGGATTTCTTTCCTTGTTTCATTGTTTTTTTTGTCCAGTGACACATTGCAACCATAGTCTTTTTTCACTTTGCTTTTAACCTTGTGTGTTCCTAGTCTTTCTACCAGATTCAGTACGCTCTTCCCTTCTTTCTTGTTCCTTTTCTTTATGGTGCATTAAGTGAGGATTTCTTTCATCCTATGCCCAGGAAAAAAAAACCCAAACAAACAAACCTGTGTTTCAAAGATTATGTGCAAAGCTATTTCAAAAAAAAAAAAAAGTTTGCTGATTCAGACATTCAAAAAATGCCAGAGGAAGGCCAGCATTAGCTTCCTGTTCTTAGGTTTCCATGAGCTCTTATCTTGCTGCTTGTCTGCATGTCTCTACTGAGACAGGCATAGCTGTGTCACTTGAAGTCAAGGCCTGTCTGGAGCAAGTGATTCCAAAAACTGACCAGAGTACCATGTCACAGTGCCTGCCCCCTCCTGCACAGGTTTCTAGTCATATTCTTCTTATGTAAATCGATATCTTAACTCTCAATAGGGTTTATTTGATAGGTAAAATTTCTGTGTCCATTCAAGCACTAATCCAGCCAACTGAGCACAAAAGACCTAATTGTTTGCTTTAGCTTCTGTGCTGCTTTACTAAGACAATGCCCCTGTAACTTACATTTACTTGATCTTTCCTTATTGCTAAAATTTTTCTTGAACTTTCACTAGATCTACTTAAAGAACACTCCCTGTACCACCTGGGTGTAAAATGAGCTACAAAGCAGAGAGGATTTTAAAAGGATTCAATTGGATATATAGTGTGGCTTGCTTGCTGCTTAGCTGGTTTGCTGGACTTTGTGGTTTGTAAGAGCTGTTGTGGGGGAGTTTTGAATCGCTTTCTCATCTCTTTTAATTTCTTGTTTGCATTCACAACAGGCTGCCTGTTTTAGTAGTCTTCTCTATTTCTCCCTAGTGGACTATATTTCCTGTTTTCTTTGTGAACAGCACCATATGTAATTGTTTTACCATTCTTGCTTTCTTCCTGAATCATTTGGGAACTATTCTGGAGCTTTTATCCAGATATACGTCCCCCTCCCAAGTGTGTCAGCTCTCCCAAGTTAGTCCTGGACAAAACTGGTTTGAAATCCACATACGCAGTTTCACATATTTCAATTTTCCTTGCCCACATTTCTGTTACATTTCTTTGTGAAGTCTTGACAGCGCTATTGCAGTGTGCCTTTACTGACTCCACAGCACTTGAGAACATACAGGTGTCTGAGGGAAGTGGCTTGATGCTGTCACTTCAGGTGTTCTTAAGCTGTTAGTCCTGATTATTGATGAAGACCACATCTAGATAGGTGGTCTTTGTGGGTTTTCTTTGGGTTATTGGGTTTTTGTTTTGTTTTGGATTTTTTTTTTTGCCAAATGCTGCATCCAACATAATGTTTCATAAAGTAAATCACTGAATAAATTTGTAACTTCTGTCATCAGGGCCTTAAATGCTTCAGGTGCTTCCTGCTTCATATTCACAAGGCTGAAGTTGCAAATAATTAAAACCCTGTCACTTCAGCATGAATTATTTTATTGAGTCATATTTTATTCAGATGCCTTTTCTCATTTAAGGTTCTCTGGTATGCATCAAACGCCTGTTAGTCCTACAGTCTGCTGTAGCAGCTTAACTTTTTTTCTTTCTTTTTATTTCTTATGTTCCTTAGTTTGTGAAACAGCTATGGTTTTGAGTTTTACAGAATCAACTAGGTTGGAAGAGACTTCTGGCATCATCGAGTCCAACCTTTGACCTAACACCACTGTGTCAACTAGACCATGGCACTAAGTGCCACATCCAGTCTTTTCTTAAACACATACAGGGATGGTGATTCCACCACCTCCCTGGGTAGCCCATTCCAATGCCTAATGACCCTTCCTGTGAAGAAATTTTCCCTAATGTCTAACCTGAACTTCCCCTGGTGCATCTTGAGGCTATGCCCTCTAGTCCTGTTGCTAGTTGCCTGGGAGTTTTAGCTTCTGTTTTCCACACTTTTTCCACTTCTGTTTTTTTCTTCCCCCTAGAAATTGTCCAGAAAGATTGTTTTTTCAGTGGATATTTGAGTGTCTGGCCCTAAATGCAGATCAAAGATCCTAAATAGGAAACACTGTATGTGTTCAGGGGATTTAAATGTAGCATGGTTATTATCACTTGTTTAAATAGGTTTTTATAATTTCCATCCCATTATTCTCAATGCCTTATTCCATCCTAATATTCTTAATGGTGATTTCCATCAATGCAGACAAGAGCAGCACCAAGTAAGCATGGAAGAAAAGTCACTTTGGGAATACAGGAGTATTGTCTCTGGAAAGAGAGTACTGAAGAGAGATGTGGATTTGTAATTCTTCACAGTTTGTTTTGTCTTCCCAGGCAAGAGCAGACTGTGCCACATGGAATTTCTTCAGACAGCGTGCAAGCTACTGCATGATTAATGTTATACTGGGATGGATCTGCCAAAATTCTTAAACCATGCACTGTAGAGCTGTGTGTGGGTATCCTTAGGCAGTTTTAAAAATAAAAGGCAACCAAAGGCAAGTCCCCATGTGGCATAAGGCATAAACACTTCAGAGAGGTCAGAAGGCATGTGTAAATAATATGACGTGCTGGCGAAATAATCCTGGTGTTTAAAGTATTGTTTCCATTTTGCTCACCTTCCTCACGCGTAGAATGAACATTCCTAAAGAACAACTGTCCTTATGCTTGCTACACTGCTTCTTATTTTGCTGGGTGTATGGCTGTTTAACCAGCTCACAAACAGTGGTTTAACAGTGCATATCACGCGTTAACCCCTGAGGATAAGGTACAGAAACTGAAGGTACATATCACTCTTAAAAAGGTGATGTATACATACAGAAGTGTTAACGTATGTGTGCCCTGTAAGACAACCATTGTAACCGGTCTTTCTAAATCACTGAGAAATGAAAAACCTGTTTTGTGTGCAGCTTTCGGAGCGTTTTATTTAATATGTTCATTTACAGATGGAAGTGGGGAGTGGGTGGAGGAGGTCTTGAATATCCAGGGTCACTTGCTGAGCCGACTAGAGAATGCAGTTATCCAGTCTCAGCCTGGTGCAGTTTCTGTCAGGTCACAGTCTACCTCCAGTACTTGTGCTTCATTAGCATGTTCTTTTAAAGCATGCTTTTTGCTTGTTTGAAGCCTGATGGCTCTATTTTTCCAAAGGCCTGAGTACCTCTAGTTTTTCAATGACTTAGTGAATGGTATTAAGCAGTTGCAGTGCTGAAGTCAGCTCACATAAGATATGACTCAAAACCTATTCAGTCTTACAAATGACTCCCTGTGATTTTGGCATTCTTCAGAATAAGCTGCAATTCACTGAGGAGCCTGGGCACTCAGCAATATCAGGTGCTGCTAGCCCCAGTCCTACCAAATATTCCATAGAAGTACCATGGAGTGCACAGTTTTACTGTTGCTTTTTAAGTTCTGTGGATTTCTAGGAATTTTGGTTTGTTGGTTGTTTGGGGAGGGTTGGGGGTTTTTTTTCTTTTTTTTCAGAATTATGACCAGAGTGCCTACCACATTGCAGACTTTATAATTCCAGTTTTAGATTCCTTTTATAAATCTGAGTTTCCCAGTTTGATAAGTCTTCTTAAGAACTACCCAGAGTGTGTTGTTGAGTCTTACTCCGTGTGTTGCTTAGTCACAGAGCAGGAGCAATGACTTTCCTCTCTTCTCTGAGTGCAGTCCAAAGCCCAGCTTTGCATGAAGCTAGACCTGTTCTACCCTAGCATGGTCTTGGAGCAGTAAAATAGCCTCTATAGTCTTATGTGGGGGACAACCGGGCTGCCCAGAGCAGCAGTATGCTGCTTTCCTCAGAGCAGCAGAGCTCTCTGAGCCAGCCCTCTCCACGAATCACATTGCCCCGTGTTTGTGCTTCAAATACTTCCCTGAGCTATATACCCGACTAAAGCTTCCTGTTCTAATATTGATTTAAGACAAGTATCAGTGGCTTATTTTTCTACATTATAATTCTCTTTCCTATTTAACAGCCCTATGGGATATGCAGAGGGACAAAGTCAGACTTTGCAGGCAGTCAAGATGACGGGGGAAGGCACGTGCAGGACACTGATGAAAAGAGGCAGACCTTAAATTACAGTGCAACACATACATAGAGTATTTTGGTTCAGCAATCAAATTGTGTACTGTACTACCTGCCAAAACAGAAGAAATACAGCTCTCATTCTCTTGCAAGCTCTCTCGTGTATTTGTTAGCTTACCTTAGAGCTTCATCTTATTTATAAGCTCTGACCCAGACTTCTCATTCACTATTCCCGAAACGCTAGAAAAGGAAAGTAGAAAGTACTTCCTGCGTCATGTAGCTCTCTGGTTAACAGCTGTGCCTCTTGGAGAAGAGAAAACAGCTACTCATGATAAAAACTCACCATGCTCACCCTCATGAGTAAAGAGTACTGCTGCAGCATGTGCTGCTTCTCCACAGGATCCTCATGTAGCAGCAGTCAGCACAATGCTCCTAATTGCCCCACACTGCAAACAATTTAATTATGGGCAAAGAAAGGTTTACTGTTCCCCTTTCACCCCCTTGGCTACCTATTCCCTCTGTTCCTTCTTTGCCATTTTTAATTTTTAAAAAACTGTCCTAGACCAGGCTCCCAAAGGAGTACAGACTGCTCAGAAGTCATTGGGTTCTTTCTTCAGATATCAGCCTGGTCCATCTCCCAACCCAGGAGAACTTGAATGCACTGGGAACACTGACAGTCTCTCAGTATTCTGCTTCAATATGTATTTTTGATATATATATAACTATTAACAAAACTCCTCACTACTTACTAAAGCTACATCTTCCGTAAGGCCAGAATTCGTGATAGTCTTGTAGGTATAAGCAAGATCATCACCCGACCGTTACTTTTTCTGGTAGGAAGCTCAGAGTGCAGGAGGATGTTCTTGTATGATGAACTGTTCCTCAAAATGTTTGATGTATGTAGAAATGAAAAAAAGATGCCTTTGTATTTAAATTACCCAGTTTGTATTCCCCTATCTAGAATATTACTGACATTTTTTGTAATCGTTAGAGAATTTACTTCTCACTAGACAAAAATGTAGGCTATGCAATGAAACTGGATCACTTCTTTCCATGAACAGAAAAGCCTCTTGACCAGATTAGTTCCTGCCACAGCATAAAATCTACACGTGTACTCATTTGTGTATATACACTCACACACATATGTGGAAGGCTGAAGGAATTAACAAGGATTCTGAAGTAATATAGGGAATTTTTAAGAATAAATTCCTAACCCTGAGCCTGTCTGTTACCTGCAATTTGTTACTGCTTGTAGAGATTTGCCTGAAAGAGGCAGGCCCCAAACTGAAAAATGGTTTATTTGGGATAGGTTAGGGTAACTGGGATCAAATTGTTAACAATGTTATTATTGGTTAATGTGACTGTTTGTTAGAAGATCTGGAAGGGGTTATCTTGATGACCATAAGGCTGTGCTCCTGGCTGCCTGAGTAAGTAAACATCCCTGTGTGGAGGTCCATGTGTCACTGTTTGAGTTACAATTGAAATTCCAGTTGGTAAATCTGTTTGGTGTCTCTCTAAAAAAGTTATCTTACTGTCTTATGTTTATTCCTTTAAAAAAATAAAACCTCCTTTTTCCGACAAGACACACACAGTTTTTCCTGGACACTAATTTTAGCATTATGGGAAGGATGTTGGAGAGAAACAGTGGATGGAAGTGTTGGTTTGAAGCTATCAGTCAGTTGCAGTCCTAGGTTTTGAGATGCAAAGTTTCAAGCTATCCAAGATCCAGACTCTCTTCTGACCTCTACCAGCCAGGCCACCAGCTTGTCTACTTTGTAATAAAGGGGGTCAGAACAGACATGGTGTATCGCTCTTCCCTGAAGTGACTGTGTTTCACATGGTGAGGCAGCAGAGGCAAGGAATGGAGAAGCAGTGTTTCAGACAAACTGGCTTGGGCTAGGGAACCTTTCCTGGAAGAATAAATGAAGCACAGGATGTAATGAGCATAGCTCATTGAAAAGGAAACGGCTTCAAAATGCTGCAAGGAACAATGCAGCATCACTTGAGGCAGACATTTTTGCATGATTCTCCCAAATAACTCCCTGTGATTAGACTGCATTGGCTCAGGCTGGAGAAGGAGAATCTTGAAAGACAGTTTTGGAATGTTTTTATTGTTTCTGTATGGAAAGCATGTGTTTTTCCTTAGCATTGCAGTTACATTCTGTGAGTCTGCATGTGCTAACTTGAATTGACTATTTATGAAGAACGTGAAATGCTCCCTGGTGGTAGCATTTATCTACTCCCTGTTTTCTTCCAGGGAAATGAATTGCCTTTCTAGTAAATATTGTTCCTGGAGCTGGAAGTATCAGGGAAAAGGAGTTTGTGGGTGGGCTCTTTGATATTCCCTGAATCTGCAAAATACCTTTGTGCCACATGTCTAAAAGGTTCTACTTGCGTTCTTGCTCAGAAGGGAAAAGGGAAGTTTTACTGAGGGGCAAGGAAGAGCTCTTACAAAGATGAGGAAAATATCACAATGTAAAATACCTCTAAAATGACAAGACCTGGCAGTGAGACACTGAGGTACTTGCCCTTCATAATGTCATGATTAATTGCACAGGATTATGATGTAAAGCTGAAGTCTGTCCTTCTGCCCAGGTTTTTGCCTGAACTAATGCTTTTGGTGTTCCCAGTACAAGCTATTGCTATGAATGCTGTACAAACAGTCACCCATCACTTAAAAGACAGGAGCACGATTGTCTCTAGTTATAGATGTGAACAATGATGCCAGCATTATGAACTGTCCAATGCTAAGTTGTTTTATTCACTTGCTTGCTTACTTGCATTATGAGCTCAGTGAAGTTAACTGCCTTAATAAAACATTTCTTTGAATCAGGAAGAAGGCACCAATACTGTCTTTGACTTCAAATTTCAAAATATTGAACTCCGGATGAATGGATGTGCACATGACACTTTCACAGTGAAGAATTGTCTTATGAACCTCTGATGTTTGAGGATCGCGATGTCAACAGCCTTGTGGGGTAAGTAAAACAGACGACTTAACTTTTTGTAGTATTTACTCACTTATCAGCATACGCTTACGTAGAGGAAAAATGTAACTGGGCTAATATTTTAAAGTTTAACTCTTTGTATGCATATCTCTGCTGATCAGGATGTGAAAATTAAGAACCTGGTTTATGGTTAAAGGAAGGTAAGTTGTTTCATTGTTCCCTTCCCACACCAGCCACTTTGAAGTCCTTTGTGTTGCTTCCATTATGCAAAGTTGTAGATACCCAGAAAACAGAAACATTATCATCTGCTTTATCAAGGGAACTGTCACAGATAACAGATATTTGTTAGTGATCTTGTTACCATGAACAAACGGTTTTGTACATGAACAATGTTGATAGTATATTTATAGAAAACATATTTAATTCAGAGGGAATTCATAAGCAAAAAAACCCCTTCTGCATGTTTTTTTGTTTTGATCCAAGTGATGTCATAGCAGTGGACATTTACAAAAGTATTTATGAATTGCTACAAACTAATACTTCTTTTCTTACAAAATTTTATAAGGATAATCTTACTTTGATCTTGGAAATTTTTGTAATCACTAAAGTTGATAGGGATTATTTCACCCTTCTGTGAATAGTATTAGAAACAGTTTCATAAAGCAATGTAACTGTTTAGAAAAGGAAATGCTGTGTAATCATAGAAATCGTAGGCAAAATTTAAGTTGGCAGACAGCTCTCAGTGCAGGTTGAAATGTTGCAAGGTCACTATGTCCTTCCTGCCTGTTATTTGCTGAAAGAATAATTCCTGGAATCTTTGATTATTGTCAGAAACATGAACTTCTTATCTGAAAGCCAACATGTGTCAGTGTGATGCCTTTAACATTATGTTTTGGGATTAGATCTTGATGAAAAGTGAGAAAGACCTGAAGACTCATCTTAATAAAAAGGTTTCATGCACTTTCTTTTCCCTGGTGTTTAGTCAAATACTTTTCAAAATGTCTCTTTAACTAAAACTCATTTTTCCTTGTAATAATGTATTATAAATGAACTTTAAAAACTCAGATGCTAGGGAGGAGACTAGGCTCGAACGATGACCAAGTGTCTTTCCGTTTCTCTGGGCTTATGTGGAAGAAATATATCTATTGCTCTGGATCCGTATACCTGACAACAGTGTGTAACTGTTTTCTAGGAATCCTTTTCAGAATTGCATGTTACACACCAGTCCTGCCATTTCCTCACAGCCTCACAAGTGTAGGAAATAAAAGGTACTTCCACCACTCTCTGAATGTTAGTAAGGATTCTGGTGGACTAGAATGTTTCCATCACAAGCCAGGGAGCAGTTCCAGAGGCAGGCTTTGAGAGGAGGCTCAATGTGTTGCGAGCAAGTTTGGAGCACATGGTGCCGCTTTAAAATCCCTTCTCAGAGAAGAACGATACTTAAAATAGACTCCTTTTCTGTAATGCCATATGTAAGCTATTATCAATCAAAACTTTTCCAAACTCATTGTTCAGCATTCTATAAAGGGAACCTTCTCAAGCAGTGGGGAGCCCCCACCTCATGAAATGCAGAGGAAATGTGCTCAGAACAAGGAGGAGTCCTCCATTTTAAAACACAGAGAAGGGTTTAGAGGTACAAGCAAACAAGTTTCTTATGGTTGTGTTTATGTAATTTATATCTCTATCAATTTGCCTCTTTAATCTAAAAATATAAACTTGTGATGTTATTATGAAGAAGAGGACTTTCTTATTCTGGTTATTTTTTTTTTTGCTGTGTTTTATAAGAAGCTAGACAGTGGCTTATTGAAGGCATAGTTAATCCTAGTAACTTAATAACATCAACATTTTCCTGTTTCTTTAAGTGCAAAACACGCTCTTCCTTTGCCTGTTCAATATGAAACAATACAGTTTATGAAGCTCTTAATTCTTTTGTCTTGCACGGCTTGTCTGCATAGTGTAAGCAGCACAGAGAAGCTAGGCTGTCTGTTGGCAGTGCCTCGTGGCCACCACCATTCAGAGTCTGAAGAGCAGTTCTGGCTTAGCAAGCAGTTCTGGGCATGGGGCAGAGCTGGTAATGGCAGCTGTCCTGCCAACTGCATCGTGAGGCCTTTGGGACCTTCAAAGGGATCTTCAAGCCTCTATAGCTGTTGCTGCTGCATTTTTTTCTTCATGGCTGCAGTAACAGCGTTTATTTCTGTCTTGGAGGTTGGTTGCAGAGGAAGCAATTTTAAAGGCATCAGGTAGATTAGAACAGTCTCTCACACTGTATTGCATAACCATCACTTATCTCTCCTTGAGAAAACTTGCAGTGCAAACATATTACCCTCCTCAGTGAAATGGTAGCTGAGTTGCAAGTCTAGACTTTGCGGAAAAAAAACAAGTGTTTTGGACCAGCATTCCTTCTTTGTGCTTTCAATTCTGGCTTTTTTGGAGGTACATAAATCCCCGATACATTAAATTAGTGTCCTTTAAAGCTTTGTTGCTACAAACATGGAGCACATCCTTATGTGATTTGCTGTCCCAGAACTGGGCAGAGCTCACACCAGGTAAGCCTTTTGAAGTTACCAGGAGCAGTCTGTTTGGCAAGACCATTTCCTGAAAGGATGCTCTGATCACATCTTCGAAGCTTCTAGTACTATGGGTAGATACTAGGATTTGGATGTATATTGCATTTAATTTCATGGATGAATGATTTTTTTTTTTTTTTTTTTTTTTTGCTAGGGACACTAGGGCTTTTAGGAACCTTCTCGTAGCAGTGTGGGTTGCCTGGCGCATATTTATCCTTTGGTATGATTTCTGTCCATGTTGCATGCTGTGAAAATCAATAAAGAACAACAGATAGGGTTTCTCTGCACCAAATAGTATGTGCTCAGACCCTCACACTCTACAAGGCTGGACCACGCTGGAAAATAGTGTGGCTGTCTGCCACCTTGTTGGGACAGGAACATGTATAAATACTCAGTTCAGCTTTTAGCTGTGAGACCTGAAATTGGACCTTACACAGTACTTGGTCACTGCATGAAGCCGATATTTGCTTAACAATTTTTTCAAAAGTGCTCAAACAGGGTAGGTACCTAAAATCTAATATTTTTTTCACCTAACTTCAAGTACCAAACCTGGCTAGGTGCTCTTGGAAATCTCAGTAGTTATATAAACAGCTTTGTATGTCCGAGCCCCTGATCTTTGGATAAAGGCACTAGGGACTTGTGCTTCTCTGTATTCAAGGATCCTGGTCTTGGTCTTGAAATGATGTCGTCTGGGACTTCATTGTATAGCTCCTGTGAAGTGGCTAATGGCTTGAGACTTTTTTTTTTTAATAAAATGTTGATATATTGAGAATTGATATGCGAGTTTTCAGCACTTTGATACTGTGTTTGGTTGATACGCTGAGTGGAGGTGTTAGTTTCAGTAGTTCAGTTTTGTAAATACTGCATTAGCTTTAAAGTGCCCAGTGTAACTCTTCAGGATATATTTTCTATAACTGCTCAGCCAGCAATGCCTTTGAGACTGGTCTGATTTATGAAGTGATCTATGCATATCAACCAGCTTAATTATTTCAGTTCTTGATAGATGGTGACTGAGATTAGTTATATATATGCCTAATGATCATCCAGGGAATATGCCTAATCCAAGGACACGGGGAGAGAGGCGCGACAGGCTCTGTCTGATATAGCGTACTAAAAGCTTCTGTCTGAATTCTGCCATACTTCCAATGCAATGTCCTCTAATGCACTAAAAGCTGAATCCACTGCAGCTGGGAACAGCATTTTAAAAATAAAATTCTGAGGTTTTTGGGTTCACATCAATGATTGATTGATTTAATCATGACTGCACAATAGTGAACTGCGAACTGAACAAAGTTCCACACTCTGCTTGCAGAATTTGATCAGTTGCAAATGAAAAAGTAAATTCACTGTTGTGAAGAATCAAACTTTAAAGCTGCCACTCCACTCCTTAAATTAATAACATTTCATTACTTTTGGAAATGGTGAATAACCAAAATAACAAATTTTCTCAGTGGAGAGAGTATGCTTCCAGAAAGCTAAAATGGGAAAATAATTTGAATCAAGGAAGTTCTTTAATACATTAGTTTGGACAGCAGCCCAGTTAAAAAAATTGGATCAGATTCACAAATGAGAATGTTGCATTTTTCCACAGAGCTGAATCCCTGCAAAGAAGAGCAGTGACGGCTTGGGAGTACCTGCTTTCTCTCAAACCCAGCTAGTCTTTTGAAAACTCCAGGGCATGCTTTATTTTACTGCATATTTTATTGAGTCCCTGCAGGATTTCACTAAATTAGTAATCCTCCCTACAGGGAATTTTTTCCTCTCTGATCTCTGTTATAAGCAGTTAAACAAAACAGGGTTTAGTAATGGGAGCTCAAGACTGATGGTGGAGCACATCGTGGAGGTGGGCTAGAAAGAGGAAAGTAGAGGTATTCTGGATATGGTTCTGACCATCCTGTTTGTAGTGCCTGTAGTCTAAACACATTGGTGCAAGTGAGCCAGGCTGGCTGGCATGGTTGTGGCAGCTGCAGGAAGCCTAGCTGGCTCCAGTCATGCTGTAGAGCACTGGACAGTGCTGTGTGGGCATATCCCTGTGTTGGTGCTGAAACGTTGTGCAAAGAGTAGCTATGGCACAACTTGGGCTAAGTGATTTGGCAATGGTGTTCCCACAACTCATCGTCTTGGTCCCAGAGACATTCAGGACACTGAAGGGATGGCTTAGAATATTGAGCTGGAGCTGGAAGTTGTCATCTGAATAATCACATGTAGTCCCTGGCGCTGCCTAAGGCTACATCTACTAACTTTATAGGACACTCTTATTAAACTAATTGTGGGGGTTTTTTTTCAATAATACTGACAGATGATTGTTCCAGATCTTTAGCAGGTGCCTAACTTGAGCATAAATGTTGCTTGGCTGATGCTTCCCTGACATCACCTTCTTTTCACTGCTTGCTGCACCTTGACAATAGTACAAGAGTGAGTCCATTTTCTTGAGATATATTTGTGTACCTTTGTGGGAGCACAGATATTTGTGGGTCATGGTGTGAATAGGTTGGGTATGATTGGGACACTGGTTTGATGCACACCAAATAATAGTTCAAAAAATCAAGCTCCTGTCTTTTTTTTTTTTTTTTTTTTGGTCTTCCAATCCTGTCCTCATTGGAGTTGCCAGTTCAATGTCCTTAGCAGAATCTCGATAGACTGCACAGCACATAAAAATAGACAAAGACGGGTAGCTATATTAGTAGGAGTCATAGATTCAGACTAACTAGCCACTTTCGGACAAAGCGAATATCCTGATTTTGGAATGTCAACACAGGTGACTCCCCCTCCGCCCAAGGCATAATTTTCTATACTGGACAAAATGATAATTTTGTCTATGGGTTATATATCTTTCTGGAAGCTTTTTGAATACTTATTGTTAGTCTGTAGATTTTAGAGCCTAGAAATACACTTTTAAAAGCAGGAAATAACTTGCTTGTCGAGCTTTTTTCAACAGAAGCCTGTATTTTGCTGCAATATTCTCTATACCAGGCATAACTGATAATGGTGATAAGTTTTTGCCATTTCAGTCCCTGTGCCTTTTTCTCAGACAAGGCATTTAGGATTCCAACCAAACCTACAATTACAGGGAAGAGGAGTGAACAGAATACGTATTTCTATAGAGGTGCTGGATTTTACCTACAAAGTCCTACAAAGATAAAATGGTTATAGATGATTTTTGGATGTGTTTATCAATGTTCACTAACATGTAAACCCTTTGGTTGTTTAGTTCATTGAGCATCTCTAGGTTTGATTGACTCATCCCTGTATTCAGTCACATGGCTACGTGCCCAAAACTTTGTTGTCTTGCAGAATGAGTGGTTTGACAGTACTGCTCCAACATTGTATGGGCTTGGATGCCTACATGTGCCTACAAGTATGTACAAAGCCAGCTGTTTGCAGACTTCTTGGTGTTTTCTCTCACATGTCATGTTTTAAGGACAGTGTCCCATTGAAATGCCACTTCCACTCATGGGCACCTCTCTTTGCAGATGGATCGTAGCTCCTTCCAGGGGTGATCTCAACTGGTATTTATGTAGAAGAATAATTAAGTGTTTGATGTGGCTTCGACTGTTCTTAGTACAGCAAGTAATTTCTCCTACTTGAAGAAATTCCATATTCCCCCCTTTTTAAAATTTTTTTTCACTCCTCCTTTCAAGACTGTTTCCAGGCAATTTGCACCTTTTTCTACACCTTCTTATACCTGCAAAAATCACAAGTAGCACCATGGGAAGCAATAAAGTCACACGAGAATAAGCTAGGGAGAATGAGAGTAAGGTCTGTACTGTGACATGTCGTCTTCTTGCCAAAGCAACCTGTATAGGCATTGATTACTCCCTGCACCTTTCACTCTGATCCTATGAAGTGCTTTTGCTGCACTGCGAGTAGGTAAAATTCTTTGAATGTGAATTTAGGTTGTGCAAGGCCCCTGCATACCCGAAACATAAACTAAAGTAGCGTGTGCCTAGTCCATCACAAACGCAAAGTAAAATGGCTTGGGTTAATCCACCATGAAGGCACTTGAGCAGAAGGTAGTAGTACCCAATTTATGGGCTGTAATTTTTTTACCACCATGGAAGCATACTTTTAGTTTGCACTGAAACCATAAATACTTTAGTCTTCAAAATATAAACGATGGAAATGTCATGGCTTGAGCTACATAGCTGATGTTTGCTGTTTTTTATTGATTTTAATATGCAGGGCAATGAGGAACTCATTAACTCAGATAATGTAACCTTGCTCATCTGTGCAAGTTAAGCCTTCTTTATTGCTGTTGATTTTGGTCTTTTTATTTTCTTTCAGACATTTTTTTTCCCAGCAGCATTTCAGCAAACTGTGCCCAGATAGATTTAGATCTCCTCTAAGGAGTGAGAAAAATGTCCAAAGCTGGACATAACATTCACACTCACTGTGGCATTCAATTTATAGTAAAATATGGGCATTAATGAGATGAGAGAGCAGACAAAACAAAAGGGATGCTTCCTCTTTTCCAATTCCCTGATAAAAGCACGAAGGCAGTACAACCCATCCATCATGGTTGTCCTGGGACTTCCTTCAGGCTCTAATTGCTGAAGCTTTTGTGGCAAGAAGTCACAGCTATTTTTGTTCATATAATCCTCACGCCAGTCAAGATTTTTAACTAGCTTTCCCTCATCCCTACTTCTTCCACTGTAAGTCAGAGCAGGTCTGAGGCCGGTTAGAAGGTACATTTGCTGCCTACCTATTGGCTGCATGTCTGGCTTTGGTTGACTGGAACATCTCTCCTCTGGATTTGACAGGGAATGCTTTAAGCTGAAGCGAGTAGGCTGTGTAAGTCCGGATCTTAAAATATGTTGATAACTTTTGACTAAGTAGAAACTGTACAGAGATCACGACTCTACTGACAAGAGGCGTCACCAACAAGGGGTCAGCTTATGGTCCCTGTTGATGTGAAAGTTAGAAATACCAATATAACTTGTAGCCTGCCAAATTCAAGTTTTCCTTCCAAGTATACACATTTTTCTGTGTTTCAAAGAGGGCTGTCACTGGCTTTTTATAGGAAATGAATATTTAGAGCGATTTTTCTGCTCAGAAAAAAAAAAACCCTACTATAAAGAGGCTGACAGCAATAGCCAAGAACTGCATAATGTAGACTGCTTGTCCAAACACAATCCTCCTGACTTACACCACATCCTTTTTGTCCCTTCCTAGAGCTTGTATGAATGGATAAAGCAGGTTAGGGGTCACCAGCACCCTAAGATTTTTCCAAAAGACCTTAAACTGCAATTCTACCACCAGGGACGTTCATTGGAGTTGGCCATAGTGAGAGTGTGAATGCAGATCGAGCTTTCAACATTTTTCTCGCTTCTTAGAGGAGATCCGAAGTAAGAGTGAGAGATTCTTAACTTCAAAGCAAAACAGACTCCCTTGGTTAAGTCTAAATAATACCTACTCTGAAGTGATTGATTTGGGATTGCTAGTAAGGCTAATTCTTGTGATTAAAATCAACATCTGAGAAGAGGAGTCCTGTCCAGTGTGTGAGAGGGAATAAGCCCTTAGCTCAGGCTTGAGTCAGAAGTCTGGACTTGAGTAGACAAGATCTGTGCTGGGATGAATCTCTACCCAAAATAAGCTTTCCCCTGGGGAGTTATGATGAAGACAGTGATGGCAGCTGTGTGATCAGCAAACTCATTTCCACTTCCCATCTGTCTGAATGTATTTCCATGGGCAGGCAGCTATGCCTACATGATATAAATGAAATATATCACCAGTAAGCACATGGCAGGAGTAATTTTCCTTAGGATAAGGAGAGCAAAAAATAAGTTCTGCTCAAGACCTTAGACTCTTCTTCCTTTTCTCTCTGTTCCCACCCTTCCCCAAATTCAGTATAAGCAATTCCATGATGGTTTCCTTCATAAATGCTCTTACTCCTTTTCGAATGCTTTCTCTTCATTCATTTTCAGACATAGCCCTCAGATTGTCACAGAGCTGTATGTATTTATCATTGTGGCATTTGAAAGTATGTAAATGACTTGCAGATGCTCTACCGGACTGTAACCAAACTTGGCTGTGTCAGTTTTTACATACACATGACAAAACCGCGTTGGCTTCGAAAAGGACTCAGCATAATAAGCTCTCTAGGTTCTCTTCTACATAAACACTTTTATGTCCTTGCTAATTAGAAACAGGAGCCTGTTTCTTTCAAAGTTCATGTGATAGCAATCAGGCCAAAGAACAAGGCACGTGCAGTACCTGCATGGTGTTATGATAATACTGCCAGGGATCTGACATTTATTTTTTTGGGAAATATATGTGTGTGTGACTGTGTGTCTGTATATATGCATATATGTATGTATGTGTATATATATTTATATATAATAAAAGTTAAACAAGCATAACCAGTAAAGCTTCCTGGAATGTTTAATGTGGTACACTTACAGTTCATGTGTTTCAGTATGTATTTCACATGGCGTATCATTGACCTTAAACCTAACTGAATATTTTCTTGCCCTTATGTCTTAATGCCTTTCAGCATGAAGAGATCTTGAAGCTGCTTTACAAATTGGCAACAGCACTGTGGTTTACTGAAAGAAAAATACAAGAACAATCTGTTATTAATTATACAAATCTCCATACAAAAAGTCCTTCAGGTTGGCTGTATGTTAGGAGTATATATCAGTAACTTTTATCTTATAGCACTACTTCATAATATGGCAATATTTGAATATGAAGTACTTAAAATAGCTGTGGCCAATTTAACTCTGGGCAAATGGGGAATAATTTCATTATTGATCATTTATTGACAGGTAAATTGGCACAAGTAAGTGAGGACATGGTTTGACCACAACAGTCCAATTACTGAAGAATTTCTTGACAAAAATTACTCATCTGCTTTGCCAACCAACAAACAAATAATTTTCAAAATTTCCTTTGATTATAAACCACCACAAAATGTAACCTTCTGTGCACTGATGTCACATGAGTTGCAGACTGGTAGGTGGTACAGAAGCCAGGAAGGAGGATGGAGAGAAGGCAGATGGTAGTGAAGAAAGCCCCCTCTTGTGTGAAAGGGTGTGTTTACAAGTCACAGTGACAATGCGGGTAATGAACAAGCAGCGATTTCATCTCCTTAGTAGACCCATCTCTTGGGACTGTAATGTTACTGGAGAATAATGTGAAATTCAGAGAAACGTTGACAAAAATTCCCAAAGCTGATGGAAGAAGCCAGAAATGTTGATGAATTGCACACTAGTTGATGTGGACCACTTCATGAAGATGAAGGTGTGCCTGGCTTAGTATATGTAGTTGAATCTGGTTCCCTTCAATAACTCATCAGCATCTGTTTCAGTCCTGAACACTTTCCATCTTCAATTTATACCACTTTAAACTCCTCCAAAAGGAGGAGATTAATATTTTCTTGTTTAAGTTTCCCTTCCCACCAGAATCCCACTCCAGTGGAAGCAAATCCTGCTGCTTTTGTCCTGCTTTGTGTGAATGGGGCAGTAACATTTATCCCAGGTGAACTTTTCCATCTAATTTTTTGAATGACTTTGTACCTGAAAGGATTGTGTGATTTTTCTCAAAGTCCTTAAAATTCAAGCTCTCTTGTTTTTCAGGAATATTATTCCTTGTACTTTGTAATTCACCTCTGTGCTTCTTGAGGAAGATGTAACAATAGCTGTTTCAAGTAGTTGCTTCAGTGCACCCATGAGAGCTTCTTCCAGAATCTTGGTTTGCTGCACTGTGCCCACCGCTGATGTGAAAGGGATGATTCTGTCAGTCACCTGTCTTTCTCTTGACTATAATCATGCACCTGAAAAAGCTATGTATAAAGAAAGCAGGCTCTTACCATGTTGTTATTTGCAGGTTGTCTGTCTTCCCTGTCTTTTCATCTCTCTGTAGAGAGAAAGTATTTCAAGTGTATTCTGGAAACTAGGACTGTATTTTTCTCTCCCTTTTTTGACTGTGTAATTAAGAAATGCTAGCTGTGTTATCACAAATCAATTTAAGGTTTTCTTAGTCTTGATTGTGGCATGTGTGTAATATAAAGGCTTGAAAGTGAGCTAGTTGTGAACTTGCAGCCCTGGATCAGAAGATTCTGAGTTCAGTTTCTTCTCCTTCTCCTGAAAGTGTACGTGATCTTAGATAAAATGGTTTCATTTTTATGCCCTTCCTCCCTCCAGACAATGTCTGACTGTTCTGCGTTCACCCAATACTTTGCGTGTATGTGTGCGCACACGTGTGCTTAGTTTCAAGCAACAGAGCGCTTAAACATGAACATGGCTTTACTGATACTGAAGTGCTAGGATAACTATGTGTTTGTACAGCGCCTAGCAGATGAAAAGCAGAGCATCATTTGGGACATCTAAACAGTATGATGATACAAATGATGATGGTATGTTTACCATATAACAGAGGGAGCATGTGTACTCTGGTGGTGAAGCCTGGTTTAGATAATTATCTGCATAGCAGATTGGGAGGAATTTCAATTAGCTACAACCCATAAATGAAAAAGCACGACACTTTGACAAGGAAACATTAATTTAGGAGATTAATCTGCAGGATGGATGTTGATTGTAATTTCTGAAGGAAGCAAAAAGGTCAATACTTATACTAGAGTTTATATGGTAAGATAATTAGGTTGAGGTATCTTTTTATATTAAAAAAGTCTTTTAATAGCAAGGTGATGTTAGCTCTACAAAAACTGTCTTACACTGAGGCTAAAATATCATAATCAGCAA
The DNA here is from genome assembly GCF_013368605.1 of Nyctibius grandis. Lineage (NCBI taxonomy): Eukaryota > Metazoa > Chordata > Aves > Nyctibiiformes > Nyctibiidae > Nyctibius > Nyctibius grandis. Next base: position 7,857,927 of record NC_090666.1, read on the forward strand.
TGTCAGTTCAAAAGCTCATGCTGGATAGAAATAATTTGGCAGAAAGCTTTATATGTTGTACTGGTGTTGAGACATTGAACTGTAGCTGCTGTAGAATTTGTGATTTTTTTGTCTTTAAAAATATCAAGCTTTATTTCCCAATCAGCTTCTAACTGTCGCTCCACTGTTATTCAAATAAACATCTATTCTGTGCAAACTACAAGAAGTTTAAGCGTTTCTTGGAATTCTCTGGTTAAAGCAGAATAATGGCTGCAGGTTTTTTCTTGGATTGATTCTGTTTGCTATTTGTCCCTGGCTCTAATGGAGAACTGGAGAGAGAGGCTCATGTGTCTAACGTTAGCCAGCAAAGTAAAGCCTGTGTGTCATGAGGGATTTTTTTTATTCTGCCTTCATAGATGGAGCCAAAGAAATTGTACCGTGCAAATAGAACTTAGAATAGCATGTATCCTTTACCGTCTGTACTGTTTTTTCTACATTAAAATATTCACTTTTTTGTTAGTGTCTGCCACTGGAGCAATGGAAAATGAACCTAGATTTTCTGAAATTAAGCAAAGTGTTGTTTACCACTTCCTTGGCATTTACAGTGGAAGTAGTATCATCATTGCCTCAGGGTTGAAGCTGGAATACAGTTAAGGCTCAGACACACAACTGAGTCGCAAATGAAACTGGGCAGACACCAGCTAAAAATCACAGCCCTAAAAATCAGCAAAAGCAGTTTTAAATGTTGTTCTTCTTTGTGCTTGTTGATCTGCTTGTGACTCCTACCGCCCTCCAGGGCGTGCCTGGTTGTATCAGCTGTGTCAGTAACAGGGTTGCACTTACCTACTTCCTCAGCATGGCTGTTTGCAGTGCTGGACTGTTGTTGTCCAGGGCAGTGTTTCTCTGCAACGCTGGTGTGCCAGAATGAAAGTTCTACTACAGAATGCCCTAATGCAGCATTGATAGGTTGCTTGCTCTTGACCTAGTGGTGCGCTTTGCTAGTGTTAAATGCTTATGATACATTGCCTCTTCTGAACTCTCTCTCACTGAAGAGAGAGCTCTAATGTGTGGGCTTCAGTCGTGGTTTGATTGCTGCTTACTGTAAGGCTTTCAAGGATCCATTCACCTTTCTCTCCTTCGCTTATTTTTGTCTAGTCAAACTGAAAGTCCTCACTCAGGCTCTGTCTCTCATTTGTACAGGTAGCAGTTGGGTTAACGATAAAACTGTGTGGTACCATGGTGACACTGCTGTTTCAGGTCTGATTGATGTATTCAGAAGCATGAGCATCTTTGGACAGACTCACCAAATGTTACTCATGGACATCCACCTAACCTTGTGAACTTTTCTCCCTTGGTGGCTGTAGTTTGGATTCTTTGAAGGAGGTTTCTGCTCTGACTTGGCCCTCAAACATGCTTCTCTTCCCTGATGCTAGACACCAGTCAGGTAAGGTGATATAAATGTCTTTCAGTGCAGGGTAGTCTTCTATGTCATTTAGCATTTATTTTGGTACCCGCAGGAAAAATACCTGTAGTCTGATTCACTTTGCAATTCTGTATCCTTTTCATCCTAATAACCAAGTGCTTTGAGTATGTTTTTGTTAGTGCAAAATAGAATATTTTACCTGAAAGGCAGCATCTATTCAATCCTCTGCTAAGGTGCTAGTAACAGAAAAAGTTCCCAGAGCCATGGGTGTCTGGATCGACACCTGATCGACGGCTGGCTAAACATGAGCCAGCAGTGTGCCCAGGTGGCCAAGAAGGCCAATGGCATCCTGGCCTCTATTAGGAATAGTGTAGGCAGCCGGTCTAGGGAAGTGATCGTCCCTCTGTACTTGGCACTGGTGAGGCCGCACCTTGAATACTGTGTCCAGTTCTGGGCCCCGCACTTCAAGAAAGACGTTGAGGTGTTGGAGCGAGTCCAGAGGAGGGCGACCAAGCTGGTGAAGGGTCTGGAGGGTCTGACCTACGAGGAACGGCTGAGGGAGCTGGGGTTGTTTAGCCTGGAGAAGAGGAGGCTCCGAGGTGACCTTATTGCAGTCTACAACTACCTGAAGGGAGGTTGTAGTGAAGTGGGAGTTGGCCTCTTCTCCCGGGCAACTAGCGATAGGACAAGAGGACACAGCCTCAGGCTTCGCCAGGGGAGGTTCAGGTTGGACATCATGAAGAATTTCTTTTCAGAAAGGGTTATTAGACATTGGAACGGGCTGCCCGGGGAGGTGGTGGAGTCACCATCTCTGGATGTGTTTAAGAAAAGACTGGACATGGCACTTAGTGCCATGGTCTAGTTGACAGGGTGGTGTCAGGGCAACGGTTGGACTCGATGATCCCTGAGGTCTCTTCCAACCTGGTTGATTCTGTGATTCTGTGGATTTACAGGCGAGGTTTTCTATTCAAGTTTGATCAGACCAGTTTTGCTTATATGGCTGCATTTCTAACATAGCATGGTCTAGCTGTAGGTCAGGTAGCAGAGAAGGTTACCATACTACCATTCATTTTTATAAGGATGGGTAATTTCAAAGGAAAACAGAGCTGGTTCCCTGTGCTTCCTTCTACAGTTTATAAAAATACTCTTACATAATAATTAGTTACATCAGCTCAGTTTTCAGATAAGCAATAAGAAGGACAAAAAATCCTACTGTTCTTTGAAACTTACTTTCCACATTAACAGTGCAGATAGGCAAAAGGAAATTAACAATTTGGTAAACAACAAAGGACACTAAATATTTTTAAAATCTCTGCTGAGACAGTGTGTGAACAGCTACCTGTCTGTGCTCAGTCCTGTCTCCATCTGCATCAAAGCACAGTCTTTTTCCACAAAGCATCTGATTTATGAGACAACCTTCCAGGAGTTTAATTAGCAAAGGAGTGTGCAATATGTGGCCATGTTGGATTCATCAGGTGTTTGGAAAAGGAAAGCTAACAGATGTTTGATTCAAATGTGTCCAGTGGAAACATCACAGCTCATGTCCTTTCTCAGGCTGGGATAAACCTGGGTGAAAGAAGCTTCTCTGTTTGCTTTAGTGACCTGCATTACTGTGTGTCCACTTCCATCTCATTAAGTACAGAACACAGAATCTGCAGAGGCAATGTCTTTGCACTGAGTCAGGACCCACCAAGGCAGGCACCCTTTCCTCGCAGGAAATTCTCCAGAGTGACTTTGCAGGCCCGGGGTTGTGACTGGCATCTTCTGACTTACAGGAGAATGGAGCTGTATGAGTACCAGGAGAAAGCATAAAATTTTTGCTTCTCAACATCATCTATAAGCTTTACCCCTGACACTAGAAGAATGACAGTAAAGTGTGCATCAGATGTATAAACTCTGGTTTGAGACCTGAAACCCCTTCCCCAATATAATATCTTTTTACAACCCTGAAATTAAATGAAAAATATTATATAAATAAGACTGTAGAATGACAACCTCTCCTTTGTGCTCCAAGGGACAGATGGCTTGTTCTACCACAACATGCTGAGCACCTCAGGCAGGCAGAAGGCCAGTGAGGCTCTGACATGTTTTCAGCCAACCTTGAGGTGCATAATTCCAGTCTGAAAGGTACATGGCACTTTCAGCACTGAAAATGCACGGTATCAGGTGAAAATCAGCAGAATAACCTCTACCCAGCCCTTCGTTAAATGCTCCTGTCTTCCTCTTTCTTGTAGAACTTTATTATTTCTATTAAACACACAGCCTTCTGTTATAATTAGATGCCTTTATATGATCCCAGGGTCACACATTTATGGAACACTATTCTAGTTACACTGACAGTGATATCAACTGTCGTGCTGGCAGGAAGCTCTTCTGTTCATGACACACCCACATCTCAGGGCAAGCAAAGCCAACATGTTTCATTAACACAGCACAGAAAACACTTTCTCCTTTATTAAGTCAATGAAATGCCATAAAGGTGAAGGGCAAGGTTAAAGTGAAAACTGAGTTAAAACAAGAATTCAATGGAGAAAGGAAGCTGGTGCCAAGAATGCTTAAATAACCTTTATCTGTACAGTGTTTGTACCAAAGTAACCTCTTAGCTTCTTAAGCAGAAGGCTGTATTTGTTGCTTACCATTCAGTCAGTGAGGGAAGCATTTAGTCCCACATTTCACATGTGCTGTGATACAGTAATAGGATTTGTGTACCACTGATAAATCAATGTGGGAATAGTATCCCATCAAGAAAAGCTTTGAACTTCTCTCTTCCTTTGGGACAAAATGAGCAACTGAAGTAACAAATCTGGTTTCTATAGATTTCTGCTTCATGATTTATGTAAACTTTGACTTTTTTGCAGTTGTAAAATTTATCATAGTAGCTTTCCAACTATGTTCTGTCTAACAAAAGCCATTCCCTCAGCCAGATGCTGAAGACAGTGTCCTCTATCTAGCTGCCTGTTTTCTCTTAATTATTTCTGAATTGTCTATTCCTCTGTCAACTTTGCTTGAAATCTGCTAATAAATTTATAAGTTACACAGGACATGAGCCTACATGCACAAAAATTACTCCTACACTGTGACTGTTACAGTCCCATTTCCTTTGGGAACCAACTGATTAACCGAAAACAGAGAGAACTCCTTGAGCTGTCAGGAGATGCTCTGCAGCCAAGGGCTAAACTTTGCTCTCTTGTACCAATTCAATGACTGAGTCAGGTCAATCTTTTGGTTTGTCTGAAGGATGGGTTGTGAGATATGTGTGGTGATATATAGAAAAGACCTGTGTGTTCGTTGTGGAAATAGGTCCATATCCTGTAATATAGACTCATTGGAAAACAGCGCTCCAGGAGAACTTTGGAGTCTGACAGGACATCCCTCCCACCTCAGGGAGGGCTGATACATGCTTATATCATGGTTTGTAGTTGTTTGCGTTTCTTATTCACAAATAACACCATTATCTCCCCAGGCAAGATATTTTCGGAACTTCCCTACTGTTACCAGAAGATTTTGCTAATAATTAACAGATTTTTTGAAAGTTGCAAGCTTTACTGTCACTTATATCCAAGTGAGAGTCTGTTGGTCTCGGTGTCATAGAGGAAGATGTAAAGTATTATCAACTGTGTTTAATTCACTAATATACACCATCCTAGCAGAGCACATACAGATTTCTTCCCTACAGTGAGGCCTGTGAAGTATCACCCACTTTCTGTTCTGCACTCTTGGTTCTGTGCCTCTGGAAGGGAACAGCCTCTGATGGACCCAGGCTTTTCTGCCCACTTCTCTGTCGAGGTGAATCCTCTTTTCCCTCTTGTGTGCCCCACTATGTACTCATCCCTTTCTCTTTCTCTTGGCCATACCAGTGCTTCCATTCCTAGAGCTGTGTTGCTGTAACAAAACAAGTGGGCTAGTGATTGAGGTATAACTACACGCTGGTTTAAAGATACCTGCAGTGAGCACCAACAATCACTTGTGAAAATGGCACAATAAAGATCTCGCTGGTTTCTCTCATCAATGAGGTTATTCTGCTTGCTCTACAAAAACGCCTCAGCGATGTCCTCAGACAGGAAGGCTGAAAGAGTAACAAAATCTGTTATAAACATCTACTACAAGCTCCACACAAACGTCTAAATCTTCTGGGCTCTTCCCCATGCTAGAGATGCGAGTTCGTAGCAGTGCCCGCTCTCTGAATTTCCAGACCTGTTTCCTATGAAAATAACCTGATTCACAAGGGCAGAAAAAAGTGAGAAAAATTTCCCTGCTAGCCCTGGTAGGAATGTCCATCCTGCTGGTGGAGGGGCATTGTTTTCAGTGGTCAGTGATAACCTCTCCCCAGAGCTGGTGGCTCAGATCAGGCTACTCTGTGGAGCCAAGGAGTTGTCTGCTGCCTGCTGATGCATCTGTGAGTGCCCAGTAACTATCTGATCTGCAGAAACTCATACAATTGAAGGCCTTTCCAAGTTGCCTGCCTACATTATTCTCTGGGAGTCCATCTGGATATTATTCAATAATCTTTTCTGCATCTCTTTATGAATAGGGGTTGTCAAGGTTCTTACATTCAAGGTGTATAGGTGCAGCTCTTGTCATCTGCCATGTCCCTGCACTGCACTGCTCTGCTGACCACCCGTATGCAGATATGGAGCTTCCTTTGTTAAGAAAGGGGCTGTTACATAACAAGCAGTTGCTAATATTTCCTATCTTGCATTACCAATCATAGTGACTTAGTTGTTGCTATCTCATGTATGGCTTAAATGTTACCTGGGAATGCCCTCAGATGCCTCTGGAAAATCTTAATATCTCTACCTGTCTGTACTGTAAAACTTGCAGTTATGGAGAAAAGCATGAACTCACATGGTAGAACAGGAACTGAAAGCCAAAACACCTAGGTGCTGTTACAATCTCTGCAGTGGACTTATCATGGATAGATTGTTTTGCTTCTTGGATGCTCTGTTTACCTTTTGTCTGTTTAGGTCATCATTTCTATGAGGAGTGTGGTCCCATATTATGTATTTTGTCTGACATAACGTCATTAAATAATACTTTTTAGTGTCTGCAAATAAGCTGAAGTCTGTAAGTGTTTAACAGCACTCCTTCAGTGATAAATCTATAGTGGTCACAGAAAAGCAAAATAGGCTTCAGTTAAGAGACTAGCCAGAAGTATCATTGCCTGCTCATCAGTCCATCATTCTTGCCTACGTAGCTGCAAATGATACAAAGCATTCTTACCATAACTGCATCCGTCAGGGCAAGTAAACACATGCCTTGGAAGAATAGCTTTGGCCACTTGTAATTGGAGGCCAGCTCACTGTAAGGTCATTTAATAAAAAGAGAGGGTTCTGATACAGGTCTGTCCTACCTTGGCACCTCAGAAAATGGGACAGGTGAGTTCAGTGGCTTCTGGGCCAAATCTAGGACTGCTAGAAATGAGTGCAATTCTGTTGAGACAAGTGGAGTCATAGTTACTTGTTACCATTTTTAATTAAACAGGCAGAGTTCATTATTACAGTGCAGTAGGCAGAAATCTGGAAATTAAATAGGCTCATAGTTATTAACAGGTTAATGGCTTTTTAAAATAAAATTGCCATGTCATTAATTCCTGTGTTACCTGAAGGTTATTGTGTTTTAATGCAGGTGCACTTCAGAGCAAGAATTTTGTCCTGTGCAATAACCTAGTTATGTCACTTGGCACTGAAAAATAAGACGACAGTGGTATCTGATGTATGAACAATATGCTAGAGAACAAGTGTGTAGAAAGCCAATACAAAGTGTGAAAATGTAAATCAGGTGCCTGCCAAGCCAGGACATGCGTGAAACAGATGTTATCGCCGTGCTGCTGACAGGTGTTAGCAGCAGTCAGCATGTGGGGTTTCTGCTAGTGCTTTTTATTCGCATCTTTCTATTAAGTGAATCCCAGCTCTCATTTTTCCATGTGGAAAGCTTCTGTCCTTCTATTTTTTTGTATAACAACAGATAGGTAGTGTGGTGGTGTGACTGGTTCTGGACTAGTCCAGGCCCTGCAGCCCCTGGAAAGGGGTGGAGGGTCCTGCTTTTCTGCCTGCCTCCAACTCCCTTTGTAAACCTTGAGAGTTCACCCGTCCTCACTAGCATAGATAGAAACGGGTGAAGGTGACTGAATGCTAAAATGAAGTATGAGTTGTGTTAGGTCTGCAGATCTTGTGTTCACCCTCTTGAGATGCACAACTTCTATATCAAGAAGCAAAAAGCTATGTGGTAAGGCAGGTGGGAATGAGTTCTCTGAAATTTTGGGGAGGGGGTGGGAAAAGAAAACGCATTGAAACATTTCAAACCTCAGCCCAGGACATACATTTAGAGCAATGCAGAAGGAACCCTGGAAGCTTACTGGGAGCAGGACATGGGGACAAGTTGATGGAGGGATCTGAAGGTTCCCATGGAGGTGAAGTGCTAGGTTTCTGCTTTTTGTGCATGAGCAGGAATGTGTCCCCAAAGGACACCTCTATGTACAAACATGAGACTTAACTGTCTCTGAGCCCATTGCCATGTCATCTAACTCAGTATGAAATAACTGAATTGTTTCTGTAAGACAGAAGGCACTTTGGCGTTGTCAATATACATGGCCCAGTGAAATCTGAGGTAAAGGCAGTTAGATGCAGTGGTAGCAGAGAGTCTTGGGCCCTCCATATCTTAGCTTGTGGAAGAAAACACCTGTGGCAGATTAAAATGAGAAATGAAAGCCATTTGTGTGCTCTGCGGTCAGGCTTTTACTGGGCACTCCCGGAGGGCTGGCTCTAGAGAGCCCTTCAGGAAAAGCTGGGGCTGAAATGCTCTTTTCCAGTGCTGAGGTGGAACATCTGTGTTGTCCGTGTTTTTGTTTTTTTCACAGGAGGTTGGATTTGATAATCTCAGCACAGAGGTAACAAATCCTGCTCTTGCACTTTGCTCCCTTGTGTTGGCAACAGGATTTTGTGACCAATTTAATTGTACCTACACAAAACAGTGTGCTACACCTTTGCTGCAAGATCTGGAGAGTTTTGCTGTGTACTAAGCAGCTGTATGTTCCACTTGCAATGGCTTGATAAAAAAGGGCTAGTTATGGTTTGTGGTCTTCTGAATGTTAGACTAGAGCTTTTCCATTATCATGTGTAAGCATTGCAATGAAGGACTTGGAAGTCATTCTTCTATCTCAAAACTTATCTGTTGTAGTCAAAGGCGACAATAGGAAGTTTTTGAAAAATACTTCTCTAGGATATTTTTTCAGTTAAGTTTTCTTGCATTTTGCAAGGATCAGGATGGTACTGGACAGGTGTTGTCCTGTAGGGTTTACCTGGCGAGGAGGAGATCATACAGTGAAATGCAGAGTCTGTATGTTGGTCAGAATTCCCAGAGAGAGCACTGTGTGAAGTAACGCTGGAAGGGACTGAGGGGCCATCAAAATGAGCAATTGCATATGCATTCCCAGTGTGATTCTGCAACTCGGTGAAGTAGAGTGAGTATTGTACGTGTAACCAAGGAACATCATGTGGTTGTAGGGAAGAGACATTGAAGTTATAAACAGCATTAGCAAAATCATTCCACAAATAACTTGTCTGGGCCTTTGGTGTCCGTGCACTCAGAAGTCTGTTGGACATCTGGAATACATGTAGAAAGAAAAAATTATTTGAGAGCTAGGAAGGACTTTTGGGTGAGGGATTTAAGACTTACTTCATTTCAGTCTTGATTTAGAGAGAACTTGCTTTCTATGAACATATATAATTGGTGAAAATACTTCTGGTAGCTCTCAGTTTAGAAGAGGATGATATGTAGGATCTAATATTTGGAAGCTAAAGCTAAGCAATTTCAGATGAGAGCAATTTCAGATGAGGACAATATCACAGGATTTTAGCTTTGAAAGACCAATTTACTTTGCATGTGATGGTCTTCAGGTGAGAAGTATCTGGAATCCCAAACTAGATTTCCCAAATACCTACTCTAGCTCACATGAAAGTTAGGTATATAGATGGAGAAAAGAAGTAGAAAGTAGAGGAAAAAAAGATGAAAAAAAACAAGCAGGATATTTCAGCTGAGGCTTTCTCAGCATGAGAGGAGCAGAGTATTTATCCCATGTGTCAACGTAGGCTGTTCTCCTCTGTGTGTGGCGTCAATGGGTGCGTCTCATTGTCTGATCCATGCAGGCCTGAGGAACTTAACCCAGCCTCTCACTGAGAAGAGAGAATCCTTTAGGGTCTTCCTGAGGAGCATTTGCTGCCAACTTAACTCCCTGTCTTTCCAACAGGACCTTTCATCTCTAGGATCTCGCTCTGTGAAATGCAGGTTGTACAGCTGTGTAACTCACAGCCAGTGGCTGAGCTACTCCCTTTTGGTGTTTTTTGGGTTGTTACTTATTAGGCTGTTATCTGCCTTTCTGCTTATTGCCTTCCAGTTCCCCCTATTCAACTGAGCAAAAACATTCCATCATTTCAGTAGGTGGGTATAGCTCTAATAGATGGGTCATAACCACAGTGCTGCCCCTTTACTCATTTTAATTATTTACTGTAGCAGGCTGCAACCTTGTCATATTCCCCTAAATTGCCAAAAACATAAAATCAAAGCTGATTGACTCTTTTGGTATCCTTGTAACTCATTTTAAATGGCAGTAATGTTACCTAGAGAGAGAGTCAGCAGCATTAAAAGAATGTCTTTTGAGCTCTGCTGATAAAGAGCTGCACCAATTTTTGCCCTGTGAGAATCTAACCCATTGTACTGTACCCAGGAATCTGTTTTATATTTTTCTAGATGTACCGTAAGGCCTGGGTCCCACAAACACGAACATGCGCATAATTTTCTTGCTGGTTGGTGCCATTGCTCTGTGATTGTCTGTCCTCTTATTCAAACAGAATAACATTACAAAAAGTATTGCTGAGTAAAGAGCTGTAAAAATCTGTGTTGGAAGGGGTATCCAAGCTCTGTTTACCTAAACCAAAGTTATAGGACCCCTCCAAGTCATCTAGAAATGCCTATGGTCATTGTTAAGTCTGTTGTGTGATCCGATGGATGAACACCCACACAGAGCTATGTATTCCATGCTTTTAAACATTCTCAGTTTACCACAGCTTTTGTTCATGGGCACCAAACATCATTGTCTCAAGAGGCAGCTTACATTGGGAGTAATTAAAAAAGGTTACTGTTAGTGTTGAAATAGAGTTGATTATGTTGTAGCATGAACCAGATTTTTCTTCTTGTCACAAGACCCTTCCAGCTTCAGATTTAAAAACCTTAGGCCATGATCTCGTCTTTCCAATGCTTTTGCTGACAGCTGGAATAGGCCTTCAGTGCTCACATATTGGCCCACTACGTGCTAAGTCCTTGGCTCCTCCATTTTCTGGCATCTTCTGCAATAGAATAGATGATACAAAAAAATGTCTTGGCTTCTAGTTGCAATTTCACATATGGTAAAGTGAGCTCAGCACTTAGTTATGGTTTTGTTGTTTTTGTTTTTTTTTTCCTCGATCCTCCCTCCTGGTGACAATTCCAAGAGCATATTTGGAAAATGGAAGCAGAAAATAGGAAAAATTGAAGCAAGTAGTGGAGATCTGAAAGTATGGAGGTCTTTGATACAAGCATGATTACCTCAAACAGAAAAACCTCTTCAAACCATCCCTGCAAACTCTCAGAAGAAAATATGATGTATGTGTTTTGTGCAAAAGATGAAGAATCTAGAGTGTTAATGCTCTGAGCTAATTTGGAGGTATCTGTGCTGGCCTGATACAGAGGCAATAGCACGAATGAGAAGGATTAAAACCTATTATTTAGCCAACACTTGTTGGAAACACAGAAATTGAGTGAAGCACTAACAGAGCCAATAGGACAGGAAACATGTCATACTGGCACAGTCACCATTGTAGCCAAAAAGGACCTTATCTTGCAATCTTTGCTAGGGCAGGCTGAAGAATTTTAAGTTGAACTATGTAGTTAATATTTTAGAGAGCACATTCCAACTTTTTGCATCAATGACAACTACGTGTTATTTTAAGCTCATCTTTGAACTAGAACTTATTTGATCCTGAATATTTGGTGGGATTTTTTAAGCTATCCTCTTGATACACCACTACTAAATGTCTTCCTCACTCATACACACAGTTGCAGTTCAGCCACTGAATTAAAAAAAAAAAATCATCTGTAGTCATGACCATTATGCCTAAACATTTGTCTTTTTAAATGCAGTTATTCCTAAGGTCAGTAAGTGGGTCTTTTTTAAGTAACAGAAAAAGCAGAATTGCTGCTGAAAGTCAGGCCCTGAATTTATAGAGATACATCGAAGTACAGTAACCACAGTGAGTCCAAGTCCATCATCAGTTCCACTCTGTGGGGCAGTAATAGAAAGGAACTTGCTTCTTAAGACCATGTGCAGGTGGGATCACCAGATCACTTCACACAGGCTTACTGAGCAATTATCTCAGCTCAATATATGATTACCACTCAACTCACAGCATCTGTCAGGACATGCATGTTTTTTACAAAGCATGTAACAGACATATATCTGCTTTTGAGCCCACTCTTAATTTCCTTTCCTTGCATAACCACTGCTGCTGCTTTATACTACAAGATCATATTGCTGGAGCTGAATGTAACAAGATTAGCATCAAGATACGATTTGGAAGAATAAAAGAACTTTTCAGATGAAAAACGTCAACGAGCTGATAAATGCGTCCTGACAAACATCTCTGCTATGAAGCTTTGTTTACATGTTTCATTTAATGGACAAATGATTAACCAGTGGTCTGTAACAAAAAACTCTTTTAGTTTGGCTTGCTCCTACTGGCTTTCTAGTAATTTAGGAAAGTGCTCCTAGGCATTCTGCAAGGCTGACGGAAGAACAGACCCATGAGATTTCAGAGATACAAGCAAGTTCCTGGTAGCTGTAAATAAGAAATGTATTATAATGCCTTCACATTAGGTTGTATTTAGAGTTCCAAATATATCCCGCTGTGGGCTGTGTGAGAGATGTGCTCCTGCTGTGCTTCTCCCCAGGGACACCAGGCTTTTCCAAGGTCACGCAGAGCTTTCAGTCTTGCTCTGCAGTGTGTTTTCCTCACCGATGTGCAGTGTCAGCACTCTGTCCACAGCACGGCTCTGCATACACCCGAGGGAGAGGCTTTGCTTCTGCACTGTGCCGTATGGAGTTGAATGCTTTAACACACCCTGGCATGTTGACATACCTCAGTCTTGTCTCTGAGACCATTAGGGTTGATGCCTTGCTCCTGAATGCAAAGATCAAACAGCCATGAATACCAGCTGGGCAATTCTTTTGGAGAGGAGGGTGCTCGGCTCTTGATGAGACTTGAGACAGGTGAATCTGTTGATTGTGGATACACACAAACACTCTTTTTGGGGAGGAAAGGAACTGGATATCTGTGTAGCTGTGGCAGGGCCACTACCACTGAGGTCCATCCAGCAGATGGCTTCCCCAGGATAACTACACTGGTTGATGTGGCTGTGGTGTGAATGCAGGCACAAAAGAGCTGTGTATTGTCACTGTAGCACGTCCACCAAATGTTCTAGGAGTATGTGCCCTATGTGACAGAAGCTGAGAGGGAAGGGACAGCCTTCTCAGATCTTCTCTAACAAGTCTGCCCCTGCTATGGGACTGTCCCTTCCCTCTCAGCATCCGCACCACAGCCACGTCAACCAGTGTTTATGGATCAAAAAGCTGCAGTGGATTTGTGCTTGGTTGAAATTAACCTTTAACCTTTACAAAAGAATTGGGTAAAGGAAGCAAAAGCTTTTTGATCCATAATGTCACTTATTCTGAAATCAATACCTACATTTCCCGGAACTCCTTGGCAATGGTGGCTGGGGATTTCTTGAAATTGAATCTCATCAGCCTCAGTATTTGCTTTTGTTGAATAGTATTACATAGGTGCATCCTGGGACCATGACGTCTGTCTTACTAATGCAAAAGTTAAATCAGATTGATGCTTTTTGAACCAACTTGTGAGACTTTAGCATGACTTTTGCATACAAATGTCTTAAAATACAGGAATTGTTGTTCTTGAAGCTTATGATAGCTGGAACTGCCTGAGATCACCTTAATACTAAGTTTGTGCCCCACTTCTGCAGCAGCACAATGAACTCTGTTGTCTCTGTTACCTAGCAAATGTTGGTTGTTTTTAACAGGTGACATTAGCATCTAAAAATTATTAAAGTTTTAGTAATTATTGTAGATTCAGATGGAAAAGCAAAATTTTGCCCTTGCAAATTTTTCTTTGAAATTATTTATACAATAGCTAATTGCTGGAACTTAATTGAGTAATTAAAAGAAGTGCTGGTGCTGATAACACTACAATTGAATGATTTTTATTATGGCCAAAGTGATTCAGTTTTAAGCACTATTTATTTTCCTGTTGTGAGAACTGCTGGTATGTTTGATGCAGCTGTTGAAACCAGTAGGGGATTGTTAAGGTACAGGATGTGTTTAACGAGTCACCCAGTAAGTTGCTGTTTCCTGCAAGGACTTGATGACAGGAGAAGATTTTTTGTTGCATGGGCTTACACAAGGTATCTGAATTTTTGCAGTGTACTGTCCTACCACTTTGTGAAATGAGCCGCCAGTGAAATGAGTTCTGAGAATTTATGTAATTAAACTGCTGAGAGCTGTAAAACCACTATGTTAAATTACGACATGTACTTATTGTAAAGGAGTATCTGTAAAGTTTCTAGAGTAGAATCTAGCTACAAATTGCCAGTAGTTTTTTAAAATCTTATCAAAGTGGTTTCGTATTTGGAAATTTTCGTAGTTTGGGGTTGATAGGAGCTTCCTTTAAAAAATTATGGGTCTGTCCTCTTTTAATACAACCTCTTCGTTCACATTTATCCACTGGAAGTTAAAACTGTTAAGCAAGATGGGGATCTGAGATTGCTCTTCTTGCTTCTAATGTAGAATGTTTTTGGTATGACTAAACAATAAAGTGTTAGTTTATAATGTGATACATCACAAAGTATTTAAAGCTTTGTCATGATTTGCTTTATATATGAACTGTGACTGATCTTCCACGGTGCAGGTCTCTGACATGGAAAGAAGTGTCGGGGAATGAGGTAGATCTTTCCTGGCCTATGAGTGTGGATCTATAGAGGAAGGCTGAGGATATTACTGGAACCATGAGTACTCAACTGCTTAGCAAGTTGGGGAGAGGAGGATTCCTCATTCCAATACCCTGATATAAACTCATACAAAGCTTATGCAGGTTTTTATACAGGGAGAAGAAATTGACTCATCAGTACCCATAGAGCAACATTTTATTGCCTTTAGGAACTGGCTTTTGCAACCTTTACCTGCCACCAGAGTAATAAATCCCAGGTTTCCAGAAAGTCAGCTCATGGACTAGGACACAATCCAAGATGTGTGTGTGATTCTGAATCTGGCGACTAAATGTTTAACAGAGGTTTTAGAGAAAAGGTGACATGTATGTAGTGAGGCTGCCTTGTTTTTCTTGAGTCACAGAACTGGAATAACAGGATGTTTTTGTCACTGTTCACTGAACTGTTCATTTGCATGTGGAATTTATTTGCATGCCATTGACATTTGGGGGAGTACGCTGGGAAGCGTCTGGGAGGATCTGCCCTCGATGCAGAACAGATCTCTGGCTGCAGTAGGATGGGAACAAAATTAGCTTGGCCTGTGGGAAAAATGGACAAATTAAACTTGGAGTCTCCCAATTGTACACTTTTGTTTGGAAAGATGCAGCAGTGCCACGTAGGTAAGGCGTAGATGTTAGGTATTGGTAGAAAGGAGAATTTAATTGCAAATCACCTTCTGGCCTGCATAGCTACCTTCCATCTTGGGTGTGTCTTGGGGACACACTTTTCTGGTTTATTGAAAGGCTCTGTAGAGTCCGAAGTTCTGTTCCTTATGGTGCCAACCTCATTTGTGATCTTGTATGAAAGAGACTTTTTCAAAGATAGCCTGTGAATGCTTTCTGCGGTTCTGAAATACACCAGCTACACACTTGTCAGCAAAATGTTCCTGTGGTTTAATAAGTACAGGAGCCAGGAAAACTTGTCCAGTGTTTACCAGGACCAAACAGTCTGGTGGAATGAGTAGTCAAGTTAGTGAACTGTGGCTGGAGTGAAGCAAATGTGTGTGGACACTCTGAGAGCTGCTCTTTTGCTTGGGGTGAATGTTAATGACGCTTCCATGTTTCGTGATGGATTCATTCAGACATTAAGTCACTGGAAAAAAAGCTCTCTGAAAAATATGCACATGTTCCTGCTGACTCAAAATCTTGTAATAGCAGCGTGCTTCAAAAAAAAAAAAAAAGTTGTAGTTATTTTGTGATCCTAAAAATCAAATGTTGCCAGAAAATGTCCTGGATTCTGACTGAACACATGGTCATTTCAGCTTGTCCAGGACACTTAGCTTCCCTGTGGCTCAATTAAAGACTAGAAGCTGGGATGTCTGTGAGTGAAGGAGGATGCCCCTGTTGCATATAACCAAAGAGGACTTCGAGCAATTGGTGAAGTTGGACTGGGGAGAGGATATTGGTGTTAAATTACTGTATTTGGTAAATCATTCTTTTTTAAAAAATATTTTTCAAAGATTATAACAGGGTGATGGTAGTGATTTCATTTATTTACTTATTTCTATAATTGCTTTAATTTCTAGATTGGCACTGAAACTTTGTCTAATCTTAATTAGTGGAAGACTGAGCAAACAGAGCAGCACCTTTTGTGACTGTGCCAGGGGTGAATATATTAGGGCGTTTTCAACACAATCAAGCAGTAAAAGTAATTGCTCAGCTTGTGCAGTTGTGATGTGAGTATTCTTGGCAAGGAATAGCCAGTTCTGGGTTTGATGAGCCTGTCTAGGTGATTTTGGTCAACTTTTACTTGATCTTTTTGTGCCTCAGGTACATCTGTTCAAGAGGCTGATCATTTTCCTAGATTTGTTGGTTTGGTTGTTCCGTAAGGATCATACACTCTTCCAGGCAAACCTGCCTCCTTCCTGCTCATTATGTGTATACCAATTGGCCCAGTACGTCCTCGTAAGTGCTGTTGTAATACAGAATTCACTCCTATTTAATAGTTATAAAGAATTCCCATTCGTACGAGCAGGAACTGAGCCTCAATACAACTAGGGAAAAGCTTGATCAGGTGAGGTGAAGGGTGCACCGGCCTCGTGCTAGTGTCACCTAGAGAAGCATTAAGTGTCTGCAGCAGCATGGAGCAGGGCTGGGCATTGTGTAAGCCTCCAGGGTTTGGTTTTTTTTCATGTGAGAAAGCTTCAGATTCAGGATGAGTTCAAGAGGGACAGAGATCTACTGGAGAGAATCCAACAGAGGGCTACGAGGATTAAGGGACTGGAACACCTGCCTTATGAGGAAAGGTTGAGAGACCTGGGGCTTTTTAGTCTGGAGAAGACTGAGAGGGGATCTGATTAATGTGTATAAATATATGAGGACTGGATGTCAAGAGGAAAGGGGCAACCTCTTTTCACTTGTGCCCTGCGATAGGACAAGGGGCAATGGATGCAAGCTAGAGCACAGGAAGCTCAACCTCAACATGAGGAAGAACTTCTTTACCGTAAGGGTTACAGAGCACTGGAACAAGCTCCCCAGAGAGGTTGTGGAGTCTCCTTCAAGACCTGTCTGGATGCGTTCCTGTGTAACCTGCCCTAGATTGGTCCTGCTCTGGCAGGGGGGCTGGACTCGATGATCTCCAGAGGTCCCTTCCAACCCCTAACATTCTATGATTCTATGAGCTTTAAATTCTACGTTGAGTTCAGACACCTGGAATGTTTTATTTACATTGCATGTAGTAGCTGTA
The DNA here is from genome assembly GCF_013368605.1 of Nyctibius grandis. Lineage (NCBI taxonomy): Eukaryota > Metazoa > Chordata > Aves > Nyctibiiformes > Nyctibiidae > Nyctibius > Nyctibius grandis. The sequence goes on from NC_090666.1 coordinate 7,875,100, forward strand.
CAATGAGGGTTTAAGAGAGTTCAATTTAGGGTGGGAGTGGGAGAGGAAGAAATAAATCTGTTGAAAAATTCCTCTCCATTTCTACAAAGATGCTGGCCACATGACCAATGGCTGGCATTTCCTATATAGCAAATACTTGCATATATGCTTACCTGTGATCAACCCTCCCTACTAAGCTGCTCTCTGCTGAGAAATGCATAGCAATATGCTTAAGCAAGGAACTGATAAATCCATCACAAAATAGTGGCTTGCCATTTTCTTCCTGCAATTTTTTTTTAACATGTAGGTGTGTTCTTTATATGCAGGAATACGTAAGCTTACATGCTATTTTAAGTATGTGGACAATACACACCAGCTTACAAATCAATTCAAACTTAAGTGCTTAGGTAGTGTCAAGCTTGAAGGGTAATTTGCAGCAGAAGCTGCTGCTAGCTGAACGCCGACAGGAACATTAGTTTCCACTTTTTCCTTCAGTGCGTACTAAGAGGAACATGGATCCCTCAAGCCTGACATTACATAAGATTGTTATTAGGGTGTGGATTCCAAATTTTGTGCCTTTTGGGGTTCTATTCTTTTAGATTTAAGCATATAAAGGCAGACCTTGGAAAGGTCCAATCGGTGCTGCTTTACATCAGCTAAGGATCTGGTTCAGGGGACACGTCAGCATCCTAACTTGTACAGATCCCACTATGGAACAGTTATCGTCAGTTCCTGTATTCCTGTGGCGACTAACTTTGATTTTCACAGTGCACTGTAACTGAAATGTAGTTTACAGTTAACCCCAAGTTCACTTCTGAAAAACTGTTTTCACAGGGGAGTTTACTTAGGTTTGAAAGATATACAGATGCTTAGAAATGGTAGGTAAATCCCTTATTGCATTTGAAAATCCCATTTAGTGGTTACTCCCTGTTGACTTCCATGGGAATTGAGCTTGTTTGTGTTTTTGAAAAATCCCATGAGTACTTATATGCGTCTTTATCTACTTAAAGTTCTGGCTGTTGACAGTTCTGAAAGCATCGTGTGATGGCTAGCAAACTGGAGAGTTGATTTGTGTTCCTGTCCTGGATTTCAGTGATTGCTAACATGGTCCCATCTACAGGATGTAACTTACTCTCTCTTGTTTAGCATGAAGATTACCTTCTGGCAAATGCCAATTGATCGATTTGTTATTTATTTTGCATTTATGATATTTCTTTCTCTGTGTTTTAAGATGTGTCAGTTGCATGGGACAGAGAGGATTTCTGCGCCTGAAAGTTAAAGGCATACCACAGAAAAGTGTTTACATAGGCAGTTCCCATTGCATGGGGCAAATTTTCACAAAACCAGAGTCTGACCTTTAGAGCTGACAGCACTGTATTTAATGTGCTTGTAATTTATTTGAAGGCTTCACTGATTTTTATTTTAGTTTTTAATATCTGACACATTCCCTTTACTAAGGGATTCTGCCAAAAGCAATCCAGATCACAACTGAAAAGGAGAAGATGCAGAGAGTCAAATGCCTCACTCCCTATTCACTGTTCATAGAAAATCTGTATGAATGAGGATGTCAGATATCTGCCTAGGCTGAGAGGTTGGTGATTTTTAGAAAGTGTATCAGCCAACTTGCACATGTGAAAAGTGTCTCTCTTCTAAAGGTCAAGTAAATAACTAGAAATTCAGGGTGAATTTTTACCTTATGAAGTGTTAGTATTGAAGAAACTGACAGATCATGAAAGTCATCCAGCAAAACTAAGTTAGATCTGAGTAATTTATGAAGTTACAGAGTCATTCTTTCATTGAGTGCTGGCAAGAAGCAGTAGGCATGGCTGTTTTTCTTGCTGCAATGATACTCTGCAAGAATAGGCAGCCAAGACAGGACAGACTGACACTGGCTGCTTGGCAAAAGACCTCAGATGGGTTTTAGCCCTCTGGATAAAGTTTGCTTACTGCAGTTCCAGACCAGAACTGCTTTGAGACAGCAAAGCTTCAATAGGAAACAGAAAGTCACAAACACTGCAAATAGAGAGGAAGACGTCACCTGATCTCCTTTCTGACAGGGCAAGTTCAAAGGCCTTGGAGCAAACAGAAGAGTTTTTGTGTCAGTGCTGGGTCTTACCAAATGTCCATCCAGCCTATTATTCTTTTTGGCCTTTTGGCTAAGATTGTCATGTCTGTTCTTGTCTGTTTAATATCTGACAGGTCTTTGCTGTAAGGACGTGTTATTAAATAGCTCTCTGGAGCTGGGCTATGGCCTGTGGGCTTGCTCTGTCTTCCCCCTGCACTGAAACCCGTCAGTGACCCTCACAGTAGAGTACAGTGGGAGAACAAAGCGAACGAGGCAGGGAAAACACTGCTTCCCTGTATATTTTCCCATCTTCCAGCAGTTTGCAGCCTAGGGATTTCCTAAACCAATAGTGTTATCCTTGTGGTAAGCTTGTGATGGAATCTAATAGGCATCTTAAAAGACTCTTCATCTCTGAGAAGCCAGGGATATGTGTGGTAGTTGAGAAGGATATCTTTTGCTGGCCTTCTCCCTGGACTTCAGTGGATTGCTGAGCTGCAGTGCGCAGGTACGGCTGGGTTTTAGAGGCTGACAGGAGCAAGCCTGAAGGTGAATTGTACGAAGTGTCTGTCAGAGACTGCCGAGGACCAGAACCGTCTGTGGGAGCTGCCTCTAAAACAAAGACTGACCTGCTGGGTGGTGCTGTGAAGACTGCGGTCACTAGGATTGTTTGCAGCAGAGCTGCTAGTTTATAAACCTACACGTGGCACTGGGCAAGAAGTGAGCCAGTGGTACACGAGGCAGGGGGAGCATGTGGGGACTTACGCTGTAGGCAAGCCAGAAGGCAGAAACCAGAGGCTGGAGTGCCTGTTACCTGGATAGAAAACTTAAAAATGTGGCAGAGCCAATGGAGCATGTGGCAGAGCCACGTCATGCAGCACTGCTGACTGAAATGAGAGAGTTATTTGGCTTCAGAGATGAGTAAGACTGTATGAATACAAAAAATTCAGAGATGAGTAAGACTGTATGAATACAAAAAATAGTGCTGGAAATGGAATTTCTGCCAAATTCAAAAATAGCAACTGTGAGTGACAGTTGTTAGCAGATGTCGCGTTTCTGTTTATTTACTTGTTTTCTGGAATGTTTATAGGTTTCATTTTCATCTTTATTTTGTATGTTAGTCTTTCAAATTTTCTCATGTGAGGTGCAGAGAATTTGCATACCAGCTCTTTAACATGGCAACATTGAGGCATCTGGGTGAGATTATATATGACATGGAAAATTCTGGGTATGTTTATTGCTGCTGTGGATCTTGTTTGTTTACAGAGTGAAATGTTATTTAATAACTCAGGTGATAAGTGGAATAACCAGTCTGCCCTCTCTGGGCTAGTGTGGACCAGTATCACCCACCTAGCTTCTTTGCAGAGCCTGCTGGTAAAATTAACATCCCTCCAAAAACTAAGTAGCTCTCAGACAAGAAGTCTGGGCCCTAGCAAGGCGATGGCAAAACCATTCCCCTCCCCTGGAAGATAAGAGCAAGGACTTACAACTGAAACATGCAGCTGAGCCACAGCAGCGCGGTGCTCTGGAGCCGTCCCACAAGCTGGTGTCTGCAGTGCAATTGCCAGAACCGTGGGTCTCCCCACTGATTCTCCACACTTGCAAGGAAAGCATGAAGGGAAGAGGAAGAGCTGTATAGTTTTGCTTCCAAGATAGTCCTTTCACTCATGGCTGTTGACACCATTCTTGGTCCAATGAACACTGCAGAAATCCATGCTAGCAGCTGTTTTCCCTATCAAAGCATTTTCCTTGGATGAGAGTGTCAGCTGGCTAAAAACTGACTCCAACCATTTGACTTTCCATGGTGAAGGTGGGGGTGTTACTTTTATCACCAATAAAATATAAGAACCTTTGGATGTGGTATTACCTGGCTTACTTACACATCCCGGTAAAATTTCCAACAGCTTTTTTTGTGACTGTCAGCTTAATTTAAATCTCCTAATTTTTCTGTGGAGGGAAATGAGCAATACAAGCTGAAGGGTGGATTTTCAATGTGCTTGTTCCGCAAAAGGGCATATACTTTGTGTGCTGAGCTGGGGGGAGATGGAACGGGATGGGACAGGATGGGACACAAGCTTACTTCTCTGTAGTTTCAAAGGAAATGTGAAAATTTGTTCTCAATTGATGTGCAACTTCCTTGTGTAGGCAGGTAGACCGTTGGCAAGGACCTAGTGTCCTTCTCCACTTCAGGAGTCTTGAGAATTTTACTCGTTGACTCTCTGGTTTCGTTCCATTTTAGAAATATATGGAAGAGGTGGGGGGGGGGGAAAGTTCAACAGCCTACTTCAAGAAAACAGAAAGGTGAACTGGAGAGGACAGTATTCTGGGAGGCCAGAGACATAGGTCCTATCCCTGTATCTGTCATTTGATGCCTTACTGAAGGCAAATCACTTTAGGTCTCTCATGTTTTCTTCTCATGCTTTTTTCTCCTTGCCTGCTGAGCCTTTGGAAGTACAGAACCTAACACAACAAAAACTAGAGGCCTGGCTGGGGCTGCCATTATTGGTAGTCGTGATAACAGTGTCTCTGCAGTGTTTCAGCTGTGTAACATCTGCCGTTCCTTACCCCTTCCTATTTGGCAGTGGCAGCTTGGTTTTCTTACATGTATTATCTGATCAAAAAAGTAAATTTCAGTGATCTGGAAAGTTCTACAATAGTGAACACTTTGGCCAGCATCCTGGATTCAGATAACTCTGTTTAGCCTTCCCATGCTAGTTAAACTGTCCTCAGGCTTGACCTGTCATTCACATGCTTTTTGACATCCTGGTTCTTTCCTGGATAAAAGGTGTTACAAAGATCTCCTGGATACAAAGGTGTTACTGAATGTATGCCCCGATAACCTCTCTATTAGAAGTCCTACCATGTGTTTGATGTTGCTGTGGAGTATATGGAGAACAAGTGGTATGCTAGAAGATGGGTAATCTTCCTGAAGCCTCTTTATGAAAAAATAATAAAGTACTTAATAATGCTTCTTCCTTTTGGTGGGCTTTGAGACAAAATGGTGGAATTAACATTTGGTAGATATGTTCTTCCGTCTTCACGGGTGAAATTGTAACTCCAGGCAAGACAGCAGAAGATCTGTCAAAGACTTAACCGAGAAAAGAGCTCACTTTCTGATCTAAATCATGTTGCAAAAAAGAAATTTGGATTTGAGGCTGGAAGCCACTGTCTGCAGCTATTGCTTATTCTGCTTATTCAGTGCTCTAACATCTTGCAAAGACTGGAAGATAGTTACATGTTTAAGATACAGGTACTCAAAAGCCTGTCTTCAGTTCAGTGCTGGCATCCTCTCAGCCATAGGCAGGGGTGCCATTGCCTAGCACTGTCTGCACGTGCCTGCAGAACGGCATCTTCTGTCTGTGCTGTCAGACTGCTCTGCTTTAGTTGGCTCTGACAGTTTCAGGGGCCTCCAGTGACTTACCTCAGAGATGGACTTTGTCCAGGGATTCAGCCTTAATTTGAATTTACCACCTCCACTCCCAGAAGCTAGGCTCTGAGATTATTTTAGGAGCATATATGTGTGATAATTCTTGTGTGTTTGCCTCAGCAGGGTCTGATAGACTGCTGTGCTCTTTTCTTTATTTTCCATCTTTGACATAATGAGTTGTAGACACAATTGCATAAAGCCATCTACTAACTAATTTTTTCCAATAGTGACTTTTTTTTTTCCCCAAAAGGTCACGGACTACACTGCTGCTCACTGTTTACTTAAAGAGAAAGAATGTAGTCACATATGTTCACACATATAAACCATAACTGGTCTGATACTGTACTGTGTGCAATGTTTTTTTTTAAATAACTGAAAACAGACCAGCACACGTAGCTTCAAAAGTTGAATGTACAAGGAAATAGGAGGAGAAAAGCTGAGATTTTTTTTAAAAAATCTTTTACCAAGTATTGTGGGTACTGTAAAGCAAATAAATGGGTAACTTGTTTGAAGTTTCTGCCCAGTCAGGACATGGCTAACTGATAAAATTGAAACCCTGTTGTAAACATTTGGAAAGACAGTTATGCTGACAGGAGATCCCCTGGTACAGTGTAACTGAAACATATGTAGTGCCAATGTTTCTGAACAGGGCAGGAATGGCTTGTAAAATCCTGCTTAGTTAGTGATTTTTGAAGAAAATAGGTCAGAAACTCTTTATGGTCCTCTTGTTAAGAAGTCTTTAGCGCCTTAAGATAACTTCAATACTCAGCTGAATGGGCTTTGTATCTTCCTGCCAGAGGAGGCATGGCTTTCAAATTAGAGTGAATCACACTGGTAAGTGATTTCTGAGGTCCAGTTATGACAGCTCTGTTCCAAAGGCTCAGGAGCACATGGCATTTCCAGCTGTCCAGCTCTCAATCCAGGACTGTCGAGTAATTCGACTAGTGTGGTTCCAGGGACGTGGCAGAAGCTTCTTTTCTGTAAAAATTTGCTAGAGTGATTGCTGCAGCTTTTAGTTTAAATTGCAGGACATGAGAGGGACTATGCAGAAAAATATCAGGTTATGGATAAGACACTGAGCAGAGATGTGGAGGAAAATAAGCCATGAAACATTGTAAAGGAGTAATATGGACTAAACGTGGGAAGTAACATGGGAAGAAAATAGCCCGTCATGATCTTTGCCTACGTTCAACAAAAATTCGGTGTTGATTTATCAGAGCCTGACCTGCATCCCAACCGTGGTTTACTCCATGCATTATGTAACGCTCAGGGGACATAAACCATGCAACCCCAGGATCCACGTGGTTCTTGTGAAAGCTTCTGAAATGTCTGGTTCCTCTCCTGGTAATTCACAAATGGTCTGCACATGCAGACCTTGCTGCTTACATCATAGTATTGTCGTGTGAACTCTTCTTGTTTTGCTTTCAAAAATACACGGTTTCATCTTTAAGAATAAGGAATGAGGGTTACAGGAGCAAATAGGAGATCTAGTACAGGTCAGTAATTAATTTTCTATTTTTGTTTTTCCAAGGCTTATAAAAGATATACGTGTGTTGAGATATGCTAAGTACATGGATGTTGTTGCAAGTGTATATACAGCATATCAGTGACCATAGAAGTACACAAAAAGTTATCTGTACGCAGTTGAGAATGCACTTCATTAGGACCGTGTACCCTGGCATTAATATGCATTTCCTGCTAAATGTTTATCTTGTTGTATCTGTATTTACTTAGATGGCTTAGTGTGTGCTTTGGAGCTATGGGGCTCATTTTCAGTTGTTTCCCTGACCAAGTATTATGTGGTAAACAGGCAAACTAGCTCATTAATGAAATGCACTAAAGAGAAATTAACACATTGATGTCCTCTGAGTACTCATCTTCCTCTGGATTGAAGGGCTGTGCTGTTCATAGGGAAATGACATATAAGGACAGCAGATGATGAGTTAAAATCCAGTTGGAGTAACTGATAAGCCTTAAGAATGCTGGCTTTGGTTGACAATGTCATTTAATGATAAGCACAGAGGAGTCTGTTGTTGCACTGGAAAATATGCAAAGAAGATTGCTAGGTGATGTGCAGTCTTTCCTCCGTGGGGTAGCTGTGAACAAACTGAACTAAGACTATCTTTGCTGCTTCTGAAGACTTGAGAACAGGATGTGTAACTAGCATAGGATTCTTAAAAATAGCAGAGAAGAATGTGTCCTTCAGATAACCCTCAAAACTTGCTGAAGGACAAAGGGTCCTTTTACATACCAAGTCCCAAAGTATTGAATTCCAAGGAGAGCAGGTCTCTACCATAGCTGCTGCTGCAGGTCTGTGCTGTAGGACTCTGTAAGATACTTGGTTATTTGTCCTTCTCCTTCTGATTTATGCACTATGCTTTCCACTTGTGTGTTTATTTTAAGTTGCCCATCACACAGAATTCCTTGTGACTAAGTAAAATAGGTTGAGGCTCCTTCAGAGCTCTTGGCTATCTCTCTGGCCATAAGGGAATTCATTGAAAAATAAGGCCGATCAAGCCTGAACGATTCTTTCTCTGACCCCAAGACTTTTCTTCTCCTCTGGATGCTGTGCTTGGGAGAAATGTTCTTTTGCTGTTTTTTAAGGGATTTCAAGGAGGATTTCAAACCAAATACTCTTCCTATTAAAAAAAAAAAAACAAAACAACACACATGCAAAACACTTTCCTCACTCTGCTGTGAATATTATGGCAGTGAGTGTAGCAAGAAAAATATGTGTCCATTTAGGGAAGTAAAAAAGGAAGGTCAGCAGGAATCCATTTGAGCTTGTAAGAATATAGAAGGAATGTCTGCTTTGAAACTGGAGTAATTGTGCTGACAGAGGGAGGCTGACTTCTTATACCCAACTATAATCATGTGATTGCATTACTCTATAAAATCTCCTTCTCAACTTTATGTAATAGGATGCTGCAAAATCAATCCTTTAGTTTCTGTATGCAGTGTATTTAATGGCATTAAAAATGCAAAAGATTTTGTGTGAAACAGAGAATAACTCTAACTTTAAGTCAGTGGGAAAACTAAACGAAGCTTGCAGTGTCATCCAAAGTCCACTGAATTCAATAGCATGATTTGTATCAGGCCCAGAGTAACTAACTTAAGCTTATAGATGATCAACATTAAGTTCATTTTCTTACTTTCTAATGGAGTAGTAGGTTTTTCCAATAAAGCTGAAAACTGACTTCATTGTTTTACTCACAAGGGGGAAGGAAGAACCTCAGGTTACACATCTATTTCTGTATGTATAATGCTACATAGTCATTTGAAATTACTAAACATTTTCCATAGGAAAAGTGCCATTCACGTGCTTAGAAAGTAAGGCAATTTTAAAGATAAATTATCTACTGTCAAATGTAAAGAAGAAATCCACAAATGTTGTTAGTGAAAAAGAATAAATAGTGGATGAAGAGCACTTCAGAAGCATAACATTCCTATTCCACATCATGAGCTGTAGTTGAAAAAGGCTGTTAAAACAAATCTGATTTCTGTAAATGTAAACTAGCCATCTCATGACACATTTTTAAACTGCAGTTTGTAATCTAATCTGCTACTACTGATGTAGTAGTAATGTAACCAAAGTTACACCATATGTGTATACGTAGTCACTAGATTCGTAGTAGTCTGTGCTACATAATACAATCTGAATGACTGTGAGTTTAGCAACTATGAGGAATCTAGCTTAAAATAGAAGTGCAAGCATTGTTTGATACTGTTTTGGATGTGTGTATCTGTGACCTTTGCAACAGTTTTGCTGGAGGACAGTCAATTGTTCGGCTGCTGTAAATCTACCACATTCCAAAACCGTCAGTGCATCTGCATTCTTTTGCACAAGCTGACACTCTCTCTCAAAGGATATTGTATTCTCTTATTCTAATACTAATAGCAAAAGCGTGTAAATCAATTTATTAAGGGGAGTAGACTCATGAAAGAACTGTTGGATCACATCTTGTAAAATTAACTTTCAGTTTAACTGGAAAAAAATAGATCATTGTTTTCTAAAATGGATACTTAGCAATAGGTTATGATATTCATATTTGGGCAACTGTGAAGGAAGGTGCTGAGAATTGAATTCTCCTACTCATATTAGTGGGATTTCCACATACTCAGCATACTAATCTGCCAGGCCATGCAGAAACATGAGTGCTTAACTTTCAAGAAAACAAGAGCTGGGCCCTTTTAGTCAGTGTAACTCCTTAAGTTCAGTTTAGCTCACTCTCCTCACATCATAGCACAACTGCTCAACATTTCCACTTGCTCAGACTTGAGGCGTGTAGAAAAGCGGTGACAGGAATAAAGAACCTGCATAGGATTCAGTCCATGGAAACAGAGGCGGATTGTCCAGAACGTACATGATGCCAGGAGTGGTGGTGTTTATCAGCAGTCCATCCCTGCACTGGCCTCCACTTGTAAGGTGCAGGTCGGTGGTACGTTTCCTGGCATCTCCCTTGAGTGGGTGGGGATCCTGTGCTACTCGTGTGTTTACGCTATAGAGAGGTCATATGCTTTGCTACGTGCTTTTGCATACTAATGAAATCCATCGATGCAGTGTAGGATCTGGCCAGTAGCATCAGAGCTACAGTTTGGTGATGTTTTACATAGCCATTTGGACTTAGGTGTGACACAAACTTTTACTCATTTCAAGAATAATAAGAAAATACATTTTGCTAATTGAAGAGACTCTGCTTTTTACTTGTGTGTGTGTTCTTCCATCACCCCCTCCTTCTCAGCAGTTTTAATGCCCTGGCATTACACTGTGAATAGCTTCAATCTGTGCTGTGGGAATCGTGGAGCAGCAAGTCATTCGGGTATTGTCTATTCTTGTTCTACCAGCATTAGTCATGGAGTAAAGTCATTTCACATCCATGTGAAATAACACGTATTTTTACAAGAAATATGAAGTGTCTTACGCTACTATAAATTGCAGCCTGTGAACCTGAGTCTGATACCTGAAGCAAGAGCATGGTGGGAATTTGAGAAACAGCGAGCAATGGATAGTTTGTTCTGCAAAGAAAAGTACTCCTGATTCTGTCATCAGAGCAAGAAGCTCTATCTGTATAAGCAGCCCTGAACCCTTTTGAATGGGATTCTGCACTCTTTGCTGTAGTGGAGTGCCAGCAATATTGGGCCTTACAACAGTAAACCTCAGCCAGGTGAAGAGTCCTCTGACTTGCAATTGTTCATGGCTGAAAGTAAGTTGGTGCTATTTTTCCACCTGCACATTACATAAGGTGTTGCAGCAGAGGCAAAACCAACATCCCACAAATTCAAACTGAAGTACTGCAGTACAGTAAAAACTTTGCTGAAAAGGAACAGAAAACATTTGCTATTACTCTGTTTTCTGTTCCAAAATCTCATTACCCAAGAGGACTTGCAGAAAATATCCCACTGAGCTATGGTTAGCCCACCCATTGTGCCCTGGCCTGAGAGCACCAGTGGTTCAGTGAGCAGAGCAGTCAGCTATGAAATGCAAAATTTTCTGTGCAGAGTTTGATTGGTGTTGACGTGCATGCTGTAAAGTAACGCTCTGGTAAGCAGTTCCACCAAAGTGTTTACAAACATTATGGTGTTCTCCTTTCAGCCGGGTATGTAGTGAGTCCATCAGTAGGAGCTGGAGCACGTGGGAGGAGGAAGGGACCCTTTGTGACACAAAGTTGCTGTACCAGAAAATAGAAAGGAATACTGGTTATGAAATGATGTGAGTTGTTTGGATATGAGCGTGGATATGAGCAATGGATATGAGATATGGATTAGCATAATCATTCATATAGTGTCATCTTTTCCATCTATAATAGATGGCAATTATGAAATATTATAATTTTCAGTTATATATATATATATTTATATATAAAATTAATTTGGTTCATGTCGTAAGTACCTCTCCAGGCTTGTCTGCATATTCCATTATAATTCATAGTTTTCTACTAAGATAGCCCCGAACTAATCAGTGCTTTACAAGCTAATCAGCTCATACTGTCACAAGTGGCATAATGGAAGTAATTATGCTTTAATTCACCTTCTAAACAAGGAAGAGAAAAAATCAGATTGAACAAAAAGAGGCTTATCGTGAAATCTTGAATTGATAATCATGATTAATAGAGGATCTTTGGGAGAAGATGTGGTTAGATCTCTTGCCTGTAACCCTTTCACTGGGCATGGTGGAAAAATAAGCACACATACTCCTGTGGTATATTGACCCTGCCGGCACCCAAGAACCTCTTATCTATCTCCAACATCCTCTCCTAATCAAATCTGTTATCACTTCCATGTATTAAAAAAAAAATCTTTTCTCTCTTAGATAATCTCAGTATTAAATATATATGTCGTGGTTTTCTATATATCGCATATGCATTTGAGTGAAAGGACAGACTGTTTCTCTAAAAATGCATAATTAGGACAGTGAGTGAGGATTCCCAGGTCCTGTTCTTCACAGTGTTCTTGATTCACAGTAAACAGATGGACAATAATTGTCTCTATCTAATATTTATATAGAGATCTGCAAGGAAAGATGATATAAGCACAGAATAGTTTTGCTAGAGAAGCTAATGTTTAGTGGGGCTTTATTTTAGAAAAATCGTTCTGTAGTTCAGCTGATAATTCAACAAGACTGAAAGAGAAAACCTCTGTAACCTTGCCAGACAAGCCAGGTGAGAGAGGAACCTTTGAAAGTAAAGGGAAGTAGTAAAAGTTCTACCGTTGTGTCAAAAATGGACAATATAGTGCCTGCTCTGTGTCAGAAATCACAAACCAAATAAGCCTTGTTTCCCTGGAAAGTACATCAATATCAAGCCAGAAGCTCCATTTTATTTAGCACAGGTATGAATTATTTCTAACTTGCTACTTAGAAGGCAGTCACTAATTCAGTTAGAACTTCTGTTGCATTAAAATTGGTGTTTGCGGAATAGATGGATTAGGCTTCACTTGTCTGTTTGCCTTTGCCAATCTGCAGAAATAATGACTGCCCCTTAAAAAGGGGTAAATCAGGATAAGGCCCAGGCACACACAGTCTGTCAGCTCTGCAGTTTAACTTCCTTGGAAATGAAATTGAGATCCAGTGTGCCAGAAGAGAGCAGGGGGTTGCAAATGCAAATGCTTTCCTATTTCTCTGGATGAAGTCTAGTGTAATACTCAGGACTTTTTCCTGTGCCAGGACATTCTGCATGATATTGGATTTTTAAATCTTATTTTTTTTAGAATTTACCTATTCTCTAAACTAAAAGAACAGCGCTATAGTTATCTGATGAGACTGAAATACAGATATTTTAAACCAGTTAAAATAAATATGCTTTTGTATAATATATAGTGTCCTTTGGCAAGGAGTTCCATCAGTTTAAGTCCCAGAGATTAAAAGGATTTAAAAATCATTAAAATGTAGATGGCAAAATCAACTTTTACATAAGCTTTTAAAGATGAGGTTATATACTTCTGAACCCTCCAGCTGGAGGATATGAGAAGCAATCTCACTTTTATCAACTCTCCAGTGAAACCAACAGCTCAGGCAACCAGACTAGAAATGGGAGCGCTTGGTTAGTTCTTCAGGGGTTGGCGATGTACAGTCTGAACGGGCTCTCTAATGCGCTGCAGACCTGAACACCAGCCTCCGTTTGCTGCATTCATCAAGCAGCTGGAGGCTGGCCCAGGGTGACAAATGGATGTGAGCTACATTAGTGGCTTGAAGGCATTTGCTGAAATGAAATCTAAGATGTTGCATCTTTTTCACTTGGATTTCTTTGAAAGTAGAGAAAAATGGTGAAACAGATGCATTGCTTCTCAGCCTCCTACCATTTACAGGGTTTATTAGTATGTGATACCTTTTTACCCCCTTCTTTAAATCTTCCACTCTGGCTTGCTTTGTTCCCCTTTTTGTTGCCAAATATTTACCTGTTTAAAGAATAAACACTGTGTTTCCTCCTTCTCGGCACTAAATAAAGCATCCCTAATGGCTCTGGACCACGTCATGGTATAAATGTTATTCTTCCAATTGGGTCATGGTAAAGAACTTTATTGCTATTACTTCAAGGATGTGAGCTGAGTTGATGAGATATTTTATTGGTCTTTCTGTATTTGTAATTTCCTTCTACATGGGTGATATTTTCATTGCTTTTCTGGAGAATGAAATAAATGAACAAACCAAATTATTCTCTAGTTATTATGTTTTAGGGTTTTATAATAGGCATGTATGTAGGTAAAGTGATCCTAAAACTTTGCAGTATTGGATGTTGAAGGATTCTTGAACCGAGTGAAGAAAATCCAGGCAGGTTCTGTTCTGCCTGTAGTAGTGGTTGCAAGTCTGAGTAGTTGGAGCAAATGCAAACACTGCAGTCAGATTTTTTTTCTTTTTTTTTAAATTATTTTTTTAACGCCAGGTAGGCTCTGTTAAAGCACAGTACTAAATAAATTGCCTCACCTTCTAACCAGCATCTGATGCCAGCAGCCAAGCACCCAGACAGCTGCTTGCTCACTCCCCTCACCAGCTCCTCACAGTGGGGAGAAAATAGGAAGAACAAAATCCAGAAAACTCTTGAGTTTGATTAAAAACAGTTTAATAGGTGAAGAAAAGAGAAGGGGAAAAAACAAGTGAAGCAGAGGAGATGGCACACCACCTCCCACACGTAGCCTGATGCCCAGCCAGTCTCCAAACAGCCACCTTGACACAAAACCCCCATCTTTTTTCTTCCTCTACCCCAGTTTTTATTGCTGAGCATGATGATACATGGTATGGAATATCTCTTTGGCCAGTCTGGGCCAGCTGTCCCAGTTGTGTCCCCTCCCAGCCCGCTGGCTGTGGGGGTGTAGTGGGACACAGAGAAGGCCTTGACGCTGTGCAAGCACAGCTCAGCAATAGCCAAAACAGTGGTGTGTTATCAGCACTGTTGTAGCTGCAGATCCAAACACAGCACCCTGTGGGCTGCTGTGAAGAAAGTTAACTCCATCCCAGCCAGACCCAGCACAACCCCAAATCATACGACTTTTTTTTTAGTTTACCTTTGCATATCCCAGTTTACAAATTCCAATTTTCCTTTTTCTTTGGGATCATTTTCTCGCTGTAGAGACATCGAATACTCAGTTTTCCTCAGCTGATTACCATGTTTCATTGCTGCTGCGACTCCTTGGCCTATTCTCTTGTTATGTTATTTCTGTAGTCTTCCACTAGCACACTGAGGTCCATATCTTCCTATGTTACCAGCAAAATCTATTTTCCTTAGCCTGGCTTTCTTCTTGGTACATGTGGTAGCTTTTCACAGGTTCTTCAAAACTATTCATTTAGGGCCAGTAGAAAAAGTTACTAGCCCTCTTTGGTTTTTTTTCAGTCCCCAAATATCTTTTAAATCTTTCTCTTTTATGATTCCGTATCTATCCAGTTTCTCCAAATGATCTCTGTTAGGACAGACATCTGCCCATGTCTTGGCAGATCATGGACTTGCAGGCACAGAGAACATGCTCACTCTATGCCAGTTGTCAAAATCCTTATTACGAGATTCTGGAGCAATGCTGCATCCCCATTACAGTTTACTACCAGGCAAGGTGTGTCAGTTTTTTAATCAAATTGTCGTGTATAATGTCTAGCTCTAGACTTTGTGTCACTGCATGTTTGCACATCCTCTGTATTCTTCTTGAGGCATTTGTGAGCAACTTACTTTTGCCTTTACTGTCATATTTACCCATGACTGGAACCCACTTAATTCCTTCAGTTTCTCAATGTTTTTATTAAAATCGACAGCCCACATCCATCGTCATCGTTGCACAGCAATTCTTTCAGGCTACTGGTTTGAGCAGCTGGATACCAATTTCACTCCCTAATTCATGGTGCTAAGGAGCCTCTGTAACCCTTATTTGCCTGTGGGAACAACCCCAACCTTGCATTGACCCACTCATACTTATTACTCTGCCAAGGTCTCCTTGCCCAACTTCAGATGTTCCTCATGGCCCTGGAACAGATGACTGATTCCTTCTTCTCAGGTCAGTTACAATCTGCCCTACAGCTTTTTCTGCCTTTCTTTTCATATCTTTAGGTTAAAAACATTTACTATCACAGAATCACAGAATGTTAGGGATTGGAAGGGACCTCGAAAGATCATCTAGTCCAATCCCCCTGCCGGAGCAGGATTGCCTAGACCATATCACACAGGAACGCGTGCAGGCGGGTTTTGAATGTCTCCAGAGAAGGAGACTCCACAACCTCTCTGGGCAGCCTGTTCCAGTGTTCAGTCACCCTTACAGTAAAGAAGTTTTTCCTCAAATTTAAGTGGAACCTCCTGTGCTCCAGCTTGCACCCATTGCCCCTTGTCCTGTCAAGGGATGTCACTGAGAAGAGCCTGGCTCCATCCTCTTGACACTTGCCCTTTACATATTTATAAACATTAATGAGGTCACCCCTCAGTCTCCTCTTCTCTAAGCTAAAGAGACCCAGCTCCCTCAGCCTCTCCTCATAAGGGAGATGTTCCACTCCCTTAATCATCTTCGTGGCTCTGCGCTGGACTCTCTCTAGCAGTTCCCTGTCCTTCTTGAACTGAGGGGCCCAGAACTGGACACAATACTCCAGATGCGGCCTCACCAGGGCAGAGTAGAGGGGGAGGAGAACCTCTCTCGACCTGCTGACCACACCCCTTCTAATACACCCCAGGATGCCATTGGCCTTCTTGGCCACAAGGGCACCTTGCTGGCTCATGGTCATCCTGTTGTCCACTAGGACCCCCAGGTCCCTTTCCCCTACGCTGGTCTCCAACAGGTCTGCCCCCAACTTGTACTGGTACATGGGGTTGTTCTTGCCCAGATGCAGGACTCTACACTATGTTATGTTCTGCTTTCACATGGGGTGAAATTAGTCATTGCCCCTTTCCACCTGCATTAGCTGAAAGATACTACAAATACGTGTTGGATCTGCAGAAAGGAAATCTTCTGATCTCTTTTCCTTTCCTTGGCATCCGAGGCTCAGGACTTTTGAGCTACTCCCTAGACTTCTCTCTGAGGAGAAAACATTTATATTTGTTCCAAATTTCATCACCTTTATGAGAAAATGAAACATTCCAGTAACTGTAAAATGTTTAAAATTCGCAGCTGCTAGTGATACTATGTGTGGGGTTTGTATATTGTCTTAAATGTGGAAGGTGCATTACAGAATAGACATCAATAAAGTTCCTGCGCCAAATGTAATTGGAAAAAATACTGCAGGACAAGACGGGTCGTTGTGGAGGGATCGTGAATCTTCTGGCAGTGGTGAGACTGTTGACTGACAAGTTAATATAAATATATTGAACTGCAACATATTCTTTTTTCATTGATTTAATGTTGTGGTGCTGTTTCTATATGTACCTTTTTGGGTATTCATATATAAAGTAGGTCACCTGTTTTCGTGAGAACTGTGCAAAGAACCTGAGCCTGGGGAAGCTGGGATAATCGTGAAAGCTAAGAAAATACAGCTTATGAGATAAAGTGAGGGAAATGGAGTTTTTAGTCTAAAAAAGAAAAAAGTAAGCAAAGATAAAAATGAAAATACAAAAATTGTTCTAAGAACAACAGTGATAAGTTGTCCTTCCACTGGACATGGGGAAATTAGTTTAATCTACAGCAAGGAAAACAAAAGTTTGATATGAGGAAAGATTTTCTGACTATACAGGCTTTGAAATGCTGGAGTATTCAAAGAGGCTGCGGAACTTCCCTCAGCAACGTTGAATAGACACCTCCAGGAACAGGCTGGATCTGTTCTGGGAATCCGTTCTGCCTCCCTTCTCTTTTCTCGTACTAACGTGACTTTTAATGCTGCAGTATAGGCAAGATTATTCCCATTGTTGCTCTCATGGAGAGCTAATTCTTAATATTATTATTGTTTGAGTAATAACAACAGTATAAAACTACTGGTTTTAAAATTTTCCTAATTTTTTTCTAATTCTGGAACCTCTAGCTTAGGGATGCTTTTTTTTCCCGCCGTTCAGTTGAGTTTTTCCTGAAATGAGTGTTACTATTCACTCTCACAATTTTATTTTGATTTTTGCAATATATTAGATTTTTCTTCAAGTTCCAGCTCCCTGGCAGCATATGATCAGGTGAAATGTTGCTTCTGATTTTTCTGAACAGTAAAAAAATTTATTCATGATGGGACTGTTTGAATCACAGCAAAGACTCGAAAAACCTAAAAGGTAAGCAAATTATTTTTGAAAGTTGTTACGGTTCGAAGACAATCTCATGCTTTTGGGTATGCCTGGATCACAGTTTTTGAGGTAGGCAGTGCTGAGCCTGTCTAGACTGTGCTAAGTTATTTTAATGTATTTTCCCAGTGTTTCAGGAGAGCTGACTGGCACCTACGTGACTTCTTGCTTCAGTTCCTACGCAGCAAACAGGAAATGGCTCTGCTGTGCGAATGGCACGAGTGCCAGCTTTTGTTAAAGCAAACGAAAAGATTGTCAGGACGAGGATTTTTTAAATGGAGAGAACTTTATACTGATCTAAGTTGCTTTCATTGAAATCTCTGGGTAACAGTGAGCTTGCTGAGAGCAGCTCTGTATTTGATTTACATAATTTGACTTTTTAAGTTGTATTGTTTGTTTGCAGCATACTGCCTCTCTAAGGAGCTTTCTCCGTGGATAAATAGCAGCACTGGATTAGAACCACCTCTGCTATATTGAGGTTACATTTTAGGGGGGAGAAAAATAGGAAAATAACATAATTTTTGTATGTATTGCAAATTATTATGGAATATTTCTGCCCTGTATCTGAGGAAAAGCCAAACGTGACACATTTGGCTCTTTCCCTGAAATCTGAGTATGTAATAGTCATAATTTATTTTTTCCTTTAATTCTGTGTGCACATATTTTAGGTTTATATAGAAAAGTATTTCCCCCGTTCATTTATCTCATACTCAGGACAATATTTTTCTGATTCATTTTACTGATAGCTTTAAAAACATGTATTTTCTTGTTTTCAAGAAGCTCTGAATCCCAGACTTCTTTTGGTCTCTCAAACCTGCATTCCAAGAAACAATACAAGAGACAATTATTCAATAATTATTATATTTAGTGTGTTCAGGAAATGGGGATAAAATTCTCCCTTACTAAAGTCAGTTGCCTTCAAAGGGTTTAGATTCAATCTAAGCAGCTGGGTTATTTCCTTTCCTAGGACTGAACAGAAAGTAAGTTTTCCTTGTGAGCTTCATTTACCTCAGGCTGAAATATTATAATGCTTGCATAAAACCTTCTTAAAGTTCTTTTGAAGTCTGCAGAAGTAGAATGAATAAGACCTCCAGAGTCTGTCCTACTGTTTCTCCAGAATATACCTTTGAGTAAAGATGGCTTTTGTAAACACTGAGAACATAATGCAGTTCAGGCTTGCCTTTTTCACATTCTGGCAGCCTCAGCCCGAGACTAAGAAAATCTCCTTCTCCCACTGTCTCTCAAACTTCGATGTTTCAGTTCTGCAAGGGGCTTAGGAGCCTGGCCTTGGTCCAGGCAACTATTTGGACTTTGGGAGTACTGTCACCCATATAAAGTGACACACTCAAGTGTTGTTGGGCATTTCCCTCGGTCAAACCCTGAAAGATTAAGATCTTGATCCTGCTAATTTCCACCATGCCAGAAGAAAGGTGCACAAGCTGCACATTTCTGGAAACTGGGAAAGTTTAGTGAAGAAGCCACACTGGGCGCTTTCTCTCTTGTCACATTCTTTCTTAAGCGTGAGTTAGGGACTGTGATTGAGAGATGACACACTGAGGTCAGACCTGTGCTCTGACCCTGTACCACTGACCTTAAGAAGTTGAAGTGCTCTTTTCTGGCTGAAATGTCACTTCCTCAGCTGACAGGAGGTGAGTTTCTTCATCTTTACTTTCTAGAAACGAGCATGCTTTACTTTACCAAGCAAATAACATCTGAAAACCACGAGACTGACAAACATGCCTTTAGTCCTGGTGTTGCAAACTGCCAGGTTGCCAGGGCACAGAAGGTAAGATCCCGGTGGCACTAACAGCAGTGGGCCCGTTAGTTTTTCTGTAATATTTTCATGGGACCGAGTGTTTCAGATGATAGGTTCAAAATTTTACTGCCCTGTTTATCTCTTAACTCTTCTATTCCAAATAACAAGTAGGAAACAAAATGCTCTAATAAAACATATTTTGTAGGAGATGTGAAATGCTCATATATATTCTTATCAGTATGAAGAAATCTCCCACTGCTCTGAACCACTTGCGAGTATATTCTATGTCAGTACCATATGTCTGATGTGACGGGAAAAGATCTTGACGTCTTAAAAGAAGTTGCTGGTTTATGTACAGTTAATATTCTTAGGATATGTGTTTTTCCAGACCTCATTTCTGGAGTGATCATTCTAATTGTTGCTAAATACAAACAGTCAGAAACTGGCAATAAATAAAACTGTAATGAAAGATTGTTTCAGGAACCCTCACAGAAACTTCTCGGTTCATTCAACTATCAGATGAGCATGTTGGCTAGCAATAAACCACACTTTTAGAGTGACAGTTGAATATCTTTTATTTGGAATGATATTTAATCAGGCAAGAATAAAAGATGTCAGAGAACATTACACTTAATTGATATATCAGTTTATTAATAATGGGTGAAATTTGGAAGTCCTTACTGGGTTTTTGATTCAGTGCTCTACTGTAATGGAAGTTTGCCTGAATAAACATTAAGTAACAACTGATTCTGAACCTCAGAATGTGACCCAGTAATACTTACCACTTTATGTTGTGCTCTAAACTTTCAGAGCTTTTCCGTGGGTCAAATCTTGAACACAAAGGGGCTATTGAAGTGAGCATGATTTGGTCAATTAACCTGTTAAATCTTTGCATGCAAGGCAGTCAGAGGCTCACTGTGGTTTTGGAGAGGGGTTACTCAGATCCCCTTGCAGTATGTTGAGAATCCCATAGAGGCTGTATCCAAGTAGGGGCCTTGTTGGACCCCTGCTCCTCATGGAATAATAAATCACATGGTACTTTTTCAATTGGAAAAACATATTAACACATCTGCTGCTCCAGCTGGAGAGAATAAATTCATAATGGTTTATGATAAATTGCCTGTATTTCTTGTATCCATACCATTTGTGAAATATTTTTTCCCCTCAAGCTGAAACCACAATGACATGTAGAAAGGGTTCTTTATAATGCACCATCCATGCAGACTGGTGGAATATTCAGGACTAATTAAAAGCATAAGTCATGAAAGTTGATTAGAATGCAAACTAGGCCTAATTTCATGCAGGATCCATTAAAGGCAGCCAAGGTTGTAGTAGAGAGACAAAAAGACTGAAGAGCTGCTATATTTAGATTGAAAAAAAATAGTACACTAAAGCCAAGAATCCACAGATGGGAGATGAAGGGTCAAAGCGACAAAAGCAATAGGAATCAGAAACCAAAGGGGGAGATAGTGTTGCTGGATTTCAATCACATTGAAGGCTTCTCTGAGGTGACTCACCAGTGCAAACTAGGCAGGGTTTGGTCAGAGTCTTGCTGAGTGTCAGATTGATCCTGCTTTCATGGAGGCACAAGCACCACATTGCTTTTGCACAGACAGTCCACGTAGTTCTCTCACACCCTGTCTAGCAGGCAAGATAGAGCCAAAGTGCTAGCACTGGGCCCAAGCAAAATCAATTTTGTATGACAGTGGTATTCTTACTGCCCACCTGCAAAGGCCATTTGCAGTTAGTTTGAATTGTCCAGCACGCTGAGTCTTTCTCCAGCACTCCCCCCCTGAACATAGCCTGTGACTGTAGCTGCTGGAGGCCAGTTTCTGTGAAAGCACTAGGGGTAGGGCAGCGATGGGGAAATCACTCACATTGCTCAGTATGGACCTGGACTGATGGTGCCTGGGAAGAGAACTGAGTTTTTCTGCCCATAACAGGTAAAGAGATGTGTACACACATCTTTTGTTTAAATTGTGAGCGGCAGGCCTAAATATTTCTCCTTTAAAAATCAGCATGACATGATTGGGTTTGTTTTTAATAACCCTTTTTGATATCATTCCTGTGTTGTGGTTATTAGCAATTACCATGCTGCTCTTCCCTTCATCCAAAGCTTTCTACGCGCTGATAGCAGCTTCACATATTAATTCCTAGCACCATCCCTGCAGCCAGCTGTGTCATCACAATCGCTCAGCCATTCGACTCACTGTGGTTATTGGTTTGATGGATTACAATCAGGATTTTGATCTCAGAGCAGCTTTACAATAGCAATGAACGCTGAGCATGACAAATGATATCTTCCTGAACCCACATTTCTCTAACTGCCAGCATTTCATCTTACTTGACCACTGTGTAGCTTTCTATCTTGTTAATCACAACACTTTGATAAGGGGATTGTAGCCAATTGTTGGTATCCCTGGAACAAGTACCAGAACTGCATTTTACTGTACCTTTAAGTCCCACCTTAGGTTTTATTCTAAATCTGGTGGTTTTTCCCTTCATAGAGCCATTATAGAAGAAACATGTATAGGCCTGTCCTGTCTTCATCACCCTTTGTTGTCTGGGGCTTTGCTCTTGGAAATGCAGCTGTTCCTTTACAAAATTTAGTTAAAATTAACCACTGCTTCCTAGTCTGTTTCATTACAGCTCAATACTTCTGGGACTTAAGGTTTGATATTGTAGGTAGTGAAGTTTGCAATCCTTAGTTTACAGCTATTCCTTACAGAAACACAAACACACAGCAGGCATTTGGTGAGGTCCCGTTCCTCATCCATTGATGAATACAGTAGACACAGACCTTTTATTTCTCATGGGGAAGATAAAACTTCAGAAATTCTGACACTTAAGTGCTTAAATCAAGAGTCCTGGAGATCTTACAGGTGGCAAGGGTGAACCCTTTAAATACTGAAGCAAGATCTATACAGTAGAAAATAACAATGCAGTTCTCCCATTGTTCTCTGTGGACATTACCTATCATTTTGAGAGCTCCGTTAGGCATGCCTCCTCTTCTTCAACTTTCTGTTTTTAACGAAAGAATAGATTATGTGGATTTGAACAGCAAAGTTGCCAGACTTCCTCAGGTAAGTGCAGACTTACTCTCCATTTAGAAAGTTATTTGCACTTGTGCTTGGTATTTATAGTCTAATTTCATGAGATGTAGGGGACAGAAGAGAGGAGAGTGCTTTGAAATCCAGCTCAGCAGCTACAGTATTTATTTGTCCGGATGGTATATTCTCTTCTGTGGCTCTTGAAGATCTTTTTGAACGGGCTGCCCAGGGAGGTGGTGGAGTCACCATCTCTGGATGTGCTTAAGAAAACACATGGACATGGCACTTAGTGCCATGGTCCAGTTGACATGGTGGTGTCAAGGCAATGGTTGGACTCGATGATCCCAGAGGTCTCTTCCAACCCGATTGATTCTGTGATTCTGTGACAAGTGAAGTTCACGAAGATGGTCCATTATTTTTTTTCTGTAGGTTAATTTAGACTTTTCAGTTGTGGAGCTATACCATTCAGCTCCTGGTTTGTAGGGATTAAGGTAAAGTTTCTGAACTGTGCCTGCAAAACAATGTCAGCTGTAACACTTATTACTGCTGCAGCTAGTAAGTGTTGGATGCAGCATGGGAGCTGTGGGAATGGTGGGGGTCCTTACAGAAATTTTCTGCGATTTTCTTCAACACTGAATATCCAGTTTCAAGTTCAAGTGGAGTCATTTTTGCAACCATAAGCAAGGATGCATACTGAAAAGCAGCTTGTTTAAACATAAAAAACCTGTTCCACTTCAAAGGGTTTATTTAAAGCTGGGAATCAAATGGCATAACTGTTGCAGCCTACAGCTTTGCCCTATCTCCTTCTTGCTTTCTTTCTCTGGCTTTCTCTGTCTGCCTCTGTTCCTGTGGGGAAATTAACTCTTTACTTTGCTGGAGATGAAACACAACTTATGTAGTGTTTGTGACATAATGAGGGGAACAGCTAAGTACTTTGTCATTTTGTAGTCAACTCAGCAGGGTAAACTCAGATGACATGACAAGTTTTACAAGAGGGAGCAGGTTGTTTAGGTAACTGTGTCCTTCAAGACCTACATGAGCAAACTACACTGTTGGGTGGAGAAGACCATCTGGATCTTTCATGGTGTTCACACACATACACACTCTGAACTTGTTCTCCAGGAGAGTAAGACCTGCTGCATTCTGCTTCCTGTTTTCTCATCCTTCCCTTCCAATTGTTTTCCAGCCTGTTTGTGTCAGAGTCCCACTACACTGAGCCTTGCTCTCCTGACTTCTCTACCTCCTCCTTGATACTACTTGTATCAGTAGTTTTACTCATGCAGCTTTGGTGAATGGGATTGATGGAGGAATTGTTTAATGTGAGAGGGTCTCCTTAATTATTTGACCTGTGTAGAGCCAGGTAAGAGCCTGAACCAGCTAGGAAGTGGTCAACCCCCTTACGTTATTTGTCTGTAGCATTCTCTCCCTCTGCTCTTCATTCTTTAGCCATGGACAGTGTGCAAAGTGTCAGAATAAATCAGAAAATGCAATTCTGATGCCTTAGCAGCCTCCTCCTGCACCAGTTGTCATGTTCATATTTATAATATATTGGATATGCAGATCAGAAGTATAATGATGGGTGGCATGTTACATGTTCTTGACTACTCCTTTGGTGCACTCCACTTGCTGTTCTACACTATTCCTCATGAACCTGCTTTCACCGTACCACGCTCTTCCTTGTCAGACATACATCCTGTAGTCAGCAGCAACGTGCTGATCCCTGTGCTTGTCTGTGAGCAACAAAAGAAGATGCAGGTAGTTTTTTGGCACATTTTACCCCAGAAAATGCTTGTTCTGAGTTTTGTTTGAATCTTTTTATGCGTGTTGTACTGCAAACTGCATAATCAGCCTCTTAATGTTCATTTACCCTTACAAAAGGACAGCCTTTTGTTCCACCTTTCCTTTTCATTAAATTTCATATCAGTGTGAGCTTCTAGAAGACGATGCAAAAATCTGGCCTCAAACATTAGTTTCTGTTAAGATTCTGAATTTCGAAGTCAACTGGCACTTCTGCTGAGGGAGGAATGGGGCAGAACAAAATGGTCTTTGCTTTGCTGTCATGGTAATAGCAGTGAAGTGTTGATAAGTAACAGTACACATCTGTGTGCATTAACTCCTTACATATCCTTCAGGGAGAAGTGCACTGGCATAAAATAATGATATCTTTGTCATAACATTTTGAAGCCAGACTAAGGGTTTTAATTAATAAAGAAATATATTCTTGTATAATAAAATGGGTCACAAATAGGACATGTTCATTATGTTCTAGAAGATTTGGGGACTATGACTACAGAACTATTGTCTGAATTCTGTTACATGCAGTAGGGCACTTGTACAAAGGATTACCCCAAAGTTCTGTGTTTTTTTTTTTTTTTCTTTTTTTGTGTGTGTGTATGTATATATTTGTATCAGAAATAGTGTAGCCAGCAGGACTAGGGAAGTGATTGTCCCCCTGTACTCAGCACTGGTGAGGCCGCATCTCGAATACTGTGTTCAGTTTTGGGCCCCTCACTACAAGAAAGACATTGAGGTGCTGGAGAGAGTCCAAAGAAGGGCAATGAAGCTGGTGAAGGGTCTGGAGAACAAGTCTTATGAGGAGCAGCTGAGGGAACTGGCGTTGTTTAGTCTGGAGAAAAGGAGGCTGAGGGGAGACCTTATCGCTCTCTACAACTACCTGAAAGGAGGTTGCAGTGAGGTGGGTGTCAGTCTCTTCTCCCAAGTAACCAGCAGTAGGACAAGAGGAAATGGCCTCACGTTGTGCCAAGGAAGGTTTAGATTGGATATTAGGAAAAATTTCTTCACCGAAAGGGTTGTCAAGCATTGGAACAGGCTGCCCAGGGAAGTGGTGGAGTCACCATCCCTGGAGGTATTTAAAAGACGAGTAGATGTGGTGCTTAGGGACATGGTTTAGTGGTGGCCTTGGCAGTGCTGGGTTAACAGTTGGGCTTGATGATCTTAAGGGTCTTTTCCAACCTAAACGATTCTATGAGATATATATACACCCCTTTTTCAGTTTTTTCTTCATTTCTTTTAATGTCAGCTCGGTCTTTTCTTAGCCCATGAGCTGTCCTTTCTGGTCTTTGGAAGTAGCAAGCTGTGTTTGGGCATTAAATCAAGTAATTGCACCTAGACAAATTTTGTTCTTGTTCTAGCCGGAGTACTGTTCTAAGCAGATTTAATTTTAGGGTAACTTTCAACAGTTGCAATAAGGTAGGGTCCTGCTGGAGGGCTGGGTTCAGCCCTCGGTTCTCACACAGCCTTGCTGTGCAGCCATGGGTGAGGCACTTTCTGAGCCCGGGACTCCCTCCCTGTTAAATCGAGGTGCTGCTTTCATGGTGCACAGAGGCATGGGGACACTTTCCTTGTGCTTCTGAGGAATTTGGATTCTACCATGTTATGCTCCTCTTGAGTCTTTTCAGAGACAAACCAAATCTGTGCTCAGCATCATTCTGAATTAAACCTTATGTTACCTTGGTAATTACTGAATCACGCTCCTGGCATATTTTCTGTTATGATCAATGTACGTATAAAGCGTACTGCTAATTGATCAAACCTTGTTACCCCTTGGTTTTTTGATACCTTTTAGTTTCTTCTGTCAGTATCATCTATTTTGTACTACTTTAACTACTACTTTCACTACTTTACTACCTGCAATTCCCTGTGTGCTATGTAACCACACTAAAGCTGTAATCCTTGCATTTATTGTTTTTTTCCAACTTGATTATATGTTTCTGCCTGTTGGCCAACCCTTTTTTCAAATACTGTCAGACATGTCACTGTATCAACAACAATAACCTCCAACTGCCAAACTCCTGACTCCAGTAGTTAAATCATAATTTAAATGTGCCACTTCTATTATTTACATTACTTCCCAGATAAGTTTTATGTTGAATTCCAGATTTTGAAACCACACTCCAAAGCACTGAATATCTTTGCTCTTCTCTTTTTCCTTCTGGAAAGGATTATCTTGTGCAGATGACTCTTTTTTTTTTTTTTTTTTTTTTTTTGATGTGAAGGGGGCTGGAGTAATGTCCATATGCAAAGCCAGTCCTCGAGTGGAGTCCCTGCTTTGCATCTTTCCTTGTTAAGAACACATTCATTCATTACATCAATGTAAGTGTCAGTTAAACTCCCATACATCTCCAAGATGACGGTGGAATACTTTGCTATCAGATTCAGTGTTTAAGGGAAGTTGTCTTGGTTTGTGCGATTAGTAAATGGTACGGTGCTTTTTACCTCAAGATTGTTGTTTGAATTCACCCTGACTTAGTAGAAGCAGAAAGTAAATTGCCATCTATAAACTCACTCAGCCCCTGTGGAAAAAACTGCAAACTATTGTAAATTATTCTTGTTAGCAGGAAGGAGAAGAGGGCAAGGGCTGAAGTACTATTTTTGTACACCACCTAGGACAGAACTCTTATGTAGAAATTCGAATTGCCACACTTCTTATGGAACTTTTTTTTTTGTCCAGTGGCGTGGGAGAAAGGACTGTAAATAAATAGTTTCTACTATAAATCATCTTGCACTTTAAAACTTGGAAGCAGATCTACATCTTTTAGATGTCAAGTTTTTCATCTGCATCTGTCCTTAGCTCCCACATGAGATTAATCAGGCACTAGGACTGAATCAACTTTGGAGAAGTGGGAGAAGATTTAATAAATAAATGAATTAATTACAAAGTCATGGTGCACAAATTAAAGATTCTCACAGAGTTGCAGCATTTGTATACCATATCTTCAAAGCTGGAGTAGTTTGCTCACTGGACTATGACACAGTACAGAGTTTGCATGTTTTCGAGTTGCAGTGATGCGAAAGAGAAGGGCTTTTTCACTAAATTTTGTTCAGTCAGTGTGTTTGCTTTACCGTCAACACTCTGAGTGGGCTGCACATCTTGTAAAGCCGAAGGGGGAGAAGAGACTTCTGCGTCAAAAGAGCCAGCTCTCACAGCACCTCACTTACTTGAGCCTGAAAAGACTGGGCTGTTGATTATAAAACGGAGACTGCAATGTTCAAAAGCTCTCATCTTGCTTATGAACCCTCAGATTTTCTGCTCACAGTATCGAGTCCAGACAGAGGACAGCAATCTACTAGTGCTACTAGCTAATGGACGTTCCCTGTTCTTTTGTTGCTGGGGTTTTGGTGGTCGACCAAGCCCTTTTGGAACATAAAGCAGTAAGCTGCTGGAGTCAGACAATGGCAGAGTGCCTCTAGGTTACTGGGGGTAGTTTTCCTTACAAGCAAGTGCTGCAGGAAAGTAACGCAAGTAACACTGACTATTCAGGTCATCCCTGCACTGGGGTTTTTCACAGTCTAACTTCAGGCACCTAATTCTGGTGATTTTGGGGCTGAAGGCTCTACAGGATGCCTGTGCTTCCCTGACAACCTAGGCACCGAGGCTGCTGGCTTAGGTACCTGAGTTGGATGCCTAAAGCTAAACAGTGAGACTATCCTTGTTAGCCCAGGGTCTAGTCCAACCACAGAGCAAAAGTCTACCACTGCTGCTAACTAAAAGAAGTACCTGTTCCTTTAGTGCTGAGCACATACCAGCACCCTAAATACACAGTGGAAGTCATCAAAAGATGAGCATTAACACAGCTTCAGCATCCTCAGACATTAAATTAACACAGCTTTGACATCCTGGGACTGCAAGCCACTGTTAGAAACTCTTCTAGCAAACCGCAGTGGTTTTTTGGGGTTGACTGGTGTCACTAAGAGCTTTCTCTGTATCTTTCCCCTCCTGTTTGGATGCCCACGCAGGAGCACAAAGGCTGTGATCTCAAACAATCCCGTGTATAGATATAGAATATTTTTTCTTCCTATGTCTTTCCACCTATTGATGAATTAAGAGCTTGTGCAACAAGAAACACCTAAAATGGGAGGGCCAAAGATATCAAGCCTCATCTGTTCCCACACTATGCTACAGCCCAGAATCTGATGCTGTGCAGGACTCTCTGGAGTCCTGGGAACTGCAGTGAGGAAGAGGAGGACGTTGCTCACCCTGTACGTTGCTTGAGCAAGAATAGGTGCCAAAGTCAGAGTCAGAATCCCAGGACCTGATACATCATGGTGTATTGTTAGCTGTGTTTGTTTTGGGGGCTTTTGGTAATTTTTCTTCTAGGTTTTTGTCTCTCTGTTTAATTATCCTTTTCAGGACTGATTTCCTGACTTAATCTGAATGTGCATAAATCTCCACCATAGATTTATCATCTCTATAGAAAGCGCTTTCAGAGTGGATGTGCAGCTTCCCAGAAAAGGGACAGTGTTGGAAAACGAAGCTTTCAGATTCAACAATAAGCCTACTATTATGCTGATTTTTGCCAAGCTTTCCCTCACTTCTTTCCCATTTACTACAAGAGTGAGCTCAAGGCTTCTTTTTGTTTGTTTTCGAACTTCAGTCATTCCTAAGTGTTTACCACCCTGCTCAAGTCCACTCACTCCAAAATATGAGACACCACAAGATATTGCTGCATTGCTTCTGGAATCAGAAAATGCTCAGGTTCTTTTTTCAACTGCATGTTTCTGTGAAGGTTTTAATCAGCTTGTTTGCCAATCTTTAAAAAAAAAGTAAAAATAAAAATCTGTCTTAGAATATTGTACTTTGACTGTCACAGTGTTTCACATTTGAGGATGTTGTATTTTTAACCAAATGCGAGATCTCAGAGCAGCAGTTGAAATCATCTTTGATATAAATAATCTCATTGCAAAAACAGATTTTTGTTTATATAGTATATAGTCTGCATTTAATCAGATTCAGACCTTGCCTGAGCAAACATAATGGCCATTAACTTATGTATGGATTGTGAATTATCCTTTCTGAATTTGACCTGTAGCTTTGAGAGCCAAAAAAAAGCCGTCTTCCTTGTTTTTTTTGCTTGGGATCACACATGCAAATACAGGGGCTTTCTATTTCTAAAAAATTTTTCAATGTTGAATACAACTTTCTGCTGATAACATGTAGAAACCCAGCCTCTCTAGGTTTTTGGCCCATTGTGACTGTCAGAATTTGTTGTAGTTATCATGAATCTTCTTTTTCTGATTTCCATGTTGATACTCCGTATACTGCTCTTTACGTCTCCACACAGGTCCTTTGAAAGGACCCTCTGTCTTTGCTTGGCAGCTCTCTCCTAAGCTGAGCATGTAAACATCTATCTCCTGAAGACATATCCCTGTTAATCACTTCTGGTGCCTCTCTTTGAACTTCTTTCCCTTAACATTGCAGTTTTTAACTGCAGTTAACAAAAGCAGGATAAAATGTTATTATCAGCCCTTCTCCTGGCTTAAAAGAGCCACGTTGCGGTTATGCCCCAGATTAGCAACTGCTGTACAACATGAGCTATGTAATTTGCTGTTTTCCGTATCTTCACCCTCAGATCTGTTGCCAGACCGCTGTGACTGTACCAGTTTACTTCCAAATTTCTGCGTTGAATCAATTTCCCCCTGTTGCGAGCCAGAAGGAGTTTTGTGCCAGGGGAATTTCAACTGATTTAATTTGTTGCCAATTAACAAACTTTTAATCACTGATTCTGGTATTGAAACCAACAAACAAATACAAACTTAGAGAGACGCACCTCGGCTCCCCTCCAGATGCCTCTCCTCCCTGCTCCATGGTCTCCAGTCCTGTCACTGCACATGGCATCCAGTCCCTTTGGTGAGGAAAGGGGCCTCACTGAATAGCAGGAGGTGAGGCTTTGTAGCTAGTGCATTGGGCAGGACTCAGAAGACCTGGGTCTCATTTCTGCAGCTGGGAAGTTCTCTGCACCATTTCTTTCTGTGCTGCTGTCTCTTATCCTTAAGCCAGGAAAAATGGCAGTGACCAGCTTCAGGTAGTACTGTGAAACTGGTTGCCAAGAAGCAGTCCAAGAGGATGTAGTGTACTCATGTAACTGAAGCTTTGGAGTCTGTCAGTCTTGTGGGAGAGGTAGGTGTTTGAAAAAGCAAGGAGATTGAACAATTACATAAGGATATATCTTATTATCTTTGTGTTCAGTTGGTTCCTGTCCCAATCTGTAGCCCTAAGGAAAGCAATAGTAACTCTAACTGATGAGTATGACATGTCAGTTTTCAAGGTCCTTTTCAAGATGGGTCACCAGCTGCTGGAGCTTCACTATCAACTGGATCTCAGTTTTAAAATCTTTAAAGAAAAGGGGGGTGGTATTTTTAGCCCAGGTCATTGCAGTGGTCTGGTCTGCAGGGAGGCTGCACAAACTGAGAGCAGTAATAGATAACTGCCAAGATGGAGACAGGGAGGTTGCAAGACAGGAAGAAATCATTAAGATTACTCCAGGTGTAACTGCACAATGTAGTATCTCGTAATCTTTGGCATATACACCGAGGTTTGGAAATTCCTTTCTTCTTTTGCAGATGGGAAACTGAGGCCCAGAGAAATTAAATGAGTTGTCTGTGTGGTCACATCAGAAACAGGACCACAATTGTATAGGAAATATTGTGAACTGAGGATTTAATGCAAAATCCGAAGTCAGTACCTGACCAGGCCATCTCACTTCTAATATAGCCCAAAGGTTCTACCTGGGATGTTTAATCGTTGTTGATTATCATTTTACCTTTATCAATGAATAACCTCTACAGAGGAACTGAACACTGCAACATGTGTTGACCATAAGGTTCATACTGCTATTTGGCATAAACAGAAGATGAGACCTAAACTCTGGGCAGCTGGTGTCCTCTTTTTGAAAACGTAGACTCAACAGACAGCCAAATATACTGCAAATCAATGCAGATTTGCACATTTGCTGCAAAAATTAAAAAGCTGAGGGAGTAATGCTAAACTCCTTCAACACTGATGTAGAATCTGTGGCACCTCATCTGGAGATGAGCTTCTAGATGTTGGCCCTTTATTCCCTAGAAAAAAGTTGGCAGATGTTGCATCAGTCTCTGTGTGAAGGGCTCCTGTTTCCTGAAGATTTGTTTGAGGCAGCCATTCATCATCCTCACTGCAGAATATTCATGATCCCTTTTATGTTCCCATTCTGGGGAACTTTCGGTTGCCGTGGATGGCAGTTTCCTTGTGCCAGCTTTTGCATGCACCTGCAGGCTTCCCAAAGCTGTTATTCCTTCTCTATTTGTTTACAACTCAGCCTTAGTACTTAGTGTTTTCCTCACTTGTGTTTAGTACCTGGACAACCCACCCTCAAAACTGTCCAAATATACCATTTCTCACCAACAGTGGTGGATGAGAAAAAAATACACCAAACTAGGAATGAAATAATTTCCATGCGCACAGGGTACAAAAACTTTATTGGAAAATACATTAAAAGTAGACCACTTAATTTTTGTTTAGCTTTTGTAAATAAATTCACAGTTCATCTTAAATAATTAACTTTATGTCACTGCTTTTTAAAAAGTCGAAAGTAAAGATATGGAATGAAGTTGCAGCTCAGGTTTTTCTGCCCACTACACTGTCACAGAAAAACCTAAGCTATTTCTGGCTGTTCTTATTTTTAGATTGTTCTTCATATACCATTTACTGTCATTGAAATTAATGAGAAAATAAAAGGAGTGACCTTTGGCTGAGCACATACAGTTTATGCATGAGCTAAACAGCAGGATCCTTTTTCATTCTTCTTTTTCCCACATTCTTTCTCCCTGCTCTCCCCCATCCAAATATAATTTGTAAAGCCTTTAGAGCCTTCCATTCTATGTGTTTCCGCTGTGTTCCTTTAGATGAGTCTCAGGTCCATGATTCACATCTATTCTCTTGTGCTGGAAGGTCAGCAGCACCCTTGTTTTATGAATATATGAATATAACACTCCATTCTCTTGAACTTTAGAATAATTTCCAAAACTCCCAGGCAAAATTCATACAGCTCAGGGTGCAGATAAATGTCAGGAATACTATAAAGGGCACTCTCAGAATACAAATACAAGTCTGGACATTCAAAGTTAAGTTGTTTAAAATAAACCTGCATTTACTGAAGATCTGAATAGTTTTGAATACATGATTCCAAATGAAATGTTTTGGACCTGTGGCCTCACCATAACATTGAATATCAAATTCATGCCCAGCTTTCTGCAGCAGGTGGATGAGTCCACTCAACAGATACTCGCTCCACGAAACCACTGCAACTGAAGAGTAGAAGCTGCCCAGCAAGGTTCTCTCAGGCACCGCCATCACAGAGAACCGTGTGCTGTCACACCGAGGTGGTTCTCAGCCAGCCCACCTGCCTGCCACGAGGAAACGCTGCCAACTCTGTCTGGCTTGGAGGGCAGGTTGGGTATGTACTCATCATAAATCTCACCTTGAATTATTTTCCATGCTGCAGTTTGGGAATCCTTGGTTGAAAATAGTAAGGACTGAGTGCTGCCTCCAAGCTGGGTTTGAAGGCGTAAGAAGTTATTTTTCTGGCTGAGGGCAGGGAGTTCAAGTAGAGGTGCGTTACGACCAAGGGAGTCTCTTTTGCATTAGCAGGAAAAGAGGTATGCGGCGATTTTGAGAGGAAATGCTATGATTTTCTAGTACTTGTGGCCCACATTGCTCCCCTACCTGAAGGGAGGTTGTAGCGGAGTGGGAGTCGGCCTCTTCTCCCGGGCAACTAGCGACAGGACAAGAGGACAGAGCCTCAAGCTTTGCCAGGGGAGGTTCCGGTTGGACATTAGGAAGCATTTCTTCTCAGAAGGGGTAATTAGACATTGGAACGGGCTGCCCAGGGAGGTGGTGGAGCCACCATCTCTGGATGTGTTTAAGAAAAGACTGGACAGGGCATGGTCTAGTTGACAGAGTGGTGTCAGGGCAATGGTTGGACTCGATGATCCCAGAGGTCTCTTCCAACCAGATTGATTCTGTGTGATAAAAAAAATGAGAACTGATATGTTGTTTGGGTTAAGGGAAATGCTAGTGAGACACCAATAGTGATAGTAAATCCAGATTACGGTTGTTTATGGAAAATTTTCTCTGATTTTTTTGGTTCCGAATGTGGGGTTGTAACTCCACATTCTAGTGTTTAAGTGGATAGTTATTTATTGCTCCTTTAGCTTTGCATTAATGACCCTGACTATGTATTTTCTCTGGAGCTTCGAGGTAGTATTTTAGAGCATTGATTAGTGAAAAACTTGCGGTAAGTTTTTATATTCTGGTTGTTTGCCAAGAGGGTTCACAGACAGGAGGATTCCGTGATTTATGGTGCCTGTTTCATTTCGCTCGGTGGAAGTTCTCGCACAGGTCTTTACCCGAGGGCTGGCGGTGTCACTGCCCGCGCCTCTCCGGCGGGTGTTGGTACGTGCCCGGAGGGGCGCGCAGCGCTGACGAACCCGCCGTAGCGGTGAATCACCGGAACCCGGGGGGCTGCTCTCCGCCCCACCCTAACTCTTCCCCTCCGGCACCCAGGGCCCTGGGGCAGTTCGCTCACCCGCCCCGCTCCCGAGCGGCCCGGGCCCCGCCCCTCGCCCGCCCGTCCCGCCGCGCGCCCGTTGCCGCGCGCCCGTTGCCGCGCGCCCGTTGCCGCGCGCCCGTTGCCGCGCGCCCGTTGCCGCGCGCCCGTTGCCGCGCGCCCGTTGCCGCGCGCCCGTTGCCGCGCGCCCGTTGCCGCGCGCCCGTTGCCGCTGCTGTGGGCGGGGGCCATTGCGGCCGTTACTGAGGCGGGCCCGGGGCGGTGCGCGCGCGTGTAGAGGAGGGGCGCGAGGCGTGTCCCCGCCAGCGGGCGGCGGTGCCACGGCCGAGACCCGCTAACGGCCGCCGCGGTTCACGCCCCGCAGCCTGCTCCCCACGGGCCTCCCTGCGGCCCGGCGGCTACCAGGTAAGGCGCCGCCCTGCCCTGCCCTGCCCTGCCCTGCCCTCGGCGGCACCTGCGCGGGGCGGCGGGCCCGCGGGGGGCGGAGGAGGGCCCGCCGAGAGTTTCCTGCCGAGGGGTGCTGGGGAGGGGGGATGGTTACTGTGGCGCCGGGCGGCGCCTCACCCGCTGCTCTAACGCTTCGGGTCGGGCGGAGGCAGGCGGACCCCTCCTGGCGGCACTGGGACCGCAGCCGGGCCTGGCCCCGGCCCCTCGGACCCCGCCCGGCGTGCGCCGGGACCGGCTCTGCGAGCGCCCCGGAGCCGCTCGCCGCGGCTCGCCCGCTCCCGCCGCTCCGCCAGCCCCCAGGCGCCGCCGGAGCCGAACCGGGGCAGCGCTGCGCTGTGCGAGGCTATTCAGTAACAGCCTCGGCCATAAATGATTAACTGCACCGCCGGGAGCCGGGTCCTTCCCAGCGCAGCCGTTCGGCCCCGGCTGTCCTCGCGGCCGGGCGCGCTGAGCCAGCGGTACGTTTGTTCCTGAACCGCTGCCGTACGTTTTCGCACGGGCTGTGAAACGTTGCTGTGAGGGCTGACCTAACCACCAGGCAGGGACAGAGGCTGCTGTGCCCTAGCTGCTGTTTCTCAACAAATCCACCCGTTTGAGGATTTGTTTTGTTTGCACCGAGATAAGAGACTACTGAGGTGATGGGGTTGTTTTCTGGTGTTTGTTTGTTGGTTGTTTTTTTTTAGCGTTCCTTGTCTTTCTTACTGTGCATAAAAAATTTAAGTAGCTGTGGAATTCGTTGATTACTAGTGGCAGCTGGCAATATTCTTTTATTTTCTATCAGAATGCAATGTTTCCTTTGTTGAGCTGTAAATGAATACTGTAAGCTTCTTCCCCACCCTCAGCCTCATCATCCTGACATGTGAATCACTTGTACTACCAGATTAATTTTCTTTTGGAGAGCTAAGAGGCACCGTGGAAAATCCGTCTGTTTTATTCCAGGTTACATTCCCCTGGATTGATTTGGTTGATTCCAGCTTGAAAATGTGCAAATGCTTTATATACTTCAAGGCAACTAACGATCTTTCGCAGGAGTTCTTTTCTGTTAACTTTTAAATTTAAATTACCAGTGCATGTAAAGCGTCTTTCTTCTGTTTCTTTGAGCTCCTGATGCAGTCATAAAATATCTTTCAAAACTTGATAATTCAAGGAAGGTAAACTAAAAACTTTCTAAATAGAAGGTGGAAAAGACTGCTGCATGCAGAATGTCAAGGTTAACCAGGAGCATATTTGCACTGGCCATGAAAAAAATCTTGGATGGTAACCTGTTGAATGCTACTAACTAGAGTCTTTAAGCTGCTGTGAGCAGGACGGTGCGCCCTTGTCACAATTGTTTCCGTGAATGCAGTCAAACCGTGTAAATGCAGAATGATTTCCAGGTCAGAACAGGTTGAAGAATTTTGTGAGGCGCCATCACAACCTGCTGGAGCTGAATGTTGCTGCTAGGCTGTGAGTGTTCTCCCATTAATTGTGTTATGGGAGTTGAAGGAGTTTGGCTCTTTATGAGAACAGCAGGTTCTGTTAAAGGTAATGAGACACCAATCAAGATAAGGCTTGTCCTGTCAGGTGCTGTATAAACATGTAAGAAGGTAAGGTCACAACTCTGGGAAATCTACTGTGTAAGAAAGTGTTATGATTAAGATGAAGTAAATTAAGTACCCTTCAAAATGTTCTCAGAGTTATCCTTAAGTAACGGGTCTATTTCCACAGTCTTTATGCCTAGGCAGATGCCTGAGAAGGAACATACGCTTGAGAGTTAGTTGCTGTCTTGTGTAATATACAGTAATGAGCCTAAAAATTGAACACAAGTATCTCCAAGTACTTTCTGTGTTGAGGGATGTTTGGTTCTGAATCTAGATCAGTTTTTCTTATCAAGTCTTTCTTGCTCAAAGAAATGGAAATAAGGCTATGTCAGGACACCTTCCTGCCGTTTCCCAAATTTTAAGGAAATGTCTGTCCAGAGCTGAAATCAGTTTGGGCCTATTTTTAAGAGAAAGCACAACAAGATTCCAAGGGCCTGCAGTGTGTTTTATGTTTTCATTGAGTTTTCTTCTAGTGATGGTGGAAGTACCAAAGCTATGCCTGTCAGCAGTTGTAGGCAACCTTTATGTGGTATTAATTTCTCCAGGCTGTTATATTTGTGCTCCTTTTCACCCGCACCTGTTGCCTCTGTTGTCATTCTAGGGACTGTATTTCCTACTATGTTTCCAGGGCCCGTGTCTTAGAGGTCTTTAGATGCTGTTAAGTAATGCCAATCATGCAGAATAAAAAAAAAATCCTCAATCATTTCCTCAAAATAATCTGGTGTGGTGCTTTACACATCCAAAGGAAAGGTCAAACTCCCACTTTTCACTGTGCACCGGAGGATAAAAGTAAAGCTGCGTAACGATTTGGAGCAGGAGACCCAGGGACAGTGAGCCTTTGCACAAAGATCAAGGGAAGAAAAATAACTTATAGTTAACTGTTGATTGTAGTTAACTTGTAGTTAATAGTAAGGATTTTATTGTTCATGTTACCTGGGGAAATACAATCCCATACCCGTGGCTGGTGCTATTGTCTCCTTCATGTTTTTCTGCGCTGTCCTGATCCTTCAGTTTCTCTCTTCTTCCTTCTGCCTTTTCTTCCCTCCTCAGATGCTTCACCAGCTTTCTCTTGCAGTTTTCTCCTTCGTGTACAAAAAGGGACAGTAGTGAAATAGTTAACTTTGATAGCAAAGTGCCTTTATTTTAGACTGGGCACCTTCCCGTGCTAATAGTTGTTTGAAAGCAACACTCTGTACCATTATTATATCAAAGAATTTGGCCCTGAACTTCTCTGAGATTAGCAGGGGGCTAATGTGCAGCTCGAAACCCTTTGCCCTGTTGGTTTCTGAGCACCTTGAGCTTCAAGAAGACAGCGCAGCATTGGTTTGCCTCTCCTTTGCATTTGTAGGATCCTCTTTGCAGTCCTGAGGACTATAAACTCACAGTTTACAGAGTGTGAGATGTTGAGGTGTATAAGTTACCTTGGGGGTATATTTGTCAAGGCAGGACTTTTGCTTCTGATATATATCTGAAAGTAGCATGGTGAGTGATTCCCAGAGCAAAGATTTTGGCCCTGGTAGTGCTGTCTTGTAACATGCCAGAGACCAGCTCCTTGCCTGATGTCATTTGATAGGGCAGTCAGAAGAGCTAAATCCAACTGGTACCTTGACCAATGGCATGTGCAAAATATTATCGCTTGATTTCAGGAGGGCTTGTGGGAGCATGAGGAGTATAGATTCTGGGATGTGGAAAGAGTCTGGAGAGTGAAAACTGATGGTTTTTGACTGTTTAGTTTCACGCTATGTGGGTGGAACAGACGGATGAAGAGGGCAAGTCTGGCAGCTATGATTTTTGTTTCTGAATGGAAGTACAGTAATTCCCTTGTTCTGGATATGGATTAGAAGAAATCTGGTTTTGCTTATTAGCCTCCACTGTCTTTCCTGCTGAAAGATTGTCCATGTGAAGCTTGTTTAGAAACTCTGTAATGAAATCATGTGTGCAAATCTCATTTTGGGTGTGTGTGCATTTGCATGTAAAACCTGAGAACTGAAAATGTGATTGGGGCAGGTGGAGAAGTGAAGTGTTTCTTGCTTTTGACAAGTCATCAGCAGTTCGTAATCAACCCTTTTTTGTGAGAGACTTCAGAAGCAGACTTCAAAATTAGAGAGTCAAATGTTGGTTTCTCAATATAAAAAATGTCTTTTTGTTGAATAGGCCACCATATACTTTATGGGTGATGGCAAATTTGCTCAATTACTAAGGTGATTACTAAGCAGCAGGGATAATTCTTTCACTTATTATCCCATTGCAATTATACTTTTACTAGATCTTGTACCAAAAAAACTTCTGATGATTTTCTGTTCAGACAAGGCAAATAGTGCTGCAGACCCTAATTAGGGTTTTGGAATAAAGTCAAAGCTCTGCATGTGTTGTAAACTTCTCTTGTAAAACAATAATATAGAATGCCTGCCCATCTTTTTGTAATACAAAAGAGACTAATCTAAAAATATGCTCTGCACATACATTGTAGGAAAGGGTTGTGGCATAACATTTTTCAAAGCCTGTTCTTTTCTTGGTTTGCTCTTAACTGAAGCTATACAGTTTCCTCAAAAACCATGAGTTACAAATGAATCTGCAATACTTTGTGACTCCTTGTCCTTTTCCTTCAGACAAAAGGCCCTTTCAATCCATTGTGGAGCAGTCACCAATTTTCATGTGGTTGTTCAGGAAAAGGATAGTGATTGGCCTTCATAATAGGCCTTTCAGTACTCTCTCTAGTGGTTTGCTGACTGAAAAAATATGCCTATGTCTGTGTACCGGGGCCAGTGTTTAAATTACTGATGAATCTAACTTCTTAAGTGTTGAAAAGATAAGAGTTCAAGTGGCAAAGAAGCCTCACCTGTTTGTGAATATGAGTGTGCTGCTGCTCAGAGTTGGGGACAGATTTTGGCCTGTGTAAACTGGTACGGTTTTATTTGATGTTCATTGACTGAAGGTCTGTTCTGTTTCTTTTCTTTAAAAGCACTAACTTAAACCTGGTGTTTCCCTCCTTCTAAGAGGGCTGATGCTGTTTTATGTTCTGAGTGGCATTGAGCAATGTTATCTGTTTGTACTGTGCATGGCCAAGTGGACTGTGAGTATGATTTCTTGGGAGGTGACTATCCTGAAAGTTGTGGATGTGCTTTGATTTAGCATTAAAGAAGCTGCTACCACTGTTGTGTTGACAGCACAGTCTCACTGAGTTGTTATCCTTCTGTGCCGGTAAGGCCAACCCGCCTGGCAGCATTTCAAAATAAACACTTCACATTCAGGGCTGGTAGGCTGGTGTTTGTTGTCCCAACCTTATGCAAAATCCATGTAAGGACTTATGGTGTTTGACTGAATCCTATGTTGAGCAGCACCAAAAGGTAGTGTTTGTGCTATGAGGTGTTTCTGAATGATAGTAGCTCTTCAGGATCATGGTTGATTTTGTTAGAAACCTGTGCAGAGCTTGCCCTGAAGGTTCAGCGCTGGGGTATCTGCCTGAGTACTTTCTGAGGCACGTGGCTTTTATTGCTGCTGATGCATGCTGATAGCTAATGGGGTGCCAGATCAGGACTTGAGGCTTTCTTACTAGTTTAAGTACAGCTGTCAAGAAAGAGTATCTGGGTCTCAGATGACTGTAAGCTCAAGCATGTACTCAAATGGTCATTTCAGACTGAATTTCTTAGTAATATGTAAAACCAGCGTTCAGTATGTGCTGTCCTACACATGTCCAGTTTGTGGCTTCCACTTCTGCACTACACTTAAACTGTCCACTTTTAGTATTTAAATTACAGTGCTGTGTATGGTTCTCTGTGTAAAATTAAATGTGATAAAAGCCTTGCACATGCAGTCTGGGTGTGGTGGTACTTCTGAGTGGGAGTGTATTCAGAGACTGCGGTTTATACTAGCGGTGGAAAAACCTACAAGTCCAAAAATGTCATCGCTGTGGGACTTCTCCTTCTGTGTTGATGGAGGGAATAGCTATCTTGTGCAGTAATACTAGCCTCTGCGGAATTTGATTTAGTGATCTTTAGGACTTGGTCTGAATCAAATGTTGCCTCCTTTTTGTAATTCTGTGTTCCAGTAATAGCTTAGTGCTGGCTAGAAATTGTTTTGAGTTGGCTGGTTTGTTAAGCTGCTGGCATGAAGTTGTGCTTTGGTGTTAGGATCAGAGCTTGTGCTCCTTGCTCTGGAGATGATGAGGAGAGGGATGGTGTGGAGATAGACTGCTTGCACAGCACTCCGGTGGAGAGAGGCTTCCCCATCTGTTCCTGCAGCTCCTGAGGTTTCCCATGTACTGCAGCCACTTTGTTACTAGAGTGAAAGAAGGAAACCTACTTCTCATTAAAATCCTCAAAGAACTTGAGGGTTTTTTCCTCCACAATAGCCAAATTACGTTGTATACAAACACAGTGGAAGCCAGAAAGGATTGGATGATTCATCTGGCCAACAGAGAGGCAGCCAGGTCTGAAACATAAGGAAAGAACAGCAGAAAGGAGTCAAAAGATGAGGTGTACTATCAGATGCACGGAGCTGTAGTGTGGCTAGGGCTAGAGGTGTATCGGCCAACGGTGCCCTGAAGAGGTCTGCAGTGCGAGGTGAGTACAGATGAACTAGAGCAGCTGCTATGGCTGTGTAAGAAGAGTGCCCGGAGGCTTGTTGTAGTGAAGAGAGCAGAAGATGGTGGTTGGAAGGAGCCTTGGTGAGGGAGGAAGGTCAGGGAAGATGCCAGGGTCTGGAAGGAGCTCTGGCAGTCAGAGGGCACAAGGTTTTTGACCATGTCTGTTTAGGTACTCAAGTGGGAATGAAAGCTTGTGAGGGTAAAAGGAGGGGGGGATTACAGGGAATATCTGTTCTGTGTGATGGTAATAGAAGATCAAGGCTTCCCTGGCCCTGATGGGGTTTTCCTCAAGTTTGGCCATTTGGTTAATGATCTGATGGAAATGATGGGCTTGCAGCAGTTCATATGTTACTGATTTAGAGCCAGATTCTCTTTGGGCTTATGCTCACTGAAGTCCACAAGTAGAGAGTTTGGCCCATTATCATTGCTTCCTTGTCACTCAATAAAACCAGTTCTGCCTTTATTATATGTTACTAAAACCACACACCTGTCTTTAATTTCTGTGTTCTTGTGTCTCATTGACCTACATATGCTGATTCTTTACCGCATCGCTGGTGGATTGGAAGGTTTTGCAGAAGGGTAGAGAACATGGTTGACATAGGGTTGATTCTGATAGCTGCACTGACTTTTTAAAATGTGGAAATTATTATTTTATCCTAAAAGAAGTAAAATAAGTATCCAAACAGTGATGTGTCGGGGAAACCTTGAGCTGAGCAGACAGTCAGCTTTACATCAGAAGAGCTCTGACTCTGTAGTGTTTTTCTTTGTGTGAAAGGGGACTATGGAAAATGTCGTCATTTTCCTGGCTGAAGACAGGAAATCCTTAACATCGGTGGAGGTGCACTTTTGTGATACTGGTGTAAAATCAGTATCTTGCCTTACCATCTTTTTAATATTTGTGTTAAGTTCTCCTTTTTTGTTCTGTAGTTATTTTTTACATTGTTTACTGGGCTTTTTCATACAAGACTGTTCTAATGGTGTACTATTGGGTCTGCAACACAGCATGGCCTGGAACCTCACCATTTTTTTCTGTCGTGAGAGAGACAAGCCCTTCACATATCTGAAATAGGTGCAGTCTAGCTCCTCTGCAGCTTAAGATTCTGGGGAAGGGATATTTCAAACTAAGATCCTGTCAGAACTCTTTGTATTAGAACTTTTGCAGCACTTTTGATGTGAGTAGGAATTTGGCTCTATGTCCTTAGCCAAGAATATGGCATGAGAGACACAGCTGTGGAGCAGGCCGCAGCAGTGTCCTGCCTTTCACTCCACTAGTCCTGTGTTTATGCAGTGCTTGGTCCTGAAACTTCTGGCAGTTCTGTGAGAGGGTTCACAGTCCACAGTGTTTTGGGATGAAGGCTACATTATAATGTGTAGTGTTATATTTTATTTTGTAGTAAAGAGAGTAAGCCTACAAAACCAAGGAAGTTCTGAGCAAGGGCAGGCATTTGGCAGTCTGGGAAGTCACTCTGCTGTTGCCTAATCTGGCAACAGATGGTCATGTATGTAAATTCATCCATGGCGCTGCCATCACTTGACAAAGAATGATGGGTT
This sequence comes from Nyctibius grandis, assembly GCF_013368605.1. NCBI lineage: Eukaryota > Metazoa > Chordata > Aves > Nyctibiiformes > Nyctibiidae > Nyctibius > Nyctibius grandis. The sequence goes on from NC_090666.1 coordinate 7,917,040, forward strand.
GCCTTTCTCTGCACTAACGGGATGAGTTGAGGTTCCCATGTTAGCATTTTAACACGTGATTCCCTTCTCTTAAGTTACACTGTATCCGACCCTGATTATTTTGCGTATTACCCTATAGATGAGGAAGGGTTGGGAACTTCTAGTTGCCTTACTGGTGTTGGATTTTCAGAGATGTTGAGTGCAGAAAGTTTTAATTGGAATTGTGTGCAGTTAGGTCCTCTGAAAACCAGGCTGTAGGTGAATGGTGGTACCTTCCAAAGCATTTCAATGAGAATTGCCAAAGAGCAAAACCAGATTTATTAAGTTATAACAAGGGGCTTGTTAAATGGAAGAGGATTCATCTTGCAGTTGCAAGGTCTATTAAAGTGCAAAAAGGTTAGTCTTTACCATTGTTGCATCATGTTAAAGGAATGAAGCAATGTAAATGCAATCATTAACTAAACTAAATATCACACCTTTAAACTGTCATTCACTGTTTTAAGTGAATAATGCCTTCTTCCTTTTGGAGAGCAGCTCAGCCTGATGCTGAAGATTCCTTTTCTGTAAATTAAAAAACTCAAGATTGGTGTTACTTGTGTCAAAAAACAGACATTTCGTCTCATGGTATAGTGATCGTCCTGGGCTGAACTTAGCCTACCAGGCTCTGTAGCCTCACTGAGCTGCCTCTGAAGTTGGAGCCCAACTCTTCCAAAGTGCTTTAATAGAGGGGAATGGTCATTGTAGCAAGGGCTGTTTTCTGCAGTGCCGAAAGACCTGGGCAAGGACAACTCATTTTGAAACCGTGGGCGGCTGTAAGGTGAGGAGTGTGATGAAGGTGCTTAGCCACACGAGTGTGGGAGCAAGGCTCTTGCAGAGCTGTGTTCTTCCTGCAGGCCTTAGGGCAGGCGTGGGGAACCGCTGGAACTGACGCCAGCTGGCAGCTGGGGTGCGTTGGGATGGCTGTTGCTGAGTGCGCTGGTTTTGTTGGGTTTTGTCGTTCAACAAATTTGGTACCAGACTCCATAAAAGGCTTTGCCTTTTGCTAGTTTAGGATTTTTCTGGGAGGGACTTCAGGGGCTGTTACGCACTACTCTTCTGGACTTTTTCAGATTGCCGTACTGGCCACAGAAAAGAGATTTGGGAAGGAATCTGCTGTTAATTGAAATGGAAACTATATGTAGGCTTTTGAACAGCAGATGGACTCCTTAAGAGACAGGCCATAAATTATTAACCCTCCATGTTAATGCAAATGTAGAAAGGTAAGCTATTCATGGATTAAAGGTGTTTTTTTTTTTAAAAAAAAAACCAAACCAAAAACCAAACCCAAAAACCTAAAACTCAACCAACCAACCCTCACCTCCCCCCCCAAAAAAAACCAAACAAAACCACACACACACACACACATACACTCACAAAAGTATACAAATAAACTGTGTGTAGTTAAAGGAAACATGCAAAGAGCAGTCAGATGGCAGTGATGGGATGGGAATATATCAGCCACTCACATTCAGCACTATGTGAACTCTGCCATGTGAGATTTTCAGCACATGTGATACAAGGGAGTCTAAGTGTGTGTATGAGGTAAAGACAGTATGGTTTACTCTGGTCTGACATGCTTTTAACATGACAGTTTTAAATTTTCATGTAGCTTCTTCCTTGAAAGAGTCTACCAGATTTACCTTCCCACAGCTTGATCCTACATCGAGGAGGAGGAGGAAAGAGGCCCAGCCCTTGCCTGTTTTTAGCTGTCTCTCCAGATTGTTTGGAACACTATTTGCATATTCAGGATATAGGCTGAAATGTGGAGCCATCCAGGAGTCTATTTGCTTTTGATTAGCATCTAGGATTTTTTTGTTGTTTTTAAAACAAAATATGAAAAAATAAGATGATGTTAATTTTTGCCTTGAAGTGGCTAATGAAACCAGGCTGATAATTTGTATAAAAGATTTGGCCTGAAGTCGTGTGAAGTAAATGAGTTCTCATAATTCCTTGAAAGGAGTGGCAAGAAGAGAACTGCTAATAAGGTCCTAACCGTTACGTGTTAACAGCCATGTGATAATATTCGTGTGATTACTGACAGATGCGAGCATTCCTCTGTGAGAAACAAAGAGCTTAAGTGTGTTCAACCTCTTGTCGCTAAAATGACAGGCCATCAGAAGAACAACACATACAGGGAGTGCATCTTTCAGAACTGTTACAAAAATGGCTCTGCAATTCCATTTCGTATGCAATAATGTATTTAAAGAGTAGAAATGAAGCAATACCTCGATCTCTGGAAAATTGTCTGTTGCTAATAAGTGTTAGTTTCTCAGTAACTATTTCTCCTGTGGCATTAATTCTTTGGAATTTCCATTCTGGCTGTACAGGAACTGATTTGCCAGTTTCTAAGTTTGTCACTTACTTAAAACATGAAAAAATACATGAGTGAACACCACTCTGTCCTATTGGTTTAAGTAATGTTTGTTAAGCAACCTGGATCGCAGATCCTGCCCAGCCCTGGCTATGTTGCCTCCCTCATCCCGGCTCCCTTGCTGGGGCTTTACCTTGGTCAAGTTCTGAATTATTATTTGATTCATTGTGGGGTTTTTTATTTGTTTTTTTTCCCCAATGGCTCTTTCCCTTACCCTCCCATGATATCATAGTAGTCAAATTTACGTCAAAGTAGAATCCTAAGGATAGGCTATGTTTCCACAAGTCTTCTCTTACTTAAGTGCCAGACATGGGAGAGGGACTAGCTAATGGTATTTCTGGTAAACTGTAGGACTTTATATTCTAGTACTGGACTTTATATTCTAGTTCTGCCTTCAGGCTTTTAGATTATTTAAAAAATATTTTTATTTTATATAATAATATAAAATAACTATATATTGATATATTTAGATATACCTAAAGTTTGAAGGTTTCCCTTAAATGTCTGTGATCTTTTTACTTAACCGTAAGGCATCAGTGCTGAAGAAGACAGTTCAGTGGTTTCATGTTTGTTCCGTAGTGGGCTAATGTTACGTACTGTGTTCTGTGATAGTTCACTTTTCTTTTTTGCGTTTGCAGAATGTTTATTTTTGGGGGTGGGGATGGAGAGATCGGTTGTGCACTGAGTTTTTTCTTTATTTGTTCCGTTATGCTGGAAGTTCTGACAACAGTCGTATGGAGTTGGGTAAAAAAAGTTGTCCTCTAATACAATGAAGAGTGGCTGTTTGGTTTTTATCTGCTACCTTTTTTAAAATATGAGAGATTAAAGTAATTGTTTCCCGTCTACCACCCCAACATATAAAATCTTTCCAATATAAAAAGTATTTGTATTGCTTTAAAAAAATAAATCTTAGAAAAAATCGTGTTTCTTCTCATCTCCCTTTACTGTCTCTTTACAGAGGATGTAATTAGAAGAGTAATTAAAGCATATAATGTTTTGAAAGTCTTCTACTCTAAATAGGAATTGAAATTAAAATTTTAAAAGTCTGCATTTTTTCTTTCCTTTTTTTTTTTTTCCTTCATTCCTGGAAATCATGCCATGTCTCCAGTCAGTTTTGCACGTGTAGTAGCATGCACCTAACATACCATTTCTGATCTAATGGGTCTCATAGTCCTTTAGGTATGTCAGCTCCCTAATCAGATACTGCTGGCAGGAAATAACTGAGGAGTGACAGCAGTGCATTTTCAGCCATGCTTCAGGGCTGGCTTGAATGCTGATAGTTCACTGCTAGTATGATTTGTGTTAAATGAGGCATTTCATTATATACAAGATGTGAGAAGATGTAATCATTTCACTTTTATTTTGTAACCTGGTAATTCTGCTTTTAATGGCCAGCTTTTATGATGTACTGTAGCCCTGAGCATGCACCAGGAGTTGCCTGTATGGCTTCTCGAGTTCATTGACTTCAGTAATTCACCAGGAGAAGAGATGTAGTTATGTACTAAGGTGGCTGAGATAAATTTTCGTTTTTAACGTACTGACGATCAAGGTGAATACGAGGTGGTCAGGCAGTGTGTGTGTTTGAAATCTGCAAGTATGGATGTTAAGGCATTTGCTGACATGTGAACGCTTCAGTTGCTCATACTGAGGACTAGAGTTAAAAGGATGATGTTGAGCTGATTTCATGGGTGATGTGAGCAGAGCCTATACCACGCAGGTCCATCTGTGAAAGTCAGGAGACCTTGGAAACAAGAAAGGTGGGTTGTAGCCATATTTATTTTTATTGTGCCCCTCCCGCTTCTACTTAAGCAGGAAAAATCTTAGGAAATAAAATGGAAAAATAAATAACATCAATGTACTGTGAGTTTACAAAGCTAAAACGAACAGGACTCTGATAGTTCGCAAAGCAAGGATTGGATTAGAAATGGTAGCTTGGCCACGTTGCATTTACATAATGTTTTCCATGCAACTTTCTGTCATTAAATGTAACATGTTACTTTTTTTAGTATACCATAAAATATGCAGACTATGTCTTGTGGGTGAGTGGGTATTACTGGAACAAACTTTACTCTTGGTATCGCAAAGGCACTTGGAGCAGAGGTGCCAAGTCATAAGTCAGCTGCTGAGGCTCAGTGTCAGCAGTAAATACGTGTTTGTTCCTAGGAAAGTAAATACAGACAGGAATTCTGAATAAATGACCTGTACAGAAGGTGCTATGCCAATAAACTGATTTCCTTTAGTATGGGGTGTATCTTGAGTTCACTGAAGGCATTCCAGATTTGCACCAGCACTCACTCACTTCAATCCAAACTCATTAGCAGAAAAGAAAACGAAGCTGTACTTTTTGCTTTATTTTAGCCAAATTCCTCCATAAGTAAAAGATTGACACAAGCGTTCCAGCTGAAGCCTAGGCCAAAATATTTTAAATCATCAAAGAAACAGTAAGTTCCAGCGTGAGAAGCTTACTTCAGAACTTCGGTGGTTATTTTGTTATTTGTATGTCATTCCCATGAAAAGGCTGCTTTGACGTACAAATCAGTGTTTCATGGAACCTTCTGTCTCAGAGCTGTGAGAGCTCTGTGTGCTTTCCTTTGTGAGGTGAAATACCACATGGGAACGAGATCTCTTTTACACCCACGACTGAGTCTGACCAAGATCCCCTGGGTAATTTTGCTCCTCCTTCCTATTAAAACTTCAAAAAAAGCTAGAGTTATATTTACATTTGTAAATTGATTTCATTATTCATTTTTGTTCATTATGATCCCATTCTTAGAATTTGTATGCAACAAGAAAAGAGGATATTTCCCCATTCTAAATGGAGAGAAATAAGGATCCGAGTTTTATGTAAGAAGGAATATATCTAGTCCCAGGAGCTCTATACTATAAAACATGCTTCATGGTTGTGTTCGGCTCTTACAGGAGCGCCAGAAAGGAGAAGAGTGTGAAACTGCTTACGTGATAGCTGGTTGGGAGTTCTCAGTCCCCCTTTCCAGAGATCAGGTCAACTAGGATGGAGTGAGGAGGTGGAATCAGACTTGAGGATCCTGTTGCCACTGGACCCTGGGCGGAGTGGGTACTCTCTGAGCAGGATGCAGTGCCTGTCCCAGTGGATGAAGCAGAGTGTACATCCTTCTGCTGGGCTACCTTCCAGTAAGGATTCCCAGGAGATGCTCTCTCCTTTGAACTTCATGTCCACTTACGTTGCCATAAAGGCAGAATCAACACTGTTGTTATGACGTGACTTAGTGTTGATTAAAAGTTCTGCTTTTCACAGTCATAAGGTGATGTTTTTTTTCACAAGCAGAGTGAGGTTGCCAGTAGATCAAGTCCCCTGAAGCCCCCTTATCTCTGTGTCCCAGTGTAACTTGGAGAGGGCATCTTTAATGGGGTCTCTAGTTCGGGCTTTTTGGTGATTTTAATTCTTATTTGTTGTAGTCTCTGGTATCAGATAGTACACAGTAAAACCCAGTATCGACTAGGTATCAGTGTCAGCAATAGTTGTAAACTTGTTCCTCAGGATTGAGCTTTTTAATGCACCCTGTAGATTTCACAATATCTGCGTATTCCACGTGTTAAGCACGTTTCTGCTGTAGCTATACTGTGTTGCTTTTGGTACTGATCTTGCTGCCTTACCTGTGATACTAAGCCGCTGTAACGCTGTCTACTAAATTGCAGCATAAACTCAGCATCCACAGCCTTGATGCATTATCCACCACACATAGATTACGTTCAGTAGATACCCCTTGGCTCATTTAGAGATCCCTCATTTAGTTAAAAGCATATGCACTCAGACATATTTTCTCTGCCTACTGCTTATTTGGATAAGCAGATAATTTTATCTTTTTAAAAATCATAATTTCCATACTTTCCTTTTTCAGAATGTGATTATGTCTTGAAATATGTGTACAAAAATATATACATTGGCTTTGTTGTTAAGAAAATGTCTATTTTGGTTTTGGAGTAGTTAAAAAAATTGCTTTATAAAATGCTGCATAAAAACCATTTGATAGAGTGAGGGCACAACTGATTTTGCTTAAGTGTGCAAAACATGAAGTACTACTTCCTCTAGAAGCTTCTGTCCTTCTGTTGGGAGACTGAAGACAGATTACATAGAGGATGTGCCAGTTTGAAAACAGTGATGATTGCACTTTAATTGAAAATGGGGTATTTCAGCTGTCGTTAATTGTAGAAGCTGCAAAATGCTTAATTGTTCTGATTTGCTAGACATGAATGGGAGGATAGTTTTTGCCTAGAAAATGACATTGTGGATGTTTTTTGGAATTTAGTTATACTTGTGATCGTCTTTTAGAATTAATTATAGGGTGATGTTCTGTGTAAGATGATATACTCAAATTTACATGGGTCTGCACTGAATTTTCTATTAAGTCTGTGGAGGTTATTTTTAGCTTGTTAACACTTCTGCTGTCTGGCACACAGTATTTTTTAGTTCCCCAGCCTCAGTAAGAGGAAGCTTTTCTGGCAGATTGACCTTTCAGTGTGCAGAAGTGGCGAGTAAAACTTGCAGTGGACTCCACGGGGCAGCAGAATTCAGAGGAGGCAGTTTTCACCCAGAGGCATGGAGAGTCCACAAATTGTATGGAACCTTTTTCCAGTTCTTCTTGGGATCTTGCGGCCCATGAAGTGTACAAAAACAGAGATCCAGTAGGTCCTCTGGGCGCTGAACGTATCCTGGCTCATCTAGGTATCGGCAGTTGTCTTAACCAGGGCTTTGTAGCTTTGTGGTGTTGCTTGGTTACCATCATTCCCACAACTCTCAAATAAAGCAAAGCAAATGTAAAAAAACCTAGTTTCTATTTATGGGCTAGGCTACTGTACAGATCCAAACAAAACAGAATTGTAAATCCTCTACAGCTTCTTTAATGATCGTTTTTTTCCTCAAGTATTCCACTTGGCCACTCATAAAGGCTTTCTATTTTAAATATGTTTTTTCAGTGTATTGGACTAGTTCTAGGATTCTGCAGAAACTCATTAAGTTCAGAAGCTAGAATCCTGACTGAAAGCAAGGAATAACAAATAATGGCTTGTGTCGTTGGGCAGTCTTGCTAACTCCCGTTGGGATACTACCTTTGCAGATATACTCTATGTGCATCCTCAGTTCAGGGAAAAGGGCAAAGCTTAGCTTGGAATGTGTTTGGGAATATTTTCTTTAGTAATGATAATAATGAAGAACTGTCATAACCGTTTGGCATGTCATGTCGTTTTTGTGAATATTTCCAAATGCAGCTTCAGAAGTCCTCTCCTGCCCTCAGGGGAGTAATTTTGATATGTGGGCTTATGTGTTTCAGGGAAAATTCACATCTTAAATCCAATTAGCTGATCTTAACAAAGTATACAGACACTTTGAGAACTGAATGTACCATAGGTGCCAGGGTGGCTATTCTGTTGTCATCCGTGTTCCACAGAAAAATTCTGCAGAATGGAAATGCCTACAGGAAAGCTGTAGAGGGACTTTTTACAAGGGCAGGTAGTGACAGGACGAGGGGGAATGGTTTTAAACTGAAAGAGGGGAGATTTAGATTAGATATGAGGAAGAAATTCTTCACTGTGAGGGTGGTGAGACACTGGCACAGGTTGCCCAGAGAAGCTGTGGATGCCCCCTCCCTGGCAGTGTTTAAGGCCAGGCTGGATGGGGCTTTGAGCAACCTGGTCTAGAGGAAAGGTGTCCCTGGCCATGGCAGGGGGGTTGGAACTAGATGATCTTTAAGGTCCCTTCCAACCCAAACCATTCTATGATTTTATGAAAAGTATCATTTTTTGTCACCTTCAGGCTGAAAGATAACAACTCTGAGACAGCCATTCTATCAATATGTTACAATGTTACAAATGAGTGTACGTTTCTTTTAATGAACTTAATTCCCAAAGTACGGCTTCTCTGGGAATATGTGGATGAGTTTCGTGGTGAACAGAGAGCTTCACATAAATCTACTAGGGTCATTAACCCTGTGCCTAGAGTTGGTTACAGAAACCCCCTCACTGTTTCTGAGAGTGGAGAAAACTAAAATAAATGGAGATATCTGTGAGTCAGCCAGAGACTGAGGAAAAGTAAACACATCCAAGTAAAACATTCCCAACTGTGGAAAAAACTATCCCCATCTATCAGGAGTATGCAAAGTGTAGGAAGCAGCCAGCAATTCTTGTAGGAAGTAGAACTTCTAAGTGTCGCCTTATGCTTGTTGTCTGAGAGCTAGTGCTTTAGTGGGACCCACAACTCAGTCCTTGAACAGTTTTGGGTTTCCAGTGGGTCCAGTTCTTCTGACAGTGGACTTCTAAGAGAGATTTCTCATCCAGTGAGATGCTAGGTTTTTAACTGTGTGGTGTTGAATTTCTGGTGTCATATGGCTCACCTATGTCTCTGTTACAGGTCTGTTCCAGCTCCAGTTCTGTCAGTAGGAATTGGAATTAGGCCCTTAATGCTTTGGGAGGAAAATGTTGACTGGTGTTAAGTTAGGAGGAATAACAGACTGAAATAATGACAGATCGCTGTTAGGAGAATAAAGGTGCTTATTGACTCTACATGACTAGTTTTAAAAAATGTATCTGTAAAGAGTCTGAGGCCCATCTTGATGCTCTAGCTCACACCAAACTTCCCACACAACCAGGAAGAGTTTCATAGTCTAGAAGGGCTGGATATTCAAGTCCTTTAAGCCATATAGATCATAGTAAACACCAGAGTTGGTTTGTTTTTTAAACCATGCTATTTCATGCTGGCTGAAACTGACGTGGTGCCAGTTGTATGTCTGATTGCATTGCTGGCTCTCTGCTATGAGAGCCTTCAAGAACAATTTTTCTCCTTGACAAGACCACACAGCGTTTACAGGTTTTCTTCCTCGTTGCAGCTGTTCTTCATTTACTGTAATTCCCTCCTGGACCAGTGTTGAACATGGATCCTCTCCTTTGCCCTACTGTGGTATTGTTATCCCACTTGTGTCACTGGACAGAAATCTGGCGTAGGATGAGAGCTGATCTGGTCCTGAAACTTTTATTTGGTTGTTTCCCAATCCTAAAGTCAACAGATTCTTTTGCTGTAAAATTTTTGGCAAATATCAGATGAGGATGGTTTTAGTCAGGGAGCTTATGCTGCTTTATAATCGTATGCGTCTTTTGTTGTAATAAGAAATGCGCATCATAAATGTCAATATGAATTGTCCTCTGAAGGCTGGATCCTGCTGAGTATCCTTAACACTGCATTCCCTGGCTGGGGTTAGAAACTGCGGTGCACAAAATGGAACATTGTGGGTTAGTTGTAAAGGCAGGCAGAGTTCAGCTTTGGAGGATGCTGTTATTAATTGACTGAATACTGAGATGCAAAACGGAAATCTTGCAACTGTGTTGAAGTGTAGCAGTGACAGACAAGGAGCGCCTCCTATTTACTTGGACTACATCAGAGCTTGCAGTCTGTGTTGAGTGTAAGGTTGACACTGAACGTCTTAAGGTTTGAGTAAGTGTCAAAGACATGGGGGTTTGCTTTCCAGTGCTAGATAACTGCATTGGCAATGAGGGAAGTGTGATTGACTCACTAGCTAGGCCAAAATCAAAAACCAAAAAAGGTCTAAAAAAAACAAGTACCAAAACCCTCAACAAAATCTCACTTTGTTGTATCTGTACCAGCAGACTCCAAATAGCCTCTGCTCAGTCATATCAGCATTCAATAGAAGATTCCCTGCCTTCTGTCAACTGGTTTCTCACACTAGATGTTCCAACGGTGGCCTCACCAGAGAAAACTAGCCGTAGTCCATTGTATCCTTGTGTTACCAGCATTCATCCCAGCTCAGCATGCCTCCGATTCCAGCAGTAAACCTAGCTTTTAATTTTGGGGAAAAACTCAAAAACAAAAACCAAAACACCCTCCCCAAACCCTAAAACCCAAAACAAAACCCAAACAAACTGTTCTTAACGTTGAACGTAGAAGTGACAGGTAGAGACATTAGAATTAAATGTGAGCATTGGACCCTACAGGTTAGCAGAAATGAAGTCTTCCACTCCTCCTTATGGTACTCTTTTGTTGAGCTTGTGAATATGTAGTGTTGAGTTCAGTTTAATGTTCAGCCCTGCAATATCTCTCTGCTTGTCCACAGGCTGCTGCAGGCAGAATCTCATGGCTTCTGCTTAAATTTGGAGTTGTGTTGGATGATAACTATGTTTTGAGGGTTTTATTTAGGACTGGAGGACTTTATTTTACCGCTGGCTCCCACAGAGGTAAGAGCTGATTTAGGCACAGTCAACTTTTGTTTAATTTCAGCACTAATCTTTGTCACTGGGCTATACTTAACACTGTATTTTGGACTGTGTTTAGGATATGTGCTCAGGAATGGAGGGATTGAAGGTTATATTGACTGTTAGGATCCAGAAGGCTCGTAGGTCTACAGTGGAATTAGCAGAGTAAAGTGTTTAGTTTTTTGATCTCTTCTGTGTGACAGGTGTGTTGTGAAACCTAAGGTTAAGGTTGGGATCAGGGTTAGGCATTAGAAGAGGAGTGGTCAAAGAGCTTGTTTTACTCTTCCAAAGAGTAAAGAAGATTCATATAGGATGAAGGCTCCTGTGCAGTGTGTTATATAGCTCATGGTATGCTTTGATTCTGCTCTTTAGATTCATTAAGGCTCACACCTCTATGAGTAGCTGTTGTGATCTAGATTTAATCTTAGTGTCTGGTTCTGGTGCTTGGATGAGTCATGTTGTCACATTAGTACTAGGATTAGGGAACTGTGAAAAAGGTCAGAGTTCAAGATGGGGAGGGATTGAAGTGCTTGGTTTATTTGTATGTTCTCCAGGGATGTAGAGCTGTGATGAGCACTGATTCCTGCTGCTTTTTTTTGGCTTATCTTAGTTTTGGTGCAGTTATTTTGTCGCTGAGCTCCGTTTGGTATGAGGTTTGGGGATGTAATATCTGAAGTTCTGCTTCTTTTCTCTTCATACCCTGCAGTGGCGGACAGTGGTTTGCAGGTTCTGAGAGGGCGTTTTGTGTCATCTCCACACACAAGGCCTTCATCGGCCATAGAGCTGCCACAGAGGGATATGGGCCACTGTTTTTGAAGTCTCTATTCTTATGTGCAGAGTCACAGCATGCTTTCCTATTTCAGGGTCTTTTTTTGTTTGAAAATAAAAATCACTTTAAGAATTGACCTTTCATTATGATACGAAATTACCTTAAACATTTGCAGATGTTAAGCAACAGTATTTTCTTCGATAATACAGAAGTGAAATAAGTTTCCTTTTAAGTGTTGTACCTTTACTCTTGATTTCCTTTCTTCTCCCTTGAGTCATCATTTCCTGCATAATGTTTTCTTTGATAATATGCCATGGAACATTGAGTAAGGACAAAATGGTGAGTTAGGAAGGTAATCAAATTATGGAGAGATATCCCATAAGAACCTTTTTTTTTTTTTTTTACCAAAGTATTACATATCATTTGGTCAAACTTGATAGATGTGGTATTGTTTGGAAAGAACAAACCTTTACAACATCCAATAAAACTTTTTTTAAAATTTTACATATGGTATATAGCTGTCTTGGTTATCTGCTTTTTTCATTTTACAGTGATGCAAAACAAAACTTTTTACTTAAGGTTTTTGCTTATGTTCCTTTGTCTTTTAAAATAGTCTTTAATAGTAGCAGCCCTCAAAGTACAACAATTACAGTTCTAACTTGAATAATTTCATACCAGTGACCATATTTCATACTTGAGACCACTTCAAAAAATGTGATTCTGAGATTACCTGTCACTCTGGTCTTCAATATTTCATAAAGTTCAAGAGGACAAAGATTGTCAAAAGAACTCACTGAGCAGGGAGAAAAAAATATTTTTTTAAAGTTGTAAAACTCTTCCTGTTTGATGTTTTCAGATTTTAATTTTCCACTGAAGTTGGAGAGGAATCTCTCCCACAACTTGAGTTGAAGATCAAAACTGGGGTTTTGCAGGTGATGTGTTATGCAGGAAAAAAGCAGAATCAGTAAGGTGCCTCAGTACAATAGTGTGCGTGATCTGATTTGTTCTATTTAAATCCTAAAAATACCACCTGCAGACTACAGACATTACTGGAAGGAGTTAGATGTCCATATGTTAGGAATGTTGCTGTCTTTCTCAGTCCCAATTTAGGTGCTCACTGGACAAAAGGGATGCACAGCGTCTCCCTAATTCTCAGCCCTTCCTTATGTCCCTTTGAAGGGAATAAATAGCCAAGTCTTGCCCCTGCTTGCACGGAAGAATGAAGTACTGGTAGGGCCAGGCCTCTTCCCAAGCTCTTGGTTAGGGTATTCTGCCCAAAGGCATGGAAGCGAGTATGCTTCCCTCACTAGGTTTCCAGCCCCTCTTAATTCATGGATCTGTGCCTGCTGTGTAGATTCCAACACCCAGAAGTGCTCTTTAACACTGACATGTGTGAGTAGTTGTATATCTTCATTGAAGCATCATATTTTAAATTGCTCCATTCATTCTGTTGATTTTGAACATAACTGTGACTCAGCAAACCGTGCAGAAATGTGTGTTTAGATTGCAGTGGACTTTGGGACCTAAGCTGTGAGAGCCTTTGCTAGGTGCCGTGCTTCAGGGAACACCTGGCTGTTTCAGATGCAGAAGTAATTAAGAGCTTTCTGCCTTGCTTTAAAATAAAACCTGTGACTCTGACAGGACTTTTGCACTTTAAAACTTCACTTTGGCTTCGGCAAAATGTGTAGTTTCAATAAGGATAAAATGGATTAAATAGGACAGCAGTCACACACTTCTAGTCTATAACAGAGAGTGAGTATTTTGTAATACAGAAGGAAAAATAAGTTTACAATGACAATCCAGTTGTAGTGGCTTAGTAGAGGCTGATTTCAGCAGTCAGGATGTTCAGAAATGTCATGTTATACTTGTAGGGTTAGCTGAGGGACTGCTGAACAGATCCTATTCCAAAGCAAACAAGGACCAGTGTGCAACTCACTTAAGTAGCAACTAGAAAGGAATAATTCCTGTCTGGCATGCATGGTTAAATCATAGACCAGTTCATGACTGCCTTCTCCTTGCAACTGTACAAGAGAGTACAAAACTTACCTATCCGTGTGGCTGTATGTCTTTTAACTTTGGGGAGAACTCCTCTGAAATTTATATGCAAATTGGCAAAGGCCTTGTACTGTGGGCAAAGTGCTGGTGTCATTCTTTGGGCTTCCCTTTGTTTCAGCTGAGTTAGTACTCTTGACATAATAGCGTTGCTTATGGGAGAATGACCACACTGAAACTGAACTGGTGCTGCTCAGAGGGATTTGATTAGTAACTGGTGAATTACTGTAACCTGCACCTACAGCCCTCTTGCATTAATGGATAGAATGGTTCACATCACTTAAGGTTTATCTTCCTGCACATCTCACTGTGCTGGCTACTTTGAGTTTAAAATATGTGTTCGTTAGTTTTGAAAACGGGTTTGTTTAGCTGGGAGAATTCTATGTGTGGTCAGGAATGGGGCTGACAACAAGGCTTAGGTAATTGCCTAAACTCGCATGATGGTGAAGATAAGCCCTGTGAAACTGGTAAGGGCATCTGTCAGCACCCCCACATGTTGACCAGAGCAGTAAGGGGATGAGGGATGTTTTTTCACGAAAGTCTCCTGTTAGGTGAGAGCAGTAAAGTAAATCAAGAGTAAATTAACTAATTACTTTCTTTTTAACTTTCAGCTGGTTTTGCAGGAGATACAGTCTATTGGAGAAGATAGAAAAATAAGAATAGAAACTGGAGTCATTCACAGTGGTAAGATACCTTTTGTATCACTCTCTGCTAATCATTGTGACTGGGATGTGAGTGGGTAAGTTCAGAAACTTGTTAAGTCATACTTTCAACCTATACTTTACAACTGAGTTCATCGAGTTGCTTGAGCTGTCCTGCTAAAGCTGATTATAGTGCCACGTGCCAGAGTGCTTATGGGGTAGGGGAAGACAGATGCAACAATTAGTAAAATGGTGCTTTCTAAATTCCATACTATGTAGCTTTGACTTCTTACAAAGACACAGGTTAGTGGGCAAGTGTGCCTGCTTTCACATTGTGCATGTGTGTGATGGATAACAAATAGTTATAGTACCTTATTTATAGGTCTAGTGGTGCGGGAACAGGAAGCCAGGAACTTTGGGGGCTTCTTTCACTAGGGCAGTGCAGCCTATTTGAACATCTCAGAAGCTGCTTCAGTTCCTATTTTGTCTGCAGAATCTATTTTTCACCACTCCAGATAAATTTCTTTCCATCATCTTCTTTTTCTGTGTCACTGGGTTGATCAGCTCATACTATTTTGCCCTGCTGCTTCTCATTTATTTTTTTTTTTTTTATTTTTTCGAACCACTATGAAGTTGTATCATGGTTTGCAACTGAAAGTTCTGCTGAACTGGTATTCTGAAATCATCTCAAACTAAGTATAATCCAAGGTGATGTTCAGAGGATGGTGAGAAAGGGCAGCTTCATAGTAATAAAAAAAATTCAATTAGGTAAACCTATAGACTACAAAATTGAGAAATGGAGTCTCTGCAATTGCCTAAGTTCAGAGGTGGTCTGAACCCAGTGTTTTTTTGTCACTTGTTTTGAAGAAAGTATTTTGTTTAAACATATCCAGTAATTCCTTTTGCTGTTGTGTCTGAAAGCAGGCAGTTTCTCTCTGTCCAGCATGTTAGGAAATCATAAGTTCAGTCTGTTCCAAGCCTGAGTCTAGCGAGTAAGCTAATGACCTCATCATTCTGTGTAATTCTAATGGGGATGACCATTTTTTCAAATGTCTTTAAGGTTTGCCAGTTTACTTGCAGCTTAGGACATCTGGATTGTGTTCCCTGTGAATAGCTTCCTGAGAAATCTTCAGTGAATCACTTGATGCCTCAATTTTATATCTGTAAAATGAGATCACAATACTCCTGCGCTTGAGCATGGGTGTCAGGATGATAAATAGATGATGTATTGATGTTTGTGAAATGCTCAGACATTATAATAAATAGGCAGAAGGACTCCTTTGCACGTTACTCACCACTCGCACCCTGTTTCTTTGGTGGAGGGCAGTTATACTGTTTCTTAAGAATTTCCTTTTTTCTTGAAATTTTTTTTACACTGAGTTAATACATGGCAAAACTCCAAGGCTTTTGGTGGTGGAAGGTTTACAGGGAGTGGGTGAATAGAATCAATCTGTTAGTTAATGGTTAGGCACACTAAACTCAGTAGCGGTGAGCTGTGTGGCTTCCTCAAAGGAAGGAAGAAAAAAAGACATAGATGCCCAAAGCAGTTCTTACACATCTGGTGATCCCAAGCGTGGCCAAGTATGTGATGAAATGTTACTTGTCTGGCTGTGAGCTCTATTTACTACAACTAAGTGAATCACTGGGTCAGTTCCTGACCAGACTTTGAGCTGTCGGAAACAGATGGCCTACCTAGAGAGCAAGATACCTTGGAAGCATCTCCACCTTTGTCAGCAATGTTACACAGCACAGGGATTTCTCAGAAGAGCAGTGCTAGCATTTGATGATTTCAGTGAAAAGATGGTAGTTTTTCAGCTGTACTTGGTCTTCCACATCAGAATAATGTCTTGTGGGTCTGAAAATGGGGAAATTGTTGCTGGCTTGTTAGTGAAGGTCCAAATTTGTGAATCAGATGATGTACTTGGAGGGGCAGTAGTAGAGAGGTCAGTAAAGCACTCAGACTTGTAAAGGGCTGGTTTTCCAGCTCCGAGAAACTTCTAGGTTGCTATTAAAAATGGCTGGTGTGTTTAAATGATCTTCCTGGAAATGAGGCCAAAATTTTTAAGCAGCTCTGAAAATCTTTTGCTATACTCTCTCTCCACCTCTCCACCTGTCAGTAAAATGATAATAATAAATGCTTCCCCAGACTGTGGAGTTGTGCTGAGGATTATACTCAGCTCAGATATTTGTATGTAAAGTGCCATACAGATATCTACAGAAATAATAGACTATTGTAGACACTGAATATTGGGGCAAATTGTACATCAGAATCTAAGAAGAGTGTAGTACACCAATCTGGAATGGGTTTTCTGTATGACTCGCTGTGGTGGGTTTACCCTGGCCAGCAGCCAGGCACCCGCACAGCTGCTTGCTCACTCCCCTCACCAGTTCTCCACAGTGGGACAAGGAGAGAAAATGGGAAGAATAAAATCAAGACAACTCTTGAGTCGAGATAAAAACAGTTTAATAGGTGAAGAAAAGGTGGGGGTGAGGGGAAAAAACAAGCGAAGCAGAGGAGATGGCACACCACCTCCCCCAGGTAGCCTGATGCCCAGCCAATCTCCAAACCAGCCACGTTGGAAGCAAAAAAACCCAATCTTTTTCTTCCTCTACCACAGTTTTTATTGCTGAGCATGACGATATGTGGTATGGAATATCCCTTTGGCCAGTCTGGGCCAGCTGTCCCAGCTGTGTCCCCTCCCAGCCCGCTGGCTATGGGGGTGTAGTGGGACACAGAGGAGGCCTTGACACTGTGCAAGCACAGCTCAGCAACAGCCAAAACAGTGGTGCGTTATCAGCACTGCTGTAGCCTCAGATCCAAACACAGCACCCTGTGGGCTGCTGTGAAGAAAGTTAACTCCATCCCAGCCAGACTCAGTACACTTACTTTTTAATGTAGTACTAAAAAAAGAATTATCAGAAGAACAAAATCCTATTGTAAGATCTTAAGAACAGAGTTTTCTTGATTAAAAATGTTTTCTTGCATGTGCAGATGTGAAGTTTTCATTAGTATCATGAGCACTTCTGAAACAATTCAGAAAGACTGTAAGTATGTGCTGAAGTTCATTTTTCTCTGAAAAAATGTGTCAAAACGTTTGTTTTAAGTTTCATGGAATTCAGTAGCACTTAAGTGCTTTTCTGAATAGGGGCTGCGTGTTTAGGCTGACTTTGTCCTGCTGTCCTGCAAGAGCAATTCCGAAGAAAGGTCTGATGTTCACACTGGGCAAATTATCTCAGAAATGGGTAGTTCTGTAATTACGTATAGATGCATCTCGTTACTGTCTTTATAAATATGTAATTTTGTGCCTTAAAATAATCAACTCTACAAGAGTTTTCTGAGATGGAATTGTCTGCATTTATCATGAGACTGAACAGATAAAATGCTTTCAAAATTAAACCATTAAGAATTAGAATTATAAGATCGTCCTAGGAAATTGAAAATTAAAGAGAAAAAAAGAAAAAAATCTGAAGTAGGAATGAAATCTTAGTTCACTTCTGAAAAAAAAATTTAGTGAATCACTTTACTGTCAGTGTCCCTGTTCTTCCCTGCAGCACTTTGTTTTTGATCATGTATGCTGCTGTCAATGAAAAATAACTGGCAGCTGTGTGACGCAAAGAGCTCAAGAAATAATTCAGGTTAGATTTCACTGATCACTTTGATCAATACCGAAGTCTGAAACTGAAAGCATGTTGAGCTTTCACAGAATTTTCTGAGGAAATCATCAAGGTTAAAGCAGACTCTTGAGTTCTTGAAGAGATTGTTTATTTTTAAGATGTTTGGACTGCTCTGTTGTTACTGCTGGCTCTTCTGTATTCCACTTCTGTTAATATTAAAACAGATAAGCATTTGTTCCTGGTGGTGAAAAGCATCACAAAGGCTTTGGTGAATGTATAGCAGTGTGACCAGTGTGAATGTGAGAGTTCGAGGTGACCATCTTCAGATCTCTCGCTGGATTTGTCAGTTGATGCTATCCAATTCCAGGAGAGGTGTGACATTGTGGGATTTGGTTGGTCACACAGTAAGCACAGTGAACCTGAAACTTCAATGTCTTCATAAAAGGTGTTATGCAATTTCTTACAGCTTTTCAGTATTGAAGCACTGATTTGAAGGAAGGTTTCCTTGAATGATGGGGAAGAGTGAACATATTCATAAAAAAGCAGCCTACAGCAAAGGCAGGAGCGAATTGCCCCCCTCCAGTATGTTCTGAAATGGTGCATGCTGTAAAGGTTCATGATCAGAGCAAGTAGTTTTTCTTTGCTAGTGATAGCTTGCATTTTTGTTCTCTTTATGGAGCATGCACTCCGAGTAGGTTGGAAGAATTGTGGATTATCTTTATCCTGAGCAGCAGAGGAACAAACACCACCTCTGAGGGCAGCAGGATGGAGTGTGTGTTCTGCTAGAATGGAGAACCAAGGCAGTAATTTGTGCCCTGTCCAAAAGCAGGGTGTATATGGGGATAAAGTGGTGAAAGAGTTCTTGTATTTTTCCTCCAACTGCACAGTTCAGGCAGTTTAAAAAGAGCCAAAGCATTCCCTGTTTGCTGTGCTCTGATTGTGAGCAAGGTGGCTAGACTGTCTGGTCTCAGCTAATGAGCAGAACCCCTGGAAAAATAATGATGGATAAAGCTCAGGTCTTGGAACAACTCTACCTGTGTCAATATTATTGGGAACTTTGCATATTTAAGGAAGACAGCCAGTGGAGCTGAATCTCATCCTGTGTAAATTGCTTCTCATACGTGGATTTTTTTTTTTCATTGTTGAAGAGGAGAGTCCAAATATTAAGCAGCGATAGAACCAGCTCTCTTCAGCCAAAATCCTTGGTTCTATGGATGCCAGTGGTAGAGCTCTGTTAACCACAGAATCTAGCCACAGCTCTCATCTGCTGCCTGCAGAGCCAGCCCTGCGCGTTTTGGTATGTGGCTAAATTGGAGATTTGAATTTGTGGCAGTTCTGACTGCGTGGTTTTGTCTACAGTAAGAAATCTGTACGAATGACTGCCAGAACTGCTCTTTGTGAATGAAGATGATAGCTTTATGCATGGCTGCGTGAATATATAGTCAGACATTTAAAAAGAGACTAACTGTTCAGGCATCACCTTTGCCTTTACTTGGGGTGGCTCTAGAAGAGTGAAGGAAAGGCATGACTGATACAGGGCCTTATTGACAACAAACTTTGACAAAACGTTGGCTGTGGTCAGCTCTTCTGTGACTGCACAAGCCACAGTAACTTCCTGCTTTGATAATTTGAACTTCGCTTATCCCAAGTTTTGCTGTGATTTGGGCTCTCTGGGGAAGGATAAGTGGCTCATAGGGAACTCGATTAGTTTTTTGGAGAAGCCTTGCTCAGCAGATGTTTGAGAAATGTTTCAGTTATGCTGAAGTAACTCCACCCACCCCAACACCTCTGTTCGATTGGAAAATTCCTAGCCAGGCCAGTTTCTTGTCTGCCAGTTCTTACTGCTTACAGGATGGCTAGAGCAAGTTGAGAATTTGGCTTGCTTAGTGTGGTAAGTCTGTTAACTGGCACTGTTTCTTTGATAGTGCCTGCATGCAATATATAGGAGCTCGTAAATGCTATTGTAATTTTGCTAATTAACAGCAGTGGGGAGAGAGATTGAGCAGTTAGGGTAATTTTGAAGTTCCCATACAAAATGTGCTTTTCTGTGCACTTACCTGAAATGTGCTGGTGTCCATGTTTGCCCAAGAAAGGTGGGTATGGCATCCTTTAGCACTCTGATTGGTTTCAACAGGTAGAGCATTGCTGGTAACTGCAAATGAGAGCTTAATTTGATGCTTTTGAACACTAGATTCTGTGGAGCAAGTAATATGTTAAATATTTCTTTGCAGAAATTCTGGACAGATGCAAAGTAAAGGTCTGTCTAATATGCCACAGATTTTATCAGTTCAGGGATCGAGTCGTGCCAAAGATCACCTCCAGTGCATGGGCAAAAAGAGATGAGCTGAGAAATGCTCTAGAGTATGTATCTGTGCTGTACAGTGTAACTGATCTCACCTGTCTTTGAGAAAAGTACCCTCAAAATAAAACATACATTTATTTTCTTTAAAACGTTCCTCAACAGATGAACAAAATACCTTCTTTTATTCTATTGATAAAGTTACTCCATTTGCTGTCCACACGTCATGTTCATTTCCATGGCTAGGTAAACAGCTTGCTTTATCAGGATTGCCCTTGCCAAGTTAAGAAATCTGTAATTTCTGTAAAAAGCCCCTTATATGCCTGGCTAAACAAGGGCCTCAGTTCATGCATGCCAGGCAACACTTCATATGCTGTTGACCTTCAGAAGCAGAGAAGTTTTCTGGCATTGTCTCCTGACTATTGGGGTGGAGGTGGGAGGGGAGACTGGTTAAGGTGCCTTTGCATGTGTTTGACAGTACAAAGTCTGCATTGATTGACTGTATTTTTACAATTAATTTTTATGTACCTGGGTAGTGTGGGTTTTAGCTGGAAAGAATAGTTGTTTTTTTCTCTAAAAAAGTGCAGTTCAAAGTCCAGTAAATACTGTAATAACCACTTATTTTAATGTGTAACAGCAATTAGGTTGAAGGAGGACTGTATGAACAATAAGTAATTATACATTAACTTATTTAATGCTTTTGTTATTGTTTCCAGGAATACTTTTTGTTAACATAGGAAATCAATGTTTTCCTTGGGGGTAGGAAGGTGGGGGAGGAGAGGAAGGCTAGCATTAGCTGTAAATCTGGGAATACCAAAATGTCAGTGGTATTGCTTCCGGTGTAGGCTGTGACTCTATGGGTCACCATGGGAATACTGCTGGGCCTGTGTGTGTTAATCGTGGGTATACATCAGGTCATTTTAACAGAGGAACTTGTAAGCATTTTTTAGAGTTTTTATGTACATATATTTTGTGTGTGTACATATATATATATATATAAAAAAAATAATGTAAAATACTGTTCAAGGAAAAACTTGCGTCTTCTCCAAAGGACCTATATGGGGTGACTTGGTCTCAGAAAATGAAAGGCTGCATTTAATTTCAGCGTTCGGTTTTGGAAGGTTCAGACTGCTCTGGTGCATTTAAATCAAGTACTTACCTTAAAGCATATGCATAACCTCACATATGTAAAGTGTGCCTACATATGCTTTGAACATACGTTAGTCACCTGAGGCTTAGCTGCATAAGGCTTCTGTAGGTCTGTCTTGCCTCCATTTGAGTATCTGGCTTCATCAGTATTCATCAAAAGCAATTTACTTCAAGGAGCTCTTTCAGAGCTCTGGTAAAGTTCTTCCCTTCCCCAAGCTCACCATAAACTTGCCAACTTGTCATCGTGAGTGCAGCACTTCCCTGTGTGCTTGGCCAGGGCAGCTCTGGCGACCGTGCTCAAAATGCTGCTGCCCAGAGGCTCTTTCTCTGCATCTGCAGCTGGGGAGGCTCCGCTATGCTGTGCTCCCCTGCCCTGTGCGCCCAGCAAGCAGCTGGTGAGAGTCCACGTAGCTCCTTGAATTCAAAGGAGTTCCTCCAACCTGTATTTGCTGAGAATCCACCCTGCACATCTAGCAATGGTAAACTGGCTCTTCAAAGGTATCTGAGCTGGAGAGAAGGGAAGACGGTGTGGACTTGGAACACTTAGTAGAAAGAAGACTTTCTTTGAACTTGAGATTTACTACAAGATTATGAGAATTTACTATAGCAATTACACTATACCAGTCTGCTGGTGGAAGCTTGATTCCTTGTGATAATTTTACTTCTTAACATCTAAAACAAGTGTGAATTTGAACACTTCCTGACGTTCACTTTTGTCCCTGTGTTCTTAAGTGTGTAGAGAAACCACTGTGATTGAGGCAGGGTATACAGCTACATTACAGATGTTGCTGTTAGCATTCCCATGCCATACTCTTCTAGCAGACCACATTTGGGCAACCGCAGAAGCAAATTAACTGACACCGTCTCATGGCATGCCATTCTGAGCTGAAATAGGAGCCAACGTAAATGACTTTTAATGACTCAAACCCCTGGCAAGAATGACTTGGAAGATAATATCTAATTTGTAGAAACTGAAAGTTAACCTTTTTTTTTTTTTTCCAGTTTTGCACGGGGTTCATGCAAATGTAGTATTTGAGTAGATCGTATTTTACCATTTCATTGCGCTTTATCGGTATGTTCGGCAAGGTTCCATCAGGCACTTGAGGAAGAGCAAGACATTAATGATTATTTTGGCAAGCATTACTCTGGAGAGTGAGTTTTTGCAGTCTGAAATCTTTTTTCCAGAGCCCGCATCCCTCCCTCCTGCGTATCAGAGAGGAACATTTTACTGGCCATGTAGCTGAATCCAGCTTTTCTGAATTGGGCTCAACTCTACTAGTGAGATATATGTAGCAAACCTGGGAATTTTGGACATCTTTAGTTTATGCTGCATCAGAGTGGTGCTCTTCAGATGCTCCTCTAGGATGCCAGCCAGCAGAACATAGGCTCCAGGCTCTCAGCAGTGACTCTTTTGCAGAGTGGGGAGGGTATAGAGCCCCTGGGTGCAGTCCCTAAAGTGGAGAGAGCATCGGGAGCCAAGCAAGTTGCTACTTTATCCTGAGCAGCCACTGGCAGTTGTGATATTGATAAAGTGGTGCTGGGATTCTTGCCTTTGGACCTCTGGAGCAGCAAAGTACCTTTCCTGGATCTTAACTGGTTCTAGGAAACTAATAGGTGGATTTGAGGGGAAGATGAAAAATATTTGGAGAAGTTCCTCTTCTTCTCTTAAGAATGGACCAGGGGTTAAAGCACGCTTCTGGTGTAGCAGGAGGCTGGTTTGAAGCAGGCACTAGATCTTCAGTATCTGTAGGCTGGAGACATTCCATTGTCGCTGGGCTGCTGGGATGAGTTTTTTCAGCCTCTTCCATTTGAGCTGTTTCATTTTGTTTAAATAAACATTTATCAGATGAATTTATAGAACAGGACTCCTCATTCTTTCAGAAGTTCTGATTTGAATGAGTTGGTAATTTCCTACTCTGAAATGAAAAATTGTTGGGAGACTTCCTGGCTTATCATATTTCATCATTTTAGTATTTTTTTGTAGTTCAGTATAGCTTCTTAATGTGGAGTAGAGTTTCAGTGCATTGGTGTTTCCTTCTTAGGTGAAAGGATGGTATAAATTGTACAGGTCAAAAAGAAGAGCAATGGGAAGCACTGTCACCTTGGTTTGGAACTAAAAGTGCATTTGGCCACTCACATCCTTTCAGCGATACACTTGGTAGTAGTTCAGGTCGAATGAGACCACGTACCTCAGCAGGGCACAAAACCCAATGGATAGGGAGTTCAAACATGTGATGATACGTATAGCAATTGGGGTGGGAAACTGTTGGCTTCAGATTACTGGCACTCTACTTCAAATGGCAACATTCGTGCAGCTTCAGAGAGGGTCTGGCTTGAAAAAAAAAAGGTGTGGCTACTAGTCAGTATGATAAAGAGGATGGGAAGAATTTTCAGAGGTTGTGCCTAAGTCACTTGGCTGTTCACTAGGAAACAGCTCTATCATGTAAATACCCTTTCATGGAAAGGCCTGGTGCTGTGCAACAAGACACCCTTCAAGAAATTTGGCATTTTTTGAATCTGAATTCCTAGGTTTTGTTTAAGAAACATACCGTTGCATGTGTTTTGGGGATGTTTTTCAGTGTTTAAAATGCTATTTATTTTTTAAAATAATTGTTCTTTTTAATTTATTTTCAAATTTATTTTATTTAAGGTACAATTACTTCATAAAGCATTTTATTATATTAGTAGTTTCCACCCACTGAACTACTACTGAACTGACCAGAATGTGTTCTTAGAACACTCTAAGTTAACTAAACTTTTGGTGTTCAGTATTTAGCCAAGACTTGATTAGCTTTTCTGTAGTAGGATATTTCATGACTTTGTAAAGTTTGAACACCTCTTCATCCTTACTATCTCTTCTGAACAAAGACGGAGGGTGGGAGATTGATCTGCCTTGTAGCTTTATCTCTGTTTTTGCCAATGTATGACATAATTTTTTGTTTTTAATTCATGATATCATTAGAACTACCATGATTGAATTTAAATGCAATTTAATACAAGTTTGTCAAACAAAAGAGAAGAGAAAGTGAACAGTCGTGAGAACTTTACAGGTCTCTGGACTTGTAATTGCTTGCCTGCCATGCAAAGAGATTGGGGATCACTCATGCTGAGCTCATTGCCACCCTAGAATAGTTGGCTGCCATCCTCTGGACTCAGTAAATAGATAGTAATAGGCCACACAAAATGAATCTGTTTAGATATTTTTATTGTATGTATTTTTAATGCACAGGTGCAGAATGTGAGGTAATAAATCAAAGATCTTTTTATGGATGGAAGCCAAGTAACCATCAAAGGAAGGAGCAGTGTTCGTATCACATGGAAGCAAATAATTGTTTGCTAACAGTGTTAAGTACAGAAGGTGACTGCTGGTGTAAGAGTGTATGTGCATTGCCATCGAATATATATGTATGTATCATTAGAAGAACAACTTTATTCCAAGAAGAGGGTTGCTGGACAGGGGAAGTTAATGTGTTTTGTAGTGGAACTTAATGCTGCTGTGATGATTCTTTGGCAGACAGTAAAAAATGGGTGCATATATACCCTGTATACCTTGGCTTCTGGATTGTCGCAGAACAACTTAATGGAAGTAGCATTTCTGGGTATGTGGATGTCCCTGCCTATATACATATATATATATATCAGCAGTTACAGAATATCTACTTTGTACTGGTACCCATCTGTTGCAACATGGATTCATTGCTCCACCCAGGACTCAGATGTGTCCCCTTCTGTGGCCCGATTCTTCATTGCAATAATTTGCTGTAATTAACACAGAGCTGGCCTTTTGTCAGTGTTGTGATTCAGGTGTCTCATATGGCAGAGTTCTTAGTTGTTTCATTGCAAATATGATAAGAGTAGGGATCACATTTTGCAATGGAAAAATGCAGGGAGGTGGCAGAGATGGCTTTAGAATTCAGCCTGAAACATTAGTAAAAAGAAGAGTAATTTTTAACGTTTGGTATCCTTGAGCACGTTAGGCTAAAATTCTTGAACAAATTTCTCAGAAGTGCAAGAAAAGATCAGCAAAATGTTACAACTTACTACCTTTTTTTTATCATTATTGCAAATGTGGGCATATATTCTGCAGCTGTCTGGGTTCGGCTGTTCTTCTGAATTTTCTGCCCTTGTGAGCCAGAGGCCATGAGAATCACTTTGATGTATTTCACTGCGGTGTAATGCCACTTACACTGTATTTAAGCTTGAACAGTATTTGCTGTGTAAAGGCTGATTCTGAAGGTAGCAAAATCTATGCTTGCTTAGGGGTTTTTTTTAAATTGATCTCCATTGCTCAGATGCAGGATGGTGTTAATGATCTAAATATAAGCAACTGTTTTGGATCCTTCTCAGCCCAAGCTATATTCTACAAAGTTCGCAGGTTCTTATACTTAAACATCTCTGGGATGGTAACTCTGGTGGTAACAGTCACATGGAGTCAGTCACTTGGCACGAGTGAATATCAGCCAGTACAGTGACACTCACTGAGCTTTTGGGAAGCCACACTGAAATTTGTGTTAAAGAAGAGCTTATTAACTTGGATAGGACAGACCCAGCATTCAAATACGTACAGCAAGAGGGTTTGCAAGCAGCCTGTGCTGTAGTAACAAGGCTGTGGTATTGTCTGTGGACCCATGACAGGAAATACAGCCAGAATCTTTTCTGATGTCCATATCAAAAGATAAGGTCATATCACTGAATACTTGCAAACTGTTTGGATGAAACATTAATGGAGTTTGGGGAAGATGCCTGTCAAGTAGCTTTCTTCTGACTGCCTCTCAAACTGACCTTGATAAGTGCTAGAACATTCCTCTGCAGGACTCTCTTATAGTGGGGTCTGCAGCACCAGGTGCATGGAGGACCTGAGGATCCATCACACACCGCATTGTGCTTTTTCCAGTGTGAAAGCACAGATGCCTGTGGCGCCCACATATGTAGTGGCCTGGCTTTGCTCATGCACTGGAACTGGGAGAGGGAAGTGAGCTAGCTGACAGGAGAGGGGAAGCACAGGCTCTCTCTGGGTTATATTGATAGCACCATCCTTGCTTAGGAAGAGGAGAGCACAAGATCAAAGAGCAATGTGATATATCAGAATGAGGTACTTACTCTGGTGCCGAACCATTTTGTTGTGACGCTGGTTGGACATCACAGTGTTGCTGTGATACCTGCTTAGAACCATTCCTGCCCTTGGCAGAATTGTGAGAAGGGTGGGAGACAGGCTTCGAAGGACACTGACCCAGATGCCAAGGACTGTCCTTCCTCTCATATCCCACTCTCACCTCTGTCCCTTTTCTCTTTGTAGAAGATAGGTCCATGATCTCTCAGGTATGGATTTTGTGGTGTTAATTAACATAACTGAGTTCCTCATGCGCCATTGCATATTTTCCAAACCTTTATGCCTTACTGCCTGTCTGCAAGGCTGTAGTATCTCTGAGACATCTGCTTCTTTCTCAGATTGTAGTGTCAATCACTTCAGAAATCCTCAGGGAGGAGGTGATAAGCAGTGGGGGAGTATAAGCCTCTCCTGTAAGAATCCAGACCTACATGTGGAATCAGTGAGATGTTTTATTTCCTGCATCCTGTTTCCGGCTCTGCAGCCAAGTAGGTTTTGGGCGGAGTGTGGTGACCATCAGGGAATCAGACTGCATTAACTGAGCAGAAGGGAGAATGCAGAGGCAACTGCTGCGTTCTGTGGTTGAGACAAGCATGACCAGAGGACGGTAGTGGGACTGAGCTCTGCAAATGAAGAATATTCTGGAATGTGTGTGCACTCACGTACATATGTTTGTGCATGTATTGAGAGAAAATGATACTAAAGGCTTCAGATATCATCAAACTTACCCAGAGTCACTTAAGCAACCTGAAGTGGCTAATCTCAAACTTCGAAAACCAGGAAAAACAAAATGATGGTGTGTACCATTTCTGGATACAATCTTTAGGCAGGCATAAAACAGTACTGGAAAAGTAGCAGTTCTGTATTAATTACACATTATGTTGGGGTTTTTTGTGTTCATTTATAATGACACGGAAGGCTAAAAGGACAGCTCGGAGGACACTTGTTAATATGTCCTAGATGCTCTTGACACTGGTTATGTATATGCATTTATTTTTTAATTATTATATTTATCTTTAGACACTAGACTACAGCAAATCATACCCGTTGCTAATCTCAAGACAGTGAAGAGAACTGTCTAAATCTCCTATCTCTAGTAGTTTTGCAACCACAGTGGCAGGGCTTTGTGCACAACTAAGGAAACTGATTTTTGTAGCTAAGAATCATATGCACGCTAATGTTTGGCCTTTGACCTAATGAGGTAATTTTTTCTTCTGCTATTTAAATAAAAGCTGAGTGAAGACCAGAAGAATTCCTTTCTGAAATACTTGAATTTTGGTATCACATTCTTGCACTTTCGTCAGTCTTTCTGATACAAAAATGTTAACTTAAAACCACATCAGAAAAGGTGTGTTCATCCCAGCCTTCATCTGCAATTCTCTGGTAGCATCTCTTTATAATAAAAGTCAAAGTCAAATGTGGAATGGAGGCCATGTGTCTCTGATTCTGCTCGTTTTGTCTTTACCTAGGGCATGTGGAAGTCTGCAGGCAAGGCAGTGTAATATAATACACATGGATAGATAGGAACCTCATTTAAAAATTAGGTGTAATTCTATAGAGGAAGCCCAAGTGCAGAAGATGAAAGCATAGTGCAGGTTGCTACAATCTCATGAGATACTTAGCATTTACATATTTTTTGAAGTTGGCTCTAAAACTGTTATTGCTTTGTGCCTTCTGTACCTTGTTAACTTTTTGGAGCTGGGGGATTTTGATGGAACTATGTGGAAATGAGTAAAGTATCCTTAAAAAATCCACATTGTAGCATTGTTCTACTTTATTAATATATTTGAGTGACAAAACTGTAAACTCCAGTTGCTCTGTTAACAGCGAAAGCTTACTCAGTGACCGAGTGTGTATGGTCTTGCTTACTAGGGATGATAAGTTTATCAGTGGTAGGGCCATGTATCTATTTATCTCCTGCCTTGTGTTGCTTTACTGTCACCCAAAGTGTCTGTGGTCATGGAGTCGCCTGACTCGTAAAAAGGGAAGAAGAGGGCAGTGCAAAAGAACCTTTCAAAGGGGTTTTTGGGGGTGCTGTGTGAAACTTTGAAAAGGTTAGTTGTGGACATTTAAAAGAAATGAGCACCCAAGGTGCAGCAGGTGATTGCAGAAAGCATATAGGGCTTTGAAAAGCATTGGCAAGGGTCGAGTCAGTTAGGTCTGGGGTTCCTGTTTTGCTGGGGGGAGCACTATAAAAGGGAAAAGTTGCAGTGGGCAGATGAGGAAATAGGTCATTTTTGGGGTGTAGGAGACTATTCATCTATAAACCTACAGATGTGAAACTCTTCCAACACTGGATTATTCTGTGCTGTTTCGTGGGGAATTTTCTGTTCCCCATTGCCAAAGATAAGTTGTATCTTCAGATGTCAGAAATGGTGGAACAAGTGTCACACACCATCTCCTCTGCTCTGACAGAGCTTACTGCCTGGTATTTTCACAAATTGTATCTTTCTGGCAATGTTTGTGCTTTCATAAGCTCCTTTCCCCCTCTGTATATTTGCAAGGAGATTCTTTTTCGTTTTGTTGGAGAGGAGCACGTTTCTTCTCTTTCTGATTTTGTTTCTAAGTCTGAAATATAAATGTGCCAGGTGGTAATTGCCAGGTTTTGCAGTAGTGGCAGGGCACAGGCTTGGTCTCATGGTTCTCTGATGCTTGAGATGCAGGCGATCCCACCCAAGCAAAATGTTGTGTAAAATGGAGTGTTTGTCAGCTTTACCCCAAGGCCTGTCTAGCTGGAAGGTGTCTGTGAGCCGAAGACCTCCGAAGGTGGCACTAGTGGAAGGGTGGCAGGTGTTCTTTGGAGGTTGAACACTGCAGCAGTGGGATTTCAGAGCTGCTTGAAGACAGAAAGGAAACTCCTGTAAAGGCTGGGCGAGCAGCCATGTGCTTAAGGCTGTGACAGGTGATCTCCGGCATATTTTCTGCAGTGGCTAAAGGCTGCTCCTAACTGTCTGCCCTGCTGGAAGTTGCTGCTTGCAGTAAGGTCAGCAGGTCAGAGCACGCGCCAGCACCGTAGCTGCCCCGGTTCAATTGCGTGTTAGCTTAAACCTGCGTAGAGACGTATGAATTGCTTCATTTGGTAAGGGAGAGGAGTAAGCCTCTGCCAGACTTAATCCAGTCTTCTCTGCGGCATTCCCTCGAAGCGCCTCCACTAGATTTTCTCTTTTTGTTCTATTGAAATGCTTCATTTTACAAGGCAAGTAATGTCTCATTTGGATGTGTGTGATAGGTATAGAATAACAGCTTTCCATCAGTATTTGAGGTCAGGATGTAACCAGCAACTGGGAGTAATCTCCTATTCCAGGTAACACATTTGAAAATTGATATCGGAAATTAATGACCCGTTTATATAAGGGATTCTGTAGTATTTTTTCTTTCATTCCCTTTTCATGGAAGTCCTGCTGGTATGACATGCAGTGACATTTCAGGAACACAAATACAAGCAAGAGATGTGGAGAAAGACAAAGCACATAAGCTGACATTAAAACTGAGAACCTCTCATATACAGTGTGTTTTGTGCATTATAAATTTAGTGCTTGTGTTAACTTAATCTTAGCCACTGCAGAAAATCTGGAAAAATCTTTCTCCAAACGTGTGTGTTTGTGTGCATGCTGCTAGTGACATGCAGAGCACTGTTCTACCCTGGCTTTAGGGGCTTTTAGGGCTCAGTTGAGGGCCGTATTCTGATATTCCACAGCTCAGGCAGAAGGAAGCTTCTGAAGAGTTCGGGATGAGAATGTGGCAGCTCAAATTTAGATGCAAGCCTGGAGCTAAAGTTTCTGAACTTCAGTGGGACTACTTTGTTCATAAAATTATTCACGTGCTATAATCTTCTGTCACAGGATTAGAAGTGCAGTAATTGTTCAATACAGAGATTAAAATATCATCAGAGGAAAAATACCAGTTAATTCAATAAATCAGTTTGTGCTACAATGAGAAAATTAAATTGATTAGCTATTAAGTATAGCTATAAAGGATATTTTTAAATATCAGTGCTACACTGACATTTTCCTTTTAATGTATCATTTGTATTTTATGTAACAAGCAGTGCTGGACTGAGTTATATAAATGAGCAAGTGTTGTGCAGGTTATTTCAATTATTTGCCCTTGGAGAAGGTGAATGAATAATAGCACCAACTCAGTTTTAGCATCTTCATTTTGACAGCTGTAATATGCATATTAAGGAAGAGTCTGAACTGTAGAGGAATGAGTCCATTTGTAAAAGCTGGTGTCCTCTTAGTTCTTGATCTTAAAGGGGGGGGGGGGGGGGCAAGGCGAGGCCGAAAGAGAGAAACACGGGGTATGTTTTGTGTGGCTTGCCAAGTCTTCTTGAAACAGCTTGCAGTTGCAGGCTAGCTGAATCAGCACCACGTTCATCAGTGGAAGACTATAATCATAGTAATACCTGGAGCGTACAGCAGAGAAGGGACAAGTCAAATCTGGCAAGGTGTTGTATGAAGTTTTTATATCTGGTTTTAAACTGAGTCAGAGCATTGCTATGAAGAGTAAATTTGGCTAAGTGTTGTAGTAGGGTTTAATCAGCAAATTGATATTTAACTAGTATCTTTGAAGCAACACAAATTGAGAGGTGTGGCGCTTTCACAAAGTACGATTATTGGGATTAATTTGCTTCATACAAGATGCAGTTTTAAAATGTATAGTTTTGTTACAAAATGAGTAAAATACATGCTGAAAAGGCAGAACCTGAAGATTTCATGTGACAGAGATGTTTTCCCATTATTTATTGTTTTTAATGGAGTAACAGACTTTTAAGGCCAGAAGGGTTAGTTAGCTATAATCCTTATTGTGCTTGTTTCTGTGCTGTGTGTTGGTTTCTCAGCTTTTTCCTATTTTTTTGTTAATGTTGTTGTAAGACGTTGGATCAGATTAAGTGTATTTAAATTGGTGTGCCAGAGGGCAGGCTTCCATCAGTTGTCTGTAACATTACAAAAGCTGCTAGATAGTAGGTACACGGGCGAACTAGTCAAATAACTATTCCTTAACATACGATTATCTATTAAACAGAGAATAGTATCAGTCCAGCGTGGTTTTGATGTCACTGGGTACAAGGCATGCTCTTCTGAAAAGTAGTAAGGGAGATGAAGGCTTACAGAGTAATTTTAGAGCTAAGTTTTCCAGTCTGCGTGGGAAATCTAATGACCTATATCTCATGTTCTGCGCCCATTTAATGTGAGAAATAGCTGACAGCAAAAGACAAGAAGTACATTAAAAAAAGTTATATAGGGACTACAGACGACAGTCATTTCTCAACACTTTCCTTTAGTTGTTGGAACACACTAAATATTGGAAATGCAGTTGCCCCAAGATCATATTCTGTCTGATCTTCCTGCCTGTTCTGTCCAGGCGTTTTATAACTCTGCTTTTAGCCATTGGGTGGGTTTGACAAAGAAACTCATTTGAGCTCTTTATCCTTAATTTAAGGAGGCGGGGCAGGGGGGGGACTTTCTGATCTGAGATACCAGCAGACAATAAGGCATTCAGAGTGACAAGAGTGACCCAGTTACCAGGAAGTCTTATCAGAGATGGTGAGATTCCAGCTCAGTGTCTTGGCAAAATGGTTGAGCCACTGACTAAAGACAGATATAAGGTATGTGAGTTATAGAGAGTATCTGTTCATGGTATAGTAAAATAGAGATGGCAGGAGGAACCTTACTCATTTCAAGCATTTTTTTTTTTTAATAACGGGCAATGGAAAGGGTTACTTTTTTTCTTCTGGCACCTTATTTTTGAGGGTTTCCATAATTTAGTGTCTGCTCTTCATCAGACCAAAACTCAAATTCATTTCTTTTTCTTCCTCCTATCGTCTTTTCCCCATTTACCGCAAAAAAGTCACATTATTTTTGAAAATGTGCTTCCTTGAATCTCATCTCCTTAATTAGAAAATGGATGCATACAAAAATTAGTAACAAGATTTAAATGCTATCAGTGGATATTGTAATGGAAGCACTTTGCTTCTGGAGTTTAAATTCCACTGAAGTGCTATGTTTCAAAGCAGGAGTTAAGGGAGGATTGTTTAAGTGCATTAGAAGAGATTTAGAAGAATTATGGGAACTATTATATCAGTCCACAGAGCAGAGGGCTCAAATGGGGAAAAGGAGGAAGTGTTTCAGCTTAAAAACTTGGAAAAACCCTAAGATTTCATTCTCATTTATGTACGTCTATACCTTCTTATCAGTGTACAGTAGAGTTAATTTTGGTGACCAAACCAAGCTTTTATTCCTTTTTGACTTAGTCTTTCCTGTAATTATTTGTGTTTAAAGTGTGAAGGTTCAAGCCTGTTCCTTACTGAAATCTAAGGCAGTTGGTTTTGATGGAAGCAGGATTAGGCGACTGGACTCCCTTCTGTGTATTAACTCTTCATCATGCCGTACAGTGTCTCTCACCCAGCCACATAACTGGAAATAGAAAGCATATTGCAGGGGTTCTTAATCACATGCAAATTCCATTCATGTGCCCAAGTTTTCGGAGCAGACTTGGAGGTTTAACTGTACAGGCCCTGTTAGTTTCAATAGGAGCTGTGTGGCTAAATCCTCTGAATTAGTTTGGGGAAAAAAAAAAAAAAAGCTACGCAGCACTTGTCAGCCTAACCTCCTGGCACATTCAGCTGCTTTTTGAGATGGGACCTTCAGACAAATTTTCTGGCAACAGTTGAGGTTGCTGGTGAATAAGAAAACAGGAGCTGTTGAGTTCGTCTAAGGTATTCCTCCTTTTAAAGCCTCAGAGGTATCAAGCAATAAAGAATAGGGTCCAAGAGCCATGGCTGGGAGAAGCATGATACCCCTTCTATCCAGATTCATAACTATGAGGCATTTTTTAAATATTTTTGCAGAACTAATCTGGGGAAGGTATGAAATTTGGACTAGCTTTGCTTTTTTGCAAGATTGAGCACTGCTGTGCAGGACATTGTGTTCTCATGTTTCTCTAATGCTTATACATAAGCACATCCAATTAGTCTTTATAGGTGTAGCTTTGACAGGTTGGGATTAAAGCCTCCAAATGAATCTTTTTTTTTTTTCTCTCCTTTCACAGACAATATTCTCACCTGAAGAGGGATGGCAGAAATCAATTCTCCTGTAAATATCAAGGAAAAGGTAGGTTCAGGTAACAGTACAATGCACACCAAAATGATATTTGCATACATATTTCACCCCTGCTGCTTCAAACACTGTTCATATACTTACCTTTAATATGCATTGACTCTATGCATAAAGTTAAGTACACAGGCAGATATTAATAGAATTAGTATGTTAATCTTGGTTGGTGAGAAACATTTTTGCTTTTCTGCAAAGAGACAATGTTTTGTCAGATAGACTTCTCTTATTCCTTGATGGTTCCTGTGCATGCTGATGCTGTGGAGAACAGCACTTTGTGATGGCTGCTGCTGTACAAAATACAACCTTTGAAGAAACATACCCTTTAGAAAATAATTTTTCTGACCATAAAAATGTCATACCGGTAACATTTAAAGGCAATTCCTAAAATTACACTGCCTGAAAAAAGTAGATTTTTTTTTTTTTCTTATGTAAGTAGCTCTGCTTTTAACTGCGTTCTATATGTTTGAGTATGTCCTCTCTGTATGCTGACTAGTGCTAGAGCCTTAGCACCCTTTCAGGAGCAGTAAAGGACTTAAAGCAAATTAGTATACAAATATGAGGTAGGTCAGGAGATCTTTTGTGACTTCCAGCAGGCAGATTGTGAAGAGACAATCGAACTTGTAGATAGTCCTCACCAACATAAATAGGAAACAAGGGCAGTTGTCAAAGAATAGGAAAAAAGGAGAGACAGAGAAGTGGGAAGACTGTAGGAGTGTAATGTGATAGGGCTGTATTTTAAAAGGAGCCAAGATTTTGAGAATTCTCCTGAATCATCCTGTCTTATAAAATCAGGTTTTGTTCTACTTCATGTTTGGGAAGAGAGATGGAGCTTTGCATTTAGGAAGTTCAGAAAAGGCTAGTGAGTTCCTTGATGTATGGCTTCTTTAAGCCCAGTGTGGCTCTCTGATACAGATTTTAAGGCAGTGTGATAAATGTTAAAGGCCAGAATCCAACTCTGTCAGTGAGCTCAAGTTTGTCCAGGTATCAGTGAAAAGTGGGTTAGGCCCATTCACTTCCTGAAAGATGCACAAGGAGAAAGGATCAAGGTTGATTAAATAGCAAGGAAATACAGAACAGTGAGGGCAGTGTGAACCTGAGAAACGTAGTCATCTTTGCTGTATCATAAGACCTACCTGTGGCACATTACATATCCTGCAGGGCAGCAGATGTGAAATATTCTCTCTAAGCCTGTCAATGGAAAGGAAAAGAATAAAAATTTGTGTATGATTCCTTGGATCAACTCTTCTCCTGAGCTGACGGAAAAAATTATTCAGCAGAAAAAGATTTACCTATACTTCGGTTTTGCAGTTCAGAACTTTAGTTTTGCAATAAGGGGGACTGATAACAAGGAAAAAATTGTTCGGCCTGAGGAATGTGTGCAAGATACTGTAAACGTGGCATTCCAATCCAGAAAAGTCCAAAGAAGTGATAGACAATGAAAATGTAATATAACACACTACAGCGTGACAGAAGAAAGAAATAGCCTTGAACTAGAGGGCAGTAGTCAGGTTTTTAGTTAATTTGATGTTTTGATTCTGAGTTCACAAATAATGAATTTTTTGGTCAGGTAATGTATTTCTCAGAACTGAACATGATTGAGTAGTTAATGGCTTAGACATCGCATTGGGTTTATAAAGACTTGATGAACCGTGAACTACTGAGCCTGAAACTACGTTTCCTCAAGTTTCAAATTGCTAATGATATTTGCTGAAAAAACAGTTAAAACTGTTACCTGCCCACCAATACACGAATGAAGCTGCTGAGGAAACAGCATAGCAAGTGATGATTTATACTAAGTAGTTCAGGTGGCAAAAAGTATTTGTTCAGACTGTTGTGTCCATCTTTCACTGCTTACTCACTTTCTTTGCTCTCTAAAGGATGTAGAACCTTTTTGCTTTATATCCCCTGATGGGAAACAGTTCCTTACCTGATGTGCTGCCCAGGTGCCTGCTTTTGGAGTAGTTTTTCCTCATATTCATTCTTACCTCCTGAATTACTCATTGTGCTTGAGGATTTGCATGTCAACATGAATCTGTGATGAGTATCTTCCATAGTCCTTAAAAACAGCACGGGGTTTAAATATTGAATAGCATGATGGATTTTGCAATAGAAAGCAGTATCATCAAATCCTATCCCCTAGTGCCAGTGTGCTGGAAGTTAAATTACAGTAGCTCTCAAGATGCAACTCAGTAAATCAGTTGAAGTTCTGCCTGTTTACTGTGTGGCTTGGATTTTTTTATTCATATAGTCAGCTTTACAAGTGCAGGATTTTACAAATAATCTGTTTGTCTTTTGCTAGTTTGAGTGAAGAACCGCAACAGGACTTTTATTCACACTAGTTACCTGCTGTTCCAAGTCTGATATCTGCTGGGAGTATCTGAAATCAAATGTTTATGAGCATATACATTTTAAGGCAGGAAAATAATTGAATCAATACACTCTGTTATAAATAGTCCCGCTCTTTATTCCTGTATCTTCCATCAGTATTTAGTGCCAGTAAATCCCTATGCCACAGTGAAAACCTAGGTTAACAGTAATTAATATTTTATTGCAAAGTCACTGGGTTTTATTCTGGAAAATATAAACTAGTAACCTACTAAATAAAGGGTTAGTGACTGAACAGCATAAACCTCATGAACTCTACATACATCAGCTGGGGAGCTAGCACGCTCAGTTTGCCATTTCACCTGGACAGGTCCGTCTTGTTTTAAAATGAGATTGCAATGACACAGAACCTCCATTTGACATCTCACATTTGGTTTACAGTATGGTGGCTTTTTCTGTCAGCAGCAAACTGAGTAACTCTAAAGCAACTGTAGCTTTAGAACCCTCTGAGTAATGCACTAGAAATACAAGGCAAGGGTTCAACACATGTGTCCTGCTGAGTTGGCTTTAATTATGTGTGCACATAGACTGCTAAACGTAAGAACTTCATTTGCGTGTTTGAAAAGTGACCTGGTAAGAGAGTCCAAATCAAATCCCTTTCTCGGAAAACTTACAGAGCAAGACATGGATATGCTACACAACATTGAAGCAGTGAGTTTAATGTTTACTTTTATCCACATTTTTGGGGGGAGTATTTCTGAGAAACAAAGCTGAGACTTATAAATTTTATTACTTTTGCTGAGCTCCACAAATCCATTGCCATCAATGCAAATATAAGCAGGCCTTGTTAAAAAGAACAGAACAGAATACAGTTCCTTTGCAGTTCTCCCTTTCTTCCGCCTCAGTGCTTGCAGATTATAATATATTTAAGACTTTGATCCTGCAAAGACTTGAATGAAGCCAAAGGAGCTGTACATCTGCACACAGTACTTATTCTTGTAAGTTTCTGCAAAAGTAGTACACAAGTTTCTCCTTAAATTGAACATTGTTTCTCTGTGACAAAAATATAGTACAGAGCCCATGAAGTTTTGGCATAATGGTTGGTTTGTGTTTTGGTGGTGGGGTTTTTTGACTTTTTTTGGGTTTTTTGTTTTTTTGTTTTTTTTTAAATGGTGACCTTTCCCCATGTTCTCTCCATGATCAACTTCTAGTTATTCAAGGAAATAAGACCTCTGCCACTGTTTTAAAGGTGGTGTGAGGCTGAGGCAGGCGTTTTGGGAATTATGCTCACACACGGGCTCTGTAAGACCCTACCCCTGATTTGAGTCACGAGAGAATGCTACTGTAGTACTGATACTTGTATAATTCATTCTTGGCATTTCAGCTGGAATAGTTCATAAAGTCAGTAGGTTAAACATTCTATTTTGTATCTCTCATTTTTTTCCCCTGAGAGATTTACATAAATGTTGGCCTGCGATGTCAGGAAGGCTAATGGAAGTTTCCATAGTTGGCAGAGGCTCCTGCAGCTGTGATACTCTTGTGGGGAGCCAGGACTGTTCTGATTACCATATTTTCATGCATTATAACCCACAGATTTTCTGGAATAACACAAGTTCTGCATTTCAGCAGCCGCAAGGGTCATTACATGCCTGCATAGTTAGTACAAGGAGAAGTTTATCATCAGAATCTGTCTCAGAATAATTCCCTCTGCCCCGACCCTTGCTGTAGTCTTCCTCCACTATGCCACTTTCCCTCTTGCCTCTGATTATACTCATCTTTGTGCCTGAAAATACAGTAGAACTGAGCACTTGTTTTCTAGTATCAGGATTTTCAGAGACTGAGAGTTATACATAGTTCAAATCATATGCACACAAGTTCATTGGATTAAGGGATAAAATGGGCCAAACTCACTGGCTTAAATCCAAAATAATTCCATAAAATTAATGGAGGTATTAAAGCATTAACCTAGTACATTACCAGAAGAGGTGCTGAGTTTCTGAATGACAAGGCCTCCAAAGAAGCAGCAATTGGAGCGAGGAACACAAGCGATATATTGTCTCCTGCAACAATTAGACCCTCTTAGTTTAACAAGAGGAGAGTGAGTATCAGGCACTCCCCTGGATAGCCATTCAGTTCTGGCACGTGATTTTGGTTTCAATCCAAAGAAACACTGGGAATTGTTCAAACCTCAGGACTTGCTTTTGGGCCTATTTTTTTTTTTTTTTTAATTGTGTGTCTAAACATATTTGAACAAGTGAGATCTGGTGTCAGCTGGAATTAACAAAATACTCATTCAGATGAAAATTCTCCTCTTGGGATTCTGTTAGGAGTGAAGTTTTGCTGAAGTTTTGAAGGGCTTGCTTTTTCATTTGTCATTTCAAGTGTCAGAGCTGTAGGAGCAGATGGGCAGATTTGTTACATAAACTGCAAGAAGGAAATTTTATTCATATGTATTTTGGGGGTGTTCACAGTTTTGTTTACATTATGCCGTAACTGCGGTTTTCATAAGCAATAGTCAGCATGCAAGGAAGGAGTAGGATTCATAGTGGAAGGAATGGAAGTAGTATTTAAATTTAAAATTACACGTTACAAAAGCAGATAGTTTCCAATCTTATGATTTCACTAGATCTCCTTAAAGTTGACATTTGCAGCTGTTCCTTGCCCTTGTGTTGAAGTAGATGAACTTAGTCCGAAGACCAGCAAAGTTGATGAAAATGCACTCATGTCACTTGATGAGCCATTTAACTTGGGTTAAGGATATTATAGATTCACGTCTCTAAATAGTGCTGCCGTTATTCAAGCAGAACAGTTCTTACTGAGCCAAACTTTTTCATATGTTCTTCAGAATTCCTGAAATGTCTGTTTTTTTCCATTTCGTTAGTTTAAAAATATGGGGGACAAAGCGACATACTAAATCCATGATGATTGCCTAAAGTAGCTTACTGCAGCAAGTAGAATTTTTTTTGTGCTTACTGGGGATAAGTGATCTGAAGGTATCAGCGTGATAAACGGGTCATGTAATGGGAAGAGAGGTGCAGACCTGATCAAAGCTGTTATTTTGCTCAAAGGGAATGTTAACACTTGCTCAGTGTGTCATGATGAGCTCAGTAAAACTTATGGAAAACTGTCTCTGATGTAGGAAATAGGCTTGCCATGCAGCAAAGCCAAGTTGTATTTATGAAATATATTTGTGTAGGAGTTTTCAAAACCTTAAATTCTGCCATGAAGTGTTTTTAAAATGCATTTTCCTGCTTAATGTAGCCAGGACATCTGCTAATGCTAAATTCCTAGACTATAGGAATCAGCAGAGCTCTGCAAACAGCCCTCCTTCCCTGCTCCTCTTGCAGGATTTGGGTCAACCCCAATTGGAGGTGTAATCTAGCTGAATGTGGCCTACACTGCTCCCTATCCTCAGTTGCAGTGGGTATATACGGTGTATATGTGTGCATAAAGATTTGTTTCTGACATGCAGTAAAAATAAAGTAGGAAAATGTGTAGTTGTTGTTAACCATACTTCTAAATGAACTTAGCTCCTAACTTAATGTTTAGTACAAAGTGAAGGTGGATCTGTGTTAAGAGTTCCTAACCAAGTGTAAGTAAGAATATTCCTAACTGAATAAGTGACCCTAAGAGTAACTTACTTCAAGGGGATTAGAGCAGCTGTGTTCAGGGGTTTCAGAACAGCCGTGAGCTTTCAGCAAAGAAGTTTAATTTGTCACTATGTCAGAAATCTATAAACAAATTCTCTGAACCCCGGATATGTTACTTATTCACCAGAAACATCCTCTTTGAGATGATGCCAAGGGGGAGCAGATGGAGTAGAGCAGCAAACAGGCAGCAATTGATTCCATGTTTTTACAGTTGCCTGGGAACCATTTGAAACTTGACAGAGAACTTAAAGGACTCAGATGAATACACAGCAATGTTAGCTTGGTTCTGGGTGCGGAGTAGGTAATCTGCTGTCACAACTTTCAGGCAGGCTGCCTTTCTTTTTGAGCTTGACTTACCAGGAAAGTCTCATGAGATTGGTGTTCCTGAGGACTTTGAGTAAGATACCATGAGAGATTAGAATTTCAGTGTCCTCCTCTCCTGTGTGCCATGCTTCTGAGAAGTAGCCTGTTACAAGGTTTATTTTTTAATTTATAGGCAAGCCAAAAATTTGCCCCAAGTGACATTGTGTATGGTTTAACAGTAATCCTCAGAAAAACAGTCAAGTATATCTGGTCAGACCTTGGGGATTTTATTTTGGGGTAAAAAGAGTTTATCTGAGAGGACCTGGAACCTTTTTCAATTTTGATATCACTTCTGGGCAGTCCTCTGCAATTTGTGTAAGAGACTGATAAAAACAACCTCATGACTGTGGAATTCTGGTCCTGATGAGACGCAGCCTGGCTCAAATTGCAGCAACTTTATCAGAGCTTGAGCAAGCATTTCAGGCTAAGTGTGTGCTTAAGACTTCAACTCAGAAAAGTGATTAAAAGTCTGCTAAACTTTGAACTAACTTTAGCCTTATCCAGAAGAGTAGCTAGGTCCACAGGAATTAAGTGCATGCTTGCAAGGTACGTCTCTGGATCATGGGTTTAAATGGAGATGGACATGGGCTTTGCCTTCCATGTTCTGGAGCATACACAGTTGTTTTCAAGATCACAGCTTTATATTTTAGATCTGTGATTGCTTTAAAGTAGCTTTTGTAAGCTGAAATTCTGAGCAAGTCATCTTAGTGGTAAACAAAGAAATGTGCTTTCTGCTCAGGCTACAGGAGGGAAAGCCCAAGAATTTAACTACTTGTCAGTGACAGCCTCTCAACTAATGCTGACATTAACAGCACAGTTATCTGTGGTTCAGAAGGTATGTTACTGAATTCTCTTTGTGTCCCGGAATGCTTGTCTGGCGTCCAGATGATGACAGAAGTTCACTGGGAATCTACGCTGGATAAAGACAGGATGATTCACAAAATCATTAAAATAGTTGACTTCCCTGTAGTCTGTCTGGTAATGTTGCTCTTCCTATGATCGGGTTTCAGTGAGTAGGAGAAAACTGTTTTCTCTTACATACATGGAAATAAATCTAATAGACTGCTGTGAGTTTGTTCTTGCAGACTGTTAGGTATTAATGCAGTATCACTGCATGTTAGGAGTTTCTTTGGCTCTTGTACTTTTTTCCATTCTTTAGGATGTTAAGTATTTTTTAAAAGGAATTTGTTGATGAGGAGTCATACAATATTGAGTTATTCTAGTTCCATAATCTGTTGCTTACCTGTTGAGAAGATGGATGTTCTTGGTAAGTTTGAGGACTATAAATTTAGAGAGACAAAGTTGTAAATTATCTCCTGCCCTGGAATACCAATCTGAGCTTCCGTCATAGAAATCTACACATGTGTTTGAAACCAGGGTGAAAGGACTAAGAGGTGGAGTGTCGGGGACCTTGAAATTTGCATTTCTAAGCTAAGGCTGTCATATGGCCTTGTCTCCCTCGACATGCCTTGTCCTGCTCCCAGATACACTGTCAGGTCACAATTTGAGACTGTAGCCATTTGTCAATAATTTCTGGATGTCCAGATATCACTGACTCTTTCATTGCCTGTGTACAATCATTCCGGTATATTCTGGATGAAAACATCAGTCAGGCAGTGCATATGTTGGAGACCTGATGTCTGGCACACAGATCTGTCTGTCTTTGAAATTCCAGAAAAAATATGGTAACATTATTCCATTTTGTTCCTAAAAATTTTTTTAAGACAAAATACTTCGGAACAAAACCTTTCAGGATTTCTCCTCTGGAATTCTGGGTTTATATCTGCTTTTGTTGTTTCTGAACAGAGCAGTATATGTATTTTTTTTCTTAATATTAACATATCCTACTGGTTCCAAATTTTAGTTTTCATCTATCTTATCCCACATAAGGCACTGCAGAAATCTGGAAAGCAAAAACACTAACAACTTGTAGGTATCCTGGGTATCATAGACATGCACAAGGGAAGCAGTTTAAGAAAGCGTAAGCAACTTCTGATCTGGAATTTCATAAGTCCTGGATGCTTTACTTTGCAATCTGATGTTCTTTTCCTGAGGAATTTTTTCATGAAACTTCTTAACTTTTTTATTTTCTAAATGGAAAGATAAACAAATGTATATTTTATACAACAGTGAACAAAGGATATTGTTGGGTTTTGGCAGTAGAACTGTTGAGCTCTGTAGTACGTTAATGTTCCCTAAATCTAATTTCTATATAGTCCAACTAAAACGGGACTGTGTCCATGCTTAATTTCTTTTCTCTCTATTGGCGAGTATTCTTCCTAAGATCATTGTCTTGCTTTTTTTGGGTTAGCTCCACAACTAGAATGTTTCCATAACCTTTTTGTATTTAGTCGTAGTACTAGTTGGATGAAGCACAGTTTAGCTTTTAATTCTAGTTTTTCTATTGATCAAAAAATTCTTAACAAAGACCATACAGTGCAAACAGAAAGTCTTCAGTAGATTCTGTAGTCTAAGACATAGTCTGCCTGGTTGAGTTCTTGTGTGTCAGTGTTCTCCACCCCACAGATGTTCTTCTTAATGTCTTAAGAAGTTTCCAAACTGCAGTGTGTGGCGAGTTGCCTGATCCATCCTGTGGTCTTGG
Source organism: Nyctibius grandis (assembly GCF_013368605.1). Classification (NCBI taxonomy): domain Eukaryota; kingdom Metazoa; phylum Chordata; class Aves; order Nyctibiiformes; family Nyctibiidae; genus Nyctibius; species Nyctibius grandis. The sequence continues at coordinate 7,959,351 of NC_090666.1, forward strand.
CCTCACTTTGTTGTTTCCAGATGCTTCTTGAGGCTTCCAGACCTTTCATAGCAAAGGAGGACCTAGAAGCCATATGAAATTCCCATGCTTATATTTAAAGATGGTTAGAATACACTAGATGTTTCCTTTTACTATTTTTCTTGTAAGCAGTTGCCACAAAGAGATTATGCAATTCTGAGTAGGCAGAGAGATGATCCACATGATTGTGAAAGAAGAGGGGAGATTTTTGTGAGAATATGAAGATGTAATCCACATGGTGGAAATGTTTGGCAACTACCAGCTTGAACATAAAATGGACTGCAGCTTGTGGCCTGTTCTGCCCTAGCATCTGTGCCAATTTCTATTGTTATGGAGCCAGCTCAGCTCATACTTGTTACAGCTTTATCAGTAAATAGCATGCCTGTGCTCACAATCAGAAGATGAATAAAACTCCTTTTTCCAGGGCTTTCTCCGCACATCCTGCTGATTTGGGGTGGTTATCACTTGAACACCTGCAGTGCATAGCTATACTCACTACTTCCCTCCCCGTGTGCACACGTCATCTGAAGAGATAGGCTTGAGCAGACAGAGATTCTCTGGATGGTTTCTGGCAACAGCAGCCTCTGGTTCCAAGCGGTCCTGTTGACAGCCTAGCCTGTCTGAACTTCCAATATAAAGTTACCTATGTTTACTAGAGACTCCAAAGCAGCTAGCTGTTGGGTTGGCACCTACCTTGTGGGCAAGCCTTGCCCAGTCATAGGGTGGCAAGATTAGACAAATGATTAGATAGGCCTTTGGAAAGGGTCCTTGGGAAGTAGACAAGCAATTTAACTCCACTGCCCTCTAAATTATGGTTGTGGCCTGAGTTGTCCAGGGCTAGACTTGCTGCTTGAAATGTGTTGTGGGTAAATGTGAAGCTGCAGAGATGTGTGGTAGGATGATGGACAGGAGCAGAGTAAATCATACTAAGTAGATGTAGTAAAGTTGTGTGCTGAAGTCAGAAAGTGGCCTTCCTTACACAGTGAAAGAGATGAGCTCCTCTAGAAAGCATCCTCCAGGAAGTTTGATCCTGTGTGGATTTAGCTGAAGCAAGTATCAACCTTTTGTGCTGCTGAAGCTCAGTCCAGCAGGCGTCGTGAATCAGAGCCCTCAGTCACTGAGCATTAACACAGCCTGAAATGTCATGGCTTATGTTAGTATACAGGACAGGGCAGTATGGTGGTTAAGGAGTGGGGTGAACATACTACAGCAAAATAAGAGTTTTGGTCATAAATCTGAGCACTTAAGTGTTCTGAATCACGTTCTGGTGTCTCTGCTGATGGAGACTCTATAAAGGGAATCTAGAAAGGTTGTTCTTCAGCATCTAAATGGACAGCTAAGACAAGCTAGTGTGAATGCTCTCACAATGTAAGCCAGCCTAGTTCCCTTAAACAGATCTATCTTTGTGAAAAAATATTATTTTTTCACAATTTATATTTCACAGTACAATGAAAAGACCACCAGTGCTTCACAGTCAGAAATGAGCAGAAACATTGCGATGCAGCAGATAAAATACATCCTAATCAAGGATGTATTCCCACAGAAGGATGGCAAAGAAGGGTGCCAGATAAACATTTGCAGTGCAATAACAAATCTTTAATAGTAAATTCTTTCTGGATAGCTTGTCACAGAAGCTCAAAAAGCTGATTTGGAACAACTAGACTGGTTTTGGCGCTGATTCTCTTGTTTTTTTTTCAGAGTAGTACCATAGGCTTTTGTTAGTTTTGCTAATTACGTTTAACCGAGTATTTTTATTTTGGTACTACCTAGTAAAGTTTGTCTAGCATTAAAACAATAGAGTAATTAAGTTTCATGTAACTATTTACTTTCAGCTGTATTACGTGGGCATGAGAAAGTAAATCACCAACATGGTTCCAGTAGGAATATTTTATTTAAAACACAGTGGGTTGAATTACCATTTGGTATAAATGGATACTGAAGACAATACAGCAATAGCAAATGCTGTGAAATTGAAGCATGGCATGACAGAATCGTCTGTAGGTGTAACACCTCATCCATCAGCAGAGTTTTCTGAAGGAAGCATTTGGCTTCCCGTGTACTTTGTTCAGGATTTTGTTACACAAGCTTCCTGGTCACATATATATGGAACAGCAAACTGAAATTATGCTGAGCAGCCACTAGAGCTTTTAAAAATGATACTGTTTTCTTTTAGCCTGTGACTATTTTCATGCATATGACTGTTTTCCAGATGTCAGAAAAACACACATCGTAACTTTGATGCAGCAAGGCCATGCAACAGCCTTGTTGAAGTAGTTGTGTCCTCTGTAACTTTGTATGGGCAATGCGTCTTCTCAAGTCTCATGGCAGCAAATAGAACATTTAGAAAAGAAGCATAAGGCCAAATTCTGTCAGTTTAATTAAACTAGTTCTCCCATTGTGACTGAGAGTAGGATTTGGTTCCAGGCTTACTGGCTGCCAGTTTGTTGTGGTTTAACCCCAACTCGCAACTAAGCACCACACAGCAGCTCTCTCGCTCCTTCTGTCCCCAGTGGGATGGGGGAGACAATCAGGAAAAAAAAAAAAGTAAAACTCATGGGCTGAGATAAAGACAGTTTAATAGGACAGCAAAGGAAGATAAAATAGTAATAATATTAATAAAGAATATGTGAAATGAGTGATGCACAGTGCAATCGCTCACCACCCGCTGACCGATGCCCAGCCCGTCCCCAAGCACCGATTTCCCCAGTTTATATACTGAGCATGAAGTCATATGGTATGGAATATCCCTTTGGCTGGTTTGGGTCAGCTGTCCTGGCTATGCTCCCCCCGAGCTTCTTGTGCACCTACTTGCTGGCAGAGCATGGGAAGCTGAAAAGTCCTTGACTTAGGATAAGCACTACTTAGCGACAACTAAAACATCAGTATGTTATCAACATTATTCTCAAACTAAATCCAAAACACAGCACTATACCAGCTACTAGGAAGAAAATTAACTCTATCCCAGCCAAAACCAGGACACAGTTCTATGATTTGGTCTCTTGAAGAAATTGTTTTCATTATTTGCATGGGCCAGGTGAGGAGAGGATGAGTGCTTCATACAGATACATTGTGTACTTGTAAGCACATCATGTATAACATGCAGTTATATAAATATGCATTGGCACAAAGGCACCTTGTTGTCTAAAGGAGTATGATAAACCCTTATGTTATTGTCTTCCTTTTTTTTTCCTTTCAGATCAATGCAATCCGATCAATTGTTCCGAACAAAAGCAATAATGAGATAGTTCTGGTGTTGCAGCAGTTTGATAACAATGTAGACAGGGCTGTTCAAGCTTTCATGGATGGTGAGTATAGTGTACCTTTTTCACTAAGGCATGAGAGACTCAATTGCATGCCAAAGTATTCATTGTCTCTAGTGGCTCGAAATATATTCTGTTGTTCTGCTGAAATTCAGATGATTGTGACACTTAGAAAGTTCTTTTTTTTTTTTTTTTTTTCCAAATTTGATCCTCCTGTCTGCATCTTTGCTTCTTCACAGTATGTTTGACATGCCTGTTTATCTGTTCTACCTGACTTTGGAATTTTTGGTGCCAGTCTTGTTGCTGACCACCTTTATTCTGTATGGAAGTTGATGCTCTTTAAAGTAAATATGTCAGAATATGATTCACTGTTGAAGATACAGTAACTAATAAGAATTTGGGATAGTTCTGAAGCAGATAACCAGGCCCCTAAACCCCTGAACTTGATGCATACATTGACATTCAAACCTCAATCTGAATTTTGCAAACAGCCTTGACATTTATAGTGGCTGAACCAAAACTCCATTGAAAGTTTGAGCCATTCTAAATCTGGATCTGAGTTTGTATTTTGCATCATGAGACCATCTCTAATGAAAGGTCACTTGTATTTAAATAAATAACACTTTTCTGATAAATATATGATGGCAAGGATTTTGAACTTTCACCAATGTCTGTAAGAAAGCCTTTGCAGGAATAGCAGCAAACCATGAGCAAATCCTCTCAAAATCTTTGTAGCTTGGGGATGCTTAAAAGATACTAGAAGAGTTCAGTGGTCTCAAAAGCTCTGTGTATCTTAAAAATGCCTCATAGTCTTGGATTTGCCATCTCAACAAGTTGCTTATTTCATATCTGTTTTACTTCAGAGTAGTTTTGGGTTTGGTTTGGATTAATTTACTAAAATATATCAGCCAAAAAGCATCGTGATGTACTAGGGATTACTTACCAATATGCAAAAGGCAGATGCAAGCAAACTGGACTATTTATAAATGCATCAGAATTCTTCCATCAGATCTATGTGGTGCCTCTTGATTCAGGCATCTGCATAGATGGTCAGATTCTGATAGATGTATGGAAATCGGAGTTTGTTTGTGCACACGCACACAGAAGGGAAAATGTGATGCATCTAATTAACAATAATTTTGTTTTCCTGTGATATGTGTCCTGGGGAAAGTAGTGGAGGGTTGCTCTGGTTATTCAGTAAGTTCCTTTCATTCAATTTATTTTGTCTTAAGTTACCATTGCTCACTTGTGGTCTCTGAGTTGTTTCTAATGGCCCCTCGAAAGGGGAATTGCTTTCATAAGCCATGTGTCGTCATCTGCTATGAGGAGGAAACGGGGCAAAAGCAAGCCTTGCAAGAGTGCAACAAAGTCTTGAAGAAAAGCAAGCTGTTGTAACCTGAGTTCAAATGATCTTTGTTTGAACTTCACCAGTTTATGATCATTGTGCCTTGAGTTCAAAAGTCTTTGCAAGTGAGCATTTGAAAACGGACAGTGTTTATTACTGTCTGGAAACAGCGTGAGAAAAGACGTGTCCATTGAGCTGCCACTGTGGATAGAATGAATCCAGCACTTTGAGTATCTTTTCACGTGAATGACAAAAATTTCTAAGATTGAAATATCACAATCGCAGAGAACACATTGCCGCCTGCAATGAAAAACATGGGGTCAGCCATGCTGAGTGAAAAGGCTGAGCACCTCCATTTAATGCTTCTCTCAGAGCTGCTGCATGCTGAATCAAGAAATGTTCAAATTTAGTTTCCTGAGATCAGCTCCTGTCTTGCTTCGTATCTGGAGTGGCATATAGGTAGTGTCTCTATTATGGATTTACTTCTATATGTGAAATTCTAGTTAAAACATTTGAACTACTATTTTATTTTAGCTGCTATGTTAGTGTTTACCTAATTAAGCATAATCAGAAGGTGTGTTCAGCTGCTTTGTAGATGTGTTCAAAAAAACATACTGATGGGCTCAAATGAGGGCTTTGGGACTTGCACAGTTAGTGCATTTCCAACAGGAGGAAACGGGTTTGTTGGGTGAATCCCTAAAACAACCCTTACCATGCATAGTATTCACAGGGAAGCTGAGGGAAGCAAAGCTGAGCAACACCAGCCGACACAAGAAGAGTGTTGGGTGATACTGTGAAAACAGTTAACAAAGCTGTCAAGTGAAATCGCCTATTTTCAGCAGCATGGAGTAAAATGGGCAGCAAATGTTGGGGTTTATTTCTTCATACTGAAACATGGTGTCTGTCAAAAGATAGTATACCTTTAGGAGAGAGGGTTCTATTTATATGTATGTAAAAAAAAGAAATCTGTACCTAAGTGTGTATGTGTATAACTAAATATAGATATATGTATAGTTATACACATAATAGAAATTTTCTTGGCTTTCTGTCTGCATTGTCATGTCATCTAGGAAACAAAATATGGCTTTGATGGATTCCATACGTATTTTTTTCACAGTTTAACAAATTAGGCTTAGCACTGCTAGCAAGACTCATAATCTTTTCTAATGTGCCCAATAGACTCACTAGATAATCTTGGATCTGGATTATTGTGATAGAAAAATAATTTTGGTACATTTGAAAACCTCACACGTCTTTGGCTTGAATACAAGTTGACAACTCATGGTGGTCTGAAAGCAGCATTACTTCTTAATATTATCAAGAGTTCACTGAAGTGAATGAGAAGAATGGCTGAGCACAAAATCCATTTGGAAAGGATAATAAATTAATATTTACTAGAATTACGCAGTGATGGTAAAGTGATTCTTAAAGAGCTTTAACCTGGTTGTGATTAAAAGGATTATGGTGGCAGATACTGCCATAGTAGTTTGGATAACAATTCAGACTGCATGCTCACCCTGAGCATCTATTTTCAGCTTTAGGGTCCAGGAGAACAAAATAATGATGTTAATTAGATGCAGGAGAGTTTTCGTCTAACATGGCAGCTGGCACTGGTCTGACCAAGACTCTGCTTGCTTTGTTGCATAAATTAATCTAACCAACTCATTAGAGCTGGCAGAAAGAATTTCAAATATACAAAATTGTAATCATTTTTCAATATAAATTTTAACCACTTTTTTCTGCCAGGCCTAAGTTTACTGTGTTTCTGTGATGCAGAATTTCTGCAGCAGTCCACGAAATTACTCTTCTGAATGCCAATTAAGTCTTCATTTTTGTGTTCTTATGTCTTCTGAATATGATGGATAACACATAGTAAGTATATGATAAAAATGCCAAAAGATTTTTACAACTTTCGGAAGCTCTAGAGTCAGGGTGGACTGTCTAGTTTACCCAGTGTTTGTATTAGGGTGCTGAGATGCTTCCCTTTTCAGGCAAGAGATTTGAGTGTTGATTTTTCTAGGGCTTATGCTAGTGCTTTAAGTTGGGCACCCACTTAATCACTTTGTGGAATGAAGGCCATAAAAAGCAGCAGTGCTAAGTAGCCCATCCACTGTACGTATGTAATCAAATAAAACAGGTAACTAAAAAGGAGAAAGACAGCGGTTCTTGTTTTGTTCTCCCCACGTAAGAGAATTCACAACAACAAATGGAAGTGCTGCCCAGATAGGAGACTAGAAACTGTTCTTGAACACAGTTGTTCTTTTTCATAGCTGAACTTTTCTTGAAATGTTTTGTCTTTCCTTTCTTTAGGCAGCGCAGCTCAGGTTCTAAAGGAATGGAATATGACAGGGAGAAAGAAGGTAAGAACTTGCTCTTGAGAATCACAGCATTCAGACCATTTATCAGCTATCTGTAGTTGAATGTAGTACTTTTATTTTGGCCAGTACTTTGTTTGCCTTTGCTAACATGGGTGACTTCATTCACACCTGTAGTCAGAATACATGAAAGCCAATGTGTGTATTATTTTTAATCCTGTTCATCTGTTGCGCTCTCTCTAGCTCAGCATTCTGAGAGAATTTCTGGGACAGCACATGTGTGTACACATGTGTGACCCTGGACAAGTACAGCGAATCCCAAAACAGCCCATGTGCAGAAACACTTTTAATAAGCAGTTGTATCCTGGATAGTCACAGCCACTTATAGTGCTAGAGTTTTTGCTGCCAGGTGTAAGAATAACTTATGCATAGGAGTCATCCAGTAGGAGTCGTGCATTAGTGACACTATCAAGTCAGATACTTCAAGTATATACTTGGGATATTATCTTCGTGCTTACGTATCTCCAAGACAGAGCTGTACCAGGAGGCTGCCCTGAGTTGCTGTCATGGAGGCTCCCCTTTATGATAGGGAGAGCTACAGTAGCAGCGGCCAACCTGTGTCCTCTGTGATCACTTTCTGCCTGATAAGAGTGATGCCTTAAGGGTTTGTCCGCGTTACTGCGTGGATGTCCCCTGGATGGTTAGGAACTACTTGTCCTAAGTGACTGCGAACATTTTGAGCAGCATCCTAGCAGAGGCTCTGTTACCGTGTTGCAATGCAAGTATTTTATGTGGAAGGAAGGGGAAAACCAGTTTGGAGCTTTAGATTTTATTTGAAATGGTTTATATATTCAGCAGAACAGGTTATGTTTTGAGTTTGAGTTGCACTGAGTGACGTCTCTGTTCTTGCAATATTTCTTCATTTAGAACAATAGAAGAAAAAGAAGCAAATCTAAACAGCACCAAGGCAATAAAGATCCTAAAAACAAGAATGGTGGACCTGAGAAGGCATCTCAAGAGCCCCAGGGAATATATGGCTGCCATCTGAATGGATGCTCCAAGGACAACTCTTGCAGTGGTTCTGCCAATCAGAAACTGGAAGCTGCTTCTCTTGAGAACAAAGGCTCAGGATTTGTAGAGTCAGCACCAGTCTGTCCAGAAAACACAGGTCAGTTCATTTGGCACAAGACACCTTTTTAACTGGCAATAGCCAAGCCTCCATTTACATAAAGAACATGGTATTTTTATTGCTATGAAGAAGAATATTATAAAAAGAAGTTGGAGATAAATGTTCATGCAAAATAATGCACATAGCTATTAAAGTCATGCAAGTAGATCTATATCTGGGCACAATTCATATCATAGAATCACAGAATGGTTTTGGTTGGGAGGGACCTTAAAGATCATCTAGTTCCAACCCCCCTGCCACAGGCAGGGACACCTTCCTCTAGACCAGGTTGCTCAAAGGCCCATCCAACCTGGCCTTGAACACTGCCAGAGAGGGGGCATCAACAGCTTCTCTGGGCAACCTGGGCCAGTGTCTCACCACCCTCACAGTAAAGAATTTCTTCCTAACATCTAATCTAAATCTACCCTCTTTCAATTTAAAACCATTCCCCCTCGTCCTATCACTACATGCCCTTGTAAAAAGTCCCTCTCCTGCTTTCCTGTAGGCTCCCTTCACCTTGCAATATGTTTCCTTGCAAAATGTCTTTTTTTTCTAGAGATAAAAGGATCAAACTATAGTTAGAAGCCCAGCTGATACAGAATATTACAGATATAAATACAAAAGAATGCAGGGTTAGAAAATGGCTTGAGTGTAAAATGGTGACAGAAGCCGTGAAGTCCTCTGGAACAAAGCCATCTGAGCAGTATGAGCTTGTGGCATATTACAGGATTTATTTATTGCCTAGTCCAGACTAGTCCATTTTTTTTTCTTTTCTCATCTTCCCTGAATAGTCCTGTCGCAGTAGACCTCCTCCTAACGGGGAAGGGAGGGCCTTTGTGTTGAGGGAAGGTAGTCTGATAGCCTCGTAGTACACACACGTTTCTGCTAGGGTCTGGATACTGATTCTGAAACTCTGGGGGACAGTAACACAGAAAGCTCTTCCTCACTGGGTTGTAGTAGATACAGAGTTATGGCTATAGCAACATCAATGAAAACAAACCTTCTCCTCTGGGGGAGCAGCTCTGAAAGCTTTTGCCTTCCAGTATCCTTTCATAAAGCTCATATTTAATTGCTGTCAGTACTGGTAATGGTTTTTCAGCTCTTTGCATTTCAAACTTCTGACAGCCCTAGATTATTGCTGCTGTTAGTATTTTCTTCCTGTGTCTTAAGCAGTATGTAAGACTTTCCGTGAAATCCCTTTTTCCATGATTGCAAATACAGCTCTCAAACCTCATTTTAAAGGGATGTGCCAAATGGATAATTGTTCTGAAATGAATTCTCTGCTGCTTCCAGATGACTTTGGTGGCGCCAGCCTCTGGTCAATTAAATGAAAACGTGCAGCCTATAGCAGCCAAATAGACAAACTGCATACCAAGAAATTTTATCCTAAGAATTTGGTGCCTTGCAAAGGATCAGAGATACTCTTCCCACTGTTGCTAAAGAGTCCCACTTACTTTGGATAGAATACGCCATAAGCCAGAAAATTCTACATTTCCATAATACTAAAAGCATTCTTGCCACTTACTCTGCAAGATGTAAACATTTGTGGTATAAATATATGTCAAGCTCCTGTCAGACTTTTTTAAGAGTTGCTTTTTTTTGGAATGAAACTGCGTGAATAAAGATACATAGACTGAATAGTCCATGCATGTTTTTAGGGGGTAACAGACCTGAATGGCAGAAGAGTACCTATGCTCTTAGTGATCTTTTTCTGTGGCTTTGGGATTGAGTCCTTTTTTTCTCTTTGACATGATACACTGTAGAGTTGTACATACCAAGGGCAAAAAGTATCTCAATCTTTCTTTGCTTTTACGAGTGACAAATGAGATATTACCATAGCTTTACAATTTTTTATAAACTTTTACACATATCCCAAATCTACTAATTGGCCCTTTCAAAAACAGGGGGAGAGAGGGAGAAAACAAAAGAAAAAGGTGGAAAAGAAAGGAAATTGAGAGAAAGGAAACCCTGGAACTTTAATATTCACGTTTCCCTTGCGTACTAAACTAAGTTCCTGGCAATTTGTTTAATACAGAGAAGGAAAGAGTTTCTTCTTCACTTTCAGTTGCACTAGAATCCTGGTCTTTGCAGACAGTATAATAGCTACTTTCTTAAAGGTCAAAAGCCACCTATGTACATATTGTTAAATTTGTGCTGAAGTGAATGGAACTAAATAGAAGAGAAGGGTGATCAGGATCCATCAGGGGCCAGCAGCTGTGCCCTTGTGGTTTCTGAACAAGTCACACAGACTGTTCTAAAGCAGTTTGAAATGCTGAAGTGAGTCCAAAGTGCACCCGTTTCATATTGCTCCCTCTTGTGTTGTAATCTCCTTTGTTTTGTCCTTGTCTGGCTTGTTTGCTGTGGTTCATTCCCTGTCAAATTAATGGTGCTGTAGTCATTTCTCAGGCACCTTCAGACAGCTCACAGCTTAGAAGGATCATACTCAGATGTCTGCTGACAGTCCCTTTTGCTTTCCTCGCCATGAAGATCATGAGGTTGAAGCTTTGCTTTTACCAGCTCGCAGTCTGTGAGATTAGGTCTTTCAGAACCATAAAATCCTGGCTGCCTGGAGGAGACTTTAGGGACCAGTGGGGAGGATGCAGTGGAGCTGATGTTTCTCTATGATGTGTCCCATGCTAGAAAATGATGGAGGAGAACATGTGGCTATTACCTTTAGTTCAGATCTGCTTATTTATTGCCATTATTCCATCTTTCTTTTTCTGAGAGTCTTTAGTTATTGCTTTTTTGTGTGATGGTTTCCCACAGAGAACCAAGACCTGCTAGAGAAAATGAAGCACAGAATTCAAGGCCCTGGAAAGCCAAATTGCCTCATCATGGAGTGGCCTAGGGAGTGTTTCACTTAATTATGAGTCAGTTCAGGGGCTCTGTCTCTCAATATCTTGAAGGGGAAATGGCCCACAATAAACCAGATTACTTCAAAATGATGACCAGAACAATCCCTCCAACTCTCCTTCTTAGAGTCCTTGGCAACACAGGATCTGAAGGACTTACAGCTACCCTTTCTGTGCATGCCCTCGTATAGAAGAGGCATGGATGCATTGAAAGAATATTTAATGTTGCCTTGCCATGCTCTTGCTTTTGCAGGGACTTGGGTAAAACCAGACACAAATCAGATGCTGATCTCTTTCCTACTTTTTAAAATTGTTTTTCATGTAAGGTGATTTTTAGTGAATCTTTCAAGCTTCCTGTTTATATCTCAAGGGAGTATTTTTCTTCTTTCAGCCAAAGAATCCATTGAGGTTCACTTAATTTTAAAGGTTTTGAATGGCAAGCTGTTACAAAAGGATGAACCACTCATTTTGAAGATAGCAGCTCAGCAGATTTCAAAGCAAGTTTTATTTGGGCTGCTGCCATTACTGGCAGGTCTGGTAATACTCGATGGTTAATACAGCAGAGGTCACACATTAGTCTAGTGCTGAAGTTCCAATCCAGCACATACTGAACCCTGCGACCGTTTACTTGTAGCTACTGTTACCCAAACCTTTGACTTCTCTGTCAAGTATTTGAGAGAGACTTTGTCCCTACATTGCGTTATACGTGTTTCTTAGCTGGCCCAAGTCTTCGGAGATTTGATGCAGACTTTCCAAATCTATTTTTAATTGTGGTGATTGTCCTCAGTCAAATTTGAAAATTCAGTTGCAGCGTACTAAGGTATTGTTTGCTAGGCTATGTTGGTCATCTTGCTGCTGGGTTTCAAAATAGCTCCTGTGTCATTTTGGAAGAAAGTGTCAAAGTATATTGCAGATAAAAGATGATTAAAAAGTTTTTTAGAGTGTGACCTTTGTTCTAGGTGACTTTATTTAGACAAAAAGCTGTCAGTCTGTAATTTGTCTTGACAAGTATACCAAAGCTGCTAATTAAATGCAGTAAATAACAATTTTACACTTTAACAACAGATTTCAAAAGATCTAATCTTGGGGACAGAACCCAATAGCTCTGGCCTTTCTCTACAGCTTAGCTGATAAGACTGCTTGTTTCTAACTATCTATTGGAGTTATTTAGCAAGGCCAGCCTCAACTGACAGGAGAAAGAAGGTTCTTTATTAATCAAAGCTATCTCCATTAGTGTGAGATGCAGCCAGGGTTGCACGAGGTTAATGGCAGTTATCTCAGAACAGTTCCTGGCTATGTATGAGACTGGTATCTGCATTGAACCTTTAATATGTTCAGAGTGCTGCATACCTCATGTTTCTTGCTTTCACAGATACACAGATTTCTTTAACTTCTTTAGATATTTTCTTGCATACTATTTTATGTAAGATACTTTTTCTGTTTGCGGACTCAGCTTTTCAAGCCCATAAACAAAAGCTGGTTTAGAAATGTGGGCACTGGTGTTCCTCTCTGTTCCTCTGGCATTATGTGATAGCCGTGGAAGCATACCAAGATGTACTTTACGTTGTTCCTAGTGCCCAGCCAGGGCACAAAGAAGTCACTAGTTGATTTCCTGGAGCTGTGTAGGTGGTATCCCTAAGTCCCAGCAGTGTTAGTCCCACTCTGTGGGCTATAATCCATCTGTTAATCTGACAAGCCCCTTTTCTCCAAACACCACACAACATCAGCTGAGAAAAGTGATGCCTAAAGAGCATCTTCAGAACAAACTGTCATTCATTCATCAAAGTGAGTACATAGATTAGAAAAATGAGTCAACACAACAAATCATTTTCTATGCATGTTTCCTTAACTAAAATTCACAGTGGCAGTAATAGCTGACCTTACCTGTCAGTTTTCATAGCCATTCTTTGGCTGCTTGTCCCTCTGTCGTGATGCTGACATCATGAATCCCTTTGGAGTCTTGGAAAGAGTAAACCAGGTTGTCTTGTGGCAGCCAAACAGGCTCAAGCATTGTTATCTTATCCCGATGAAGCTATTGAACCCAGGAGCCTGATCTTTGACATTGTTTCAGTTCCTGCTTGGTCCCTCTTATCAGCTGCTTTTGATAGAAATCTGTAGTCAGGCAAGTTAAGTATTTCAGGTAGGAATGTTTAATCAGTGCTTTAAAAATGCTGATTATATGATGAACGTTTTTTGTGTGTGTGTGAGAGAGAGATATCAACATTAAAGTCTCATGCTTTCCATAGCAGACTTCCTCTCTAGTTCTGTTCTCTAATATTTGGGCAAAGGTTACAATTGGTAGTATGCTTTCTATGTTATGAGGTGGTTTTTTTCATATCAGCGTGGAAGAGTTGATTTTTTTTAATTGGTTTTTCTCTTTAGCCTGTTGAAACATAGATGTGTTCAGATTAGTGTTTAATAACCAAAACCATTGTGTTTCTCTTCTGTCATTGCTTTCTGAGGTCCTGTAGAATGTGTGCCAGTGAAAAAAAAACTTGCTTTTTCCAGTGTATAAACATGAAGTCATTCAGGCTCAACAATAAGGCTCCATATCTTTCTTAATCTTATAACTCCCTATTTTCTCTTTTAATGTTTTTTTGCAGACAAAGGTCAAGAACACCAGAGAGTATCTGTGGAATTAAACCCAAAGACTGCGAATGGAGTAGAACAGCATGGGTCTCTTCAGTCATCAGTTCAACTCCAGTGTAATCTAGGCAGGCCAAAGTCAAAATCCTCCCCAGTTAAATCATCCAATGCTACAACCCAAGTTGAAACAAAGACAGATGATTCGGTCAAAAAAAGAGGTAAATTGGATCCCTGCTTGCTGTGTGCTGAAGTGATCAGACAGCTGAGGCCTCTCGGATAAAAAAGCACGTACAGGAAGAAGAGATGTGTTGGAAAGCGAGAGCAGAATAATGTTTAGCGTATCAAAAATGAGTAGAACAATTTATGGTCTATTTAACATTATATTAAATGAAACTTAAATAATTTGAAGTAATAGTGCTGTTTTAACATTTATTTTATTTGGGGAATGAACTTAAGCAAGCATGTTTAGAAACTGAAGAGCCCCACAGAAGGACTGTAGAAAAGTTGGATTTATAGACTTTAGTAGGATAGCCACTTCATCCTAATCTGGGCAAACAGCACATTAAACTGTTCCTGCTCCCTCATTCAAAAAAGCCAAAACTAGCTTTCTGACTTTTGTGCAATTTTTTTTTTTCTATTTTAGGGCCGAACATTGAAAAATCAGTTAAAGACTTGCAACGTTGCACTGTTTCTCTAACCAGATATCGCATGATGATCAAAGAGGAAGTGGATAATTCAGTGAAGAAGATCAAAGCTGCTTTTGCAGAATTACACAGCTGGTAGGTAAATCAGCTTGAGAGATCCCTCAGCATTGCCTGAGAAAACAGGGGCTAATCAGGCTGCTGGCCTTGGTAGGGAGTGGTTACTTACACCCTATTTGCAGCATTTAGTTTCTTCAAAAAAATACATGGCGCCATTAACACCTCACCAACCAGGAAGTAATGGAAGCATAAGCGTATGTTTACATACATACATAAGGATAAAGGGGTACAAAACTACAGTTCTTTGAAAAAAATCTCACTATGGGGTTTGTTTTTTCATAAGTGATCCATCTTGACCTAATTATTTTGTATCAAGTTCAGTGGCAGCATATCTGAGTAAATGGAAGCTTTTCCAAAAATCCTGTCTGTGGGTGTTTCTGAAGTCTCTTTTCTTTAAATCTCTTCTTTCTATACTTCTTTGATGTTATCTTCTTTGGCAGCCAGTCCTTTACTGTTTCTTCACTTCCCATCATCTTTGCTTCTTATCCCACCATTTGTTTTTTTTTCTTTCCCTCATAGTTTCTTCTAACTTTCCCATCCATCACTTCATTTCCAGTTCTCATCTCTCGTTCGCTCTTTTTCCTCATTCTTTTATGTCTTTTTTTTTTATAAATTTTTTCCATTATAATGGTGGTTTTTCCTGATTTTTAGCATATATGTCTATGCCCTTTGAAAATTTGTAGCAGAAATGATTGCTGTAGTAGCAAGTTGCATATTTTGTATATACTTGTCATAGAAAAATACTGTCTGGTTTGGGTTTTACTCAGCCTTTTGTTAAGCATAGATGCCATATAAAACCTGTGTATTATACAGTGTTGCAGTAAACAAGAAATCGTATTGAAATGTACAAGAATCGGCTACAAATCACAGAAGAGTACAAAAACTGTTCGCCCTTAATTCGCCCACAGTATTTGTCGGTATTTTCATGAGCATGTCTTATGAAAGTGCTGTAGTATCAGCAGAAGTTTGTTAACTCTGGACTTCAGCGGTGAATTCATTGTCTTCAACAATGCATCTAAAGTGACTCCAGTGCCACTGGGGCTCTGGTGCTGTATGGGCAGAAGGTCCAAGCACTACTGAGCTGATTCTGTGGAAGATGGTGTTGCACTGAGCCGCTGGTGTACTTTACTGTCTAGCAGGGAGAACTTTGTTTCTGTCTCTGTACTCCAGTGAACATGGGCTGTGATCACCAGTTGTACTGAACGGCGTGTTGTTGTCAGGAGTGCTCTGGAGCCAGTATAGTCATGTTTGCTTACGAGCTACAATGCAGTAATTGTATTGTTGGTATATAAAAATGAAGTGAAGTTCATCAACCCCTTGCACCGTTTTTTTTGGTAGTTCTCAGAGGTGTTTCCATATGATTTTAGAAAACTTATAAAATTTTTATGGTTTCTGCTAAGAAGGCTCTGACCTCTTCTCTGAGTAAACTCGTAGTTGGGTCTCATTTGCTGTGTAGTTCTTCCTCAAATTGTTTTGTAACAATGTTAAAAATATATAATGTCCCTTACATGTCTAATCTTGTTTGCAGGCAGTCACAGTCAATTCAGTCTGTAGATGATAGTAGCTCTGGTCATGGAACAGGCTTAGAACTCTATTGTGATCTAAGAATGCGGGGGGAGGCTCTGTACTAGTAAATGCAGAATTGAAATTCTTCATTTTTCATGTATTCATGTTTCAGCTTGAAAACACTAAACTGTATTGCCTAACGCTAAAATGAGTTACTTAATAGATGAGCTTAATAGGGGAAAAGACAAAATGACCCCAAAAGAGTATGTAAATTCAAGTAGACTTAAAATGATGAAAAATAGCCTGGAAAACATTTGAATAGGCGTCATTTAATTTTACCTCCTACCAGCTTCAGCGCCTGAATTATTGGGGTAGAGTCTCCCAGAAGCTCTAGAATGTAACAGATCTGTGCTCTGAATGTTCAGGCCTCACAAAGCAATTTCACGCACGTAGCATAACATTGCAAGAAGGAGAGTATAATGTCAGGACATGTTTATGGAAATCTCAGTGTGGACTACATTGCTTTTGGCAGCTCATAAGCCTAATATTTAGGGTTTTCTTCAAATGAATGAAGGGAGAATTTGGTTTAAACAGTAAAATGTGTGACTTAACACATTCTTTGCTAAAATTAAAAACAGTTCTGGGATACTTCGTATGACCTTGTGGCTTAAACTCTGAAAAAGATGGGAAGAGCTGTCTTTAGTGCCTCGTTTACAAAAACTTGCTGCCAGCTGATGTAGATTCACTGGATTTGAGTAGAAATCACCAGAACCAGTGACACATACAGCTTCAGACCTCATACTGTCAACACATCCTGTTCCTGAGCTGAACTGTTCAGTTTGTGTTATTTACGTGGCAGTACCCTTGCTTCAAAGTTGAACAAAGCATCATGAGTGGTAGCAGGAGGATAAGGTAATTAAGTGAACACTCAGCCTCTTGCACGTTTATCACCCTTCTTGGGCATGGGAATTTCACTGTGGCACAGTCAACTTGTCTATCAAGGGAAATTAAGCAATTCAGCCAAAGTGTTACTCCCAGAATGCTATGGAGTAACCAAAACCAAGTGCATGACAATGATATCTTGTCCCTTTGTGATAGTGATTCCAAAGCTTTTTTGCAAGTTCTTCTCCCAGTTGCTGCTGGAGTGTGGACTGGTTGAGATGTACAATAGACAAACATACAACAGCAACTAAGTGCTGTCTGTGGTCAGAACTGCAGGGAATACTTGAATGGGCTCAATACCGTAACCTAGAAGGGAGCGTAACCGGTTCCTGTTACACACAGCTGTCACACCTAAGGGGTTTTAGTGAAGCTAAATGAAGTCAGAAGCTTTAATCTTGTGTTGCAGCTGAATGCATTTTTCTTCCTTTGGCAATAGGATAAAAGACCCTTTTTGTGTCGTCCTTTTTGCATTTACTGTCAAGGTCAGAATCAAAACTGCATTGCAAGAGTCAGTAGTCTTTTGGACTTTCTAATAATCTTTTTTTTTTTTTCTAATCCTGTCATGATTTTACCAATCACAGAAAGAATGAAGTGCAAAGATAGCATCATATATTTTCCTTCTACCTTGAGACAGCATATGAAACCATTATTATGGAGATAAATTAATAGCTCGCATGGCCTAAGATGTCCTGAAAGCTTCAGCAGGCAGATTCACAAGAACTTTTCCTTTTAGCAGCAGAAACTGTTGAGTGATAGTTGTCAGTGGAAGTCCATGTCTCTGTCTGGCTCAGTATTTCACAGCTTGACCTAAGTGATGGAGGGAAGTTACTCCTGAACACGCTCAGTCAGTACTATGCTGCTATTTAAAAAGTCACCTGTCTGGCACAACAGTGCATACCACCCTCCCACAGTCTAAAAAAGGAGTGGTATGGAGCAGGTGTGCTGTGAACACCTGTAAATGCTTGGGAAAAAAATGCAGTGCTTGCTTCCAGATTTAACTTTTTAATGAAATGGGGCCAAAAAACAATCCCAGAAAGATGTTTATTTAAAAACACTGCAGTGGGCTCACTTTCTTAAGGAGCCTCTCAGGAGTTCTTGCCAACTGGAGTAATTCTCTGCATGCTCAGAACAAGTGATAATGACTTGCTTTTATACAGTGCTTTTCATGCCAGAAGACACCAGAGCATTTTACAGTCCAGCCTAGGCAGGGCACTTTGCCC
The DNA here is from genome assembly GCF_013368605.1 of Nyctibius grandis. Lineage (NCBI taxonomy): Eukaryota > Metazoa > Chordata > Aves > Nyctibiiformes > Nyctibiidae > Nyctibius > Nyctibius grandis. The sequence continues at coordinate 7,977,324 of NC_090666.1, forward strand.
CAGTCTGTGAGAAGTCTCGTGTGGATTGTGCTGCTGCTGTGATCTAGCACTCTTATCGCCCCTGCTCTTGCAGGGCTTTCTATGACATTTATTTCCCCAAGGCTGTGAGTGCACTGGGCAGAGCAAGCTGAAGGGCACTGTTTCTCAGTGTTTCTCACGTGCGCACCTGAAAGTTATGAGGAAGATCCTTCTAACAGTACTTCTTGAGCCAGTATTTCTCCTCATTGCATCCAGCTTTGGTGTATGGTTTTCAGGAATACCTTTCTGTGAGTGAGAACATAAGCTGCTCCACTTATTGCTTGGATGTAAAACATGTCAGAGCATAGCCATGTCTCACAGTAGCGTAGGGCAAGGAAAAGAAGAATACCAAAGAGCGCTTAAGGGGAAGGTCAGAAAAGCTAGGTGAACTGCCCTCTTACTAGAGTGCACTTGAGCCATTTGTTGCCAAGGTTAAAACGTGCATGTTTAATTGTGTTCTCGCTTTTCTGCCAAGAGACTGAGTAATGATCTTGGGGATAGAAAGAGAGCCCCAGGAAATCTGAGTGAAATGTGTAGAGCACAAAAGGAGCCACAGTTCCTCATAACACCTCTTGCCAGAAAATAATTTTCACATATTGGGCATCCACACAGTCATATGGAGAACTAAAAGGAAACATCTGCTACTTGCCCATACAGTCTGCTTCCAACCACAAACGGAAAATAGTCTGTAGAAAAGTATGGGCCAGGTTTAATTAGACTGCATGCAGAACTGGACCAAAGAAAGGCAAGCTTCCTCTGCTCTTTGCATCTCAAAACATTGGTCTGTCCAATGCTTTATAAAAAGCATGAAAACCAACACAGTTGATGATTTTTTTGAGTGAACAAAAAGCACTTGAAAGCTCCACCATAGCCTGGATAAAAAATTGACTCTGACATAATGCTGGGAAAATGGAGTTTGGCAATACTAGCAATTTAAAAATATATTAAAATACATTCAGGGAACAACTAGAAAGCATGTACTGTACGTTTGGGGAAGATAAAGCAGTTTTTCCAATGTTTTCTAAGTTAAAATCAAAGCAGGGAAGTGGTTGAATGGGGGAAGAAGTCATTTAAAAGAACATAGTTGTGTCTGTACTAACCCAGTGCTGGGTGATGAGCAGTGAATGAACACAGTCGTGCCCTCTCTGGGACCCCTACTTGGCAAGCTGTAAAGATGATGGCTTTCTGTTGCCCGTAGCCCAGAATCAGTGGCACCAGATGAAGAGCTGCCCATTTGTGTTAGCGATGTGGTAGTGTAGAGCGTGGGCAGATGACTGGAAAGGCCAGGACTGGTATTGCTTTACACTGAAGAGGGTTCCTGTGCTGTTTCTCTCTCTGTTTCCGGGCAGTCCTCATTAGCTTTCTGTCTGTGTCTGTCCGCCAGCTGACCTTTGGTAGTCCTGCCTCTAAAGTGCAGATTTTCAAATCTTCTTGCAGTTTGTTCTGATATTTGTTTGCCCATCAGTCACACGATCCAGTCCATAACCTTGCCAGTGCAGAGAAGGGAAAAACAGTCTCCCAGGCATTTTGGTTTCCTTGGGCCCAGCGGAGGTTTCAGGTACCTTCAAAGACCAGTGCTTTTATCAAGGCCCCTGGGCCCTGCCCCTGCTGCCTGGGGGGTCTGGCAGGACGTGATCCAACAGCTCTGGCCTCAGGCTGGCTACTTGTCTGCAGAGCTACAGCACCAGGAGAGGGGCTTGTGCTTGCTCTCTTCTTGTGACCTCCAGCAGTCTGGGATTACACTTGCTGTGTATTAGTGGGGAGAACAGATGGAGCTCATGAAATTGGGGGTGGAGCGGCAGGGGTTAGGTTTCAGTGAGATACATAATGTCCCCCTTCTGGCACCTTTTGCTTTTACAGATACTTGCTTCACCCCTGTATTTTTTACTAAGCTTGCGAAGACAGATTACAAAGGTGAAATCCAAAGGTGGATTACACTGTCTCTTAGCCTGTTGTTCATACTTCATGGCCTTGCACCTCCCCTCTGCACTCCCGGTCATTCATAGGTGCGTTTGTCATCCTCACTAAAACACAAGCACATGTGCTTTTTGGGGCCATGGAGATAGATGTTGCTTTTGTGCATGTCATTGTGGATGAAAAGTGAATATATCCTTTCGGATCTCATTGTTGTCAGACTACGAAGAAATCTGACTTATTAAACATATATAGAGAATAACTATCTCAAAACATTTCAACAGGTGTTAGACCAAAGAGCCAGACTCTTCTCCTTTCTTTGTAGCCACTTTCCAGGGTGCTTTTGGGAAAGTTACCTCTCCTCTGTAGCAGCAGCCCAACAACAGGGACCAGAGTCTTCTGCCTTGTCAGAGTGTGTTTAGGCTAAAATATATAGAACCAGTAAGATACTTAGATACCTCAGTAATCGGATCAGAACTGAGACTCAAGTTTGTAAAGTATTTCTTTCCTATTTCTGTAAGAATGTGCAGGATGCTAACAAGCCATGGTACAACTCATACTCACAACTGGTAAAACTCTGCCAAATCCTGAGGTGATGCCTTCATTTCTAAATAAATAAAGTGTAGAAGTGATCTTTCAGGAGAAGGTTTTCCAGGTCAGTTTTAAGCTTAAACAAGTTTTTATGATCAGGCAATAAATTTCTAATTGTTTGTAAAGAGATCTTAAAAGAAAAATGCAAATAGACCTTTAATTATGATGGCTTTACCAGACCCCACTGTGCTAGCTGGCTGCTAAAGAGAGCAATATTAGTGAAAGTAGATAAAGAATAACACAAAATAAACTTGAATAACTCACAGCCTTTGACATTTTAACTTTTACCAGATGGTACACTACTGAGGGAATGATTTCAGTGAAATTGATTTATTCTGTCTTTTGTTTATCTGCTTATTGTCAGACTGTATTTGTGGTCAGAATGAAAATCCATGTAATCTGGTTTGCTGTGTAAACACTGTGCATGTGCTAATACAGTGATCAAATAATAGCCTTCAAGCACCAGAACATTTAAATACTATTGAGCTAATACTGGAAGAATATCCTCTACTGAGACATGGCAAAATATGTAATGTAACAACAGCTTTTCCTGCAGGTTTATTAATTAAAGAAAACTTGAAGTACCATCTCTCCTGTTACAAAATAGCATGCCTATTCAGTAATCCTATAAAGCTTGTAATCACCCGTTACACCTGATTGGGCTTTATATTTACATTCTCATCACATCATTCTAGTTCCTTGTGCTGAAAGTTTGAGAGGGACAGTTCTGGTTTTTGGATGGAGGTGGGGGATTCTTTTGTGAAATACACAATTGGCTTAGAGGTTCTTATCAGTTGTCTTTTCTCCCCACCTGTGGGTCAAATATGTTCATGCTAGAAGGGAAATGTGTACATGAAATAAGGCATAATACTTAAAGACCAACACTGAGCTTATCAGGATTATCCCATGAATTTGCATGTAATCTCAGCTCGGATATAGCAGAGACAGTGACAGTACTAACGTCCCTCAACCTTACTTGAGTTTGTCAGCAGATTGTTAACCAGTGCAACTTTAAGGAACTACTGGGATCTGTTCCAAAGCCCACTGAAAGAGCAAAATCACTGGAGAATGGTGTATTGTATTTTTTTGAAGCCTAAGCTGTCAAACTCCAGCAGTGTCCCACAACTAACTCCCTCATGAAAAAAGGACTTGAATTGTACCTCAGTGTTCCAGCGTCTCACCTGCTGAACAAGACCCCAGAGGATGCCCATGAAAACATAGTTCTTTCCCCCTTCCAGATGAAAAGCCCTGCTGCAGTTGGTCAGAATGCCACAGCTGACTGTGTCTTCCTCAGGTCTCCAAAACAACATTCATTCTCAAACTATGCACAAAGCTGGGTCAGGGGAGAGTGAAGCTTATTAAACACCTCAAGGAGAAAATTGACATTTTGAGGGGTTTGAGAGGGTTTTGAAAGGGCTCATTTGAATTACACTCTTAACAGTAACCTCTGGGCCATGCGGCTGTGGCCTACCTTTGTGAGTTGTGTCAGCATGTTTGTCTCCTTGTCAGCTTGGTCTTTTTATTTCCCCATCTCTTCAGGCACAATAGGTTTATCATAATGCCTAGAAGAGGCAGAAGGAAAGAGAAGATTCTGGTCATCTGGAACCCTTGTGATTCTCATCAGTAAAGCTATAAATCAGCCACCCTGGCAATCTGAAGCAGCTTTTCTGAAGAGGCACTAATAACTTTAATCATTTTAGTGGGATTTTGAGGTATTGCAGCTGACCAAAAATATCTTTTCTTTTTCACTGTGCAAGCACTACATTTCATACAGTAAACTAGAGGAAGATTAATTTGTTTCCACTAGTGTCAGAACAAATTCAGAATTTGTTCTGAGTATGAAACTGTGAAATGAGGCAACTGTCAGCATAATTTAGCCCTGTCATTGCTGGGCCGGCAACTCATTGCAGTTTGACGTTTGCAGCTCTTTTGCCATTGTATACTAGTGTGAGTTCTGCCTGCATAAGTCCAAGGCACAAGTACTGTCCATTTGACCAGGAATAGGACACTTATGCTCTTGCCTTCAGAATCACTTCAGCAAAATGAATTGTAGAGAGCTGCTATCTCTTCTGCTGCATCTCATATCTCTACAGCACGAGTACTGGCTGTGTCCTAGCCCTATTTGCACGTCCTCTACGTTAAGCCTCTGCCTTGCTGTGTTCCTCCAACAAAATTGTTTTCTTCCTGAACCCCTCCTCAAAATTTTGTCTGGATATTATAATGAAACAGTGCTGAATCCTGTGCTTTGAACTATAGATATTCACCTGCAGTGAATGATCTGATGCTGATAGCTGGAGTTTGATACCCAGGCCCTGATCCTGAAGAAAAGAACAGAATCAGTCCTTTCAGAGAGAGGTGTGGCAAAGGGAGACAGAAAAGAAAGAGGTAGTAGTGTTAACTCTGTTTTGGCTCCAGCATCAGTCAGGGAGTATAAGACTCACTTGAATCAGATCTGTCCGCAAACCTGGTCAATGGGAGAGGGGATTTGAGTCCCAGTATTTGCTCCAGTGAGTATTATAAATGTATCATAAAAAAACTGAACACCTATAGCAGAACTGACAAATACTTCTACAGCAGGGGATCCTATGGACTGATGATTAGGGCATGGATTCAGGTACGTTGAGAGAAGGAAGTGGTAGTGCCGCTGAGTTGTGTGTTTGTCACAGGAGTCTCAAATGGTGTATGGAATATATTCAAGTGCTGATGTTGGAGGGAAGGAGAGGGGTGGCTGAAGCCTTATAGAATGTTAGTGCTGGGAGTAATCAGAAAAAAATGACACGGGTATGACCTCTCCAGAACCTCAGCTAAAGAAGCATGTTTATGATTTTAACCCTGGTTCCTAACATCTATAGAAGACCCAAGAGAAACAGCATAACTAGGGAGGAAGGAATTAGCAGGACGTTTTCCCAGAGGTGTCTTTAGATCTGAAATGCATTCTGTTCTTTGCTCTGCTAGAGCCCAAATCTGGTGATATGTGAATGTGCAGAAAGTTCCTATAGCACCCAGTATCCACTTCTCCACAGCACACCAATGGCTGCAGGCTGTGCACTGGAGTGTACCAGCTTGATAAAACATTTTGGTATCAAGTGGATGCTAAGAAGCATTGAAAGAAAATGCATTCCTAGGAGGTGTTGCTGAGCCAAGCTTTGAGCAGTTCTCAATAATGCTAGCACTGTGGTCTGATCATGATCATCCTGTTGAGGCTGAGCAGGGCATTATTCCAAAAAATACATTAAACCAGTTAAAATTCTCATGAGTTAAGAAGCTGTTCAGCTTAAGTGGCTCTCTGAGCTTCATGTTAAAACAGTGGGATCTTAGCAGGAACAAGAGACAAGATTTGATCCATTGATTTTTCCATAGTGTTCTTGTCCTTTCTCCTCCTTATATTTGTTAACATTTAGTTTTCTTTTTGTATTTGTTTTGTCTTTTGTCTTTTTTTTTTCTAATCCAGTGTTCCAGCTTTCCTCGAGGTCCCTTCCAATCCCTAACATTCTGTGATTCTGTGAAGTTCTTGATGGAGGAGGAGTTGGTCAGTTTTGCACTGAAGTGCTCTGTGTGACTAGGAAGGAATCAAGTTGATTCCTACTCCATTTCCTTAATAATTGACCCTTATGCAAACGAAGAAGCAATGTAGCTGGTTGGCCTATGACATTTCTAAGGAAACTTTAACTTCCCCCATTATTCCTGACATATAGTAGTTCATGATTTCCAAGCTGAGAAATGTGGCTGTACACAGATGAGAATCAGTATGTTCCTTCCCTTTTGTCGAGAGAGAGAGAATCCACATCCTCAGCTGGTGTAAGTTAGTACAGCTGCATTGTCTTCAGGGAAGGGCAACCCCGTAAAGATCTGTCCATTAAAGAAATGTTTATCACATTAACTAGTCTCAGATTGACAAAGGCACTAAGCACTTTTTCTCTTGTTTTATTCTTTAGTTTTCCCAAAGCTGGTTTGTAGCTACAAGGGAAGTAGTCAGGTGACGGTTCTCCGTCAAATTCATCGGAGTCCTGACCTCTACTACTACAACATCTGAACACTTTCCTGAAATGTTCATCAGAGACCACACTAAAACATTAGGAGTGGAAAACTGTGTAGTAACAGATGAGATCTGACTATAAAATATGATTAATATAGGGCCGCTGTGGCATTGTTCTCTTTTTGGTATTAAAAGTGTTTTTATTTGGCATGAAAATAAAATGTTAGGGGCCAGGCAGTTTAGCAAGGATCTGTTGTTGGAGTGGGGAGAGGACAGTCATGGAATGAACTGAGCCAAAACACAGTTCTGATGAGCTCTGCTGTTGTGAGCTTGGTGCTTGAATATTTTTCTAGCCAAAAGCTCATGTTTATATAACCTGTGTAGTACACTAGGGAGGCACTTTTGTAACAGACAGCAAAAGTGAAAATGTGTGGACTTTTTAAATTTAGGGGAAAATACTAAAGACCATTAAAATCTTTTTTTTTGTGGAGGGTAGAAACGGGTGAAAACTTGCAAGACTCATTTCAGCCACATGCTGTGAAAGCCAAGGAAATTTATTATACCGTGTAGTTACAAAAGCTAATTGAAAATAGATTGATTCTGAAAAGCTATCACTACTTAGATTAGCAAGCTGGAATCATCACCTGCCTATTTGGAGTCCAGGCTTAATGCTTATGCCTGGAGAATATTGAGGGCCAACTGGAACACGTGTGTCCTTTCATTGTAAGTGTATGCCTCTTAACTGATCTGCTCTACCATAAAAAAACCCTGCTGTTCTATGTCCTCTGGTGTGTAGGTCACACTAAATTGATCTGGCAGGCCAAAACAGTATTTTTAGTCTTGTTTATATGTCTGAAACAGAAAAATGTCTAATGCTGCAATTTTATTGTCTTGCTGCGTCCTCTGCCATCAGCCAACCTGCTTCTGTCCCTCTTGTTGGCTCTTAGGAGGCAGTGTAAAGGTAACAGCCTCTCCTCCAAAGGTGGCATGGTTGGTAAAGCCCAAGGGTAGTACTCCGTAGAACTTCTATTGCAAACCTTCTGTATGAGCTCGGTTAATTTGTGGGCAGATTTCAAGGAAGGCTGCATGGCACTTGAACACGTTCTAGCTGGTGAATCTCTGGTTGAGTCAGCTGTATATCTGCCATGTGTTGCCCACGCTGCCTGCTCCCTAATCTTTACCTGGTTTAGTTAACAACCCCTCAGTCCTCCTCTCTTCTGTAAATCTTCTGTCTTTGGTTGCTGCCCACTGAATGTTGTAGGATCTTTCCTTTCTTGCCACGGGCATTCTAGACACACGTTTTGTTCTTGAGTTTTCTGTAACGTCTTCCTCCTGATGGAAGCTAGTTCATGTATAATTCAGTGTGTTCACTGGGTATGAAAGCTTACATCTAAGGATGATTTCACTGAAAGGGTTGAGAACTCCACTCTTCCCTTGAGTGCATGCCTGGATTTACTCCTGGTGTTTAACCTACTCTTTATGATTTCCCCCCAGCTGCTTGAGTTTACTCACTTACGCAAACATAAACATTAACACTGGTGGTGTTTATTAAATGTGAACATGACTAAGAATAATGTAGTGAAGGGAAAATAGAGCGGCACACCAGAGTACTGTCCACTGGAGAGCAGTCTGCAGCGGTGTTCTTTCACTGAACAACGTCGCTGGGTTGGTGATGTGAACAATTTAGCAGACCCACTGCCTGCTCTCAGGAGGCCCACCTGAGCGGTTTGCATTTTGACAGCTTAAAAAGCACTGTCAGGGCTTGTGCACCAGAGATTTGTGAAAGGAGAGGCACATGAGACCTTTAGGAAGGCCAGGTAAAAGTGGAACCACAGCTTCCCAGTCCTGGAGAGAATGTGGGGCAAGGAAGCTGACCTCTATTATGGACGTACATTCATGCTTATTTACATCACAAACTATTTTCTTGTTTACCCTGACATATTTTGCAAGAATATCTCTATTTAAGGAAGAGAAGGACCTCTTTCTGTTTTTTTCTTAATATTGCACTAAAAACTAAGCTCCATTAACCTGGGTAGCAGCAATGGTATATCTGGCTTAATTAGGAAAGAGACTGTTTAGTCATTTGAGGGCTGCTGTGCCCAGGCAGTGCTGAAGAGGTAAATCAGGGTCACTTCTACATCTGTGCAGACACATGGACAGGCCAGTGAGATGTTTGTGTAAATCAGCGTACAGTGATTATCACTAATTTTTTTGTAGTCAGTTTGCCTAGCTATTTCTTCAGCTTCCATTTTTTAAGCCTTATTAATTTCAAAACTGCCCATAACTCAGGTCTGAAGTCTTTGTGTAGTTATAGCTTTTGATTTTGATGGAGTTCTAGCATGGATTAAATTGTGGTTTTTTTCTTTCTTTTTTTCCTTTTTTAGCATCGTAGACAAAGAAGTGTCATTAATGGCAGAAATTGATAAAGTTAAAGAAGAAGCCAGTAAGTAAAAAAATACATAGGGAACTTTTGGAATAGTCACAGAAACATTTGTTTTGCTTGGCAGAAAATTACACAGCACGTAAATTTGGTTAGCAGCATTCCAGCATCTTTCATTGTATACGTATACAATCAAATAAGTCTTTGATGTTCTTGGATAGTTTCTGTATCGTTTCTATCTATAAGGATTGTGCATCAAAATTTTAATATTATGAAATTAAGGAAAACCAGAAGTTAATATGAAGTTAGATTTCAATTATTTTATTAATTCTGCTTACTTATTAGAGCTTTTTGACCACTCCTTTTTTTTTCTTATTTCTGTGGTTTGTTGATTACATCGTTTCCCTTTCTTAATCACTGTTTGCTTGCTTATATTATGTATATGAGTTAGAATACTGGAAGTAACTAGGGGAACAGATTATTGTGTGGCCTTGCATAGCTTTAAGGGATAGTGATCAAGCTTATGAATTAGAACAATAAAAAATCAAAAACCAGATGTTTACTGGAATCTGTTCCCTTAATCATCTGTGGGAGTTGATCTGATTCCAGGCTTTCATGTCATCTCTGGTTTTTGCATAGGTATATTCTGGTTTGGGGAAAAAAAAGCAAGATGAGTCCTGTATGAGGCTACCACAATATCTGCCTTATACCCCATCTGCGATACGGTATTCATGGCCCAGTAATCAAGGGGATGTGTTTCAATAGAGAGCACTAAGCAAGAACTGAAGAGTAACCAAAGTATTGTTAGAATGATACTTTGCCTGGCAAATGAAAATATCACTGCTATGTATGCATAGAATCCTTTTATTGATTTGTGAATTTAAGGTCCTTCCAAGAAGGGTCACAAATATATGTAACATTCTTGAATGCTTCGTTTGCACTTAGAACTCTTACTTAGTTCACAAATGTGTACTAGTTAAATGTTTGTTTTAAAAAATAATCTAAATCCTCCATTGCTGGCTAAGTCTCTTGCAGTTGTACATGTGTAGAAACTAAAAGGTATGAGTTGTTACAGCAAAGATTGGCATTAGTTTCTCTTTGGAATTTGTATCCTAACTTTTCTAGTACTAACATGAAATAGATGCAGATTTGGAGTTCTGTGTTATTCTGGGGAGGAGTTGTGAATGGAAACATATCAGCAGTTTTTGGTTACCTGCAGAGACCAGGTAGCCATAATCAGCTACAGGGCGTGCACTCACTCCCAGGAAAACCAACGGTAAAATTCCCATTGATACCAGCAGACATGGATCTAAGCCCTGACTGCATAAACAAAAACACATTTTGGAAATCTGCTGTCCAAGGCTGATGGTATCATAGGGCCCCTTCATTAATCTTGTCCAGGTATACTAGTAATTTTTGTGGAAAGTAAACCTAATTCTTATCTACAGGCATGTGAAGTGCTGCATTTGCACATGGCAGGTTCTATTTCCCTGCTTTTGTGCCAGCTCCCCATGTGACACTGGATGGCCCCTGTACCTGTCCTTAACAGTGTAGTTTCTGCTGTCTCTCAAGGCTGTCAAGGGCTTGTAAAGTGCCTTCAGAACTTTAGGCAGAAAGTTGTTATAGGAGTGTAACATGCTAACCAAGATTTAAATTATTTATTTTCACATCTCTTTGCTGCACTGGAGGACTATTTTACAGTGGGTAATCTTGCTATTACTGTCAATACTGGGAAAATTTCCAAGTATTATAAATTAAGGGGTTTTTTTAAACGGGTATTTGGCTGGCATCTCATGCAGAATGAGTGCCAGTCTGAGATGAGATCATATGGTTTGGGCAGTCACTTCAGCAAAGGGGATGCTAACCTTGGGGAGAAACAATGTTAGCAGTACCTAGACTAAGCAATAAAGCAGAACTATTGGACAAAGAAAAACAGCTAGTAAACTGTTAATTAAATCTGGTAAAAGTTTCTCAGACTTGTAGACTGTATTCCACAAAAAAAATGAAATTAAAAGATCAGCTAGAGAGACAGATACGCATCTGTTCTTAGCAGAAGTAATAATGTAGGCACAGATTTACCAACAGGGCTAAAGGAACTGTAGCCACCTTCTGCCTTCCCTGCCCTGTGTGACACGCACTCCTCTATCGTATGGTTTGGTTGCTCCCACACAGCTGTACAGACACAGCTCTGTCTCCCTGCGCCTGCTGGACCAGGCTGTACCTGGTGAAACCCTGGCACAGGTTGCCCAGAGAGGTGGTAGATGCCCCATCCCTGGAAACATTCAAGGTGAGGCTGGACAGGGCTCTGAGCAACCTGATCTAGTTGAAGATGTCCCTGCTCACTGCAGGGGGGTTGGACTAGATGGCCTTTAAAGGACCCTTCCAAACCAAACTATTCTGTGATTCTATGATACTTTCAAAAGAAGGCACCATCTGATTGCATAAATGATAATGGGTTGAGAAACAAACTCTCTGTGAAATAACATTAATTCTCACCTAAAGAAATGTCATTACGAAGTATGAGCTGGTTAGGTGACTTGCCAAGTCGGCTCTGGAAATTTGTGGCAAAAGAAGGCAAAGAGGCCAAAGTCTCCACAGCTGTAATGGAGTCTGCGGCCTTAGGATAGTTCACAACAACTACCACTCACCCTGCCTGTAGGCATAAGCTCTAGACAAAAGACTATGGTTATTATTATTTTACATTTAGATACTATCTTTCCTCTCTGCCATAAGTGCTGATCCCACCAGCCAATTAATTAGTTGTTGCTTTTACATTGAGTCACCATGTAGGTAATAGAGTTTGCATATAAAATTGTAATGTCATATTATCCTGCATGAGAGTGGACCGTTGCTCTGTGGTTCATGGTTAACCTTTTCCTACAAGAATATAACTATTCACCCCTTCCTTATATAAAATATACAAGACGGGCAGTAGTGAATACTTTTTTCATACTATTTTTTTCAAAATAGTATTTTTTCATAAAGACTGTTGGCCTTTGTAATACTGCTTTGCTGTAGAAATGGCAACTGTGTATATTCTGTAGTTGAAAGCAAAATTGCAATGCTGGTGATTTTAATGTAAACTATGTTAGTAGATTTTTTTCAGAGAAACTGAAATGCCCCTGTATAAAGAAAATATAGAGTGTCTTCAGAAACAGGCTGTTGACTCAATGTAATGCTTCTTTCCATGTCTCCATGGAAAGCTCCCTGATTTTGTGCTTATAAATAAAGCACTGGAACACTCAAAACAACATGTTTCTACCCCTGTTTGTCTAAATGTTGAAGGGTTGGTTTAACTTTGATTTTCTGACAGCTATCCCGTTTCCAGATATTTTTCAACATCAGGCAGATCTGTTAAATACGATGATTGACTTAATCCGTGCAAACAGCATACTGGAAGTCCAGTTGGAGCTGGGGGTCCGAGATAATGTGTGTGTGTCTCACATGCTGTGCAGTGTTAATGCCCAAAGAGTAATGAATTACAGAGCAATTTACCTTCCTAGCATTAATTATTGACTCTTGGTATTTGTCAGTGGAAATCCTGACTGCTCGGCAGAGGAAGGCTGAGGAGCTGAAGAGACTGACGGACCTAGCCAGTCAGATGGCTGAAGCACAACTGTCTGAACTCAGGGCTGAAATTAAGGTCAGGCATTCACTTCTGCTTGGGTATTTTAGCTGTTTGCATAAATGCCAAGAAAGAGCTGTCGTGTTCACACGCCCAGGCCATTCATTCCTGCTGTGGGCCAAAGGGTAACTAGCTTTCCGTGGGGGAAGCATACCTTCTGAAAGCATTATGGCACCTCTGAGCGGTGTACAGATGCTATCAGAGAAGTGTAAGCTGTCCCCTCATAAGTGGAGCAGTGGGGAGTTTTACTGTTTGTGTATCATTTATCAGACTCGGTTAACAAGTAAACCTGATGGCTTCAGGTTCAGTGATCAAACACATATACTCGGATGAAATGACCCACTTCCCAAGGGTGGGAGTGATCCACCCATCGCTGGGCTGAGAGACGTGTAATTTGGTAAGGATGGGAAAATACTTGGTTCTGCAGAGACGTCATGTGTACAGGGCGGGGTCAAGAGTTTGCTGAGCTTTAAAGTGAACTTAAGATACATATTGATTGGTTTCTGTACCATCCATACAGTCTTTTACTCAGAATGCAAATCACTGTTAACTTGTGTGTATTTTTGCAGCACTTTGTGAGTGAACGGAAATATGATGAAGAGCTGGGCAGGTCTGCCCGATTTTCCTGTGATACAGAACAGCTGAAGACCCAAATTCTGCTCTGTGGAGAAAGTAAGTGCTGGTGATTTCTCACACCAAAGTTCTCGGAACATAGTGTTCCATATACCTGTTCAGGAAATGCCAGCAGAAATAATGGCATGTGTACTGCCAGTGTGTGTGTGTGCAGGAAGCCTGACATGAATGATATATCTGGATGCAGCAGGCTTGCTGAACATGCACAAGTCCACTTTACAGTACACCACACATTAGACTGAGGTGCAGAGTCCATCTGCATGTGCACGGTGCCCTCTTTGTCAGAGACTTCCAATTCCAGTTGGAGTTTTCCATCTAAACAGGATTTCCAAGTGGAAATAAAAGTCAGCTCTGGGGAACACTCAAACTCGGTGATTTATGAATAACTAGTAAATTGGAAGCTTCTCTCTGTGAGCATAATGTTATGAGACCAATTCAGATCTCTCATACTAGGAAGTAACTTCCCAGCTTTATAATAGTATTCACTGGGTTTTTCAGAAGCTAAAGGTAGTCCCAAGTGTTCCTGTTTCCAAATCATCTGTCCTTTTGCTTGGAAATTCACGTTAATTTTCTGCTTCAACTATCATGTCACTTTTGCAAAATACGAGATAGGCTATTTCTTATCTTTGTCATGCTGCTTTTCCCCAAAAAAAGTAAATGCTATAATGCTTTGCCCCAGATGTTACCCTGTCACATGATATCCCATCAGCACCATCACCCAGGAGAAAAACTGTTAACGCAATACTGAAGTCGTGCATCTTGGCAGAAGGAAAACAATTTCAGGAAGAAAAATAATTGATGTTTTCAAGGAGTAAACATAGAAAAAATGTCAGACAGTCTGTCAATACCATCTTCTTACTTAATTCTTGCTGCCATAGGTTTAATAGCCGGCCCAGCTTTAAACCGTGACATGCATCTAACCCCATATCCTGTTTCTCATTGAAGCCAACACAGAATGTTTCAAAGGAAGGCATAAGCTTCCCAGTAATGCATCGCGTTGTTCACAGTCACCTCATAGACCCTATCTCATACCTTGAAGCTTAAGAGATTGAAAAGTCTGTAAAGATTGTCCTGACTAATAGAACCACAGCTGCAATTGAGACAACCATAGACTGTTTTTTAAAACTTATTGAACTACTTTCCTAAATAACTTCCAGCTGCAGTAAATTCTGCAAGTTAATTATTTATACCTCATTTCAGTAAAGCATTAGTTAAGTGTACTTTGATGCAAAGCTGTTGAAGACAGGTCAGTGAAGTCAAAAGAACAGCTCTGAGCAGGGAAGCAGTGCCATCTTACAGTTGACTGGTAGTACACTGGCTGTCTGAAGAACTTAGCTCTGATCTGCCCTCAGTGACCTTAGAGGCTGTTGGCATGGCTTTGATAAGAACTCTTCAGTGCAAAGATGTTTCTGTTTGGAGCACCTCAAGTGCTAGGAGCTGCAAGTACCCCTCAAACAGAGATTATACCAGGCCTAAAGCTAAGAACAGCCACTGTTGAGGGCTTTAACAAAAGCAATAACCAAAACCACAGAGCTTGTGTGAAGGCAGGCATGTTCTAGCATGAGAAGAGGGTAGGCAGCATACACTTACAATGAAGGACAGCAAGAAACAAAAAGAATTGGAGTGACATGTATCCAGAATGCCCGATGGTGGGTTGTACCCCTTCCTTGTACATCTTTTTTGTTAAAAACATTTTTATGACAAGCACCTGGATTTTTATGTGGGCTCCCATGTGCAGCAGTGTGTTTTAGACAAGAGAGAGCAGTAGAATTCAGTGACTCAGCTGGCCTCACTGAACTTAGGACAGAAAATTCAGTTCATTGTGCAGATCACTGCATTGTTTTTCTGAAGAGGACACCTAGTGGGAGAAATAGCTGATGTTGGAGTGAGTAAAGCCTCAGAAAACCTAACAGATGATGCTCAGGTGCTAAAATGATTCCACGTCATCTTTCTCTGTACTAAAAGTGAAAAAATAGAAGTACCTCTTAGATGAAACAACAGATGTCTCACTGAAGTGAGCCTCTGGTTTGTCATCTGTACCAGAAGGAAACAGGAAAATTCCATAATCAGAAAAATCAGAACAGCAAATTAAGATCAAGAACTTTACTTCAATAGCCTCAGAGTCCTATTTGAAACTGCTTAGGGGCCATTGCACAGAAGCAGGCAGCTTGAAGAGCTTGTGGAATGCAGAGAGGTAGGAATCAAGGATTTGTTCGGTGCACTTCACATCCAGTCATGGAAGTGGTTAAGAAATCAGGCAGATGAGCAATAGTGATTCCTGGTAGTGCTGACTGCCATGATCTACATGAAGTGGATTAGTGCATTGCATTCAGTTCCAGTTTTTACAGATATCCATGGTACAGAAGAACCTTTGTTAACCACCTCCTTAGAGAGGAGTGAGGAACAGGCACTATACTTTTTTTTTCCTTCTTAAAATATATTTAGATATACTAAGGAAGCTTTCATGGCTGTTACCTGTGTTGCAGCTTATACATGTATAGACAGCAAACATCAGCCTCTTCCACCTTCCATGATAAAAGAATAATTTGGAATCTAGTTTAGTCTGTGGTGTCTGCAGGCACAACTTCCTTTGACCTCGAGCAGCTGAGAGAGTTACTTGCATACCACTCACTTCCTTCTCATGTTTCTTCCTTTGTTGCCTGAAGACTCCTGTTAGGAGCATTATTGATAGGACAGCAGTGCGTGGGATAGTCCTGACAGCACATGTGTTCAGCTCAGCTGGTTAAAAGTTCACAAGCAAACCAACAGGTGCCAGGAATGTAAAAAAGTTTTCTTGGATGACCAAGGCCTAGGCTTCTGCCAAGCTCCTGCCAGTTTCGGCGCACTTCCACCACATTAGTTAGCTCTTTAGCCTCCAGAAGTGCTTCATGATGAGGCAGTTTCACCGAAGTAAACCACTATGGCCTAATTTAGACCCTAGTTATCTAGCTTACTTCATTATCTAAAGTAAGGCTAGAACAATGCTACCACAATTAACTGTTAAGCAGGGTAAAAATACAGCCTTATGTTTATATGTTGATCATTTAACTGATAACACAGAATACTTTTTTTTTATAGTTTCTCACCCAAAGAACAACTATTCCTCAAGAACACCATGTAGTTCAGTGCTCTCTTCAATGACCTCGCATGCAACAACTGGCAAGCAAAATACGCACACTCGGAAGTCCTATAGTAACATCAAGAACTCTGATAATAGAACAGCCAGCACTAAAGTACAAAGTCATCTTTCTTCCAATCCTACAGAATCTTCTTCCCAAGGAACCCCGACAAATAAGCAGGTAAGAAATCAGTTATGAACTAAACTAAATTATTTCAAAAATTTCAGAAAAATATGAAGCACTGAAAGTTGTTAATACAAAATCAAATACTGGTTTGCAGTCCATATATTTAATTCATAATTTTTGAAAATACGCAAGAATTATGTTTTCCAGCTTCATTTTTGAGGCAGTGTGAACATACAAGGTGGAAATACCAGAAATGCCACACCAGCAGAGACCACTGCCTGGTGTTTAGAGGTGACTAGTGGCAGTGAACAGACTCAACAAGAAAAACCCTCCATAATAGCTAATTGTCCTACGTGCTGTGATGGAGAAACGTTTATTCCTGATCCTTGACAAGTGATCAGTTGATGTGCTGTTGAAGCACGATTACTAGATACTGTTGTACTGTTGTGCTTAGGTAAAGCTGCAGCTGAAGTTGGTCTGAGTTTTGTCCCTGTCAGGATTTTAGGCTCCAGTAGGTGCCTGAAGGGAAACACAGGAGCGTTAAGTAATGTCAGCGCATGTATGGAATCGGCTGCCCTGGCAATGCAAGTAAAGCAGTTCAGCCACTTCCCACTAAGGATCAACGGTTCCTCTGAGCAGGATATCACAATGGACATCTCTCCCACCGGGTGGATTCTTAACTTGACTTTAATTTACATGTGAATTTCTGTTCTTCCTGCAGTCTTACTGCAGTATTTACACAATACTTTACCAGGAAAGGTATTTTCATGATTTTGGAAAAAATCGGCCAGTATCAAGTTCTTCAGTGCTTCTTAACTGCTGCTGTTGAGATGTCTAGTATTTCACCCCCTTTTCCATATTCTCTTGAATCATGGCAGATTTTAATTTGGCATCAGTGGTGAACCTGCCATCTGTATTTCCAGGCTACTCAGATGTAGCATGTTACTCACAGTTCACTTTTTAAGTGTTATAAATAGAGAGCTCCAGCAACAATCAGAACTGTACAGTGTTTTGCCTCTCCTAGTTACACTGAAAATTTTATTCTTCAATTTTTGTTAATTCTGATTGCTGTATTTCTTGTCCTGTTGGAAGGATTCAGATAACCTAACAGTTACCCAATTTCTTTCTGGGTAGAATGGGCCTTCTAGCCAGAGACGAAGATTCAACCCCCAGCACCAAAACATGCGGTTCAACGGATCTCTTAAGTCACAAGCTGCCAGTAATGAGGCAGATCAGAATAATATAAAGAGTGGTTCCAGGTCTGAACACAGAAGACAGCAGCATAGCAGCTTCAGACCTAAAAATAAAGGAGCTATGAAAAATCAAGAGCAGGCCACAACTACAAGGACCACAGAGCATCCGGCACATTCAGAAAAGACCCGACGAAAGCATCATACGCCAGACACCGCAGATCACAGGCCTTTCCAAGGCAATGCTGGCAGGGTGTCGCAATGCAATTTGCGCCCTGCAAGGATGGAGGTCTCTGCTGATGCCACTGTTCTTTCCGTGCCCGCTGTGACTTTGGTGGCTTAAAACATCACGGTGATGGCAGGCAGGGAAATTCAATCTCTTCGTTTTAGTTTCTTGCTTGAGATGCTTGTTGGTGAAGAAAATAAGTCAGAACATAGTCATTTTAAATCTGTTGCTGCTTAAAACTTGTTGGTATCTTTATTACTTAATAATTATCAAAATTAATTCTTACTTTCAAGGCTTTGCCCAATATGTTCACAGTTACTTTGTCGTGACAGTACAGAGTCTTACCAAAGCAGCATTTACTTCTTAGAAAAATGAAATCTAGATTGGAGAAATAAATTGATAATGAAATTCATAATAGCAAAAGGCTTGTTGTAGATATTTGGTTATACCAGTCAACATTACTGGTTTTTAGAGCAGCCTGTGTTAGAAGGATACCGGGAAATATGTATGCTGTGGTCTGCAATGAAATCAGATAATGCTGTAGAGTTTTTCTGCAAATCTCTATACACCTCTTTCTTTCCATGCATGTATACACGTACATGCATGCACACTGTATACACAGAGAGTATTGTTATATACAAGAACATTTGAAAAAGCAGTACATTTGATTTTAGCGTATTATTCCATAATCTGAGATCTTTGAATTCAAGTATAAATTGTATTAAATGTATTACATATTGGTATTTTTCGTTGACAAACTATTTTTATGAGGCTGAGGAAAAATGCTCATTTCTGAAGTTTGGAATGTATATAGTCATGGCTATTCAGATATACAGCCCTGTTCTCAATCCTTATCCGCCACTTTTCTATGACTAGCTGGATTTATTTTTTTGCGTATGAAAAGTTGCAGGTGTTCTAGACTTGAATCCAAATTATTTTTCTATCTTTTTGCTGTAGGAACCATCTGTCTATAACAGGAGCTACAACTAAATAAATTTGCTACAGCAACATGCAGCAGAATGTGGAAGTACATATTTGAGCAGATACTACATCCTTCTGAGTTTTCTATTAAAGTTAAAATGTTACTTAGTCTTAATGTTCTGATCCTGTATTTCAGAAAACCTGTTTCTTCCAAAAAATTAAAATCTTTCTAAAATATTCTGGTGTTTGCTGCTTTGCAGTGCCTAATCTTTGTGATCTTATTCAAATTGTATTTGCTTAATTCAACCAGTATCAGTGGGAGGCTTTCAGCTGAGTTTGGATTGGACTAGGCTTTTGCTTTGAGCTAGATTGTAATGCCACAAGTGCACGGAACAGAACCTTCCCGCGAGAGCTGCCTCCATCCTGGACATACTTTTAATGTAAGTTGTTATTTAACATAGTAAGGTGTCAGAATCCAGATCTGGCATCAAGTGGACTAGCTGCCTAAGGGTCAGAATCAGAAAGCTGTAGAAGGGTTTATTTTCTACTGAGGTCAGTAAGAGCAGGACACTTGGGTATCTTTAAAAGTTTATTCCTAGGTTATTGTTTGCTATTGCTTTTTACTGATTTCCCCTGCCTTATTTCTGTTAGCTAACTGCACACTTCCTTAGTACTCACTGTTTTACTTTTCCTGCGTGGCCCTTGAAAAATCTCGAAGTGTAGAGTGAGGTGCATTTCTTACGGGTGATTTTGATTATTTTTGTTTCTGTTGATATCCGTATACAGTTTTCCACATGTGAATATTGGTAAAACCAATTATTTGCCTAAAAGGCAAATAACTCATCTTTACTTGGCAGGGTGGTGAAAGAAAAATAAACAAACATAGGTAAACACTGGCTTTCTTAGCATTGCAAGCACTGCTTCTATCCTAGTTAATTACCTGTCATGCTTTTAAGCTGAATGTTTTGAGTAAATGGAACTGAAATTCTAGAATCTGTGTTGTATACACCCATCAGCTCAGTTGCTTTTCAAAATTTGTCCGCTGCCATACAGTTTGACCCGTAACCTCACTGTAAGATATGTAATTATAATTTCCATGCAGATATTACACAGGAATCTTATTATATTGTCCTTAAATAATTAGTGAAACAAACTTACATCTCTTCTTGTAACCCCTCCTAAAAAAAAGAAAATCTAACTTATCTCCAGTGACTTCTACTCCTTCCTGATAGCTTCTCCACTTGAGAGGATTATTGAAAGTTATTTTATTCCATAAGTCAGCTTCCTCACAAGCAGGCTTCTGCAAATAAATAAAATCTGTAACATAAGTCACACTCAGCACAACAGGACCACCTCGCGCTCTTCAGTACCAGCTGGCCTTTGATGTGCTGGAGGCTCAGTATGCGACAGACCCAGGACTAACAGGTGCGAGACAGCATTTCTCTTCAGACCGTGATGCAAACAGATTTTCTGTGATGAGAGACGCAGGCGTAGATTTGGTTGGGCTGGGGAGTGGGCTGGTTCTGGGAACACTGCAGTCTTGGCACGCCCAGTGTGGTTTAGTGTTGCAATCCACGTTTTAACTACATTATGTGGCTGTGCTCTGAAGCGTAGCTGTGTCAGAAGGGTATCTCTTCACCTTTCATTTCTTGTGTGTCTATGCTTGGAATTATATCTGCCCGTTCCTAGGAGTGTTTTACCGTTCACAATACTTGTAAGTAATCAAATGCTCTTGGGCCCATCTTCAACAGAACTCTTTTTCTCTTCTAATTATAGAGCTAGCTGTGTGTGAGACTCCTTTTAACGTAAGGGATTTGTACAGGGGTCAGTGAAGGAACTGAGGGCAAGACAAGGCTTGACTTTTAGGCTAGTCCTCTTTTAAAAGCACCTTCAATTTGCAAAGCAAATAGAGCTGTTTGGCATCACTCAAATGCAAACATGGAATTCCCACTGCACTTTGTACACTCTTTTGAAAGTGGACACACACCTTAAAGGGCAGTATTTTAAAGCAGGTTGGATCTGTTTATCTTCTGCGTAAGGTTAAACTCAGAGTAAGGGCAGAACTCAGGAAAATAAAGGACCAAATAGCTGGAAAATTAAAAAGAGAGGGTGACTTAACATAGCTGAGCTATTTGGAAAACTTAAATTATTTAGGCATGTTTGAAAAAAAAAAAAAAAATGTTAAGTGATGATTTTATTTTTTAACCGTTTGAAAATGTCACCCTGAGAGAGAAACTAATAATTCTGGAAGGGAAACATTGGTGGTGTAGCTTGTAGCACTTCCCTGGGCCCTGTTGTTGTAGGGGAACAGCTGCTCTGAGCTTGTGTGGCTGGCAGTTCTTGTTGTGAGTCTGTTTCCCCATGTAGTGACTGGGCTGCATCAAGGTTCTACGAATCAGCTACATCCTTCCTGTTCATGTGCTTGTGACTACAGCAGAGGCACCATGGGATCCAGAGGTCTCAAGTTCCAGTACCACTGCCAATTACCCACATGAGGATATAGTAGAAATTTGCCAGAAATTTGAGACAATACAGCTATTTTATTATGGCAAACTCCTAAAGCTGTACTAAAATGTTTGTGTATGTTGTACCCGAGACTAGAAGGCGGGGGGAGAGGATGGGGGCAACTTCGTAAAGGGCCAAATCCTTGACGCAAACTCTGGGCACACTGCACAGCTGATCATGTGACCCCATGAATTTGCAAAGTAATTTTTAGCCAAGAGTGATCAATTCTGGTATAAACAGACAGATTTTTTTCACAATAATAAAATTCTCTAAGAAGAGATACCCAAAAAGCTCAGAAAACAGCAAAGGTCTGTCACATCAGCCTTACCCGTTTCTAGTGCTTACCATCTTTTATTAAAAGCTGTTGTCCAAAATGAATCTGGATTTTTGTGGGGCTTTATTACCACAAAGTATTTACAGAGTTTTACTTCTAACCACTCTGACACTCTAACTGCAGCTCAGGGACAGTCAGCTTCACTCCCAAGTTTTTGATGGCACAACTGGCCTCCTGTTTTTATCAGGTCAGAATTTGTCCTTCATGGATTGGGAAGAAGTAGATAAAGTCTGCTTACTCCTGGGTGATGTTAGCATCTCTTTTTAGCCATAGTAAGATTTGAACTACATAATGTTTATTATCGAAGCAATTTAATGTTAGCCGGTTTAAAAGAGTACTTCTCTGCTCTGGAAGAGCTGGTAGGGAAATAACTGGAACAGTTTGAAAGAAAAAAAGAAGTAGCTTTGGTATTTCCATGGCTCCTCAGCTGAAAACAAGCCTGATGAAAACTCTCCCTGAGGATCAGTGGTAACATGTGCCTATCACATGAAGTAATGTCTGCTTCCTTCCATCAGGTACAAATGAGTTCTCCATACTCTGAAGCATACAGATAGAATTACATCTGTTTGAATCACATCTTGGTGATAATAGGCCCTCTGCATCACAAGCCCGTGTGTAGTCACAGAGGAGTAATTTTCTAGAAATTAACTTGGAATTGTATTTTTCTTGTCTCCTTAACCCATATGCTGCCATATCATTGATGGTTTGGAAAGACAGTATTGTGAAAGTGAGAACAACTGGAAAGTTGACAGCATTTGTGAGAAATTAATGCATCAAACTACACTGGTGATACATAGGTCAGCCTTTAGAGTACAGCTATTAGATACTGGTAATCATTAGACTACTAAATGGGAGTAACTTTCTGAATGTGGTCTTTTCTGAACATGATCTCTTCTACAGCGAATGATAATTTTACAAAGATTCCAAGTAAACCATTGTCACAGCACTTGACAATACATCTAATCCCACCTATAAAGCTGTAGCTCACCTTTAGTAGTTTCCCCAGTCAAACTATCCAGTATGTGCGTACGGTGTATCAGAGTTTATCAGTGCAAATGCGGTACCAGCTGGTACTTTTAGTTACTGTGTTAGACAAGTGAAACGTTAAGAGAACTGCAGACTTCCAAGGAACTTGGGAACACAGAGTTTTGAGGAAGTTTCAGCCTGCAGGAAACTCAGACTGGCAGAATTTCTGCTCCTTGTTCCAGGTCTCAAAAACCACAGTGTGTTAGCCAGGTTAAGGGATGACTCGTCCTTGGACTGGCAAGTTTCATTTGTTTTCAGCTACTGGCCTCTGAGAGAAGATGAAATTCTATTTTACTTCCATGTTTTTAAAGGCTTTGGGTAGATAAGGACAAAGCTATTTTTATAGTGAAAGTCACCATGAAGGTTAATGCTATTCAGCTGTCATAAATCTCTTTAATACTAGTCCGTCAGTTAAGAGAAAATTAGGAATATTCACAGGTATAAAAAAAAACACACCACAAGTGCCTACTCAGAGAAGTTAAAAGGCCATATTTGCACCTCATCCAATTAAAAATAAATAAAATCAAGTCCCTCAAAAAATAATTAATCTTGCTCTACCTCCCCACCACAGCCACTTTCCCATTTCATCTATTGAAATTCGAGGGAGTTCTTTTTTAGTTTTTTTTTTCTTTTAACCAAAAGCCAGTATGTCTAGGACAAAGATCTAAAAAATATTTAAGAAATAAAGCAGAAAACACCCTTCAGTGCTCACTACAAACAATTTCTGTCTATGCTTTTCACAAACTTTTAAATCATAATTTTCTACCAAATCTTAGAATAAATGACCACATGAGATGATGGTTTCTTCTTTGCCCAGATGATGCAAAGCTATCCAGTCTATCAGGCTGAGTCAAAATGTTATCCATCCACTTTATCACTCTTAAGCTTAATACTGTCTGCTAATACAGCTGTTTCCTTCTTGTTTAGTACCATAGAAGTAGTAGGAATTTCAACAGCAGCACTGTCCTGTTCACTTGTTTTACTGGGCATGGAAGAAGACGGCTGAGCTGGTGTCATAAGAAAAAGTGGAGTTCGCTTCAGCTTTACTACACGGTTGCTTACAGGCTTCCTAGGCTCTGCGATCTTGAGCGTCGTTTGACGTGGTGTCCCATTGTCGGCACTCTGCCTTCCACAGGGTGCCTGGGAATTGCGGGGCACCGATGTCCCTGTTGTGGATACAGTCTCAGAAGCTACTTTGTGCAGCCTCAAACTTTCACTACTGGGTCGTTTAAGAGTCACTGCAGAACGTGAAGCATTGCAAGCAGCTACCTTTAATGCAGCTGAATTCATGACTTTGATATGGGTACTTGTTGAGGGACCTGAGAATCTAATTGGCTTGGGACCCGCTTTACATGGTAAATAGTCTTCCTCTTCGGTGAAGTCGATTAATCGTCTGTAAAAAAAGAACTTCAATTAAAGAAACAAACAAGGCACATAAATTACTCTTTTTACAACATTATTACAAAACAGACAATCTGTGACAGCTATCCACAAATCCGAAGTTTTTACATTTTTGCTTGTTATATCATTTATGGTTCTCAACTGTTCGTCGCTGCAATCAGGTTCGCCTTTATATGAATAGTACCAGCAATCTCTTCTACCTGTGTAAGTAATACTGCACATTAAAAATCGTAAGAGATATGGTGCACAAACTGCTAAGTGAAAATCAGTTAGAAAGAAGGCTGGAGGAGTTATAGAAAGAAAATATTAAAATGCTACAGATTCCATCAGATACAACATCCACTAAATACTAGTCTGATGTTTTAAGTTATCTACAAAAATGTAAGACCCAACTGCACATAAACACAAAACGTAGAGTTCCACACTATGTAATTTGAGAAAAGAAGCAGCAAAATATTGCTTCTTTCTTCCTTCTCCCTTTCTTTTCAATACAAATTATTACGGATAATATTTCAAGAGAAAATGTTTAAAAAAAAAAAGAACCTAAGAAAGAACGCCATTGGAGTCTCATGGCAACTCTAATTGGTACAAGTAGACCGCATTTTTAAAATACTATACAAATGCTGTTTCTCAGTCTTAGCAAAGAGCAGTGGACAGACATCTAGAAGATTTTAATTCCTCAAGGAAATAATAAACGATGCCATAGAAATCCAGGTCACGCTAAAACAGCTGAACAGGACGTTAGAAAACCTGAAACCCAAAAAAACCAAAAGCTAAACCAGGCCAGGTCAGAGGGGCAATCAGTAAATATAAATCAAAATCATTTTTGGAGAGATGAGGAAGGGGGGGAAAAGAACACAGAGACCAAATTAAACTTGGAGAATAATAACAATGCATTTTAAGTGTATCAAAACAAAAGCTGTCAAACTGTGGCTCTATTGCTGGCTCCTACATGGGGTAAAGCTACTAAAACCTGGTAGTAGAAAGAACATAAATGAATCAGATTATATCTAGATTTTGAGCTGACAAAAGCTGTAGCTTTAACTGACCTGATTGTCAGGAATGAAGAAGCATTTAGCTGGTGGGTCAGTACTGTAAACAGGCTATGAACTGAGAGCGCCACTAAAGAACAGCTTAAAAGATACACAACAAAAGCACTGATATTCTTCAGGGTACTTGCATTTTGGATTTTAAAAAATCTGTGAAATGCCACAAGGATTCATACCAGAAGAATAAACAATATCTGAGAGTAATATTTCCTATTATTGCTCTTATAAAACTGGTATATGGTGACACTATTCAAACAGAAAGCCTGAAAATAATCTAGTACTTGTCCAGGGAGGTTTTACTCAGTGCCATAAGGTGAGAACGTATTCTCAATGTCTGCACAGCCTAGATCAAAAGAACCACCAAAACAAAAAGGAAAGCTTAAACATGCGAAGATTTGGTGCTTTAACAGTAGCGATGGAGTACAGGTAAAATATCCTCAGTAACTAGGTTCATTTACAATATCAACACAGTATATGTCACACGGATCACTGCAGTACATCATGAGTTGTAGCTGAAACCTGAACATAGCTTTTGAGGGTGCAGAAGAACAGAGAAGAGAAATGAAAGCCGAGAGATGGGAGATGAAACAGGCAATGGTAGTAGAGGAGCATTCAGGAATATCTGTAGGCTGTTTGGCAATCCAGGGATCAAATGAACACAGTCCTTCCTATTTGAGCTATGAAAAGCTAAGAATATGGTATCCAAAAAAAAATGGGGAGGATGGTGAGATAGTTTTCAGTTGGATCATTGTGCTGTCATGGGTCTGTGGCTGCTGCTGAAATGACAATGTGGCCAAGGACAAGGAAGGTCAGCAGGATCCTCTTCTCCTGTCTAGCAGCAATAGAGGCTGTAGGGTGGCCCAGATCAACTGTGTAGCTGCACCGGCAATGGCTGCTTTTGGGTAATGTATTGTAGTCAGACGTATCACCGTAAAAGTGCAAAGAAGAAATTGTAGAAATTCCTTCTAAAACAGGAGGGCATCTCACATACGTGAAAATCAGTTAACCTTTTAAAGTTTTCAGTTACATTTCTTTTTTAGCAGTCCATTTAACTAACACTGCTCTCTACTTTTTGAAACAACTCTTTCACACTCTAAAGTGATGTTTTAAAGGCTGAAAAGTAGAATAGAATAGACGAGTTTCAGCAGCCTAAAAAAGCTAATTTGTTTCTAGCAAGTTCAGTTCTGCAGTTAAGCTCTCTGATTATAAGACAATTTATAAAAATGTAAATAGAAAAACCAGAGAAAACTCAACATTCATAGCTATTCAAAGAACCTGAAGTTATTTTAAAAAGAAGAGATTGTGCTTTATTTCTGCTTTATTTTAAGCCCCCCACGCGAACCAGCATACCTTTTACGAACTGGAGGCATATGATGCAAACTGCCTTTCAAAGGGCGTTCTTCAAGAGTCCAACATTCAATCAGCTCCTGAGGCACTCTCCAGTAGCTGACACCTGCATTTCACAGTGACATCGTATTGATGAGCTAAGAGAACATAGTCAATATTATGTGTATATACACCTGACTAAATGAATGCGTGTATTTTGTTATGTAGAATTTCAGCTTTGAGACTATGCTGACATAAACGTTGCTTACAGCCAGTGTGCTTCCAGGGCTTCCACCAGAGTGCCCAATGCTAGCAGGCTATCACCCCTTGCGTGTGGTGGTTCTCACTACATCTGTTAATTCATGTCAACTCATGTCACCTTGTTGGAACATCCCTTAAGACTCTCTTTTTTTTTTTTTTTTTTTTTCCCAAATAGCCACTACTATGGGATATTTAACAACGTGTTACTGAATGAGTGAAAATGTGTGCAGGGTTTTTATTATAGGTAACTAGCAAATATTTTTCTTATTTTTCTGTAAAAAAGTACTACTGAAATAGTACTGAAATAGTACTGAAATAGTACTGAAATAAAAAAAAAAAAAAATAATACTCTACCTCTCCCTTCCCAGGCATCGAAAGCATCCATCATCTTTTTCAATTCAGCTACTGAGTAATAGCTCCAGATGTACTGGACGTTATTTCCAGCTTCTCTAGAAACATTGTTTGAAAGGTAACAGTTACGATGTGGTAAATCTAGCTGAATCCTTAAAAAGGTAACACTGATGAAATGTATCATTCTTTTTTACCAAATCCTAATTACAAGGATTATGTAATGTTTTATAAAGTGGAAAAGAAAACATTACTTAAATTTCATTTTCATTTGTGTAAAAGGTCCTAAATAGCCATCCTCCTATGAGCTGCATGCGTGTGAACACCTATTGCTAAAAATGGGTATTCATGAGGAATAGATGTTCATAAAAGAATAATTACACCATTAATGGTGTAAAATCTGTTCTTCTAAATCTCAATCATTTATTCAAAGGGAAAACACAGCAGGAAGACAGATACGTGATACTATGTGTCCAAATACTCTTGGAATAAATATTAATGTTCTCAGCCTAAATTTAGGAAAATAAGCATCTTTATAATTAAGACAATGAAACATCAAAAGCTCTATCTTAATCACGTTTCAAAAGATACACAGTGAAGTACACTTCTGACACTGTAGTGTGGGACCAAGAGAAAGACAAATTGCTTCCAGACACTCAGAAGTACAGGTCTACCGATAACTTATAAATACTGTCATAAAAATACATTAATACTGTAGTAGAGATATACAAGTCCTTTAAAGAATTAAAACCATTTCCTTTCATCGTCACTTCTTTTCATTGTTAAATATTTCTTTCAGCTGCCTTAGGAGACTTCAAAATACAACTGCATGAATCACAACCAACTGTGAATATTTCTGGAACTTTTTCTGGATGGGGATTCATTCACTGTATTTAGTGTAAATATTGTCCTAAATGAGAAAGTAATTTTAAATGGTTGAGACATTTTAAAAATAGCAAGTAAAACATGAGAACTTACAGCATCTGCATGCTAGCCACCTTTTGTGGAGTCTCTCAAGTTCTTGTACTCCACGCTTAGTTTTTATGTTGGTTGTTTGTTTGTTTAACGTGACCGTTGTATTAGCCAGCTGTTTTCGAAGCTGGAAAGAATCTGATTCCTTCCACAGATTCATTGTACAATAATGCTATATTATGCTACAAATAATAATATTTAGGTATTATTATAATATGTGAGTGTTCATTCTCACTTCATAGTACTTTCACGTGTTTGCCAGTCATCTTACCTTTTGTAAATGCTTTTACTATGAATTTTTGTTCCTAGCTCCTTATTAATTGCATCAGTCCCATCAGCTCTTGTGGCATACACACCAATAATTTTACTTTCACAGCTTGCTCCAGAAGTGTTGAGATAGTGCAGGACCCAAACTGTAGGCTTGGTACAAACTAAATCATAAGAATCGCAGAAATCGAACAAAGCCTGGAGAAAAAACATAAAACACAAAATACAGAATATTAATAAGAATATAATCTTTTTAGTTGAATAAGCTTTCATATTTAAGTTTTCTTAACCGTACTGGTGAGCTCCTTTAAGTAAATCAAGGATGTAGTTTATCTAGAATAATGTGTGCAGTATTTCTTATCTGATGTTAACAGACAATATTGTAAAATGAGAAATTCAAAGAAAGGCAACAGAAATACTTAAAGGCATGGCAGATCCCTAATATGAAGAGAAACTGAAGGGCTTGGAAATGTTTTATGCTTTTCAAAAGGAAATGAATAAGGGAGAATGTGAAATATACAGAACAATAGCTTACTAAGAGAACATAGATGACTGTCAGGACTAACACAGCCATACCTGGGAATATGAGTTAATTTCCAATAGGTTAATTAGAATTAGCTTTTAAGTTCACAATACTCTAAAATAGACAAACCTTAGGATTTTAAATAATACATTAATTTTCTCTTCTCCTTTCTTATTCTAAAAAAAAATGGTAAAGTACATTTTATCTTTCAAGTTTTAGGATGAATTTGTAAAACTGAAAAAAAAATCCCAAACATCTTGAAGGGATCAAATCTAATCTCAAGTAAAATTTGAAGCTAAATAGGGAACTAAACAATGTCATTCCTACTATGCAAGTTTTACAGCAGACTTGCATGTAAAACAGAGTCAAATTTAAACTGTTGCTGTGTTGCAATGATGGGAAAAGCTGATGTCCTTAACTACGACGACTGCATTATCAACTCAAGGATTTCTTAACATAAAGCTGAATTTACTGGTGATTTAACGTGGTGATTAAAAAGTACTAACTTGCATATACTGTAGTTTTAGTCTCTGGTACTAATGAATGGTGAGGATTAGTGAGTATAATCTCTAAAAATATAAGAAATGTCAAGACCTTTTTAAGCTCTGTATTTGACCTTAAAGAATACGTCTCCATTTCATTGGCCAAATGGTCAGACAGACTGTATGGATAAGGGATGCCAAAATAATCTGCTTCCTCCTGCAGTGCAGTTCGAATTTGTTCATCTTCAGGAATCTGAACTTCTCCATGAAGATAATCCAAAAGATATTTAAACAGGCTTCCATCTCGATCAATTAGACATGCTCCTGAGAACATAAACACAATTATTTAAAATACTGCTTCCAGCAAGCAAAGACAGACTTGTCACATTCTACCAAATCATCAAGTAAAGCCTTTATATAAACTTCTGTACTAGTTTTACCTACTTAGGAGGAGTAAGTATACTTTCTCTATTCTTTTAAAACTACTGTTTTGTTTCCTGTCATATTTGTTATTTGAAGATAAAATTCTTAGTGCAGTAAACATTTATTTGGAATTTCAGTGAAATCACTAATCTCCATAGGATCATGCCAACATACAACCTCAGCTGTACTGCACTCCACTTACTTAAAATGCTAAAATCTAATTGTAGGTGCATTTCTCATTCTAACTGCAGATACATCCTTTCTCCTTATTGCAGAGATTTTTTCAATTTTGGATCTAGGCTATACACAACTGTATACAATAGGCTGTTCACTGCAACTGAAAGATGGTAGCAAAGCCCTGCCCGTAAAAATGTTAAACATTTCAGATATTTTAAACAGTCAAAAGTGTACAACAAGGAATTACTATTCTTCATCCATCATATCTTTAAACTGGACATACTCTGGCAGCATTTCCAAGTCACAGACAAGTGTGAAATTTGACCCATGAATAGTTTTATTCAAGCTTTCATATCAAGCCATGGTGGTGAAAAATGCAGTCTTTACTGGGTAATGAAATATTCTGAAACAAAGATTAGACTCAAACCTCCTCATGTAATGAACAGAGTGAGAGAGATGCCTCTAGAGAATGTAGGGGGTCATAAAGAGGATCCAAGTTAAATGCCAAATACTCTGCCAACTTCAATTTTATCTATTTTCATAGTCATACTGAAGAAGTACATTCCAAAGCCACGGTTTGGACTGGGACAAGGCAGAGCTAAGCACGGTACAAACACGTATGTTTGCAAACATGAGTAGTCATGTGGAATTCAGATTAATTACTTGTAAGTATAAAGTCATGCATGCATAATTGTTTTACATCCTGGAATTAAAGCAGCCAACTGATGCTCAGCAGATTGGGAAAAGAGGCATACCATAAAATGCATAAATATATATAAAAGCATGTACTTGCCACAGAGCACCCTGATTAGAAGGTCATATTTACAGCTTGAACATATTTACCTGACTCATCCACTTTTAGAGGAAAGCGTCCACTAAACATAGAAGCTAGCATTGAGTCCTTAAAGCGGCATAAAGACTCACGCCTGGCTGTGTATAAACATCCTCCCACATTAAGTCGTAGAATACCTTGGACGTCTTCAGTCTTGCCCTCTTCCATTGCATTTGCAAATGATGATGTTAATTGCGAGCTATTCAAACCTATAACAGATACAAACAAAAGTAAATCTAATGCCAGTTAAGACTGAACACATTATATAGGAGACCTAAGCGTTAGCTCAGCTCTTACATGTTTGTTACACAGTACTGTAAATCAGCTTTGAAAACAGTTCTGGAGACATGTTAGTCCAAATAGCCAAATATTCTACACCTTTCTTATGAAAAACTGTGGCATCTTTGCTAGGGAACACAGAAGTTCCTCTTCTGAGAGAAATGGGTAAGCAGAACTCTGTGGTCAGTACGTGTGAGCAGAGCACTGGAAGGACATTCTGGGAAATCTTGCTTTGAGTATAGTTCTGTGCACTAAAACCGCAGTGATTTTGTACTAACAACAACTTGGCTTCTCTAAACTGTGATCTTTAATTAGGGCTGCTTTAACTAGCTGTTGAAGCTGTCACGTCATCAGTGCCACATTGCCAACACTCTTGTGCCTGCCTTGAGCTCCCTGCAGGAGAGGGGCCCTGTCTGGGCAGGGAAAAAATAGCACAAGAAGCAGAAGAAAATCTTCAAAACGTTTTTGGTTTTTGTGGGGGTTTTTTGTTTGTTTTTTTTCTCCGGAGCACGCCCTGGGAGGGGGGTACTAACTCCCCCCACGCGCCTCTTGCCCCGGCACCTTCTCTTGCTTCACCGAAACTGCCGAAGCCGCGGCCCGCTGGGCAGCCGCCCCTGCAGCCGGCCGGGCGCTCCCTCCCTGCCGTGGGGCGCTGCTCCGCCACAAAAGGGGCAGCCCACCCCCGCCCCTGAGGAGCCAGCCGGGAAGGGCGGCTCCGCTCGGCTCGGGGCAGCCGCAATCCCGCGTTACCTGCGCCGCCGGCTCCCTCGGCAGGGCCGCTTCGCCGGGCCTGGAGCAGGCTGGGCCGCCTGAGGGGCCGCCTCGGCTTCGCAAAATGGCGGCCGGGCGGCAGGAAGGCCCGGGCCGGAGCGGAGCGCGGAGAGGGGCAGCCCGCGTGCCCGTGCGGCGCGGGGTGCCCGCAGTGCCATCTCCCTCCCCGGGGGCACCGCCGGCCGCCCGGGATTCCCTGCCCGCGGGTACAGCGGGTCAGCCGGCTGCAGGGACTCCCATGGCTCTGCTGCCCCTGCCTCCCCCGCTTTGCCCGGAGGGGTCCCTCAGGCACGGCCTTGGTATCTGTGTCCTCTGAAGTGAGGCAGACCCGCGTAAACTCGGCTACTCTGTAAGGCAGAAACCCTTCCTGATAATCCTTTTTTATTATTATTATTACAAGTAAGTGTTTACTTCAAGTGGGTTTGATTCAGTTGCTTTTCTGTAGGCTCAAGAATATCATGGCTTGAGCTGTTTTTCTAACCTGCAGTGCTCCCGTTTTACTTCACGGTGGTCTCGGAGCCTTTCTGGCTGGCCCGGGCTGGGGCAGTGGCTTTGGCCCAAGGTGGATGCCCAAGCGCTGGGCTCTGGTTTTTCCTGCAGCTGCATGTCCTGAGCTGCAGCACCGGGACAGGTGCTTTTACAAGGATGATGTGATGCTGGGTACGTGCTCGGAGTATGAGGACAGACAGGTCTGCTTTGGTTAAAATGGGCTGCAAAGGCATGAAAAACTAGCCTCAGGTCAGATGGTGTTTTCTGGCCTACTTTGGCATGACGGCTTGTCCCTTGGAGCAGACCAACTCACTAGCTTGTGTGCCAGGAGCAGTCTGTTTAATTTTAGATAATATATAAAAATACAGGCATCGTAGCTTTTAATTTGCTTGCCTGTGAAATATGGGGTTTTTTCTGCTTCAGACTTGTATGCATTTTTTAGAGCAAACTATTAGTGCAGTCCCTTCCAACTGAAATATTCTATTCTATTTTAAAATAGCACGAATGAATGCAGGGAGGTGCTTCACCCTCAGACAGCCAATTCACAAAGACCTGCAGAAACAGTGTCCTATTAAAAGAAATTGCTTATTAAAAGAAATTCAGCGATTACTTATTAAATAATTGGTTATTAAAAGAAAGAAATATTCATTAAAAGAAATTTTAGGCCAGGTTGGACGGGGCTTTGAACAACCTGGTCTAGTGGAAAGGTGTCCCTGCTCGTGGCAGGAGGGTTTGGAACTAGATGATCTTTAAGGTCCCTTCCAACCTAAACTGTTCTATGATTCTGTGTCTGACATATAGTTGCTTGCTCACCAAAATGTGTGCATAAACAATGGAAAGGTGAAAAAATTACATTCTCATTATGCTTTTGTCTCAGCCTCATTATGAAAAATTTCCATGCACATGAAAAATGGTTCTAAGATGCAGCCATATTTTCTAAAAAACAAAAGTTTGTGTCTAGTTCCCACTTAACTTTGTAAGCAAATAAAGAAGAATTTCTTTTTTGCCATAACATACAGGAAGAACCTATCTCTATGGATACAACTGCCAAACAACTAGTAGTTCTGTACAAGTTAACAGGGCCAAACTCTAGGTTTCTGCAAACTTTCTGGAACGTATGAGCTGATGATATGTTTAGAAAATATAGTAAGAGATAACTATATCCCAAATGTTAACAATATATTTTAATTGCTATCTGAAGTCCAATAAAATTCCAGTTATTTAACTGTACCCTGCACATATAAGAAATGTGCCCTTATTGTATTTAAATAGTTTATTTACCTTAGGAAATTAAGTCAGTTATATCTACAAGTCCTATTGATTTTCATCTTGTATCATCCTGGTTTTTTACTCACCATTTCCCTTTGGAGGTGTTTTGTTACCATATTTAAGGTATTTAAAACTTCAACCGCAAGTTCACTTGCTAAAGGGTCAAGTCAAAGGAATTGTAACAAATAATCACAGAGCAGCCACAGTTCCAACGGCGTAGTTTGCTGTATTCTGGTCTGTTACTACATTTTGATTTTGAGAATACCTAAATATTCATAGACTACTGTGTTTTCAGTTACTATTTAGGACCATAGACTTGTAATTCAGACTTCCCTTAAATCAAGTGAAGGACATTAAAGGAAAGAGACATCTAAATCATGTTGCATCTGGTCCTAGTAAGGAGATAATAAATTCTCTTTGAAATTGTGTAGCTGTGAGTGATCACTTACTACTTAGAACTCGCTTCTTTTTATCATAATGCCGATTTGCATTAGAATGGCAGTTAAAGCTACAGTAAATACTTCATGTTTCATTTTCCTTAGCAATTAAGCATGCTACAGTTGCAGCAAAGAGAGGAAATGGCATGCCAAGCACCATGGCTCTCTGCTCTGAACAGTTTTTGGATAAGAATGTATTCAGAAACCAGGTCTTTAATGCTTAATATCTAATTAATTAAATAAGCATAGAAGTTACAACATGCCACTGAATGCAATACAGACTGATAATTCATGGATGATGGACTTACTATAAAATAAGTGAAAATAAGTATAATAGATTGTTTTTGTGGAATAATAGTGCCTGGTTTAACTATATCTTTAGTGAGGATACAATGTGTGTTGTCCCTTACTCACTGGGAATAGCTCATACATAGCAATTGCAACTTAAATATGGCCACTGTTGTCAAGTGTTACAATATACTTTAAGTTATAACTTAGTCTTTTGCACTCTGAAACATTCACTTAACAAAGCTGCAGCTTTCCATGCTTGTTTTCTCCTTTAAGATGGCTTGGTTTTGCCTCAAAAGTCTGAACAATGTTCCTTCATGTATTTCTGCACTGGGAGATCAGAACAATATACATGGTTTCAGTCTATATGTGTACACACACACATGCAAACAATGCAATAGGTAAGTAAGTTTTGGACCTCAGACTTAACCATGTGAAATATCATTACTATTCAAGATTAGTACAGCATGTAGTTGGTATAGAAGCATGCAGCATAACCAGCCTGCACAAGCAAGCTGCCTTTTGAGCTGCATGTTCTTGGGAAATGAACACAGGGACTTTTTTGTTTTCTTTTTCACTGTTTTCTAAAAGAAGCGAGGCTTACACACTCATCCTCATTTCAATTTACTAATTTCAGTCAAATTTGACAGAGGAGAAGAGGCATTAAGAAATGAATTTTCATTAAGCTTGTGCAAGAAAGGGTTTGATGAGAGGAAAATGTGTTCTTAATACTCTTAATTTTGGAAAAAAAAAATAACATGAGCTCAAGTCTTGTTGGACATCAGAGAATCCACAGAGGGAGAAGCTGTTCTACATCGTCTGCCCACCAGAAGTGCTTTAGTCATAGCTCATGCTTTACTAGACCCTAAAGGATTAATTCTTCAACCAAGATTTTTCTCAGAGATGGATTTGCAGGTATCTAGTAAGACACAAATTCAGTACAACACTTCCCGTATGGTTAGGGCTTTTACAACAGGTCTGTCTCTGTCTATTTGTCTTTCCCTCACTCCCTCTCATTTCTATTCAGTTTAAAGGCCACTCATAGGATCCCAAATGACCTAAAAC
This sequence comes from Nyctibius grandis, assembly GCF_013368605.1. Classification (NCBI taxonomy): domain Eukaryota; kingdom Metazoa; phylum Chordata; class Aves; order Nyctibiiformes; family Nyctibiidae; genus Nyctibius; species Nyctibius grandis. Next base: position 8,012,567 of record NC_090666.1, read on the forward strand.
CAGAATTCTGCTGTTAATATCTATTTAAAGTATACAGGCTGTGAAACTTGGCAGTGCTTTAAGCTCTTCCCCACTTTGAGCGGCTGGCAATTAACTGGAGATTTTTACATGTGAAATGTTACAGTGTGGGAGTTCCTCAGCGGAGTGTAAAGGAAAGTATGACCGCAGGTGGAACCGCAATACTTCATGTTCAGTTTTACATTTATTGCCCACGGTAGTGACATAAACATTAAATGGAAGCAAATTGGTGATTGCCCCTTCAGAGCATGGGACTGTTGTAAAACTGGAGGAAATGAAAACTCATTATTGGATCTGGAGGAAAACATTGCCTTCTGGAAAGGATAAGGAGGTAAGTTTTATTTGATTGGTTTTCTATTTTTAAAGTTACATAAGGTTTTTTGCTCTTTTATTTAGCTGGAGTTTTACAGTAGCTACAGTTGCTTCCAAGTTGCCTTGTAAGGGGAAATGTACCAAAGGCATATAAAGTGTGCTGGATCAAATCTGTATTTTAAGGGGTTTGCATAGAAGCATAGGGCTTTGCAGCTTCAGGGTCACACTGAGAAATTGTGCCATGTATCATACACAAATTAAAAAAAGGTAAAAAACAGAGACCCTCCAGATGCTGTTTGCAGCACATTATGGAAATAATAAGTTCATAAAGATATATTTTAATACCACTAATACTTGTTGTGCGATTCCTTTGATTTACTTTATAGCATATTGTAATGTTAGCACATAGAAAGGTAAGATTTTCATGATGATTACTGCATTATGGAACCTAATGCTATTTTTTATTTCAACCTTCCACATGACTGAATCTTCAAATAAATTAAAACCTTAACTCACTTAAGATTTTCACAAAACTGTTTACTATAAATTTACTGATTCCTGGATCAAATTTAGGAATTAATGTCCACCTGAACTAATGGTAGGACTGGCCACACATAGCCAGTGAAAGAATGTATGTGAAGGGAGTGTTAAAGAGCAAGGGCTGTTGGGCTCAGAACAGATTTTGGGGAAAAGCATTTTATTAGACTAAAATACTTCCTTGCAGCTCCCAGTCCTAATATTACCTGAACCAAACTAAAAGTGGGCTTGCTCAAATTCTGACATCAGAGACTCCTACCCTTACAAGTCAGTAAGCATGCAGGCAGCATGCATACTTGCTATAATCTGTTGGGTTTTAGATTTATTGTTGTTTTCATAACTGCCTTGATGACTGTCTATTCATTGTTTGTCATTTCATCTATTAGTAATAGATGAAGATCAACCAGAAAGAAATTTAACTTTCCACTGAGAAGGAATTACATGAATTTCTCCTTTTAACCTAAAGGATCTCTTTGAACTGAAAGCCAAATACCTCAAACTCTTCCTAAAAATCTCTGACAGCCAGGTAGAATATCTGCAGTTCCCTAATCCCTTCCTCACAGTGTACTAGGATTGATGCTAAGTGTTTAGGCAATTAATGTTTATTTTTTAATTTTAGCATTATTAATGGTTGGTATTTAAAAAGGTTTTGCCAAGACATGTAGCTGGAAAAGTTAAACGCATGCAACTCCTTTTTAAAACACCCAGGAGTGTCGCTAAAGAACTGGAATCATGGATTAAAGGTTACTGAGTTATGCATATCCCATTTCTGAAAAGAAATGTATGTGACCATACGTAAGAGTATATGTGAACAATTTTAACCTGGTTGATTTTGCATGTACGTGACAAAACTGCTACAATGCCTTTCCTGCATTGCCTTTACTGCAGTGGATGTGGTTGTGGTATAAATCCAGCTGTAGATACGGGATGGGTTTGTATCCAGCTCTTGCGGCCTGGCTATGCATTTCACCTTTGTGAAGCACAGAGTTCGCTGGTAAATTTGTCACTTTTTCATGCTTTCGTGTATTGTTTTATTCAGATGTCATCCAGTGATTTCATGCTAAATAACTTCATGCGACGTAAAACGTGCGCACGGCTCGGTGTGCAGGCGGAAGGCCGCTCTCCCTCCCGCCTGACGTTCGGTGAGGGGCTCTCAGCCGCCAGCCGCGCGGCCTGTCACGGCGGGGCGCGCGAGCGGCGCGGGCCAGCGGGTGCCGCCCGCCGGCCGTTGGCGGCCCCTGCGGCGAGGCGGGAGCGGGCGCGCGGGCGCGGCCTCTCGCCTGTGAGGGCGGGGGAAGCTGAGGGGCGGCGGGACCTGCCTCCTCGGAGCGGTTTGCCGGGCGCCGCTCCCCGTTCTAGCTGTGCTTGCCGGCCGGTCTCCCTCGCTGTTTATTTAAATTTATAGCACTTACAATGCAGTTTATTTAAATGCTTCGATTTAAAATTTATCCTGACAAAGCAAAAGCTGGTCTGGTCATATTGTGAGGTGATAGAACCTTGGGGTTTTTTTCCCTTTGCAATGTAAACTTGCATAGATAACTTGAGGGAATGGACAAGATAAAAAATCTGTTATCCTTTTAGTCTTCATGTTTATTAAATATTGCACCACTCTGATAATGTGACTTAAGTCTGAAGGAACAATTCATTAACCTGTTTGAATTAACTGAACAAAGGTAAAGACTGAAGCAATTTTCGCAACTTCAGAGATAACAAATCCTGATAAGAGGTAATGAAACTGAATTTTAAAAAGTGTAAGAAAGATCATGTATTATTTGGGCATTCCTCTTGACAGTGTACAGGTTCATTTTGGTGATGGATAAAAAAACAACTGCCAAATCATCTACCATTTTCACCTCGGATGCTGTCAAAGGACGTACAAAGAAGAGGGATGGAACATTACAAGCTGCAAAATGGAATGCTTCTTTAGCATCCAAAATCAAAACTAAATTAATAAGTAAGTCCTGCTAAAATAAAGCTGAAGCCATTTACTGTACTTAGAATGTATGACTTCAAAAGGAATAGTAATTGTATTTAACATGATTTGCTGAACTGGTGCATGTTATAAATATTAATGGGGTATGTTGAGAATTTTAGGAGAGTCTGAAAGTTAAAACACATGATTCTAAGTTTCTTATCTAATTCTCTGAGTATTTTCAGTGCCTGCTCTTTGGCATGCTAGTGTTTTTTAAAAGAGCGTGCTCAAGTGCATTTCTAAAAAACATCCATGTCCACATCCCTTTGGGGCATCTAAAAACTGAGGTACCAAAATGAGTAAAATCAATGACCTTTTAAAATATAGTTGTCGTAGTAAAATACCTAGTATTCCCATTTGCAAAATGGGATTTATATAAAATTCTTCATTGAGTCATTTACTGAAACAAGGAAAACTACAAATACTAATCTGCTGGTTTTAATCACTTGCCAGAAGGTACTTTGTTTTCATAGTGAGTCAGGATTAAATTCAAACATAGGTTTGTTATGGTAGATGGTTGGGTTTTGTTTCTGGCTCTGACAAAAACAACACTATGGAACAACTCAGATCCTCTTCTGCAACAGGTAGGGAAACTATAAATGTAGTGAAACACCACTAGTTCAGAGCTCTTGTCATTCAAGCAGCATGGTTAAGTGAATGTTGGCTTCTGCTTCTCTTTCTGTGATTGGTATGGCAAGAGTTTTTGTTTTTTGTATATATATTTATATTTTTTTGTTGTTTATAGATATATTTGAACTTACTGGGGCTTTATGTCAAAAATACTGATTTTCAGTGAAAAATAAACAGTGAATATAGGTATGAGTATAGGTGAATAATACTAGTGTCCTTTAGAAATCACCACACTGCAGTAATACAAATAATTCACTAAGCTGAATAGTAATTTCAAAACATAATGTTTGGAGTAACAAGGTTCCACTCTTGTTGCCTGTTTCCCAAAACAAAGAAATAAGGCCTTACAAATTTTGGATTACAGATCACAGAAGTAGTAATATAAGACAATGAAGAGATGTAGTTGGAGCAGATTTCAACCTAACCTTGCTTCTTTTTGTACTATAAAAGAGGATAGTCAGACTTGTCTCTACCTTGAGTTCAAGTTAACTCTGTGTATACTATGAACATGAGGCAAAACAATCGTCTTGGCAATATTCAGTGTCACTGGAAAAAAAAAAGTTAAATTCCTAAAACATTCTGAAACAGATATGAGTAGGCAGGTTTTCATTAGGACAGTGGAAGGTATATTTCTAATTTAAAGCTTTTTTTCTTTCTGTTGTCAAAACTCACACATGCTCGAAATGTTTGAATTTGTTATTTTGTAAAATGTGTATTTGTTTTTTAGAAATTTGGAAACATTTTTATGCCTGTAAAACTATCCATTTTTAAATGCTTCCTTCTTAAAATCACCTTATTTTAAAAAATCCAGACTAGAGCAGAATCTGTGCATAAAATAAACTTGAACTTGAAGTTAACAGCATTCATCAGAAAGACGGCCAACAGAAAGTTTTATATGAGAAAGGGTTAGGCTTTGCTATTGTTCTGCCAAAACCTACAGATAAAAATGTTGTTACATAGTGATAGGTCATGCAGAGGAGGCCTGGAATTGAAGCTGTTGAAAATAATATGATTTTGTCTCCTTTAGATAACTCATCTATGTTTAAAGTATCTTTAAAACAAAATAATAAAGCATTAGCTGTGGCTTTGAGTGTGGAGAAAGAAAGTTCTCGGAAGCTAAAGAATGAGAAAGTTTTTCTTCAGAAGGAAGTAGAAAAGCTGCAGCTTCATAATATCTTGCTTCGTCGAAAACTAAGCTCTTTGGTATGCTGCAAATAATATCATTTAAACTGAGATCAGCTAAGCCAAGCTTTTACCTTTTTTCAAAACTTAATATTGCTTCTTAAAATGGTGATTTAAAACGTACATCTCAGGATTTTGAAGTTATATCATCTGATAGCATAGTATTCACATTTGATTCTTCTTTCATAGGATTTTTTTGTACTTACTATTTTGTCCACCAGTGTATATGTCTATCCACAGCTGCTTTAGTCTCAGTTTCATCTTTACATTGATAGGTATTGAGATGGTATTAAAAACAGTTTGTGCTTATTTGAGTGTTAAAAAAAAAAAAACAAACCAAAAACCCACAACATAGAGTCACCTTTATATCTTGTCTTTTCTTAAGCTGAAGCCACTTAAAATATATTTTTTTAAATTACTTTTTCTTTTACATGCAGAATAAAACTCTTACAGAAATAAAAGCATTTTTGAATGATAACCTCTTAACTGCAATAGAAATAAGCAGTATTTCTGAGGTAAGATGTTTTTTGAACTATTACCATATTGAAGTAATTTTCCAGGTTAATATTTTCAAAGCATCTAAATGGGTGCAATGTTGAAATCATATATGCATTTTAAAACATTTACCCCAATTCCTTAAAACTTGGGATGAAATCCTAGTCTAGTGAAATCAATTAAATTTTGATGTTGCTTGCACTAAAAATTTATGATTTAATCTTGGTTACAAAGTATCTAAAAGTTAAATGTCAGTTAGCCCTGATGAAGTCATGTGAGTAAAGAAAAAAGCAGAGTACTTCAGTATGTGCTATTCTTCACTAATGAGCGAGCTACTTGCCTTCCTTGCTTAGTGCTGCAATAAATATCTTGCATGTGGAAACTCTACCAGAAAACATAGTCCATGTTAGTCCTTGTGTCATGGCAAAATTACAGTTAATCTTTAAAAAAATTCTATTTTTATTGTCTGTTCCAAACATCTGCTTAGTGTTGCTCTGTGCTTCTATATGTATAATGCATTTTGCATTAGTTATAGCTACATTAAAAAAGTCTATACATTGCTTTGGGATGCAAGTAGGTTACAGATTTTGATAAGTTTTGCTACAGAACATTTTTCTTTAAAATTATTGTGTGTGTTTGAATATTGTGCACCTTTCATCAGTACCTCTATTTTTTGCCCATTTGTTATTTTTTTTCCTGTGGATATTTCTGATACTTAAAACATAATAGAATATTCAACTGTTTCTACTTCCCCACTGTTCTTCTTTTGAAAAAAATCTTCAGAGTTCTCCTCCTCTGTCAGCTGGTCCAAGTAGCCCTGCCAATGGCCAGTTCAAGAGTACACGTCAGTCAGCTAGGTAGGTAGTTACATTAAATGTGGAAGTTGATAAGTGTCTGTGGATTTTGTTTTACAACTAATCTTTGTATGTTGTCCTAGGTATTTTTGAGGTAATGAGAAACAATTTCCTGTCTAATTCAGAAATTACCTATTTGCACCTTAGAATTTCTATATAGAGAGAGTGGTAGACAAAACCTGTGTTTGAATAACTTGCTTCTTTCTTCATGGGATCTCACCAGCACAACACAGGATCCTCTATCATGGAAAATACATTTGCCCCTAAGACAGAACCAGATTTCATACCTGAGTTCTTGTTTTCTGCTTTTATATGTTATTAAGTGAATGTTTTAAACAACTTAATGTTATGGCATAAAATGTAATAAAAATCTTCACAGTAACATTTCCTCTTTTCAGATCTCCGGAATTGCCAGTGAAGCTTCCTTTACTTGCAACAGCTAATGCAAACCAGCAAGACAGCCCTTCTGTGTGTGAAATACCAAGTTCTTATAAGTGTGCCACTGTTTTGTCAAAGGAAATGCATTCAGATCAAGTCAAGTTTGCATTATCATTGCCTTCTGGTACAAATAAACAGAAGTTAAGTGAAATAGACCCAGTGGAAACAACCATTGACAAAAATATATTTTTAAAAGGTATGATGTGTTTCTGTACAGGTGATTTATTTTTCAGAGCTATCTGAGAATTAGTATTTAATAATTCATTACTTGATGTGTGATACAGAAGGTATAGTAAGATTCCTAAACTGTAATAAAAAATAGAATTCTCACCCATAATTATAGGTGTCCTGACAATCACTTGTAGAATAATGTTCATTGAAATAACACAGCTGAAATGTAACAAATTTAATGTGAACAGAATAAAACTTTGAGATAACCAAATAATAACTGAAGTAGTTATAGAAAAATACATTTTTACTTGCACCCAATTTCAAAAGTCCAACTTTGGTAAAATATGAAATTAGTTCTAGTTAATTACATTTTTAAGGACCTATCACAGAATATGTGTATTCAGTTAAAAAAAAAAAAGTGGTTTGTAATTTTCCATGCTTCTGGTCCAATGTTCAGTAATCTCTTATTCTGATAACTGTACTCTATTCTTTTTTTCCCCAATCTGCTGAAACTTTTCTCTTTGCAGAAAATCAATTATGCACAGAACTAACTGGCAATACTGCCTTCCTGACTCATGTCAGAAATACACAATCTTTAAGACAGTCTGAGGAGCTTACAAAACAATATAATGATAGTTCATTGCCATTCTGTGGAAATGTGACTGAAAGAAAGAAACATGCACTAAAGGATTTTGATAAAAAATGTAGCTCAAATGATCTGCCTCATCATGGTATCAACAGCAGCAGCAACACCAATGACATGAATTTGCAGGAAAGTTCAAGTGACTTGTCTCACATTATTCCTTCACCTCTTGAATTTAGCAATGAAAGTAAGATAGATTTTAAGAAGATACATTTTACTGACAAGAAGAAGCCTGAAGAAACTGTTTATGATGCTGATATGGAGCTGACCGCCAGTGATGCAGGTGAACTGCTCACAGTTACAGTGAAAGACAAAGATAAATTACAACAAAATAAAAATAGTAATGCCAATGCCGATAAAATACTAGCAAATTTCAGAAAAGTAAAATATTCTAAGAAGGATAAAGAGAAAATTAAAAGCAAGACTGAAGTCGGTTCAAATTTGTATGCAGAAGAAAGGCACACTGGGGCTAACAATACTGAAGTTTCAAAAACTACTGACTCACAAACTCAACTATTCCAAAGTCAGACAGAACAGCTACCTACAGGAAATTCTGTAGGGCAACAGAGTTTGCTAAATACCAGCAAATATCATCAAGCAGAAAATTGTCCAAGTAAAGCTAAAGATACTAGGAGGACATACCAGGTTAAATTAATGAGTCCAAGAAAACAGAAGACAAATAAAGAAACTTTCTCAGAAACGTTTGAAGACATGGAAAGCAAAATACAAAAAACAGACTCAAACTCCTCTATTAACAAGATCCCACCAGAAGTTTATTGTGCTGAAAATTTACCATTCCAAGATAACACTTCAAATGTATTGCCTTTACAGGGGGACTTTCTGCATACAAATGAGAAACACAGCAGACCAAAAATAAACAGGAAAACTTTTCAAAACTCTTCTAAAATGAACACAGCAAAATACTGTAGAGAGGAAAATGGGCAGTATGGAGAATGTATTTCAAAAAAGTCTCAAGCAGAGATACACCAACGTGACAGCAAGAGCAAAGAAGATCAGGAGAATATTATAAAAATAAAATACAACAAAAAAAGTAGTTACAGACAAAGTGGAGAAACTGAAAGTGACAGCATTCATAAAATTGCTCAGAAAGTAGACCAAAAGAGTAGCCATTTTTCGCCAGGCAGATTAAAACGTACATTGGCAAAGGCTAGCCGGAAAGCATATATAATACCAAAAGAAAATCTTACACAGTTCTCACTTCGTAAAAATGAAGAATTAAAAAATAAGGATGCATTGCATGCGGAGGCTGTTTGTGGAAATAAAATAACTGAAACTCAGCAAATGCAAGCAGCTCTAGTTACTCAGAATGGTGTAGCTATGAATACACCACAAGCTAAAGAACAAGTTGATGATGATGCTAATATGATAAAGAAAGTAGATTCCTCATCAGTGGCACATACAAACTCTCACATTAGTAATTCTCCTGATAGTCAGGTAAAGCACAAGCAGAGGTTTAGTTCTGATATTACTGAGACCAGACCAGAAAAAAATTATTTCAGGCATATTGATCAGGGTGAGCAGAATATTTCGGATGACCAGGAAGTCCCTCATGAGATAGATTCCTCTATGAAGAAGTTAAAGCTTACAGTTCAAAAATCAGAATCTTTAAAACTCTTACCTGTCGAATGTTCTAAGAATATGCCATTAAATGTAGATAGCTTTTTCCAGGAAGGTCTTTCCAATGTGGAGCTCCCAGCTCTTGATAACCACGATGCTTCCATTAACTTCTCTGTACTGAAAAACTCCGAAATATGTGGGGAAATTGATCATCATAAAGCACTGGATTCTGGAAAAGCAAAACAAAAACTGGATCATATTTCTAAAGAGACTTACAAAAAGACTCTGACACCTTGTCATGGTAAGTGTATGGGTGAGAAAAAAAACGGCATTTTTAATTAGGTAGTGGTAAGGTATCTTCTCTTGATACTATCCTACTCTTATTGCTTGCTTAAAGTGCATAAAAAAAAGGAGTGGAAAAGGGTAAGATTGAAAATCACTAAAATTATTCATATTCTATATCATATATCAGTCATAATATATTTTTTAATTGTGGTAACTAATATCCTTGTTACTTTCAGTATATTCCAAGATGACATTTAGTTGGGCAGATGTGAGTAGTCTACATTCTTGAGGAGCAGTTATAGTTGGAGCCTGTATTCATTTTTCAAGGAATGTGATGGAATTCAGAAAGTTTGGGATAGAAATGATACAATAGCTTGAGCTTTTGTACAAGGGAAATAAGAGTGAACTACACTGTTCCCTTCATAAATGGAGAACATAGCTGGACTTAAAGATTTCATTTGTATTTCTTTAGAAACAATGCAATTCAACAGGAATTCTGAGATCTAAAAAAAGTTCTTTGAGCAGGTTTTCTCTAGATTCTACCCATGAGCAAACTTTCATGTGGCAAGCTCTTTTTTTAAGTCAGATACATTAAGTTAAGAAAATAATCAAACTTCAGTGTAGTCTGGAAGATAGCCTTAGATTCTTCTATCATACAGTGAAATTACTGTGAAGGAGCTAAAGGAATATATGACTAACACATCTATGCTAAAGTTTAAATATGATTTAAAATGTAGCTTTGAAGTTTCCTAGCGTGAGGGATCTATTTCTAAACATACTTATTCTCAACAAGTTCCTCTTTATTTCATTGTCTCTGAGAACATCCCAACACCTAGACAGTTTCCGAGCTCAAATTAATAGTTTGAATCCCAAACTATCAAGCAAATACTGCCTTGGCTTCATTTGGCATTGGGTCGATGGTTGGTCTTGATGATCTTTTAGGTCTTTTCCAACCTTGGCAATTCTATGATTCTATGAATGCTAGGACACAATGGCCAAAAAAAAATTTACTGTTTTACATGACCACAGAATAGGAATACTGGCAAAATTAGACCATTGTGAGAGGTATTAGTCCTGGTAATTTGCAGTTGCATCTTCTCATCTTTGATTCCTTCTTTGGAAGGTAGAAAAAGGATCCTATAATTTTATTAGCTTTAATGATAAATCAGTAAATCCTTGTGATCAGCTTTATCAAAGACTACTGACATAAAAAGCAAGCTAATCATTTGATCTTCATCCATTTAAGCATAATTCAAAAACCAGCTCGTTTTTCATCCTACATCCAAATCCATATCTTGAAATAAAAGAAAGCAAGGTAATGCCATCCTTTCTGATGATGCCAGTTCTTCTGATCACTGCCTTGAGCTGTACTTAGAAATATACCTTGAAAGTCTCCTGTAATGAAATTCTTTATATAGTTAGATCTATGTGAACATAAATATTCACACTCAAAGGCATCCAGCTTTCCTAAATAATGCAGACTCATAGACATCTCAAAACTCTTGCTGCTTAAAAAGAAGCAGACCTGATCTCTAACCTTAAGCTTTAGGAAAACCTCAGAATAACAGTTTATTTTCACTTTAAAACTAGTACAAATCAAGATTGATTGGTGAGGCAGCCAAACTTGGGAGCTTTTTAATGATAGGTGAGCCCTCTCATTTAAACCAAATGAGCATTGCTCTTCCTTAATGAACTCCTTCAAAAGAAAATGCTTTTTCTTTTGCCCTTATAAATCAGGAGGGACTTGCTGCAAGCAGCCCAGTCACCTTAACATGTCTCTCGTGCTTAGAAGTAAAGTTAGCAGAAATCCAACTAAGAACCTCTGACTTTATGTCTCTGCTTAACACATTTCAGAAGACTATTAATAAAATTATGAGTCTTACCCACTGAGTTATTTTACTTGATCTCTTGAATTCTACTACAGGGCAATAGTAATTCAGCACTATCAGCTTGACCGTCAGTTAAGAGTGTGTGTGCTGGACTGTACAAGGCATGCAGGTGCTGTAATAAAGAAAGAAAATCTTCACTTTTTTTTGTAAATATACAGTGATATAACTTATTAGTCTCAAGATAGGCACAACAAAAAATTCATCTTTTATCCCATATGTGTATGAATTTCCTCTACGAGATCAATAGCATCCATTTGCTGCCACAGAGGATTTAAGGTACAGCATTCAAATTCAAGAAGTGAAGATAAGAGAGCCTTAAATACAGTTCGTTTGAAAAACTACATTCCAAATGTTCTCATCAGGATGCAGTAAATGTAAAACTTAACCTGTATTAGTGAGGAATGTACACTCTTGGAAGAAATTTTGAGTACAGATTAAGACTATTTACTTCATCTTGGATTGCTATCTGCATTAAATCTTAGTGCTTTTCAGAGAAACTATGATCTATCAATGGGTTTGAATTTTTTGAAATGTGGGCTAAATAATAATTTCAATGTTTTTCCCAAGTTATCAAAATATTTGTCTCCAAATTAAATACTGTTTTTTTAGTCTGGCATTCTGAATTGGTCTTAAAGGATTGTGAAAAGCTGACACAAATAGTACTTCTACCAAGGCTGGTAACTCTTTTTGTGGAGTATTCTGCTTGGACATCTTCGGTGGTTCAAAATTCCAGGCATTGTAAATAGTTGGTGGTATACAGTTTTGAGGATAAGGAGGCTCACCTTGCTATGCTCATTTTATGCACATATGCTCAAAGAATAGGCATAAAGTTGGAAAATGCAGTCCTAGAGAACTCTTGTACAGGTTGAATATTCAGATTATACATGCATGCCCTCCCCCTGCATTCAAGGCCATGAGCTGTGTGCAGTTTTATTTTTTTAACTGTAATAACTCTTGGGAGTCTTAAGCAGCTAGCTGCAAATTACAGTACTCATGGGGCTTTCTTAAAATGTCCCAAGAGCCATGGCAGACCTCAAACAGCTCCAAATTTGGCTAGGTTGAAAGCTGCTGTAGTGGCATTTTCTTCGATCATCTATCCCATTTTTTGTTGAGCATCTTTAGAGTAGGAGCAGTAACCCAAGTACCTGAATTACGAAATACTAATTAAAAATAATCATGCATTGAAAGTTTACTTAATGATTCAGAAAATATTTAAAATGAGGCATACAAACTACTGTATTCACAGGGAAAAAGGCTTTGCAAGATCTGACAAATACTAGTATACGATCTCACACTTCCTTACCCAAATCCCCCAAAACTTCAGAAGAAAACTCGTCAGCACCATCTAGACGAGGAAGAGCCACTGTTTGCTACAAAGAACCCAGTCTAAAGTGGTAGGTATACATAAATTAGGGCTTTTGTTTGTTTTTTGGGGTATGTAACTATTCCCAGTAACAATTTGCTATTAAACCCCCCAAATAAGGAGTTGAACTATTTCTTGCACAAATATCTTTTGCAAAGATACTTCAGTGTTGATATAAAACATTTCCTGTTAGTGTGGCAGGATTTCCAAGTGCCAAAGTAAGACATCAACAGTATTCAAGTCTCAATATTTAAATATAGCATATAACATTTTATACTAGTAGTGAATAATGGTGAATTCTTAATGTTTATCATGATACAAATCCCTTTAGAGGTGGATAATTGTAAATGTTATGCTTAAATGTAAACTTATACCGTAATAATGTACTTGTAATATTGTCAAGTGGTAAGATAATTTATGCACTAATGTTATATAATTCAGTCGTTTTGCTGTAACTAGCTGTATCTAATGTAAGAAATCATTTGACTTAAAGATATATTAATTCCATAATTAGTTATTTACCTCTCAGTGTTCTTAGCAAATTTAGTGCCACAAGATTTCCAAGATTGTTCAAAGAGAAGACATAAATTGTGTAATAACTAATACATTTGCACTTATGTGAATAGATCTAAATCCCAATGGACCTTTAAGTTGATTACTTCTGAAAGTATTCTGAGAGGTTTTTGCCACAAAGTTAATTGGAGTTTTTTGTTTGTTTTTTAAAGTATAATATTAATTTAAGGAAAAATTACACTGTGTGTGAATTAGTAGAATGCATGCTCATGAGGTAAAGACAGTATCAAGATTTCCCTGTAATAGTGTTCAGAGTGAAAGGATTATAGCAACTTACTCTGACAAAGGTGTAAAAGGAGTATGTTTTCCTTTTCTGGCAAAACTATGGTAGGAGAAGAAAATAAATCCACAAAATGAAAAATTAGCACAATGTTGTCATACGTCCTCAAAATATTTTTGTTTACCTCTGTAACTTAGCAAACAATTAATCGAAGCAGTGAGACTGAGAGCAACAAATAGGAGCTAAAAGTAATGTAGGAAGTGTCTTTTCACTTTACCACTGGCTTTTCAGAAATATTTATGCCAGGTAGCTTGTAAAAGAAATGCAAAGGGATTAGAGTTACATTTTTCTTTTGCCAATTGAATTGGATGCTAAAATGCTGTAATATTATGATATTGACACGTTCTTCTCTTTTACCCCACAATTATAAGGTTCTGTATTTCTGGAGAGAGACAGTAACTAGTAACAGAAAAAAATGTGGATGTCACTCAAGATTTTCGATTACTATCTCCTATTTATATTTTATTTTCAAGTATACTGTCCTGAAAGGATCTGTTAAGCTTTTGGCTTAAATCATTTTCGAGTTTTGTCTTACAGGAATAAGTTACGATTACTCACATGTTAATATGATACAGGCCACATAAAAAGACTACTATTTTTAGCATTATTTTGGAAAACAGTAGTTATCTATGCCTTGCTATTTCAGATATATTTATTTTCCATAAATTTAATTTCTTTAGTGTGTCAAGCTTTCATTGAGAGTATTTACCATTTGGAATTGTTATTATAATTACATAATTATTATAATTATAGTTACATAAGTGCTTGGTGATATTCATACACGATGTCTTTTATTTCTTTTGTTTACAGCAAATTAAGGCGTGGGGATCAGTTCACAGATGCAAAATTTCTGGATTTTCCAGTCTATAAAGTAAAAAATAAAAGTTGTTTTAAAAGTAAATCAAAATTTATTTGAAGAAGACAAGAGAATTGCCTTTACGAACGAAACTTCTAAAATGGGTACAATTTTTTTATATATATATATATATGTTTAGCAATATAGAGTGCTTATTGTTCTTTGATTAGTAAAGGTCTTCCACAGTGGTATTTCCTGGAAAAAAGCCCCTATACAGGGGACACAGAATACTTTACTGAGGAAGGCAAATACAGGTTAGGTTCCACTCTTGTGTTTTGCATTTCTGGTCAGTAATTTGTAATCTGTTCAAAGGGTTTGCAGCACTTCTAATTTGTAAGAAAACTGTATGTTTTAATGAGAATTAAAAATAAATCACCTTTGGGAATTTTATTGTGAGTTTTTAATATTTACCATGAGTAGAACCACTTCTCAGTGTTGGTTGTAACAGACACAAGCATCCCAAATTTTGATAAATCTACTGAAATAGATGGAGACAGTCTTTTTTTTTTTTTTTTTAATAGTTGACTTCTGGATTTGACAGAATGATACTGAAATTTGAATGAGGAAGTCTCATTTTGAGGAATAGTAGAGAGAATTCTAGTGTCTAGAGTATGTGCCAGAGGCAGCCAGAAAGAAAATAGCACTGCAATAGGAATTCAATAGTAAATAGGATCCAGACGAAGCAACACCTTGAGTTTCCAATTGAGAGAGTGCTAGTGTGATGGCTAACAGAACCGCATCATACCTTTCAGCTATCAGGTTTTTGTGCTGCTTCCCCTCTGGATTCCCATGAATCACTTCTGCATTCCATACTGCACTGTCAGCTGACAGTTTTCTGGCATTATCTGAATCGTAGGTGCTGCCAGCTGCAGGCTGTTGCTCACAGCCCACACAACTTTTACACACTACATCGGTTAAGGTTCAGGTTCATTTTGCAATCAAGATAGTCACAGCTCATTTTTAATGAGATACAAATAAGTTAACTTCTTTTGGTTATAAAAACCAGTATGCAGTTAGGCTGAGGAATCCCTTACTACAGGAGTAGATGTTATTAGTTTACATGGGCTTAGAAATTGATCGAAAAAATTAATGGAAGAAAAATCATAAAGTCATAGAATCATAGAATAGTTGGGTTGGAAGGAGCCTTTCAAGGTCATCTAGTCCCACTCCCCTGCAATGAGCAGGGGTATCTACAACTAGATGAGGTTGCTCAGATCCCGTCCAACCTGACCTTGAATGTTTCTAGGGACGGGGCATTTACCACCTCTCTGGACAACCTGTGCCAGTGTTTTACCACTCTCAATGTAAAAAATTTCTTCCTTCTATCTAGTCTAAATCTACCCTCTTTTAGTTTAAAACCATTACCTGTATTGCAATAGGCCTTGCTAAAAAGGCTGTCCCCATCTTTCTCGTAGGCCCCCTTCAAGTACTGAAAGGCTGCTATAAGGTCTTCCCAGAGCTTTCTCCTCTCCAGGCTGAACGACTCCAACTCTCTCAGCCTTTCTTCATAGGAGAGGTGTTCCATCCCTCTGAATCTATGAGGAATTACCAGAAACACCATTTCTAGCACAGGATGTCCCTGAATTGCAAATTGTTGAAAGCTGGAAGAGTATTCTGGAGAAGCCTTACTATGCATTTGATCAATTTTTATACTTTTTCCAAGGGCATTCACTCTTGAAACCTTCAGAGACCAGTTCTTTTTTTAGCTAGACCTTTGGTCTGATACTCTTTTTAAGAGGTGTAACTGATACTCTTAAATTTCTATCATATTCTTAAAAATACAAAACCAAACCATGGTCTTTGTACTTCATTGTAGCTTCCATTGTAACCTGGGAAGTTGGTGGGGCAAATAGTCCCGGAAACTGTTTCCACACATGTTAAAGAGAAGATGGTGATTGGGAGTAGTTGGCACTGATCTACAAAGGGGAAATCATGCTTTATTAACCTGATAGCCTTCTACAGTGAGACAACTAGCTTGGTGGGGGAGGGGGAGAGCAGTATATGTTGCTTGTCTCAACTTTACTAAGGCTTTTGACATTATCTCTGATATCCCACAGACAAGCTGACGAAGTATGTGTTAGTTAAGTGCACAGTGAGGTGGGTTGAAAACTGGCTGAACTGCCAGTCCCAGAGGGTTGTGATCAGCAGCATACAGTCACGTTGGAGACAAAACACTAGAGCTCCCTAGGGTTTCATACTGGGGCCAGTACTGTTTAACATCTTCATTAACGACCTGTATGATGCGACAGAGTGCAGCCTACACAAATTTGCAGTTGAAACAAAACTGGGAGGAGTGGCTGAAACACTGGATGGTTATGCTGCCATTCAGAGGGACCTGGACAGGCTGGAGAAATGGGACAAGAGGAATCTCATGAAGATCAACATGGGGAACCTACATCCTTCTCCTGTGAGTTGCCAGAATTTCAGCTGTGTATTTTGACAGAAAAATGAGTCATACATATCTAAAAGTACTCCTGGATATAGCTTTCAGGTGTGTCCATTCTACATGTAAGTCTTGAAATACAACCACAAACAGTAAGAGGCAGAAAAGCATTATTTACAAATATTTAAGTAATACCACAACTGTTTGCTGTTGTGGGTTTTTTTTATGACAGTCTGTAGCCCCAAGGCAGCTTCCTTGAGATCCTCTAGAACATTCCATGTATGAATTTGGAGTTAAATATGCCACTAGCATGGTAGTTTACATAGGGGACCTTTATCCCCTAAACAGAGAGCTTGTCTAGCTGTGGTCAGCAGTTCCAGAGACCATGCAAAAATTGTAAATGTACAGAATAAGGACAGCAAGATGTTGTCATATAGAACCTCAGGAGAAAAAAATAAGTATTCCATCAATATGAAAATTCTTTCAATATGAAACTTGCCTTATCACCCAGGCAATGTGATCTGTATTGCAAAGCAGACCTGTTAAAATTATTATCTGAGAAGTTTCAGCAAACAGACTTTTTCTTTCTGAAACATGCTGTGTATGTTACTACATCAGCAAGACCATTATGAAGAGGTGCAGAAACGGTTGGGAAGATGATAGATTCTATCCTGATGCAATGTTATTTAAAAAGAATTACACATAGAATATTTGTATACATTATTTTCTTGTATTTTTGTACCAAGTTTGTAATTAATTGGGTTTTTTAAAATTGAAATGTTCTTACTAGCTTTCACTGTTTATCAACATCACCAGCTGTGTTACTAGAAATCCAAAAGAAGTATCTGTTACAACTTGTGTTCCCTGTGCTGGCACTGCAGCATCAAAACACAGCGGGTTTTTTAAGTGTTTGTTTCTCTCTGTTGCCCGTGGTTTGAAAGCTAGAAACAGAAGCACGTGCTTCATTTTCTCAGAAAAAAATAGTATTTTTGGAGATGGTCTTAATTATTTTTTCAATGAAGGTCCTGTTGTTCCACACAGCCAGCTGGACTGCTATGGTGTTCCAAATAAAAGCATGTAATTTTCAATAAAAGTATAAGGCCTAGGGCTTTATGCCTTAGTTTCTTCCATTGCTTTCAGTATAGATATCTTTCAAAGTAACAAAGGACAAAGAAAATGACCTGAAGACGTGCAGAAGTTATTTTAAGTAACTCTGAAATCATATTATTGTTGCTACTGCCCTTCTGTCCTTGTTTTCTCCATCTTTATGGCTTTTGTTGCTCAAATTGATGTTCTATACACAGAGAAACTTTACTTTGTTATTTTCTAGGATGCAGGTCTTTTTTAATTGTTCTGCAAAATGGTCACTTACTTTAGGTACTGCATAAATAATGTTACATTGCCTGTTGAATCTTCACTGTGCTTCTTTTACCAGATCAGCTGATATATTAAAAGCTCTTGCCAGGAAAGAGATGTAAAAACAGCTCATGATATTAGAGCTAAAAATTAATCTGTAGCTGTCACAAGGATTAAGATTATTTTGCTGAAGATAAGGTAATTTGAACATTTTATACCTTCAAAGTTGATTTTTCTCATGTTTATTCAATCTATTTTTTTTACATTTAATATTTTAGTTTACCACTAATTAAGATTTTGATTGTTTAAAAATGTGTAGGAAAATTAATTCTATATATTTAATTAAACAGGAAAAGGAAAATATTTATGATTCTATAAACGCTTGATTGCACAAGTAGCTCTTACAAATGCTTATAATGCCTGGAAGTTACTGCCAGTTATTTTGCAAGTGCAAATTTATGCAAAATGCCCATTGGGCTCATGATCCCTACATTGCTGGATTTTGTCACAATTTAAAATTACCTCTGGAGATTTTATTGTTAGAACGTAACAACAGCTCACGTTGCTAATGTTGCCTTTTTGCTCTGGAGGAACATGTATGTCCTTTGAGAAAGTGTGAGGTACGTCTCGGCGTTCGAATACACCTTAAAAGGATGCGGTAAATCAATGGCGTGGCTAGCTCTAAACGTCAGGAAGAATTGGCCTGGGACGTTTTGGGGGCCCCTGCCAGCTCCCGGCGATCCCGCCCGCTGCCGCCTCTGCCCCCGCCTGCCAAGGGCTCTCCAGCCGCGGCGCCTGCAGCTGCCCGGCATTTCCTGACGCTGTTGTTCCGGGGCTGGGGTACAATGTCTCTGCAAGGGGCGGCGGGGGCTGAGGAGCTGATTTTCTATGTGAATGGGAGGAAGGTAAGTGTTGCCCTGAAACAGTGTGGAGGAAGGCGGGGGGGGACGACGACGACACTTCTATTCCAGAAGTAACCCAGAAGGGTGTGGGCACAGATTTGTTTTCCTCAGACTTTTTCCTCATGGGATTATAACTGAAAACTCACACAAGCCTCCAGAAGCATTCCTTCTGATCTCCTTGCTGACTGAAAAGCGAATCAGTCTCCTAGTATTACTTTAGGAGTTCTCTTCTGTGTACGGCAAGTACTCGGAGAAGGGGAGAAGCAGCAGAGGAGGACAAACATGCTTACAGCATCCCGTTTTAGCTAGCTTTGCTAACGTTTGGGGGAAGAAACGTGTCAAAGTGAAATGGACTTTAAGCTGGGTATCAAATTTGGCTGGTCAGCAAACTAGTTTTTCATTTGTACGTGCCTGGCTTCTCATCCTTGATGGTATCAGAAGGCAGATTTTCAAAGGCACAACAGAAAGTCAGCAAGACTCAGGTGCCAAAATGTGGACTATTGGCCAACATAAAGATAATACTGCAAGAGCAAAATTAAACTGGTTATTGATTCAATGCAACTGGGAGGAACTAGCTGATTCTAATCAACCGTGTAAGAAATATCTAATCGATCAAGAATGTAGGCATTTCTATTGCTCTCTGCTGTTAGTCTGTTAAGGCAGGTGAAAGTTTATATAAATAAAGCAAAGTGATTCCTGCTGATAGCCTTACAGGCTTCCTATGGTGCTCATCCCAGTAG
This sequence comes from Nyctibius grandis, assembly GCF_013368605.1. Taxonomy (NCBI): domain Eukaryota; kingdom Metazoa; phylum Chordata; class Aves; order Nyctibiiformes; family Nyctibiidae; genus Nyctibius; species Nyctibius grandis. Next base: position 8,032,024 of record NC_090666.1, read on the forward strand.
TGCCAGGGAGATGCTAAAATCTGCAAATCGATAATTCTTTATGCTACGCTGCCTCTATTGTAGCACAGTCCTGCTGCATTTTTATTTCCAGTGTGGCTGAAGGTAAATTCCCTCAGTATGACCTTTCACAGAGCAGCAGTTATTTTTAGTAGTTGTAAGGTGCCCTGGCACTTCTTTCCTGGAAACCTATCTGTCTGAGAAGGAATTTCCAGAAGGAGCCCAAAGTCTCCTGTGGTCTTTGGCAATTAGTGTAGTTCTGTCAGAGGGAACCAGAGAAGGATTCTCTCCTGGCTTTGTGGCGATATGTAGTCTGTGCCCTGAGTTTTGAAAAGCCTTGGTTTCTTAGTTAAACCTTTTTTTTTATTATTTTTTTATTGCAGATAATAGAGAAAAATGCTGATCCCGAACAAATGCTGTTGTCTTATCTGCGAAAAAGACGTATCCTTTTCTTGTCTATTCCCTTATATCACTCAGTTGAAAGCCTTATTCGAGCAAAATTCTCATAAATGATAATTAAAAGGTGATTTACTAGGTTAAGGAAGTTGTGACTCCCTTAAGATAAAACAACTGTATTAAATGATGTGTTTTTCTTAAGCCAAATACTCTTCAGTGAGCTGCTATATTTTTACCCTAGTTTCCTAAACAAACAGTTATGCCATCTGGCACAATGTGTATGTGTGTATCTCTGTTCCTCCCCTCTCCCCCCCATAAAGAAACCTAAGAACCTTTTGGCCACTATACGTAAAACTTGTCAGAATAGGAGTCTACAAGTTTTGTAAAAGTCTCTCCCCCAGGAAAGGGGAGACCTTGTGATGAGACCCTGAGTCTCACGGAATTTTGAGGTAATTATTTTTTCATATGATAAGAATTCCAAACGGGTTTCTAAACTCAAAACTCAGACTTAATAGTAAATAAATATGAACAAGTATGTTTTTAAAACAGAAAAAAATTAAATTAGTTAGACAAGACAGAACAGAAGTTGGGAGAGCTAGAGCTCTCACACTTGCAGTTTTGTCTTTGCAGACAAGGTTCTTTCCTCCCATCTTAGTTTCAGTCCACAGCTTTCTGGGCTTTCTGGGTTGCTACAGATTGTGTAGTACTTGCTCTGATCTTTTCCTCTCTTTCTCTTCACCATTTCAGAGGCCTGACCATATGTCTGCTCTCAACTATTACACAGAATCACAGAATGTTAGGGATTGGAAGGGACCTCGAAAGATCTTATCAGTTTTCCAAAATCTGCTGCGCCACAAGCTTATTACCAGCATTCATGAAGCTGTTGCATAATATTCTGAAGACGTGTGTAGGGACTCAAGCCAGGAGCAGTGAGCAAATGTGGGAAAGAGCAGAATGTCTCCTTTTTGCAGCCTTCTAGACCGACTCGTGAAACATATCCCCAGAGGGCAAGTGATGTACTGTATACTATAGAACTCACATGGGAGAGAGTTTTTATAGCTGTCTCAAAAGAAAAACTTAAGTTGAAACATGTTTGTTACTGGTCAGTCCTAAGGAGTCTGGAGCAGAATAGCTTACTGTAGTTATGGCACTTATGAAATTATTCTTCAGTAATTTGAACAACTTCAGACTCCATTGACTATAAAAAGTACCTCAGTACCAGACCTATGACAAAAGTTGTACTTCATTGGTTAAAGCGCATTGGAGAGTGAGATAATGTAATTCTGCCCTGACTTGCTCTGACACCTTGAAAAATCATTTAACGTTTCTGTATCATTGTACCCTGCTTATAAAATGACGATAAGATTAATTTGTTTTCAGGAGCCGGTTGGTTTCACCATACAGTTTAAATGTTAACTTGTAGTATTCGTGCCCTCTGTCGCTTAAGTCTGTGTGATGATGTGCCATTCCCTGAGATGTTGTGGCTGCCCCCTCCCCAGCAGTGTTTAAGCCCAGGTTGGATGAGGCTTTGAGCAACCTGGTCTAGTGGAAGGTGTCCCTGCCTGTGGCAGGGGGGTTGGAACTAGATGATCTTTAAGGACCCTTCCAACCCAAATCATTCTATGATTCTGTGTGCATGCCCAGCTGTGTCTGAGACCGCTATTAGCCAGATAGAGGAACTGATCCTTTTCACAGAATCACAAAATCACAGAATCACAGAATCAACCAGGTTGGAAGAGACCTCTGGGATCATCGAGTCCAACCGTTGCCCTAACACCACCATGTCAACTAGACCATGGCAACTTTTCACAGCAAGCCTCCCCATATAGTTGGGTTGACATAGCTAGGGGGGTAGCTGACTGTGGTAAATAGACAAAAATCAATGGCAGGAAACAAAAATACAAAGCAGGAATATCTTATGCTGATGTTACCCAACTCTTTATAATGTGACATGATTGCCTGAGTGAGTGTGAGGAACTTTAGCATCTTCCAGTAATGTGTTTTATAATTGCAAGGTACAGTATAGTACCTCTCTAAACATCCTGTCATCTTTTTTTTTTTGAGTCTCAATGCCACAGGAATTGGCACATTAGACCACTGTTAATAACTGGAAGGCCCATTCTTAATTAACAGGTAAATAGAAGCGCAAGAAGGGAAGAGACTGTATCTTAAAATGTGTTTGCTTTATCTGACAGGTTAGGATGTCTGTGAAAGGGCTCTGTAAAGAACTTTCCAGTGGAAAAAATGGTAGAGATTAATTAGATAGATAAGACCTTAAAGCAATATATGCATCTCAAAGCTTTATTGCAAGTGGAGAGTGCTAACCCTCGCCTTGACGAACATTTTTTTCTTTTGGTGATGTGGTATGAAAAGAAGGTGGCCTGTTTCCCCTCTATCGTTCCCAGCTCCTGGTAGACAGTTCTCTTCCTGCATCTTGTGCCAGCTGTGGAGTTCCTCAAACCTCTCTGTGTACTGATTCCACTCATTAGGCCAGCAGAAATCTAACCCAGGAAAAACAGAGGCTTTCAGCTGGATTAGGGACTCAGTCGCTAATTAGTCAGCTCATGGAAGGGACTGGTGAAAGAAAAACTTGGCACGAGAGGTCTTGGGTTTTGGAGCACATAATTTGGGAAGAGGAAGGACAGAGGAGGAGGAAGAAATGTGAAGTAAGCCATCTTCCTTTTGGTGGCTGTAGAACATTAAATTAGCTGTTCGTTGATGCACAGCTTCAGATTGGCCACTGTTCCAGATTCATAGAAACGAGCACTTCGCTCATTAAGTGTGATCTTGCAGGTGAGATGCAAGGTTAATATCCTGACTATGAGCCTTCTGGGAAAAACTGGAATATTGGTTTTAGTGTTCCACTGGAAATTCAGATATATAGCTATTTTTCCCATTACATGTTTCTTCCTTTCATATTTTCACTTGGAAAACTGTTTTTCACTTCCTCTTTCTGTCCCAACTTACTCCTCTTCCAGAAGAAGGCAGAATCAAGTTTTCTGTTTTCTTGGAAACAGGATTTTGGTCATATCATTCCTTAGCGTCAGTCTTATTTTCACTGAAAGTTTTAATCCAACATAGAAAGGCATCTGATATATATACTATCATACCAAACTAATTCTATGTTCCTTAGCAGTTCAGGAAAAAAGGCAACCTCAAGCTTTTGAACAGAATAAAGACCAAAATGAAACCTGATAATTTTTTTTTCCCTAATGACAGCATTTTCAGTCCGTCTTACAGGAACTAAGTATGGCTGTGGAGGAGGTGGCTGTGGTGCCTGCACGGTGATGATATCAACTTATGAGCCCACTTCAAAGAAGATACGGTATCCTTAGCAGAAGATTTTGAAAACCACACAGAATTTTATGACTGTAGATACTATTTCCAAATATCAAATTGTAAAACCAAAGTTGTAAAATCTGTGCTTAATAGTAAAAGAATGCAAATCCAAAAGAGAACACTGTAAAAATTACTGTTTGTTCAGCTATGTTGTAAATTTGCTGAAATACCATGCTCAAATGCTTAATTTACTCATATATGCTGACAGCTGCTGCGAGGAGTTTTCTCTTTAGGAGGCATATGTTTAACACCCTTTGCACTGACCACTGGAATATGGCTCCTACCTGCAGCTCTGTCATATGACTGATGGGAAGATAGTGCAGGCAGAAGTTTGAGTCTTACCAGCCCTTTAATACTGAACTTCCTCTTCACACCCCACACAGAAAAAGGAGGACTTTGAAACTCAAAACCAGAGTTTCGTTAAGCTAAAAACTGGAATAAATTACTTCTAAATTGAGAAAACTCCAGTCGAATTCTTAAATGATAACATGTCATTGTCAATTGAATATTTTTTTAGGTGGGGAAAAAGTCAAAATATTCCAGTTGTTCCTTTCGACAATTGCATTACATTGGAATGCAATGCAAATTAAAATGTTTAGAGTTATTATGAGTTGAAATGAAAATAGTCAGAATGACACTTGAAAAGAAACATTTCAACTATAGTATAACAAAGCATTTTATTGCTAATGATGAAAAACTTTGAAGAATTTTCATTTTGGCGTGTTGTTCCTGTTTAGAATGATATTTATTTTACATCAGAATTTCCTTAGGGCCAGAAATTTGATGGCAAATTTGCAGGAGTAATTCTTTACTTCCTGCAAATGACAACACCAGTCCTCCTTTCCCTATCTTTCTGCTCCAAAAACACACTTGAAAGGTTGCTTGCATGCAGGAGAGACAAGAGGGCAATTAGAAAAGACTGAAATATTAAGGAAGATATATATTCTACAGAACTGTACTCATAGAAAATGTTTTTATACTGAGGACAAGAGACACAGCTAGTAAGCAATCCCTTCTGTAAAACTTATTCTCTTCTTATTCCAAATGATGATAATGACTGCTTTGTAAGTATAGACTATGTCTTGATTGATGGCAAAATAATATTCCTGCATCTCGATTATAATAAAATAATATTCGTGTTCTTTATTCTCTTTTATATTCCAAAGACATTATTCAGCAAATGCATGTTTGCTTCCCATTTGCTCCCTGTATGGTGTGGCAGTGACCACAGTGGAAGGTGTTGGAAGTACAAAAACCAGGGTTCATCCAGTTCAGGTGAGAGTACAGTATCACTGTGTAAGAGGATTACTGTTTTCTTCCTTTGTGTGGCTTGAGTGGCAGTGCTTTTAGGGCATGGGCATTTCACATGATGATTATTCTGCCTGCTAAATGACAACAGAAGACAACACAAGTTTCTGATAGTTGCTTGATTGAGGCAGATGAGATATGGCTCGTGATGTATCTTACTTTGATACTGACAGCCTGATCAAATAGCTGGTTTGTAAGTATTGTTGGAGTGGATCGGGCTTGTGCTCTGTTTGGGCTAACAGTGCGTCTTGGATAATGCCCCCTTTAGCTGATGCTTTAGTATGAATGCAAAAAAGACAGAAGTCCACTGAAGGTTCATTAGCTTCTTTAGTAAGATGTGCCTGGGCATCACACCCAGAATAATTATTCTTGTTCGAGATTGCTTAAATTGTTTTACTTTAAAAGTTTGACTTGCTGTGAAGACATCATTTAGTATGGCATCTCCCGTTTAAGAGAGAGTTCATTAGAATAGTCATGTACACTGGAAGGAGTGCTATTTGTGGTGTTTCATTTCAGGAAAGGCTTGCCAAGTGCCATGGCTCCCAGTGTGGTTTCTGCACCCCTGGAATGGTGATGTCCATATACACTTTGCTAAGAAACAACCCAGAACCAACTTCAGAGCAGATGATTGCAGCTCTGGCAGGTAAATATTGCCACTTTTTAATGTGTAGGTGTGTCCTTGAACCGTTTTCTTCAGAGACGTTGTGTATGTGAGTGCATGTCTGTGTGAGTACACACTCAGGCATGTATGTATGTACTCTATACAAATTGTGCATCCCAGCAGAGTCAGTACTGGATATGGACCGTGTATTCCCTGTTATTCTTTTCTCCTGGAAAATGAAGCATGGAGCTGTGGATTGTTTCAGGCACAGGTGTTCAAAACATTCCCATATGTGTCTTTTGAAGTGCTTTAAATCAGATGCACAAAAATGATGACATATGGAAGAAATAGCTGCATCTGAAGGTCTCTGAGATCTCAGAGTGTGTGAGCAACGTTTGCGCCAGTTTCCTGTTACTATAAGGTGAACTTAGATGGAGGTGTAATGCCAACGTCCTTCACTGTGAGAACTAAGTCAGGGGGAAGGAGAAAAACATTTTGAGTGGGTGAAGAATATCATACAATCTCTTGTTCTCCTGCATATTAAGCTGTAGTCAGCATTCCCTCTAGTGCAGCTCTCAAGTATTTCATACTACCCTTGAAACAATAGCCTTTTTCCTCAGGAGCTGCAGGGTCCTAAGTCTTGTGATATTGATCTTTTTTGTCTTTGCAAGAGCCAACACTTCTCTGTAAGCTTAAAAAATGCAAACCTCATATGAAGAAATGACATTTTAAAGCCACATGCTTTAGAACAAAGCTTTTTCTTACAGATTTCCTTTTTTTCAGGGAACTTGTGCCGCTGTACTGGATACAGGCCAATCCTAGATGCCTGTAAAACCTTCTGTATGGTAAGAAGTAGTGATGATGGGAATACTAGATTGTGCCCATTAGTGTATATTTGTATACAAACCATCAAGATTTTCATTAAGATCTTCCCTTTCCTCTGTTAAGAGATGTCGGTCTGAGTAAGGTGTGTAGTGGCCTAACCCATTACAAAAATTGATTAACACAAATGAACTTGGTGTCTAGCCTGGATTATGAAGAGTAATCTCAAGTAACTCTCCATATGTTTTTCTGTGGATCAGTACTGGCATAAATAAAAGCAGAATTTTGATCAATGTTCTTAGTAATTTATCATGTAATGCAACATGTCAGAAACCTACAGCGAAAGAAATGGGAGAGTGAACAGTGGGTAAAAGAAATAATGCAGGCCATCTACGCGTGCTCGCACAAGGTCAACCGAATTTCACATAGTATGAATTACTTTGTATTAAGGACTTCACCATCCAATGATTTTAAGTTATTTTTGAATATCACTTCTTTAACACATATCCTTCCAATTTAGCTTATTATTAAACTTCATCTCGAACTTTATTGAAATATAAAGTGACACTTATCAGCTTAAGCAGGCTTTAACTCATTGCCATTCTGGGCAATATTTCACTAATGGAATATTCCTACTTTAGGAATCCGTTTGTTGTCAAAGGAAAGCAAATGGAAAGTGTTGCTTGGATCAAGAAGATGATTTGTTTGACAAGGAAGAGAAGGTAGGGGTTTAAGTATTTTACCTGTCCTATTTAGACATAAAACTTATAGAAAGAAGATTGCATGGCTTTTTTCTTGTAATTAAAGTAAATGCAGTATACTCTGCCATTTTTGTCCTCCACCTTATTCACCTTACATAATATTATTTTGTAAAATAAGATATTTTATTTTTCCTTGTTAGAAATTTAGAGGTATTTCTAAAAATTAATGATTCTTGGTGTATATTTGTATGAGGAGGCCATGATGTGGCAGATAGTTGGTATAAGGTAGTTTGGATCTCCAGAGCTGAGATTTGAGCAGTTCTTCAAGTTCAGGAATATTAATAGTCTCAGCTCTACTCATATAGTAATCATCATATTGTGCAAGAAATCAGGGCATATGTGAAACTGTCTTAAATCAATGATCAGTGATGATCTGAATGTAACCACTGATCTCTTAGGTATCTAGCTGCTGACTTGAGTCTGAAGAACTGATACACTTGAAAATCAGAGTTATGATTGTAATTTTATATGAAACCTCTTATGCATACGAATATTTGACTTTGTTCTCAATTTTCTTTCAATAATATCTTATCTACTTCTTTGCTCTTTGAGTACTGTAGGTTGGCATGAAATCAGCTACTTTCTTATAGTAGGACTACAGGAAGCCTGTAGTTAGTCTTTCAGTTGCTTGCCTCTACACTGTCATTTGTGTTAGCAGTGAACTTTGAGAAACTGTTATGAACACTTCCTTCACCTCAGCAGTTCCAAATGATGCATGGAAATTTAGCACCAAGTCCAAATGATAATAGAATTACTAATTTTCTACTGACTTCAGTGGGACCCTCATGGTTTGGTTTTGGTTTTACTTTTTTTTTTTTTTTTTTAATGGAATTAATGATGAGGGAACATTCTTGGTCTTTGCTTGTTTTCTTTCTTTTTAAGGTTTCCACCAGACTTTTTTCAACAGATGAATTCCAGCCCTTAGATCCCACCCAGGAGCTTATATTTCCTCCAGAACTAATGGTAATTTTTGGTGCTTATAAACTATTCTTTAGCTCTGTCTTTTCCTTGGTAGTCCGTAGTTCAGATCTCATTCTGAAGTCCTGCTTAGCAGTAATTCATCAGAAGAAATGTCAAAACATTTTAATATAAATCCAAAATTATATTCCCTTTTGTTTTTCCAGTGAGCTTACTGAATATTCACATACAAAAAATAATCATATTTGGAAAATGAAGTTGCAGAGTTAGGTATTAGGTGAGAAGTCAAAGAAGTAGCCTAAACTGGGTTTTCAGTGCAGCACCTGAAGATACAAATTATTCTCAGCAAACTGAATGGCAAACACTTTTTAACAACGGCAAAACAATGCATTTTCCCCATTTTGTGGCTTAATAGTTGTGTTGGTCTTTTCTGTCAAAATGTCAGCCTCAGATAGCCACCCAGACCAGGGAGTGTTTAGCCCCAGTGATTAAAGTATGACAAAGATATCAGCAGCTGAAATAAGGGCACTGGAATTGAAAGCGTCAGGCATCCTTAATTATTAACAGCAGTATTTGCCCTAGAAAAACTGAAAGCTGTTTTCTTTACTTTATTGTCAATCTATAGATTCAAAGCCAAATTCTCTGTAACTAGCTGGCTGCTTATGGAGAAAGGTTGATAACTGTGGGACAGGAGTTCTTGACCACGTATTTGTACCACCACTAGTTCACAAGCTATTTCCAAGTGATCAGTGAGCAGTGCTAGAACAGCCAGAGACATCCACATGCATGCTTAATCTAGAAAGGGATGCTGCTGCCAGTGTCCTTGGTGACCTCCAAGCAAGCTAAGTGTGCGAACACCTCCCTAAGTATCCTTTTATCACTTTTCTAATAATTTCAGCAATTGCAGGATATATTCCTACATTTTTTGCTTGGGGGATATTTATTACCAGTCTTGTTTATTAGCCCATTGGAGTTAATTGAAGACGTTTTACCCATGCAGTCTAGAAATTCACCACTGTGGAAAGAGCCATCAGAGGACTCCCATTTCTGTCCAATTTTGAAGAATTAAGTAGAACTGCCATTGTTTAAGAACTTCTTTTGACTTTCAGTCTAGTGTCTATTAGACATTGCACCTGTCTACATGTCTAAATATTTAAATCTGCCATATTTCCCTATCAGAGAATGGCTGAAAATCAACCAAAAAGATCTCTGGTTTTTCATGGGGAGCGAATGACATGGATTTCTCCTGTAAGCTTAGATGAATTACTGGATCTGAAAGCTGCTCACCCCAAAGCACCTCTTGTGGTTGGAAACACCAGTGTGGGTATGTATACAATCAGAATGGCTCCTGTTACCATGGGAGGAGTGGGGCTACATTTATCATTCTTTTTGCATTTTCATCCTTAAGCTTACTCTCCACTGTGTTGGAGTTGTCATTATGGAAATTGTCTTTTGACTATGTCTATTCCCATCTGGTAGGACCTGAGATGAAATTCAGAGGCGTGTTCCATCCAATTGTTATTGCTCCTGCAAGGATCCTGGATCTGAATGTGGTGAAATGCACGGATGACGGTAAGTGGCCTTTACTTTGTTCAGACAGAGGAGATTCCTCTGTGATAAGGGATGCTGCTCCATTCCATAGTGCTGAAGGTGTGAAGTGCTGTGCAACTCCTTCCTAAGCATGCTTGGTTCTTTCCCAGGTCAAGGTGCCTGTGGCCACCGGCCCAGTGCATGATAGTTTTGTCTCCATGGCACAGTGCACTACTGACTAGAAATATTATCTTGGGCCCCATTAGTCATAATAGTGCAAGGGTAAATATTCTGGTAATACTGACTCTAGTGCTAAGTCATGCAATATTTGCTTTGTGATCTCTGTACCATGCTATGCTGTATAGCAGAGAGAAACCCATAGAGATTGCATGCTTGTCTACATTAGAAAAAAGGCTGTGATTAAACTGGCATAGCTAATATGCATTAACTAATCTTGTTCTCAATCATAACAGCATTAATTATTGTAGATTAAAAATTTTGTACCTCAATTATGTATTTAAGATAAGCACAGAGATTTTTTTAGTTAAAGTTAGGCTAGGTTTTAGTTTTTAAATAAATTCTAATGAAATTAGAAGTAACAACTAGAGATAGAGTTGAACTTACTGTAATAGCCTAAATTAATTAAATATATATTATATTGTGCAAGTTTACTGCCAAAGTTTTAAGGAAAGTCAGACCCTATATCTGATGAAAATTACTTGCTGTATGCCTGAAGCCACTTTTTTTAAGTGGTGATAGTTCTGTCATTGCATTTAGAATATCTTTTTCATTTCAGATCAGTCATCCAGTTCTAGTCAATGACTAATTTGTTCTCAGCTGAAAAGTAGTTGGGAATTGAAAAGAAGCAGGGAGAATGTTTACTGCCGTTTTTAACCTATAAATAAAACCTAGTTATGAGAAGATGAGACCTACTTGTTCTAAAACGAGAGCTACGCAGTTTAGTTTGCCAGCCAGAAATAGTATTTCCTCTCTTTAATCAGATTTAAATGCAAAACATGTTTTGATTAAATTTTTGTTTTAAATACACAAAATTTAGTATTGCTTTACTTGACTAGTAAAAAGCCATTTAAAAATTTTATATCTTTTGCTTTATATTTTTGATTGAATTCCAGTGTTCACTCAAAACATTCATATGTTACATAAATGAAGTCTATTAATTATTTTGAATAGAAAGGCACTGTTTACCATTTTATAATATTGAAATTTTTTAAAAGTATAATCTTAAAAAAAATAAAATGTATAACTACTCAAATAAATGCATATAGTTATAGGTTGTCTTTCTAGTGGGGAAAAAGAATACTATATTCAGTGTTAGGACTGTTTGGGTTTTTTGCAAATGCGACCTACCCATACCTTAGGAGACAAGTAGAATGTACGTATGCAAAGCAAGATCAAATTATCATGAAAATCATGTTTAAAAATAGGAAGCACCTGCTGAAAGCATTTTGAAGCTGACTCGCCTTTGGGTGAAACCTCACCTAAACATTTACTCAGTCAAAGTTGGTACAAGGGAAGCAATTGGTATGGGCAGCTGGAAGCAGAGAAGGAGTTTCTGTTTTAGTAGAAGTGGTGAGCTATTAGCTCAATTTCATCATTTCATGAAATCTTACCTCAGTCTCCTGAAATTAAAAGTCACAGCCCCTTTAATATGCAAAGGTCCCTCTCCTTATATCTGCCTGTATTCCACATGAGCAGTCCTAGTTCTACAGTCTGAACATGGTTTAAAATGCAGGCAATAAAGCAATGTGCACATTACACTTTCATAATCTTTTGGTTACAGGATTAACTCTGGGAGCTGCCTGCAGCCTCTCTCTAGTGAAAGACATCTTGACAAATGCAATCTCAGAGTTCCCTGAAGAGAAGACAAAGGTTTTCTGTGCTGTCCTGCAGCAATTAAGAACTCTGGGCGGAGAACAGATAAGAAACGTTGCTGTATGTTGTGCGTTACTTGCAATAGCAAATGTAACAAATTGTAACAAATGTGAAACTGCTTTTGACCACATGTAAAACTTGCATTTTTAATTCTGTTTTTAGTAGTGAACTTTCTATCAATACATCTTTTTTGAGCTTTCAATATGTATAACTTTATGTATAGTCTGCATGTTACAGTGTCATTTAACATAAAAATGTGAAGGTGATGGAGAAAGGTGACATAAATTTATTTTTTCAAGTCATTAGGTGGAAACATCGTAAGTAGAAAATCAACCTCAGACTTGAATCCTATTCTGGCAGCCAGCAACTGTATGCTCAATCTGGCTTCAAGAGGTAAGCGTAGTGCCTTACTGTCTCTGTAGTAGTGCCAGAGGTACAGGATCCTGTTGTATGGGGAGAGGGGAAATAACAACAGGTGAGCATTTGTTAAGGAACCCTTTTCCCACTCTTATATGAGATCACATCTGCAAGAGAAGCAATTTGCAAATGAAGAACATGCCAAAGGTTCTCGTGTCAGGAGTAAGCATTCAGACCAATCAGATCACATGTACTTCTGTGGGCAGTGAATTACTATAAACACTCATAAAACCTCACAATTTGAGTAGCTGTATACTACCTCACCACATTCCTGGTGTTTTTTTTCTGTAATTGGTGCTTTGCCCTGGTTTGAAAATCACCCTATGGCCCTGAGAAGAACTCTCGCTTCTCGTAACTCACAGGTACTTACTTCTGATATAGGAGTCACTAGTCCAGCACCTTTTTCCATGCCCAGTTTCTGTTTCCTTCCATCACTGTATGCTCCCCTCTACCTGCTCTTTTTCTTGTGCACTGCCTTACCATTGGAAGGTTGATGAAATTATTGGTAAACATGAGCTATCTGGTGGCCTGGAATTGCGTGCTCTGCCTTCTAGATGGCTTATGTCCTTTTTGCCCTTGATCCAGACAAGTGCATGTTGCCATTTCAGACCATGTAATACTCCACTCAACACCCAAAAGTACACGTTCCTGAAGGGGTTGTTTCTGAGCCAGGATTTCTTGGAACAGATACACAAAAACTTATGCTATGTGATTTCCATGACTTCCTCCTGAATAGTTCGGCATTGAGAGGAAAAATACCTGTCAGAATCTTGTTCTGACAAGTGAAAGTACAAACATTTGGATCTTCTTACTCAACAATTCTAATGATGTGCTTAAGTGATGAATAGGATCACTGATTGATATACCTTTCTATTAACCTGGCAGAACTTTACTGCTGGAGAGGGTTTTAGGCATTTTCACAGGTTTTTAACATATTTCTTTATCAAACGGTAGTCATTGAAACATAGAAAAAGTAGATTGTTCAAGAAAAGGAGGTTGCAGAAGCACTATTAGTTCTTAGCATTTATTTTAGATCACAGTGTAAGAGAAAATGCACCTTCCTAGATGCTGGCAGGCTCACAGGTGGGATAGGGCAATAATCTTTATGTATGTAAACCAAGTGTTGCATTCTGAATGGAATTGCAAAGGCAAAAATCCAGAAATGCCAGTGCTGCTATTCTTAACAGTGTTATTTTTCAGATTCACACTTCAGAAAAATAAAATTCCTTCACTAAAGTTTTGCTGTCACACTAGTTACATTTGAGGAATGCAATTTTAATGCTGAATTATATTCCAGGATGAACAGGTTGCAGTGTCATCATCACATTTAAAATTAAAAACATGAAGAAAATAATCTTGCTGTACAGCAGCCAGTCTTGAAGTATTGTGTTCATTGAGTGTGAGGAGAGTATTTTAATATATGAACCTTTAAAAAATGGCACAGCAGATTATGTGGTTATAGAAAGTCTTGGGATAGGTCAGGGTTACTGCAAGATAAATAGTGTCTAGTAATAAGAAATCATTTATTTGAAAATGCATTGGACCCCTTAGGTAGCATGTGAACAGTACAAAGGACACAGAAGACTAGTAAAAAATACACGTTGACTTCATCTGTCAAACACATGTGGTTAAATTCCACACTGGTGAATCACTGTGGATTTCCATCTGTACAATGTTCATGCCTCTGTTCTTGCAGAACAACAGTGCTACTTGGCAATTACATTACTACTACAGTTGCAGTCCTACCAACAAAACTCCTCTAGTCAGGGGAACTTGTTTAATTAACAGAATCAATTAAATGTGTTAAAATATGGCATTTCTAGAAGGCTTGCTATCTTAACTGTGTAGTGATATTGGCAAACCCGATGTAGCATGGATAAAGTTTAAGTGTTCAAAGGGCACTTACAGATTTAGGTTCCTTGCAGAGTTTTGCCCTCTTCCCGTTTGAAAATCCCATCTTTAATAGTATATATCACAGAATGACAAATATAGTCACTCTTAGAATCATCTACCAAAAAAGAGAAAGGAAAAGGCAATAGCATTTATTCCCTTCTGGACTCCTAGAAGTGTTCAGAATCTCAGAAGAAAACAAAACAAAACCCCAAAAACCAAAAACAAACCCAACCCCCCATTTTTTTTTTTTTTTTTTACTTCTGCAGCAGTTGTCTCCCATTCAGTTTTCTTCCTCATTTGTTATGTTTTAGAAGGAAAGGTAGTGATGACAGCAGCTGCAGAGATTTGGAACAAATTGACAGGAGTGGGGATGGGATCATTGTGGCAGTATCAGAAGGGAAGATTACAGAATGGGGATTGATCTCTGGGCACTTTCTTAGGACTCTGGTGTTATGATACTACGGAAGATGGAGCAGTCATTTGTATTTTAGAGCATACCACTGATAATTCATTATGTAAACTCTGCAGTTATTATTTACTCAGGAAGGCTGCAGGTATTTCTTGCCAATTAGAATATGACTGATGCATATTGATTGCACAATTGTACAGAAGTTTCTGGATTTGGGATTTTTTTTAGGAAGAAAGCGACGGATTCCTTTGAGTGATATTTTTGCAGATGGAGCTGGTAACAATACCATTACACCAGAAGAGATCTTAGTCTCTGTCCACATTCCCCATTCTAAGAAGGTAAGTTACTAGTTTGTTTAGATTTGCTTTAAGCAGAGTTAAAGACTATTAAATAAAGACCACGAGGGGCCATAACCCCTATGTTTAAAGTAATACTATTACTGCTCACTTTCTGAATTCCTTACATTTGATCCTGTCAGTGCCATACTGTCTCTTAGTTTCAGCCAAAAAACACAACTCAGCAGGTAGCTAGTCATATATAAAGAGTGATGTTCAGATGAAAGTTTACCCTAAAATGATGAGGTCAATAGCAACTGTCTAGACCCCCTACAGAAAGAAGTCTTGGACAAGCTGCCATAGTCCTCACCAAAGGAGGCTGCCCACCTGTGATATGGTTGGCATCAAGCAGGTAAAGCATTGTCATCTCCTGAGGATTTTTCTTAAAATGAGATAAGATTGTGTCCTGTTTTCATGGGGATAAAATGTATAGAATCACTTTTCTGTTACATTTTGTTTCAGTGTGTGGCCAGCTGTGGGATGGTGATCAAGGCCATCAGCAGTGAGAGCCAGGGCAGCTGACCCAGGCTGGCCCACACGTGTGTTCTGTAACATTAACGTCACGTTCACTATAAATGGGAAAGCTGCTGGGGACAGGGAGGCTTTTTATTCTCTTCTTCCATCCCTCTTTTTCCTTCTCCTCTCTTCTCAACAATTGCTATCCCTGGAGGGACTTGCCACCACTCTGTGGGCTAAGTATAATTTTGTGTCTTCTGTATTAGTATTGATATTGGTTTCCTTATTTTATTAACTCTGTTTACATTTTAACATGTGAGTCTCCCCCCTTTTCCCAATTCCCTTTCTCGGTTAGGAGGGGATATTGGGTGATAGAACAACTGCTTATTGTTTAGCCCTGGGTGCGGGCTAAACAAAGACAGATCGGACATGTGCGTGGTGCTTCCATATGTGTTGCTGAACTGACTGATAGTCTTTAACTGGTATTGCGTTTGCAAGAGTGGATATGGGATCTTATAAGAGGATTATGGGTCATGTTATCTGAGTGCAGAAGTTTGGCAATAATTTGAAGCCTCTAAGCTTTTGGTTTTATTATAAATGCAACTCCACTCCACAAGATCCCTGTCTTCCAGCTAACTACCATGAAAAAATCTAGGTCATCTGTACTGTGTAGATGATGGAGGATTGGATATGGGCTGATAGAAAATCAAAGGTGGTAAAGCTACTGAAAGGTCAAGAGAAGAAAGTGTATGGTCTTGAATGCTCAAGAAGTTGAATTTGTGCTCTTCATTTTTTATTCTCTTGCTTCATGTAGTACAATAACAAGTTCTACTTTCAGATGCTTACATGTCTGCAGGTTACCCACTTCTGTCTGATCTTGCTCAGGGGGAGTATGTCTCTGCATTTCGACAAGCAGCAAGATGGGAAAATGCTCTCCCAATAATCAATGCTGGGATGAGAGTCCTTTTTGAAGAAGGTACAGACGTAATAAAGGATTTAAGCATTTTTTATGGAGGTGCTGTCTCAACCATGATCTGTGCAAAACAAACCTGTTGGACACTTATCGGAAGGTACAATTTCTCTGCCTTTTCTATATCTCTGAATAAATGGACTTTGAGAGCTTGGGTGTACTTCCTTGGAGCATGAAAGTGCAGAAAGAGTTCACTTGCCTGTCTGATGCCACGTATGTTCAAGTGAATGATCTGGTCAAGCCTTAATGATGACTTTTCAGGATTGTTACGTTTTGGAGTCTGCACATGGGTGCAACTCCAGTGTGAAGTATGCAGAGAGAGAAGAGAGACGAGCTATGAGTTAGGTGGATGAGGTATACATAGTTGTGCACCGGAACCCAAGCATTGGTAAATGATGCTGTATCCTGTAGGTTTGATAATCCCCTAGTATCAGTGTTCTTGAGTCCTTCAGTTTGGCTCTAATAGATACAAAGTTTAAGAACTTCAGATGTGCCCAATAAACTTAGGAGCTCAAGGCAAGCCTTAACCTTTTCAATATCTCTTCATCTACAAGATCCTAATAATCCTTGACATTCCCTCCCCCTTTGCAGCACCTTTCCAAGTTTTGGAGGAAAAAAATTACAAATAATTCAAGCAGTATAAAACCATTTATCTAAACAGAGTCCTACTGGACTGTTTTACCATTTAATATGCAACCGTTTCAGTAGTTGAAATACTCATTATTTTTTGCTGCTTTACATGATTAAATTTATTCTAATGATTTATATTTTGATATCTAGGGTTGTGTAACCATGGAGAATTAACTGTGTTGAGATACTTCAAGGAGACAGCCTTTTCAGAAAACGTAACAACTATCCAGCACTAATCAGATCCCTTGGAAGCATCTACAGTTTGCATCAATATCATTATCCACTTTTTTTAAATATAGGACAGTATCTGAAGAGCAGTGATAATCTGTAAGACTGTTAAATCAGCTTTAAAGCTGTAATAAGTTTTTTTTATTTATTTATTTTAAAAAGACTGGTATAGCACTCCATTCCATTGGCTTGAGGGACCTCACTTTTGTGAGCAACACTGACCTACAATGTTTTCAAAATTGCAGGCTGTTATTAGAATCAATATTTTGACTTCATTGTGAGCAGGATTATGCCTGTGGTCCATGGTACAAATGTATTACTGCAATGTGTACTTATTTTTTTGTGTCCTGGTCTGATTGTATCTGTTATTCTTCCTGACAGACACTGGAATGAACAAATGTTGGATGAAGCTTGCAGACTGGTTCTTAAAGAAATTGCTCTTCCAGGCCCAGCCCGTGATGAAAAAGTAGACTATAAGAAAGCTTTGATAGTTAGTTTCTTCTACAGATTTTTCCTGGAAGTATTACAGTCACTAAAGTCAACGGTAAATTAGTTCTCCATGTCTCCTGTGCTAAATATTGTCTTTGGGGTTCAGATCTACAGAAGAACGTACGCGCTTAACTCCCAAGGAGATTGATGGAGAGGTGCCCATTTAACTTTTATGTGCTCAGATATCTTTACCTTGGACATTAGGCTTTAAAAAAAATTGAGCAATGTTAATGCAACAATATATTGGTATTGAGCTCCCAGGCCCAAAGAAAACATACATGAGGTCTTATTCCCTCTGTCTGTAGTTCAAAACATAAAGAGACAGAATAGAAATAAACGCTTTGGAAAGCAAGTGTAGGTGTTAAATCAACCCTCCTTTTTGTATGAGTTGTTGACTGGGAGAGGAGAACTCTAAAATTTCTCTTCCCGATACATTCTAGGTGTATTTTTCTTATTTTTGTCTTAAATATGTTCTTATGAGGAAAAAAAAATCCCTTTTGGCTTTTTCTTCTGTGTTACCTTGAGCTCTTTCCTCTGAATTACCATTACTAGGTAATTTATTATTACCAGGAGTGATTCTGTGCCAGTTTTTATCAGACCCCAGAACAAAGCTCTTCTGACTATCATCCGTGCTTTATATTGCTTACTTTAAACAAGCGTATCTGTTGGATCCAATATATTTTAAAATATTATTTAGGGAAATCTCAAAACTCTACATTGTTTTAAAATTGTTACTTTAGAGCCTTTCTAGCTTGTGAGAGTCTTGAAGGAATTTCCTCTATAAAGAGTTTGTATTTGGTGATTTTGATTGTTAGCTTTTTTAATTGGAATGTTCAAAATGTGAGTTTTAGTAGTAATTCACTTTCTTTTCAGGATCCTTGCCACTATCCTGGCATACCTATGGAATATAGGAGTATCCTACAAGATTTCAAAACCAAAATGCCCCAGAGTATCCAAATATACCAGGCAAGTGATTTTATTCTAAGCTTGTTCTGTGCTTTATGAGATTTGGTAAAAAGTCAAAGTTCAAGCATGACCCTTGCTGCGAAGCTCAGGTACAAATTTTCCAAAGGATTGAAGGCAACAGGCTCTTAGTGGTTGATTTTAACTGTATCTCAATTAGAAAAACCTTGTCTGTAAAAATAGACTCATGTGGGTATACTCACTTCTAAACAGTTCTGGAAAGAGAAATATGCTGAACGAACCCCATTGTCAGACTGCTTAAACTTGTTATATTGCAGTGTGCAACCCAATTGGAAAAAAAATTAGAAGAAAATAAAAAAGATTGAAAAGCCCAAGTCTGTAGCTATCACTATAGTATTCACGTCTCAAGATATGCTTTTCTTAAGATCTCAGAGGGCTCTTCGGTCTTACTGTAGATTTAGGAATCAAGATGGAGTTTGTGATGGCTATGTGATCAAATTAACAAGAGTATTCAAGGAGAAGTCAGCAGCAGAGGGCAGCAAACAACACCTTTTGGATTTTCTGAGATCACCCTTGTGACTAGATCATGGTGGGAAGTCCTGCAAGGATCTTTTATATTTTGATAGCCTCAATATACAAGCAAAAATCTCAAGTTTTTGAAAACCTAAAGAAAATTCAAATGAAATCTAGATAAACATATTTTCATTTTCAGATATTCTGTAGAATAACATTTTAGCTTTAAATGCTTCAAATTTGTTCAAGTTATTATCTTCAACTTCCTTCAACGTTATTGTCAAAAAAAAAGACACTACAGACTTATAAACGGGCCAGGATCAAAGGAACTAGTTCTTTAAGACTTTCAGCAATTTATTCCTCAGCTGCAAGAAAGTGACTAAACAACAGAAATGGAAACAATTTGTTATTCAGATCAGTTGGCACTGAGCAACAGAAAATTATTTAGAAACCCAGAAAATCTGTTTTTTCTCTTTAAATTTCTGTCTAACTTTTGCAAGTCCCTATCTTTTGTCTGGAGTTCTTCATCTGAACATTATTAAGCTTTTAAAATTAAGTGGAAAAAAAGAATGCATATCCTGAAAGATAAATACCTGGTTATTCTGTTAATGGAAAAGTTGACATGGTTTGGCTGAGTCAGCCATTTGAGGAACTCTAGGCAGTCAAGGGAAAAATGTCTGTTCTTGGCATTGGGCTAATAGCAGACAGTGTGCCAGAAAGTGCAGGAGGTAGAAATGTGTAGCCAGGAGATAGAATTGTGTACTGGAAGCTATAGAAGAAAAAAGGTTTTGAGTTATGAGTATTTAACTAGTTCAAAATGTAGAAAAGGAAAACGGTGGTGTGAACACTGACCCAGAAATTGGAAAAGTGTTCTGGAAGTTGTCAACTATTACATGGTGTGGCAGAATTAACTGGCAACACTGAATTAACTTTCAGGAAAGACTTAGTAAAATAAAGTTAATCAGGCACTAAATTCATACACAGGTACAAGGAAATAAAATTGGGAAGGAAATATTTAAAAAACATTTTCTGCCTGATTTGCATTAATCGGTTGCAATCTTCAGCGAGGAAGACAAATCCTAGAAATCGCTGCAAATAACTCAAAATACACCACCAGACACTGGTAAAATACAGAGCAGAATCTTGTGAGAATAATTCGGAAAATTATCAAGGCTTCATGATACCAATCAGTAAGGGAGGAAACTGTCCTTCTAAAAAAGAAGTGCTGTTTGTATCACTGATGTAAACAATTAAGGAAAAAAAAATCCAAGTAGACAAACCTGTGCAAGGCTGTCAGAAGGCTCCTTAAGAGCAGAAATTGAAGAAATTCCCAGAGGCAGCAGTCAGGTCCTGCATCTGCATCTGTTTTCAATATTGAACCAGAAGATGATACTATGAACAGTTGTTCCTTCACCTGATTTTCTGATTGCTATAAGAATAACATGAGTGTTCTTTTTTTAACTGTTGGGGGTTGTGTATTTTTGGCTGTACAGGACATAAAGCCGAGGCAGTCTCCCCAGGATCCTGTAGGACGGCCCATCATGCACCAGTCTGGAATTAAGCATGCCACTGGTGAAGCAGTTTACATTGATGACCTTCCTTCTGTGGATGGGGAGCTCTTCCTGGCTGTCGTCACTAGTTCCAGAGCTCACGCTAAGATTGTGTAAGTGTTCAAAGTGTATCTGAAAAAAGTGTTATTATGACTTTGAGGTTTTTAGACCAGACTAATAAGTTATGTGTATACAGAACAGCATGCCTGATACCCTCACTGGCTCAGGTGCAGGAAGCAATATTGTCACTCTAGTAGAAGGCTCTGTTTGGATTTAAGTGTCTCACTCCATATTACTGTACTAATAAGCTTGAACTGTTTCTCGTCCATGAGCCAGCCTAGAGCTAGCCTAGGTACCTCCACAAAGGGCTGGTCTGTGCAGTGCAAGCAGGCCCCAAAACTCAGCTTTACCAACATAGCTTTGAAATCTCAACTCAATTATGAAAAAAGAAAATTGTTCAAAATGTAGGAAATAGCATTGCTAAGATTGCAGCAACAAGGTAGCAAAGCTCATATGAGGCCTTATAGGAGAGGAAGATGAGAAGAGGATTTTATTTTGAAAGAAAACTGTTTTCACTTATATTTTTATATGGCCAAAATACACCTATTCTAGCAGTTTGTTCAACATTCAGGCACCAAAATGCACATATCCAAGTTGTCTGCCCAGCATTCGGGCACCGAGACATGTATTCAGGTGGTGTGGTCAGAGTTAATTGTGGTGACAGAAAGGACCGGGGCTGCTAGCTATGGAGTCCTTGTCATGTTTCCTGGCTTATTCTTGGGTTGGTGATAGTATGCTGGGTTTGGATGTGCTCTTTTTGGTACCATCAAGGAGCTGACATCACCCTCATATCTGTGAGTCAGTAGGATTTATTCACTCTCCTTTGTCTTCTGATCTGGGTGTCCAGAGAAGATGCCTGTAAATGTGCTCTGATCCTGATGACCTGCTAAACTAGGTGCTATCAAAACATGTCATTCTTATAGAACTTCTGCCATTCTTTCCGATCCTTCTACATCCATGCATTCCCATTCGTTCTCCATTTAACCTGGTCTTGCCATTTCTGTTATAATTCTCTACATGAACTCTCTGTTTGTAGATGCTTATTTGTATCTGTGTACACTGTGAGGTCTTAGAAAGTTGCAATTGTAGCATCATAATTGTGCAGTGATTTTTATTAAATCAATGCAGTTCAGGCAGTCTAATGGGCCAATGATTTCCCTGTTGCATCTAGAGTATTTCCTAGAAGCAAAGCAGGTTAGTGGAATTTTAAATTGCCTCTGACCTGCACTACTTTGTATGCCAGAGATAGAAGGAAAAGACATGTCTGAACCTATAAGCAGATTATGGCACTACAAGAAACACCTCTCTATTGTGTTCTCTTCTCTGTGGAATGCTTTGTAAAAGTAAATGCTTCTCTTTTCCCATATCCCAATCAGATCTATAGATACCTCAGAGGCTCTAAAAGGACCAGGTGTGTTCGATATCATAACAGCTCGTGATGTACCAGCTACAAATGAGTTTTATGACTCTGATGATCCAGAGATTATATTTGCAAAAAACAAGGTATAACTACAGTAGTTTTAAAAATTATTTTCTTCAATTTTACTGTTTTTCTTTAGATTTTTATAATGAAATTTTACTTGCCAACTTTTAAATTTCTGTATTGTGTGTACATCAGGGAATCACTTTAGGCACATAACTAGGTAAATCCTTACAATTTTTTCCCTCTCCCTTTTCAACTTCAAAATAGCAGATATGCATTATATTCTGCCTACAGAAAAATATATAAATCAGAAGAATACAGATTAAATGTCACAAAACCATCTGAGTTGTTGGAAGAGTATATTTCATTGAAAGTTAGGCTCCCAAATCACTTATCCATTTTTGAATACTCTCTTTTCCTCGATTCCCCGGTTATACTGGTATTTCTAATAATTTGTTAGCTTCATGGATGATCTGAAAAATACAAAGATCCTAAGTCAAAATAAAATTATAAAAAGGAAACATGAATAGTGGTTACATGAAAGAAGAATATCAGCAGCATATGTGGGAATAATTTGAATCCACTGTTCTATTAAGTGATGTGTATTTTACAGGTGATTTGTGTGGGTCAGATTGTCTGTGCTGTGGTTGCAGATTCAGATGTTCATGCCAAACAAGCAGCTGCAAAAGTGAGGATAGAGTATGAAGTGCTGGAACCAGTGATCTTGACAATTGAGGTACTAATAATTTATTTTTCTCTTGCTTTTTTATTGTTTTATCTGTATAATTAATGGAAGAAGCAGTTCACACTCTTTGTTTGCTTTTTAAACATGATTTTCTAAGGAAACAAGGTGAATATGAACATCCAGTTAACCAGTCTGTCAGTCTCCCTATAAATAACTTTTCAAGCTTTTGGATAATTTTGACCACTTGTGATAGATAGGCAACAGTCTCAAAGGTATTAAGGTCCCACAGGTTTCATAATAAACATAAGAGTAGAAAAGAAGAACTCTTATGTTCCCAGTGAAGAAAAGGCAATGAGCACGCAGGTTGTTTATAATTCTTTTGGTAGCTACCAGCTGGTCAATCAATGTGTGTATATTGGCTGAACAATCAGCTCCTGATGAACTGCAGCATTTTGTATATGTTGTCAGGCTAGCAAGCCAACAAAGTTAGGCTGGAAACATAGGAAGTGTTGGGGGAATGTGAGGGGAAAGATGTTGGGGATACAGAACATTTTAGACATGTGGTGTGTGAGTCATAGGGGAAATGGACTAATGCTGGGTTAATGAGATGAGTGGAAGTAGGGAACTACGGACATACTTGCGGGGAATCAGCATTAGTTCTGGTAGTCACTTTACCCCGTAATGCATGTGGGGTATAATAGAACAGTCCTTCTGGTATAAAAATAGAAGTAGTCTCTTTTTAAAGACTGGCAAATTTTACTAATATTTCGTTACAGTTGAAACTCCAATGAAGTCTTCTTAGAAATAAAGCGAATCATACTTAATAAATAGATTCTACAGTCCTTGTGATTTCTTCCCCTCTTAGTGGCATCACTCTTTGGATGATGAGGTTGCATTCTTATTCTGTGCTCTGTTGGTCACTTGCTAGATGTGTGAGAGGGAAGAGCAGGTTGGATAAACTGAATGCATTTCCTTCAGAAACTATCATCTGTGACACAAAATACGTCAGGAAAGAATTGCTGGAACCGAATACACAAACTCATCAACAATGACAGTAAAGTGATGCAATACAGGTGTTCATTGACTTTGATAGCTGATGGTTCACATCTCTGAAGAGAATGGTGTTTCTGCTGAGAGTAAAATGCCACAACAAATTGAGAACCTTTGAAATACTTAAAAAACTATTTCTCTTTTTCTCCACTGCAGGAAGCTATAAAGCACAACTCATTCTTTGAGCCAAAGAGAAAATTAGAACAAGGAAATGTTGATCAAGCATTTGAAACTGTTGATAATACAATTGAAGGTAAGCTGCAGAATACATTTGGTGAGAAGTTGTTGCCAGTTTTTGGGTTTGTCTGTCTATTCTTCAAGTCCCAGTTCTACCTTTTTTCCATATAGCCATTACGCCTGGGAAAGCTCTTGGTCACCTAGAAGACAGTGTGATTAAACCTAGTGGTCTTGTGGTCCTGCTACTACATTCAAGCTTTCTGGATCCCCTGTCCTTGAAACAGAATCACAGAATAATTAGGTTGGAAGGGGTCATCTAGTCCAACATGCTGCTTAAAGCAGGTGCCATTAGAGCTGGTTACTAAGGGCCGTGTCCAGTCAGGTTTTGAGTATCTCCAGAGATGGAGATTCCACAACCTCTGTAGGCACTTCTTCCAATGTTTGACCACTTTCATGGTGAAATTTTTTTCTTATATCAAGTTGGAATTTCTTGTGTTCATTCTCTCTCATCCTTCCGCTGTGCATCTCTGAGAACAGCCTGGCTTGCTTTTGTCTACACTCTCCCATTAGGAAGTTGTAGACAGCAATAAGATCTTCCCTTAGCCCTTTTCTTCTTATGGATGAATAAATCCAGTTCTCTCAGCCTCTTCTGATACATCCTGTGGTCCAGCCCCCTGAGCAGCTTGGTGGCCGCCTTCTTGACCTGGTCCAGTATGTCCACGCTTTAATTTATCTATGTTTTATTTAATATTGTCACCACCTGTAGGCAATATTCTATTAATCAAGTTCTGTTGATGCCACTGGAACAAGACCAATTTAATCCTGCAAGGAGTTTCATCTGTGTTTTTATTTTAGATGTTGCTTCTTCATACAAGAAACATCATAAGATTTGACACCGATTACCATAATTTACATGATGATAGGCCGTTAGGTCTTTCCTGGTTCATTTCTTCTGTCCTTTTCCCTCAGTAACACTTGTGTTTTTCTCTTTGGATCAGGGGAGATTCACATTGGGGGACAGGAACACTTTTACATGGAGACTCAGAGTGTGCTTGCTGTTCCAAAAGGAGAGGATAAAGAAATGGATGTGTATGTGTCAACACAGCATCCAGCAATCATTCAGGTAATACAGAGCATTCTCAGAGAAAGTGGTTGAACCTGTGACAATAGAGCTTTTTAAGTTTGGTTTACAAATCCATCTTAACAGTTTAGAAGCAGTAGGAACATGAAATTGCACATCTGGATTATCCAACAATGGCTGC
Source organism: Nyctibius grandis (assembly GCF_013368605.1). Taxonomy (NCBI): domain Eukaryota; kingdom Metazoa; phylum Chordata; class Aves; order Nyctibiiformes; family Nyctibiidae; genus Nyctibius; species Nyctibius grandis. Next base: position 8,057,060 of record NC_090666.1, read on the forward strand.
TTTGTAGTACTGCTGTATCCTGATAAACTCTGACCACTACACCATGAGGATAAAGAGGAAGTAAAAGTCTCATTTCACTTAGAACAAAGTACCTTATGCCCCACTATTGTAAGCATGAAAAACTCCCTGTGGAGTACTGAGGCTCCTCCATCCCCGTTAGCTTTCCACTGAGGTGAGGAGCAATCAGCATCCTGCAGAGTCAGTGCCTGCTGAGAGTTTGATCAGTTCTAATAGCTGTAGGTGAGACTGCTGCTCCATGCCAAAATCATAATCATAGAATGGTTTGGGTTTGAAGGAACCTTTAAAGATTTTCTAATCCACCCCCTCACCCCGCCCCCCCTCCGTGGGGAGGATTATCTTTCTCTAGATCAAGTTTCTCAAAGCCCTGTCCAACCTGACTTTAAACACTTCCAATAAAGGAGGGTCCACAACTTCTCTGGGCAACCTGTTCCAGAGTCTCACCATCCTCATTGTAAAAAATCTCTTCCTTATGTCCAGTCTAAACCTACCCTCTTTCAGTTTAAAACCATTGCCCCTTGTCCTGTCAGTACAGGCCTTGGTAAAAAGTCTTTCTGTTTCTTGTAAGCCCCCTTTATATATTGAAAGGCCACAATAAGGTCTCCCTGGAGCCTTCTCTTCTCCAGGCTGAACAACCCCAACTCTCTCAGCCTTTCTTCATAGGAGAGGTGTTCTAGCCCTCTGATCATTTTCATGATGGTAAATGGTAAAGCAAACACTGACATAGCATATGGTCTACGTAGTGATAGCTATGGTGCATGAAACAGATAGTATTTCAGACTCAGCACTAGCATTTTGTGTTCAGCTCCTTCTATCATTTCCGTTATTATTGTATTGCCAATAGCCAAGAAGCATAAAGAACTTTGTGTTTGAGAAAATTATTTGAAGCAAGAATATTCCTGACACTAGCAAGACCTTAGATTATTAAAAAACAAATGGTTTTATTTGAATTAAAAATTAAAATGAAATTTATCATCTTAGTAATAAAAATAATTAAAACTGTATTCTAATCCCTTTTTCTTATACCTGAAGCTTCTGATTGTTTAGGTAATGAAATCCAAGGATATTATTCTTCACTCCTATCCATGGCCACTTCACAGTGTCCATGGTAGAGATTTTAAGTGTGAATACTGCTGAGTGTTTGTTGTTACCTTTTTCTTGCTTTTTAACCTAGGGTAAAGGAAAAATTATTTTCATCGGATTTTTTAAAAGAAAACAGCTAGAAACATCTATGAAACTCTTTTCTAAGAAAGGTTTTTATTTCAGAACCTAACTTTTAGGCTTAATTTGAGTTGGCATAAAAGATTAAAATTGTTTTTACAGGAGATGGTAGCTGCAAGTTTAGGCGTTCCAGCCAACAGGATCATGTGCCATGTTAAACGAGTTGGTGGAGCTTTCGGTGGGAAGCTCCTGAAAGCTGGCTTACTGGCATCGGTTGCTGCAGTGGCAGCAAACAAGTAAGTGCGATATGTGCGTATTGGGATATGAAGAGAAAATGGGGTGAACAAATTTTGCATTTTGGCTAAAATGCTTTCTCCTTTCCCAAAGTCGCTAGCCAAAAAGTCATCAAATCCTGACTGTTCACATTTTGTAAAACTGTTCAGTGCATTTCTTTGTTTTGTTTTGTTAGACTGCTTGTGTTAAGCAGCTCTAGCCTCAACCAAATTAATGGGACTTGAAGAAATCAGTATTTAGTATAAGCTAGAAATATTCTTGAAATGATTGAGCATTTCAAAAGGACTGGTCCCTAACTACTGAGACTTTATATATACATTCAAAACATGACATTATCCATCCAGATGTGAACTTCACTGGCACAGCAGGATGCAGAAGGAAGAGTTCATGAGTGGAACTGCTTTTAAGAACAAGTAGTTCTAGTTCAGTCCCCAACATCTTTCAGACAAAATTAGCTTAAATCTATTAGATATTATGTTTGTGCTAATACTCCTTGAATTAGTTTAGGAACTTTAACACATAAGGCTCCATCACTCACCCTCCAAATTTGGCAGGACAATATGGGCAATTAGCTGTCAGGGGATAGTAACCTCTTTTATAAGCATAACTGATTTGCTGCAGAATGCACATCAGGCTACACCCTGTCTTAGCCAAAATGATCTTGTAATCTGAGTGGTTAGCTCAATGCATTTCTCTTGTTACTGCTGTCACTGTTGTACAAACTGCTCTTGATTATTTTTGGCCATGTTATCTGTGTTTTGGATTAACTAGGCCATGCTAAAATTATTTTTTTTAATAGTTTAAACATTTTTTTATTGTTAGGATTTTATTTTATGTCTTATGTCCATTTTTTCAAAAGTATTTTAAATGCTATTTGCATTTGTAGACTAATTTTCATATTTTTACTATTATCCATGTTTTGGTTTTATTCCAAGGCACCCTATTTCAGTATGATTCAGAATAGCTAAGAGGTGACTATTGCTTAAGGTTGAATGCTAACTGCTGTTAGCTCACTTAACACAGTTCAGTCTTAACACTGAAATAATTGCTTCAGAAGAAGTTTGCACTGAGTTATCTCGTTGGCTTTCAAGAGATGAAATGAAAATTCTGACATGATTATAAACGCAGAACAAATATGAGCTCTGGACATAGCTTTAAGCACATATTTAAGCCTATTATATTTAATCTGAATGCATGTTTATATGCATGACTAGATCTCGATACGTGATGAATAGCCATCTTGTTAATAACATCTCTTATTTTGACTGAAATTTGACTTTTCTTTTGTTGATTTAGAACCAGCAGAGCAGTCCGTCTTATTCTGAGCAGAGGGGATGATATGTTAATCACTGGTGGCCGACATCCTTTTATTGGTAAATATAAAGTGAGTGCCACAAGAATTCTTTGAAAAAATACATGCCCATATTCTGTGAATAAGTATTTCAGTGTTCCTGGTTAATATTTGTTCTATTAATGAAAATTAATATCATCAATTCAATTTTAAAACAAAACTACTAGCCAAAAGGTAAAGATGCTGTACAGCCCTTTCTCTATTTCAGCCTCTTCTTTCTAGTCCCTTTGTGTCCTTTTCCTTTTATAGCTCTTTCTGTCAGTCTGTCTGGGAATGGAAAGCCAAACTAGCTCAGACTTCTGCAGAGGTTTATTTTAAACCGTCCATATGGTTAGGTTCACACAAAGGAGCAGCTAGTTTTTCACAGAAAGTGTCATACAGGAAAACTCACCCTATGGAGGAAATTAATCTCTTCCCTGCTCACGCATTGTCTTCAGTTGCAACGATTCATTAGGACAATTTCTGCCTTCTTTTCCATCTCTGCTACACAGGTAAAGTAAGAGAGGTTTTAGAAGATGCTTCCCTTAACTTGAAAATGAGCTGTAGCTCATGTTGAGAATTCAGGAACTATTAGTGGCAACAGGTGGAAAGAGAGATGTGAGATAAAAATAACATTTCTTCATTAAGAAAAACAAATGTCATACTCCATCTGCCAGACACCACTATTTTTACAGTCAGAGTGGGATTTGACTTTGTCTCCAGTGAACATTCCTAGATGACACACTTACCAGCCATCTCAGGCAATACACAGGAAGCCACTGGGCTTCTCTGCTTCTTCCTTTCCCAATGGGCTGATGTTGCTCGTTATATGCTGTACTTATACAGATCACAGATGCCAGGTGGGAAAGCCAGTATCTTAGGAACATACTTTCTTCCTCTCTTGCCCTTCTGTAGTTTCAGTGAATGCAGCCCAGAAATTAATACTGCAGTATGACCTTAATTGTGTGGGTTACATTCATTTTCAAAATATACAAGCACTGAAGAAATGAATGAATGCCAGAATCTAAACAGGTTGTTGTTGATCCTTCTAGGTTGGCTTCATGAATGATGGTAGGATCAGAGCTGTGGATGCCAAATATTACATTAATGGAGGATGCACCCCTGATGAATCTGTCCTGGTAAGGATTTCGTAAACTGACAAATCTTATAACGTGGAGGAATCATTAGCTGGAAAATGATGGTCAAATTCCCTTGCACATGTATTGTTAATCATATAGCCTTTTGATGTAGGGACTGTGGGTTGTTGGAAAATCTACACCTAGTAGTTTAACCTTTCCTTATTCAGTTCCGTGAAGCTCTATACTACTTTTTCATGTTTTCCTATGCATTCACTTCATGAATGGTTTCTCAGGCTTATTTTCCCATTATAAGCATGTCAACTATCACTATATTCCTTTTGAAATACATAGTACATGCATTTGTGCCTGCCTAAAGCTTTATGTCTACAAGGCTGGGAAGACCTTTCTTATCCTTCAGAAAATTCATAGTGATAGTTGTCCTGTTACTATATACATTTCTGTACTGGGTCTACATTTATTGTGCTGTGTACCTCAGTTCCTCACTTACAGGTCTGCAAAGTAGAAAATGTTGCTTGCTTTAATATCAGTCACTAGCTATTTGTGTTTGCATAGGCTATTCTAGCTGTAACTGAAAGGTTTGTTGAGGTTACTACCTCATCTGCTTGTCATTGCCCCACCTATGGGTATTTTCTGCACTCTGAAATCTGTCAGTGTAACTGCCCATGCTGTTACTGCCTAACCTACTTCTGAAAAATAGCCTTGGTTAAAAAAAATTCCATGATTAAAAGCACGTTCATTAATGCAGATCACATGTCAGAACCATCTTAAGATGAAGTTCTACAATGATACAGTGAAGCTGGTGGACCTAGAATTGGAGGCAGTGATAACCACTGAGTAACCTTTCCACCCAACTCAGCTGCAGCTGGAATAGCACATGTGATAACAGCCTAACTCTCTAACATCACTCCCTAATTAATTAGATCAATAACCAGTGGTCTAGCTGTGTGATTCCATTTGTTTCTATTAGTATAGCATTAATAATTCAACACTTTTAAAAGGAGAAATAGGTTTGTTGGAAATAAAATTGTAATTTACCAAACTTACAGTCCAGGTTTTTTTTCTGGGCCAGTATGACTTACCTGTGTGTTCCCAAGACAGTATTTTGGGATTTCTTCTTTCTTTAGAAGAGGACCTTATTCTGTGGGAGCCTAGCCCTAGAGAGAGCCAAGATGCTTCATGCTCATCATAGTAAAGACTAGTCTTCCAGCATGAGAGTTGAATACCAGAGATCTATGCTTAACTTAGTTATTTTTTGGTCAACAATTAATATGTTTTAACTCTCTGCGATTGCATGAAGATTAGAACAGATATTTCTGGGAAGAAACTTTAACATAGCTAGGAGATGTATTATAACAATACATTGTATTCATTCTGATTTGTCAATAACCCTCTTAAGACCAATCAACTTCATACACATATTTTCCTGAAGTCCGTAGAAGTTGTGCTCATAATAAAAAAAAAAAAGGCTTTTTTTTTCATTCTGCAACTAACATTTCAACTTATATTTCCTAAGTGAAAAGGTAGCAGCATATGACATTATTCATACACATTGTTATTACAGCAAAGCTATCTTCAGTTGTTTCTATGCAGGAATGTTTTGAAGTTTATTGTTTAAATCTCAGTGGGAACAGTAGGAATACAGGCTTAAATTTGCCATTCTGAGAAATCTACTTAACATTGGACAGAGCCAGTGGCCTCTTCATGAGGCATTAGAACATTTTTTAACTTATTTGTTTTGATACTGACTCCTAGAGCCTGATTTTAGGTATCTAATATGGGATTTTCCTTTTCTTGTATTTTTGTGTTTGTCATGTGAAATCTCTAAAAGAAAAATGTAAGAACCAGAAGACACTGTAGACTGCAGTACATACGCTTTCTGGTGGAACTAAACCTTAGCTGAGAATTTCCATAGGATGTGATAATTCAGAATGCTTTCATCAGTTCCTTTCATAGCTCCTATTGGTTTAAATCTAATCTGCCCATTTTTAGTTCTGTGTGGCTTTTGATATCAAAGTAGGAGCAAAATCAATTGTAAAATACAGTGTCTGTTACATCCTTAACTACTGACCAGCATTCAACTACTAGTACCACAGCTGTGTTGCGTGAACATCAAAAAAGAACTGAAAACTAATATGCTGCATGAAACATGTATTAATAAAGTCTGTATGTGTGCATAAGGGTATTCTTACTACCAGTGATTGACAGAAACCCAATTTTAAAGCTAATTGTCTCAAGGTAAAGTCTTTTTATGAGATGAGGAAGATTTAAATGTGAATTTGAAAGAAGCACTGTTCTGACATTTATACCTGTTTGTCCCCTGCCTCAGGTAGCAGAAGTATCCTTATTAAAAATGGACAACGCATACAAGATTCCCAATTTGAGATGCTGGGCTTGTGCCTGCAAAACAAACTTGCCGTCAAACACAGCATTCCGAGGGTTTGGCTTTCCCCAGTCAGCACTGGTGACAGAAACTTGGATAACAGAAGTTGCAGATAAAACTGGTTTATCACCAGAAAAGGTGATAAAATGAAGGCATCTTCTCTCCTGTCTGTGCAGTTGGAAAGTTAAAACGCTTTAGATTAGCTCAACTGTTTGAACAAATCTTTTCTAAGTCAAACATAATTTGTGCTAAAATTCTTATTTTTTTAATCAATGTCTGATTGTTGAATGAATAGCATGCTCTTACAAACTGAACCAAACTGGCAATTGTTCAAAAAATATACGGTAATCTTCTTGTTGTCTATTCGTCCCTCCATATGGTCAGTCTGCCTTTAATAGGATTGTGTGATAGCTGTTAATTTTATTCTTTCAGATTAGGGAAATAAATATGTATAAGGAGAATGAGCAGACACACTTCAAACAAAAGCTTGATCCACAAAACTTAATACGGTGTTGGAATGAATGTATGGAGAAATCTGCATACTACAGTAGGAAAACAGCTGTCAGTGAATTTAACAAGCAAAATTACTGGAAGAAAAAAGGGATTGCCATTGTACCAATGAAGTTTCCATTTGGACTAGGCACACGTTATCTTTCTCAGGTTGGTTTCTTTAAAGAATAAGTGAGCTAAACTTTTTATCCATAGACTATTACAGTTACTCTACCTTAGGATACAAAATGCATTATCTTTCAACTTCTGCAAAACTATCATCCTCCTAATGGTTGTTCCCTGAAGGCTACACTAGCTTCTAGCTCTCTTCAAGCTGAGATCAAAGTTGTTTGGTTTTCAGGACCCAGGCAGCTTGGACCTTGCCTACTTAAAGGCCAGTCCCATCTCTTGTGATGTGGTATTGGTATAGATGAGCTGAACACTTTTATGAAAAAATTTGAAGACTCATGGCAACGTGTTCATTGGATAAGTTAAACGTTCTAGCAATAGCTCTGAGCTTACTCTTTCTGACCATGGGGGTACTATGGGATGCTGTTCATAAGGACTTAAAGCTTTGATGTCATCAAAGACTAGGTTTAAGGAAGAAAAGGAGGACAGTAGTATTTTTGGTCTTTGTATTTTGTTTAATGTAGGTGTCCAGTGCTTCTGGAATAGACAGCATTTTATCAATTGAAAATTAATTGACTGGCTTGTATCATATCAAACTGTCTGTCTCTGTTCAAGACTAAAGTCACAGGGTTTTTGTAGTCTGCAGTGCTACTACCAGCTCAGTCCAGGAGGAAAATATCATTCAGAACCTTCCTGCTGTGTCTAATGCTGACAGCCTGCCCAACCCATGCAGTTGAAAAACCTGTGTCCAAAGGCTCTCAAACATCAATGAGAGAGAAAATGGAAATTGCAGCAATTTGCATGTACAGCCACTAGTGAGGGAGGTCCTACAGCTTCTTTTGGAACCATTGAGATTACTGTTGCCAGGTGTAGGTTTATTTCAGGATCTAGCAACAGAAAAAGCAAATCTCCAAGGATTTGTATCTTTTTCTTTTGAAGTTCATTATAGACGAAGAGCAGGGGCTAGCATTCCAAATTTTGCCTTCTATTCAAAAGCATTAAACAGATAAATTGAAATACACTTCAAAACTGTGTCTGTCTTTTTTGATTCATCAGTTCGTCACCGTATACAACACGTTTCTCACTAGTCTAATCTTGATTTTGTTTTTCTTTTTTAGGCTGCTGCTCTGGTTCATATTTATACTGATGGGTCTGTGCTTCTGACACATGGTGGAATTGAAATGGGGCAAGGTATTCATACAAAAATGATCCAGGTAACAAATGATCCAAACAAATATTACCGTGTGCTTTATCTGTCATGCAGATAAACAGTGTGAAGGTTTTCTTCTTGGTTAGTTACTGTACCAGTAGAACAGTTTCTTTATCAGCATAGCCACTGCTTCTTTGGATTGATAGAGTTAGAAAGCAAAGACACCATCATTAAGAGTCACAGAGACAGAAGGAAGAAAAAACATTGTTTTTTATTCTTCCAATGGTATGTCAAGAGGCTTATTAGAAATGATTTTTTGGGGCTGATCCCATAAAACCCATGGTAAAAAAAGACAGTTAGTATTCAGATTAGTATACAGACCAGACAATATTATTATGGTCATATTTGTTTAATGTGTAATTGAGACAAATATCTTTACAGATCTGTATCAAGTCAATGAAAGCTTGGGATCTGGGATGCATAATTTGCCTTAAATCATACAGGATATAAGCAGCAAAATCAGGAACCAAATGTTGGACTCCAGAGTCTCAGTCTAGAGCTTAACTACATCTAAAACATTGCCCTTCTTTTCTCTTTCTTTGTACTGACAAACTGGGCAGAATGATTTCAACTGGAGGTTGGAAGAGGACTTGCTAAAACGATCTTTCTTGGTATCGCTGACTTCTAGCAAGTTCTGTGGAACTGTTGCAGTGTTTAAAATGTTTCTAAAACAGAGAAGAATATGTTGTTCTTCCTGAAACAGGTTGCTAGTCGGGAATTGAACATCCCCATGTCATGTATTCACTTCTGTGAAACAAGCACAACAACTGTTCCTAATGCATGTGCCTCGGCAGGATCTGCAGGGACAGATGTCAACGGCATGGCTGTGAAGGTAAAGAGTAGTATTTAGTTTAACAAAACACTGTCCCTTGTGGTATTTAATACCTGCCAAACTTTAAGCATTAGTGATCCCTTAGAAATCAAGTTTGAGATTACCAGTAATACCACTGGAGATTGCCAAGAAGGAACATAACGTGTTGACAGTTTCTCAGTAATGGTGCTTATGAGTTTTCAGAATATGATCTGAGCTTTCCCCCAAAGGCTTATGTTTGACAAAATCCTTTTTTCATCTAACAAACTGACTGGTCCCATACAAATCTTGTATCCTGTTCCTGTCCTAAATCTACTGATTCATGCAGATTCCAGCCCTTGTAACTTAACTCTCTTTAAGGTTTGTGTCTATGCAGTTAAAATGACACCTCCTACCATACTTTTTCAAACCATGATGACAGTAAAGCATATACTAATTAAGTACTAACTAGAACATATGTTGTATGGTACCAAATGATTCTGTGTTAGTTTTGTGTTACATTCTCCTGACTTCTTACCAGGATGCTTGCCAAACTCTTCTGAAACGCCTGCAGCCCATCATCAACAAGAACCCAAAAGGGACCTGGAATGACTGGGTAAGACATGTGATCCTACTAAATGTGTTTTGTGTGCTTGCAGAAACTGTGATATATGTATTGTAGTCTATCAGTCTGCTCAGCCTAATAATCCTAAAGCTAAAAACCGCAGAAACAGGTTATTTCAGAGAAAGATGGAGTGTGGTGTTTAGATATGTCAGAAACAATCCCCAGATCATATCTAGTTGGAAAAGAGGGGAAGCTATCTGTGAAGTCACATTTGGAGGCACAGAAGTTTTTAATATACAAAAAATATCAGCTTGTTCAATAATATAACCTAGCCCAGCCTACCCTCAGACAAGCTGTTGCCAAAAGATTGTCAGACTATATGTGTACAGTGTCAGTTAACCTACATGGTTGTTCTTTATATTTACCAAATCAACAAAGAGAAGCCTTCTCAACCTCTTCCTTCCATCTCTCTCCCATATGCAGTAGGTTACAGAACTGCAAAAAAGGTAGCAGGAATCCTTGCTTCTATTGCTCTAATATGTAATAAGTTATAATATTAGTTACGTTTGCAGTAGAGTACTACAGAAGTAACGCTAAAGCTATTTATAGGAAAGGCCCCTCTCTGGTGCCCACTTGAAACTGGAATAGAATTTTAGGGCTAGAAATGGAATTTTCTTAACTAAAAGCTTTCTGCTATAATATCAACTATTTTTATGAAGATATGGATAGGAATCTAGTCCTATGTAGCGAGATGTTAAAAGAAAACCTGTTTGTTACATCTTCTTATCCAGTATTCCTTGTTATCTATGGCCTAATGAAAAGGACAATCCCTGCCTTGAGGCATTTACAGATCCTGTACACTAGGGTGTTTCTTATCAAATGATTAAATATGATAATAACTGTGAAAATGTTAACACTTTTTTGGCAGTAGTAATTCCTAGCAATAGCAAATAATGTTGAAGTACAGTGGTAGCTTGATAACTGACAGCTATGCATGCAAAGATAAAATCCATTTCTCCTCTAATAGGTGCCAAATTCATCTGGATAATTCGGACATACACAAAATATTAGCAGAAATGGCTGACCTAAGAAAAAATGTTAATATATGCAGAGAAGTAATTTTATATCTTGCAAAGTCAGTAAATTACAATTAATTAAAATTTTTTTAAAAAGTAAAATAACTTCTTGACTTGTAAACTAAGTAAATCTAACATGAGAATCACTGAAAGGAAATAGATTTTGGACCTCATACTCTTATTTTTACCACTAGCAGAACACTGCAAAGACCACTTCTCTTGTCAACTGTCATTTTTATGGAAATAGGTCTTTCATCTCAGTGACTTATCAACCAGATCTGTTCAATTGACAAAGAGGGATGGATTTCTATCAAACTTGATCAGAAAAATTGAGCAGGGCCCTTTCTGACTATGGCATTACCAATAATAAAGATTCTGCAAGAACACCACTGTTGACAGCTCTATTCCTTATTGTATTGCCAAAAGAATTCAGATTGCTTGTCGAAAGGGAGTTTAGTTCTACAGTATTAGCCACCATGTGCAGCTAAACATGCTTAACTCGTGTGGTCTTCCTTTCTTTACAGTTCGTTACAGTTTGGTTTTTAAGTAAATATATGTAAATAAGTAAATGTATGTATGCTGTGGTCCTTCCTGACTCCTTCCCTGGTTTACCACAAACACTGCTGTATTTTACAGATTAAAGAAGCTTTTGAACAGAGTGTGAGTCTTTCAGCTACTGGCTACTTTAGGTAATACATTTTTGTTCCTTAAAAATGCATAAGTTAGACCAGCACTGATTTCTGAAGATAACTAATGCCTTAAACAGAAGATCCTGTCCAATAGTTCCTTCTAATGTCTCAGCTTAAGTTTTATGTAATTCTTTATACTCCAACCCCCCATATATCAAAGTTTGAGAGCTAATTCATGCCTAGCCCTGTGTGGACTCTCTAGAAAGTATCAAAAGAATATTTCATCCCATCTTTGCTCCATGATTCAGCCATTAGCAAACCAGACAGTATCAAGAAAGTGACTGCTGCCCGTAACAGCAGGTGTGCAAGGTGGGATATAGTTTATTCACTGGAGGCTGCATTGCTATAAGCTATAAATATTGTTGTACTACAAATTATTTACACTTTTACCCACAAACACGATCACAGTGAGTTTCATAGGAATAACGAGTGGCAGCATTAGAATATTTATCCAGCACACACCTGTAATTAACAACCAACTTGTGGAAAATTAGGACCATTTAATTCTAGATCTGAACCTTAAGGTTATTTCTCTTTAGAGGGAGGAGAATTTAAAACATCTGGTTGAGTTTAAGAGAAAGCTCATGGTAATTTTTTTTTTTTTTTAAAAAAACTAACTCAGGATTCATGAATTCAGCATGAATTGAAAGCTACGGGGGGACTTAGTGCTCACATGAGAAGTGATGTTGCTCACTGACCCTAGTTTTGGAGTCATTGTTTTGACATTTTCTGTAGGCAGTTTCTGTAATTTTAGCTCTTTATCTCTTTGTCACGGTTTAAAGCTGGGCCGGCTATTAAACCTGTGTCAGACACTCTCTGTTAACACTCCCCCCCCACCCGAAGGGAAAGGGAAAGGGAAAAGGGAGAGAGACTTACGGGTTGGAAAGTTAAAACAGTTTTAATAAACTATAATAATGAAAAAGAGTATAATAATAATATTGGAATAATCAAATATATACAAATATATACAAAACCAATATCGAGCTCCCCCAATGTCGGCCACGTCACCACCGGCACTACAGGGCAGGCTCCGGGAAGGCCCAGGCTGGGCCCAGCGACAGTCGAGAGCTGGATTCAGGGATGCACGGATCGGGATCGGGGGCAGCAGGAAAACAGACAGAGTCTTCTTTGGACACTGGCCAAAGGCTCAAGCCGCAGAAGCAGCCTGAAGCAGCAGAAGCACCCAAACACAGCAGAAGCAGCAAGGGAAAAGGGCAGAAGAAGCCAGGGAAGGCGGAAGGGGCAAGAGAAGAGAGGGGCGAGACCCTCGTGATCCCCCCGTTTTATACTGAGAATGACGTGTATGGGATGCAATACCTTCGTTGGTCAATTTTGGGTCACCTGCCCTGTCCGCTCCTCCCTGGAGGTGCGACCCGCCTTTGGCTCTTCACTCGTAAGCAGTGAGGAATTCAGCAGTGACCTTGGTTTCTCTGAGACTAAGTACAGCAAGAGCCTTTCTGCACAACATCCCTACCGGTGCCTCAGTGATAACTACAAACTTCGAGTGTTATCAGTCCTAGAAGCAGACACTGTCTGCAAAACATGCAGTTAGTTTCAGAAAGTGCAGTTACTTAGAGGAGACTTAGCTGAAAGTAAAAATCACTGAAAGGAAAATTGGCCTGGTTTAGGCTAAACCAGGACACTCTTGTAAATTATTCTTTCATAGGTCCTGATCAGTTTTCATCCCTTTTTCTGAATTCCCTTATGTGCTATTACCTCAGCAACCATTACCTTAAATTTGTATTCTGTACTTGAATACCATGTCTTTATTAGTATATTGGGATTATCCTGGTTATAGACTCTCTTGAACTGAAATAGCTTGCTTGTCTGCTAAATTTTATGTGAATACCTGCTTCATCGAACCTAAACTACTAGTGCGCTGTAGGATTTCACGGAATTTAACTGTCGGGGTTCTGACCAGTTATTTAAGATTTCACTTGAAACAGTTTCACACTTTTGTGTGCTCATCTGCTTTGTTATGATGCAAACATTCATTAGTTTTCTTCTTGTGGACTTTCTTTCTTCCATCAGAGGTTACAATGAAAACATGGATTGGGAGAAAGGGGAAGGACAGCCATTCACATATTTTCTTTATGGAGCTGCTTGTTCAGAGGTTGAAATTAACTGTCTAACAGGAGACCACAAGGTAATAACTGTGTGTCATGGAAGCTTTGTAAATAACATAAATGAGGTTTGTTTGTGTCACTAGATGCTCCAACAACCATTCAAGTTTTGCATTAACAAGTCTCCTGTCTTCACATGATGGTAAATATATCAAGAGTGTGAATGCAAATTAGAGGTGGAGCAGAATGAAAGCTGTGCAGTGTTAACCAGCTTTTGGCACATCTGTATTAATGTCATATGGGTTCACCTTTTGCGTAATGGCAGACATCTGACATGTTCTTTGCTTGTTCTCTCCCCATTTGCTAGCAAACAAATTATGCCAGAGCTAAATATTCTATTTCCAGGCTTTTGACCATCTAGACAGCTACATGTCATAGACTGCTGATCGTATGCCCTCTACCTGTACTTATTTATGTGGGGATTTCCTTGTGCAGTGGGAAAAATCTAGCTGGGCTGTCTCTCGCTAAACTGGTGTTGAAGTTGAGACAAGCCCATTTGGCTTGTAATGGGGTACTGGAAATTACTTTGAAATTGTGTAAACAAAGGGGCCTCTGTCTTAGCATATGTTATTCCACTGAATACCAACTCCAGCCTACATTATATTCTAATGCCTCCACTCCATGCATCTCTCTCAGTAATATGCATTTGAATTTTATTGACAGAACCTCAGAACAGACATTGTTATGGACATTGGATGCAGCATAAATCCAGCTGTGGATATAGGACAGGTATGTACCAAGAATTTCCTGCTATCTTATTTCTATTACACTGATAGCCTTATCTGAAGTGAAGATTACCTCGTTAATTCAGAAAATGTTAATTTCTTACTAGATGTTAAAAGTCATAGATCATATTAGAAGATACCATTTACTTGTAGACTTGCCCCATTTGAGTCAGTGTCAGAGCTTTGTACATATCAACAAAGCTTGAATTTTGCCCATGGTGTCAACCTGTAGTACTTCCCGTATGTATATATGCCCACTATCTGCTGGACTTAAATCCTGTTTGTGATCCACAGTCTCCAAATTCTCCTGTTGCTTGACCTGCCTTCCCCACTTGATAGGAGGGAAGCACCTTTCTTCATTGCAGGTTGGTCCACAGATCTCATCCCTTCACCATGAAAGCATTTGTCTCTGCCTAGTATGAGAGAGCAGCGTGAAAGCTTTTCCCATCACAGAAGCCCCAAAATGTTGAAGAATCCCATTAGGCAAACAGGAAAGAAAATGGTCTTTTAACAGCTAGTGATACAAATCAGTTCTTGCCAAAGTTTTACCCATTTTACCAAACATGAGAACGTAAATGCTATTTCTTTTCTTATTTAAAGATTGAAGGTGCCTTTGTTCAAGGCATTGGACTGTACACAATGGAGGAATTAAAGTACTCTCCAGAAGGAGTCCTCTGTACTCGAGGTCCAGATCAGTATAAGATCCCTGCTGTTTGTGATATTCCAGAACAGTTTAGTGTTTCCTTGCTGTCATCTTCCCAAAATCCTTACGCCATCTATGCATCCAAGGTAAGCAAACCATCACAGGGCCTAATTTTTAGATCCCAGGACAAACAGAGTAATTACTCTGATATAAAACATATATAAGTTTTCAGTTCCTCTTCTTTAGCATTTCAAACAAGTGTCCATAAAATCGTTTTATTTCTGACATCAGGGAAGCTAATATGAAAAGATACAATGTGGGATATTGCTGCATATCTTTCATGGTTGGCAAGTAGTGATTTTAGGGTTTTGTTAACAAACCATACACAGAAGCTGCAAGCTGAATTTAAAACCATACTTTTAAAATGCAGTGATAAACTTAAGTGTTAGAATAAAAATACCAAATAAATTGATGGAGAAATCATAATGGCAATGAGAGTGTGCTGTTTACTTGTGTGTTATCCAATAAGAAATAGAACTGTATGTGTATATTTATATGAGAGAGAGGCTCAAGTGTTCAGTTGGTATAATCATTGCTTCAATTTACACCAGCAAATATTCTGGCCAGTTGCGTATAAGTAGTAATGATAAATCAAGATGAAGGTAATTCTGCAAATTTCCAGCTGTTCCAGATATTAGGTATGCTTTTAGAATACAGTAAAATAAAACAGCATGACAGGAGGAAAAAGCATATTTTATGGCAAAAGTTATTAAAGAACAAATAGGTCCTTTAAAATGATTTAAAGCTGTCTCAGTAATACATAATTAGAAAAGTATTTGAAAAAAATATCATCTAGGTAAAGTAGTTACATAGCTGATTTGGAGCTGATCTAGAGAGCTGGTACTAATACGCGTCTTCAAACAGAGCTTTTATCCTTTTCTGTGAACTTATCTCCTATAATTAAACTTAAAATTCACCGTAAGAAGCTGTGATTCTGTCTTCATGCACCATGTTTGGGAAGACATTTGGTTCTCTAATTCTAGCAGGAGATAAGTAAGATTCCATTGCAATATCCCAATCCAGTCCAGATTAAAATGTTCAGTACCACAGCACTGAGAGAAATATGGAATAAGAGTGGATTTTAACCTATCTTTGAGATAAGAAACAAATGTGAATCTTATGTCAGAATCAGTGAGAGGATGTCAAGCCTGCTGAGGTCAGTGGTGTTTGTCCGCAGGGAATTATCATGAGTTCAGGCTTTGTTTCTCAGTTGTATCTGTACCTGGGTTTGGATTGGTTTAATTTTATCTGCCTGTTATTCTAAGTTTCAGTTAGCAATGAGCCAAAAAGATTCTAAAATCAATAGCCAATACTTGAAATCAACCTTTTTAGCTCCCTGGAAGCAGCTACCATCAGATGACTTGATGTGATCTAAGCTTGCTTCCACTAAATCTAAAATAAACTTCCTTACTGAAGGACGAAACACTTTTTGAGTCACTGACTTTTAAGCTTTTTAGTTGATATTGTTATGGCATGTACTCCTCTTATTTGCTCAAAACCTACACCTATTTGACTACTTTTTTTTTTTTTCTTATTCAGGGGATAGGTGAGGCGGGACTTTTCTTGGGATGCTCTGTGTTCTTCGCTTTGAGAGATGCAGTAACTAGTGTGAGGAAGGAAAGAGGACTGAAAAAGACCTTTGCACCGAACAGCCCTCTGACCGCTGAACAAATACGGACGGCCTGCGCAGACGACTTTACTGAGATGGTAATCAGAAGGTGGGGAAGGGTCTGTTTAAGTATCTCTGGACAGAAGTGCATACTGCTTTTGGCACCCTTGAAAGGTGGGGTGCCTTAATGATGTTTCCAATTGCTCATGCTTTGTATACAGCAATATCATATGGCTTCTTGTAATTGACATGTCTGGTAACAGGTCTCACTCACACAAGTTATTCGAACAAATGCCATTCAACCTTTGTATTGGAATTTCCCTGATTTTGTATAATCTTTTTTTTTTTCTTTGAAATTTACATTATTTTTACAGTCCCCTTTTTCCCTGAAGCCTCCTTCTTTCTTCTGTATGTCAACTCTTTTAATTTCTTGCTTGTTCTCTTAGGTGACAAATGATGAATCGGGCCATAACTGTGTGAATGACAAACCAGAGCGCACAAGACCTGAATGGAATAGAACGAAAAACTGATTTACTGCCCCAATAATCAACACACAGATAAATATGTTTTCTCATTTTCAGAATAGAATCAGCTACCAAAAATATGCACGTTACATCTTCTATTCTTATTTTCATTCTCCATCTAGTATATTCATTACAGTACTTCACTTAAAAAATTACTGCATTTAATTGCTAGAAATAAATCTCCTGCATTTGAAGCATATATATTCAACAAGAAAGACCTGCTGAACAGCTCAGCTCACATGCTGCAGGAGAAGAAAGTTAGGATGAAGCATAAAGGTATGTTAGATAACTTACTGCCACTTATTACGCTTAACAACTTCATATGATAAATGATTTTTTTAATGGCTTCAGCTAATTTTCTAATTTAGATTTGAGTTTTGCAGTGGAGTGTGAGTGCAGAGATCTTTGTTGAAGAATCAGAGCCTTGTTTGTTGGATTCGGTCCCTTTTTGATCAGAAGTGGTGCTCTGATTTGCAGTAAAGCTGCTTTAGATTCTTTTGGCATAGA
The DNA here is from genome assembly GCF_013368605.1 of Nyctibius grandis. NCBI lineage: Eukaryota > Metazoa > Chordata > Aves > Nyctibiiformes > Nyctibiidae > Nyctibius > Nyctibius grandis. Next base: position 8,074,482 of record NC_090666.1, read on the forward strand.
CATCTTTGTGTTAAAAACATGCGAGAAACAAGAGTTACGATTTTCTTTTGCTATAGTAGGCAAATTTCTATGGCTGACCTACATATGTAGGAGATTAATTTTATCCCAAAAGTTGCAAGAGTCACTTAGTTTGTAATTTCCGATGGAAGCTTTCTTTTTCTCATGGAGCAAGCCAAAAGCCTCTCAACTTAATGGGGAAAACTCACATGGAGTTCAGTGTGCTTTGAATAGGAGACTGGATGAACCTGTGTCTGGAAAGGATTCTTAAGCAGTGCTTAATCCTGTGCTCAGGACTATATTGAGCCATGAAATTACAGTTAAGAACTTTTTCCCACTCTTGGCAACTCCTGTGATAAAGAAGATAGAAAAAAAGTAATGAGATCAGATGATGATCTACAAAGATCAGTCATCTGATGCTGCCTAGAGTGCAGTGGGATTAGACCACACCGAAGTAGTAGCAGCTGGAGAAAACAGGAAAATATAAAGCAGCACTGTATTAAATGGTAACAGAAATCCTGGTGTTATTAAATTTGAAGTATGTATATATGTGTGGTTTCAGTGAACCTCTGCATCAGTTATTCCTTGCCAAGTGTGGTGATTGCTCTTCCAGTCACTCATAGGTCAGATTGCTCCAGAGCCACGAAGACTGCCATTTGTAATGAAAATAAATGGCTCTAATTTGTTTCACATGTCAGCCTGCAGGCTCTTATTATTTCACTGCTCCTCAGTTTTCCATAGACTATTTTCTCCTCTTGCCTTCCATCCCTTTTATGAGTTGATACTTTATCTGTGACAGAAATCAGGTTAGCAGGTTAAACTATTTTTGCATAAGATATTAAATCTTTATTGTTTGAATTTATTTGTCTCTTTGTAACTGCTATGAGTAGGTGAAATTCAGCTGCTTAAACATAGGTGTCTAGACCATTTTAGATGTCATAAGACAGCAGAGACATAGGAGAGCACAGGACTGGAAGATGTGACGTAGGAACTGGAGGCCAAGCAGGTTATAGCAAGTTGTCTGAAGAGGCACTAGAAGTGTGGTTTAGGCAGCTGAAACCCCAGTGGTTTTTACTTCTTTTTCTTCACTTTCTTTGTATTACTTTGGCTTTTATATATTGTAAGAAAGTCAATAAATCAAATTAAATGTGAATGCTGCTCCATAATTAGTTTTTCTGATTTGAAACATCATCTTAGTTTCACTGCATGGGCTTGTTAATGATAGCTCACAACCCCATGTGCTGATAACAGCCCAAAACGTGGGTAAATCCTGGGATATGCTGAAGCAGGGAGCATATAGGTCTATTGAACTGGGGGAAGGTGCGTTGTCTGTTGTTCTCCTATGTACCTCTGCATCAGTGCAGGTGCTGTTAGTTCCAGACAAACCGAATCTTGTAAAAATCGTGGCCCAACCCTGGCAGGCAATGATGTGTCCCCACCTGCAGTGCTGAGGTGTTTACACTCCAGGGATTCATCACATTCTAGACCCGTACTTTGTTTTCTGCAGTGCGGATCACACGTCTGCTTGTCAGTATTTCTCAGTTATTATCAACAGATATTCCTCCCTGCCTCTTTACAAGTGGCATTATTGTCTCATTGTCTCAGTAAAATCTATACAGGTACCAAACATGGGTTGTTGTTTTTTTGGGGGGCTGAAACACATTAAGCTGTCTCCTGGCTTTTAGATGTTTGAAAAGCTGCATGGAAGCTAGAAATGTCAGCAATTAAACATCCTGACAGATGACACTATGGCTACATGGGATATTATGAAAGAAATTGTATTAGACTATACAGGTGTTAAAGAGGGGGGGTTTTGTTACATTTTTAATATTGTTTAAAATGTGCAGACTCAAGGGACTAGATAAGCAGAAAGGTTAGGCCTCCAGAGGCACTGACATGTTGCATGGCTATTGACCCATTAGTGTGCACTGTACAGAAACACCCAAACTGGAGATGGTTGAGAAGAACTCGTTCTACTTGTTTTCTTCATGAGAGAAGTATTTCTGTAACTGTCCACCCTCAGCACTCCCCTTCTGTGTGTGTGTAAGCTTAAACACCTACCATAAATACTAGATTCTGATCTGGAGGCCTAGTACTCTGAAAATTAGGTACTCGACTGCCAAAATCTGGTATTGGGTCTGGTTCTTTCTCTTCTTAGGCCTTTGAACCTGCATCATTGTACCTACAGCACATGTGGAATACTACAGCAGTGCTGCAGTTGGCAGGACCCATTAGGGCTTTTGCTTGCAGGACCTAGTGACTGACATCGCTTCAGTGCGTGCGTTGTGGTCGATCTCAGGCTTCATTCAAGGCTAAAACACAAAAGAAGCAGCATACGTCTGCTGAGAATAATTTTCTTTCCTTCTAGTGGGGGGTGGTGAAAGATCTGGGACTGACTACTTTGTGCTGCAAGCCTACACTGACTCTAAATGAAATACAGGGACTTTTGCTGTAAAATGTAAAAATGGTAAGTGAAACAAAAGACATGTACGTACGCAAATGGAAACTTTTGAAAGACATACATATAAGTCGTCTTTAAAAAAAAAAAAAGGCCAGCTGTAATAAAGCATTTAAAGATTAATGACCTTGTTTCCTGGATGCATGTCCAGGGAAATAGATAATAATCTAGAATCCCAAAGCAGGATTTAGGATTTCTGTGTTTAAGAACATGGTATATATAGAGTATGGTCATATTATAATGGCACCCACAGCAGTCATGGTAGAGAGCTGGAATGGCATAGAGAGAACCAGAGGGAAATTTTAAATGTGTCTGTAGTAGTAATCTTGATTTTGTTAAAACTTGGTCACTCTGCAGAAAAAATAATATAGATGGTTCAGGTCAGTGACAAGCTAAAATGAGAAGCATGGATCCACAGCTTAGCATTTGACACCCCACAGAAGTGGGTAATGTTGCATGTCCTGGGTTCTAGCTTCAGGCATTCCTACGTATTCTAAATTCATCAGTTACCCGATAACATAGAACAAACGGGCCTGGCAGCAGTAGCTCAAAGCCAGAAGTCCCTCCTTACATTTAAGTAAGTGCCTTATCTCTTAGGTTACAAGGTTAGAATTAGAGGGGCTCAAATTCTTTCCAGATTATTTCAGCTCACCAGAGAAGAGTTGGGATGGGGAGTAGGAGTAGAAAGTTTGGTGCATTAGCATCTGAACACGCATTAATTGCTGGGAATGGCATACATTACACTGGCTCCTCCCCATCTACTTAATTTGATGCTCAGTCTGAAAATAAATTCTGCAGGACAAAGCAAACTCAGCTGCCCTTTAGGAACATATAGCGTTTCATTAATTTCTCTTGATGTGTAAAGCTTTATTTTTCAGACTGTAACAGCATGGCTTACCCCCAACAATCAGATGAGCTTGTCTTTTTTGTGAATGGCAGGAAGGTAAGTTTTTAAATGCCTTTTTTTTTTTTTGAACAGCAGTGCTTTAATGTTTACTGTTCCTATTCAGGAAAGCTGTTATTCTGGAGCAACAGTTTATTCATGGATAATCATCTCTTGTCTTATAGCATCCTGCTTTCTACCACAGTTTTTACATAGTCTGAGTGACTTTGTATTACCCCTCATATCACAGAATTTTTAGAATTATAATTAGTTAGCTGTTTACTAAAACCTTATACTAATATGCTTCTCAAGTTGGTGTACTTGGAGTAAATACATCACTAGTAAATGAATATGCTGCTTACTAATATAATTTCAGTAATTAATCAAAATAAAAGAAGTAGTTAATTTTTTTCTATTCTTGATGCCAAAAGCTCACATTTCATTTTCTAAGACATTTTGTCACCTTTTCTTACTTTGCAGGTCAAGTGAACAAGAATTCCTATTAGCAAACATATGACACGAAATATATTATAAACTGAAATTAAGGAATTCTATTTCTTTGTTAAAAAACAAACAAAAAACCCCAGACCTTCCTATGTATTTTTCTAGAGATATTTTTCAGTTGTTTGGTCAACATTTTCATACTCTAGAGAGAGGGTACTGGCTTTTTTTTTACCAGGTGAATTAAGGAAAAGTAATTCAGTTTTTCTTCTGTCTGTTATGTTTTATCTGTCATTACATGCCAGCTGTGCTTAAAGGCATACTCTGAAACCTTACTTCACTCCTCAGTTCCAGATAAATTCCTGAGCTAGTTCATGTTGTGTTACACCTGGTAAATTGGAGCATGCTGCTGGTGTAGCGGAACTGCTGAGAGAAGCCTAAGGTTTAGTCTCTTTTCATTCTGCAGCAGTGGGTCCTAAAAAATGTTTTTGAAGTTGTTTATATTATCTTGTCTCCAAAAAGTTGAAGCATGCTGATGATACAGCACCATTCTTGAGATAAGGCTAAGCAAGGCCTGCATAAGCCCCACTCATACACATTAAACTCCATTACATTGAAAATATACTTAGTTACATATCCTCCCTGCTCTTCTTATACTAAGATTTTCCTCTGCTTTTATGCTGATGGATCTCTGCAAATGAAAGGGTTAATATCAACTTCAAGGAGGTAAAAATACACAGAATTTTCACACACACAAGTCCATGGCTTTAAAATGAAGGGATTTGTGATTCATGCTGGTAAGAATCAACAAAGGATCTAGTCCAAAGACACTTTTATTTCTACTCTTCTTCATCCAGTGCTTACTCAGCCTCTCTTCCCTTTCAGTTCTCTGAGTAAAGTATTATTTCTATTACTTTAAAAGAACATATTTGACCAATATTGCCTCATTCATTTATTTATCTGCAGATTGTGATCAAGTGACAGGATCCTGTTGCTGAACAAACACACCACATTAATCCACAATCACTGCATTTCAACATCTTAGTTAATCCTTGTGAGATGATTATATTAGATCTCTCTCTAACCCATAATCTCTTTTTTTATTTCATAATGTAGGTAATCGAGAGGCAGGCAGATCCCGAAGAATTGCTGCTGTATTATCTAAGAAAGAAGCATATCCTTTTTTTGAACTTTTCCTTTGAGTTCTATAATTCTGTAAATTACTGCAACTGGGGATTAAGAGGATTTGTTTCACTTCTCTTTGGGAACCAATGTAAACAGAACAAAGTAAAAATAACACAGCTTACCTTGTGTTTGTTCTCGGCAGAGCAATCTAGTGCCGTATGTGCATTGTGTGTGTTAGTTATGTGGGTATAAATGTTGTGGCTGCCCCCTCCCTGGCAGCGTTTAAGGCCAGGTTGGACGGGGCTTTGAGCAGCCTGGTCTAGTGGAAAGGTGTCCCTGCCCATGGCAGGGGAGTTGGAACTAGATTATCTTTAAGGTCCCTTCCAACCCAAACCATTCTATGATGATTCTATAACATTGTAAAGTTTGAGTGTAACTTTTCTAAATACTGCCCAAATCTTCTTTACATCTTCCCAAAGCATGAAAAATCTTTCAGTGCATTTGTGATGAAAATCGTAACTAAAGAAATCAACACAGAACTACTTCCATAGTAAATAATTTTAGGCCCCAGTCCTTCAAAGAGATTTGCGTAAGCTTATTTTATTATTTTCTCATCTTTATTTTCTGTAATTTGAGACTCTTCAGGTTGCTGACTGCTGTCAGGGCTGTATTGACTTCAGTGGCAGTTATGCCAGCTAAGAGCTGCTATGCAGGTTATAAAGTTCAGCAAGTGTGTTTAGCTTTGCTGTTGAGAGCCTTCTATGCTGGAAGAAAAACATTAATTTAAGGATTAACTGGAGAAGGGCAGTAGTGGAAAGTGATTTATTAGCTGTAGCTTTTTTATTAGCTTGCATTGTGCATTGTCCAAGCATTCAGCGGAATAATTAGCATCTCTTTAACAGTCAGACAGTGTGATATGATTAGTCATGTATTGATTACCAGTGGGAATGCACCAGTGGATAAAATTGCATTGGGTTTAAAGAAATCTAGAAACATGGTGAAATCAGATGGAAGACATCATCTAGTACCCAAGCAAAATGGATGCAAATGCATCCACCCAGTGGGAAGAGTGCTAGGAATACATATCACTCTAAAAAGAACCTAAAATGAGAGGAAATGGTAGATTCCACTGGACTGCAGGGCACTGCAACACCAGAAGGAGGAGATTGTGATTTGAGGGTGGAGCCTTTATACTAAGGCACATAATGGAGGGAGTCCTTCCATATAGAATTTAGGTGTGTGCACTTGGGTGTTGTGCTCCATTTTAAATTACTATACTCCTTGGATGTTCAGGAAGGAGCACTGGGAATATAGCGAGATCTGCTGGTCTGTTTTGCAAATGCAAGATACAGATAATTATGTGTAAAGATTAGGAAAGTATTATAAGTAAGGCTAATAAGATGACCTATTACTGTATTTGTTCAACCTGTCCCACTTACAGAGTCCTGATTTCAGTCCTTTGGGAATTTACCAGGTATTGACTGTAGAGACTGAAAAACTCTGTATTGGAAGTCTGCCTCACACTCATTTCTCTCTCTGTCCTTACCCTTCTCATCTCTTTATGTGCTCTGTATACATTTTCTTGTCTCTGAAGCTATCTGGTCAGAAGATCCCTCCAATTCTGCATATGCACATAAAACAAGAGAGATTCAGAAGAATATAAAGAAAAAATAATTTCTGAATGTTGTAATTTTTTTCTTTAATGGTCTCCTTTCCAGTCTGTCTAACAGGTACAAAATATGGCTGTGGAGTGGGAGGCTGTGGTGCCTGCACTGTAATGATATCCACATATGATCCAGTTGCCAAGCAGATACAGTATCCTCATGCTGATATTTGGAAATAGTAATTTAGTGTTTTGAGAAAACTGACGTTCACTGGGAAATATTTGGTTTCTTTCCATTTAGATGGATTTTGGGAAGTTCTGGTACATATTTAAAAGCCTTACCTATAGCCTTTCTCTAAAAATGTGATTATAGGGTTGGTCTCACTGTCACACAGTAACAGAGATTTAGATCCTCTGTCTTCAATCTTTGAAAAAAAAACAAACCAAAACAAAAACCCAACACCAAACTCCCCCAGCTTTCTGGGGAAATGATGTTTTAAAATTGTATTCTTTATGATTTGAGATTTCAGTAGCCCTTTTGTCATCTGCTTCTCCTGACTCTTTTGTGCTTATTTGAGGATATGTCACTGTTAACAAGTCTTCACAAGATGTTTCATGTAATCATTGGTAACATCTCCACGGACTTCAGCAATAGACACATTACATTGTAATTGTACAGTTTTGCCCACAGTAGTTAGGAGTTCTACTTTCTTCCTCTCCCTGCCTCTTGAAACGCTTCCATTAGAAATGCTGTGCCTGACTTCATCACATCTGGCATTAGACTTTGGGTTTCAACAAAATATGTAGTACTTTTTTTTCCCCCTTTTTTTTTAACTTAACCTTCCACTTCTTTAATTAGAGAAGCTTATCACTTAATGCCTAAGTCCCAGCTGTAGGAGTGGGATGCATACTCTCATGGTCCAAGTGCAGCATTTTCTATGCTTGAATATCCTTCTCCCCAGGTCTTTCTGCTCAATCTGAGCATGTCTGGATTAGCTGAAGTATATATCCTTTGTTTTCTGCTCCACGTACCCATATGACAAAGCTGTTTAACACCACAGTTCTCCTTCACACCTTAAAGACATCGTCCTGGCAACTCCTGCCTTCTCCCCATATGCTCACTGCATGGTGCTGCTGTCACTACTGTGGAAGGGGTTGGAAGCATAAAAACCAGGATTCATCCAATTCAGGTGAGAGTAAACTGGACTGTGTAGGGCTGTAAAATAATGAGATTTTTCCTGTCTTATGTCTGTAATTAAGTTGGTATCTGTGAGAAGGTGTTGTAAGTCTATGCAATGTAGAGTCTCTGAAGGAATTCTAGAAACTCTGAATTTTGACTAATCTTTTTAGATGAACAGGTGTTTTTTAGGAATTAATACAGCAATTGCTGAGTTCTGATTGGCCCTGTACGGGGCATGGAAGGAGCTCCTCCTAATGTACTACCATGCAGGGAGCACATCACAGTCTCCACAACAAGGGCTATCCAACTGTATGCCATGTAGGATGCCAGCTTTCGGCAGGGGATGAGGAAGAACCAAGAGCATCAGTCTGTTTCATTTAGTCACCAGCATGGCATCTGGCCATCTCACTGAGGACAACATACTGCATGTGTTGTAGTAAGGGATGAGTGACTCCAGGTGGCAACCAGATTGACAGGTATTAAATTAGATACATTTTCCCTGAGTGCCAAAGATTTCCCTTGGATTAGGTCAGCTCTTTACTTCGTCCACTCTGGCTTGTCCCTGAAGAGCACAGTGTGACCACACAGATTTATGAATGTTTTCTAAACATTTTCTTTTTTTCTCAATACTATTTTCCAAGGGTCTTTACTCTAGGACTGGTCTGTGCTGAAGCTGTGGTTGAGGGCATATTCTGTGTTCTGTCCTTCATGGTTAGAAATATTTAATGTATGATTGATGTCTAGGCTGAAAGTCTTGAGCCTTATTCTGTTTTCATATCAAGGAATTAGGATCATGAGGGTCTAAAGTGGAGAGAGTATTATCCTTTAACTAGGTGATTGCTCTGAGCATTTTTCTCATGAATGGTCATAGTGGGATAGTCAAAATGCTCCTACTGGCCTACAGCCAGTAGATGACATACCTGAAGATGGCTATTCAGGAAGCCAGTGAAGCCATACCCTGGATTCAGGGCCTGTTCTCTTTTGTTCTAGGAAAGGCTGGCCAAATGCAATGGCTCCCAGTGTGGCTTCTGCACCCCTGGAATGGTGATGTCCATGTATGCGTTACTGAGAAACCATGCAGAACCTTCTATGGAGCAGATAATTTCTGCTCTGGATGGTAGGTTTCAGACAGTAAATTGTAAAAAGTATAATAACAGGATAAATGTTTGATTGCCAAGGTCATAAGTATGATTTGACTCAGAGTAGCAGATGATCTTCTGAAATGGTATTTTGTCATAGACATGGTGGTTTAAGGACATCTCAAAATCATAAAAAGGTGGTTCACACTGGAGAGTTCAAATGGGATACACAGTAGCATTTAGCACTGGCTAAATATTTCTGAAACCCCCTGCATTTAGAATAGCCTGTTTGCATAGCCCTCCTACACCAGCAGCCTCAATGTAGTGCAATATGAGTACAGTGTTACCATGAACACAGTGAGGAGTTGGTTCTACTTTGTCTGCAGTGTAAGTACTCACCTACCAATTATACAAAGTCCCTAATACAGATTTTAATAGTAACAGGGGAAATAATAGATTATGTGACATTTTAGCCCACTGAAGTATTGACTGCTCTTGAAGCAAGATTTACTACAATAGGTGAAGCAACTTCAACTCACTTTCTAGTCCCAAGTTTGCTAACACTCCTATAGCTCCCAAAATAACTGACCCCTCCCACCAGAAGATTTTGACTTCATGAGGGAAATGTCAGAAATTCCAGTAGAGATTTTACTACTGCTATTAATTATATATGAAAACCATGATAGGGATGGATGGCAGTAGATTTTTGATTGGATTATAAAACCCAAAGACTGCAGTGGTAGTAGTAATCATAGTATTTACTTTTGGATGCTTGTCATAATTTGATTTTTTTACATAAATTCATTAAAATAATTCATATTATTATTAGAAATGGCCTTTAAAATAATAAAATTAATCATATACCATACTCACTATTAAAGTAACATTTCTTATTTTAACAGATGTGATTTTGCCCATTTGAGAGTAGGGACGTAAATTTCAGCATTTCCTATCTACAGGTTTGATGCCAGATCATTCCCAATTATACCAGTGCTCCCAAAAGTTATTCTGGTTTCTTATGATTGATTATCATATGGGTTTTTTTCAGGTAATTTGTGCCGTTGCACAGGATACAGGCCAATTATAGACAGCTACACACGTTTTGCTAGGGTAGGTCAATATTTTCAAAAGTGTTTCTTATTTTGGGACAGTTGGTGGTATCTGAAAAGGCTGAGCCTCCTTGAAGTACCTATCTGGAATCTAGCTTCATTTGGAAATTCCTTTTGGTTGAGCTCTTTTAGTTTCAAATGTGCTGGGCACTTACAGCTGCAACTGACTTTAGGTTTACATGTACCCTTGCAATGCACTTAAGAATCCTTTGCATCAGTTCCAGTGACTTGATCCAGGCACTGTTGAAGTAATTTTGAGTTTTTCCCATTTACTTTATGGATAGTCAGGTACCCAAAAGGAACTCGCTTCTAGGGTCCTTATGGTTTAAGAGGTCTCCTGGAGCAACTTCAAGTGACTGAACAAATCTGCTTTGGAACAGGAAGAAACAAAACATTAATTTACAGATAAATCACAAAGCTGCCTCAGTGCTTTTATGGAGTAGGGTATGATTTTTTCAGGAGCCAACATGTTGCCAACTCGGAGGAACTGGACAATGTTGCTTGGATCAGGAAGAGTGTGTATGTTCATCTTCTACAGGAGGTCAGGTAAGTCGCTTTTTTTTTTTTTCATTACCTCCTGTTTGCATTATAAAATTTGTAGCAAAGGGCCATCTTGAACTATGGCAGCAGCTACTTTTCTGTCCTTGGGCATTTAGCCCAGACTGAACTCCGTGCTCTGTGCTCTTGGTGCTGCAGAAAGGTAGCACAAGCATACCTGCATTGCTATGTAGTCAGAATGCAGACAGGTTTGACCTATGTAGTGACATTTTCCAGTGAGATTGTGGATCTCAATATTGAGCATTTAAGTCTACTTTGTTTTGTGAGGAAGAAAACTGTTGATCAGAGACACCTTTCTTAAAAAAGCTGGTGTTGATGTGAAGTTGAACTCCTTAACAGAAGTTCTGCAGCCATCAGCATGGCTTGTTTCTGTGTGCTTGAGACACCGACTCTGAATTTCTGAAGATGAAACAAGGCTATTCCTGTGCAATGTCAGTTTGTACTTGTGTTACTGTGTGTTAGTGGCTCCAAGTATGTCATTCTTCTGCATTCTGTAGTAATTGATATATCAGTATTGCTTCAAAATACACATTGTTTTAGTCTCACTCTCCATATGCACATACTAAAATCACAAGTCACCTCATTTGTGTTTTTTCTGGCAAAGGTTCCGCAATTATTACGTATAGGGTACACATGGGAACTCAAATAGACATAATACCTTCAGAAAGGTCCTCCATTCCTTGTGTGCATCTCAGAACTTGTCTTCATCCACCTGCAAGAGGAGGCCACAATGCCCTAATATGACTCCATCTTGCTTCATGATAAGGAATTGAACTCCTTGGATAAATTTCCTCTGACTGAAAAACTTTAAGGAGCCTCTAAAGTAAAATGTCTTTGGTGATTGGAGGAAAACGTTTTGACAGTGAAAAACCACAGAGCCCCAAGGAGTGTAACTGGATGCGTGTGTATGTTTGTGCACGTGTGTATTGACTCTGCCCCTTTAAGAACTCAAAATTGTTGGCCAGCTGCTGCAAGGTCGTTTGAAGCATGAATCTGGCAATGCTGCAGCAGTTGCCAGTTACAAAACAGTAGTTACTTTGGCTGCTCTTTTATTTGGCTTTCACTGATTTGCATTCCTCATAGTTGCTTTCATCCAAGTTAAATAGCTGGTGCCTAATTATTGTGAAGATCAAGGGAGAGCCAGGATTTTTTTCCATTTCATCAATGGAGTTGGTCAGTAGACTAGGTCATCCAGAGCCAGATCTTATCATTACCATGGCCACGATCTGGTCAGAGTGCCCAGAGATGACTTTGGGGAAGGGATAAGAGACTTCAGACTAGGTTATGTCAATCTCTTTTCCTATTCAGTATACTTGAGATCTGTTGCTATCTGTTCTGATAAGATTTTTGATTCTGAGAATAAATCAGTGAGGCAGAAAAAGCTAACCAGTGCTGGTAGCACAGCATGTCCAGTGTCCTTTCATGTAAGCTCCTGAAAACTCAGATGCATAGCTTCACAAGAGGCCTCAGCAGAAAAAAAAGACATTTGTAAACAAGTAGAAAAAGCTAATTTTTATGGTGTGCTGTCAGCATTCAGTTCTTGCAGTGCTTATGAAAGGGTGGAGAGGCTCTCAAGCAGAAGACTTTCTGATCAGATGGACTGCTGCATTGTTTGTTGTCATGTCAAACTCTCTCTGTCAGAAAGCTCCTTAACAGGCACGGTTTATGAAAGGAATATAACTATATCATCCAGCACTGCATTTTCCCACAGCAGACATTTCACCCAATGTGGCTGTTACACATTTGCTGTGACCAGTTTCAGGAAATGCTGCAAGATCTTTCTTGAGGCTTGATGTATTTCAAGCAAAGGCTTGAGAGTGATTAGTATGGTAGTCTCCTGTCTTTAGAGTAGTTTGTGAATAGGTATAACAGAACTAAACGTGAAAAATCAATTTGGACATCTTGAATTTTTGAATGCAACTCAACCTATAAAGTGTCAAAACTCGATGTCAGGAAAGAATCTCATCTGTTGACAAAGACTTGCAACTTACTCTTTTTTTTTCCCCCCAATTTCTTTGCAGATTCATTCAGGTCTCTGCAATCCAGAAGAATTCCCACCTGTGGATCCAACACAGGAATTTATATTTCCTCCTGAACTAATGGTAGGCCTTATTGACTTTTGTTATCATGCAAGAATGACTGAGTTCCTGCAGATGTTGAAAACATGATGTTTTTGTCAAGCTAAAAGATCTATCCTCAGATAAACAGAAAAGATCAGTTTTAGTCAAACATAATGAGGCATTTCAATGTGCATAGTCTATATGTTGTCATTATTACAAATAGCTCATATTTTCAAAAAATAAATTGTTTGCCTCTCCAGAACCAAAACTGTGTTTCCAGACTTTTCGCAAAAGAACTCCTTACTCAGAACCGTTTCACTTTGGACCAGTTGGCCTTTTTTGTGGAATATAGTATTTTCTTTGAAAGTTCCCAAATGAGCTTCTCCATCTTTTCTGTCTTGTGAAGTGACCACAGGACCAATTGTTTCCTTCTGACTGGTACATAGACCCTGGCAACCTGAGACTGGACTTACATGTGGGAAATGCTGCAGGTCCCCAGGAAAGGCAAAAGACTTAAAGAGGAAAGAAGAGGGTTTATTGCAGTAGTTATTGGAAAGTCATAGGACAGATGGAAGCTTGAAAGGAGGCACGTAAAGTGCCCATGATCTGCAGAGAGACGCAAGAGAACAGAGCTGTGAAAATGGTAGTGCAGGCTTTACCCAGGCCAGACTGAGAAGAATCCAAGCAGGCAGGTCCAGGCTGGTTTTTCAATCCTCACTCATGTTTCAAGAGCTTCTTGTGAAATTCCTTGTTTGCACTCCTTTTGCAAATAATTCGTGGGCACTTCATGCTGCTGTTATATAAACACCTTAGAGGGACAAAAGTTCGTTTGAGTTCTGGGAAAGCATGGCATGGTTCTTTGATTTGTTACTGCATTACAGAATGCTATTTGCTGCAAAGCAGTTGGCTTTGTAAACGTTTGTTATCGAGTACCACTTCCTTGTTTAACGATGGCTTCTCAGTGCAGAACATGCATAGTAAGGCATAAGCTCCTTTATGAAATCATTAAGTGGAAGGCAGACCTGCCTTTCTGCTACTTGACCTGCCTTTGAGAGACTCATGCTTTAAGAATGCAAGTATTAAATGGGTGTTTTGCAACTCTCATACTTGGATTAAAGATCTTGGCTAAACTGCTGCTGGCTCAAAAAGCTGTTCAGCCAGAAAGGAGGTGCCATCATCTGTTCTACACTTTCAGACTGAGTTGCCAGGAGCAGTGAACTGCTTCTCCAGGCTACACAAGGTCTTTAACATGATCTTGATTTATTATGCTAAGCTTGTTCAAATCCTGTTGGAGTCTGTTTCAAGCTCTCAGTAGATTTAAACATGTTGGGCATTAAGTTCCGTGTTTAGAAATTAAACCTGCTTGGTGAATATGCTGGAAAAAGTACTGGAAAAAGCATGTGAAATGCAGCTGTGAAGATATCTAGGTAGTAATACTTAGTGACAGATTCTTCTGTGGCAGGAGGTGTGCCCACACCACTAAGATCATAACTGGTTCCACAGACACATAGCTCCTTTTGCATGTTTCTGGTATGTCTTCTACCTAGAAGGCCAGTCCGTAGCTGCAAAGGTTCTCTGGCTTGTCCACTGGTCTGTTTGTTCATTACATTGTCTGCAAGGACACGTGTTACTCAGTCATTGATTTTGCATATTTTGAAACTGCGATTCCACGTGGCACTTTTCAAATATGAAAAGAACATATGTGGTATTCTCAGGGGGAAAAAAAAAGGTGTATTTAGTCTTGTAAAACAGGAGGTGCCTGAAAAACAGTTTGATTAAACAAAAATGTAAATACTGATCAACCATCCCAAGGAGAAAATATTTCTGGAAAGATTAGCCCTTGCAGACAAATGGGAAAGTAGGTACTTTAATTTTAAAAAACATTTTAAATATTGTAGAAATTAGTCTGGGATGCAGTGATCCTCTCTGACTAAGAGAATACCCTTCTTGTATTCTGTCACCTATGCAGTGAGATTTTGGCATCCTGATTTCCTGCAAAGTCCAGTCACATTGCTTTCTTGTTTACATCATATACAGAGGGTGTCTTTCAGAATCATCAGAGCAGGAGAAAGGAAAATATAAGGCTAATCTTCTCCTACCACTCATTTAGCGTGTCTCTTACCAAGTCAATCTAGTTGGTTCTTGTCTCAGTTTCTTGAGCAATAATATAGTTAAAAGCTCAGCATTGTACAGCACTTCAGGAACCTCAGACGAAAAGCCCCATTAACACCTCACTGTCTGTCATGACACAGTGTCCTAGTTATCGGTATAGTGGTTTATATTGACATTAGTCAAAATTACCAAATCTTCGTCATTTCCACCACAGAGAATGGCTCAAGAGCAGCAAAGAACAACTCTGATTTTCTGTGGCAAGAGAACAACATGGATTTCTCCCACTAGCCTGAAGGAGCTTCTGGAGCTGAAAGCCAAGTATCCAAAGGCACCCCTGGTTGTGGGGAACACCAGTGTGGGTATGGAAACACAAAAGATCTTTTGACACAGTGGTTACATTACACAGTGGGCACATAATCTTGCATTTTATCTTCTGGGGAATCTAAATGCATTCTCTCACTGCAGTGATTGTGCTTCAATATTTAGGCCTATGTCATTTCCTCCGATTTTTTTTCAGCATGTCAATAACTAGATTAGAACTAATATCACCATTACCTGAGCCCAGGATTTGTGCTGCCTAACTTCTTCCAGTAACCTCAGAGAGACAATTTGTGTGAATAAGGAAGGACTCGCCCATGCTGATGAGAGCCAAATACTTTGCATCCATGTTAGCTTGAGCATCACAAAATAAATAATGCCATGAAAAGGACACAGTAACCACACATGCCATGATGTCCAGGCACTGGCTAGTTTCTGCATATTATGGATGTTGGGTTTTTTACTTCTATAAATTGTCAGTGTACTTCTTTTTGAGGGAGTAAGTAGTCAGGAGGAATTTGGTAAGAATATTTCCTTCACTATTGGGACAGTAAAGGCACAGATCAAAAGAGAACTCTTTGGGTCTTCTAGTTATCTGTACATTGCCCAGCAAAGGGCACGGCATTTGTTTAGTAATACACCCCCATGATACAGTACTTGGCAAAGCACCAAATCTTAAGTCTAAAAACTTGAAGTCCCTTTACACCAAGGGAAAGCTCTCTGTTGTCATCAGATCAGACTCTAAAACAGTTACTGCACAGCAAAGAGGACTACCATAGAAAGCCTGAGGTTTACAACAGAGGTCATGAGATAATCTAGTTACAACATGTATAAACAAGTTTGGGAATGTTTTTTTAAAAAGACATTGCATAAGAAGAGAACAAGGGAATTATGTAGCTCATATAGAAAGGTGGAGTGAGTAACTAGAAACATGATGAAGCAGGTGTGAAATGGTGTATAGCTCTGAGATGAGAGGTGAAATCTGAATGTGATATAGGAAAGGACTAGAATCCAGTCTAGAGGAACAAGGAGCAAAAATCAGGAAAGAGAATATTGGACTTTGTACCTCAGATCA
This sequence comes from Nyctibius grandis, assembly GCF_013368605.1. Taxonomy (NCBI): domain Eukaryota; kingdom Metazoa; phylum Chordata; class Aves; order Nyctibiiformes; family Nyctibiidae; genus Nyctibius; species Nyctibius grandis. The sequence continues at coordinate 8,090,480 of NC_090666.1, forward strand.
GCCTTTGAACTGCAGAAAGAAGCAGATGAACTGGACCTGGTAAAAGCAGTAAAATGTGATATTCAAGAAACCACACAACAGAAAACTGTAGACTTTGAAACTACTTAGTTACAATGGTTTTGAACTTTTCAATCTCCATGTCAAGGAATCTGGTTAATTCTTTAAACAGGTCTCCAATCGTACTTTTGTGCTTTGCCTTTCAGGGCTCAAAAAAAATGGCCATGGTACCTATCATCCAATCATTCTCCATCCTGTTAGGATTCCAGAAATGCATGTTGTGAATAGCACAAATGATGGTAAGTCTCCAAGTTACCTCTACTGATGGTACAAACGGTGACTGAATTAACTTGGGTTTTATATTTTGAAACCAGAAGCAATAAGAACAGTTGACCCTCATTGGTGCAGAATGTTTTGGGTTTTTTCTCTCTGTAGCAGTCATTTCACTAAGCCTTTTAATGAGTATGTCAGCTCACCTATGGTCTGGAGATGATGGATGGTGACAGACAATTTATGAAAATGTTCTGCGAAAATATATGTGTTCAAATTTCTGCAGACAGCAAACATAGGGGAAAGCCCTAAGTCTGCCTTATTTTTTTTTTCTGTTTTCAAAAATCATGAGCCTTTCTATCACAACCATTGATCTAACAAAGTCTGCAGGACATTGATTAGGCTAGGGCTAGATTTTCAACACAAAATATTCAGACATAAGTTTCCAATCCAAAATATTACAAGATTTTCTTTGGAGTGGCTGGGCTGGATTCTCAGCTGATAGGAAATTATCACAGATGCACTGACATCAAAGGGGCTGTGCTAATGTCCATGAGTTGAGAATCCAGTCTGGTAGGTGCACCACCTCCATGAGTGGAGGTGTTACACCTGTAGCAAAAGAATGAAATGCAGCATCTTCCCTATGGGAAACTGAGGTATTAAAAATTAGAGAAATTAACATTTTGTTACAGTTGCCTCTTTCTCTCCTTACGTTCTCTCTAAATATTTTCAAATTATTATGCTAATAGTGCAACTCTGCATTTAAGAAGATCCATCAATAAAAGATTACTTTAGAACAGGGCCCCTTTGTTCAGAAAAAAACGTTACACAACACTTGAAGTCTTCTCTGCAGGCTTACTCCAATGCTCACTGGATCCGTCGTAGTGGATTTTCTGATAGTACTGGAAGTGTGATCAAGTGTTTGCAGCTTGGTCCTGGAAGATTCCAATAATTTGGTCATCCTCCATTCTAATGAGTCAATTGTTGTTCATGTCTTTGGGGATACACAGCACAAAAAAGGGATATGCATTGGTGTGTGCAAATATGCAATGTATATTTGTCAGGTATGTGTGTATACTAGGAACCATTGCTGAATAAGCAGATAGTATCTGCACTTCTTATTGCATGTAATATAAAATGCATCTTACTATCACCTCTCTTCATCTTCCTGCTGATAAGAGCTGTGTTCCAAAGAAAATCTTTAGAGGCCTTATCAGCTATATATTGCATTTATATTGTGGCACTATGATTTCACTGTTTAAACTCATTTGATCTCAGGGCTAGTAATAGGAGCTGCCTGCTGCTTGGCCCAGCTCAGAGACATCCTGACGGAGACAGTCCCAAAACTTCCAGAGGAGAAAACAAAGATCTACCAAGCTCTCTTGCAGCACCTGAAAACTCTAGCTGGAGAACAGATCAGGAGCATGGCGGTATGTATTCAGCAGTGACAGTAAATAAGCCAACACTACAGACATATCTGTGTGAATGTCACTTACAAATATATGGAGAAAAGCTGGGTGAGGCTGGGATCATGCCTTGTAATGCTAAATAGTTAATGTCATCACAAAAGTTGTATGAAATAACTGGGAGTCCTACGCTAGTTAGCAGGGGTGAATATCCAGAGAACTGCAAACAGAGAAACTCCTGGCATCCCTGCTCACTGGCTGAGCAGAGAACTGAAAGAGACTGAGCAAAGAAGAGAAGTGGGGTTCTCTAGTAAGGTACTGCACACCCTGCAGCCAGTCATACTTTAGCAGGACTATCAATGCAAAACTGTTTACCCATCATGTATTAGGCATCTCTGATCTTGTCCCTGGTTTTCCTTTAAAATTCCTTCACCTCAATACCTTGTATTTCGTCCTTTAACTAAGGGAATGACCATCTCTTAGGAGGGCAGGGGGCAGAAAAGTAAACCTGGTCTCCCTCAACAGAGATGATATGAGACAGGACTTTTGAAGGGAACAATAAATCACATTTAAAAGTACAAATGTAGAACTTCAGTTAAGATTGAACAAAACAAATATAAGTTCTTCCAACAAGACTTTTAAGCGAATAAAATGAGGTTATGATACATATCCCTGTTACATGTAAGAAGGGCAAGCCTAAAAATAACCTCGTTGGTTGTTAAAGTCTTTAGGAGGACACATTGCAAGCAGGGGATCGACCTGGGACTTGAACCCAATCTTATCAGTTGGCAAATCTGTCCTCAACTTGGCATCAGAAGGTAAGCTTTGGACTCCCTGCCAAATAGCTTTTCTGGATGGACAAAACACTGCAACAGAGAATATGGCTATAGGTAGTAGTTTTCAAATGAAACACTACTGAACATCTCCTAAATGAACTAGAATGGTACATGTTGCTCAGTGGAGGACAACATTATCCTGGTATTTGTCTGACAAAAAGTGTCTGCCAGTAGAAAATACTCTCTTTCTGTTTCACAAGGCAAAATGAAACAATATCTAACAATTTCATGAAAGTGTGGTGGGCAGGCCTGACAGGTAGAAAGGTCTCCTTTCTACACTGCCTTTGGTTATTTTGCTCCATTTATCAGACAGGTTAGCTTTATCTTGTAACTCTACCACTTTTTGCTTTTATTGCTTATGTCTCTGTCATTTTAAGAAAAAACTTTCATTCATTCTCTACGTCATGCACCTAGAAACTTCTCTTGAAGTCACTTGTACATTTTTGCATATGTATGTGTGTACATGTGCATCATGTTTAAATGACACTTCCAGTAATCAAGCCCAAGCAAGTCCTACCCTTGTCACATAGAATCTGTGGGTACTTTCAAAAATGTTGGCAACAATTTCTACTGTCTTTGAACTAAAGGTGTACAGGGCTGTCTCCATCTCATTGCAGTGCTTGATAATTTCTTAAAAGCTTACTGTGCTTTAATGATTTAATGGTCTAAGGACTTTTGAGCAGAAACAGAATAGCCATATTTAAAGCTAAATCACTGATTTTCTGAATATTATTAGCATTTGTAAGACATATTTTCTAGAAAGTATAAAATACTCAGTATTTTGTGTGTGATGGGGGACTACAGCATTCATATAGCGAAATATATTGCACTTAACATGTATCATTAAGATTGGCCTTTCCACTCAAAAGGATTTTGCAGTCTAAGGCTAGATCCTGAATCGAGCTGACTGTACTAAGGCCATATTGGCCTTAAATATATTCTTTTGCACAGATTCAATGAAATTTGAATCTGCAATGCAGAAGTGTTTCCTTCTTGTTCCACATTCAATAACAGACTACAGTTTTCTCCAACAGATGGTAAACGGCAGATTCTTTTAAATGATCAGTTTCTTGCTGGCTGTGAGCATGCAGACATAAAGCCCAAGGAGGTCATTGTTTCTGTTCTCATCCCATACTCTATGAAGGTAAGACCCCGATGTTTCAGAGGTTTCATTCAGGTTCCAGTGTAGCTATTGGGAATATTACCATTATCTTCAGTAGGCACTGGAACACACAGGTTGCTACTGCTTTGGAAGTAGCCAAGAAAACTCTGGGATCCCTCCATCACCTCTCCAACTTCTTCCAGCTGGCCATCATCTTCTGCTTCTCTGGGCCTCTCACTGTTTTTCCCCCCGCTCTTAAACGTGCACTTGTGCCCCTTCCAGACACAGAAATTTGGGCTGCCTGAATATTCCAGGAAAAATGCCACATTGTGACACAGTCTTCAGCAATAAAGCTCATTTCTGCCCTCTTCTCACTACCTAATTAGCGATTTACACTGAACAGTGCTGAGTTATCATTGCAACTACTCACAAAATAAGGTCCTAACTACTGTGACCAAAGGTGGCAGCATGTGGCTTTAGGGGGTTTGGGGCAGAGGAAATCGTGTCAGTTACTGTGTTCTTAAGTACCCCTCTAGTGGATATGAGGAGAAGTACGGGGCGAGTAGAGGAAGACCCAGCTACAAGCTAGTATGTTGTGATTGAAGTCAAAGAGGGAGTGACCACAGGAGCCCCTGCCAACCTTGACATCAGAGGGTCAGTCTACATTGCAGCTGCCCACTGCAGTCACAGAATCACAGAATCACAGAATGTTAGGGATTGGAAGAGACCTCGAAAGATCATCTAGTCCAATCCCCCTGCCGGAGCAGGATTGCCTAGACCATATCACACAGGAACGCGTCCAGGCGGTTTTGAATGTCTCCAGAGAAGGAGACTCCACAACCTCTCTGGGCAGCCTGTTCCAGTGTTCAGTCACCCTCACCGTAAACAAGTTTTTCCTCATATTTATGTGGAACCTCCTGTGTTCCAGCTTGCACCCATTGCCCCTTGTCCTGTCAAGGGATGTCACTGAGAAGAGCCTGGCTCCATCCTCATGACACTTGCCCTTTACATATTTATAAACATTAATGAGGTTACCCCTCAGTCTCCTCTTCTCCAAGCTAACGAGACCCAGCTCCCTCAGCCTCTCCTCATAAGGGAGATGTTCCACTCCCTTAATCATCTTCGTGGCTCTGCGCTGGACTCTCTCTAGCAGTTCCCTGTCCTTCTTGAACTGAGGGGCCCAGAACTGGACACAATATTCCAGATGCGGCCTCACCAGGGCAGAGTAGAGGGGGAGGAGAACCTCTCTCGACCTGCTAACCACACCCCTTCTAATACACCCCAGGATGCCATTGGCCTTCTTGGCCACAAGGGCACACTGCTGGCTCATGGTCATCCTGTTGTCCACTAGGACCCCCAGGTCCCTTTCCCCTACGCTGGTCTCCAGCAGCTCTGCCCCCAACTTGTACTGGTACATGGGGTTGTTCTTGCCCAGATGCAGGACTCTACACTTGCCCTTGTTATATTTCATTAAATTTCTCCCCGCCCAACTCTCCAGCCTGTCCAGGTCTCTCTGAATGGCTGCGCAGCCTTCCGGTGTGTCAGCCACTCCTCCCAGTTACAGCATACTGTAATATATTACTCCCAATACAGCATACTAAACATATGTGGCCTCATGCTGGAGGAGTGCTTCTGCCCATGAGAGGCTGGCTGGCCATGGCAGGTTTCCCATGAAAAACAGCATGATTCCCATGAGCTCAAAGCCTGTAAAAGCATAATCTGTGTTGGCGGCAGCAGCAACTGTGCTTCTGTTGCCCAGAAACTTTGAGCCTTAGTGGTCATTTGAGAGACAAACAGCCTGGAAGTGAAAATTAAGGAGGAATGGGTTAGTTCCCTCCACAAAGTAAAAGCAAAAAGAAATCATGCTTTGTCCCATGACGAGTTGTGCCACAGAACTAAAGCTATCACAGAGAGTATTTCAGAGTCTTGCCTTTCAGAGAGAGACAGTTGCACCAAGAAAAAACAGCGGTGGAGACAACAAAATGAACAAAAGACAATAGCACTGCAAACTCAAAAGGTCACTTCGAAGAGCAGGAAAATTATCTGTCAGCTGTCACATGAATAACATGTGAGATTAAGCAGCCTCACCACAGGAAATGAACACCAGTTTTTGGGTAGGCTGCTTCCGCCACTCACTTTCATGCTGAATCGCCTTTTTGATTAACTCTGCTGACACAACAAAAAGGCACATGCACACTTTTTTTGCAAGACTTCTCAACATAAAGTGTAGATGGAAACCTGGCTGTCAGTTCTGCCTCTTGTTCCTGTCAGCTGCTGGCTTTTGGTTTTGGGTATTTTGATGTGAACATTGCTTCAGTGAAGCAATATAAATCCTGTTGAGAGCATTTACCATCTCTGACAAGACTCACTGTTCAACATTAAATCCTGAGTTTTATGTTTGTCATGAGAGTATCACATACTCAGTGACTGATCTAACCTGCTAACCCTTACTTTAAAAGTTCTGTGGCTGGCTGAATCTGAAATTTCTTTCTGGGGCTACAGAAAAGACACTTTTATACACTTTCTTCAAAGAACTCATCTGTGCCTGATCATGAATGAAATTGCTATTATGTTTTCTTTTAAAATATGTGGGTTTATCTCCATAACGAACAAAATCTTTCTGACAATAGAAAGCCTAGCTGTCTCAAGCACCTACATCTGTAAATGCCATTACTGTAGCATAAAATGTAGAATCTCTGACTGTAAAATCTTCACAAAATCAGATTCCTTAGCACAGTGGGGCCTCCATGTCCTGGAGAAGAAACCACTATTTTCTAAGCTGTAATTCATATACAAAGTAGCTTATACCAGGACTGCTTTTCCAGCACTCTGAAGTCATTAAACCCCCAATAAAAATTTAAAATTTGGCATGTTTTCTTACATGTAGATAACCTCAACTAATGTCCCCTCTTAGTATCTCTGTCTATGATTAGCTTAGTGTACTTCAAGAAAAATAAAAAGTTTAACTGAAACAGTGATTCTAGCAAATGTTCTTTAAAAATGTTGCTTTCTTTGGACAATGATAACACCTAAAATACAAGGAATAATAGATTTGTTTTCTTTCAGTCAATTTCTGCCATTGATGGAATATTTGCTTCCTTTTTTTCCCATTAGGATGACTTTATTTCAGCCTTCAGACAGGCTGAAAGACAGAAAAATGCTTTGTCCATAGTGAATTCTGGAATGCGAGTCCTCTTCAGTCCAGGCACAGACACCATTGTAGATCTGAGTATTTTATATGGAGGTATTGGCTCAACCACCCTCAGTGCAAGAAAGTCCTGTGAGAAGCTCATAGGAAGGTACTGGATATCTTAATGTATTTAAGCCAAATGCAGGAGTCATGGTGTGATGCGTGGGGTCTGCTTGATTCTGCCAGTGGAGATCCCATCATCAGCCTCTCACAATCTGTATTTGACCTGTCCTCCCCAACAATAGGTTATTTCTTGATATAACTTATGCTGACTCACTTATTACTTCCCACACACTTCACAATAGCTTTAGCTGCCTGTTATTTATAAAGTGTGTGTTCACGTTAGTCTATTTTTCTACCAGGCAATGGAATGATCAGATGCTGAACGAAGCTTGCAGACTGGTGCTGGAGGAAATTTTTCTCCCTCCATCAGCTCTGGGTGGAAAAGTAGAATATAGAAGAACTCTGCTTGTCAGCTTCCTTTTCAGATTTTACCTGGAAGTGTTACATGGTTTACATCAGATGGTAAGGACTGGACAAGAATTACTACATACCCACATCAGCATACAGGCTGCAGGAAAATGGCTTTTTTGAAGATTTGGGGATGTGAGAGGAAAGGGTAAAGGTGCTAGGCTTTACTTCAAAATATGTGAGGGGAAAAGTTTTGTTTTAGAAATAAGAGTCTGACAACACTGCTCTGACATCACCTTCCTTTCAGTATCCCTTCAGGTATGCTGAGCTCTCACAGGAAAAGATAAGTGCTTTGGGAATGCTACGAAGTGGTGTTCCCCAGGGTGTCCAAATCTATCAGGTGAGGTGTGTTTGTATCTGGGACTGCCACAGACCCTCTATTTTAATGATTATTTTGCCCTTCTAACTTTTCATTCCTAAGCCTCCACTACTTGTAATGTGAAGCTGCTGAAACAGCTGATCCTGGGGGAAGTCTTTTATTGTTTTATAAATTTCCTGGTCTCTCAGGGTGCGGATGCACTCCTTGCCCTCAAGGTGTTGTGCAGCATCAGGCTGTCCTGACACAGCTGAAACAGAGGCACAGCTTTCAGCTGTGCAAGAACTCAGCAGAATTTAGTTAACCTGTCCAGTGGGCCTCAGTACAAATAAATGGGATAACCTATTACAGCATCCGTGATTGTTCAGGCCTAAAAGATTTATTTGCAAAGCTGCAGTGTGAAAGGGAGAGGTAGTTGGCATGTGAAAAAGTTTGTTCAGTAGAAGATTTCAGTTTAAAAAATATTCAAATTTCATCAAGAATTTTCACTCATTTTTATTTTGTTGCAAAACTGAAAAACTTTTAAAATCAAAGTTTTTGCTGTTTCTTATCAGTTTTCCAACAAAACTTTCAGTGTCAGACAAGAATTTGTTTCGTTCTCCTTTAAGAGACTGAGAAGATATATTTTACAGAGAACTCTTTACTCAGTAAAAGCTGAACCAAAACATAAATATTGGAAGATTTTCACTGTCCCTGATAATAGTCTATTTCAAGTTAATGTGAATTATCAGAAATTCAACAACAGAGAGCACCAAAGCTGTATTTTCATTAAGTATATCTGAAATGCTTTCAATTCCAGGCTGTCTTTGAAGTAATAGAGGGGATTGTTCATGGGAATTTAATTAGTAAAAACCTAGATGAAACCATTTTTTAGTCTAGTCAACGCTGACCAGAATATTAATTTACCTATCTCTTTAGGAAGATGGGCAAGAAGGAATTAAGAGTGATCCCTGAATATATTCCTGATTTCAGATATGTTTTCTCTGAATTAAACACAGCGAAATATGATTGTTTGAAGCAGCGGTGAGGCTGAAGTCTGTAAAAGCGTGGCTTGCACGAGGATGCTATCAGAAGCAGTATGGACCGAGCAGACAGGCTGGCCGTAAGATCCAGCAGACTTTAGCTCTCATTTGTCTGCTATGGTCCCACTGTGTCATTTTGTCCCTTTTACCTCTTGATTTTTTTTTTTTTCCTATTTATTTAGCACAATCTTTCTGCAGAAGAGACTGCCATTTACTAGAGTTGTGAATGGTATCTAATGTAGTATATTTCTCAGACCTCTGTCAGGGCACCTTGGTGCCAATATAGCACAAATTCTAAAAATTGAATTAGCCTTTTATAATGTGTCCCACAAATATTGTCATAAAATCTAGGTAGTTTCCACATGGATTTTATGATCACAAAATATCTCAGAAAGTGTTTTTAAGTAAAGCTTTCTATAATTACTGTTCTGGCTTGAGGATAACATGTTCCTTCCTGTCTGCAGGATGTTGACCCAGGACAGTCTCCACAAGATCCTGTGGGCCGTCCCATCATGCACCAGTCTGGTATTAAGCATGCCACTGGTGAAGCAGTTTACACTGATGACATTCGTCCAGTGGATGGAGAACTTTCCCTGGCTGTGGTCACCAGTATTAAAGCCCATGCAAAGATTATGTAAGTAAGAAAAAAATACATGCACATAAGTATGTTAACGAGTATTTTCTATTCTTATTGTCTGTTTTGACCATATTATGAGGCATGCATTACAAATGAGGTAAGAATTTCTTTACTGTGTGCTTTAAGTAGTGTCAGATACAGACAGAAGAGTCCATATTAATGCATTCACCACTTTTAGTACAAAAAAAAGGAGGAGCCCAGGACCCCTGAGGCCCCAGAAGAAGTCAGGATAGAGGAGGAGTCTGTCTTGGTTGATGAGGGCTGGGTCAGGGATCAATTAAGCAACCTGGACGTCCATAAATCCATGGGCCCTGATGGGATGCACCCGTGGGTGCTGAGGGAGCTGGCGGAAGTCATTGCTAGGCCACTCTCCATCATCTTTACTAAGTCGTGGGCAACGGGAGAGGTGCCTGAGGACTGGAGGAAAGCGAATGTCACTCCAGTCTTCAAAAAGGGCAAGAAGGAGGACCCGGGTAACTATAGACCGGTCAGCCTCACCTCCATCCCCGGAAAGGTGATGGAACAACTTGTCCTTGGTGCTGTCTCTAGGCATATCAAGGATAGGGGGATCATTAGGGGCAGTCAACATGGCTTCACCAAGGGGAAGTCATGCTTAACCAACTTGATAGCCTTTTATGAGGACGTAACCCGGTGGATAGATGGTGGTAGAGCTGTGAATGTGGTCTATCTCGATTTCAATAAAGCGTTTGACACGGTCTCCCACAGCATCCTCGCAGCTAAACTGAGGAAGTGTGGTCTGGATGATTGGGTAGTGAGGTGGATTGTGAACTGGCTGAAGGAAAGAAGCCAGAGAGTGGTGGTCAATGGGACAGAGTCCAGTTGGAGGCCTGTGTCTAGCAGAGTCCCTCAAGGGTCGGTCCTGGGACCAGTTCTATTCAATATATTCATTAATGACTTGGATGAGGGAATAGAGTGCACTGTCAGCAAGTTCGCTGATGACACAAAACTGGGAGGAGTGGCTGACACACCGGAAGGCTGCGCAGCCATTCAGAGAGACCTGGACAGGCTGGAGAGTTGGGCGGGGAGAAACTTAATGAAATATAACAAGGGCAAGTGTAGAGTCCTGCATCTGGGCAAGAACAACCCCATGTATGAGTACAAGTTGGGGGCAGACCTGTTGGGAGCAGCGTAGGAGAAAGGAACCTGGGGGTCCTAGTGGGCAGCAGGATGACCATGAGCCAGCAATGTGCCCTTGTGGCCAAGAAGGCCAGTGGCATCCTGGGCTGTGTTAGAAGGGGTGTGGTTAGCAGGTCAAGAGAGGTTCTCCTCCCCCTCTACTCTGCCCTGGTGAGGCCGCATCTGGAATATTGTGTCCAGTTCTGGGCCCCTCAGTTCAAGAAGGACAGGGAACTGCTAGAGAGAGTCCAGCGCAGAGCCACGAAGATGGTTAAGGGGGTGGAACATCTCCCTTATGAGGAGAGGCTGAGGGAGCTAGGTCTCGTTAGCTTGGAGAAGAGGAGACTGAGGGGTAACCTCATTAATGTTTATAAATATGTAAAGGGCAAGTGTCATGAGGATGGAGCCAGGCTCTTCTCAGTGACATCCCTTGACAGGACAAGGGGCAATGGGTGCAAGCTGGAACACAGGAGGTTCCACATAAATATGAGGAAAAACTTGTTTACGGTGAGGGTGACTGAACACTGGAACAGGCTGCCCAGAGAGGTTGTGGAGTCTCCTTCTCTGGAGTCATTCAAAACCCGCCTGGACGCGTTCCTGTGTGATATGGTCTAGGCAATCCTGCTCCGGCAGGGGGATTGGACTAGATGATCTTTCGAGGTCTCTTCCAATCCCTAACACTCTGTGATTCTGTGATTCTGTGAAAAAATGTAGAAAGAAAATGTATTCTTAGATTTTGTATGTACTGGAACTAGAATTTAAAGAGCTGTTCTGTGTCATGCACACACAAATTCTCATGCCTTCCCTTTATTTTTTCTCAATATGCTAATCAACACTTTTCCACTTTCTTCTCTATATAGAGATCTGTGGTGAGAATCTAAGTGGATTATGTTTCTGTCCTGAAATTCACTGAATTACTTGTACTAGAGAAATTTGTACCATCTACTGTATTTATTTATCTGCATGCTCTACCTTCCAGATCAATTGACGCATCAGAAGCCCTTCAGGTGCCAGGAGTGGTTGATGTAGTGACAGCAAGAGATGTTCCAGGGGAAAATGGCAAGGATGAGCAAGCATATGCAGAAGATAAGGTATTTCTTGCTTCTGGAGGAGTGTCTGGACCTTTTGCTTCAGTTATTTACAAAAAAGGAAAGTGAGTTTGCAAGTATCATCTTATTGCAATGAAATGAAAATAAGTGCAAGAGCTACTAATGCAGTGTCAGGCAGGCTGGGCTGAACAGAGTTACCATTCTGCAGTGAGCGAGAAAGGAGAAGCTCCCTTAAATAACTTGGGATTTAAATGAATCAGCCATGATTCCTTTAAGGGCCGATAAATGAGTGCTTGTCATGAATTCTGAGAAAGCATGAAATAGCCATGGCATTTGGGATTTTCAATGATGAGACAAATAAAATGAGAATCCCCCAGTAGGAACCAATATGAAATTAATTGCCAGATTATACACTAGAATATGGCAATGGGAGACAACACTGTTTCTTTTTGTTGAGCATCAGAAGAGCTAAGAAATGTATAGGATCTGTGCAGCCAGCATGACCATACAAAATGTCCCAGACCTCAGGCTGTATCCATCACAAGTGACACTGTTGCGTGGCATTTGCAATGGGGCAGGAATAATTCCTAATGCGTTGCTCTTAGCTCTTTATTCCTTCCTGTCTGAGGTTCCTTCCTTTCTGAGTACAGACAAGGAAAGCAGTCTGTGCCAGATGGGATTTTACCTGGCACAGTATCTGGCCACCTCAGGATGGACACAGGGGAAATGTTCATGACTACTGATGTCAGCAGCACTTCTAATGCCAGAAATGTTGCAGCAGATGAAAGATTCTAATAGGCTTCTCAACTAATGAAGATAAGTCTGCACTGGGATAGTATTCTTAGATGAACAGAATATAAAAGTGGTATTTGAGCAGAATTTACTTCCAAAAAACACTCTCTGTACAAGAACTTAACCATTCCTGTGTTTTTTCCTTGGGTAATACATTGGTGTGTTGCAGGTGATTTGTGTTGGTCAGATAATCTGTGCTGTGGTTGCGGAGTCACTGACTCAGGCAAAGTGTGGGGCTGAAAAGGTGATGATAGTGTATGAAGATCTGGAGCCAGTTCTGACCGTTGAGGTAACAATCTGTCTCCTCTTCCTTGTCTGGCAGCTCTTAAGTCACCTCACACTATTTACATCCTTGTGCAGAGCTCTGGAGGCTTTGGATTTTTTTTTTGGCATGAGATATGACTTTATTGGTTCTGAAGATGAAGTGTAAAAAGTTTATAAACGGCCTCCAAAGTCTTATTTTTAGAAACACACAAAAAAATCTTATTAGATACCTATTCATTCAGTATGTCGGAGACTGGTCTTTGTAGATCTAGGACGAAATTGCTAAAGAATATTCAGGAAGTTTTAAGTGAGCAATTCCATGCCTCCGGGAGCCAAACTCCCAGCAGCAGTTGGTCAGTATAGAATTAAATTTGAGAGCTTATGTTTGCAGAAGTTCTGGAATCACCCATCCTGCATCCATGTTCTGAAAATTCTCAAGTCTGGCAGGTTTTCAGTAGCAAGCAATCTGATTCTGAACACTTTCAACAGCTCTGAATGCCGTTAACAGACATTTAGTATTTCTAATCTGGGGGAAGAAGAGAATGAGATGAACTACGAAAAATGAAACAAACAGAAGCTCTCTTTGATGGTGGAAGGGGAACCACTATCCTGCTCTTTCTAATACTTAGCTACAACCATCTGTCCATCTGAAAAAGGATCACATGGATGATGAAAGATTGTACTATATAAAAATCATCTAACTTTCTGAATTACAATTAACGTTTCGTTGTTTTTTTTTTTTTGCTGCAGGAAGCAATAGAACATAATTCATACATTACTGAAGAAAGGAAAATAGAAAAAGGAGATATTGAGAAAGGATTCAAGTCTGCTGATGAAATCATAGAAGGTAGTTCATACATGCAGCGCATCAGGCAAGAGAGGGGATCTATGCTACTTCAGAGTCTATTTCCAGCTGCTGGCTGAATTTAAATTTTTATTCTCTTCTCAAAAAGAAACTTACTCTGTTGTTGATTTTTTTTTCCCCTTCAGCGGAAATGGAGATGAAATTGCCATGTTTAAATGAAGCTTAGCTAACACCTGCTAGCTCATGTTGACTGAACTCTACCATTTCCTTGTCTTAGAACTCAGCTAACTAAAATGAAGTGCCTTAATCCTAGGACAAACATCACGGCTAAATAAGGCTTTGTTTATGGGTGTTAGCTAACTTAACTTATCCCATTTTAAGTTGACTGATTAACTTAAGGCTAATCCCAGAAACAAGGGGATCATGGTAAACTGGTTTGGAATACCACTCCTACAGTCACCAAATTCACTGTCTTCAAATAGTAAACATGATCCAGTAATCCCACAGCATATTCTGTGCATAATTATCAGACCTGTGTTTAAGAAGGATCAATGAAGAATATTCCACAAGCTCCTATTGTAGTTAGTTCTAGAGTTTAACTGTCCTTATAAGTAGAATGCTTTTTTTTTCTAATGCTTAATCTAAATCTCCCTTCCTGCAAACTTTAAAGGTTCACCCTCTAAACAGAGTCCTCTCATCTTTTCCCCATAAGTCATGTCTGCTAACTTTTATCATTGCCACTACTCATTTCTACATTATCTCTAATTTCACTACATCCAACTTCACTATGGTAATATTTTAGAACAAGTTTCACCAATGCCGAAGTGGAGTCTCCCAGAAATTCTGTATGACATTAGTATCACAGAATAAGATCAGGGTTGTTGTGGTGTTATCAGTTGTGGATATACAGTCAAGATATGCTCCTCTGTAGTCCCTGCTTAGGTCTTTTTCAATAGCGCTATCTAAAGTACTGACACTTACCCATACTGAACTTCATGACATTGATTTTAGGCCATTTCTCCAATATAGAAAAATCACTTTCAAATCTGAACCTGTCCTTTAAAGGGCTTGCAGCCTTTTCCAGTTTGATATTATTTGCAGTTTACTCATTAGTTATTAAAGCAACCATGGGGTAAGATTAGACTCAGAAGAGACTTTTCTATTATTCTACATGCATCATCTTTGCAGCTTGACAGCCAATCCTGTAAATTGCTTTCTGAGTGCAGTTTTCAATCAGTTTTACCCCTGATTTTATCTGGATAGTACTTCTCAACTTGCTTATGAGAGTAGTCTGTGGGACAGTGTAAAAAGACTTATTAAAATAAAGGTATATGATATCAAGATATGCTTCTCTTAACATGGGCTTGATTAGTTTTAATACTTACCCTAATTCTGTTTCTAACACTTGAATGCAGCTCTGAAATTTGTTAGTGAGCACCTTATAAATGCTTAGACAACTTATGTGCTTTTCTGATTGTCCTCTCTTGAAATATATTATCACACCTACCTTCTGCTGTTATCACTCCCCAAATTTCTGCAGCTGAATTTTTCTCTTCACTGAATACTATCTACACATGCTTGATCACAAGAGGGAACGTAGCAGACCATCAGCCCCTTTTCCTTTTCCCAACATCAATTCTATCTGTATCATGTTTGAAACAATGATCAGATTTATCTAAGTTCTTCCTGGAGACCTCCGAGCATGAAGATTCTGCAGGCTCCCTAGGAGACTTTTTCCAGTGCTTCACCATTCCTATCATTAGAAGGATTATCCTCAGTGCTAACAATTTGCTGCAATTTAAGTATTGCTGTGCTGCTTGTTCTCTCTGCTGTGAGCATGTAGCACAACTATTCTCTTCCTGTTGCAGCAGCCTTCCATGGATTTCAAGATTCATGTCTTCCTTTACTTTTGTGGGCTGAGACCCCTCAGTTCTGTCAGTCTCTCCATGTAGGTTCATGACCTCTGATGATTTTTTTTTTTCCGCTCTTCTTTGAACTTTTTCCAGCTGTTCCCCATCAAATGTCATGTCACCCTCTAGTGGCTTCAGTTCTGATTCCTACTACTTCTGCATGAACATCTGTTTCAGGAGTGACTGCTAGGCAAGTATTGTCAGAACCAAGTTAAGATTGCACAGAGAATTTACAGACTTAGCTTTTATGCTGTGCTGACTGATTTCCCTCTCCGTAAGGGAGACAGTACAAAAGTAAAGTGTTGAGTAGAAATGTGTAAAAAAAGTGTAATAGGAGAAGGACATACTAATGGAAAGAGGATAAGAAAGGAAGAGGAAATCTGTATTTTCCCTCACAGAATGATTCAGAAGAAGACATAATCCTGTCATAGAAGAAGAGATGTAACCTCCTAAAGAAGAAAAAGCATGAGAGATTAAATTGATACTGATCTTATCCTGGGGAAAAAAAGAAGAAAGCTCTACAAAGGATTAAGTGATTAGATAATTTCCTCTCAATAAACACAGGTCCCAGAAGGTGTAAACCAAAGATACAAAGAAATAAAAAATAAATGAAACTGTTTTACTTCTGTGACAAAACTCTCTTTCCCTGCCATGTATACATATATAGATATAGGCAAATATAAATTTCCTCGCAGTTCATTTGAAACCCATCTTACATTTTCCTATAATTATACACCTAACAGGTGAATTGCATGTGGGAGGACAGGAACATTTTTACCTGGAAACAAATAGTGTGCTTGTTATTCCAAGAGTGGAGGATAAAGGAATGGACGTGTATGTGTCAACTCAGCATGCAACAGATGTACAGGTAAAACAAAGTATTAATGATACCTGTTTCTTACCTTCCTAAATAACCTTAAAGCTGAACTACATGGCCAGGAGTTGCTTTCAGTCTTCTGTGCTTCTCTTGAAACTCGCTAATAGTGTTCCCAGTTCAGATTAATTGATTTGAATCTTTTTATGAAAATGAGAGGCCTGACTACTAATGATGAAGCTCAATGTAACAATAGGTCTTGTGCTATTTGTATTATCCAATGCAGTGCAGACACAAATAAGCAGTATTAATATGGGGTGAACAAAGGGTATCTTGGAGAGATAATGTGGCTGTAATCTTCTTGTTGAGAAAAGACTAATTCTGTCTTAAATATATTCGCCAAATCCTCCTAAAATCAGTGAGAATCCTCAGTACATCCTGCACAATCACTTTTTTGCAGCAATGAATGTCTTCAGCTTTAGAAAGAGTATTCAGAGAAGTTGCATTGCTCATATGAGTAGTTACATTGACGATGATGGGGTTGTAATCATGTGTAAATAATGATAAATGAATATGTAAATAATAACAACATATGAATCATATGAGATTATGTGAAAAAAAGGTTAACAGGTCCTAGCTAACATCAGAATTGGATTGTAGGCTTGTCAGTTTCAAAGAATATATGTTACTTTCTACATGTTTAGGATTAGCTTTTGCAGTTCATCATTGGCTTGCATTTTGTAGGCTTTCCCTGTCAGCCTGGCAACTTAAACCTCTGTTTGCATCTCTGGAAGCACTGTCAGAAGAGATATTTTCAGAATGCAATGGTTTGTCAGTGTTTTAGCTACTCTAGTGTGCTGTAAATAATCCCTCTGTTCCATTCAGCTTGATATTTTAGTGGATGTTTTATCTCAGCCGCAGGTGAAACTTGCAGTTCTATACAGAGATTATCATATCTGGCATCAGATAATCAAACTAGTTTATGGAGCTATTTTTGCATTTATACTATTTTTTAAAGACTAGATTGTGCTTTCATTAGCATCTTTACTTGTTTGAAATCTTTTGTTTGTTTGTTTCTATAGCAACTCTAGTTTTCTGCCCAGGATTCTTAACCATGTTAGCTTTTAATATTTGGTTAGCCATGGAAAATAGGCATTTTTTAATGTACTTTGCTAGGTAACAATTCTCAGTAAAATCCTGGATGTTCACTTTTGCAGGAATTAGTGGCTTCAGCTTTAAACCTCCAGTCCAATAAAATTATGTGCCATGTGAAACGTGTTGGTGGAGCATTCGGTGGGAAGATTACTAAACCTTCACTCTTTGCTGTAATTGCAGCAGTGGCAGCCAACAAGTAAGTTGATTTAACTAAATCAAATGACTGAAATAACTAAAACAAATTAATGACAAGACTGAATGAAAAAGGAACTTCAGTCCTGAACCCTACTTGGAGAGTTATCTTGACGACATCATCTTTCTTGTCTCTTTGGCAGTAAATCTTGGATAGAAGCTTGAAAATTCTCTGGGCTTTTGGCAATGGAATTCATTTACTATTTAAGAGTCAAAACTCTCAAATAGTTTCTCTTAGGGCTAATCTGTACAAATCCCAACCATTCAGGCCTTTCCCAGGCACGATGGCTTGGATTTCACTCTAGATCTTCAGTGAAAATGTTTTTTATCCTAATACACAGGTGTGCACACATCAGGTCTTTGTGCCACAGCTCTCCTTTACTCTAGCTTCCTTGCCATGTCCTCTGCCTGCGTCATGGAATTTGCATCTCTCTGTTGAGAAGCTAAAGGGAAACCACTGAAAAGCTCATTTCCTCTACTTTGTTTCTGTAGCCAAAAAAAAAAAAATAAATCTGCCAAATAGCCTAAACTGAGGCATGGTAAGTTAATAAGAAACTAAAACAGAGAATTGCCACCACTAGGAGTTTGGGCATGTGCACATAATGTCTTTGCAATCTGCATGAATAGGCTGTAATAAAAGTGTATTTTTTTATGTTCACTAGGACCTGCCGTCCAGTCCGTTTTGCCCTTGAAAGAAATATGGATATGTTAATCACTGGTGGGCGGCACCCTTTCTTTGGAAAATATAAAGTGAGTGAGAAGATATTTTGCTCAATTACTGGGTAATAATTTCTTCCAGGGCAAATCAGCATCATTTCATTGACAACCAAAATGCAGCAAGAAAACAAATTCCTCCTCTTCTGAAATCCTAACTCAGCACCAACCTTACCCCCATCCTATGGGTACCCTGACAAATACTATGAATCAAAACAACAGCTACCATCCTATTCCTACAGCCCATGCAATATCCAGAAAAAGCAGAGCTATCCATCCCTTTTCTTACTCCAAAATACTGCTAACATCAGCCCTACCCCATCCTCAGATGACAAGTACGTAAATCAGAATTGAATATGAGCCAATTCTCAGCCTGCAAGGTAATGCAAGATTCAGCTGGTAGCAAATCTCTTCCTTTTGACTTCTAAATCCTTACATTAAAAATAACTGGATAAACAATGCCAGCACTGAAGTCAGCTTGGCAACTGGTGGTAGCAGGGGAAAAACCCTTCTCTTTGGTGTTGGTGTATGATTTGAGCACACTAAAACCCTCTGGGGCAGGGTTTATGGTTCAATATGGTTTGGATAAAGAAGGGCTGAGGAGTTGGTTTTCCTGTTGACTCTTGCATGAGCTGTGGAGTTTGGCTGACGACTGTTTCTGGGACAGACTGGATATATTTTTCATTTTGCTGAAGATATTGCTCACAAAGATACTGTTAGAGTCTGGTTATGACTAGACTAGGTTTAGAACTGATTTGGGAAAGGAAAGGAGGAAAGTTTCATTTTTGGTCAAATCTTGTATTAACTGTAAGACAAGGAATGGGATTGTGACTGACAGATGTCAATAGCATATGTATTTCATATTCTTCTGGGTATCCATTACCTGATTATGGTTGAATCTAGGATAAAATATGTTGTTAGGGGCAGGACTGTGGTTTGAGGAAAAGTGCTTAAACGGTTTATTAACAAGCCCTGCACAGACTTCAGGAATTAAGATGAGGGCTAGCTAAGTGAAGAGCTGCTACAGCATATATAGGTCATCTATATATATTTGATACTAGGAATAGTATTAGGACTGTGGCTACAGAAAAAATGGAAGGAGAATTTTGGTCTGTTTCTCAGTCCTGCAGGGGTCACAGGTCTGAGTAACTGCATATACTGCATATGTGTATATCAACCACCCAAAACTTCCAGGTTGGGATATTTCATATAGTTGTTACCTGACACGTTTGAAGACAGGCCTAATATAACTAGTTTTGTCCTCAGTCGGAGGTGATGGTGATGTTTTAAGTGATGAACAGTTTATTTTAATTTCTGTTTATTAATAGGTTATTGGCAGATATTGATAACAGTGGCATTATTAATATTAGGATTTAGGTTGCAGATGTAAGTAGAGATAAGGAAAAGAAGGAATGGAAGGTGATTTTTGCTGAATTGTCTATGAACTTCAAAATTCTGATAAGCCTTGCTTTTAGAAAAGGAAAAGGCTTATATTTAGTTTTCATGCAGCTTCTTATTACCTGGATATCACTGATGGTAGTATTAGGGTTAAAGTTAGAAACAAAGTTAAGAAAATATGGGCTGAGATGTTTGTTTTCCCCCTGAGTTATTCCACAGGCACCTGGGAAGGGTGAAAAGAATGAAAGGAAGTCTTGTGTTTAATTTTGATGAAGACACTGGCAATATTTTCAGGCACTACATTAGCATTAAGTAAAGTTTAGGAAAAAGAAGGAATTAGAATCTTGGTTCTTTCTTGAGTCTTACACAGGTACCAGAGGTAGGATGAGGGCTGCAGTTGATAGATGTTCCTGGCTTATGTTTAGTTTTGCTGAAGGAATAAAGTACCACAGTATTTCTAAAGCCAGGATTAGGTTTGAAAAAAAAATTATTTTTTTTTTTTTTTTTTTTTTTTAAACTTGCTTGGGTCCCTGAAGTACTATGATAGCTACCTTGGAAAAGCAGCATTTGGCTTATGTTTCATTTTGGTTCAGTCATCTTTTGACTGGGAATCCCTATCATAGATTTAGTTTTGCATTAGGGAACCCATCTATGTCCATAGGAAAATGAAAGCAAGAGGACTTTGGCTTCTTTCTAAATTTTACATGGGCCTTCAAGCTATGATGAGGACTGGGTCATGCCTTACATTTGACATATATTTCAAACCTTTGATTCAGATATCACTTATCAAGAATTGCTTAGGCCAAGGTTAGGGTTAGAGGTATGTTAAAGAAAACAAGCAAAGAGGAGTTTGCTGAGTCATGTAGAGACAATAGCAATAAGATTTTCTGGTGAAGTTCTAGCATTTTTTTAAATTTTGCACACATACTGGTTACCTGAGGATTCTAGAATCTAGGCCAAGATTAAGGTTACTGTTTTTGAGAGGAAATGTTCTGGAGTTTGATTTCCTAAGTGACATTAGCATCTGAGCTTGGAGGAGAGTAGGTATTGAAAAGGAGGCATGCTTTATGTTTAGTTTTGGTGCAGATACTGTTTAACAGAGTATTGTAAAAGTTAGGGTTAGGATATCGGGGGAAAAAAGAAGTGTGGAGTTTGAATTTTTTTTTTTCTTTTTAGAGTCTTTCATGAGCCCCCGAGCTACAAGAAGTATTTATACTGAATGGGATGTATGCTTTATGTATAATTTTAGAGCAAACAATTTTTACTCAAGAGTTATTAAGGCTATTTTTTTTTAATTGTGAGGGTTGGGATTCTCAAAGGACCTGATGACGAGTGTTACTTCTTATAAAATACTGTATAGGCCCCAAGCTTTGTCGGGTGGTATTGAAAGGGGCTCATGGTTCAGTTCAGTGGAGATCCCTCTTAACCAGGGACCTCTAAGATTATAGATACTGCTAGGGAAGGTAAAAATAGGTGTCAAGATTTTGTTTTCTTGCTGAATTGTCTGTGAGTCCTAAAGCTACTGATAGTGGCAAAAGCTCATGTTTCTTTTGGTTTCAGCTGTTGGCTATCTGAGCATCTTATGATGGATGTTAGAAGTAGGACTAGGCTTGGAGGAAAGAAACAATGGAGAGTTTATTTTCCTGCTGTCCAATCTTACATGAAGCTAAATATTTAGGTATGGATTTAGAGCAGAAGAATCAATTAATGACATTAATTCTGGTGCCATTTTTCGTTAATTAGCTATCTTGAAGCTAGGATAAAGATTATGAATTATGACTAAGGTCATGCTTTTGGAGAAAAAAACAAGGGAGGAATTATCCTTCTCACTGAATTTTCAATAAGTCCCCATAGACTTATGGTTCACGTTTTGTTTTGATGTAGTAACAATTTCCCATTTTTTTTCATAAAGTTTGGATAATGGTTACAATTTTGAAGGAGAAGGAATGTTGATCTTGATCTCTCAAATCCTAAATCTAACCCCAACCCTAACTTTTCCTTTACTTAAATGCAGTAACTGCAAAAACTGCACAAATTGATTAACTACATTAAGCAAAAACCACTCTCTCCATCAGTCCCATCTCTTATCCTATCCTGCAGCTATGCAGGATTTAACGAATAATATTCATTAGCTTTTATTTTCTTATCCTTAATCCTGATAGAGCTGCATCAGTTTACATCATTTAACAAGTTGGTCTCCAGTTATTTTAGTTTTCTATTATTGTTCCCCTTTAAATATTATTATATAAACTATTAATGATATAAAACCATACATTACCTTTTTTTAAAAAAAGTTGAAGAGGAAGGAACTAGAAATAGAAGTAAGTCAAATTTGGTGGATATTTCTGAACATGTAATCTGCAAAATACATGCACCATTGGTTTGTGTTTTTATGTTGTCTACATGATGAAATCATCAGGATGAAAGATGATTACAAAAGGAATACTTCAGAAAGTAGAATAAGCATAACCATAGTTAATATTTTCTTTAGTGATCTTGTTATCCTCTTTCGGGTCTCTATTCACACAGAAAACAGTGGTGAACAAGCTTTTCAGATTCTGTATGAGTACAGTCAATGTCTATGTGGGAGAATAGCTTTGTGGGCAGCTGAGGCATTCTGATGATTTGTGGGTTTTATATGTATTTTGCTCCTGGTTTGCATATTCAGATCCAAACTGATACCATCCTATAGACAGAAATCCATGCAGGTAATTCTTCCAATTCAGTGGGAAAAATCCCGTTGTGTTCTGTAGTCTGAACCTCAGGAGGTATTTGTTAACTGGCTAGCTTATTTATAAAGAGAAGTTTGAAATACAGGAGAGAAAAGACCACTAATGCATCGGTTGCTATATTACAGGTTGGATTCATGAATGATGGTAGAATCATAGCTGCAGATTTTCAGTGCTATATAAATGGTGGCTGTACAAAAGATGAATCTGAGCTGGTAAGTCCTTCTTCACTGATACCACTTACACTGGTCACAAAAAGAAAATAACAGCATTTGTCACAATTTATTTCTCTTAAGAATATGTCTATTCTTGTTAAGTACAACTCTCATTTGCCTAAAGTAAAAATGCATCTGTGGCCCAGATGTCAATTACAGAGTATCATTAAGGAGGTACAATATTTCCTGTCAGGTGATGTTGGACATAGAAAACTCAGATTTAAAAGTTCAGTGAAGACAGAGAGACAAGAAGTTTTATTAGGTAGCGTATTATCATAATGTTATTCCTTCTCTTCCCCAAAACTGAAGCTCTGATTTTTCCCTCAGTAATGCTTCTTTATGCTATTGTAATTCCTATGAGTTAAATGTAGTTTCTCTGATTTAAATGCAGTTTTTTTTCCCTACATTGGTGTAAAAAACAGTAGAACAGGCCTCCTGAGTATAGTTCTACACCTCCTTAAAAAAAATTACATCTCATTGGTCTCTTGAGTGTCGTTCACAGGTTTCACTGTCTTTTTAAAGGAAATGGAACCGTTGGAACAACTATAATCTCTTCTTACAGGTGATTGAGTATGTTCTGTTGAAAGTGGACAATGCCTATAGTATCCCCAATCTCCGAGTCAGGGGCCATGCCTGCAAGACTAATTTGCCTTCTAATACTGCCTTCCGAGGATTTGGGTTTCCCCAAGCAGGTCTGTTTGTGGAGACCTGTATTGTGGCTGTGGCGACTCAGACTGGCCTACCACAAGAGAAGGTAAAAGAACTAAGACTGCCAAATAAAACATGGGATGCCAGAGAATTCTAGGACCTAGACTGTCCGAAGCTCCTTGTGCTTAAGCCAGTTCTTGTAGAACCAGATCTACCAACTTTACTTGGGCTGAATGGTACTTTATTCAGCACCTATGCTACCATAGAATAATACTTGATACAATACAGATAAGACTGGAGAAAACTGGCCCAGGATCTGTTGCAAAATGTTCGATGACTGCCATTAGTATGACCAGCTTCAGTCAAAACAGTATAATCTCTTGTACTGTGTGACCAGTTTTAGATCACTTTGTGTATGTTCAGCTGTCACCTGCATCTCAGCCTCTCAGAACTGGACTTTCCATCTTTTCTATCCATCCATCCATCTATCAACAGTTTAGTCAGGTGGCTCCTGTCACCTCAGTTACCAGGCTGACAGTTCTGGCGGCTTCTCAGCCTTCAGAGAGTTTCCCAACAGTTTTAATTGTTGCCCTTTCCTCTCCAATCTTCAAGATCTATCCTTACACACTGCTTAGACAGTGTAAGCTTTTCCTCTTTTGTATGTACCAACCTCTTGTATATCCAAACTATGGTTTATGAATAATTTTACTTTCCTAAGATGCCAACCATCATGTCTTTTCCCTATTTCTTTGAATCTTTTCCCTCTCCCATTTACTTGCTGTCCTTTACCACATTTCAGGAAAGCTTTCAGACATATCTCCAAAGGCTAAACAGGTTTTTTTTCCAGCTTTAACTTCTGCTTTCACTTATCCACTTGCTATCTCCAAGCCCAAGCTTTGCTCCACACTTTTGATCGATTTCCTCATGTTAACTTAGTGCCTTGCCCAGAGCTGCTCTAAGGTTTCCTTACATGTCATGAGTGTTCTCTCCCCACTTTTAAAAGTCTCCTTGAGATTTACCAGGTATCCATTCTATTCTTCTTTCACCACTATTGAGCTTCTCACCCAGCTCCATGTTGTTCTGTGGTTTTTGTCTAGTCTTATTTACAATTTGAGTTTACCAACCTTCTTTGCATTGAGTAGTCCTTGTGAACAATCGCACAGACACCACTTAAGTTCACAGGCATTTGACATGAGCAAAAAAATCAGACTATTTGAGCAGTGATTTCCGTAGAGAAAGTGATATGACATTATGTTTATTATAGATAAGCATTAATCATATCATTACATCATTATATGACATGTCTTTATGTATAATATGTCAATATATTATAAGGCAATGTTTATTTTCAGCACTGAGTAAATTTGCTTGCTGTTTAGGTTAGGGAAATAAACATGTACAAAGGAGTTAACCTAACGTCCTCCAAACAAGAGTTTGATGCAGAGAATCTGTGGAAATGTTGGGAAGAATGTTTGGACAAGTCTGACTACTACAGCCGAAAAGCAATGGTGGAAGAATTTAACATAAAAAATTATTGGAAAAAGAAAGGGATTGCCATCATTCCCATGAAGTTTTCTGTTGGATTTAATGCAACTTATTTTCATCAGGTAACCTCTTTGAAATAGCACTTTTACAATCTAAGATCTCTGCTTTTCTCTCCAAAAATAGAGGAAGTATGATCTCTACAGGCAGGGAGGAAAGAGAAAGAGAAAAGAATTCCAACGTGATGGACTAGCATAAAATATCCACTGAGATATACTTTCTTTCAGAAAGAATATCACTCTATCTGGCTGATCTCTTTATAAATGCTTACTCAGCATGAAATGGGCTTTGAGCAACCTGATCTTGTGAAAGATGTCCCTGGCCATGGCAGAGGGGATTGAACTAGATGATCTTCCCTTGGGTTAACGGTCCCTTCCAACCCAAAGCATTCTATGATTCTATGATTATTCACTCACAGAAATGTGAATTTCTGATTCCCAACATGCTATCTTTATCCAGCTAAAAGCTAAATAATTCACTGTAAAAATGCGGAACTTGGAACCTTCCATAATCTGGTCCATAGTGAGAAAAATTATCATTCCTATAGTTCAGATAGTCCCATTTATATGATAGGTTAAGCTCTGCTACTGGAATTTTTTATGGCTCAAGATAGTGGTATTTCTGGGGAAATTTTCTCGTTCTGATTTTTTTTTTTTTTAATTCGTGCCTTGAACCAAAAATTCTTTCAAATGAGTTTCAGGTTAAATGAACAAACTTTGTTATTTGTTCATGAGGGTACAATGCATGAAAAAGTAAATCCACATGGTTAATATGTTAGTTGTTCATTCCTTCTCTTGATTGTTTCTGTGCAGTTTTGTAGATTAAGAGCTCAGAGAGACATTAATATATTTTATCCAACAATGTTCTCATGGTAAAGAAACATCTAGGGATCACAATTCATCTGATACAAAATGTCAAAAAAAAAAAAAAATAATAGTTACATTTCACCAAAACCTTCAACATAAAGCTCAGGCATTGCATTGAATTTCCAAAAATCTAGATCTAAATCTTAGGGGATAGATTTATTGTTTAATCTTGTCTCTGTCAGCTAAGACTCTAACTGACATCAGCAAAACGTTACCTGATTGCAAATGTCGCAAGTTGGCACCAAAGAGATCACATGACCGTTATTTCTCAATGTAGAATTAATAACAAATAAAAAGATGTCCCGGAGGCACTGTATTTCACAACACTTCTCAGACTCCACTGTTTGCTCTCTGAGTGTTGGTAGCTGATTTTATGCTACAGTGAAATGTCTCCTTACAGAATTTCTAGTTCTCTTTCATATCCACTTGTTCTTTCATAGGAGTGGATGGCTCATCTGGGGTTGATTTCTTTCATCACCATTCCTTGGGAAGTTATTTGTTCCTGTTTTTACCATGAATGAAAGTTCATTACTTCCATTCCCACCTGCTTCTTGCATTTCCCGTTTAAGATAGCTATTTATTGACACAAGGCTGCACCAAAATATGAACAGAAAGTGAATCAGGTTCTAAGCCATCGTCTTGACAGCCTATGAGAGAGAATGGAAGAGCAGTTGTGTCATTGCTTCATCAAAATGATATACTATGAACATCAGTTTATTATTACCCTGTATGGATACATGCAAACAAAAAGGACTAGGACTAATCCCTCAGCTTCAGAAAAACAGAGAGTACAGCTCTGCTATTGTTTGTTCTAAAAGAAAAGTTCTGTAGATGTTCATACTAGGGGATACCTTGCCATCTGTCCAAAATGCCTTTGATTCCAGGTTCATATTCTGTCCTCTTCTTATTGTGGATGAGGAGGGAACAGTGTCTGGGGCTACACATATATTATAACTAGAGCCAGCATGTTCTTAATTCACCCAATTTCATGAGAAGAAAAATATGCTTTTCTGTTATTTGAAGTAATTACTGTGATCCCTCCAGAACTCCTGTGAATAACTACTAGCTCATTGAAAGTCTATCCTGTCTTAGAGCAGTGAAATTTGTTATCATCAGACTGCTGGAGTATTTCCTCTCCCTTTTAATAATATACTGACTCTTGTGAATTAAATGTGTCTTTTCCTTGCTCTCTTTCTTATGGACCTTTGTTCTGTGCAGTAAGAAAATTACCAAGTTTCTGTGGCTTTTCTTCAGGCTGGAGCTCTCGTCCATATCTATATAGATGGGTCTGTGCTAGTCACTCATGGTGGAATTGAACTGGGACAAGGAATTCACACTAAGATGTTACAGGTGAGTTAGCGAGCATCTAAGGGTAAACAAAACACAAAGAAGATAACTGAGCCAAAAGGACGAATGGCACTAAGAAGCCCAATAGGCAAATTCTATAGACATAGGAAAGCTAAGTTTAATATTGGGTTGTTGCTTCTGAGTTATTGATGAAGACAAAACTTAGGAAAAAAATGAGCTATAATCAAAGTGATCTTTCGAGACATGGAGAGGAGATGAACATCCTTGTGGTAACATCACTGTTATCAGGATAGCTAAGGCACAGAGAGCACATGCAAAAATGACCCAATGGCTTTTTGCAGAGGGACTTAAAGTGCTGAAAATGTAACTGTGTAGTGTATCTAACACCAGTGATAACATCAGCTAATTTGTATGTATTTGTGGTGTAAATAGTGATAAACAAAACTATGTGCTGAATAGGTCATTTTGGAGCTAAAATGAGGCCACTCCTTCAAAATGAGCTGAATGAACATCTGAATATTAGAACACTGAAAAACAATAAAGTGGGAACACAAACTAACCAAGCCATTTCAAATGAGATAGAAAATAAAATATATCCATAAGATTTGAAACTCCATGAGGAAGAATGATTCATTGTCTTTTAAATTTGATTGTTTTCCATATGTAACCAAAACCTGATTAGAGAGAGCAATTAATTAGAGGCAAAACATATAGTATTGCATTGTATTGTTTTAGCTTATCTTTTATTACCTGAATTTATTTATAAAACATTTGTTTTACAGAATAATTGTTAAGAAAGACTTCTCCATTTGTCCTAGTCGCAGTACTACTGTTGAACTAGGTCATTTCTCTGTGTGTATGTATAGAGATGAATGGCATGATGAATTCCTGACTTGAGATTGCATCTTCGAGTGGGACTGGATATCTTTTTATTTACTTTTATTACAGATTGCCAGTCGTGAACTGAAGATACCTTTGTCATATATACACTTCTGTGAAACAAGCACAACAACTGTACCTAATGGCAAATACACAGCAGGATCAGTCGGAACAGAAATCAATGCAAGAGCAGTCCAGGTTAGATTTTTTACCATTTTTTCACATAATCAGTGGTTCTGTTGAATAATGAATGTCCCTCTGAGGATTCATAACTTTTCTTTTTGTTTTTGAGCTGCCTGCAGTTCTTTTATCTCAAAATCTCTCTTGCTAGTTTATTTTACATGCATAGTTCAAAGCAAGGCAAATTACAGAACACTTAAAAAAGGTTGCTTTTTCTGCTTTACTGTATAAGATTTACAAATGTGGAGGCTTTTTTAGATTGCCGCTAGATAAATTTATGGATCCTCACTTTCTTCTGTATTTAAACACAATTTAAAGTAAAATTTAGCATAAGGTATATTTCAGGTATTTTTTTAAATAATCACACTGAAACACCCTTATCCGCTTAAATTCTTTGGGACCAATTCTGCTTTCATTTGTTTTGTAATAAATCATTCAAGCCAGTGGTTTTCTATCTAGTAAATCAAAATAGGAGGAGAGTCAGGCCCTTTATCTTCTTTTTGATGATGGTTTCAGTGATAGCCTGGTATATGAATACTTCAGTTACATTAGAGCAGATGCCAATGCCATTCTTTACAATGTGCTGCTTTCTAGCTGGCAGTTAGCAAAGTAAAGAAACTGTAAGTAAATTAACAGAGTTAGGGCCCTCAGAATGAGTTTAACAAACTAACATCACCAAGCAAGAACTTGTAATGCTTTGAAAACGGCAGATAGATTTGGGTTTGTGGGTTGGTCAATGGTGCCCAACCTTCTTCCTCCCTAGGATGCTTGTCAAATCCTTTGGAAGCGTCTGGACCCTATACGAAGAGACAATCCTAATGGCAAATGGGAAGACTGGGTAAATATCTCTCTCTGTTTCTTACTATTAAATTATTATAAACCCATGAGTGTAGAGTGGAAGCTGCCATTGTTCTGGAGGGAGGAAGGGGCCTTCCTGCATGAAGTAAACTGGAGGAGAGGAAGAGAATAAACTGTGTAAAAGTGGTGCAACACAATGTCCTGGTAAGTATGGCAAACTTTAGAGATTCTGCAATGTGTTCCTTCCTAAAGATGAGTCCAGGGCACAAGGAAATGTAAACCTTTTACTTAGAGCTATTTTTTCTTTAAAATGTTTGGGTTTTTTTAAAAAAAATTTCACTTTTTCTTTAAATATGAGGTAAAGAATTTTTAATTTTCTCTCTTTAATAATGAGTATACTTTTTTCAGATCAGTGAAGCTCACAAGAAAAGCATCAGTCTTTCAGCTACTGGCTATTTCAAGTAAGGAAAGCCATTAGTCTTTTTTAATTTCTTGTCATCAGGTGCTACTTTGTCAGTAAGTTTCAGGAAGGATAAAACTGTCCCCATTCAACCTTCCCAGTGCCATGTTAGAGGCAGCACACAAACCATTAAGAAGTTGCCTGGACCAGAGATTGCAGTGTTTAGCAAGAGGAATTCTTCTCTTCAACCCATATGGATTTCAGAAGCACTTTATACCCTTGGTTAGCTAGTTTGATAGTTGATGCATAGTCTTCTCCAAGGTCAACTACAGTAGGACACAGGAGGCCCCCAAGGAATTATGTTCCATGGTCATCATGGTTTGCAACCCTTCTATCCTCCCAAATCATTCCATACAACACATATTTATCAGTGGTGCTACACCCTAGATTGTCTTTGACTACAGAGATCCTATAAAAATAGTTAGCTTAGAGAGTTTATCATGTATCACATTACAGTGAGGACAAGGATAGGGTGTGGGGCATATCTTGATCAAATTCATCTAATTTGAGGGATGTTCTTACTTCCTCCAGAGGTTATGTTACAAACATGAACTGGGACACACAGAAAGGCCATGCGTTCCCATATTTTCTCTTTGGAGTTGCATGTTCTGAAGTAGAAATTGACTGCTTAACAGGAGCCCACAAGGTAATGTCAAAAAATACTGTGAACTTGGAGTTGGGTGAATTTCCCACCATCATTACATTCATATGACATTTTCTTCTTTTGCTTCTTTTGACTAAGAATGAAGACATAGTCTGTTGGATGTACTCAACAAAATGCCAGCAGAACAATAAATGGCTATATTGCCCTTTACAGTATAATTTGTTCATCCTGTTCTTGTGATAGAAGTCTGATGTTAACTGGAAGAATAAGAAACACCATGAGAACAGCAGAAAATAAAGAAGGTCTAATGTTTCTACCATATATGATGGCTTTGAAATTCAATTAGACCTTCTGAACATCTCCCTACAGGTTAGGTCTTCAACAACAAGACCATATCATTAGTTACAGTCCACTTTTTAACAGATTTACATTTAAAACAGGTGAAGCCACAGTCACATAACATGACCTGTTGCAAAGGGGATTTAGTGCAGGGACAGCTCTCAGCAACATTGTATGGAGACCATCCAATGTCTTCTGGCTACTGGGGAAGCACATTTGGCTGCAGTGACTGCCAGATATCTAGTAGACCGTGTGGAGCTAGACTCCAAAATCACTGGAGTCTGTGAACCGCCTCAAACTACACCAGGCTGGGATTTAGGAGGAGAAGCCACCAGACCTTGTATAAGAACAGCCCAGCAGACATTCTTCCCTGTCCCCTCCTCTACATAAGGAACTTCTGTTCAGGTGACTGTGCTTCCACACTCACAGCAAAGCATAGGAAGTGGCTAAACATCACTTTGAGCAATTCTGTTTCTATTGGAGAACAAGCAACAAAGCCATTCTTGAATTCATGATCATCCTGTTACTCATGGGATGTGCACATCACATTCCAAGTTTCAGACAACCACCAAAAATGCATTATATAGATGAACTCTCCATCAACACAGCCTGTCTCAAGTAGCTTTCATGTTTCAGAATAAATTTATAATACTTGTGATGACACAACTTTAATGGGTGAGACTATATATTGTTTAGGATCCCTTTGTTGTTGTGTATTTTAAATACAACTTTATAACAATTTTTATTTGTTTAACAGAACATCAGAACAGACATTGTCATGGATGCCTGTTTTAGCATAAATCCAGCTATAGATATAGGACAGGTATGAAGTTCCATAGTTTTGCTTTATATTAGATGTTAGTGAACATTCCTCTTTGTGCCTAAATGATTGCTGTTATTGGTCAATTTAATAGCCATCAAAGCCTATGAGACACTATCCATTACCACTCAAGGATGCTGGATTGACAGATGTACTCGTATTTGTTTTTATTTCATCTGTAAATAATACTAGGTTAAGTTTTCTACTTCTTGTTCATCTTCTGAGAAGTGATGAGAAAAGCAGATCCAACAGATTTTGGAAATGCCAGACAGGATTAGCATCCTGAATCTGCTTATGACTTTTTCCTGATCAGTTGACTCTACCCCAGAACTACTGTCTGAGGGCTAAATCTTAACCAGCTACAGAGCACTGTTGACTTCAGCTGCGATGTAATGGAAAAAGCTATTGAGATGGAACGACCTTTCTTCAAAGGTCTGTTATATCCATAGCTTTGTATTATGGATTCAACTACCTGTATCTACAGACAAATTGAATAGTGACAAAAGTGTTGTCACTGACTAACAGTTTGTAAATAAGAAAGTAGTGGTGTAAAAAATATTTGTCATTTCTTTGCAGAGTCAAAGGAAATGCTCCTAAAATTATTACCTACATTTAAAAGCCTTTCTTACCCTGCTTATTTATCCTAGTACAGGCTCATCCTCATATATTTGCCCTTTGCCTAAAAGATTATGCTCATTTTGCACATTCAAGGATTGCCAAAGTTGTCAGATCATTCTTAGCAGTTCAATTCTATGTTCACCTTGCCACCAGTGTTTGTCACCAGTGTCATAGGGCAGGTGTCTACTCAGCAGCTGTTCCTTCCTACTTTAGGTTGGCCTGTTATTTTCTCTTCATATCCAACCTATCATCTATTTGTGTCTGAGATGTTTTTCTCTAGAAGAAATTTCATTAGCTATCTGCAAATCTTTTTAAGCAAATACCAGATTGAGCGGACTATTTAATGTCATAGTCGCTGGGCAAATATCTCCTCACTGGAGTTCCTGTGAGCAATAAGCTTGAAGTCAGTGGATTTGACTCAATTCTCTTTGGCAATTTTGCCAAAGTAAACCAGAGGTAACTGTACTAGTTACAGTGAGTTTAGCCAGGAATAAGGAAGAGTAGAACTTGAGCCAATGAAAACATTTGTATAAGTCAGATGAGGACAGCTTGGTCCTCTTTTGGTCTATGTTGGCTAATTTCTACTTTTGGAAGGAAAGATGCCAGTTCATGTGTAATCTTAAAAAGTAAGTCTAATTGTATATATGTTTTTATCTTTCAAAATGACTGAATGAGATGTAAAAGTTTACCTTTTTTGCTTTGCTTAGATTGAAGGGGCCTTCATTCAAGGAGTTGGTCTTTATACATTAGAAGAAATCTACTTTTCCCCAGAAGGAGAGCAGCTCAGTCTTGGCCCAGATACATATAAGATCCCTGCCATCTGTGATGTTCCTGAGCAGTTCCGTGTCTATTTACTGCCAAATTCACGCAACTCAACTGCTATCTATTCTTCCAAGGTAAACACACCAAACTTACCATTTGCAAGCACACCAGGTGATTCTGCTGCAAAACCGTAAGTGACTGTAGTGTATGGTAGACTTTTTTTTCCCCCAAAAAATAATTCCAGTTTCAGCTATGGAATAAATTGTACTTAAATGGTGAAACACTGATGTTCTGAGTTTTTGGACTAATTTTCTTCCTGTGATTTATTGGTATTACAGTAGCACTTAGAAACCCTAATCAAAATTGAAACTTTTTTGTTCCTAACTGTTTTGCTATACAGCAGAAGTGAAAGAGGCATCTTGAAGAGCTTAAACTGTCTAGACAGGAGAAATGATGGAAGAAGGAAATATTATGATCTTTTTTAAAGGCAGAGAATTCATGAGACAAGAGATTAAGTGACTTTCTAGAATCTCATAGGAAATCTATGATAGGTATGGGAATAGAACCCAGTTCTTCCATTAGCCATTGTAGAGCACCATTCTTTCTGTTTTAAGGGTACATCATCCTCTGAGGAGGCACCCAGTACTAGGATTGAGCGCTGTTCATAGCCTCAAAATAAGAGAAAAAAAAAAAAAAAGCACCTCAAAATAAAAGGAGAATTAAAGGGGAGTGTAGGCCTCTGGCTACTAAAAGACAGGAATGCCCACTGTTCCAGCCTCAAATCTAAAGCAGGTATGACAGTGTTGTGGTTCAACCCCAGCAGGCAGCTCAGCCCCACACAGCCACTTGATCTTTTGCCCCCAGTGGGATAGGGGAGAGAACTGGAAAGGTAAAAGTGAGAAAACTCGTGGGTTGAGATAAAGACAGTTTAATAGCTAAAGCAAGAGCTGCGCACGCAAGCAAAGCAAAATAAGGAATGGAATTTATTTGCTACTTCCCATTGGCACAGATGTTCAGCCATCTCCAGGAAAGCAGGGCTCTATCACCTGTAATGGTTACTTGGGAA
This sequence comes from Nyctibius grandis, assembly GCF_013368605.1. NCBI lineage: Eukaryota > Metazoa > Chordata > Aves > Nyctibiiformes > Nyctibiidae > Nyctibius > Nyctibius grandis. The sequence continues at coordinate 8,123,791 of NC_090666.1, forward strand.
GACAAACACCATAACTTCAAATGACCCCACTTCTTCCTCCTTCAGCTTTTATTGCTGAGCATGACATCATATGGTATGGGATATCCCTTTGGTCAGTTGGGGTCAGCTGCCCTGCCTGTGTCCCCTCCCAACTCCATGTGCACTCCCAGCCTACTCGCTGGTGGGGTGGTGTGAGAAGCAGAAAAGGCCTTGATGCTGTGTAAGCGCTGCTCAGCAATAATGAAAACATCCCTGTGTTGTCAACACTGTTTTCAGCACAAATCAAAACATAGTACCATACCAGCTACTACAAAGAAAATTAACTGTACCCTAGCGAAAACCAGTACACAAAGGAATGGGAATTTCCAGAAGAAAGTCCACTCCATATTCTTATGGCCTTACATGGTATAAATGAGTAAACAAACTCCTCTACATGAAGAAAACAGATAGAGACAAAGGGCACATTTCTTATCAAAATTAAACAGCACAAACTTTATCCATTCAAGAAGGGCTAAGGGGACAGTGGGGGTGGGTGTCTTTCTTCCTCTGTTTCATCATGTAGAATTAATTGCACTTGGGTATGGAAAAGGCAGTTTATGTGAGAAGTCATGAGTTATTTCATGGCTTTATAACATGAGCACTGAAGTCCCAGCAAGATGCTTTTTTGATAGTGTAGCTGTATTGTAAATTTTAAAATGATCCCCATCCCAATCCTTGATGTTTTTCCAATTTTAAAGTTCTCAGAGATCCAAGGAAGATTGTTGAATCCAAATATGCTGGACATGACCAAATACTGAGCTGCTGTTATTTGGTGTATTTCAGATAACTACAATGGAGATGTGCTGATTTAACTCTCTGCCGACAGTTTCTAAGGCTAGTCTCTCCAGCTGCCTCTTTCCTCTGCAGGGCATGGGCGAGGCCGGATTCTTCTTGGGCAGCTCAGTGTTCTTTGCAATACGAGATGCAGTGGCTGCTGCACGGAAAGAAAGAGGACTGCCCCTGGACTTCATACTGAACAGCCCCTTGACTGTTGAGCGGATTCGCATGGCCTGTGATGATGTCTTTACTGAGATGGTAAGCTTGTTCTCATTCCTTTTATGAGCTAGCCAGCTCCTCAATTCTCTTTAATGTGAATGGACTGTGCACATAGACTAATCAGTGAGCCAGATCTCCTTTCTTCGACATACCACAATTAGCAGAGCTTTGCCCTTTATTTAATCAGTGGCACTTTGCTCAGCTATGTTGACAGAGTAACATGAACTGAGAGTCTAGAACTGAGGAACTTGTGCTGTTTCCTCAGTGGTAATGTTCCCAATTTAGGTATCTCCTTTAATCTAAAAGCCCTTGAAAGCACCTTTCAGATTATAGTCTGACTTTGTCTTTAGTGTCACTTTATTTGCATCTCTATTAGGAACTATGACTGTGTCTAGACACAGAGCGGGTGTGCTCCATCACTTGTCCTCTGCTCCTCATCTAGACTGATTCCACTGTGAACCATGTACCCCAGTTTCCTTCTTTTCTTCCTTGAAAACCAACGAGATGGAAATATGGGCTGATATGCATCCAGGTCTTGTCACAACATGGAGTCAGAACACAGGCTGGGTGCACAAGAGCACTCCCAAATAAAACATTTTAGATTTATGTTTCCATGCAAGCACCACCATTGACAGTGGCATCCACAGAATCTAAGGGTACAGATTTAAGATATTCACTGTAAAGGCCTAAACTGTCTAGGTCCCAATTACTTCATATAAGCTCATTTTCTGTGTCATGATCTTAGAAGTATTGCTAGAGCTGCTTGAGTGAACACATCCTTGATTTTTATAAAAAAGCAGATAGCAATGATTCTTCCCACTGTACAATCCATTTCCAGCTGGGTTTGTGAGAGCCCTCCACCTTGACCTTTAGGTCATGCTCTCTCTTCTTTGTTTTCTGGAATGAAGAGATGTTCAGCAGGCACTGATACGATGGGGCCTAAGAAGGACAATGGATTTTAGATACCCCGATCTTCTGCCTTTTTTTTTTTTGACAAACATGCAAGGTGCCCATTTCCTGCCTATCTCAGACACTGTAATGACTCTGTAGATTTGATGTGTAGGTTTGAGAATGGTACAGCTCCCCACTCTGAAAGTGGCTGGTTTTGACATACCACTATCTTCTAATATCTTCCTTCTCACACAGATGGAACAGGTACCCACAGCTGGTGAACTGTGACCTTTTATTTAAATTTCTCCCATGATGGCTGAAGTTATTTGGATAACCATCTGAGTGCTTTGCCTCTGCTTTCTTCAAAATGAGAATGGAAAGAAAATACACCCTCGCTCTTGCAGTTCTCTGTGTCTTTCTTTCCAGAGTAGTGCCTTAAATCTGCTATTCTTATATCTTGCACTTCCCTCACCAGAAGGGATTGGCAGGACAGAGCAGTAGCCTGCTGGAGAGTACTTATTTTTGTAAGACTATGAGGCAGGACCCAACTTCCCTCCCCCTATCTGTCCTAGCCAACGATGATCACGCAAGAGTTTCTTCAGAAAGGAGGGCAAGATGGGAACAATGACATTGTTTTCTGACTTAATAGCTTTATCCACTTCAACAGGTTTTCCACTGCACTCATCCTTTTGACACTGTAAAAGTAGATACACCTGGAGTTGCTTAATACATTGTCACTTGCCCAAAATTTCTGTTTATTTATAAGTTGAAGAGAAAAAAAGAAAAAAAAGGTATAAAAAAAATGAAAGGAGTAAAGCATAGGAGCAATTATCAAACAGAAAAAATGAAAGAGTTTAGCAGCCATTCTCCCCTCAATTCATATCCAGTCAGAAAGCAAATTAAACAAATGCTTTGGGGGCCTGGAAAATAGGAAACACCAGACCAAACTGTGACAAGGTCCATCAATTAAAGCTTTCAACTTAAAAAGCCCCACAAGTTTGAGCAACTGTGTTGTACCCTAGGCTGAGAATTTCTCTGTGCAAAGGGACACAAACTGGGTCAGGCAAACGTGCAGGCCCCTATCTCTTCCAATGGCAGCCAGCTAGAAACCCCCTGAGCTGAACCTGCCTGAAGGTTGGGGCTGTGAATTCCACATCTGTCCACTTCTGTTTCCTTCTGTGCAGGATATCCAGCAGTCAAGTCTTTCACAGTGATAGAATTTCTCATGTTAATAGAAGTCATAGCCAAGATCAAGAACTTTGTGGGCTAGGTGTTGTGCAAACAGTTGGTAACAATTTAGAATTTAAATAAAGTTGAAGTTGTTATCCAGTCATCAGGAGTTGATGTTTGATCTCCAGGAATGCCCTCAGAAATGTAGGATTTCCTTGCAAACATCATGGCCTCCATGATTTAATGCAGTCGGATTAAACCATGTTGCATAATGGAACCTCATATGTCAGTTCCTCTAATCTGAGCCTTTCAGGCTGTGAGCTCACCTGTGCTATGGAGATGTGCGCTTAGTTACCTGTTCAATTACAAGTACGCTACTGTTGACTAGAGGTAAGTTGATTTCACAACACTTTATAACATGAGAAAGCGGGGATTTGTGTGTGCAATGACACTTTAATGGCTGATAAGGAACATGCATTTGTGAATTACAGTAAGTTTTCTTTCCCCTTAGCAAAATGATGTTTTCTTTATATTTTCTTTCAGATTCCGAAAGATAAACCTGGAACCTATAAGCCATGGGCCATCAATATAGATTAATACTGCTTTCCTAAGTATCAAATGACCAGGTGACTCCTTCAGCCATTTACTGACTGAAAGCATTCCTGCAAGAAAGTAGAACTGTAATACTTACATACAGAGAGAGAGAGATATATATCTCTTTCTCTCTCCATCTTTGTAGAACAAGTTCTATTGTCCTGCCAAGTAAGAGACCTCTCATTTTGAAACATCCATTTATTGTGTTCCATGCTACACTGGAACAGTGCTGGAGCTACCCCGTGAACTTCAAAGAATTTGCATGCAATTTTGAAAATATCTGCAATGAAGAGCACATGCCAAGTAGTACCGTTTTGCCACTTCTACATCCACTTTTGAGATCCACAACTGTTGTTATCCACTCTTTCTGTTCTTCTAGTACATAAACATCCCAAAGATCAGAATTAGACACTGTACAAATTAGTGATGGGCAATGTATCAATATTACAGCAGAACAGAGATTCTAAAAGTACATACTGCCAAATGTTTTCTAGACATTGATATAGTATTACTACCACAGTAACCACAGTAATACGCTAGTATAGCGCTCTGCTTCCTGACAGCCCATCTCAGGCCTGCTCCATACCATTAGATCTCTCTGAATGACTATCGATTTTGACCTCTCTGAGCAGGAATAAAATCACTGCTATTCACTGCATTGTCAGTGCTCACTCCTCCTCTCCTTTGTCTTACCCACAGTTTTGCTCCTCCTTTCCAGCAAAATGGTGAAGTAGGACATAGCTGATGCATTCATCTGTAGGTAAGGAGAGGGCACGAGGTGAGGGAGGTGTACGGGAGGTAGGAAGGGTTAAATAGCAGGACAGGTTCCCAGTACCAACTTTGAGTGAAGTTCATAACAGAGGTGAGGATTTCTGGGATAACATAGATTAGTGAGCAAAGATACAGGGGGACGGACCACCACATTTGTAAAACCTCATGGTCTTCTTATCTAAAACGCTCATTTTGAAATGGCGTTGCCTATTGCAACCATCAGCGTAACAGATGTGCAGCAGGTGACTGAGATGAAAAGGTGGAGGGGAGCAGGGCTGAGAGGAGACAATGACAATAGAAGTTCATCATTAAAAATAGGTGTGTCAGCTCACAGTTTAACTCATCTGTGCCAAACAATATTAGTGGCGCTCTGACAGACATTGTTTTAGAAAGGAAGTTTTAAAGTGATGCAGTGGCAGCTATATGAATCTTGATGGAGCATCGGAGACTGAAAAGCAAGTGCAAAGGTGTTTGAGAGGGAGAAAAGGAAATGGCTGAGCTGAGCCAACATAGGTATACGTGCAAATGAATATTCAACTTCTGCATTTGATAGTTCAAAGCAATAAAATTAACAGTAAGAACACATTTAACAACATCATTGTGTACCCAAAACAGTAGCATAAGAAATAACTCTGGAGATATTCAACAGGTATTGCATTAGTTCAGATCCTCGACTCATTTACATAAACATAAATCTAGACTATTTTCCTTTATTTTAAGGCTGAGAATGCAGCCTGAAATTAGCATAGTATAGAAGACAGTGTGACCTGCACACACCCTCAAATAAGTCATATTTAATCTAAATCTGTAGAGGTACAACAAGATTTTACTCTTTTACAATAAGTTAATATTACCAGTAATGAGGAAATTGCTAGCTTACGTTGGTAAAGTTTTCCTGTTCATTTCTCTTGGTAAATTGTGAGAGGCTACAGCTAATGGGAAGAGCTCAACTGGCAATATGCTTTGTAATTTCATGATATGAAAGACTTCAAGGAGCTGACAGCAGGAACTAGCATGTCTTTGTGTTGCTTTCCTTGAAATGCAGTTGTCATAATCTGATTTACCTTCTTGGCTTTTTATTTTCTTGGCTTTTTGTTTAATTGTGATTTAGACAAATGCTCTCATTTTAGAATGAGTACCAAAGCAATCAGTGCCTTGAATGAATAAATACTTGCAAATACTAAGGTGAAAACACTCGCTCTGAATGTGATCTCCCTTAGGGTATTTTTGAATGTTGTATTTTAGGATTTCATTTGGCTGTTAACTAGAATTTTCTTAAATATGTCTTCAATAAAAGCAAACTTGTAGGGCACTGTCCTGCTATTTCGTGATGCTGTGATCTATAACCAATACTGTTTCAAGGAAAAAATAGCAATGAAAATGGTGTGAGATGAAATCTGGCTCCTACTGACGATAAGAATGACCAGTGTTTGAGCTTAAGGTTCCGAATGTGTGACGTGGCAAGTCTGGTGCTTTCGCATTAACCTGCTGCAGTAATCAATTTTGTAGCGACAGACATGCTGGAGTGGGGCTGTAGGCCTTGGGGGGTCTTATGTGCCGGTGACAGCAAGGGGGGAGATCGGTGACTGGGCAGACTGAGTGTCTAAGGCCAGTTACCGGAGGGGTCCTTATTGTGTGTGTGTGTGTATATATGTATACACAAATATGTACATTTCCCATTAAGAGACCTTCATGCTAATCAGTCAGAGAGGGGATCAGGATGAGCCCATGGGTGCTGTTTGTGTCTGCATGAGTGCGGAGTGTTTCTGTCTGTGTGGACAGCTGTGTTTATGTGTATATGTTTTACACATGTGTTTGCACGTTTGCTTGGTGAGAATACACGCTCAGCCTTGCTACTTGTTGGACCTTGGGGAACGGAGCTGCATCAGCCTCACCTCTTGGGCCGATGCAGCCTCTAACATATTCATCTAAAGGAACTGTATTTATTGCAATTGAGGCTCTCATAAGCATGGAAGAGCTATCTTGTACAGCTGAGAGAAATTGTATGATATTTCCAGATGCAAGTACAAGCACTCTAGCTCCAGAAAGGATGATGGTTCATTTCCACATTCATATCTCCATACATAGCAAGCACAGGCTTGCTTTTTCCTTATTTTTAAAGCTTTCCCTTGTTTATATACCCAGTGTATATCTGTCTTGTAGAATGAACAAAATATTGATTTTACTCCTTCCAAGTTTTACTCTAGTTTTAACCTGTAAGGGTAGTGTAACTAAATGAATGCTGGGTTGGGTGATTGTGCAATGCCTGTAGTCCAGGCAAGAACAGACAGCGGAAGGTAAGCAGCCTCACTGGAGATATGGCCAGACTTTAAGATAATCGATAGAGAAAGACAGCAGGATCACATGCAAGCTAACCAGTTCTGCTTGGGTGAAATAATTTCACAGATAAAAGCTAAGATTCTTCTTTTCCAGGCTTTAAATGTAGTCTCTTCTTCCTCTTGTATGGACAGATAAGGAATGCTTATCAGGGATAAGGTTTTCAAATAACGTCTACTGAAAAAAAATTACCAGAATTGATGCATTTCCCAGATTGTGAGTGGCTGATGCAAATGACTTAGAACACTATATAAGAACACCAAAGGACAATGCTTCTCCTTGCTTTCTTCCGAAAAATTACAATTTAGCTGAGGGGTGTGACGACCTCTCTGCTAGGCCAGACAAGACAAAAGGAAAGATTCATAGCCAAGGAAGTGGTGTGTTGGGATAAAAAAGAAATAGGGCTGGGGATGACCTTAATTTAAAAGTCATGGTTGTGCAGGTGACCCCACTTTCCCCTCCTGAAGCACAGTGATTTGCTCTGTTTATACACCTGATAACTGGTCATTTCAAGAGCTTTAGTCAAGGGAACATTATACTTTACACCTGGTCAAAATTTGGCAGCTGTGTAAGGTCTAGAGGGAAGCTTGTGATCTCTGAGTTAGTTTAGTGTTTTGCCTTTTGAGGAGTGAAGAACTGAGTTGCAATTGCAGCTCCTATCCTGTATCAGCATGGAGAGTATGTTGTATGTTGTTATACTCAGCCTGGCAGACACCTCCAGTTACGTGCTAGTGTGTGACTTTGGCAGCGTATGTTTTTAGACAGTACTTAAAGGACCTACACTAACATGCTGGTTTTGTTTATGCTGTCTGCTAACAGACAGACTGCTCTACAGCCTGAAGATAGGATGAGACAGTTATTATATTTGCTACTGAAAGAACTCGTGTTTTAACTGCAGAAGAGAAGGCCTGCGCTTCTGGAACTAAGGAACCTTGTTCTATGTTGGATGTGAGTAGCTTTTAACTGATAATTCTGTCTGTATAGACTAGAAAACACGAAGTCTTTATAAGGTGATGTTATCATTAGGATCTGAGGAAAGAAGAAATGATTCAACTGTAATAGTAAATCTAGGAGCTAATAGTGCAGGAGGTATGGTACTCACAAAGGTGTGAGAATAAAATTGTAAAGCCTCATGAGCTTTTATAACTTCCTTTCATAAGAAAAAGAGAAACCTAGTAAACATACAGAAGCTCTGATAGCTACCAGGTTATTTGGAGGAATGCATGCATGAAAGAATGGTCAAATGTGCCTTTTGGAATAGAGTGCTCTGTATCTGTATATAGTATGTATATTTGCACAGCACCTCACATGAATGCTAATCAAGAGGCTAACAAAGAACAGACATTCTGGGCATAAATTTAACACAGTAATAATTAGTGTTTCTGATCCCTCTGATGTATCAAGTAAATTTTATGAAACAGCTTGTCAAATCTGAAACTGGAATATCTAATCCATTTGAAAGTGAGAATTGGGTTTGGGATAGCAGATTTTCTGCCAGTTACTCTATATTTAAATGAACAAGAAAAATGGTTTGACATAAGCTTTGTCTAAAGCTGTTTTACAAGTCTGATTTTTCTAAGCTTAATCAATTAAGACTGCAGCCCCTCTAAAACAGACAGTTTACCTTGGCAGGAAGCTTTACAGCTCTTGGTAAATAACCTGATGAACAGGAAAGAATATAATACATCGATTGGTATTTCCCCCCTTAAAAGCCGTGTTTCTGCTGACAAAATTAATTGTAAGATTAGGAGTGAAATCTTAAAATACTGACCTCAACAGCAAAACTCCCTTTGATGTTGATGGGGGCCAGTTTTCACCCTGGGTACTTCTGAGGTTGTCTTTCTTAGCACCTGAACTAATACGCTGATGCTCTGTTAGTTGTTCTACTTACTGCTGTTTGCCTGATCGCACAGGCTTCCTGTTTTTGCATGTCCAGTCAATATGCTATTGAATATTGAATGACTATCTCAGAAAAGACAAAAACCAGTTACATCCCTTTTTGAGCAGCATGGGAAATGGACTGCATGTTACTGCAGTTAAATTTATGAAATACAGCTGTCACAGTGCTGGCGAGCGTCAGCCTTTGCACATTTTGCGGGCAAATACACAGCATTTGGACTGGAAATCAGCTTATTATCAAACTGCTTCATCTCTGATGGCAGATACGGGGAGCGTGCATTGCTCAGACAAATGCCAGCTGCTCCCCTCTCGACGGGGCCAGCTGCTGCCCGAGTGATGTCGGTCTAGGGCTCTGTTTTATGACGGTTTTGTGGACACTCCTTCCTCTTCCAGCGCAGCCTGCTCCGTTAGCGTGTCTGTACTTACCTGTTGTTGGGGCGCTGCCCAGGAAGGGCTGAACCGCAGCCCCGAGGAGGGAACGGGGTGGGGATCTGGTTGAACACAGAGAGCGGTTATGGTGAGAGGCTGAGAGTGTCTCTCCCAGGGGGAGCGAGCCCTGCTCACCGCAGACCCTTCTCCCCCGTGAGCATCCACCGCTGCCCTGCACCCAGCGGGCTGCCACCACCCGCGGCACAGCACGACCCGCTCCCGCCCCCGGCACTTCTTGTCTGGCTCTGCCCCGTGGGCCTCTCTCCGCGGAGCGCAAGCCAGGCCCGAGGGCAGCCGTCCCTGGGGCCTCTGGTCCGGGCAGCACCGGAGGGCCGCCCCGGTCCCCGACGCCACGCGGGACCGGCAGCGCGGTGCGCGGCGGGACGCTCCCCGGCCCCGGGGAACGCGGCGGGGCCCCTCCCTGCGGGCGGTGCCTCGTGCCGCCAGGGGGCGCCGCGCTCCCCTCAATGGACTGATCTATGCGGACCGCCGGTGCGGGGGGGGCACCGGGCGGCTAGGTGCGTGTGACGGTACAGCGCGGGGGGGGCACCGGGCGGCGAGGTGCGTGTGACGGTACAGCGCGGGGGGGGCACCGGGCGGCGAGGTGCGTGTGACGGTACAGCGCGGGGGGGGCACCGGGCGGCTAGGTGCGTGTGACGGTACAGCGCGGGGGGGGCACCGGGCGGCGAGGTGCGTGTGACGGTACAGCGCGGGGGGGGCACCGGGCGGCGAGGTGCGTGTGACGGTACAGCGCGGGGGGGGCACCGGGCGGCGAGGTGCGTGTGACGGTACAGCGCGGGGGGGGCACCGGGCGGCGAGGTGCGTGTGACGGTACAGCGCGGGGGGCGCGGGCGCGCTCACTCCCGGGAAGGTGGATCAGGCAGGTACCCCGCTCGCGGGGAGGGCGGAGCGCCGCCGGCAGAGGGCCGGCAGGTGCCGGTGGGGCCGCAGCGCAGGGCCGGCGGCTGGGAGCCGGCGGCCCCGGGGAAGCCCGGCCCCCTTCCCCGGCGCTTTCCCCTTCGTCCTCTCTGGCGGAGCGGGAGGGTCCGTCCGGGGCGGGGCGTGAGCGCGGCCCTCCCCTCCCCTCCCCTCCCCTCCCCTCTTCCTCTCGCGTTGGTTCCGCTCGGGCCGCTGCCGCCGCTCCCCGCTGCTTCTCCCGCCGCCTCCGCTCCGAGCCGCTCGGGCGTTTTCTCTTTGCCTTAAAGTCGGTGAGGAGACGGGCCTGGGCGGGGGCGGCCCCGTGCGCTGCCGGGGGGAGGCGGGGGGCGGCGCGGCCGCATGGGGCCGGCTGCCGCGAGGCCAGGCCAGGCCAGGCCGTAAGGGCCGCGCCGCACTCGGGGGGAGGCGGGGGGCTCCCCGCTATCTTCCCCCGCACGGGCACCGGAGCGCGGCGGTAACACAGCCGGCACCTCCGCGCTGTGCACCGGGGGTGAGGGGGGCGCCGCTGCAGCGGGCTCCGCGCAGGCCTCGCCAACGCCCTGCCTCCGCCTGGGGGGGCCCGGTGCGTGCCGGGTAGCCGGGGCGGGGGCCGGCGCCTCCCCGCCAGCGGCCCTGTGCCGCGGGGAAAATGGAGGCCGGGGGAGGGAGGGGAAGGAGGAGCGGCGCGGGGGCGGGCGGCGTCAGGCGGCGCAGGGCGGGCTGGGAGCGGGCGGGGCGCGCGGGCCCTCCGCAGCGCGCTGAGGTGCGTCTGTGCTTCCTTGCAGGGTGTCTTTTATGAATAATCAAAAGCCGCAGAAGCCGACGCTATCGGGGCAGCGTTTTAAAACTAGAAAAAGAGGTGAGCTGGCTGCGGTGCGCACGCTGTCGGTGCCTGCTGGCCGTGCGGGGGGACCTTCCGTAGGGGCACCAGGAAGACGTCGGTGTCTGTCAATAAACTAACGCCTTTATGCTCCTCTCATGTTTTAACTGAGGCCATGCTAAGTACAAAGTCTTGAGGCTGTCTGTGGGTGCTGGAATGTTCTCTGCTCTAATAAAAAATACTTGGCAGTAAGAATTGTAGCTGAATTTACTGTGTTAACCTTGGCTTAAGAGAGGGTCGTTCTAGAACTGTGCTGAGTGTAGCCTGAAAGCAGAAGTATCTGGAACCCCCGAGTTATAGGGGAGCTCCAGCCCAGGCCAGTTGCAGATTAATACGTTCATCTGAGGAGCATCTAACCTAGTAGAACTTCAGTGTTAGCTGCTGGATAAAAGTTGTATTGTCACCTTAATGCTATAAGAATACCTGATTATTTAAATTTTAAAAAAACCCACACCACCACCCTCCCCCCAGACAAACCAACAAAAAAAAAACCCAAAGCATGGGTTGTGCAAGTGCTTATCTCTGTATGTGCACGTTTACTCCTGTAAGAATTGATGACTGTAGAGGTGTGATGAGTATTTTAGTGGTGTTTTCTTAAAGAGGAAGTGGGGACAGCTCTTAAGAGTTTCTGTTTAATACTGTTTTATTAATATACTAGCAGTGTTCTAGCTCAAACTGACAACACTGAGGATGCTATACACACTGAAATAATAAGTTGTGCAGAAGTACATGTTGACTTGTAGAACCTATGTTAAAGTACCTTGAGAAGCTGTTGAAGTGAGAGAGTTGGACTTAGTCTGCCCAGCAGATGGAATGCTAGCATTCTGGGGCTTGGTCTCTTTTTAAGCATTTAACCATAGTTTGGCTTCCAAGCAAGTCTGTGGTAACAATGAGCTTCATGGATCTGTCCCAGAAAATAACTGATCCAGTATTTCCAGACTTCCACCCAACTGTTACCAACATGTTGGTACTTGCATTGAATATAACGACACTAGTATGCGCCTTACAGAAGTGTTGCTAACAGATGCTAACAAAACTGGCTAAGGTGTTACAGACAGCACTCAGAGTAAGACTTGCAGGTAACTTCTGCTTCTTTGGAAGCTTTTCCTCTCATGGTTTGCATAATCTTAAGGACAAATTGAGATGAGTGAAGCTGAAGACCTCTTCCATTTAAGGCTTTCTGTTAGTTACATGAGTGGATTTGTTGCATATTAATGATGCCCTACCTGTAGTGAAAACAAGGGTATGGTCAGCTGATGTATCTGAAATGTGAAGAGCATGTGTCCTGCTTTAACAACAACAAAGGATGCTAAATAGATGTGCAATTCTAGTCCATAATTTCATGTTTATTTAAGACCAAGAGGTTAGCTCAGATTTCTACATTTCCCCCAGGCACTTGAGGGAAAGCAATTGCTTCAGACTCATTTAACTCCGTATAGAGGAGGGGATGGTCTTCATAACGAAAAAGCAAGTACTGTCAGTTGGCTCTAACGTGATAATGGTATGCAGCTTGTCAGGCAGATGATTTCGTCCAAATCGGCGAGAGTCCCGGAGGGCTGAAATGGAACATGCATAATGGAGTCAAATGTACAAAATTGTAGGGGTGTTACTGTAAAATAGTAGCCAAGAAAACTCTCTAAACCAGATGACAGTTTAGAAAGCCAACATTGGTTTATTGCAGCAGTGGGTGCATGGGGGATCTCTCCTCCTGGCATGCACACCGAGGGACAAAAGCACACTCATAATATACATTATAGAAAAATGAATATTCATACAATTCCAAGTAAAGCCCTCCTATTCCAAGAAACCTTATGCATATGCTAACATATTATGTAATTTTCTTTGCGCATGCTTACTAAATTGGAGAAGGGGTCTTGGGTGGGCTCTGGTGGTCGTAATCCCCCCACAGTGATGCTGTCTGCTGTGTGACCCCGCTTCTGCGCAGGCGTGGTCGAGGCCTTTTTGTTGACACGTGCCGGTAGCTCCGAGGAGAAGATCCTGTTCTGGTTCTTACAGGATTTATCTCTACTCCTGGCGCCAGAGCTGTGAATCAAGTCATTTAAGACACTGCAAAGATGTTGTTCACAGTCTTGCTTGTCTCTGGCCCTTCTTTGTAATTAGTGAGGAATTGAACAGAGACTTTGGATTCTCTAAGACTAAGCACAAGCAAGAATCAGTGATGACTATAACTCTGTTATCAGTCTCACAAGCAGACCCTATCTGCAAAACATGTAGTTGGCTTCAGAACGTACTGCTATTTTAGCTTAAAGGAAAATTGCTGAAAGAAAAGTTGATTCTGTCTAAAGGTTACACAGAGTAGGCCTGTTAGGGCCTACCCTGAGGCCTGCTTTTACTAAACTGTCTGGTATCACGGGCACATATTAAGAATTGCCTTCCAGCGTGTAGCTAAGACTGTCTTCTTGGAGGGAAAGAGTGATCTAACATGAACAGGGGTACAAGAATCAAACCGAGAAGTCAGATAAGCTTTATTAGAGCAAACTAATGATCATCACAAACAACTGTCCTTAGTGAAAATACTGTAAGAATTCAATTAGAGGTGACTAAGGAATGTTTTAGCTTTTGATACTCTTTCCCCCAGCATTGACTGAATAGGGAAGTGAAAGCAGTAAACCTTACTGCTGTATTGGCCATTGAAATTCATTTTAGGCTGCACTGTTAAGTCACTGTTCATGCTAGTTAATACCAGTTGTCGTGGAAGTCTGGAGTGATCTCAGTTCTGTTTAACTTCGGGCTTGCCAGTGCAAGTTTTGTTTTGGATTTTCTTTTTTTAGTAAGATTACAATGACAGACTTTAAAAACCAAACAGCTGCATGTGGCAACTTTATTATAACGCTTTGTCTTTACAGATGAAAAAGAGAGGTTTGACCCTACTCAGTTCCAGGATTGTATTATTCAAGGTTTAACCGAAACTGGCACTGACTTAGAGGCAGTAGCAAAGTTTCTTGATGCTTCTGGTGCAAAACTTGACTATCGCCGCTATGCAGAAACGCTTTTTGACATCCTGGTGGCTGGTGGAATGCTGGGTAAGTGCCTTTGATGGGGCCGCTGTCGGCCTTTGTTCACTTGATTCTACAAAAGCTCAGTTTTCTTTCAGTGTAAAAACTCTGCTAAAGAGGCCAGTGAGTGTACAGAACAGGGTTTAAGTTACTATCTGACCATCTTAGTGACTAACGGAGCACTTGGGTTAATGTAGGAATACTCTGTGTACCCTACCGCACTTCTGCTTGAGTCAGTAGACTGTACAAACTTGGCTTAAAGGAAAATATATTGGATTATAATTTTTTTTTCCAGGAGTGGATCTTGACTCTGTAATCAAGTTCCCTTCTGCTGATGGGAGATGGATGAATGCTTGTTTCAGGTGTGTGGTCTGTGGTCACGAGGCCGGCGGAGTTGCTCTGAAAGATTCTAACATGATCCTGTGCTTTGTGCACCCCGCCCTGTTATTTTGGAAAGGAATGTTGTTTACGGAATAATCTGATGTGGTCAGTCTTGGAAATACTGACAGATCGTTTGTTGTTGGCAACAGAAAGTTCATGGGCTCTAGCAGATGTCAGGGAGCGAGAAATGAGAGGGTGGTCGAGTCAGCAGAAAACAGTATGAAGTGAAGTGTGATGATAAAAGATCTTGTAAACTCATGTGCACACTGTGTGTAAAGAGCGAAGAGCAGAACAGATGCTTACCAACCAGGTAAGAAGTAGATTAAGCTAAATGAGGTTGAAAAGTAGTAAAAAAAAAAGTGTTACTTCTAGATTTAGACTTTACATTTCCTGCTTGACTGCTGAATACTGTTTAGTGAGAAGGGGTTCAGATGGCAGGGACCCATTTAAAACACAGGCTGTGAAGAGGACCCTTTGTGTCGTCTGCTTAGACTGGACAAGGTCTGTCTCAGATTTTAGCATTTGTTATGCAGTGGTTGGGGGGGCAGGACTTAAATGAGAAATTTGGCAGTTGCAGATTTTCTGTAATGTGACAGAAATAGAATTCAAATGACCTAAATGCATAGGGGGAGGAGAGGAAATACCTGATTCTGGGCCACAGTCAGACTGTGGATGGCAGTTCTGTGGGGCCGTGCGGGGCTGGTTTGGGAGGATGCATCTGTTGCATGTTCAGGTGGTCTTCACACTGACGCTGTAGAAATGTCAGGTGACTGGCTCAAACAAATGCTGGAGAGCAAGGCTTTCAAAATGGTTTAACTTCATCAAGTGTGCCTGCTTATCTCAAAGCTTGTGTTGGAACAGTGTGATGTAGAGTGGAGTTACTGTCATGTTCCTTTTGGCAAGAGGCTCTTTTGCTGATGTTACAAGCGCTGGTAGCATGAGTAAGTAAACTTGTTTGCCACATGGAGCATTGCTGCTTGAAATTGTTAATGTAAAAATTGTTACAACCTGTGGGTTTACATTCAAGAGTCCTAACCAGTGCATACCGTGTTAGGAAGTGTCCCCCCTAGGAGTGAGGCTGAGGGAGAAGGGAAAAATGCACTGCTGCATTAATGGTGATATAGGGGTCCTTTACTGAACTCCCTCTCTGTAACAAGTAGCTAAGTAGACTTGCTTTGGTCTTCAGTTAGACAAGGCCAGAATAAAAACTGGCATCCTGTTACCTTACCACCTTCTAATGTCCTTACCACTGATGGTTATCTCAGTCTTTAAATCATGTTTCTGACTAAATCATAACAAAAGGATCTCCCTTATATGTAGGACGGCATAGAAATTAGTGATGAGGTATTCTGGCACTGGAGTTGGTGACTTGAATTCACCGTAATCGGTGAAGCAGCCTGGCTACCAGTCAAATGCCTGTATTAAACTGCAGGGGAATGGTGAAGAAACATCTTCTAATTAGAAAGCTGAAGTGCCTTTCAAGAGTAAAGTTTCAGGCTTATCTCTGAGGCACTGAATTTCGAACGTGCAGCCCTATGTGTTTGATCTCTGTTATTTAAAAGACACTTACTTCCAAAGCAGCACTACTGCAACAGACACTAAAAAGATACTTGCTAGGATTAAGCAGCTTTAGTGGCTTCCTTCAAGGGAAGAGGAGCTCATATGGTTATGTTAATTTACCCATATGGAAACAAGATGTGTTGCCAATCCAGCTAGCAGTAGGGGGTCAGAATATTTAAATGTTCATATCTGAGCTACCGATTTCAAAGTTCTGCTACAGCAGTGGAGCAGATGGGAATGTGTCTTCAGTGATCCAGTCAGTCAGTTCATCACGAAAGGACAGCGCGTTGCATGTTATGGGTATTGGAATTCTTACTGTGGAGACTACTCGGTACTCTCGCTGGGGAGCAATGCCGCTAACACTGACACCCTTCTTCAGCCCCAGGTGGTACCCTGGCAGATGACATGACACGCACAAACGTCTGTGTGTTTGCAGCACAGGAAGACCTAGAAACCATGCAAGCATTTGCTCAGGTTAGTTCTGAAATGAGTGCAATTTAACTTAAACTGCTTAATGGTCAAAAATAAAATGTTTTTGTGGTTGAAAGTTTAGGTAAAAATAACGCGTGGCTTTACGCAGCTTACTAGAGGAGGTTGAGTAGCACTGTTCTAAGCTAAAAGTGCTCTGAAGAGTTCAGACCGACTTTACTGAACTTGATTTTTTAAATTCTAATTAAATGGTAGTTCAGAGCAAAAAATAATACACTCTGTATCTTTTTAGGTTTTTAACAAGCTAATCAGGCGTTACAAGTACCTGGAGAAAGGCTTTGAAGATGAAGTCAAAAAGGTATGGAGTGGATCCTTATTAGCAGACAAGTAAACCTTAAAATTCTGTGAGTTAATCACTCTATACAGAAGAGTTGTATCATACGATGGATTATTAAAGTAGAACACTTAAGTTGTTAATAGAAGAACAGCTAGCTTGTGCGACTAGTGGAGAATACTACCAGTGAAGTAGTGCTTCTGCTAGTCAAATAGCTTGACTGAAACAAAAGGGTCTAACGTGGAGGTAGTAGGCAAGCTTTAGTGAGAGATGGTAGTTTTATGGCAACTCTTCTTACTTCTCTTGCAGTTGCTGCTCTTCCTGAAAGGGTTCTCAGAGTCTGAGCGGAACAAACTGGCCATGTTGACGGGTATTCTGCTAGCCAATGGGACGCTTAATGCATCGATTCTCAACAGTCTTTACAATGAGAACTTGGTTAAAGAAGGTAAGTGTTGCCCAGTTCCTGCTTCAGGGAAGGATGGTGGGGACAGAACCATGACAAGTCGGTGGAAAATGTGATGACAGTATACCTTTGCAGCTCACTAGTTTCATCTGGTAATAGATTTACTACAGGATTAGCAAAAGTAAACATTCTGCGTCGCAACCTGGAAGGTCTTGCTAAGACTTTAGAAAAGTGGTCTTTTCAGAAAGCTTGTGTGTAGGACTTCCCTGCATGACACTGGGGGCTGCTGTCACCCAGCAAGGCAGTACTATATTTTGGAGAGGGACCTTTCAAGATGCAGAAGGCCTGTCATGTCTTTAGGCTCCTTCCTAAATTGCAGCAAAGAGAGCTGAGTTTAGTACAGAGAAGCCTTTGTGATGCTGACTGGTGAGAAAAGTCCAACGTGCTGGAGGCTGCAGTATCCTTAGGCAGAGGTACTACAGACTCTGCTAGGGCTGCCTCTGAGCACAGCTGCTGCTGCTTGGAGCAGGGGGCTGACAAACCAGGTGCCCTGTACTCTCAGGTCTGATGAGTCCCTTTGTTTTGAATTTCAGTAATAATATTACTATTCCTGTTGCACAGGTGTTTCTGCAGCTTTTGCAGTCAAGCTGTTCAAATCATGGATAAATGAGAAAGATATTAATGCAGTGGCTGTCAGTCTTCGTAAAGTAAACATGGATAACAGGTTGATGGTGAGTGCCGCCAAAATTACTGATTTTCTGCTTAAGCCAGTTTGTTAGTAAATAGCATTTACCAGCAAAGTGCTCAACGTGCGTTTCTTTTGTGAAAGAGTTGCTGTAAACTTTGTTTTCAGGAACTCTTCCCAGCCAACAAACAAAGTGTTGAACACTTTTCCAAGTACTTCACTGAAGCAGGACTAAAAGAACTTTCCGAGTATGTTCGGAACCAGCAAACCATAGGAGCTCGGAAAGAGCTGCAGAAAGAACTTCAGGAGCAGATGTCACGGGGAGATCCATTCAAGGATGTAAGTATTTGTCTGTAGACAAGGTGTAGGTTCTTTCTGTTTTCCTTTCTTTTTTCTGTAGGAACTTAGCTCAAATTATCTGAAACACAATAGCATGTAATACTGATCTGAAGAGCTGTGCCTAAGTAAATACTGAACTTGGAACACCCAACTCTCACTAAGAATTAAAATCAGCACCAGTGTGTTTTGATACTAGCTTTGTAGTCTTCCCTTAATGTCCTGAATCCTCTGTATGATCAAGGGTGTTGGTTTTGGTTCTGAAGGCTTCTAGGTGTCCTTCAGAACAGAAGTTTTAATTTAGCTTAGTGTCACATGGCCTGTGTGCTGACTCTTTTATTCTAACTGGCAGATAATCTTGTACGTGAAGGAGGAGATGAAGAAAAACAACATCTCAGAACAGACCGTGGTAGCCATAATCTGGTCAAGTGTAATGAGCACAGTGGAATGGAACAAAAAAGAGGAGCTGGTAGCAGAGCAAGCCATCAAGCACTTGAAGGTATTGTAACTTAAGTATGGACTTGTGCGCCTGTTGGGTAGGGCTTGGGCTTCCCTCTATGTCTCCAGCTCCCTTTTAAATGAGACTGTTGTCCCTGTTACAGCAATACAGCCCTCTACTTGCTGCCTTTACTACCCAAGGTCAGTCAGAGCTGACTCTGCTGTTGAAGATTCAGGAGTATTGTTATGACAACATTCACTTCATGAAGGCCTTCCAGAAAATCGTGGTGCTTTTCTATAAAGGTAACTTCTGTGGGGTTGTAGTTTTGGGGGGCTTGGTTTTTGTTTGGTTGGTTTTTTTTAAAGCCTGTATGTGCAGAATGCCTGTCCTGATAAGACCTTTAGGGAAGATGAGTGCTACAACATCGCACTTCGTAAGCTGAAGAATTTTCTACCTTCTGCTTGCAAAGATGGAGCAGTGGAATGCAAAGGTGGATGGGGCTGTCCTTGGCACGTGGGGAAGTGCTCCTCTAGACAAGGATGGTGCCTGTCTACCAGATTTTAATAGTTGTGGTAGATCAAAGCTGAGTTTAGATTTTTGAGGCTCTTTGCCCCTTTTAAGTTAGGGAAGGATACATGGTAGTGTGTGCTGCTTAGTTCTCTGTCTGAACACTGCAAACGGACAGATTGAGACCACCAAGGTGTTCTGGGGTGCTGTAGGCTCGCTCTTAAATGGCTGTTAAAAGGTTTTACTGAAAAACATGCTACACACCTGTGGAAACACCACAGGAACATAAGGAAACTTGTTAAACTGAGGATTAGATTGTACTTCTAACGTTTAAAAAAAAAAAACAATTAAACACTTCCTGTGGTGTCCTTTGGGCTTTAAAGACTTTGCATCTGTTCTTAGCAGTTGACTGAAGCTTTCCTTAGAGTGTGTCATCACAAACAGCTATGAAACACTCGAGCCTTAGTGGGAGTGAAGGTGCAGCTCCGAGGTGCAGTGCTGAGGAAGCCCCCAGCAGCCACTCCGCAATGTGTGGTTCTTCGCATTTTAAAATAGGAGGCACCCCTAGTGCGGGTACATCCCGCTGTGCCCAGGGAAGGAGTATGCACGGCGATGCTCTGAGGGAGGAAGGGCAGGTTGCCAGTCAGGGATTCGAAGCAGCTGCTGTTCAGTGGTTTGC
This sequence comes from Nyctibius grandis, assembly GCF_013368605.1. Lineage (NCBI taxonomy): Eukaryota > Metazoa > Chordata > Aves > Nyctibiiformes > Nyctibiidae > Nyctibius > Nyctibius grandis. Next base: position 8,143,464 of record NC_090666.1, read on the forward strand.
AGTGTAATGCTGCTCTTGCACATCTTTCTTACAGCTGAAGTTCTGAGTGAAGAACCCATCCTGAAGTGGTATAAGGATGCGCATCTGGCAAAAGGAAAGAGTGTTTTTCTGGAGCAAATGAAGAAGTTTGTTGAATGGCTCAAGAATGCTGAAGAAGGTAAGCAGCGGCGTGGCTCACAAGTTGAGCTTGTTCATTTTGGGACCCTTAGTGCAATAATGCTGTGTTTGGGGCGGGGGTGTGTGTGTATGTTAATTGCCCCTCTGAATCTAAGTGTGCCCTCCAGTACCAGCTAGAAAATCTGGCCAGTGAAACCGCGTGGCTCCTATAGCAGCTGTTAGGCAGGATGCAGGGCAGGGGCTGAGCTCAGGACTGGGTGGGGGGCGGGGGGGGCCGCCCTGCTGACGAGGTCTCTCTGTTCCAGAGTCGGAGTCTGAAGCTGAAGAGGGCGACTGACCTGTGAAACTCTGTCCTCAGTAAAGCAAACAGGAGCTGTAGATAAGTGTCATGTCTCATGTGTCCTTCTGATTCTTACATCCTACCTCCCTGTATCAAGCATGATATAAGGGCTCTCATGGCAATTTATTTTAATTGTTTTCTATAGTTACTGAAATACTGGGTTTAGTTTTTAAAACCATGTTTTAAGTAGCTTACAGGAGCTATTATAGATACAACTCTAACCTGCATTTGTCCTTTCAGTTATATTCTACCTCCTGTATTTTCTACTGTAATAGAAATACTGTAATATGTTCTACCTAGGTCTTTCGCTATTCCAATAAAACATAATTAAAATACTACTTTCTTGCTGTTAGGAGGCCTAGTTATAGAGTGGAGGGTGCTCTCTTTCCATGTGTTAAAAGTGCAACTATCCTGAGATTATTTGCTGAGGAAATGCATCAGTCTCTTTTTCTTAAATAAGCTTTATGTCAGCAGCTGGATTAAACTTCAGTATCCAAAAAAAAAGTCATAATACAAATAGGGCATTTACAAAATGACTGTATGCAAGAAACAAACAGTTAACAGTTTTTATGTTTCTTTGGTGGCATCCTGCTCATACACGGGACTGCACCTTTTTTTCACGTTTCAGGGGGAAGAAGAAAGGGTGTTTCAGTGCTTCTTCAAGAGTAATGCGCTTGGCTGGGTCATACTCCAACATCTTTTCAATGAGGTCAAAGAGGTTCTTGTGGTCAGAATCATGGCAGGTCATGAATGCCTTCATGCAGAAAACAAAACATGTTTTTTATTAACTGCACTTAAAGCTCCTCGCCCCAAAAGCCTTTTCCCTCTGTCACCTTACCTTTAGTGGCTTACAGCGCCTTAAGACGTATCTCCCAGCAGCACTGTGTTCATCCCAGGCCAGCTGGTCATTATGGAAATATTTGCGTTTCCTTAAACAAACAGTCTTTGTTATTCAAAGATTCTGTTTTGTCCCTTCACTAGAAGTTTATCAGCATGTTTGTTCACAACTTGGGAACACGCCACAAGAGTGGCCAGCTTGTTAAATAGAGCAGAAGGGTGAATCTGAGTTTATTAAACTGTTTTAAAAAAATCCGCTATGAAACCAAATCTGAAAATAACTGAATTAAACTAGAGCTGTCCAGGTACAGAAGAATGTGATTACCTGGAGTTCTTTATCATGTGATTTGGCAAAGGCCCCAGGAGTCGCTGCATCATTGCCAGGTGTTCTTTGCTGTCACTGGTCTGGAGGGAAATCAAGGTAAGACATTTTTGTTCATTAGAGGAAGCTCTCAAGACCCACACACTAACCTTACTTCATTTTTGACTGTACCCTGCAACCAGTAATTTCAGATTAAGGTTAAAAAAAAAAAAAAACAAGGGAGGCAGTAGTCAGCAGGTTCCTGAAATAAGTTACAATCAACTGGAGTTTTTTTCCCCTTGACCCTTTTTTTTCCTTTGTTCATAAAGGGCAAGTTTCAGCAGTACTGTCAAGATGACACAAATTCAGGTATTTAAGTAGTATTTGCTGATGGTGACAGACAAAGCTACATTTGTAATTGGTGTGGCTTGTAAATTACAAATGTTAGCAGGGTGATCCTTCCTCTCAAGCTGCTGCCAAAATGTCTACTGAAAGCAACTTGGAGGAATCTGTTGCTGAGACAGTTCCTTTGTGCCTGCATCTCCTGTTCTCTTCAACTTGGCATTACAGAGAAATGCAGTTTAATTTCTTGCACAGACCACTCTCGTTGGTCCCCACCTCTGTAGCATATTTTCACCAAGCTGGGGAGCATTATACATGCTGCCGTGGTTTGAGGTTCATAGTTACCTACCGGAAATATTGCGAATCCAAGGTAGTATTCCATGAGAATACATCCTATGCTCCAAACATCGCATGGTTGTGACCATCCCAGTGCTGTGAAAAGATGCAAAGGTTCATGTTTATACCAGACTGCAAACAGTTCAACAGCTCAAGCAAGGTACTCAACACTGCTGGTGACACTGTTCAATATCACACAAAAAATCTTACGTGAAAGATCAGCCTAACAGACTTCTACTGACCTAGGATAACCTCGGGAGCTCTGTAATGCCTTGTAGACACCAAAGCGCTGTGATACTCATCATCATATGTTGCGCTCCCAAAGTCCGCAACTCTGATGTCTGGATTTTTCAGTCTGCGTTCATCGCATCTCTGAAACGAAACACACTAGGATGCACGTGACCAAATAAATAAACCCAGCTGAGGGGGAGGTGGGGAAGAGGACAGCAACCTACCCATTTGGGGTTATACTCTTCTAGGTAGTCAGTTGTCACAAATAAAATATTTTCCGGTTTCAGATCTGTATGTGTCAACTTGTTCAAATGCAAAACTGCAACGTAACAAATACAGTTAGCAAATTCCGGGAAGAAGACAACAAATAAAGCATAAAAGAAACATACGCACAGTTCACAGATGTGCAGATCTGATATGCCATCCGTCTAATGTGCTCCAGCCTAAATGGCAGAAAGCCGTTCTCTTTAATAAAGTCATAGGTGCTGAGCCCCAGCAGCTCAAAAACAATACAGACATGGCCACCGTACTCAAACCAGTCGAGCATCTGGACACAGTGACTGCAAAAGCAGGAAAAGACATGAATTGCAACAGGAAGTCGTGTAACACAGATACACACATCATATGGTACAGAAAGCAACGTCCTGCACCCCAAAACACTCCCTGCACCTCACAGCCCCCTGCACCCCTAAACTGCCCCCCCCGCACCCCATAACCCACCCTGCACCCCCTATTTGTATGCTTACTAGTTATTGCTGGGATCCGATGTGTTTAAATGTTCCAGCACTTGCACTTCTGCACGAGCTGCTACAGAGTACCGAGCAACATTTTTTACTATTTTCACAGCTACATGCTCGCCTTCCCTGAAAAGATGGGGGGTTTTGTGTGTTTGTTTTGTTTTTTAACAGTGATTAGAACAATGAGGAGTTTTAACTAAGAATATTCAGTAATAGTCACGATATACGTTGTTTATAACAATGAGAACCTTATCAGAAAAGGTCTTTTTTCTTTTTTTTAGTACATACTGACAATATAACCAAGGTTCACTTATGCACAAAGACAATTTAAATTTTGAAAACATACATAGTTGGTACCTTATGTATCAGTATTATTCTTAAAGGTTAAGCGCCCCATTTACCTCCCCTTTGCATTTATGTATGCTGGGCTTATATGGAGACCCTTCCATATCTCACAGCCTAACGCAACTGTCACTCAAAATTGACAAGCTGCCTTCAGTCGTTTAAGTAGTTAAAAAATGTGAAACTGAGGTGTCCAACACCTGCTACTGTGACTAGAAAGACAATCTAGTTTCATGCTTTTTGCACACAGCAAAACTGCCATCAAACACAAAATACATTCTTGATTTATCATATACTTGGCTGCTAGAACCCAAATAGCATTGCATCATCACAGATGATACTTTAAGGTAATTATTGCTTATGATACAGACCGGGGGGGTTACAGGCCCCAGGACTGCCCCATGGCAGGTGCAGCTTCATCCCACATTCTCCAGGCCACCTCCCCCATCAGCCCTTGACCCCTACCAGGCTGGGGTGCGCCTGCAGCACCTCATCCACCAGGCCTGCACAAGCCTCCTGGCTGCGGGCTGGTTTTAGCAGGAGGTACTAACATACATAAATTTATGTTTGGGAACTGCGGCAGCTTTGGAGAAACACACAGAGCAGCAAACAAGGAGTTAAAGATAAAACCTGGTACAATGAGAAAGCACTTTACGAACCACACTGTGATAGAACCAGTAAGAAAAATTACATGTATGTCATTGAAAAGACTTACGCTTTGTAATCGATGCATTCCACTACTTTTCCAAAAGCACCTTCACCCAAAATAGCAACAATCTCAACTAAAAAAAAAAAAAAAAAAAATGTCGTCAGTCACAGAAGTTGTGAATTGACTTCGCTATTAAAAAAACAAGCAAACAAACAGAAATAAACAAAAAGGCTAAGTACTATCACTGAAGATTATTCTAGACTGTGCTTCTTTAAATTGTAAATATCTAGTTTGAGAGATGTTAATTTACTTCATTTCAGTAACTTCATTTACTTCATTTACATTTTTCAGTTCAGTAACTTCATTTACTATTTTTTCGGGGCAAAAAAGGAAAAAGAACAAAGAAATATATTTATTTAAGTTAAGTTCTACAGAAAAAGAATAACAATCCCCACCCCCAAACAAAAAAAGTCAAGACAGAAAGAAAAGGCTTCCAAAGCCCCCTCACATCTTATGCTAAAAGAACTTATCTATCTGAGAAGTTAATGAAAAATATTCTATACATCTTCCACTTAGTACGTCTCCACTCTGACAGATCAGGTGACCCTCCTCATCATCCTCTACACTCCTGGATCTTTTCTTTCGAAGACTCTTCTGGAATGGCACCAAGATCGTCCATCCAATCAATAAACCCAAGTGATTTCAGGTCAGAATACGAAATTCATTCAGCAGGGAGATATTCAGGCATGCAGATACACAGCAGGCCACAAACGGTTGGCAGGAGCAATTTCAAATTCAGTCCCCGGAAATTCACAGGGCACATAGTTTATGTTACAGGAGAAAAACATGGCAAGGAACAGATTTTCAGATGAGATACTGAAAGTGGCAAAGCAGCAAAAAATTACAACACAATTGTTTTTCTTTTAAAAGACTGGTTCACTGAATTTTACTTTAGCATTTCAGTGCCCGTATTTTCTTCTAAAGCAAAAGGATTTAATAATTAATTATCTTACATATATATATATATATGTATATATAAAAAAATAGCCTTGTGGCCAAATTAAAATACCCATCTTAAGTAACTAAGATTAAACCACTGGTCTGAGTATTTGATAAGAAATTTTTGTTTTTAAATCATAAATAGCATATACTTTAGGCCGTTTCAGCTGAAGATCTTCAATTATAAATCCTATCTTCAGCTTTTTTAAGAGTTAAATATATAACAAAGATCAAAAAAACCTGCCCTGCTATTGGGCAGATATTGTACATATCTGATTCTACAGATTTTTCAGCGATACTTAAACACCTTACTAAATACATTTTTAAAAAGTAAAAATCTGACATTAGCTCCTTGCTATTTAAGCGATACTTAGTCAAAAGCAAGTTTAACACTTTGTGCTTGGATTTTCGAGTAGGGCTGAAATAAATGCTTGTTGTAATAAAAATTCTGAAGGCATGAAAGCAATGCCTGTATTTCAAGTACTCCAGTAGATTGTTATTATTCATTAATCTGCTCAAAAATATATGCAATGAACAAAGAGCAAGACTATGTTCTGTGGTATCACAAGCATACCTACAAACTACACATTTTCACTGAAGGAAATAAAATCCTAGCAAAAAGGATCATCTACTAATATTAGCTGAAGTAATAAACTACTACTGATAGAATTCTTCAAACCCCCACACTCAACACCTACTGCCCAGATGAGAATCTATCATCTTCTTAAAATAAAAAAATCCTAAATTGGTCACACCACCTGTGCATTATGATGATCGGTAGTGTAATATGGTGTCTTGTATCTCCTTTTGTAACTACTCGTCCCACTATGACCTGATGATTTGCTACTGTGTTGCCCAGTATCACATCCTTGATTGTACTTGTTTCTGTATTCGTCAACATAGTACCGTTCATGACGGTCTCTCTCATTTACAGATGTGGTTTCTGAACAGGTACTACAAACAAAGCATCAAATAAACAGTTAGAATCATTCTGGTATCCCTATCAAGAGAGCTTTTTGTTTTAAGCTGTAAGACATCTCTCTTGAAACATCTCCAACTGAAAAAAGGAATACATTATCAGAGACTTGATGAGAATAATAAAATCTTAAAATACATGCTGGTTGATACCAGAAGTCAAAAAGTTATTTACCTGTCAGGAGGTTTAGAAAGATCATATTTGCAGCGCTTGCTCTCCTGTGCACCAGTTAATGATCTCCCCTGTCTCTTATAAGCATTGTGGCATGTTCTGCGATCCGGACGTTCTTTCTTATTCGAGTCAGGATAATTAGTCTGCCTGGAACGGAACATCTGTAACAGAGACACTTTGCTCTTTGAATTACATCCCATAGACAAACCATTCATTTTCAAAGCCATTTATTATCAAATTAACACTATAACGAAGGCTCTATTTTTCAACTACCCAATTTTTATTTTTTCTCTGCTCTTTCTTCCACATTATTTTTTAATTCAAGAGCTTTTTCAAATTAACCGTTTATGACAGGGGAACATAAACCAATAACCTACTTCTTACACAACATTTTAAGAAGAAGAATCGTGGCTCAGAGACCAAACACATACTGTGCATGTCATTTCTGCAAAGCTGCTCAGGCACCCAGCGGTGCATACGCTAGGGAAAAGGCAGGCTTCCGTGCACTGACAAAGGGCACACAAGTATTGCCCAGCGGGCTTTTAAAGACTCCAAGGAACTCGTCACAAACTTTTACCGCGCTTCTTTCTGTAGATTCCCGAAGAATTCCTAATGCCAAGTCAAAATGACAGTAAAACTCAGGTTATCTCCTAGAAAGATCACTCACTGCACGTCTAACGTGGAGCCGCGCAGCGCTGGGCCGCACCCCCCGCCCCGGGCGGCACGGGGCCCGCGTCCCACCCAAGCCCTGCTCCGGCAAGAGGCTCCGTTCCCGTCCCCGAGCAGGGGCACGGCAACGGGCTCCGGCCTCCCCCGCTGAAGCGACCGAGGCCATTTTCTCTCCGCACTCAACAAGGCGCAGGCAGAGAACATGGCGGCCCAGCGGAGGCGGGGGCACGGGGACGCCCCGGCCACTCGACCCGCCCGCTCCGGCGGGGACGACCCGAGCCACCGGCCGCCCTCCCCCCGGGCAGGAGATAACCTCCTCCCCCTGCACCACAGCGGCGCCCGCCCCTCCGCCCCTCCGCCCCTCCCTCCCCTCGGCGGCGGCCCGCCCCAGCGCCGAGCGCTGCCCTCCCGCTCTCCCCCACCGCCATGCGGCACACGGCCGCAGCCGGTACGCAGCGCCCCTCTCCTCGCCCCACCTCCGCGGCCGGAGTGCCGCCGCTCTCTCTCTCTCTCCGTGAGCCGCCGCTCTCTCGCGCCACGGTTGCGCCCAACGGCTCTTCCCCCTTCAAACGGCGGCGCCAGGAACCTTCCAGAGTGCGGCGGAGCGTTGCCACGGGACACCCGCGGCGTCACAAGGCGGGGCCGGGCCGCCCGCGCCCCGCACTCCGCGGGGAGCTCCCGGCGGCGGCCCGCGGGGTCTGCCCGGGTCTGCTCTGGGCAGCAACAGGCCACCGGCGCGGCGTGCCCGGCGGCCCCGTACCTCGGCCTGCCTTTCCGAGAGCGTTTAAGGACGCCGGCCCCTTCCCTCCGGCCAGCCCGGGCACCGCCGTCAGCCCTCAGCGGGGCTGCGCACTGACGGGTCACCGCCGCCCCACAGCGCCCGGGCTGCGGCCCCTCACCTCACTGCCTAAGAAGCCCCCTTTACTCTCCCAGTTCTGCTACTCGGGCTGGTACGGGTGCGCTTCACCGGGTCACAACATTTTATGGTAACCCCATATGCCTCAGCAGGTAATTCAGTTAAAGTAGTTCTACATAAGCAAACCAGCTATGCAAAACCTTCAACCCTTTTCCTGCCAAGAACTTTGGAAGACAAGGAATCTCATACTGAAAAACAAAACCCACCCACAATTCTAACTCTCATTTAAGAATGACTACCAGAAGATTGCTTTTTTTTTTTTTTTTTTTTTTTTTTTTGTGAGACTGAACTGCTAAATCATTTTTTGCTCTTGGTGATAAAGCCTGTTATTTGTCTCTGCACTTCCCTAGACAAACTGTTAGAGGCTCTCCAGGCATGCAGAACTAACTAATTAAAGATATCTTTGTAAATCATTGGTGTTAAAAACATTTCCGAACAGTTGAATGCCTTTTTTTTTTTTTTTTTGATGTCTCGTGGTATCTTTTACTAGCTTTTAGTCATGTTTTTGAGTCTGGACAGAACATAAATACCCCCTGTAAAACAAACAAACTAAATGCAACTCTTCAATTAGGTACAGATCAGTCTTCTATACCCACAGAGAAAACACCCTCCCACAGAACTAACCCTTGCTTCCTCTACTGCTCACTACTACTGCACACATGGCAGTTTAAGTCATGGCCACCCCTCTCACCTCCCCATGCCTTGCTGCAGTCCTTCAGCCACCACCTCTTTCACACAGAGCTTTCGAGCCCGTCAGCGATCTATCGGTCATCACTGCAGCAGAGCTAACCAACTGTTACGCCTGAAATTTGGTTCTCCAAATCCCATAACAAGCAGTCAAGCATCTCATGTGCCATCTAATTTATGTGGAAAAAGAACATCTAAGGGTAAAACAGTCCTGAAACACTACAGCAGCCTACACACATCAGTTCCCTAAAACCCAATGATTTTTTTATTCTGGGAAAGACTAAACCTTCTGAAACACTTCCACTCCAATAAATAACCCTCCTCACTCTCTGGATATTTTTTTTTTAAACTGACCCAGTGATCAACATACGATATGTACATTACACATCCAAGTTTTTCACTGTCCATAGATAATGCACCATTATTTTCTTTTTGTCCATTGCTCTCCAGCTTAGACTAAGTACTGCTCCCAGCATGACATACTTCTAACACCAATTTTACCTATTGTTTTTCTAATGCCAGCAAAGGTCAGAGACAATCTAGAATATACACGATGAGACCCTCCATCACAGTCATAATGCAAGATTGTTGTGTTAATGTACGTATTTTTCTTTGCATGCGTAGACTTATTTCAACAGGACTTACTTGTGGCTGTAGTGTTTGTGCTGAAGGACCAGACTGATGGAAGTAAACTGAGGAGTTTATAAAGCACAAGTTGACAACAATAAGAACAATACTGTCTGCACCATTTTTACTACTTAAATGATTATACATGTCACAAAAGTCCAAACAGCTGGTGACACACAGCTGACTGTGTGCAAGAATAAAACTGCACATATGTGGTACCCAGCAACTGCCCACAAAAATCACTCGCTTCCACACCTGGGCTACTTCCTACTCTCTGTCTTGCTTTCTCTTCCACAAGTGGATGGGACCAACCCCACCATTATTTTTCCTGTTGTACTCCAGGTTCTCAGGGAGAACCTGGGAGAGGTCCAGAGCTACAAACAGCAAAACAGATATAATACAATTTTTAAAAGTTAGGATGTAATCCTGTCCCATAAGATCACTCTCCTTTCAATACACTGCTTTAGATAAAAAAAAAAGGATCTAAATGCAATGTATCCTCCAGAGAGCAAATTGTTTGGTGGCCCTGTATTTCACACATTCTATATAACAGCCTTCTTTTTCTGGAGGAAAAAAAAATAGACCTGAAATTGTTTCCAGTTCAGTGCTAGATGTCAGCATCGTAAATTATTGGTTCCTTTGCAGTGTAGGAAAGTTTCCAGTACACCCTTCCTTCTGCAGGGCAGCAGTGTCAGTGTGGCAGTCAAACATGCAGTTGCATGCTTCTGTCTACTTGCTATTGCCACTGATTATACGGAAGAAACAGAAAGAGCACAGAGCTAAAATAATTAAATCTTCTACCTGACTGATGAAGTATTATGGTAAGATGTGTTAAGTCTGGAGCAGGGGCTAGGAGCTTTAAGCAACACTCCATACAGAAACTTTGTCCCAGAGAGAGGGTACTGATTAATTCTGCTCATTAACACCTCAGTAATCTGCACCTGGCATGCCTTTGCCTTTCTCTCGCAAACAAGTTCTCCTTATTTTAAGACACAAAGTCTCAAACTTGGAAATAATGGTCTGAAGTAGACTGCAAGTCAGCTGGACCTGTCCCTCCCCAGGATTACAAGGCATATATATGAGAATGGACTTTGCTAAGTGATGCTGACTGAGTCCAAAGAGGACTGGGGGAAGTCCAGAACGGTAGGAGTTGGATGCAGGAACTGTGGGTACTCTCTCCTATCCAGCTCTCTCATGCACAGCTGGAACTAGAAATACACCCTCTCACCTGTACGCACTATAGAGTCAGAAAGTGAACCTCTGTGCAAATGAGTTGATTTTTTCCTGCTTTTTGAAAACATACTGATGCCAAAATGCTTTTTTTAAATCTACAACAAAGAAGAGTAGAACATTCTGCTTTTCCCAGTATGCCCAAGGTGGAGAGCTGCTTTTTTGATGTGTACAAATCACTCTCTTTTCCCTGCTGAAATCAGTTTATTTTATACTTACTATACTAAGTGACAAGCACAGGATCATCAATCTATATATATACATACACACATGCATATGTATGCATGTATCTTATTTTTCCTCGACCAGTCAATATTCAGATATCTCTGTACTTTCTTGCAGACTTTCTCATTTGAGTCCAACAACATTTGGTCTCACATAAGACCAAACAAGAGCTCTCTTATTTGTTCAACATCATCTTGGCCACAGTATCTTTTATTATTTTGAGTGTATCAGGATATTCTTGATTAGAACTCTAACCACAGTCTTTTTGTCACTACTCTTTGTTGTGTTTATCATCTATTGTTTGTGCAATAGTCATGAAAAACAAGTTACAGCAGATCTATGGTTATCTAGTTTCGATCAACAGCTATGTAAAGACACAAACACTTACTCTTTCATACCAAAAGCGTTGTGCCAGAGGCAGAAGCGATTGTTTCTGATCTACCTTTTGGGAGGCTGAAGAGGTTACCATTCCAACACAGCGCTACAAGAGCAAGCAGTCCTCTAAACACGGACTTTAATCCTCAAGAAGAGAAAGATTTCATCTCTCTATGACTCTACTCTCACCTAGGGGAAAAAATTGCGCATCTTAGTTTTCTAAAAACCAGTAAAGTAAGGAAGGTTAGAATTTACATGGGAAAGTTTCAGAAAACATTTAGTATGAAATTGTAGCAAAGGACATTGTTTCAACATAGTATCACTAAGAAAGATAAGGCAGAAAACAAAGATTTGCAAAAAAAATATATATTTGTAAAAGTATTTTCTTATTTTACAAGTATAAAAAGCAATGTTTAAAAATCAAAATCCTGGAAGATTCTCTGGAAAAACTGGCTTGTAAAGCACAAGACTCCTCCTCTGTGACAACTCCCAAACAATGTCACAACTCCTGAAAATCCTGCATTCAATGAGCAAAGGTATGATCCAGTTTAAGTAACCCTTTTTAACGACACTTTAAACCCCATAATCCAGCAATCTGACCAGTCTCTAAAGAACGTGTCAAGGCACCCTGTGGCTACAAAGCAAAAGGGTTGGCATGGATTGTAATATCTTTAATGTGAACATCGTTAAGAGGTCGGTAGGTTTTCTCATTCACAGGCAGCTTCTCCAGCTCATCCAGGGTCTCCAAGCCATCAATAACTCTGGAAGAAAAGCAGAAGTGCTAGGAATCTCCTACTAATAAAGATTTAAATTTCACAATTGAGATATCTCAAAGCACTTTACAGTTAAGCACCCTAGGGCAAGGACTTTGCAAGCAAATGATACAAATAAGACAGCCAAAACATTCTATGTGGCATATAACATATTTTGAAAGGAAATATTAAACATCCATGACAGATTCTGATAAAAAGCTCAAATAATTCCCACTGACCTGACAGTATCATATTTTATACCAACCACAGCTGTACAATAGACTCTGGCTGCACTTCCTGGCAGGCATGCCTGACAAATCATAGTATAGGTTTAAGTAGCTGCAAGATACTGGCTGTACCAAACTTCACTGTGAATTACTGAAATCCTATGGCTGGAAAGTCAATTTCCAAATGTGAGATTATAATTTCTAACCTGCTGACTCAAATACAAGATGGGACAGAATCACTGATAACTGTGTAAATCTAATGGCACAAATAAGTTTAGGCTTTCAGATTTCCTGTTCAGGCTGAAGAAGTGGCAAGAGAGATTGTTCTAATAAACCTCTTACTTTTTTGTTTAAGTAACTAGCTCTGGTAAATCTTGGCAGTTTATTCTCCAGTAACAGACTTGGCAGAAAACATGTTGTGCTGTTCACAGTTCAATTCAGTCACATTCATCAACTCTTTGAATCTAGGATGCTGGATTGTGGGCCAGCAGGGACTGCATATACTGTTCTGCTGATTCTGCAACTGGGGCAGGAGTATCTTAAACTGCCACAGTAAATCTGGCAAAGTACATCTGTCAGTGCCTCTACTCTTTTCTAAGAAAGATGTCTAAAAATCCTGCTTTCAATCAAACTTTTAAACAAACTCTGAAAGGAACACCTATACTTAGATGCTTATAAACAATACAAATGGTAGAAAATAGTATTTTCACATTTCAATAGTTTCCTTTGAATATTTAACTCCATTTAATAAAGGCGACTTTTTCTCAGCAAATTCACTTGTACACTACAGACTTTTTAACAACAAGCAAAAGACATTACTGTGATTTTGAGATGGAAAAAGCAGTATCTGAAAGACTCTAAACATTTGCTTTAAGGATGATGTATTATCGGTACTGTCTATTAACATAAGAATGTTTTAAAATAATGATGCATCTTAAACAACCTCATCTGGTTTTATAAACTGTCAGTTTCATGAGTTTTATCTGACCAACAGGAAGTTCCACCTAAACAGGAGCATGACCATGTCAGTACCACATCCATCCCCACCCAGATCCAGTCCCAAATTAGATTCTTGCTTCTCAGTAAACCCTACAACTGTGCATCTAGTTGTTCTGGAGTTTGCTTAAAATCAGGCTGCATCCGTTTGGGCATAAATGGAAAGGCAAGCTGGAATAACTAGTGGGGGAGGAAAAAAAAAAGAAAGGAAAAAAACCTCCATTCTTGAGGTAATTTTTAATATACCTATTTCCACTGAATTCCCTACTACTAAGAAAAAGGAAGACATGTTTTGGAGCAACTAACCAACTGGGGAATAAGACAGATCAACCAGAGCAACCAACCTGCTTTAGCAGGGGGTTGGACTAGGTGATCTCCAGAGGTCCCTTCCGACCCCAACCATTCTATGATTCTGTAATTCTGGTGACAGTGCAAGAGCATACATTTACATATACACATCCAGTATTTTAAAGAGTTTTAGAACCACAAGCTTCTAAATTTGCATTGCATGTGCCCTGAAATATTCAGATAAGGAGGCATGCAGTTGGATCACTTACTTTCCAAACACAGTGTACTTCATGTCTAGGTGCGGTTGCTTGCCGTAAGTGATAAAGAACTGCGATCCGTTGGTATTCGGACCATTGTTTGCCATTGAAACTACCCCACGGACACTGTGCTGAAAGAGGGGAAAAACCTCAACATGAATACACATCTGTGAAAGCAGGACTCTAACCCGTACAAAGTGCTCCGTGACTTAATACTCTGCCTCAATACCATTATTAAGAACAAACCTTGGTTGCTGATATATTCCATCACAGTCCATGATTAGCTCCTCAAAATTGCTCTTACAATGAAAAATCACTTCTTTACCTTCAGTGCATGAAAAATACTTTGTTACAAATTCTTTCTACTTCTGTTCTCAGTGATGAAAACCCTCAAACCTAACTTGCCAAGTACAGAAATGCCTGTTCCCATTTTAATAATAAGCTTTCTATCCCTTTATTGCTGGATTATACTTTGCTTCGCAATTACAAAAGAGGTATTTAATACAGTACAACACAACGCTGATCGTTCTCCAACCTGTAAAGAAAATTTGTATGAAAACATAACTGCATATTGAGAGCACACAAATACCTTTAGGTATTCACTGAATTCATCTTCAAACTTCTTGCCCCAGATGCTGTTACCACCTTTCCCAGTGCCTGACAAAGAAGCACCACAACAGATTACTGGATTTTCAGATCGAAAAATCCAGAAATGATATACTGTTACAATATTTTACAACAAAGACCCTAGATAGCCTGTAACTCGTTTGAGGCAGGTATTGGGTTCTCATGTCTTGATACTGAGCAGAGACATAACTCTATATATGGAACACCTGTTAAATAGCAGAACAAAACACTAACATATCCTCAAATTAAATTCACTATGAGTAGAAACAGACACTCAGCTGAATCCGATTTTCTCCCAAACAGCTGACACTGTCTGGGACATTTTCCTCAAATGCTTTAAAGGCAGTGTAGTCTTTCAGGCAGAAACCAGAGAAACCACAGCAGCAACCTGCCAGCTCAACAGCTGGTAACCAGCAGAACCATCATATTTAGTGGAAATAGGTGGAAAAACTAAGATTTGTAGGATGCTTTACTACAAGATTATTTAGCACTAGGGTAATGGCTGCTCTTCTGTAAGCTCATCACAGAAGCTCATCATAAAAACCTCTATCAACAATACAATAATTCTTATATTTTATTTTTACTTTATTTACATTTTGGTTTTAATATTAATACTTATAATATATTTTTATTCATTTATATATTTTTATATTTTATTTTTATGTACATTTTTCTATAGAGAGACCCAGACAGAAGAATTTACCTAAAGGATCCCCTGTCTGAACCATGAAGCCCTTTATATTCCGGTGAAATACACATCCATTGTAGTAGTTACTAGCACAAAGAGCCAGGAAATTCTAAGGAAATGAAACAAACCATATTAACAAATAATTCAGAAATAGTATCCTATAACTAAAATGACAGCATTGGCAAGACCAAGACTAACCCTTTTGCCTCTGCTTTGCATTGTGACCATGTGAATTCCACAGAGTATTGCCACAGAACAGTCATAAACCAATTACAGTTAATATGCTCATTTGAGACTGTCACAGATACAAAGGATTTTAACTAAAGCTTACAGCACGAGGTTGTCTGACTTGAGGAAAAACCAAGAAGCCTGAAACATGCTCAGAAGTATCACTTCCACTCAACATTTTTATTTTGTACGTGTAATTTTGTAATCAATAACTTCATGTCTCAGCTTTGTTAGTTAAAAAGTAGATTATTTCAATTTAAGCTTAAGTTTATCGCAGAAAGGAAAACCTGGGGACTCTGACAAACTGGAAGTGATTCTCACTCTTTTAAATTAAAATCAAATCTATGCGAGTGTGAGCAAACACAGGGAAATTTGGGAATCCCAGGCCATGTGCCATATTTCCCAAGGGCAAAGGACATTTTGGGAGATGCTGGAACTTGGAGAGAAGTGGCCCTTAGCTAAACATTATCTGGTGAGAAACGGGCAGAAAGCTCTAGGCAGTATGACACAGTGCACAAGTTCCACGAGTGGAATAGGCACTATACCAGCTTAAAATGTTAGTATTCCATTATGTGAAAAGATGAATTGCAAAAGCCACTTCACCTCCTCTACAGTCTTCACTATTTCTACTGCTTTGTTCCAGCACTAGGCAATCCTGCTCCTGTTACTTGACTTACTTCGCAAGTCTTTGGTGTACGCTCACAGAATAGTTCAATTTTAATATCTCCTACATCAGTATGCAGCGTGACAGCCTGAGCAAGAGGCAGAAAATAATAATTAAATCAGCAATGAAATACTAACAGACTTAGTTTTATTTCCCAGTCCCACCAAAAACATAAGCAAGTTCCCACTGCATATACCCATTGTTTCAAATATTTGGCCATAGGCAAGGCTACTACCACAAACCTTCCACATTTCCAGCGAAATCACCAGAAAACACTTGGTTTCATTTAGTTTCAGGACAAGTCAGGTTTGCCATGGTAATGCAGAAGCTCTGTTTCAAACATTGCACTCCAGAGATACATTATTCATTTGCAAACTGAACCTACTCAGTCACTTAATTGCAGAGTTGAAGAATCAAGGTTACATCTATTTTAGATGACAGTGCGGTGCACAAACCTCACTGGTTTACAACCAGAGGAACAACTGATGTGTGTTACTTGCCTGCAGCCTTTTGAGTGATAAGGCTAGTTCTGAATGGCACTGTATATAATCTGCCTTCACAAACAAGCAAACGTACCAAATTACACACTTTTCTTAAGAATGGATAAACAGCATTCATAAAATTTAAATGGCAGTTACCTAGCCACCTAAACAAATATATCTCTATAGGCCAAATATATCACAGTGCTCCCATGGAAAGTGGTAAACTATGCAAAAACAATTACTGTGGGGCCATGCTGGGGATAAGTCTACAGGAAAACTAAAAAAAATCAGCATCACATTGATACTGGTATACTGTTCCAGAAGCATACAAGTAAAGAAGAGAAGATAGTTGCCTGCAATGCCCATGAAGATGCTGTAAAAGGTGTACGTACAGTTTAAGACTCATAGTCTTAGCTCTACTTCCTGATTTGCTAAACTTTTAAAAGCCTGCAAGTGTAGAAGGTTACATACACTCAAGCAGGGCTATGTGCTTGCAACTTGAATAATGCTTCTGTGGTAAAAGAAACCAAACTAGATTACTAAATATTAGCCAAAGTAGGATTAACATTTAGGATCTTAAAACTGAAAGTCTAGTTATAAAAAAAATATAATTTATAAAATGTATAAAAAGTGCTATTGTTCTCACCATAACTGCTTATGAAAAAGCTGAGGTAGACTTGGATACACCAATTTCCTGCAAAGAAAACAGAAGAAACTTGTTAGGTTTCTTCTACCAATCCCCAATTGTTTTTGATTCTAAAATATTTGTGTGGTTATATGCTTTTACACCACAGTTTTACGGTGCCATTCAAGTGACTGTGGATAAATGCTTTACTTATATTATGCAACTATGCAGCATATAAAGCACGAGAAAGGAGTAGAACAAAACAGCTTAGGGAAAGGGGGTGGGGGGCAAAAAAGACCCCTTCCTAAGATGGAAGTTTATACTAAGCAATCATAGCTTTTCCAAAGATTATGGTTTTAAAAATGACAGAAATTAACAGATAAAAGCTGTCATCGAAATCGGGAATAAAACTCCTTAACGCCAGGTTTTAGCATTAACAAGCAGGCTTTACTTTATTTGGCTGAAGGACATGGAGGATTGCTCCACTTAACGTGTCCACTGAGGCACAAAAGCACACTCATTGTATACATTATAGAAAAATGAATATTCATATAATTCCCAAGAAAAGCCCGCCTATTCCAAGAAACCTTATGCATATGCTAATAATTATGTAACGTCTTTGTGCATGCGTAGTGAATTGGAGAAGGGGTCTTTGGTGGGCTCTGGTGGTCGTAATCCCCCCACAGTGATGCTGTCTGCTGTGTGACCCCGCTTCTGCGCAAGTGTGGTCGAGGCCTTTTTTGTGGACACGTGCAGGTGCCTCCGAGGAGAAGATCCTGTTCTGGTTCTTACAGGATTTATCTCTACTCCTGGCGCCAGAGCTGTGAATCAAGTCATTTAAGACACTGCAAAGATGTTGTTCACAGTCTTGCTTGTCTCTGGCCCTTCTTTGTAATTAGCGAGGAATTGAACAGAGGCTTTGGATTCTATAAGACTAAGCACAAGCAAGAATCAGTGATGACTATAACTCTGTTATCAGTCCCACAAGCAGACCCTATCTGCAAAACATGTAGTTGGCTTCAGAACGTACTGCTATTTTAGCTTAAAGGAAAACTGCTGAAAGAAAAGTTGATTCTGTCTAAAGGTTACACAGAGTAGGCCTGTTAGGGCCTACCCTGAGGCCTGCTTTTACTAAACCATCTGGTATCACGGGCACATGCCAGTACCTAAACAGAAGTGTGACTTGGAGTCACCTTCTCATAGCTGTCAGTGCCTACAACAGACAGGTTCCTGCATCCAAGCACAGGATCAAACTTTTTTTATCTTAGTAATATTTTCAAACAAAGTATTTGGAATGAAGATGATAAAACCGTAGCTGTGTAGAAATCAACAGTTTCACACGCTAACTCCTGCTCTATGCACTGCCCTCCCTGGTGAGCCCCCAGGCTCGGCAAGGCCTCTCGCCGAAGCCGGGGAACCCGCCAGCAGCCAGCTCCGGCCCGGCCCCTACCGACCAACGACAGCTCGGAGCTATCGCTCCTCCGCCCACCGGAGGTACTTCCACCGAAAACCCACGCACAGCACGCGTGGACTCCGCCCTCCCACCGCCCCCGTCGCTGCAGGGCGCGGCCCGGCTGCCCCACCGGCGAGCGGCTCTGTCAGGCGGCACGGCACGGCACCGCCCCGCCGCCCTGCGGCCGCCAGCTCGTCCTTTCCGCGCCGCGCCGGCGCCTTCACCCCCGCCCGGCCACATGGACGCTTCGCACAAACCTGCCGAGGCTGGACCCAAACCCAGCGCCCGCCGCCGGGAAGCGCCTGCCCGGCTCCCCTCACGCAGGCACGAAGGGGCTGGCCCGCCTCCGCGCAGCTCACCCCCAGCCCGGCCCGGCGCGGGCGGTGCTGCGGAGAGGCCGCCCCGCGCCCCGCTAGCGCGGCGGAAGCGGCGGGGCCGAGCGCAAGCTCCGCCCTGCAGCCCTGGCCCAGCTCCGGCGTGAGGTGAGTGAGGGTCCCGGTTGCTCCCCCCCGAGAGGCAAATGCTTCCGCGGTTGGGTTTTAGTGTGTGAAGGTGGATGAAGCTGAAGTTCCGCACTTTTCTTGCACGACTCTACGGGGCCGGTTATGGTGTTTCACCGTGAGAGCCCCGGAGGAGGGAGCGTGTGCTCCGGTACGGGGCGGCGGCTGCTGGGGCGAGGCCAGGCCGCGCTCCCCTCTGTCAGTGGGGCGGCATTCGCAGCCTGAACACTCTTAACTCTGCTATTTCCAGGGAGGGAATTACCTAGGCTTATTCCTGCCTTTTTTCACCCCCTCTACAGACAGCTGCATGCTGCTGCCTGGCACACGGCTGGTTCGCCGACCTCTCTGCTGCATCCGTGCTTTGGGCCGCCTGCCCTCACGCTCCCTCATGAATCTCGGGGAGCTCGTTTCTGCCCTGAATGACTTTGCATCCCTCTCCCTGGCTGAAAGCTGGGACAATGTGGGGTTGCTGGTGGAACCAAGTCCTCCCCACACTGTGAACACCCTTTTCCTCACTAATGATCTCACTGAGGAGGTGATGGAAGAGGCAGTGCAGAAGAAGGCAGACCTTATTCTTTCTTACCACCCTCCTATATTCACACCACTCAAGCGAGTAACGTGGAAGACCTGGAAGGAACGGCTGGTGGTCCAAGCCCTGGAGCACAGAATCGGGATTTACTCTCCACATACGGCGTATGATGCCATACCTCATGGAGTCAATAACTGGCTAACAAAGGGACTTGGTGAGATTCTGTTAAAAACAAACAAACAAAAAAGGTTAAAATTATTCATCAGTATATGCTATTTTATGTGGGGACCTTCCCTCATTTTCCTTCCTTCCAGCTTTTACAATTATGATTTGAGGACTTTTTGTGTAATTTTTTTTTCCCCCAATATTCTTCTAGTACTTCTAAGTACCCTAAACATATTTTAAGGAATTTATCTTGGCAAGGAATACCGGATACAAACCCTAGAGGACATTTTCAGATGCATGACTGTACTATTGGATGTAGTCAGAACCGGTGCAGCATATTTATTGTCCATCTTGGTTGCAAAGTTTAGACCACTGACTTTAAATCACCACCTTTAATTTATAAAGTGCAAGATCTCATTGTTTGCAAAGGACTTAAGGTATTTGAAATTCTTTTAGATTTTTATCCTGTATTGTGGCTCATAAATGAAAACAGCTATGTCTTTTCCAGACTGATTTACGAACCAGAAACTATTTTGGTTTTGTACAATTCTTAGGATAAAACGGATGGCATTAAGAATGACAAATAATATATATCGATTAAATTTTTTGCACTTTGAATAGACTGTGCCTAATGGAGACAACAGGGCAAGAAGTCCTCAGTTCTGGTCAGAGAAAATGGATTCAAGGTCAAAATTTGCATTTTTTTTGGTTGTACCTTTTTAGGATATGTGCTGAATCAGTATTAGGATACTTACCTGGCTTTATAAAACAGCAATCTTGTACTCTTCTCTCAGGTGCCTGTACTTCTGTCCCACTGCATCCATCAACGGTGCCAAGCTATCCAGCTGGGGGCACTCACCGGGTAGAATTCTGCACAGCCAACACTGAGCATCTGGATGTGGTGCTGTCCAAAATCAAAGACATCCAAGGGATCTCCTGTCTCACTACTCTCCCTGCCAGGTATCTGCTTCACTCTCTAATGTTGTATTCTTTCTTGTTGTTTGAAATAATAAGTTGCTGAAATTGTGCCCTACTGTTGTAATCACTTTGTTCCTCTGTGCATTGCTGATATTTTTTTCAGCAACAGATCTATAAACTTGAGGAATAATCATTCCTTTCTGACCAATCTATATGTTATACTAAATAGTAACAGAAATTCAGTGTAGCATCACATAGATTAGAGGGGGTAAAGAAGAGTATTGACGGGAAATTTGGTGAGGACAGTTAAATTCCCGTATCTGTTTCTTCCAAAAGAGTACACTAGACTAGGCTAGGCTATTACAATGCCTTCTTTTTTCCTTTCTCTGTGGTAGAATAGCCACTGGGATAAAACAGCTTTCTTTTATATTAATATGACGCTGAAATTTTATCTCGTTTCTTAGCAAGCACCAAGCATATCTTTTCTCAGGGTTGAAGGTGAGGAGCAAACACGAGTCAGTTTGAACTGCTCTCAGAAAGCACTGTTGGGTGTGGTGGCATTATTGTCCCAGAACAGCCTTCTTTATCACAAGACCGAGATTCTCTTATTACAAAAGGTAACAAAATCATGTATTACGTCCAGTGAATGTATTACTTGTGCGAGCTGAGTGCCCTAAACACTGAAATCCAGTAGTCAGTAGCATCACAGGTTTCCTATGCTACGCCGTCAGTGCCCTGAAGTACTGGCCTGTGGGGATTTGAAGCCACACACGTTTTCCAAAACAATGAAAATAGCTGTGTGGCCTGTCCTAATTCTTAAATCCGTTCCAGTAGCTAGTATAGTTAGTATGTTACATTCGAGAACATCACATACATATTTTTTCATAAAGTTCAGAGGCATTCCTGAATGCCCAATATACTCATCTTTGTACAGTATGGAAAGCAACGCCAACTTCTGGAGTCAGCTTTCTCACAGTAATTTTAATTTCTTTTCAGCCTCTTCTTCCCCATACTGGAATGGGACGTCTGTGCACACTGAGCGAGCCAGTCTCCTTGTCAGACATAACTGAGCGTATCAAAAGCCACCTAAAATTACCTCACATCCGCTTAGCCGTGGGAATGGGCAAGACACTAGGTAAATGGGCCTGCCAGTAAGACTGTCCATTAGAACCAGTATTCCAGGAAGACAAGGAGCATGAGTGTGTGAAATACTGCTGTCTTGAATAGGTTTACTTCTAAGTAGTATGAAGCACTGTTAAAGACAAGATGATACAGCATTTTAGAACTTACATGATACAATCATGGAAAAAGAACCACTTCTGTGTTTTTAATTGCAAGTTCTATGTTATGCTGGTTGTCACTGTGCAGAAGGGACAGCACAAGTTGAATACGAGACATCCTTTTTCATAACTTGTATAATGACTAAAGATTTTTTTGCCCCCCCGGATATCACACACAAATGTGTACCGTTTCATTGTACACACTCTTCTGTGACTGAATGTTAAATTTCAAAGCACCTTAAAATAGTAAGACGCTTTATGCTAGCCTTATGAACATGTAACCATACATGTTTTCATGAAAGAGAAATAGTGGCAAAGGAGGTGAACTATCCTAGCTCAAACAGTGGGCCACTAGTAAAATGTGGAGCAAGCATCCTCTTATCCCAGTTACCTATCCTAATCTCTAAGGAGCACAGCTATTAGAGTTTGTGAGAGTAAATTTGTTGAGAACTCCTTGTAACTTATGAGACAGAAGTCTTATTAGAATCCTCTTATACTACCAATAGTAGTAAAAAAAACCCCAAACTATTTTGAAGCCTCTCATCATGGTGTGGGATTGTAGTGGTGTGATGCCACTTAAATCAACAGTAATTACATGGCAACATACTGTAAAACCTTAATAGAATTTGAAAACTCCGTGTTGTGTGTCCCCTCTCCCTAGTGAATGTCATATATATGGAGAATTAAATTTCCTCTCACTACCACATATGTAATAGCTTGGAATCAGCTATCATAGCAAACAGGCAAATTTTTAATGGCATGGACCATCTCTCAGCTTGCATTGAGATTGGCTGCCTGAGAGCTGAAAGTTAGGAACCAGTGTATCTCAGAGGCAAAATGCTGCCTTAGTGGCATCATTAACTGGAAAACAAGAGAGTCCTGGAAAGAGTAGCAGCCTATTAAAGGGTTCAGAAACCTAACTAAATAACACCTCACTAGGAGAGAACTAGCCAGCAGCCAGCCTTCTGCAAACTTCCCACCCCTTGAAGACAAAAATCTACACATCTATTTGGTACAGAGGATTTTGCTGTATTATCAGAGAAGTTATAGGCCTATGAGTCTTTGAAACTGACAGATGTGTCTCTTCCTCCCACAAATTTACATTGACCCTAAAATCAAGGTAAATATTTATTGTGAAACAATTAACAGTAATACTGACATGAGGGCTGAACAGAGGGAAAGGAGTTTAACTGTGCACCTTGTATCCTGCAGACTCGCCAGTGAAGAAAGCTGCTCTGTGTGCTGGTTCTGGGAGCAGTGTCCTGAAGGGAATGGAAGCTGACCTCTACCTCACAGGTAAAAGATTATGTTGCTGTTTCATTATCTTTATAAAAATAGTCACTAGGAAAAAAAAGAAAGGAAAAGAAAAGAGTTGACTGGCTGTTGAAAGATTTGGCCAGAAAGAATTACCTGTTATAACTGAGAAACAATCAGTTAGTTATTGGAATGACAGAAGAATAACATTAGAGAGAACGTGGATCAGATGGCTGCATGGCACAGTGAAGGTTCTTTGAATTAAAACATTGCTATACATGCATTATTTCAACACAAAATCAGTGTTGAGGGCAGTCTATTGCAACCTTCAGTGTGTTTCTCCTTTGGCAAGATACAAGGTATTTCCTCAGTTCCCTACAGAATTCCCTAATGGAAAATGGAACATAATGTAGTCTACAGAATATTCCAAAGGAACCCCATAGTGTATCTGACCAAAGGGACACTTAGTCCATTATCCTCTCTTCTGACCGTGGGACAGCTACTCCCTACAGCTTCCTCAACAATGTGAAGGCTGCCTTGCATTCTGTAGTACTTAATGCAAGCAAGTTCTTTAGCAAGGCATGTGCCATCTCCCCCTTATATACATGCTGCAGAGTGTTCTGTGTTCAGAGTAGATGGTGTTGCATTCCTCCTTATGGGCTATATCCCGTTACATCTTCCCAGCTTCTAGTTAAGATTCTGCATACATTGCAAAGAACTGGTTACCTAAACTGTACTGTTAGTGATCTACATGGCATTTCTTTCTCAAAATGGCAGGAGAGATGTCCCACCATGACGTTCTGGATGCAGTTGCCAATGGGATAAGTGTTATTCTGTGTGAGCACAGTAACACTGAGCGAGGCTTCTTGTCAGAGCTGCGTGACATGCTAGCTGTCCACCTACAGAACAAAATCAACATAATTGTGTCTGAGAAAGATAGAGATCCCCTCCAGGTGGCATAGGAAAAAAATAGGAGTGAGAGAATTCAGTCAAGAGTTTCGTGGTATCTTGCACAGACCTGTCCAACTGCAAGCTTAATGAAGATGCTCTGAATTGGTTCAGTACAGAATGATTGTATTTTATGTTCCCTCAAAGTTTGGGATATATTTTGTCATCTGTCAGATAAATAAATGCTTGTTTTGGTCTACAGAAGCTGATTTACTCAGTTACTGGGCTGCACTTGAATAAATTTACTGTTACTGCATACTCTTAATTAGATGTATTTGATAACCATGATACTCAAGGATTGGTTTGGGTAAAATACAAAACCCTGACTTATCTCCAGTTTTAAGCTTACACAGCAGTTCTACCCTACTGCTGTTATGTTGAATCGTGTCAGTACAAGTCTCTGGTATTTTAGCTAATGTTATGTCCACACCAGAAGAACATATAAACAAAATGAAAATATTTCCATTGCAAATTTGTAAAGATCTTGGCACCATCCTTTTAAGTTTAAGTTAATAAAACTGGCTCATCAAGCAATGTCTTTACCGCGTAATTGCATATGTCTTGTTCCACTTAAATGTAAATGGAAAGAGATGACTCCAGTATTACCTGAAGCTCCTGAGGCTGTATAAAGGCCATCATTCTTATCAATACCATGAAGACCTCTCAGTTAGCTGAGGAACAGGAAGCAGGAAGAAATTTCTTCTTTCCCAGTTAAAGGAAAGGACAGTAGAAGTGATCCCTCCAAATCCAACAGTTCTGTATTGCTATAGAAGACATTAAAATGCTACTACCTTAGTACATGCACCAAATTAAAGAGACAGAAAATTAATGCATAATTGTCCAGAAACAGCATGAAATCAGGATAAAATACTTTTAACATAAAACTCCCAGGAATTAATTCACAGTAATTTTCTTTAGCTTGCATGCTTGCACCACAGAATCAGCAGCAGCCAAAAACTGATTCAAACTTAACCTTCTCTTAGCAGATGTGTGGTATCTCCTGCAGCCCTCCTCTTGGCCTGTATGGGCATCTGGTAGTCTACCAAAACTGTTAGCAGGTAACTCTGAACTCAGGATGATTATAGCACTTCATTGAAATAAATTTCACATCTAGAAAACCAGATATAATTGCACTGAAAATGTGCCATGGTGTCACTATCTCTAAACACATTAGGTAGTGTCTTCCATATATACTCAGAATATAAATTAAATCTTGAGTTTCATAGGAACTGTGGAGAGAGTCAAAGGACTGCAAAACAGGATGTGGTTGCTGCTTAGCTACAATACTAAGTTTTTCCAAGAACACATCTCTTCAAGTGGCAGAGTTCTTGTTCTTGAACTCTACACCTAACTTACAGAACTTGGGTAAGACACAACGCCTTGATCCCAGCTGTAGTGATTCTGATGGTAACCTAAGTAGTGATAGGCAGGATCTGATGCATTTTGCAAAGTTTTGGCATTGCAACCTGTAAAATGCAGGTGCAAGTGCCACAAAACAAAATGTTAGTTGAAAAATGTTCTGGGGGAGGAAGCTGAAGAGTACTGCTGGCACATACCAGCTTTCCCCATCAGAGTCTCCAGCAAAGCTAATTCAGTCCTGTATTTGAAGAATCAAATTGTCAGTGGGGTAAGCAGATACCCCGTGTTTTCAATACAAACAAAAGTCAGACTGTAAACCTCTGTCTGTTGCTTCTGTCAGTGAGGAGCAGACCAAGTAACAACATTATTCCATGTGATGTTTTGGTTCTCTTCAAAAGCTATATACTGGTATTAAAAGGTAGACAAACTATTTTAAATTTTGATACCTTATAAGAAACAATATAAAATATTTTTACTCATTAGTTTGAAATCTTCTGCACACTACATGAGGATTTGCACAGATATTTGACATAATGAAAATCAGGCTTTCACACAACTGCCAGAAGGACCTCTATCTTCCTATAACATAAAAAAACTGTGGAAGACAAGACAAGCTAATGAAAATTAATAAAGTACTTTATTTGGTTGATTTGAACTATTACAACATTGAGCTGTAACACAGCTACCAAATATGATTTATACAGAGTCCCTGAAGTCTGGCTGGCAGACTACAGTTGATGGAACTGCAGGGCTTACTCCCACATACCTGAGAAAAAAAGTGAAGAAAAGCTGTGGAACTTCAGCAGTCTCCCAACCTCTAAACGCTTAAAAAAAAGGGAGAGCTTATAAGTGGCATTTAAGGCCTCCTCCAGCATCAGTGGACACTCCTCATGTAAAAAATACATATATACAATCAGGCTTTTAAAAAATAAACAGAAAACCTTCACAGCCTCTTCATACTCCTGGATTGCAACTTGGAAAGTAGATGAAAGAAGCTGGATCCTCTCACCCTCACCAACAGGCAATGACTTGAGCCCATCGCAATTTTGATTATCTAAATCTTCTTATAAAAGGATTTGGGTTTGGGGCAAGTCCTTCAGTTCTATTGCCAGAATTTAATAAGTTACCCAAATAATTTAATAAGTGTCCCAAACCCACTAGTATTCTCCTTTCCTCATGTAGTCAATGCAGGTCTCTTAGCATTATAAATCTTGGCTTCTTCATACACTGGAAGCTAGTCTTGTCTAACTGGTAAAGGAGTACTGGAAAGCACTCAGTTGAGATAAGTTGCACCACTAGTACAAACTAAAGCTCTGACCATCTAGTGATTTGCGCTTCCCAAGTAAACTGCTCCAATCAAACCCTCGTGTCTGGTGAGGTAGAGAGCAGAAGGCACAATCTTACCAAGTTTGTTTTTCTGGCTGCATAGATACGAAGAAGGCATCGTCTGAGCTAAGAGACAAAGCAGACAAATCTAACTACAGAGCAAGAGATGCCTTGCTTACAGAAGTTACCATTCTGAACTACCTGAAGTAGTTGAACAATGAGCATCATTCATTACAATTATTACGTTTCAGTAAGTCGTCCAGCAGCCTTGGGGTTGGAGGGAGAGAGATCTGAGTATCGGCCCCTCTCCAGCAGCCCTTGAGAGCAATTGCCGTAGATGCTTTTGAGAACTGAGAGACGTTATACATCTTCATCCTCTTTCTCTAAGAAGTCGGTCAAGGTAATGTCATCTACAGGAATTAATAAGTATTCCACACCATCAGCTCCCTGAGAACAGACATGCATACACATTCTGTTAACACCAGTGCACAGTGCAATGCAAGCCACTAGACAGCACTGCAATGCTAACGTTTATTTGCGGTCTGGGTGAGAGTTGGCCAGCATTCAGAAGGACAACATTGCTAAAACCCAGGATTATTTCACTAGACCAGCACTGGAAATGCACAAATACTGAGAAAAGTCAGTATATGAGAAATCTTCTGGTGGTCTATGCTGGTCTGACACTACACAGCTCCTCAACACTGTGTTGCCATATCTAGTACTGCTATACTGCCTCGTTATTAGGACTAGCCTGCATTCTTCCCTCGTGCAAATATAGGTAACTATTGGAAGCAGACTCACGGGCTCCAGAGTCCGTTACTTGTCAAGGTCTTCAGGAAGAAGAGACCTGTAAGTTGCTGAGTAACCAAAGCACACTGCATTTTTACAGCCCCCTATCCATGTAAAGGGCGTCGACAAATTGGAGGCATGGAAAGGGCTGCAATTACAGAATTTCAGCCATTTGCTAGTTCTGTTCCTAGGTGCTTCCAACAATACAGCCTCACAGTAAGCTGCAGGGTGTCTTAGGGATCCTTGGTAGGAAGTAAGCATCTTTTTTTGTTTAAGGTGGCTGAATACCCAGAATTATCTTCTTCTCACAACTCACCCGCTTGGTCCGGATGAGCTTGTGATCCCTGAATTCTGTCAGCTGTGCCCTGAGTGTCAGGTCACTGTTCACAAGGAAAGCCTCCCGACACTGCTGGTAGAAGTCTTGGAAAGACAGCCCTGAAGACAGAAAAAGGTGAGAACTGAAATTGAAGTGGTAAGATTGTCAGATTTTTCCAGGTCTAACACCACATATTATCTCTACCTACTTGCTTTGGCTTAGACCACAGTGGCTACAGTAACATCATCACTTCTTTCATGTATACAGCCAAGCTAATATTTCATTAATTAATGGGAAACAGCTGAATTAACATTCCAGTCACACTGTTTGCCTAATGGAATATTAATAGCACTTCAAATGTACTTCCCAACATGGTTAATCTCTCTTAATTTCCAACTCCTCTATCTTACTTCCTACCATTAACATGTTATTCATATGCCCTGCAGCACCTGTTAAGAGACAGTGACAGAATATTCCACATGTATCCTAGAAAGCAGGGACACATCTGAAGTCACTTAGATAGGAGCAGCATGGGGACAGAATCTCCTGTCTTTCCCTGGTCCTTTTAAGTGCTAGTTATGCAAATTCATATTCTTCTTTATTTTAATTTTTTAACTCCACAGTCCCCCATGAATGGTCTCAGTCATGTCTAAACATCAAAGCAGACAACAGTAAGAAGAGGTCCTTCAGAACCAGCCAGTCGATTGATTTTCTGTCAGAGTCAGACACAGTACCACTAGAAAGACACTCTATGCCACCGAGTCTCACTGAGCCAACAGTTACAGCACTTCTGTTGCTGGTGATACAACCTGCATACCAAAAGCCAGGGCCGTTGTGCTGTGAGCTGGCAATGGCAACACCCCAAACATGAGAAAAGGTGGGTACATACCTGGATAAGATGGGTTGTCCTTGTTCTCTAGCTGGTACTGCGCAAGCAGTCTGAATATCCCCCTAAGTGAAAGGAGGAGAGGGGAAAATCAAAAAGGAAAAAAAAAAACAAAACACCCAAATGCAAAAAACAAAAAGCCCTGATTTTTCGCTCATGACCAGGACTTTGTGCATGAATCTCATCTCATCACTGGACAAGGCTGTTCTTTTAAAGTAACCAATCAATTGGAAGCCAGGTCCTACCATCTGCATCTTGAACACTGTTGTCAGAAAACAGGGATTGCCTCCTGCTTGGTGTAGACCAGAGCAGCCTAGAAAGGACCGGATCCTCAGCAAGTGCTGCTATGAAATGTGTCTTACCTGGCATTGGGAGTCAGACTGCGCAGGACGTGCGTTAGGGAGCTCAAAGCCAGAGATCCAGATTGTTGTACTAAAAGCGAGTTCTCATAAGACGTTTCTTCCACATAAGGACTAAATGTGGTTGTTTCATACCAAAGCCAGTTGTAGAGGCTTAGCTTTGCCTGATCCCACACTAGACAGAAAGAAAAGAAAGAGCAGACAGAATTGGGAGATTTAGCTTTCCTAAGGTGTTAAATAAGTTCTCAGTATTCTTATACAGTTTTAGTTCAACACATCCACAGTCCCAATCAGGGCTTCTAGCTGCTACCACCGTACATACATCACCAGATCTATTTTGCACATCAATAGTAATACATGAGTTTATGAAACATGCTCAGCAGCCCCAAAGTAGAACGTAGATTCTTCTCTCTTTGCTACATCAGGCCCAAAGGGACTCACTGAGAGGAGCATTGATGTGATCGATAGAGGCAATGAGGTAAATGGTAGGCAGAGAGGATAACTGTGCAAGGATCTGCTGACTTCTTTCTCCTCTCAACATCTGGCTGTCCAGGTTATGAATGAGGACATAGAGCTCTAAAGATGCATCTGCAAGATCAGAAAAAACAGCAAAGAACCAATCAAAGAAACTGCACATAAAGTGGTTTCCCATTCCCAGTGCAGCCTAGGACATGTCTATTCCATCAGGCTCCATATTAATCACTCCAATATTAAATCATTTTCCTTTTACAGCTTACTTTGATCTCTATCCCACACCTGGTGTTTCTGAGCACCTAAAAGGCTTTTTCTCAATTCACGGTATTACAGTTCTCACCACAGCTACAGTTCTTTTTGCAGTTTAAGCTTTCCTCTTATAATCCACTTTCCACTTGCTCATGGCTTTACCAGGAATTGCCCTTTTAGCTATGACTTTTAGTCCTGTGATTCAAGGTAATTCAAATGTATTTTAGGATGGAAGTCTAAGCACAGTTTGTTCACCTGCTTTTGAGTTACATGATTAGCATCTTAAGCTCCTCCTCACACAATGAAAATGCGTTTTCTATTCAGGGTTGGATCCAAAGCATACTAACTTCATTGGAAATCTTTCCCACTGAGTCCTCAAAGGAAGTTACAAAGACTTAGCTTGGATAATGCAAATGGTAGATGTTAAAATTTCCAGGTAGCTTGTTGCTGCTGTACTTAACCCTGGGAACAGCTATTTCCTGAGTCCAGAAACAATTCTGGAAGAGCAGCCAGTTTTTGTGCAAATGAATACATACTTGGCTGCCCATGGAAACCAAAGGTTCTCCTGACTTCCACTCAGATCAGCTATAGGGTACTACACAAGACTAATTTATGTAGATTCAGGTGGTTACCACCATTAATCAGTCTTTTTCACCTAGTCCCATAAGAAATACTCATAAGGTAATGATGGAAACAGAATGTAAACACTTAAAACACCAACGCCATGCACAATTAAGATTCTACGGCAATTTGTATATGTATACACAAGCAGTAAAATGGACATTAAAAAGCATTCTGTGTGGCAATATCTGTTTTATTTTGCTTTTGAACCCAGTTCTAACCTGCTTGTTTGACAGTGCAGTCCTTTATTTCATCTTAATGTTAGTATTTGCATATTAAATTTAAATGACCATTCCACTAAACCATGTACATTTAAGCCTTAATCCAGCCTATACTGAAATTTCTGTAAAGACCCTCAGGCCATGATTTTCCAGAGGAGCTCAAAGGACTTGATACCTATCAGCAACTCATTCCAAATTGTTTGTGAGTTCTTCGTTCTGTTGATTTCAATGATGTTTACATCAGGACCTCAAGCAGCCACTAAGAACTATCTTCCCTCATGTAGCTGGAGTTTACTTATCCTGTCTTCCACCAGGAAACACGTGGCTACTGAAACACTGTGTAAATAAAGCACAAAGGCACTGTGCTAAATGCAAGAGAGATGAGCATTTCAGTTTGCCAAGGGGTTGAGAAGCCTCTGTCTTGTTAGAACACTCGTGCCTTCCTCCTTCCCTTTCTAGAGAACTTAGTGTGTGGAACACTGACTGAGGTAACAGCTTGGGATCATGTACACATGTATTCCTGGTGCATGTATGTTTTCATATATGTGGCATAAATTACAAGCAAGAAGTATACTAGCTACAATAAACTAAGAAACTGTAACTACACATACGAAAATTATAAGGAAAGAAAATGTCCAGGCTCCTAACAGTAAAGTGGACTCTAACATTTTTATGTATAAAGTTAGTAATTTTACCTTCTTTAAACCTTTTAATGATGAATTCAAGTTGGTCAAGGGGACTGCGGAAGGTCCCTATATGTTCCAGTACTTCCTCTGTGATGGAGTTGAGAATCTGAAAAAGAAAATAGCAGTCCCTTCTGAAGGGCTCTGGCACTGAAGAACCTAGTGCAGAAAATCTGAAAGTGAGCCCTTGACTGTCATGAGGGAGGTAATCTGATTTTTACCATCAAATCCCCAAAACAGTCAACATAAACAAAAAATTTCTACCACTTTTCAAAACAGTGACATAAAATAAGGCTTTAGACTAATGAGTATCTATTAATGACAGGAATTACTGCAATTCCTTAGAAAGCTCATGGGCTAATTTCTTTAAACTCTTAAAAAAAGAGATAGGAACTGCTCTCATTCAAGAGTCTGCTGCTATAGGATGCAGCAGGTTTCCTTAACATGTTACACTGAAAGACTTTAGAGGTATCTGTAACACAGGTTGATTAGATAAACCCATAAGCTTTTCCCACACTTACAGATCTCACAGTGATGCTGGGGAAGTATCCATTAACCACAA
The DNA here is from genome assembly GCF_013368605.1 of Nyctibius grandis. NCBI lineage: Eukaryota > Metazoa > Chordata > Aves > Nyctibiiformes > Nyctibiidae > Nyctibius > Nyctibius grandis. The sequence continues at coordinate 8,175,297 of NC_090666.1, forward strand.
GGTGAACAGAATCCTGGAGCACAGAGGTACGAAACTTCTCTAACAAATCACGCTTTGAGCCCAGTCCATAAAGCACGATATTGAAACCCAAACTGCAGAAAAGTGAGCAAATACACTGAATCAAAAAAGTACAAGTCCCTTTTTAGGTTCATACATTCATTAAACAAAATGATCCATTGCAATCTTGCCTCTAAAAATTTCACGTTTCATCAACTCCAAGCTTATCTTCAGCTCACAGCCGACAAATAAGGTTAGCTACAAGGAACCTGAAATGTGGCATGTGCATCCTAGTAAAAGAAGTGTTTTAGCAGCCTGGAGGCCCACAAACTTAGCAAAACATCTATGGAAGAAAATGGTATTGTCCAAGAATATGAGACCAGATCTGCAACTTCAGATCTGCAACTTCAGATAACAAAAAGTAACCACCATTCACATTCACCCCCTCAGTAGTGATTATATTAAATATTTACCATGGGTTACAGCAATTACATTGCTGTAAAAAATGTAATTACATTGCTGTAAAAAAGAGCAAGCCTTCATAGTGGTTTTCTACTCTGATCCTTAGGCACAATTTCAAAGCAAAATTAAACTATTCTCTTATCTCTTTCTCATCCTAATTGTTCCACAGAGAAAGAGGCAGGAAAGCATAAACAGAATGGTAGGGAATCACAAAGCTTTGTTTATTTTTGAGAAGGAGGAAAAGCATCATCTTAACCAGAAAGAAGAGTATCAGGTCACTCAAATAGCATTGCACAAAGGTAAGGTGTTCAACAACTGTCATTGACTTCAGTACCATCTACAGATTTGTTCCTTCTACCCTGCCACATACATCTCTAACCATTTGCCAAGATCACTGAGTCACAGAGTCTTGCAACTCTCCAACTTTCAAAGCTAATGCCTTTTTCATATGCTCTGTCACTCCCCATGGACCACAAATTTCTTTATACTCCACTCCCTTGCAAAGCTTCCAAGGGGCTTTTTCCTCACCAACATCTGCTCCTGCCTCAGCACTCAACTTCAGAGCTGGTGGCCTGCCTTCTCTAAGGCGCTTCAGAATCTCACAGCTCTCTATAGTTCCCCATTTGCTTTCCTGGATGCTTACTCTTTTCTCCTTCCCATGAAGATACACACAAACACAGATAAAATTTATACTGCTAATGTTTCCAACAACTCTTAAGGTTTCTTCGTACCTAAAGCATTAGGTACCATAGGCGTTCAATGTTAACTGCTACACCACTGGGGATAGCCACGTTCGGAAGAAATTGGTGGTGGACTACTCGCTACCAACTACACTGCTGTAAGCAAAACTGTTCACAAAGGACGCTTCTGTTATCATTCATGTTCCCTGCTTGTGAATGCCCTCTAGCTTGCTTTACAGAGGCACAGACAAACTAGCCAGGCAGAATGCAACCTCATTTCACTCCAGGCATTCAGTCCAAGGAGTCAGTCAGAAATTATTTCGTCTACAGGAAACATTGTACTAAATTAATGTCACCTAATTTTAAACTTAAGCAATCGATCAAAGAAAAAAAGTCACATCCACAGGAAGTTGTTGACATGAGGGTAAGTTTACTGGCAGTGCCTATTTACTAGGCTTCTTCAGTGATTCTCACAGGATACTTACTGTAATTGCAGCATCCACTTGGAAAACAGGGATTCGTGTTGCTGGTTTAGCTCTTTAATTTCAGCAGCATAGGCAAGGGGAGCTTTTTCCAAAAGGTCATGCAGTGTTTGCTGTGGTGAGAAAGAGGTAAGACAACAGTCATTCAAAGCTGAGAAAAACCAAGACATTTATCTGGAGTCCTTACAAATACCCCTCTACTATGCTCTCTAGCTAGGGAGCAGAAGAGTTTTCACTGACGGTGCACTCAATTCGTGGTTTTTTTTTTCCATGAAGACCCCTCTAAGCACAGTTTTGCTACTGGAGAAACAAAGCAGAGATTAAGTAACCTTATTATGGGAAGTGGCAACCAGACTAGGACTAAAACCAATATCGCACTGTGTTTTACTTCTTCCTGCCGAGTACGGGAAAACCACTACTGAAATAATGGACACATTCAGAGCTTAAACAGCACCAAGCACTGCACCAGGAAGACACCAACACCACAACCCTGCTCACAGGAGCAAGGGCTCCAATCAACATGCTTAGCAATGGTTCAGGTGTTTGTCACGACAACAGAATGTTCACAATCATCATCTTAAAAATTATTTCAAAAGCATCACAAATCAAAGGATTAATTCAGCTTTAAAGATATGCTGGGATGTTGATGTTTAAACAGCGCAGTAGCACGACAAATGGCATCAAATCTACACTGGCCTCCTTTCCTCTTCAATTTTAACAGCTTTGCTTTCCACTCCCTTGCAGGAGAAGACAGTTTACTCTGGAAAGAACACAAAGACAGCTGCAATGTATCAGACAAATATAAAGCACTGAAAGACAGAACCGCTAAGCCTTCAATTGCTTTGGAGCCAGCAGTAGATTTAATACTGACAGCCTTGATTTCCTTCCAGAGCTGTTATGAAAGAACTTGCTAAGAATCCAGATGTTTCTCTGGGTAGCAATTCCAGACAACAGCAGACATCAGGCAATCTGCATATATGCCATCTTTTAAAACACAGATGCGTGCAAAAAGCAGTCATAGACATGAGAGATCCAAGTATTTTACCCACTTCCTTGGCACCTGTCCTTGTGTACCTGTCTCTGTAGGTGCAACTGCTTGCTTTAAACTGTCTTGTAGAAGTGGCATATGGAAACAAAATACATAATTCAGTCACCACAATTAGACCGTTCCTGTCTCCTAGGAACTGGAAGGGGACAGAGTGCATTTCACAAACTAGGTGACAACATTTAGACCTGTCCCAGTCCTGCATGTGGCTTGACCCAGTAATACTCAGATGAAAAGGGCACTCTCAATTTCCTCTACACATAAATAGTCAAGACAGCTTGTAATTCCCCTAAGCAATTTCATTGACAAAAATACTGTTTTGGTGATAACTTTTAAGGCAGGTCTCTACAACTCTGCTTCTCCCTCTTCTCCTACCCCAAAAGCAAACTTTAACCTGTTCTAGTAACTGCAGCTTTCAACTGTCTCCTCACCTAATAGTGCCTTCTCCCTGCATTTTCCCTACTGTCTCAGGTTCAGACAACTGGGCACTGTCCCTGCTCAGAGCAGCAGTAAGAGACATAACGCTTAAAATGCTACCTAAATCAGCATTACTACCGAGAATGTAATCAGCAGAAATAAAGTGAAAATAGCAACGTCAGGAAATTTCGATGAGGGAAATCTTCATCAAAGAAATCAAAAGCTCTGAGAGTTGTGTGATTCACTATGAAGTGTACCTGATTCAATCTTCTTTTCTGCAACTTCTGCAGTGTTCGGTCCGAAGTGAGCACTTTGGAACTACTGTGAGCTTCAAAGTATTCCTCCACCAGGTTGCTCTAAAAAGGGACAGCAAGATGAGCCACACTCCTCATGCTATCAAGTTACCCCTCTCCCTTTGCACCCACAAACATGTCCAAAGATGGCCAGTATGAGACATAGAGCAAGGATGTATAGAAAGCCAGAAGATATTTGCAAAAATGGCTTTTACAGTAGCATTCTGCCAAAGCTAACCTAGTCAGATGGTTCTTTCCTGAAGACAGAGACAGAAAAGAGATTGTGAGAGAGCACAACATAGCAATAATTCTAAGGGGGTGTGGGGATCCCTGGTGCTGGAAGGAAATCAGACAATGAAGCTGAACACCAAGGCAGAAAGTAATGTGTGCTTCTTTTGGTGTTATAGGAGTCAATTTTTTCATCCCTTCTCAGTACAAGGTCTCCTACTTTATGGTGATATTAGACCTTCTCCTCCTGGAGCTGCTGAGGATACAGACTGGATTAGCCCAAAGGCTCACATGATGTCTGTCCAACACGGATTGCTCAGAACTACAACAAAAGCCAACCCAGCTGGTTTGATTTGAAATGAGTCCAGTAGTTCTTCCCCATAGTTAGGTGTGGCCACTGATAGCTTATTGTCACTGAACATCCCTTCGCACTTGCTAGCTCAGGGGTATATTTTCTGCACACTCACCATCTTGTCCTCCTTAATTTTTTTGGCTACGGTGTTTCTGGGAGGAGGCGTAGATGCAGCCTTAGTTTTTGCTGGGGTCTTTCGACCTGATAAAACAGTGCTGACTTCTTTCTGGTCTTCCTCATCCTCCTCCTCTGAGCAGGAAGCAGAATATTCACTCTCACTTTCTAAATAGGGATCTGGAGCTAGAGCATAAATTTAAGGTTAAAAGCTAGCAACAACTTCTTACACAGAACACATTTTGCACCATCTCGCTCTCACATACATTCTCTAGATGTTTTTCAAGCATAAGATTCCTAAATATATTTCATATAAAAATAAAATCAATGCTTAAGAGGACTGCAAACACACATAGCCATTTCTTTCCCAGTTCTAAGCTCACAAATTATTGTTTAGTAAAGGTTGCTCCTTGATACCAACTAAGAAACATAATCCTACCATTAAAAGTGACTAAAAATGGACAATGGAATTCCCTATTTCTCTTAGCATCTCTACATCAGTTTTCCAAATGCCAGTCATGCAAGCTGAGTATCTTCTGGGTCACACTCTGCAAAAAAGGTTTTGTAAAAGACCTCTGTTTGCAATGTTGATTGAAGAGCACAGACAGAATATGGCTTAGCCTTGGCCTCTCAACACAAAAGAAGAAATAGAACATGAAATGCCACGCATTAAACTCTCCTCTGCATTCATTCTGAGCACATACAGTCAACTAGTTACTGGAAATACTTTACCATTAATGTCCCAGCCATCATCAAAAAGTTTTATGACTTGGTTCAAGCAATTGTGGAGACTTAAGTGTCAGCATAGGTTAGATTACTGAGACTTTTGTCTCTTTTGATCATGTTACTGAAGTTCAGCAACTTGGTGCTTCTAACCCTTCCACCTCTTACCTAAGTAGCAATCTGTTGTAGGGAAAAGGTCTACATAGACTTCCTTAAGGATATTTCTACACTCTGTGCAGGATGAATCAGATTGCTTCAGTCAGACTGCTACTACAGGCAGAAGCCTGCCAGGAGGAACACTCTCCACTGAACACAGTGCCTCACTGACTGTAGGAGCTGACTGCAAAGGTTGATCTTTACCTGCTAGCCTCTTTCTGAGTCTGTAAGGTGTCGTAAACACAATTTCTTTCTTTCTACTCTGTAACAGCAAAGAAAAAACATGCATTAGAAGATGAAACATATACCCCCTCAAAACAGCCCTCTGCCAATCAAAGAGTAGAATCAGGTTACATTTCCAAGCTATTTCAGCCCACAAGAAACTGGGAAACCAGAGGCAATAAGTATGGAGAGTTCCTGTTTTGCCATTTAGAGGTACAGGATCAGGTTCCAAAAGGGGCTTCATTCTTTCAAATAATGTCCTGAGATGGAGGGTAGAAAACCGTGAAATTTCCAACCAAGATGCCAATCTTGGCCCCTCAGGAAGAGTCAAACTGAAACAATGACAAAGTGGAAATGCTTCAGCTCCCCAGAGCAGTCATCTTCCACATCACACTGTCTATTCGAAGTCATTTGGAAGTCCACTATGAAAACAACCACCAGAACGACACAAGACCACTCAGAATACTAAGCCCAGAAGAAGTACAGCAAAGGGAACCCACGCTGCCTGGGCTCATCAAGTTGTAGTGGCACTTCTTCCTTACATATGTGTAAAGCACACACCGACTTGGACACCACATCAAGTCTGCAATACTTAGGAAACACTTTTGTTAATCCTTCAAAGCAGATGTGAAATCATCAAGGAGTGAACACGGCATCCCAAAATAGCATCTCTTACAGGCACATCTCATCCTAGAACCTTATACCAGAAAAGCTGTGCACACATTTCTAGTATGATGCCATACCATTTTAGAAAGCCAACTGTTTCATAGCACTTACTTTATAACTACCACAACTGGCAGCTCTGGACTGTATCTCTCTGTAGCATCACAAAAGATGGCACCAACTTACATCCCCCCCATTATCACAATTTATTTTTTATAAACCAATGCTAAAGTAAGAAATTGAACGCCACCACAGTTCTTGAATTCCTATTCTAACAGCAGTCTTCACAATTAAGGCTATTTCTTCCTTTGATGAGAAACTGGAAAGCTGTAAGTTTAACTGCATATTAAGGGATTGTCTAACATTCTCATCTGTGTGATGCAAGGAAATAGTCTCTACCCATACTAATTAAGCTGTCAAACCCACTATTTGCCCACTGACTCTAAATCCCATAGTCCTGATTAACGGTAGCTCATTTGAGTTACTCCTGCCCAGTTGGATTAGGAGAGACATCTGTACTGCGGATGATGTTTTTCAAGGTCCGTCCTTTCCAGAACTGTAGTAATTGGCCAATTCAAGTTTTAAAAGTGAAAAAAAAAAACCACGCAAGAAAACCCCAAGCAAGGCAGAGTCATCACTCACCCTCAGCTGCACTTTGTTTGTACTTGAATATTCTGCAAAGCAAGAAAGAGCACTGTTCAGAGTACTGCATATTTTCAACAGTGGCACAAGATGGTCCATTAGAAAAACAGGCATTCACTATTCAAAGGTACACTGCACCAGAATATCAGCTCCCTGGGTGGTTAATCCTATGAGGGAAGCCTCTAGCTCCTCACAGGTAGGCAAGGAGAGAACAAAGACAGTCAATGTTATTACCACAGAAGGCAGCTTTTAATTCTGGTCACAGCTTTGGGAGGCCGTCAGCAGGAGGCAAGAGGCTGAAAAATGAGCCAATGTCCTCTCCCTGAGCACATCAGACTCCATTTCTGAGCACAAAATAACATGCTCTTGCCAGTGCTGACCTGCACTGACTTCTCCCACTTTTTCCCTACAGCATTGGGTGCTTGAATATTATATAATAAAGTGTGAATTTACACATCAACACCCACACAATCCTACCCATTTGGTGATCAACACATCAGCCCAGCTCATAACTCTCTCAAGTGCAAGCATTTCTGTTGAACACAGAGGAAATCGTTAAGTGTCACAGCAACAGATGAGAGAGAAGTTCCTGTTTCCTCTACACCTGTAGGGCAGAATAAAAGATCTGACACCCAGGTGAACCAGAGGCCATGCATACCAAGCAGCGCAGTCTACAATGTTAAGCTGACTAGAGTACTCAAGCATGACAGAAGCTCGCACTCAAGCATCCACTCCACCACCCAAATAGAAACATAACCCCCATTCACTCAGCTTCAGTTCCCCAAAGCATCACAGGACTTACTGCTGCTTTGAGGGGTTTTGGCTGTCTTCTCAGGGCACTTGGAGGGATCAGGTGCAACACTCTGTCCTGGTGTCTGGGCTAATTCAGAGGCTGTAGGAAATAGGGGGAAGGGAAGAAGTTTCACATGTCAGGTACAAAACTTCCAGCTCTGGCTAGTCAGCCATGGAGCCATACACCTGAAACACTCTCAGTATTAATTTCCTAGCTATTTCAGGAAGTACACCAGATACTTCCATTTTTTTTTTTCTAGCCCTAATGGTGAATGTAATCCTTAACAAAGATTTTCAAAGACTGAACTCCTCAGTTAATTCATTTTACAAGTATAGCTGAAGCAATGGCAGAGCACGCTTTGCTCCCTGGGAGACCAAATGTCTTTGAATCAGAGCAATGTTTGGTCATTCTCAATCCTTTAAAACTGCTCAACTGGACATAGCAGAGCATCAGGTATAGCAAACACATCAGTTCCCCAGGAGGTGGGTTCTTGTATTCTATTTACCTCCTTCTACTAATCAGCACAAGCTGAAGCTGAATCAGCGATCTGGATACGGAAGTCCCTCAGATGCTGCTAACAGTCCCTCAAGAAAATCAGCCTTCCATTCTATGACTTGCCTTAGTTTTCAAATTGAGTCATGGCTCCAGGAGGGAGCACCAGTGAAACCTACCTTGCTGCAGAAGGAGGTGTAAGAAACACGCAACTTCCCAAGACACAGCAGGAGCCCAGAGGAGAAGTAAAGAGGTATGGAAACCAGTTTCTGTATAGGGATACAGAAGAATGACCCCTCTCCCTTGGATCACCCTTTGTAGGATATATCAGTAGCTGGGACAGCTAAACACTAATGAAGTTCAGGTGGTGCTGGGCACACAAAGACTCTTCAAGTGAGAAGAAATATAGTGGCAGTAGGGCTCAAGAATCTTATTTGAACCAGGAAGAGCCCACCCTCTCCAGAACTGCCACTTTCTGCTTGCTTCTCCTAAGTCCACAGTTAGCCTAGCAAGTGCGCTCAGACACTTTGAGTAGGAGAAATCCCCAGACACACACAGCTAATACTGCCTTTTTTGACTCTTTGCTACATAATGAGTTATTCTCATATCCTTCTAAATTACACAAATAAAAAGTCTGCCATCCTTTGGCACTTACACACAGGCTTTCTCCCAGCATTAAGAAACTTCTGCTTTTTCTTATGTGTTCATTATCTGTGTTTCTTATCCCCACCATGCCTTTGCTTTGTCCTAGCCCTGTGCTTTTGTTTCAGACAGATAAAAGCTATTGAAATGCTGCAAACATATCTTTTGAATAAACAAAGTGACAAATCACATTAACAGAGTACTCAAAAAAAGACCATAGCCAGAGCAAGAATGAAGGAAGAAAGAGGCAAACATACCCAGCTCTGCCATTTTGCTGGAGCGTTTGGGTGTCTGGAATGAGTAAACTTCACCACCACTTACACTTGAGCCATTTCCCATTGGATCTGTGAAAAGAAATGTTACTTCTAGTAATTTAAAAAGCACTGGTATATTCCCAACCCAAGGAAGATAGAATGCAACATTTTACTATTTGGCTCAAAGGACTCTTTGTACTGCAGGTGTTATGAAATAAATATCATAATAAAATCCTAGAATCATTATCCTCTCCTCTACCTGTTACCACAAGCACAGCCAGAGCTGGTCAGCCCTCAAAAGCAATTTCATCAAGATTGTACAACCCTGACACTTCAAGAATCTCCTGGAGGAGATTCTAAGCTGTGTTAGGTTTTCCCCTGCTAATACCTTGGGCACATATTCCAAGAGCAGCAACATAGTTCTTCTCTTCCAGGACCTCCTGAGCTTCGTCATCTGAAATATTCTCAAGCTTCTTAACAAATCTCTTCACATCAACTGTCAGCTGAGTCTTGTTCTTCCGTACTTTAATACCTAGGATCGCAATAAAAGCTTTAACCTCCTGCTATTTCATTATTTCTATTGCAGTAGTACGCAGCTACCCCATTTAGAGACCAAGTTCCTGTTACACAGATCACTAAATAAATACAATGCTGAAAAGATATCCCACAAGAATAGCTGGTCTGTGCCCTGGTGGTCAGCTGGCCCTACAGCCATTACTCCTTCCTTTACCACAAAAGATGGTCCCTACAGCCTATGAGGACAAGATCCTCATTTCAGCACACACCAGCTTCCACAGTTTGGGAGAAATGACAGTGACTCACACATAAAAGTATTAAACTGCATGAAAGGGGATGGTATTTAGCATCCTCTATCTTCCCTAGCAAAGGGGAGCAAGTGGAAAAGACCTGGCATATAGGCTGTCAGTACACTCATGGGAGAATAGAGAGAGTCCAGCGCAGAGCCACGAAGATGATTAAGGGAGTGGAACATCTCCCTTATGAGGAGAGGCTGAGGGAGCTGGGTCTCTTTAGCTTGGAGAAGAGGAGACTGAGGGGTGACCTCATTGATGTTTATAAATATGTAAAGGGCAAGTGTCAAGAGGATGGAGCCAGGCTCTTCTCAGTGACATCCCTTGACAGGACAAGGGGCAATGGGTGCAAGCTGGAACACAGGAGGTTCCACATAAATATGAGGAAAAACTTCTTTACGGTGAGGGTGACTGAACACTGGAACAGGCTGCCCAGAGAGGTTGTGGAGTCTCCTTCTCTGGAGACATTCAAAACCCGCCTGGACGCGTTCCTGTGTGATATGGTCTAGGCAATCCTGCTCCGGCAGGGGGATTGGACTAGATGATCTTTCGAGGTCCCTTCCAATCCCTAACATTCTGTGATTCTGTGTAATTTAGGCTGAGAGACCTCTGGAGACCATCTGTCCGACCTTCTGCTAAAAGCAGGACCAACAGCGAACTCTGATCAGGGTGCTCTGTGCCTTGTACAGGCAAGTTTTAAGCATCTCCACAGAGGTTCCAAACCTTAAAAGTAGTCAAAACCGCAGCAAAAGACGCCCGTAGCAACCACCCTGAACCTCGGTCCGATTTGATTCTCTACGTTTAACCTCGTCAGGGGTTGGGAAGTCAGCCGGGCTGTTTGTGCCCCTCTCCCAGGCCGTGACACACACGTCGCCGTTCGGGAAGCTGGTACCGAGAGCCGGCGCCCACACCACCTACGGCGGAGGGCACCTGCCACGGTGCCGCAGCTGCCCCTTTCCACGTGCTGGGGCGGGGACAGAAAGAAGCCGCAGAAGGGGCAGTGGGAGGAGAATGACGCTGACGGCCTCGTCCTGCCTGCAGCCCTGCCAAGGCGCTCAGCCCCGGGTGTTGGACAAGGGGCCCCTTCCCGGGGGGCGCCGCGGCTGCTCGGACCCCTCTCCCAGCGCTCTGGGAGCAGCGGGCGGCGCTGGGCTGGCCGCTGCCCCGGGCCGGCTGTACCTGAGTCGTCAGCAATGTGCTTCAGGACCTCCTCGTCGGGCACGAACTTCACCTCCACGACGCCGCTGCCCTTCCCCTCCGGCCGGCTCATGGCGGGCACCCTGCGAGCACCGCCGGGTCAGCCACGTGGGCCCCGCCGCCAGGGGGCGCTGCCGCAACGCGCGCACGGCGGCACGCGGCAGGAACCGTCCCCCGTCTCACCGCGCCGCCCGACTCGAGCCTCGGGCTCCTGCCCCCTCCCCGCTCCGCCGCCGCCGCCGTCGACCCGCCGCGGGCTCCCGGCCGCCCCCTGCGGCGGCAGCAGGAGGCGGAACCGTGTTCACGTCCCAGACAACTGGCGACTCCACTGCCCTCCCTGAGGGCGAGCGGGGCGGGCACTGAACGCAGCCGCCGCGCCTTGACTGACCTGCGCCTCAGCCAATCAGCGACCCCCTTTTCTGACCCACCTCCCGCCGGCGGGAGCGACGAGAGGGCGGGACTTCCGCTGCCAGCGAAGCGCGCACTCTCTGGGCGGGCGGCCGGGGTTGCCGTGGCGACGCGAAGCCGCCGTGAGCGCCGCGCTGGAACCGCCCGCCCCCGCCTCCGTCCCGGGGCAGAGCTCTTCTCACGGCCCGCCCCGGCCCCGGCCCCGCTCTTCTACAGAGAAACGCCCCGACGACAGGAGCTACGGTGAACGCTCCGAGGCAAAGCTCACTCACCCGCAGCCCCCGGCGGCTGCTCCCCACCTCCCACCCCGCGCCCCTGCGTGTTTGTGGGTGGCTGCAGGTGTACCCCGCCTTGCACACACCCATCAACGTAGATCAAAGTTAAAAAACAAAAAAAAAGGCAATTCCCAAAGTATTCATTTCTGTTCAGAAACAGCACAATATTTATTTAACATCTTTATATATTTATATATATATAATTTTTTTTCTGCATTGCAGATTGTGTCGAGTTTTATACATCTCTATTTACAATGATTTAAAATAATTATATTTCATCTCTGGCAGATATGTACAAAGTCAATAGTAACTACATTTCACATTTCAACAACAGTCAACAGCATTAACCAGCTCAGTAAGACAGTTAAGATAATGGCTTACATGCACCAATAACATGATCTTCAATACGTGCCATCTTCAGGGCTAAGATTTTCCCTGGTCCCAGGTTAAAGGACATCATACAGCAGAGGCTGCGGTTATTAAAAACCCGTTTCATTTCGTTTAGTCTTTCACCAGTACCGAATCTTGAAGGTCTGGGGTTCACACCAGCACGCAGGGCAATCCTGGTGAAGAGGGGCTCACATCACCAAGCCTAGCCCGTTTGTCCCCAAGAAGTGGGCTACTTGCTGCTTATGCTCCTTCTACGACAGAGATAAGATTACGTAATGCTAACGTAGTAAAAATCCTCAGAAACCTTAGTTCAGAGAAACAAACCTGGTATGACAGAAAAAAGTAAGAAAATAATCTTTTAACCCTTGCAGAATGTTTCTTTTTGCTAGTAAAATTGACGGCATATCCTGTATTCTTACAAGGACAAAAACAGATCAAAAGATTCATTGTAAAGTACAGGAATTACAAATTTAAAAAATGCAGCATGGGGCACCTCAATTTAGTAGTTGGGGTTTTTTTACAGCAAATAAAAGCTACCATAGTAAATCTAAAATGTATTACGAGTATCTGATTTAATTATTAAAAATCTTTATTAGCTTTTTCCTGGAATCTTCACTACGGAAAAAATGTTAAATGACTCAATTTTATTTAATCATATGGTATTTTTCCATAAATAACCAGCTAGTAATATCCGTCCCAAAAGTATTCACTATCTGCAAGAAAACAGTAAGAAGTCTTGTTTCAAAGTAATCATTGAACACTGGCACACAAAACCACAGAGACACACCTCAGTACTAGGAATCTATTCACACTTTGACAAGTTGGTTTATCCTGAGTGATTGTTAACTCACATCTACTGTATACTTGAAGCCACAAATTTTTACTACTTGCATTTTTCATAAACTAGTAACATGAAAGTCTAGAACATCAATAATAACTGCCTGAACAGAAAGAACAATGTCAATAGCCAGTATTTCTGTCACTCCCAAGTCCTCCTTATTTTAGAACAAAAGGTAAAAGGTTGCTTCATTCGTACTATTTTCTGTTTTGTGATCCCTTCTGGAGAGGATGAGGACTCAAACACCCAGGATCCACTACCAATTTGTAAGGAAGTTTCCATCACAAAGCACCATAGAGTCACTTTAATAAGAGATACTCCTAAACAGAAATCTCCCCTAACCATTTAACCATCTAAACCCAAAAACCTGCGTGAATTCTATACCACATTTTAATGAATGATTAATCATCTTTTCAAGAGTCAAAATTTAAGTTGCTTTAAAGAGTTCTATCAGAATGCAAAGATACTCCACACTCAATTGTGTACATCTCACCAATGACAAAACACTGGGAGCTCACAACCAAGTAACTGGTTAATAAAACTTGATCTCATCGCTTTGCTCATCATGAACAAGCTAAAATGTAGGGCAAGGTTTTACTGTACACACACAAAGTTTTACTATACATCTGTTCCCATCAACAGCTCCTCAAAGGAATACCTTAGTAATCGTTTACGATAGGAGGGATAATTTATGGACCCATTTTAAAATTGTTTGGTCCCTCAGATACTACCTTTGGTAAAATCTGATGAACACAGTGGGGAAAAAAAAAAAGCAGGAGAGGGGGGTAGCCATTCCAAAAGAACGGAAGCAAAAATTTGTAATTTTTCATTAAATCTTGAATACAGACAAATAACATGGGACAGATTTTTACTAAATCCATTTCTGGAAGCTGTAAGGTACCCTTAAGACTACTACAGCTTGCTTCTGAACTTTTAATGTCACAGGCCTTGACACTTGGCAAACTTACTAGGCAAGTTTACCTGAAATGGCTGTTACGTTTTGAAATCTTGTTCCAAGATTTGTTTTATTTTAATCAAAATTTCGTAATGACTATGTGGATATCCTCATACGTATCAGTCTTGCAAACTCCACTTACTGCTTGTTTTCAGGAACTACTGACAAACCAAGCTGCTCACAGCTCTCCATCGTCTTCCACCACTGTATAAGAGGCAGGTGAGTCTTTTGTCTCTTCAGCTGGTCATGACATGCAAATTTTGACAGACTGATACATGTATTTCACTAACACAACACCCATGTCATGATCTGTTACCCTGAATCACCTACAGAAGAGCTTTCCACAGCAAAGTTTATCTGAGTGCCAGTGGGAAAACAAACTAAAAAATAATCAAGAAAGATTAAGACCCATATGCTAGAAGCAAACAGCATTTAAAATACTGAAGAAAATATAAAATATTGAACAATTTGATATAAACCAAGAATGCAATGCAAGTACAGAGGATCTGGCTTCTTTGCTTACCCATGCTTGGAAATGAGTGATATTTTGCAACTTTAATCCTGCAGTTACCCTAAACGAGAGATTTAAATAAATTTTTAAAGAAGGGGCATGTTTACTCTTCTGATGTAAACTATTCCTATAATGTAAATGGTTGTTACAAATAAGACCTAGCTAATGGCTTTAATACTATATTAAACATGCCAAGGTAGCAATATGTTTGGCAATGAGAGAATTGCAGAATTTAAAGATTATTAGATTTACTAACATCAGAAACACCTTTTTGTTTTGTGTGCAGTACATACATTTCATTCAAACATGTTCCATTATATTTTCCACACCTCCACCAGGATTATGACTGCAGTCCCTAGTCTGTATTGCTTGATTATTATGATTTTACTCAAAAAGTTATTTTTAGTTCTCACTTAGTCTTCAAATTAATTTAAATTCGTAAGCCAAGAATAAACAAAAATTTCTGGTTTGTGACTGAAGTTAAAATGCTGAACACTTAAAAGAGACAGCCATTGGTTCACAATAAAATACGACAAGTTTAAACTCTTAGGTTAAAATACAGCCATAGCATAGAAGTATCTATTCCAAAATTAAGTTTTCAAAATATAATTCTCTGAACATGTTATACATTAAATATTGAGGAAAATTTCCCTGGAGCTAAAATTTTCCAAGAACGCTAATAATCTTCATTAAAGAAGTAAAACCAATCACGTAGTATCTGGAGACAAAAAGGGGTTAGAGGCGGGGTCACCTTACTACAGAGTAGCTTTACCACCATTAAGATGCAGGTTTCCCCTTTAATCTTGAAAAATATGTTCATATTTACATACAGTATACACACAGTTGAGGCAATTGATTGTCAACACGTGACAAATGTATGTACCTACCCACACACAAGTAAACCTCACATGGTGAGAAAAAACCCTGTCCCAGTAAACTCCAGTATTCATAAGTAGTGCAAATAAATACTTTGTCAGAAAACAATTTTTTTCCTCACTATTTTGATGTTAAAACAGATAATTTTAATTACGTTAAAGCTAGCAGGAGTATGTTGGAAATGTTGTATTTAAGACCAACACACTTGCAAACTACAAATACTAGATCTAATGCTTACTGTCTGCAACATGATGTTCAGCATTACAGAATGAAGTATGCTGCTAAAAACCTCTTCCAAATTCACATCAGAAAGGGTGTTCAAAGAAATCTGCATTTAAAATGGAAAGCGACATACAAAGTCTCCAAATGAAAACTAAAAGGATAATACAGCAATTTAAACTGTCATCTTGCAACATTCATTTTAATAGGTATTTTTACTTCATCACTTTGCTGCCTGCAGGATGAAAAAATGGCTCATCATTCAACTAAAAAGCTGCTCACAATAAACCCCTGAAAAGAATAATCAAGCTGGAGTTCCCAATCCCAACGTTTTATATTTTCTTAAAATTATAAAGCCCAACAATAATGAGTTGCAAAATAGCAGCATATTGTGATGTGGTAAAAACTGTATCAAGGAATAATTCATTTATCCCTATTTAAATGTATATATACATCAAAATATAGTACCCACACTTCCTCACCTAAGAATTACATGTATGTGCATGCATGTGCATGTACACAGGGAAAAATGGTAGCGTTCTGCTTTTTGACCTTCTTTTATAATGCTGCAGTTGCACTGAAATACTGCAGAAATCTAAATTTAGTGCCTCGTGTCAAGTACTAAATGTTCTAAAACAAGACACAGCAGAGTGAATTCAGGATAAAGAGATTTAAGTCTAAATATTTGTCACAGGTGTCAGAAAATTTAACTACGTTTTGTACTTTGTTTCGTACTTAGCATATATAATCAGAAAGCCAGCAGATTATTCCCTCAACCCATATCCCAGACACTTCTAATTTTATTTCTGCCACAGTATTTCGAAGTGTACTGAACTTCAGTGTATGAAAGTTCTGCTATGACCTTACCGCACCTTGGCATAGTTTGAGACACATCTAGAAGCACTAATGATAAACATGATACACAGCACTGGCAAAGCCTGTTATCACAGCTGGTTTGTAGATATTGGTGATGACTCATTTGGTAAGATAGATGTTGAACAGCACTTGTCTGAAAAACGACAAAACAAGCTCCCACAACGGAAACATTGCACTAAAAAGGGTAATTTTGAGAAGTTATAGATGTACCACATCAGCACATAGCAAAAAAATATTTTTTTTAACATGGATAAATTTAAACTCTCTAAAAGCCTTATATGGGGTAGGTATATATACACAAGAACAAACCAAAATACAACGGATGAAACAATAACAAAAGGCACAACATCAAAATGAGAACTGTAAAAACATCTTAAAAGGTAGTTTGACTAAAGTTTTAACCAATTCGAATTTATGCACGTACATTTGACTTCCCTATCTGAAGTCACTGAGGTGTCTCACTTTCCTGAAATAGTTTAACAGTGTGGGACCCCACACAGAAGAATATTAAAAAAAAAAAAAAAAAAAAAAAAAATTTGGCCTGATACCAATTTAAGTGTCCTAAAACTTCTAGAGGAATGTTTATAATGGCAAAGGTAGAAAGTAGAGAACCTTGCTAACAAACATCTCTACTTTTAAAATACTAAAATAAAGTAATTCTTAAAAAATTAGCTGATGCTCCTGACCTTTTCTTTGCCAAAGATTTAAGCAAATTATTTGGTCCTTTTCAATTTACAGTGACGGCTCTTTAATAGAATTTCCTTTGTGATGGTCTCTGTAAACTTTATACTCTGAGCCACGACTTACCAATTGTCTCCACTAGGAAAACTTTATAAAATAAAGAAGCGTTTAACCATATACAGCTTTTGACATTTTTACAGAAAATGCCTTGTAGCTTAATCTCAACTTTGCCTTAGTTCCATTTACGTGTGACTGGTGATCCTTAAAGATTAACTTCATTTAGAAACAGTAAGGTTTTCTTTCTTTCTGATTATTCTATTTACTCTTTAACTGAATTTCTGCATCAGTCCAGATGCCATTTAATTCACTTTATGAAGATAAGATATGAAGACTAGACTACCAAAGTGACTAGTCAAACCACAAAAAAACCCTTCCAATTTGTAAATGAATTTTAATGTAAATTTGAAAAAAAAAAGTTCTATTTGAAATAAAGAGATTCAGGAGCAAAAAAAAAAACAACCCCAAAACCAAATACCAGCAACGCAACACCATGTCATTGTCCTGAATTTCTTAAAGACTACCATTCAAAGATAGTCTGCTATTTATAACTGCTTATGTTTATCCTTCACAGTGACAGTGAAACCAAAGTGCCCACATAAAAATCGTAACTCTTTCCTGTGGGTTTACGATTTGTAAACTTCCAGGATATCATATGTGACTTAAGCATAGAGGATGAACTTTCCCCTTTTCTCTCTAGCAATCGAAAAGGAGATAGGGAGAGATGGAGAGAGAATAACAAACATTCTCCTGCGTAACCAGAAATGTGCTTCTAAGCAGTGTTCTCCAGTATAAGTACCAGCCAGTGCCCATACACCAGTCATATACACTCAAGGCTTGGCTCAATGGCGTGAGTTCTGAATTTTCTAGAGTAGGGCAAATCCACTAAGATAAGAGTTAAAAAAACTCAACAGATTATACATACCAAGGCAATGAAGTGTGATCCTTCTGGGAAAAAAAAGGACTGTCAGTACCCCTTTGCACAAATGCTGTTTCTAGAAAAGCATTTCACATTGAAGCTTCAGTGTTTCTAGCAAACTATTGTCTCTATCCCTGAGACAGCCCCTTAAGAGTATGGTCTGTCTGGACTGCAGGATTCTTCAAATGACTCCATGATTGAATTCAGGGACACTGAGAAAGCAGCTGAGGGGGGCGGGGGTGTCCAACAGCCATGATACCATAGAAAGCAGCCTGAGAAATACTCTTTACCTGAATACACCTTTCAACTCAATGATCAGCACCTCACAAGAACAACAACAAAAATAGAGCAGAGCTAGCCATTAGTTCCTGGGAGAGTAGTGTTTCCCTCCCACTTACAAACCAAATTGCTTTAACAGCATGGTGTTGTCTAAATTTTAGTCTATATGCAGAATGACCCTGTGTCCTGGAGGGGAAGACATGTAACATTACATATGGCTACAACGCCATTAGAAGTGCATTGTAACCTACATTATCTACTTACAATCCTCTCTCTGAGGGAAAACAACTTGTTAATATGCATGTCTCAGTTGCTGAACATCAAAAGCTTCTGGGATGAGAGACTGGGGGCAGGCAAAAAAAAACTACCCTCATTTTAATGAAAAAAGTGCTGTAGGCAGCCAGGAGCAGCAATGACAATCCCCTCCCCAGAACTGATCGCACAGACTCAGAGGTCCAAAGTCACACTAGAATCTCTGAGGCACTCCTGGTTCTGAGAAAGCAAAGTCATGATCCAGTAGTCTTTGCAGTACTGTAGACCGAGAAAACAAACCCGTTTCTATTTCTTAACAAAGCCAAAGCATCATCTCATAGGGATCACATTCACCATTTCCGCCGGTGTCTCCAGTCTCACAGTGTTGAAATGGGACTGATCAGCCTACGATGGATTGCACATCACCCAAGGAGAAAGGAAGGCATGGAAAAAAGGCATACAGTACATTATATACTGCTTCACAACCATGTTTACAAGGTGGTGGGGAGGATGAAGGTGAGGGAAGAATTATTGCTGTTTCAGTAATAGAGTATGATAGCTAAACCAAATCAAACAAGATCACAACAGTCAGTATTTTCACACTGTGATATGATGGTTCATGTTTTGCCTAAGGATGAACTTGCCTGGGGATTAAGGGGAAAGAGGGAATCCTAAGGAAGGGAGTCAAAGTTACACCTGGGATATCAGCTGCATATTGAAACTTGGAGATCGAGACTGCTTGGTTAGGGGAGCTCCTGGGGTAAGAAGATCTTTACCTTCCCCAGCTTGGCCTAGTCGGTCCTCTTGTAGGCTGATAGTTGAAAACCGATTGGTGTTGCCAGCTGCTAGATTTGTAACACCCTCTGTACCAGCTCCAACACTGGAGCCTGCTTGACTGCCATTCACAAAGTCAAATGATTTACTGGAGGAAGCACTGGCGGTCCTGATCAGGCTCAAACTGTTGGCTTTTGGCACCACTTGCCCAGCAGGCAGGCTGAGGTGTTTCTTAGTAGGTGTCATCTCAATTATATCTGCACCAAGGTCAGCAGCTTGGTGCACATACTGCTTCCGAGCTACTGAATCTCGAGGGCTCTCATTAGATTTTGCTGCAGAAGAAGTTTCTTTATCCTTAGGAGAACGCCCACTTGCTGTTTTCCTTAAGCTGCCTTTCTGGGATACAGATGATAGAGGTTTGGTCCCAGCTGGCTGGCTGCTGAGTGAAGCTCCTGATGAAAATCCTTCATCAGCATCATTAAGGTTCACAGATTCCTCTCTTCCATTTACACCTTCAGCATCTATTAAGAAAAAAGAAACAACCAAAAAAACCCCAAACCAATCAGGACACACAGTAAGCATTCAAGTTACACGAAGACAAAGATGCGCACAGCCTGTCAAAACAAACCTTATTTGTTAATCCACCTGGTTTCCACTTGCTGAAAAATTTCTGATTCTCAGCCAATAATCTCCCTGTCATATTTAGAAGAATAATGGAATCTAACAATAAGTACTCCCTGAGCTTGATTTGCCTTTCCTCTACACCACTTTTACCAGTCAGAACATCTCCCGAACTTTGTCGATGAACAAGAAGAATTAGGCTCCATTTGTTTAATTTTAGTTCTGTCTGCAGATACTGGTGCCCATTCTCCTTCTACATGTGGTTAAAAAAAAAGCCTTTCAGACTATTTTTATCCTATTTTGAAGGCAAGATCTAAGCATGTTCAGAATCTCTTCCAGTCAGAGTAAGTTCTGGCGAGTGCTTGGTAAGCTTCAGAACTAGGCTATTTCCTAGGCCAGCAATCACAACACTCCAACAGAGGCAGAAGGCTTCAGTTGTCTGTAGCTGGCACTTCAGACAATGTGACTATACTTTCTGTGGGAGATCAACCTAATTCCTAGTTTTCTCTCCTCCACAGCTCAATCTTCCCAGCATTTCCAGCAATCCTGTCTATGTGCTTCTACCATATTTGCTTTTATCTTGGCATCTAGATTTTTCAGAGAAAAAAAACAACCCTTGTATTAATAGAAATTTAACCTCTGAAACACTTCATGTTGTAGAAGAGGCACTGTACTTTTGATTGGAATCTCGAAAAAAAAAGCCCGACAATCTTTTTTCTTAAATCCTTGTTTTCAGGCCTATAATATGAATAGGGCTGCACACAAAGACTTTTTTTTTTTTAAATCTTATTGCAGTCCTTTTTCTAAGCTCCACGTACCCAAAAGAAGAGTTATTCTTTCAGTAGAAAACTGAACAGCATTCAAATTTCAAAACTGAAAATGGAGCTTGAGTTCTTGCCCCATATATCTTGTTTCAATAGGAAAAAAACATAAAATTTAACCATGTTAGCAAAAAAGGAGGCATTCAGGCTACAAGAATGTTGCTTTTCTTTAAAAAAGCTGTGGAGCCTGATTATTTGTGAGAAATCTGCAAAGCCTGTCCCAGCTAAAGCCACTGTACTGCTCTACTGTCATTTTGTTCAACCCAGCTTGCTGCCAAGCAAACATGTTTAAATCTCTTTTGTGGAATGGGGAAAAAGTGGTGGCAAGAATCAAAAAGATTCTAACATTTGAGTGGAAGCTCATCCTTTCATGCTGATTGTTAGCAGAGCACTAAGGAACATTTTACATTATGGCAAGCAGAACAAAGCTTTCAGTGTTGTTGCCGCCTCTGTGTAGCAGGAGTATAGCCTGATCCAACTTCACATTTCTGAAGTGTAAAGCAAAAGAAAAACTTTACAGGAAGGTTTTATTATTCTGTTTTAAACTTACTACTTCTTTTTAGGAAATTTTGCCTTGGAATTACCATTGTAAGCTGTGTATCAGCTTACAAAAGATGTTCAGCCATCTCTAGATCAGACCATTCTCAGGCCTCTCTCAGAACAATGTAATCTGAGATTATTCTGTAGTTTTGTATAGTTCTATTTGACTCATTAGCCTCCCAGAAGCAGAAAGGTAATATAGCCCATGTTACTGCAGTCTTCCTTCCTTGGCAAAGCCTTTAGCCTTAGAAAAAGAAGCTTCTTAGGGTTCAAGGGCTATTATTCAAATGAAGGGTATGTTACTTGCTTTAACTTCCTGTAACCATATTTAAAACACATATACTTTCTCCCACTCCTGTGCACCCCATTTGGTCAAACTAGGCCTTCATCTTCTCATTCAGACATAAGTGTATTTTCTTACATTAGACAGTGACGTATTTTATTCACAATCCACCACATCTCCATTCCCCCCGCCAACCTTCCCACACATAATCAAATATGCTAATAAAAATATGATGTAACCGGAACATACTGAAAGCAAGAGCACTTCTTCAATAAACCAACATTTATGTTTCTTTATATAATCATGCAAAGCTGGATGAAAGCGTGTTTGGTTACAAGCAGCAATAGCAGCAGCTGAAGTCCCCTCTCAAGCCCTTCTTATTCAAACAAAAGGTGTGTAACTTGCAAGAAGGTATCTCCACAATACTGCTAAGCTTTTTATTATTACAAGAACATTAGTCATCTTCGATGTTTACGTTAAAACATTGCTGAGTAACAGGATGCTAAAACAGGCATTCCTATTCAGAGACAGTGAAGCAGAAGAGTCACGCTGGAAAAGTGGCATTTTATCCACTGAATTTAAAGACAAGACTGAGAGGGGTTGTTGCAAGTTTTTGGATGCTGGAACTATACAGAGGCCCAAGCAGCTCAGCAGTGCTCAAAAATGAAGAAGATAGAGAAGACAACATGCAAGAGAATTTCTGTCTAGTCAGATCCAAATACCTACAGAAGTTCTCAGTGGGATTGAAGTAATTCAGGAAACACATATTCTTTTTCCAATACATGTTATTTTTCCTCTAAAAAATACTCTCCGAAACAATAAAAAAAATGTTTGAGTCCTTACATACTTTGTTTAGGGGGGGGAACCAGGATGAAGTCATAAAGTTTTCTTTTTTTTTTCCCCCAATAGACCAATAAGACAATTAAAAAAGAAAACAAAACCTAAAAACCTACTCCTCCCAAGCACTCTTCTACTGTAAGGCCAGAAGAGAAAGAGACAGCGCAACCTGACAGAAATCATATCAATTGCACTATAGTGTGCAATCAGGACTCTCACTCTTCCTTATGAGAATAAGTCTATCCTCAAAGAATTCATTATTTATGCCTGTACATAACTAATCCTGTAGATGTAGATACAGCATTCTCCAGTGATCCAAAATAGTGCACATAACCACAGCTGCTACCACCTGGAAGTGGAATACCTTGTAAGGCATTACTGAGTCATTCTTGAAATCTGCCTTTTTCTACTTATTGTATCAAAACACTGATCTGAAGGAGTTTTATACAGCTTTTTAAAGCAACTTTTTCTGTTTATCCTTCCCATACCTGAAGGTTGAAAAGTCAGTAGAAATGATCACTCTCTCATTATATTGTTTGACATCAAAATTATATTTATGAGAGGAAATTTGCCAGCTGAAACTTTCTGTGAAACCAGCATCAGTAAAATAATAGACCACTATATATATATACACAATTCTATACCAATAATCAAGCCAAACGGCATTCCTTGGCCTTCTCCCAGATGCTATCAACTGGCAGAATTCAGTTTCCCCAAGCATGTAATTATACACTGCTAACATTACAGAAGTAAAAGGTATTCAACCCACTTCTATCAAAGTAAAGCATGTGGAATGATGCCTTATCCAAGAACATGCCAAATTATATAGATGTCTTAAAACAAATTAAGACTAGAAGGCCACATCTTTATCAACTTCTTTCCCACTTCCCGTCTCTCCTAGAAGGTTCTCTGCAGCTGAAGACTTCTCCATATCCTTCAGGTCATGCACATGCAAAGTTTAGTAAAATGGAGTAAGACCAACTGAACTAGTGAATTTAGGAGAAGACAGGACTCATTTACTGAGCATGCTCAAATCCACTATGCACCAAGGAGTAGATTATAAACCTGCACTAAACATTTTCATGCAACTATCTTCTACAGAAGCATGATGTCTTAATTATTGTTTGATAGCAACTCTGATTAAGGGTAAGGATTCTGTGATAACACCACATTAAAACTCCAAATTCTCCAAATTATTGTTTCCAGAAGAACAAATCTGAAACCTATGTAGCTCATATCGAAACATGCAAATAAATCTCATTTATGATCAACTGATATGCTTATAGAGGTTGGAAATATTCAGATAGAAAAGACGACTTAAGACATGAGAACACTTGAAAATATGCTTAGCTAAATTTGCAAGAAATTGATTCTCATCTCAGAGGAGAAATCATGGTTCAAATTCAGTACTCAAAACCATGGCTTTTATGGAGTAAAGATGAGAAAATTAATGGATGAACTTAAGCACAATAAATTTCTACCAGCTACTCTATCTGCTATACATAGCTGCAGAGCAGACATACAAATTCTTACAGCATTTGTGTGGATAGCGTGACTGAGAAAGAAAGCAATAATTGTTTCTAAAGTTTTTAGCAACATGACAACCTGATTTCTTCTGGAAAAAACAAATGCTTTTTTTGGTACTTGTCTTTAGAGCAGCCAGCTCATTCATGTAAACGAGTTATATGTGTATGATTTTTCAATTAAAGGATGACTGGCAAATAAAAACATCAGCAGCTGTATATCTGTCTTAGATATGCTTAACAGGAAACTTTGTTCTTGGAAATTTAAAAACTGCAGAATAACAAGACACTATTGTAACTAAGTTGTTGCCAAATCCATTTATACTCTATACTGTCTACTTTTCAGGACTAGATTCATGTTCATCTGGTGCATTTTTTCCTTCTGAATATTAGATTAAACATGCTCAGTAATAGAAAGTTTCCAAGCAATCCCAAAGGTCTTGGTTATAACCCCGTATTTTTATTTTTTTTTTTTTTTTTTTTTTTTTTTTGCCATGCCAAGCAGTCTTTCACCACACAGATGCAAGCCCCAGGCCAGCCCACGTGATAACAAAAGGTAGTACCTGACCTGATGTTAGGTATATAGGGGATGCGTGTATTGCAAAGAGAAGCTAATACACCCTGGGATAGCGGAAACACACACTAGAATGGAAAGAAGTTCTGCTTGGGGATAGGGAGCCAGGATCCTCCTCCAGCAACTGCCTCACTGACTTCTGCCTCCTCATCTCTGTCCTACCCTCTGTTGTGGCTGCTGCCAAGGTGGGCTCCGGGAAGCCATGCTCAGGGGTCCTGCGCATCAGCACCTCCCCCTCTTGCTCACGTTTGATCCCTAGGTCTGTGGAGCCGTGTTGGATCGGTGAGCCAGGTATGCTTGAGTCAGCCTCGTTTGAGAAGTCAAAGCCATCTGGGATTCAACATATAACATTTTAGTGCTTTTCTATTCCTTTCTTGGCATTCCAAGCCAGGCAGGGAAAATAGAGGATTTATGCAGACACGGAACAAACACAAAACACTACCCATGCTTAGTTAAAAGTTGTGAGAACATCCACAGAAAGGGACAGGTGGGCTACTCTGTAGACCAGAGACTAGCAAACGAATATAATGGCAACTACAGTGAAGACAAACATGACCCAGAGTCCTGAAAACAGAAGACAGCTATTTGTTTTCCTGGACATCCTGATTCAGATGAAGACCAGAGGTCATCAAATCCTTTTTGCACATGATGGAAGGGGGGGAAGGAGGGGGCGCAGACAAAAAGAGTACCACAGGAAAACATGTAATACTTGTTTTCAAGGCTCCTTTACGCTCAGTTTATTTTTAGGTTATTCTACTTTTTACTTTCAGCCATTTATGCAGCTTTTTTCAATCAATGTTTTATACATGCAGCAACAAAGCTTTATAAGTATGACAAAATGATTTCAAAGCAAGCTTTTTGCTATACCTACACTGAAGATGTCATCATATCAATGTAAACACTACTACATATTCTTCTTTTTCTTCATACAGTCAAGCACACTTCCATACAACATAAGTACTCACTGAGGAAAAATAAGGACTAATTCTAAGCCATCCAAAGCTATTTTATGACATGGCCTCTCTCTAAACTGGGCCACATGACGGTAGGAGTGTGATGTTCAGCTTTTCCCTCTCCCACTGGCTTCAGTAGCTTTAGGTAGCTGGAACCCTATCAAGGTCTGAATAATACCATTCATGCCCTGAGCTATTTATGATGGGAGGCCGTTGAGTTTTAGCATGGATTAACGAAATAACTCAAATTCTAAGCCAAACTCTACCCCTACAATTTGATGCTGTGTTAGATGGAGAAAAAATGAAGTCATTGAACATTTTCCAGCTTCTCCATTTTCTCACCTATCTCATGGGTTATCACCAAATCAAAAACAAAACAAACACCCCAAATGTTCATGTTCATGCAGTGCTCCGAAGATGTAAAATAGTATACATTGTTATGGAGTGTCACTTTTCAAAAACAAATGAACAAACACCCCCCCCCTTCCCCAACTGTTCTGAAAACATTCAAACTCAGAAGCCAGATTACATTGATGATGATGAATACAGTACATTGCAGTATTTGCTCTTGGCAGAGGAAGCTCACCTTCTCTCCTCCAGCGATGACGACGGATAGAAGCTGTTGTAATAGCAGTCCGAGAAATCCTCGGCACTGTTGGAGTAACTTCTACTTTCAGTACCTTCTGGCCTTCTTGCGAGGCATCAGGAGCATCAAAGGGCAGCGAGTTCTTCATGGCGTTTGCAACCTAAGATAAAAGTAAAATGCTGTACTACTACTGTCCTTGATTGCACTAATGGCAACGTTAGATCTTTTGCTGGATACCGAAAGGGAAACAACCAAGAATTGTTAATTATGCCAGATGCCATCCAGATGGATAGCCCCATCCCCAAGATTCACATTTGATAACTACATTGAAAAACTCATCACAAAACTTTTACCAAAAATATAGCTGAACTTTCTCCATTTTTTTGAGGTAATTTATTTCATTCCATGTTTGCCATATGTACTGACAGAGGTAACAACCTACACAGGAAGGCCTCCATCCAAAAGAGACTATAAAATGACAAGGAAAATACCATTTATGTTTTATGACAAGAATTTCATAAAACTAAGTCACAGGCCAAGCCAATGGAAACAGCATATGGCCTTGAGCATGGGGAAGACAGGGTTAGTTTCCACCTCCCCTACCCCATTCCTCCCCGCCCCAGCCCCCAAAAAAACCCCAAAACTAACAAAGGGGAGTAGACTGCAGGTACTTGCAAAATTTTTAAAAAAACTGTAACCTAAGCAATGAGCATCAAATCATTAAAATACATTCATCTTTATCAGATCTAATTTTTTATTGTAATAGCCTATTATAAAGTCAGAAGTTTTGTTTTGCAGGTTTGAGGGGAACAAGTGACCTATTTTGGCTTTGATGTTTTAACTGCTTCTTTGAATTTCCCATAAAATGCCTTTGTGGGATTAGAGGCTTACTTTAAAAAATAAAAAAAAATAAAGCAACTTTCAGTTAATGTTTTCTAGTCTACAAGTAAATTGTTCAAAAAGTGAACTTGTATACCAGCTCTTGAAAAGCAAGCTGAGTCTCTGTGGCATGTACAGTATTCAACAATAACAAAGTTGCTGCACACAAAACATGATTTAAAACTTTAAAAAAAAACCCTAAGTAAACACACCTTGATTTTCCGAAATCTTACTGACTTTATACAACCAACCAGCAATAAAAGTATTAGACACATTTTAAACTTAACATCACAATTTCATTCATAGATCTCTTATGTTTCACAGACGTCTCACTTCCTACATGCTCTTTACTCCCCCTCTAATGAAGAGGGTGGATAAAATAAGAGGGTCAGAGACATCTAGACTTCAAATCAAACAACTATGGAAAATGTAACTTGCTAGTCTCTATAAAATCCTACCTAGTAACTGTTCCCACCATAATTTGGGCAGGCTATTCTCTCTGCTACAGCTTAGAAGGAGCATTATGAAAAGCAACTTTACGTTACCTCCTAATGGATTTTCTCTTGTATCACAAAAAAAAATCCATTTTGCAATCTGAGAGAACAGAGTTCACTATAGAGAATAAGGCAAGAGAAACACATTTATTTAAATACATATGGTCTGCATGTCTTAAATCCATGTAGTCTACTTGTTAGCTCAAGGCAAAGGCATGTACACCTTATTTTAAGACATGGATAAAACTATAAGGTTGACTGTTCTGTCCACTCAAATTAAATACAGATCTGCTTTAGAACATGCATCTTCGCAAGATACTACGTTTTTCTGACAATGCATACATACATTTTCCTTCTTTTTAGACCATGTTATTTTTCTAAGAACAGGCATTTTGTTTATTGTATAAAGACTCGTGGCTAGCTGATGGAGTGGTGTCAACTGTTTAGCACATTACTATAACCAAGTATTTCCTAGTTTTATGCTGTAAGCAACATTTGCATATGTTCCCCTCAACCTAGTGACAGAATTAATGCACTTTTAAACCTCATCAATGTTGTCTTGATATTCTGAGGTTGCCAGAGGCCTTGGAAATTTAAGGGACATCCCAGAAATTCCTTGAACTCCCAAAGCCCACATATATCAAATCTGCTTAACTAAGTCATCTTTCCTTAGCATTTGCAAAAACACAAACTACAAGATATCTACTAAACCACTGGAATAGACCCTATTGGCAGAACTTTGTATTATTAGTCTTGTGAAGATCTTGCGTAAAGTTTGATAAAAAGACTGTATCAATGCATATGGCATGCCGTAAAAGCTCTGTGAATTAAAGGTGTTTATTTGCATTATAATAAAGTCAGTGATGTTCCTACAAGTTACAATAGGCAAACCATCCAGCAACCATGAGAAGAAATTAAACTGTTTCAAACAGGAAAGCTACAGATCACAGGATATTAACTAAACCAAAGACTTTTCACTTCCTGGGCAGCTGGAATGGCTGCCATATAGCTGATCCTGATCTCCAGCTGCCATTATGATCCTGTAACTCCCCACCAAACATCTTCTCCACTGCATTCCTGTCTGACTTCTAACCAGCACAAAAGATTATTGGCACCATCACAGGACTCCTCCTTATCATTCTGCCTTCCACTTGTCCAACATTGATTTGCCCTTTGCTAGCCAATTCTCTCAGCCTTGTTTGTGAACTGCTCTCCTATCCACACGTAGGCCTTTTTCCACAGCATCCTCTCAAAACTGTACAAACTGCGTTCACCCTATCCTTGATCACATTAAAGACTTCAGAAACTCACTTCTGCTGTATTGAACCAAAGCAGATCAAGTTCAACAGTATACAATGGTTTGCCTTCCCATCTTCTACTCACTAGAGTTGCACCCTCTTTTGAATAGGTACCCTTCTCAGTATACAGGATTAGATTCCAAAAATTAGTAGCAAACAGGTTCTGCAACAGGACCAGAAAAGTGAGAGAGCACTTCTGCTTGTTGAACCTTTTAACAGCTGGCCCTTCCTAACAGCACAAATTGTACTTCTGGAGACTGAGAATCATACAGAGATAAAAATCAATGCAACAGTAAAACTTTGAAACCATCTAAACAACCAATTTGAATGAGTCACAGCCCTTCTCTGACAGAAAAAAAACAAAACTGCAATGCTTCGGGATGCAAAAAACCTTGCTCGCTATGTCTAATTCAGCACTGAAAGGCAGGAAGACAAACAAACAGCACAATTCAGACTTGGCAAGCCAAGTCTACAACTATCAATGACAAAGGAGGGCTGGTTTCAGGCCAGACATCCACTCTTGCCTACCAGAAAGGAGCTCTAACAAAAAGAACATCCAATAAAAGCAGTAAGTACATCAATAAAATACACTGGATAAAGGTGCTGTCACAATAGGGACTTGCTGATCCATGCTTCTTGTGTACAGGCTAAGAAAGCCTGCGCACCTCTGCACTGAAGACAGGGATTTCCCTCTGAAACAAGTGCAGAACTCTTGTGTTCAGAGGAAGAGAATGATTGGAACTGAGCTACTCCCCAGGTCCAGGCTAGCTTGGTAGTCCTATTGATTCTTGGTGATTCGTTTCCCTCTGTAGAAACTCCCAGTTTTCATGACTATGAAACCAATACCCAGTGTTTCTTAACAGAGATACTTTTCTTTTCCCAGAAAAAGCCTTTCCTTGCATTACTTCTGGCCCTTTCCAGTGCAGTCTCTAACAGTGAAAGAAGACTGCTTCTACATTACAGATATTTCATAGCTTTCTGATGCTGCTCTTTCAGCTTTTTCTTTTTAAGTCCACAGGCAATATAAACCTACTGAAATAAGAGCATGGATCTACTATATTGTCAAAAATATTTCTCCAAGAGACATACCCAGACACAGGGACCTTGATGTTTCTGATTGTAATGATGACTGACGGTATTCCCATAATTATACAAATAGCTTGAATATACATATCTAAAAATAATCCTAACATGGGGTTTTGCCTGAACATTAAATGGAATTCAAAGAATTTGCTGCTGTTAGGAAATCTTAGGCCAAGGCTGAACTTTAAACTTATCTGGGATGCTGCACAGACAATATTTTATTTGGTGCCAGTAGTTTTAAGTTTAAAATACAAAATTTTATAATGCTGCTAAACTATACACATCTCCTGGAGAATGCAACAAGGTGAAAGGCCTGCAAGCTTTGAAAAATCAAATCGCTTAAATATATAGCATGAAGCCAAGGACATGCAGGTCATTATTTTTAGAAAACTGACAATTTCTTAAAGCTGCTTTTAAAAAATTACAGTAAAACAAGATAAGAAGTAAGGCAATGACCAGAGTATTAAGAAGAAAACCCTATGGATGTGCCTGCATTCGTATGCATGAAAAACCTGACAACTGGGGAAGAGGGAAAATTGGTGATGTCATGACATCACTGACACCAGACAATGGGATGGAGAGACAATAGTAGCTTTGGAAAAAAAACAAAAACATTGTAGAAGATTCTTACAATTAGAAATAATCTCTAAGGACAAACTGATTAAAAATGTACAATAAGGACTGAAAATTGTCATATCATCAATTGAATTAAGTTCCAGATCCTCCTACACACC
This sequence comes from Nyctibius grandis, assembly GCF_013368605.1. NCBI lineage: Eukaryota > Metazoa > Chordata > Aves > Nyctibiiformes > Nyctibiidae > Nyctibius > Nyctibius grandis. The sequence continues at coordinate 8,205,496 of NC_090666.1, forward strand.
TTTTAAATGTAGTAGTTTAATAGGTGGCCCAATTCAGCAGGTTCAATATTTAATTTAAACTTTCAGTCTGATGGAGTGATGAGTCATTTCCAAAAGGAACCAACTATTATAATTCAATGGATACCAAGCATTCAAAATGCAGCAGTGTCAGAAAGCCCATAGATAAATTTTACAGCCAATATTAATTCATCCAGAGAACAATTTAATGTAATTTATTGCAGGAGAGGGATCTCAGATTGCCACATAAAAAGATTTTTCCCAATCCACTCCTTTCTCAGTTACGTAAAAAGCAGTGAAATTTTACTACTGTTAGTTCAGAGCAGCACTAAAGGCTTCTTAGCTGCAATTCTGATGCAGAAACTGAGACAATAGTCTGTTTTACTTTATTCTCCTTAATTTTGCCTCTTATCTTGATCCTCATTGCTACATCTGACAAAAAATAAAACCTCTGCATTCCTCCTTTCTCTCCGTCAACCTCCTCATCCCTCCCAATCACATGCTCCTGCATCCAGCCCAGTTTCACCACCTTCCCCATTTCATTTCTCTCTTTTTATGATCAGAACAGCAAGTATAGTGGAAACTGAAATAAAAACGAAACAATCAGAAGAACTCCATTCCATTGCTGCTCCTCCAAAGAAGGTAAAGATTAAGACTTGAGTGACTTTGATCAATCAAAATCTGATATTGACTCTGGAGATGAAGCTCCTTTTCACTTTCAGCTCTATCCTGTCGTTGCTTTTTCTACTGTGTTATCAGTTAAACCACACAGCATATTCTCAGGCTCGCTGAAGGTCTAACAACTTTTTTGCAACCAATGTCCTATGACATAGAACCATTCGGTTAAACTTCTTTGTATCATCGGTAGCTTATGCCAGAACAACAAACATTTTGATCCATCTGTAATACATTAGAAAATCCTAACTTTCAGCGTCAATGAGTCCTAGGAGATCCGAACACCCTAGCTTAATACTCAAGCAGAAAAAGCATGGTATAAATAGCTATGATGAAAACACCAGCTGTTAACAACCACTTGCATTTGGGAGTGAAGTAAAGGACCACAAATGCTTTCATTACCAGCCCACTTCAGAAACACACCCATACTCCTCTTAACCAAGTCCATCAATTGCAATGGATTGTTTCTTACCAGCAGAGGCTGTGAGTAGAGTTCAAGCTGTGCTCTGTAAATTACATCTTCCAACACCTCCTGGCCAAGATCCCACTGACCATTGTATCTAAAAAGTAAAGAAAGATATTTATTTTTCATATCTTATGAATTCAAACTTGTCTTTTTTCTGCCCAAATCCAGCTCTTCACTTCTTTGGTTATGTAGAAAGTTCATCAACTGTATGTACACCTCAGCCCCCAAAGCATTTTTTTATTAATCTTGTTGGTATAACAAAAAAGCTGCTCCCTGTCACCTCCAGGCAAGACAAAGTTGATGCCATAATCAGGAAAAACTTAAAGAACAAAGAAAAACGGGGTCAAGGTATAAAAGTTAACACTACTTAGCAGAACTGAATTTCCATCAGAAATAGATTTTTTCTACCTCAGATGCTACTAACATTCAAGAGGTCTGCATTTCATCAGGTTATCTTGGCATTCAAGCTCATTACGCTTCTGAACAGAAGGTATCTGGTAGTAGTGGAAACTTGGGAAAAGATGAACCCAGAAGTCTAACTCTCTTCAGCACCTGCTGCTGGCCCTTCATCACCTAACTCAATGCTGACAAAGATATTTTCAAGTTATCAGTCGGCTGAGCGAGGAAGTAACAGGAAATACACTAATCAAGTTATAAACTTTTGTTATGAGTTTAACTATTTTTTTCAATCATAAAATAACTAGCATTTATATTTTAATTCATGTAAACCCAGACATTTCTCTTTATTAAAAAAAAAACATCCACTTACATGGCGTAATAGACACCTGTGAGCAGCTGCACCATGAAGTCAGGGTCTAACACCACTCTACCACAGTGTTCCTTCCAGCGTTTCTCATGCTGCCGTGGAAATCCACTCACACACAGCCTGAAAAAACACACCATTGTAACAACATGTTAACCCCACAAAGACTACAAATGTCTTTACATCACAGAGATTTTCAAAATTTAGTTTTCAAAATATAAGTATACAACATAGAACATTCTTATGTTGGTCTCCCAACCATTAAAGCAGTTTTATAACAGTGGCTTGAGATGTGGCTTGCTGACAATCCAGTGTTACTCCCATATAGCCATGAACTCCATCTGTTTTGTTCAAATCATAACCAGCTTCTAAAGAATGAGGATGGCAAGATGTTCTCTATTGCCAGCCACCAAGTAGCAGACTCTCCTCAAAATTCAGTACCTGAAACCAACTTTCTTTAAAGGAAACATTTCAGTGGTATAGAAGAGAAATATGTCATCTCCCACCTAATGTATGACGACAGCATGCAATCACCTTTTACCTAAAGTTGGATAACACAGATACTGTATTCTTGAGAATTGGTCTCAGCTGCCTTCTAAAAAAATAATTCTGACCCTTGAAAAGGGCCTGCCTTCCCATATACTGCATAGCACTGAGTCTCCATAAAAAAATAATAATTTATTCATAACTTTAATATCTGAATCTTTATCATGGAAGCAACACATGGCCACTAATACATAGTAACTGCTGCACTGTTTCAAAAACAACAAAAAAATCCCTAGCCTATAAAATGTTGTCTCTCTTCTCTACCCAAAGAACGGATTTAATTTTCAGATGCAGGAAAATTCAACATATTTGGCAAATTTAGCATAGCCACAACTCAAGTGACGATGAATGAAGCATACCAAGAGTTAACCCATTCCCATCAGAAATCATAGGAAAGAAGACAGGCTGTAATCTTAACTGCATGTGTGTGTTACTACAGAATATATGTTGTTAGAAGGTAGTCTGATCCGTCTTTGCTACATAACTGAATTGCATGTAATGCTTTTCTTTCATGGCAGTATTGTGCTGAAGCAAACAAGCTAAATCAAAAAACATTTAAAGGGGTTCCTCTGTTCAGGGTAGCAAGAGAGAGAATTTATCTCATTTTAGACAAAAATGCTGGTAAAAAAACAAGCGTACAGAAATATCAGATATACTTGAGATTTTTCAGAACAAGAAGCAGGGATCTTTGCCAACCAGATGCTTCTAAGACTATTCAAGTAGAAGGTTATACAAAGGGCATGTATAAGAGCTTGAGAAATCACAGTACTGAATTCTCCAGAAAGTGGGATGTTATTATTAGGGAAAATAGAAAGGAAGGAAAATAAATAAATAAATAAATAAAAACAAAGAAAAACCCAAACAAACCACTAAAACCCAGAACATTGTGCAAGCACATCATATAAACCATCCTCAGAAGCAAGATATTAATATTTGGAAGTAGAGGAGACTGGTGGTATTCCTCACAGGATTTTTAAGCTGACCATACTGAAAAAATGACTAAAAGATTTGCAAATTCAAAAAATTCAAATCAGTCTGAGTAGCTTCAATTTTCCCCCAAAATTGCTTTTTTTTTTTCTTTCCAAATAACAGAAAGTTACATAACTAGAATGAAAGCCCATGCAGTAGTAAGATAATCCATGTGTTTTATCTGTATGCAAGCACAGCTTCAAATTTCCAATTAAGATGCAAGTCCAACCAAGAGTTAAATATTTTAAGTTATTAAACACAATTAAATTAAATCTTTTTTTACTGTATGGATATTTAAAAGTCTAAATGCACTCTGCAAGACTATCTCAAAGGCAAGTGTCTCACCTGGAACCCATCCTACAAAGTGATTGGTAAGAAGAGGCAGGCATATAGACAATAGCAGAATTGTAGCACAGCATAAGAAAGCTCAGCACCTCAAACCTGAAAAGAGACAAGACCAAAACCTTTCACAGTTTAAATTCTTAATATTTAATCAGAATTTAACACAAAAATTCTACAACTCAGTCTCAAAAAATACCCCACAGGAAAAAGTGTCAGAAGTAAACACACAAATCCTGAAATCCTCTTTCATTATAATTCACTAACTTGAAACAGGCTATTAAAGGCTCAGTATTAAACACTTAAAAATATTATTACTGAAAGCCATTAGCATATGCAGGAACTATGGAGGAAATGGCACATGGCATAATATTTGGACAAAGTTATAGAACTGGACAAGTCTGCAATGCATTCAAAATTATTTTATCAGTTTTCCAGAGCTGGCTTTAGACGGAGGTAAAGCTGGCAGTCACTAGAACAGCAGGGCAATTTCTCTAATTTCTCTCATCCCTCATTCTGTCTATCCACTCAGCTCCATTAACCTTTTCCTGTGGAAAAAGCAGTCACAGACTCAGAGTCAAAGCTGAATTTTGTTGCACTTCCAGGAAAATTTGAGTTCACAGACACAAACCCAAAGATATTCCTGATGGACACAGAAATGAGAGAGAAGTTACTCTCTTCTAAATTAACTAATAGAAGAACATACAAAGTTGGAACAAACAACAAAAATACTACACCTCAAGATTATCAAGACGGCTCTCTCCATTTATTTCCAAGCACTTAATACTGAGAAAGGACTGAACACACAATATATTTGGTCTTAATGTTCAAGGACTTCTTGTCTGCCTAACTCTATGAACTTGTATTCCAACTCTAATGTTAGACTACATCCACCTACCGATTCTGTGCTGTGAAGGTTTCTCTTTGAGGATGAAGATCACTGTAAACTACCCTGATGAGATCATGCTGACATAGAGCTCCTTCCGTTAAAGCCATGGATCCAATAGTAGAGGGCTACAAGTAGGGAGGAGGAAGGAGGGAGAGGGGAGAAATCAAGTCGTAAGTAAAAGGTCCTTGAAAGCATTAAAACTCCTAACCACCCAACCCAAAAGACACACTTGTCTTGTGATCTGTAAAAATGAAGATTATTCGAGAATACAGTAAATCTAAAAACATTCCCCAATTTCATTATTGTAAACAGCTTCCACACTTACAAGCAATAGAGCAGGTGAGAGCTATTTTCAACTTTGATTCTTACATATCCATTTATAGTAAGTTTGTCCTAATTGCATAGACCTTTTGTACAGCAACAGGAGAGAAAGAAAAACATGATTCCAAGTTCAACCTGTATTAAGGAGGAGTTAGAAGAAGGAAGACTACTTTTATACTAACACATAAAAGGCAAAAAAACACAGTTGCAACTGTAACACAACTAACCTCCCGTTCAGAAGGGGCACTGTCAGCAAAGATTTTGCAACATTTACATTCCTTTTCTTCTACTAATGCTATTGAATTCAATTACACTAGTTGCAAGCTACTGACATTGGAAACTTACTGCAACAAGATGCATCTAAAATGGCTTGTTGCATCAAATCGATCCAGTTTTCATTCCTCTAATAGATCCAATTCTAATTTACCACAGCAGCTCTCTTACCTCATGATATATTGAGGGTTTAGATAACGAAGGGATGGTGAAAGATAAAACTTTGTTGTTTCCATCTTTGTCAGCAATTTCCTGCATTAAAAACAAAACCAAAACCCAAACAGAAGTAAGGAGATAGGACTTGGAATAATTTTCAACTCTCATAAGGCATTTAACAAAATAGAAGTTCTGATAAGTATCTGATCTGATAAGACTATTAACATTCCAAGGTCTCTGTGCATTTGCAGAATATCAGCAAATGTACATACATATTTAAAAAGTGGGAAAGACCTCTATCACAGACTGTTTTGCAGAATCAGTCTGCAAAACCATTATCGGCTCCTTGATCAGTGCGACTTCATCAAAAACAAAACAGAACAAAAAGCTTTTCTAGCCCACCTTTACGTTATAACATTTATTTATAATAGAACTGCATAGCGGAGCAGGGCAAAACTTGAAGCCCAAAAGATATAGATACGTGAGGGCTGATGAGTCACTTGCTGACAATGGGCAGTACTTCATAATAAATGCACCACAGAGAAACAGTGACATCAAGGGGACTGGCAAAGTTTCTTCAGGCATTCTATCAGTAAGAAATACACAGAATGTTTTCTCAAAAGGCTTTCAAACTGGTCAGATTTTATAGTTGCTAGGCTACTACATAAGCAAACCCAGCAGTTTTTAAAGCAAATATACTAAGAGCAATTATGTAAGACTATACCAAAAAGGAGTCCAAAATCCTGCCTTTTCACTTTGTACAGCAAATTTCCAAGCAACGAGCTCTAGTCATTCCAGTTTATGTGAAAACTTAGTCCAAGGTAGCACAGTACTTGTAGTAGGCTTTAATGATCACAATGGTAGGAGAGTTGACAGAATTTAGCAGAATGCAAAAGGTTTATCCTTGTCTTTCCTTTCCTATCCTCTATCCTTTCTAAGAATTGAGAAAATAACTCCACTCCTTCAGTCTCAGTATATGTGCAGAAAAATATCAACAACTTATTCAAAGAAAAAAAAATAGTGGGAGCCACTGTCCATTTTGAGGCCTCTTTCCTCCTGAATCTGGAGAGAATGAAGGAATTACTGTCCTTAAAAAAATATGAATCACCAACATGACTTTCAAATGAACTGCAAAAGGACCTTTATAAGAAAACGGTCAACAAAGATAAATATGCTACTCCAACCCAGCAAACAGTATCAAAAATCAGCAAGCAGTTTCCAATGTTTTTTCTATCAGAATAAATCTAAAATAACTGGATCTTCCACTTGTTAGAGCTGATCTACAGACATATAACAAGAACTTTTTTTTTTTTAAAAAAATCCCAGTTTGACTCTTCTGTGTCTCATCATGTATGGAAACATACTACACCATTTAAAGGAGGGGTTTACTATGAAGGTAGAGAGAAGGGCAATGTTTCAGTACAGTATGCTTTAAGGTCCTATAACACAGAAATTCCCATTAGAGAATGCCTATCTTGGCATTATTACTAAATATATCAAACAGAGTAAACATTTCCAGGCTAAGGTAAGGATATAAAAAAACTACTTTTACATCCAACAGCCAAACAATCATCTACAGTTACTTTTACTTAATCTTAAATTCACAGTTCCACTCAAGACAACTATCTGCCTCTTAGATACATGCCTGTATCTAAGTGCTAGCACACAGAGTGGTTTCAGCTTCAAATTACCCCTAAAAAGACATATTCAGAGTAAGCAGGGGGGCGGGGGGGAAGTGACACATGAAGACTGACCAAGCATCTTGGCTTGACAATCATTTCCATAGAAAGCTGTATTTTTCAACATTAAGGAGAGCTACTTAATTTCCTTACAAACACAAGTATATAACAGTTCAAGAAAGCCCATGAGATGATCCTTTTTAGTTAAAAAGTTTGTCCCAAAAAGACTAATATAAAAAATAAAAAATATTTTTGTAAACATATTCTTACTAAACCTCCATTACATTATGCTTTTCTCCAGATTAAATATGCTTTCATGTAAGCATATTATAATTTTAAATATGTTGTTCCAATAATTTACTTTATTCCTAGTGGTCAGTGACGCAAAACCTCAGATCAAAGCTTTCCTCAGCCATTCCCACTCATCTCACTTACCAAGTTGTAAATGCCAAGCAGCAATGCTTCAATGCAACCATTACTCTGCCTATCCCTGCTGGCAGTAAGACGCAGATATACCCAGATCAACTCTGGCAAAAACTGCAGTGTGAATCTCTTGAGCCGAACTTCAGAACTACGATAAAGTTCAAAGAGCTGGTGGCAAACAGGCTCCAGGAGCTGTGAAAAGGCAAAAAGGCTAATGAATTACTGTTAGGCTTCTCTAATAAGGGAGAATGAAATAGCAAATATAGGGGATATACCATATAGCCATTGTAGCCAGTAAAGATTACATTGCTTGATGGCAAGTGAGTGAATGAACCAAAATGATATCTGCATTCCTTTTAAGGAGATCTACAAGGACAGACCTGAGGGGCACTGGTATGCAGTATTGGAAAATGTGGCCTTACTACAGCCACTACCATCTTGTCCGTTGAGAATATTACTCTCCAGGCCTGTCAGTATGAGATTTATTTTGTATACAGGTACTAATTTAAGGCATGTGACAGACAGGTGGCTTGAACTATGTACACCATAAAACTTTAATGGTACAGCTGTGAAGTTTATGAAAGTACAAAGGTTAAAGATTAGCTGCTAATGACAAGTCTATCAAGAGAAATACGAATTAATTTCTTACCTACAGCTTCTTAGTCTCAAACCCAACAAGTGTGCATTTGTTTATTAAAATGCAGGCTGATTTTTCCATTTTGAGCTGCGCTTCAGGTTTCAGTACAACAATCAGAAAAGGCCCTTATCAAGTCACTGTGATATAAGCATGAGAAAAACCCTGCCATTTTAAGAGTCTACAATGCCAAACCAATAGTTAAGATGCATTCACAGAACTGTTAATGAACAGGAAAGAAAAGAAAAAGAATCATGTCAAACTGTCTCCCCCTTTCCGATGACTAATCAAGGTTTTAACACTAAAGTCAAAAACTGAAAAAAAAAAAAAAACAAACCAAAAACCAAAACAAACACCTCCAAGAGGAATTTTTATAAGGTCCATGACCAGTATCTAGTATTACATTCTAAGAAACTGCATGATCTGACCTAAGGAAAATACTCATGGGACTCAACATCCAAAAAGACAGAGGCATTCATGTAACCTAAAGCATCTATATTCATATACAAAAGTTACAGAGTCAGAAAATAGAGACTTAGATATTTTACTCTAGTATATCACAAACACGAAACATAAATTTGACAGAATTTTCTCTCAAGATAGCTGCCTTAACAGAGCATCACCCAAGAAAGGGTGAACACATTAGTTTCATTTCTAGTACACAGTATTCTGGTCAATGAAGTATCCCATTTTTAAACCACTGATTACGGAAGTCATAACATGACATCTACGTAAAATCAAACTTTGCTATCAGACAAATCTCTCCTTATACAAGGCTCTGGTGTAAGTACCTTGTGTAACAAGGCTTCTGACTGACAGCCTGGTTACTCTAAGCTAAAAGCCTGTTTTTACAACAGAAGCAAAGAGAGACTCCACAAGAGAGGGAGGGAAGAAAGCTGACACTGACAACATTGGTATGGAATGAGAGAAGTCCAGTCATTTGGAGCATACAGATTTTTACAAGCCATACATGTAAAATACCTCACCACTTAATTCTTGTTTTGGGATCTAAATGAAATTAGAAGCCTGTAAAGCTTCTATTGCAATCATTTTAATAAAACGATGCTAGGGCTTTCTCTATCAAGTTGAGCATATATTATTTTACCTAGTATATTTATTCCAGTATTTCATATATATAGGACTTAATGTTCAAAAGATGCGTAAGTGTATTCTTTCTTAATTAATATGTACTTAGTAGTAACTCCTATCTAAAGGTGACACTAATTATTAAAACCATCTGTTACAGTAAATGTTCAAATCTTCAGAGACTCACTGTATCCTTGTCTTATGAAAGGCCTAGCACATTTCAGATGTTCAAATAAAAAAAGTGATTAATAAGTAATTCATAGATCACTGAATAAATTTGTAGGTTTTCTTTAAAAGAAGATATGAGCAAGAAGCTAGCGTAAGGAAGAAAAAGAAGAAATCTCTGGAAACAATAAATACAAGCATATCTGCAAGGAGATAACAGGTGCAAGAAAAGCTAAACAAATATTATCAGTAGCCAGATATATACAGCAGCATTGCTATAAATAGTACTTCTATTAGATTAGAGATGACAGCAGCCCAAAGCCGTTTCCCATTTGAAATTAGCCAGTCTAATCCAAGTCCCATTAAAAATAGTGGAAAAGAATAATTTACTTTAGCTAAAGTCTGACGAGACTCAACCAGAGCAGTTACTGAGTTTATTCTACTTTCAAATGAAAATTTTATAAAATTAGTCTTTTAAGTGAAACCATGCTCCCTAGAAAGATACAAGCAACATCCAGTCACCGGTGCTGCAAGCATGTAAATACTCATTTCTAGTTGTCATATTAGTCGTGCAAAAGGTTTAACAACTGCAAATTATTTAGGTGAAAACCTGAAAGTTGTTCATAGCAACTACTATGGCGCTTTTGGTGTGTTCTGACCTTTAAGTTCACAAGAAAGAGCTGCCATCACAAAGACACTACAACACAACTACTGTCAAAGGCACAAACACCCAAGTTTTTTCCTATCAAAGTATAGTGTGATTGTCTCCCACCTGGAAACACAAAACTTGACACTGTAAGAAAGAACAGATGTTTTCCTTGCATCCTAGTCATCTGGCTTTTCAGAGAACCAGCCTCTTCCAATTAATTCTCTGAATATAAATATTGAGAAGACACTGGATAAACAGAGGAAATGGAGCTTTTGTCACCAGTAGTGGGTGTATACATGAACTGGCACACACTTTTTTAATTCCAAAGATCTTTCAGTCCAAAGTCAAAGGAAACTGAGTATCCCAGCTGTCAGCCAAAAAATCCAAAGTAAAAACTCTCTTATAATCGTATCTCTTTTCTGACAAACTAAAAACTTACATTAAAAGAGCTTTCCTAAAAAACTTACATTAAAAGAGCTGGTTTGCATAACCAGCAATTAGCACAATGAACAATTACAAATGAAATTTTTACTGGCTTAAATATATAGTAAGTGACAATGATACAATTTGCAGACCTCATTTTACACCTCACAGAGATGCAGACTAGTCATGTTTTAAGGAAGCTTTAGGGATTGTAAGGGACCTTGAAAGATCATCTTTAAGCTTTAGTTTGGCTTATTTTACAAGTTTGCCAATCTTAAGAGCCATACCTTGAAGTTAAATATATGTATTATAAAATGCGTGATAAAGATTGGAAATGCTTGCCTTTTTGAAGAATTCTATCATGGTAGAAAATAATGTGCTCATTTTAGGCTTAACTGTAACATAATGGGTAAAATTAATTACTATTTGAAGGGTAATGTTCCTGGGAAGTGCTTGGCATTGCAAAGGTGATCTCATTTTCTTTCAAGGCTGAGCCTTCCAAGTTAAACCTAAATAGCTCCACATGAATATTCAATGTTTAAATTTCAGTATTGCATTAACTTAAAATCCATAGAGAAATTCATGTTTGCCCTAAACAGTTTGCCCCTTTCAAGAAGTTTTTAAAATAGGCCAATTTTATGATTAAGTTGTACTAAAAAAAAATTACTTGTCCATCAAGTTTAAGAATCCAGCAAGTAAATTTTTATAATAGTCTACTACATAAGCTTTACCTTCATAAGCAATCAGTTATCCTTCTAACAAATAATGCTCTATAAAGCATATTTAAAAAAAAAACACTTACAGCCAAATATTACCACAGAATTATGCAAAATCATGAATTTACTATGGTTATACTCCTCACATGCAAATACGTTTGGAAGAAGTGCAACAAGGAAATACATACTGCCTTAACAAGCAGAACCTGAAGTTAGTCATCTTTGATTCTGGGATTGCTTATGGTATACCTAATATCAGAATCAGGCCCAAACAGCAACAGCCGTTCCAAAGAGTAATATTTGACAAGCATCAGTGTGGCATAACATCAGATCACTGTCACATCCTTAAGAAGATACTCTTTTTGCAAATCTGGTTCTTTGTATCATTAAAAAAAAAAAAAAAATCAAATGCTTATTCCCAAAGCAAAGGAAAGCTTTTACATTTTCAGAAGTATACACACACAAATACATATATACTAAAAGACAACAACCGCAATGGTGGCTTCAGGTTGGAGAGAGAATAACAGTGGCTTCAGTACAAAGAAAAAGGTCACTATGCAAGTTATTTGTAATGCTGAAATAAAGTTGACAGATATGAAGCTTTTTTTTTTATTATTGCATGAGCATTATGCAATCTCCTTTAAGCTCAATCAAGCATTTAGCTTCCAAAAGCAGCTGAGCTGTGCTTAGGAAAATAAAGAACTTCCTTGCTGTGTATACTTGCCATTTAATTTATAAATATACAAGAGATCACAGATGATGAATCAAGTATTTTGAAGCATTTTATCTACAGTAGTTTACACAGCCAAGAACGGCATGCTTGCACAATTTATTCAGAAGTTATATTTCACACACTTTCCCAGAAATGCTCACAGCAGAAGCCAATGGAATAGAAAGTTCAGTTTAACGTCATTTGCAAAATGAATTATGTACAAAGGTAGGCTAACTTTTCACTTTGTATATTTATATTTTGGGGCCCTGGTTATGCTCTTGTTTACAGCAGTGTAAACCAAATTACACAAACATGATACTACTATAAGCAAAAGAAGAACTGGTTATTTTAATAGGATTTAATAAATTGATTCCATCTTCCACTGTAATAAGCCACCAGGTGAGAAGCACATTAGTCTTAGTGAATTTTACTGTAAGGCTTACTTTGACTGTGTTACGACTGAAAGGTGGTTTCTGGGGAGAGGGGCGGAGGGAACCAAACTCATGCCAAATGAAGTGTAACAGTCAGCTGTGGCAAGTAAAATCTAGCAGACAGCATAAACTGTATTTTTGGGAGCAGATGAGGTTGTGTCTTACCAGACAGGCATTAAAGTAACTGTCAAAAAACGAGACAGTAAAAAGAGGGATGATATTCATGTTAGACTACATTAGAAAGAAGAATCGAAGAATCCTCCTCTCCATCTCCACTTCTCAATTACTCTAGTTTTAGTTGTAGAGGTGGAAGATACAAGAATGCAAACAAAAATCTTTTAAAAAGTCTCCTACCTCATTATTTGGGTCTTGAATGACCTTATAAAGAGCTGGTACCAGTGGTTTTTTTCGGTGCAATGTAGCTGCATAGCTGGAAATTTGTGTTTCAGGTAATACCTAAAGAAAAAGGAAATTGTAAAGAAAAAAAAAGTGTTACCCTGATAAATCAATGCTTCCAAGTATTAAAGATCTCCACAAAAGGATTCAGTCTCATCTCAACATCAAGAAAAAATCCTGAAGTTCAGTATATTTTCAGACTGGTAACCTAGTTCATTCAGTACAAGTTCTTCAGCATATGAACAGCAACTGGGCGCACACATCAGCTTTCAGGGTTAAATCCATAAGCAGTTTCAGATTTATCTTTCATAAAATCATTTGCTCCAGCTTGATGTGAGGACTCTCTTCCTTGATACTCTGTATTTAACAGGCACTTTTCAAAGTCTATCAAATCAATTCAAATTATTTAAGAGGTGTGAATAATCTAAAATGGGCACGGACAGCCGAGTCCCACCAAGCAACCACATCTGTGGATTTTGCATCCTTGGCTCCTCAACAAATTTCCAACAGCAGCACGTAATGACTTATTCTGTATCATCAATGATGTGAGGAATTACTAGTTCTGAATTTAAATAACATATTAATTTCATATCAGTCATGAAATCCAGTTTCCTTGTTTATGCATTATCCTGTATTTCACTCAGCATAATTATCAGCATGCAAAATAGCTTAAAAATCCTTCAGATTCTTCATGATAAAACAATTAATTTTATGCAGATCATAGGAAAAGTCAGCCAAATATTTTTCTTTAATATTTTTTTAAATTCCAAACATTTCTACTAATTTTTTAAAATAAAGTTGTTTTATTAAAAATTTGGGCAGCATTATCCAGCTATTAGTTAAATTCCATCAGCTTGATCTACACAGAAACATATGCTTTAAAAAACACATTGCTATAGCAGTGTTCTGCTCTACAATAATAAACATTAAAAATTAACTACTATTAGGACTATGCATTGTATATTATGTACCAGCTGGCTCATTTACATAGACCTTTGCATGCTTTATGCATTATAAGAAGTCGAAAGATCAAGTAATAGATATTTAAAATGTTAATTACTGGATATTAAAAAACAAAACAAAACAAAACAATGTTCTGTGGCATAAGGCGAATGGTATAGCTATCGTTCACCTTCTCAGCTCACCTTGAATTCTGACAGCCATTCTTCCACAACACCTCGTTCCGACCCCAGCATTTTCTTACTTCTTTTGCTTCTCTCTTACCTTTAGAAGAGAAAGGAAAAAAGAAATTAAATAAGAGCTCTGGCAGCAAAACTTAGTTTTGTAAAATCCTACCCCAATGAAAAGCTGTTAACATATTTCCAATAGAATTATATAATACCAAACAATAGAAAAAGTTGCATTTTGGACAACTGGTCCCATTTTCTAACAATGATTAAGCTGTTCTTTTCAGACTTTTAGTTGAAAGTACTGCACATTAATGGGGGAAGAGGAAAAAGAAGGATTAAGTGCTTCAGGCCAAAATGTACATCATTTTAGACAAACACATCATCCCATTCTTGCTCCCTTACCAAATATAGTATAAAGAAAAGACAAGTGGAACAAAGTAAAGAGCATCATGGAACAAATCATGTGAGACATTGTAATGACAGTTCTCGATACAGCTCAAAGTAAAGCAGTTTCATAAAACCAGTTATTAGAAATCCTAATAGCAGAACTTTACTCCTTAAATCTTCTTCTTAATGAATTTTGAGGCTTCTTGTTCACACGGCAAGATTTAGCTCTTCTAAAAGTATGCTGGAATTCTCAGAAACAAAAAAAAGAAAACTTGCAAGGACAACTGTTGTTACTATTTTCCATTTTATATACAACACTCATAGTCTAACATCTTCTGAATTCTCATAAATTTAATTCTCAAGGCAAAAAGAATGTTTAAAACACAAGGCATCATTAGACACCTTTGCTCGATGTTTAAATAGGTCTAAGCAACATGGTTCATTTTGTCTTTCTGCGTGATCTCAGTACATGTTGGCAATACGTGGAAGTCATTAAGGTCCCAGAAAATTTTAATCTGATGAAGTGAAATAAAGCTGTAGCCTAATACTAGAGACTAAAACCTAAGAATAGTGACCTGAAAAGGGATAAAATGAAGAGACAGTAAAATATAAGAGCTGTTTGAAGCCATACTAGACACACAAAGACAGCGATTCTTAATTAAGGTTTCATCAAAAGTTTATTTTTCACAGGACCCGCAGGTTAACAGCTTCCTGAACAGAAACAAGAAACAGAAAATCTGTGAAGGGACACTGTATTTTAAGAAATATTTTGGTCACTCGTTTTCTTTTTTTTTTTAAAGGAATTTGATATTGCTATGTAACAGTTATATGCAACAAAGCTGTCACACACTCTCATATATCTTTACTACCTTTTTCCTAAAAACTACAAATACCCATCAGCTTCAATGCCCTTTTTTTTAAAAAATTAATTTTTCTTCCTTCAATACAGTCAACTTTTTCTGAAGTTCTTTTAGCCTGGGATAGGGAAAAAAAGAGAAACACTTCCACAACCAGATGATAACAAGGTGAAGACTTCTACAACCATCTTTAATCCCATAAACACTTATGCTCATCAACTTCATACAAGTAATGTCAAGAATATATTAAGTGCTACTATTTGCAGAATTTGTTGTAAATTTTATAAGAAAAAAGGCAGGTAAACATGAAGTGAATTCTTTACTTTTTACAATTTTCTTTCAGATGTGTTTTGAAAATTATTTAGGCTCAACTAAAAATTACGGGTTTGGTATACAAGGTACATCATCGAAGTCCTATGATAAATGGCTTTTAAATAGCCAGACAACATGACTGGAATCACCTATTCTGGTCTCAGAACATACTTGTTTTGATTTCTGAAAGAAGATTTGTATTTAAGAACAGATCAGTATTTGTTAAACAGAAAATGAAGTGAAATAAGATATCAAAATTGTGTTGGGAAGCTGTAAGTTCAATGTTAGCAACTTTGTATGAACAGAGCTACATACAGCATTTTGCATGGCCCTTGGCAGCAAGTCATTCAGAGAATACAAACTCCTGTGTGTAATGAATAGCCTCAGATTTCCAAAGCATGTTTAAATATCCTAAAAGATACCAGATTCAGAAATAACTTTAGATAAATTTAAATTCAAGTAACACTGGGGTGACTTACTTCAGCAGAAGCGCTGACAAATAATTCTATAAAATAACACAACTAAATAGATCCCTGCAAACAAAAGTTTCCAAAGACACCCTTTTCAATAGATAGGGAAACAGAAATCGGTCATCAGAATGAGACATGGATGTAAGTTAATGTAAAACACCACAGGACACGCTACAGAAGGAGTTGAAATTTAATTCACTTTGCCTGGAAAAAAAAAAAACGTTTTCTACAGAAAGTGCAACATTCAATTTTACCTCTTTAAAGAAGTCAATTTTCTAAAGGAGGAAGAGGAGGAGGAATGCAGCAGTTTTTCAACCTGGGATGCATTTGTCAAGCCTTCAAGTACCGCCTCGTCTTCTGAAAGGTGAAACGAAACTCTGATGATCACAAAATAAGGAGAAATATAGTAAAAGTAAAGCAAATAGTAATGTATATATTTTTTGACTTTATAAATTGGAGTTTATCAAATCCACTAAAGCATATTTGGGTCCTTCTGTAACAAAGCAATTTGCCATTTAAAAAGAAAAAAAAAAAGGGTCCGTGTTTTAGCAAGGGGAAGAAGGGAAGAATTGCCTTCATCCAAGAAGGAGGCTTTGTCAACTGTGTGGAAAACCCTTAGGTATTAGTGGTGCACAGTACTACAAGCACACTAGAAAGGAAAACTGAAGCATTATTTCTTAGGAAGAACAGAGCAAGAAAGATGCAAAATACAAGAAGAGAGTAATACTTTTATAAAATGTGAGCTGAATCAACACCCTGACTTTCGAGAACATATACCTCTCAAATGGAATATATTAAAGACCCTTACTATCATTGTTCTTAATACATATACCTTACAGAGCCAAAATTTCAATGTCATTGCAAAAATCATGTATTACACTAAAGTTCACCTTTCACTGCAGGATCCCTTCATGCTGAGCATGAGATAACACACAAATGAGCACACTCTAGGTAAATTAGAGGATTTCAGTATCTGGAGAGCTCTAATAGGAAATGGAAGTATATGAACAATGGGTGTATTCCATTCCATACTGCTTATTCAATTAATTACTCTTCCAGATTACTAAATTACTAAAGGGTCCTTTTTTTTTTTTCCTCCTCCATGCTAATTAAAGATAGGCTAATAGGAGGTACCATCCTTTTCAGGCTACACTGCAAGCGAAAGCTTTTATCACAAGATAGTCTACACAAACCAATGTCCTCTATGAATTTTCTAAAATCAACTGTTTTTCAAAAAAAAAAAATGCAATTCCTTGCAGGATCCTAAATAATACACTTCTGACTTAATGAAATTCAAATCCGCTTCTTTCCCTGACAATCCTGTGCAAACCACATGAAGTTCAACAAGGCCAAGTGCAAGGTCCTGCATGTGGGTCAGGGCAATCCCAAGCACAAATACAGGCTGGGCGGAGAACGGATTGAGAGCAGCCCTGAGGAGAAGGACTTGGGGGTGATGGTTGACGAGAAGCTCAACATGAGCTGGCAACGTGCTCTTGCAGCCCAGAAAGCCAACCGTATCCTGGGCTGCATCCCCAGCAGCGTGGCCAGCAGGTTGAGGGAGGTGATTCTGCCCCTTTACTCTGCTCTCGTGAGACCCCACCTGGAATACTGCCTTCAGCTCTGGGGCCCCCAACATAAGAAGGACATGGAGCTGTTGGAGCGAGTCCAGAGGAGGCCACGAAGATGATCAGAGGGCTGGAGCACCTCTCCTATGAAGACAGGCTGAGAGAGTTGGGGCTCTTCAGCCTGGAGAAGAGAAGGCTCCAGGGAGACCTCATAGCAGCCTTCCAGTACCTGAAGGGGGCCTACAGGAAGCGGGAGAGGGGTTTTTTACAAGGGCAAGTAGTGACAGGATGAGGGGGAATGGTTTTAAACTGAAAGAGGGTAGATTTAGATTAGATATTAAGAAAAAATTCTTTACTGTGAGGGTGGTGAGACACTGGAACAGGTTGCCCAGAGAAGCTGTGGATGCCCCCTCCCTGGCAGTGTTTAAGGCCAGATTGGATGAGGCTTTGAGCAACCTGGTCTAGAGAAAAGCTGTCCCTGCCTGTGGCAGGGCGGGTTGGAACTAGATGATCTTTAAGGTCCCTTCCAACCCAAACCATTCTGTGATTCTGTAATATCTATGATGGGTTTGAAAAAAATAAACAAATTTCTACCCTATAGGCACACTGTAGTTGATTACAAAGAGATTTTAAAACACGCACAGGAGACCTGAAAGACAAATACACATAGGTATTTAACTTCTTACCAGTTGTTTCTTGAAATTATCAGGCACACAACTTCAAGACAGAACTATCAGGTCTATAAGGGTTGATTCAGGACTTCTAGAAGCTTCCCAAGTTTTACAACATGCTAGAAACAACCTTTACATCCAGACATGATATCTGACATACACTACTCTCTAGAAATGTCATGGGGTCCCAACTAGCTCTAAGTTATTATGCTTTTTACCTAGAGGTTCAGTTGTACCTAACCTGCTATCCCTAGTGTCAAAGACAAAGATACAGATCCTGGAAGTTCACGAGGCAGGCCTTTCCAGAGCTGCATTAAGTTAAACATCTTTTTTTCCTGGATAGGAACTCAAGTTATTTTAGCCCCCAAGCAAGAATCACAGTTATCTACCAGCAAATCAGACAAGGGAATTTCTGTTTCTGTCCAGTTTTCCCCACGGAAGGACTAAGCACAAGCAGATGTGCACAGACCTGGTTGTAGAACCAGGCTGTAAGAGTTCAAAAATTTTCATTCACTTGTCAGTTTGTTTACAAGCCAAATCTGCAGGTTTTCTATAACTAAATTTAGATAGAAGATAATTTAAAAAAAAAATAATTTACATAGCTTCACAAATGGGGTATGGGGGTTCAAACTGTTTTACACATAGTAAACAGTAAATAACTGTCCTTAAATCAGAGGCAAATATCAGCTGTAACTCATGACCAAAAAATCCCCTCTCCCCCAGATGATTACTTCAGCTTGGAAGATCCTGTTAAAATCTGGAGGCAAGAAGCTGCTCTCCTCCAGCACTGTATCAACTTGAGATATTACATCAACTCTGTATGAAGTTGACTATTTCCTTGGAGAAACTTTGCAAGGGGGAATTAAGATTACGCTTAAAAACAAACTAACAAAAAAACAAAAAACAGCAACAAAAAATCCATACCAAAACACAAATCCCCCTTCTCTTTACACTCCAGTGAACAGCAATAGATATGCAACTACAGCACAGCTCCAACAGGAAAGCAGAACGTGTATTCGATAAAGCTACACTGAGCACCAAATACTACTGTATATTTTAAGTAGCAACAAGCGTTCTCTGCCCTATAGGACTACGATTCAGAGCAAGACTGCAAGGAGAACACTAAGCAAGCTAACTGTTGCAGAAATAAGGAAACGCACAAGGCTATCAAGAAACACATGCATCAGCCCAATAAAAATGTAGTAGTTTGGAGTAAGAGAAGAATACTACAAATAAGTGAAATCAATGAATTGAAGAATTAGCAATTCTCCAGAGTCACTATTTAGCCTGGCATATCTAAAGAAATTACAAAACCACCAAGAGTCACAAGAATGATTCAAATGCCTTACTGCAAATGCTATAGAGATCCCAATGTTCCTGCTATGCTAAGTCAAAAATGTCAAGTATCATAAGGGCGTAACACCTAACCTGCCTAAGAAATTAACTCTTCTTACAGAGGTCTATTGAGCCCTAGAGAAAGTCCACATATAGCCGTTTGTCAAACAAGTCAACTCACATAAAGTTAAAAATTGAACTTGTGCTGGTGTCAAAATTTGGGTGCAGTCTGATATTACAGTTAAGCCCATCTAGTAGCTAGCTACTATGACAAAGGAAAAGTCAACCTTCCCCTCCAGTATCCCACATACTTCTCTCCCAATGTTTGTGCCATGCATCAACCTTCAAGCAAGCCCTGTTTGGGGACTTCTTCCAGTGTAAGTCAGCTTCAGAACCAAAACCGTACCTGCTGCCTAGGAAAGCAGCCATCTTCAGAACAACTGCTGAAGCACAAAGCTTATGCTATGTCCTTTAAGAACAATGCCAGAAACAAAATCCAGTGCACAGTGTTTTCTTATATGTGGTACAGTAAGATTTTAACAGCTCTACTGTGAAAAAGCAGAATAATTTTTGTTAAGGTGGTATGTGATAATCTCCAAAGTATGCAAAGGATTAGAATATGGGGCATCTACCACAGGAATCTTGTGCTTCTTCATACCTGAAGAAAAGGACACTGTATAGTGCTTTTTGTTTATTTGTTAGGAGAATGGGGGGGAAAGAGAGCTTTACACAATAGATCTTTTTGGGCCACCTCTACTGTACAATCTATCCATTTTCACCCAATGAGAATTCCACATGCAGCTTTGTGTGGTTGCTTATATAAATACAGCTAGTTGTTCTGACACTTTCAGAACAGTTTTGATGGGGTGTACATTCAAGACCAATAATATGAACTATATCCCAGGAGGAAAAGCACCTTATCTATGTGGCAGTCTTGCATCACATTTATAGAAAAAGAGAAACACAAACTATTAATTTCTCCAATGCTACATTTGCATCCTTCCTGGAAGGCTTTTTCAGATGTTAAAGCTTGCTTTGTTCATGTGGCTTAAAAAGAATGTAGACACATAGCTCTGCTGTATCACTACAGAAGCAGCCCACACCTATTTCAGCTAGGATTACTCTACTAGTTCTGTTTTAGGACAAATCACCTCTCTCTTTGAAATCATCTGCCTGGATATTAAAAACATTTTTAAGGACTTGTACAAACAGGCAAGATAGTTAGGTCGTAGATTTACAGTACACTAACTCTGCACTGACTCCCTACAGGAACACTTGGCGAAAGCACAGTGAGCATCTTAGCGCAGTGCCTAGTTCTGCACCGCACCAGCCGCACTCGGCCGCTTTTGCTAGAGACGAACACAAGCACAACAGCCGTGTGACTGTGTCTGACACGCAGACAGTACTCTGGGATTTTCACATGAGCTTCTGTAAAGCACACCTCGTGCTTACATTCACTCCCTGGTTTGCTGTACCTTTGGGGGGCAAAAAAAAATATATATCAAGCACCACGTGGGTGTGTCTCTAAAATAAACTGGTTCAACTGCATTAAATCCTGTGCGTATTTATTCAAAGTTGAAGCAGCCTGAATGATAAGTATTGAATTTAATTTCCAGAACGTTCACGTCTCCCAAAGCAAACAAAATACAGGGAATATAAGAGATTTCTCATGTTTATTTTAAAAATACTAGATTTTTTTTTCCTACTATGGCTCAAAGGTTCTTATAATATGTAGGAATCATAATAACTAAGCAGAAATTTAGTTATTAGTAACAGTAAGAATTAAATATACTATAATATTTTTAGATATGGACTGGTTGTTAAGATTCCTTAAATATCAAACAAGCAAGTTTAAATTCCCAATAAAGCTTGGAACAGAAAAGTTGTACTTGGGAACACAGTCACTCAACATTAAAATCAAATCTAAAAATCAATTACTGAGAAGCTTCCCAAAAAAGCACTTAAAATAATAAAGTTTTCTCTTAAACTTACTCATTTGGCATAAAGTGGCAAAATATGAGACATAAGGCTGTTACATCATTAGACTTGGAATTTTTATGCTTAATATTAAAGCTACAATACTCCGTTCTCAAAGGAAGTCACAGTCTTGCATCGTGTATCTGCCAATTACCATTGAGATCTAAACAGAATTTTAACCAGCAAAAGCACTCTCCTAGCTCATTCTGTGCACACAAATAAAAAAAAGTCAGAACCATGGGTTAACTCCTGATGTTAGCACGTGAGCTGCCTAGACATTTAAGAACTTAACTTTCATTGGGATATATGAGCTAGTACTTCACAACTTTGACTTTCGAGGTACACTTATGATGACAGTTTGGGAGGGATTAGACTAGTTATAAAATATGGATAAACCAAGAGTCAATGAAAATGAAGTTACCAACAGACTGAAATACCATGAGATGATGTTTAAATTACAATCCTTTTATTTGCTTACCTAGAAATAGATTCCCATTTTAAAGATACCTTTCATATAATTCACCATTCTCTATATTATTGTCTTTGAAAACACCAGTGTGAAATAAAACTTATTACAGTACTATACTATCGAAACAATGAAACATTAAACTCTGCCCCAGAACTTTGGACTTCTACAGTAACAGACATGAAAAACATCAACTTCTCTCATCAGAGAGCACATTTTTCACTTATATTTAGAGTGAAAACATACTAAATACATTATTATTTACCAGTCTGCATTTAAACCACTAACAAAGATCAATTTGCAACAGCAAAATGATTATCCAAATAATCAGAGCCAACAGCACTTGCTATACAGATATACCAACTATTACAGTGAGGATTAAAAAGAAAAAAAGTGCTACCAATTGATATTAATAATTGCTAACATTTAAGAAAATATGACTATTCAAATATGCAGAGGTTTTTTTGTTGGTGGTTTGTATTTTATTTGGGGTTTTTGCTTGCTTGTTTTAAAGAAGCCAGGATTTTACACTGGCTTCAAAATACATGGGGGAGGTTACACAAATGGGACATGCACTTCAAGAATGAGTCCATGTTTTTAGCCATTACATACTAGATGTCACGATGTATATAATGTAATTGAGTCCTAGCTGCATGGTGAATAACAACATTATATATTTTTACCTCAAAGGCTATGGCAATAATATTTTGCAATTAAAACCTGCACTGTCTCAACAAGAACAAAGCTTCAAGCTCCACGATCTCTTTCCAGTGCTACTCATGCAAGAGAACGTTACTACCTGACAGTAGGTCCAAAACGACAGAAAACTCAATTATCAATATAGCATGTTCTTCCAAACTACATATACACCCTTCTCATATCTGTAATTCATTACTGAACATGGAAAGAAGTGTTTTTAAAGAAAGATTTTTCCATGCTACTTCTGTAAAAAAGTAGCATGGAAAGCATCAATAATGCATCCTTACTCTGAACTAAATCTACATTCAATTCCTTTGATCAAGAATGTTCATAGCTCCATAACAAGAGCACGTTCGTTTAATATAATTAACACCCTGGGAAGCAGAACAGATAAAAGACAACATGAGATAAGGTGGTCAGAATTGAAAGAAAGAAAATCTCCATGGCTTAGAAGCACATGGAATTAAGTGGTAGAGAGGGCAGAATGGATTTTTTGTAACCGAGGAACACAAATTGAAACATTCCAATGTAACAAGGTAGAAATGTTTGACTGCTAACAGTACACTGTTTCTCATACTGTAAGAACAGGACTCATTATCATAAAATATCATGAGGGCAATAAAAAGAGATTTTAGATAAATATTATAACACCTGTTTTACATAATTATTCTTCTATAGAACAAGAAGAGTACGGACAAAACGGTGGTGTAAGATAGAACTTAACTGATATGCTTACAAAAAATTTCTCCCAGGAGCATCTCCTTCCTTAATTGCTCAGTATATAGGTGTATACAGCTTCATCCAGCTACTGTCAAGTTACATGCTAGACTACATTAAACAGCCATGGTATGGTCTGATTTCCACACTGGAAATGGGATTGACTCTCAGGCTAATCTGACCCCAACAAAAAATAAGACCAGCCTTGAGAATGTTTAATTTTGGTAGATTACTTCTTGTTGTTATTTAAAAGTACATGTATTATAATATACATTTCTTATAATAAACATATCACAAATACCATTGTGATTCCCTTCTATCCACCTACATAAATATATTATTCTATCACAATCACATTTAATAAACACTTGGGTAAGCTGCCCTTTTGGTAAGGACATAAACTAAAAACTGTTGTCCTCATCCAATCAACAACAACTGCAACTTGGCATTAGAAACAGGTACAAGCACTCTGCCAGAAGTCTCTTGGCCATACAGCTCCACAGCACAGAGAAACAGAAACTTCTACAAGGTACAAAACTGACAAAGGCAGAAAGAAACAAAACATTCTCTGGACAGTTATTAATTTAAATCAGCTCAAGCATTCTCTTTAATAGTAAGAGAGCCCTCTTCCAACTCCAGTTCTTAGGTAATTGCAAGCTTAAGCAGACACGCATTCCAACTTTAAAATATAAATGCTGACGTATTCTATACGTGGGATTTAGGTTGCCAGCCTTATTAGAGAAGCCCTAGTCATGCAAAACAACTTGGATAAGACATTTCTTCCCCGCCTACTCTGACTCATTAGTAATAACCAGGCTAAAAAACTTTCTTTTTGGATACCAGCAATAAAGAAAGTTATGTGAAAATGATGGGAGAGAGCTTTACCACAGTGAAGTCAAAGACAACTGACAATACTTCTGTAAATTTTCATGGTACCATACTTGCACAGCGAGCTCCACTTCTTACCAAAAAGGTCGCATCAATTTCAGCTGCTGCCAAAGAAGGGGTAAACAAAAGACACAGTCCATCTCTTCCAAGAAGCCTCTAAGTCATTTCAAGCCCCAAATTATCTTCTGTGCCTTTTCAAGCACCAGAAAGTTCAGCTGCCAAACCTCCTATCTTTCTACAATTACTACAGTGAAACTGTGCTTTGCAGATACAAAATTGCTGAAGACAAACAATTAGAGCGGTGTGAATAAAAATGCAACACTGAAAACAGAGACAACAGAGTTGAAAAAAAATCATTTAAAAGCTGATGTTTTCATTGTATTGCACAGAGTAGTTGCAGGAAGCTACAGAGTCAGGTGACTCTAGCGAAAAATTTAAGTCCTGTTTGCCTCACAGAGTCTAAGAACCTGAATAAAGCACAATTGTACACTTGTAGCTAAACCCCTCTCATAGGAGTTCACTCAATGAATGAAGCAGAAAAGAGGTAAGATGATCGAGAATGTGGAAGGAGACATTTATCGTCTGTATATGAAGAAAGTACTCCTCTACTTTACTAGAGGATTTGGGAAACAATAATATAAGAAAGAAAATATCCTGCAGCCTTAAATACAGCAACACACATGTTAATTATTCTATTATAAAGACTCAACGCACTTAAAAATATGTATACACACACACACGTAGGTTAGCCACAGAAATGTCACCTTACTCTCTCAGCACCAGTTTCCTTAGAAACAATTTCATGTAGTCTTCCTACACTAAACCTAAAACGTTCTCTTCTCAGGATCCTCTGTGATAACCCATCCTACACTAAACAATACAGGCTCGTCCTCCCTTCACATCAGTTCATATGCAGTAACTCCTCCTATGCTAGTTTGTCTGCAACTCATGAATTTCTTTACTTACGAAAACATTTGCATGCAAATTACTTTCCGTGTAACCCTACCTCTCCCCAACACCTTCTTGGTTCACAGTTTTGGTTCGTTAAGTAAATTAAATCTAGAAAGACTTTACTAAAGATAGAAAATGCATAGTAAAAATGAAGCTGTATAAAAAAAAAAAATCTAACAGCAAACTAACACTTGCAAAACCACAGTTAAGGGATGCTCAGTGGTACGTACTAAAAATGAACAGGCACAAGCTAGGAGAAATCTTGAAACAGAATTTCTGTGGGAACAATAACAAAACAAAATTTAAAAACAAAACAAAAAAATCAACAACAAACCACACCATCAAAAAACCCTCAACATGCAATTTGCAATAGGACTGCAAATGTTATGCTGAGAAAGATCACTATCTTGCCTGCAAAGGAAAGAAATGCATGCAGAAACAGTTCTAGAAATATGAACTGTAGATTCTAAGCAGCTTCCCATTTTTGAGCTGTAAAATCCTCACTGGATGGAAATAAATGTCTGTTACAGTACGAAAATAGCCATAAAAACGAAGTCCTCTATCAATTCCAGACCAATAAAATATCAATATATATTTGTCACTTCAGTATCTGCTACCAAATGTAATCCACACAAACTGGAATTTAGGTTACATAGTCATTAATTCACCTAACCTCCCTTCTTCTACCCTAAATACTCCCAAAGAGATCTAACCTAAAGGATTCTCTGCTGAAAGTAATGAAATCCCTCATTCTAATCTTTCCAACTTCCAGATGGTAAAGCCTTCAGCTCGAGGAAGTAGAGTGTAAGTAAATGAAGCTGAGGTGACTGATTCTGCCCGCCCCCCCATCCATACACTTACTTACACATGCACAAACTCTTAAATGAGTGGAATCTTAAAATTTATCTGAATTTACTTCAATTATAGCTAAAATTATGTCATAATCATGATTTTTAAAAATTATACAGTAAGAATACAAAGTTCCAACATGAACTTTCAAAATACCAGAGTTGAAGGTCCATGAGCATCAGGATATATTCCTTTATTGCACGATGCCATAAATTTCATATGTGTGACTCAGATGCATCATTCACATTTAAGAAGTATGGTTTTCAAGGAGAAAATGAATTCTAATTGATATTCTGGTCTTGCTTTTCCAATACAAGTTCCTAGAGTTTAAAAAGCAAACTGTACAACAAATATAGCTACATGAAACACCACTGATCTCACCACTACTCATCAAGACGACACAACTTCAGAACAGCACAGATCTCTTCTGCTTGACCTAATGGAACATACGAGGCAGTCGAGCCCTGAACACAAAACATGAAAAGGACTTAAGCCACACACAGAGGCTGCATGCTATTCACAGGTTAAGCAGAATAGCATCAAGAATCCAGAAACATAAGATCTGCTTCAACTTTCAGAGTCACAATTGCTCAGACCATAGCTGCCATTACTACTTCCAATTGTCACTTTACAGGAAACAAATTGTTTTCTTCCATGTCATGCACCACAGCATTATTTCAGTGTCAGTCATTTTCAATCTCACACTTGTTTTCTGAAAGTTAGAAAGAGGTTTTAAGAACTGCAAAGAACAATCTCACAAAATGAGAAAAACACTGTTATTTTATATTGAGATTAGACAGACCATACAAATCAGAATTTCCACACCTAAGTAACACATGTTCCTGACCATCTTAATTCTGTACAACACAATCCATTAAGAGCTACCTTAACATCAACTATCCACATAGTTGACCCAATTGATTAAGGTGACTGTGCTATAAAAACTGATGCTCATGACCAACCCTACTAACTTCACTAGAATTCCTCCAGAGCAAGAAATTACATTGTCTTTGTTGGACTCCCTCTTTCACAGAAAACAGGCAAAGAAACAGTGCCTCTAAAGAAAGCACAACCCTTTTTAATCACCTTATTAGAAGCTCTTATGAAATTCTGAAACTCAGCTTACTACAACTGGCATTCTGTGGCCTACCACATGGAAGTATACGCTACTTCTCTGTGAAATAACTATGAGAATTAAAATGTTAGTAAATGTAAACTAGTGCAACAACTACACCGGTTTCCCCTTTTGGCTTGGTATGAGTTTAATAATTAATCTTCACTGTTGAATAGTTAAACACAGTGCATATTGTTTACACAGTTGTTATTATTCTACTGTTAAACCAATATTAAAACAGAATAGAGACTGACCAGTCGTACAGAAGGATTAGTTAATATTTTAGTGTGAAGTGGTTTATTTATATATATATATTTTTAAATAGTGAGGAGCACTAAGTTACTAACATATGTGGGGGTGTTTCTCGAGGGGTGTGTTTGGCTTTTTGTGGTTTGGGTTTTTTTAATCTGAAATTTAAAGGTGTTTTTTCTGGCGCAAAAGTTTGCATACAATCTCTTTAGGAAAGTAATGTAAACCCAGCACAAATAACTTGAATCAATCAGATCTTTTATGTACCCTCTTAGGCAAGATTTTCCACAATGCTTTTCATTTATCTAAGCTATAGATCAATATAAAAAAGTTATTAAAAAAAAAAAAGGCAAAAAAAGCAGCCTTCCACAGGTATAGCTTTGATGACTTCAATTGAAATGCACAGCCTTACTCGTCCCACCAGACATTACGGAAACAAAAGCAAGAGCGAAATATTAAACGCGTACTACTATTTTCATGCATATTTTCTACTCATAGCCTGAAAATTTAAAAGTTTTTGGTCTCATACTACCCTAATGTACAGTCAGAAAGCAGGAGTCTTTCAAGATTATGAAAAATTACAGATTTAACAGGCAGCATTGAAAATCCATGCAGCTGGCTTCATGTGTACCATTCCTCCAGGGTTTTTTTGTGTGGAAGGAGGAATGGAATTTATTTACTCATGGTCAATTTTACAATGTTCTAGGTTTTCAAGCCTATTTTCTTGCACCCAAAAAAACAACAGCAGAAATTCTCACTGAGGACTCAATGTTCTAAACTTCAGCCATTTTTACATAAAACCCCAGAGTTTCTCTGTGTGCGGGTGAGGTTGTTTGCAATACTAAATAGTTTTCCTGCTAAAAACTTCAAAAGCAGTTGGCAGAACAATGTTTTTCCTTCCCTCAAGTCACCTGAGTAAATTTACCTTTGGAAAAAGACCAGAGATGATCTTACATGCAAACATGTCAAAGAGTTATACTACTGCTTTTTGCAATATTAATCTTCTTCAGCAAATTCTGTATGTTACATCCACTTGAAACAGAAATACATCCACATGAACTATACTAAACATAAATAGTTTCCTTATTCTTTTACAGGTAAGTCACACTGCCCATCTAGGTAACGTTTATGATCTTATACTTTTTTAATTAATTGTATTGGCAACACAGCAAATTCAGTTCATTCTCTTCAAATGCATCTGCAAAAATTTTTAATCAAAGCCTGAGTTTAACTAAACAGTTGGTTAAAAGTGTCACTCTTCTGTTTCCCTACGCAATTGTTGATACGAATCAGCAGTATCTATCAAAGTTCAAGCACCAGGCACCTAAAATTGTCAGATTACACATTTTTGGTGTAAGGAGCATACTCATCTAACACCCTTCATATGGCACGCTTCACAAAACACATGCAGTCTTTCAAAGGCAACTTAAGACAGAAGGTTTAGAAATACTGAGGTTATTGGAATGCAGACAGCAGACCCACAGAAAGAGCACTGGGTAACTTCTCAAAAAGTAGGGTTGACCAGGTATAAAGCCAAAACAAAACAAAAAACAAAACCACCACCACAACAACAAAAAACAACAAACCAAAACAAACCCACATAGTCCACATGTGACTACTTCAGTACATGAGAAAACTGTTCTGAACAAAATACAAATCCAGACCTAACACCATGGTACCTGCAACTATGTGCAGATTTGCAAGTTAAGATGATTACTCAATAATTATTTCTTATCAGTGAGCAGCCGGAGTTTCATACTTGGCGGGGGGCGGGGGGGGAATCCTCATGCTTTTTTTGCTTTATCTGCCAGCTATCCAATTGGCACATTGAAAAGACCTTTGTAACCATATTTTGACAATTTTGTTTCCTGATCAGTTCTGTTCCACTTGAATAATTAAAACCAAGAAATAAGATTGTAACTTCAAACATTCTCCTTCAATAAAAAAGTAAATTCTAATAAAAACCTTTTTAATCTTCTGTAGATGTGACGCATATGCATAAACACGCAGAATTTACTTATAGCAACATTACACATTTCAGAAAGCTATAAAGTCTGCATTCACAGAGACAGAGAAACAATCATCACAATCTAGTCAAAGTCAACACATACTACTAAAGCAGAATGCCCCGATAGTTCATAGAAATAGCAATAAAATAACTATTACTGGAATTTTGCATAAAGTCAGTACATGCAAAAAAAATATTTTGTCTATCAAAATCTACCCATTGGAATATGAATTTGAAATACCTCAAAACTTGATAAAGCTGAAAACTCTTTAAATGGTGATTAAGGTTTCCTAATTAGCACAATAACGTCCATTTAAGATCTGTTCGCTCCTCTCTCACACAAGACCAAAAATTTATTATCAAAATAAGCTATCAAATACAGTCTCTGGTAGGTTACAATCATGGGAGCAATCAAGAGCAGTTGACTGTCACACCCATGCACATCTCCACCAGCCAAATGTGGTAAAGTTCCTACAAAACATTTCAGTAAAATGACAAGCAGTGCTGGAGAAGCTCTTTCCTAGCAGCTGGGGAAAAAAAAAAAACAAACACCAACATAGCACTCCCACTCCCCTACTGACCAACAGATCATTTTAAAGCTTTTTGCCGCACACATTGAATCTTAATTTATTAGATGAAATTAACATCTCAAGTCACCCTCCCCTTTACTTAAGTTTCCTTGAACTTCCTTCTACTTTTCTTACATCGAACCCAGTGTCCTGTCTTTAGTACAGACCAATACCTACAAGTCAGAGAAAAAGAGCACAAAGGAAACAAAAAAAACCCCTTTGAACATTTGGTTAATTATACATTGCCAAATAAAGTAAAGGGGACACACATACACACAAAAAATACCCTGTGACAATCGGCACAATACCTGATTACAGAATTTCAGCAGCATCAAGGCCAATTAGTACTGGCCACTGACCCCTAACTCAGTCTGGAATCCGTCTGCAGACCTTAACCCGATTAGCACTTTTGTGCACAACAAATGTGAAATCCTACAGTTGCACAGTTATTTTTCTGCCTTAGCATCATAAATTTTACTCAATTTAAATACTGAAATAGCTAGGGAAAAAAAGGGTAAAGTTACAAACAAAGTTAATGTATAAACATTACGATGAAATGTATTAGAACATCTCCAGCTATCTTCCTAAAAATTCCAGAGTTTAAGTTTGGGCTAAGTTGTCAAGTTAAAAACTAGACATAAAATGCTAACATTTTAATTTCAATTGAAAAGGGAAATTAGTGCAGTAGTTTTAGTTTTGCCATGTAAACTGTAAAACTTAACTACTAAAAACCATAGCAGACCTTAGGTAACTGAAAGGATGTAATCTATATAGAGAGGAAAAACGCAAAGCATGCACTCTTTCGAAGAGTTTAGTGCAGTGGTTCCTGAAACACAAGATGTATGTGTATATCGCAGCTGCCATTTGAGTGATTTAAACACCCAAATGCCTCAAAATGATTTTTTTATGGCTGAAGTGACTGTTAACAATCCCACAATATATCATTTCTGTATGTACTAAGAATAACTGTATACATATTTTCACCGTTGGTGCAGAAAAGGTACACATCTTCTGGTAACAATGGTAGCAGTTATTCTCACTAGGACTACTATACATCTTAAAGCACTACAGTGCATATTCCAAGTCCACTCAGCACCTGCACAAGCAAAAGGGCACCTCAGTTATTTCTGCAATTGGTCCTTTGGAGACTCACGGACAACAAGCTGTGCCAAAACTGTTCACATTCCAGCAATAAGCTGGACAGACACGGCAAATATTCAGGGTAAATTATTTTAAATTTTTTATTTGTTGTCTCAAGTTCTAACACTGATTATGGTGAGGAGAAAGAAAATCTTGTTCTCTCCTGCTCCCCCAAACAAATAAAAAGAAAGCTAGGAAGTTCTCTTATTCCACAGATAAACAGAGGCTTCTCAAACTCACCCGGTGTGACAAAGTTGAAAAGTCACAGCACATGAAACAAGCCTTGGCAGGTGCACAGACCTAAGCAAACAGAAAAGGTACTAGCCTGCTACCAGCCATCCTGTTCACTGGAGAATCAAGAAATGCATGTGACAGCTATGATTTAAAGAAAGGGTTGCTGTGACAGAACATTATGAAAATAAACAGCACAGAAACAGAGTTTATGAATGCTTAGCTTAAATTAGTTCCATATTTTAGGTATTTCTTTTCTACTTTCATTCAACTTAGCCTCCAGCCCACGATTCCCATCTCTATTTTTATTTCCATAGGTAACAACTGTTTTAAGAGATTTTCATGAAGCTCTTGCTACTCTGACATAGCAAGATTTACGCTGTAATCTGCTGTAGTTCATTAACATGAATTAAGCTATTAGAATGGTTCACATGAAGTCTGACAAAAACAGCACCTCATTCTCTGATCTTCCCAAGAAATTAACCAAAAATATGGTTTAATAACTTCCAGAAACTTAAGGATGTTACTACTTGAAACGGCTGCACAGATGCAACAGTGAAGAGAGACCATCAGGTATCATGGTTTGTCAGTTACTTAATTATTATATAGAATTCAATACACACAATTAACAATCTAGAAGCAGCTTTGGAAGCTCAGCAATTTTGTCTAAGGCCTATTCTATGCTGAGAACAAGAAACAAGCAGCTTAAAAAAAAAATCCATGCACATAAGGGACTAGTCATTTTTCCATTCCACATCTAACCCCCCCCGACTCTCCTCTGTGTCCATATTTAGCTCACGTCTTTATGCTGTTCCGGCTCAACTGAACATCTTGGGGAAAAAAAAAAAGCAATGGAAAGTTCTCCAACTGTTACACACCGAGAAATATGAGCTTTTGCTAGGATAAATCCTTCATCAGCATGCTTTACATTTCTATGTAAAAGGGCAAATTATTATTACTTAACAATCTCTTCAACCACTTCTTGTGTAACTTTACTAAAGTAAATGGACTTTAACCAACCATCTATCCCATTCCTGTTAATAAAATATTAAGAGTTTCAAGATATTAACACCCCTTCTTACTCTTATACTATCACTGTTGTACAAAGAACGACTTGTACTATCAAGTCTGGGTTCTAACTACAATTATAAGCATTAGTTTTGTCTACTGAATTTCAGTTTTACATATTTTAGCAAAGCAACATGGTTACAGCAGAAGCCTGGAAATTCACACTCTAACCTTAATTCCACAGAAGTAAATATAAATCTTAGAATTGACTTCAGCGGTGCCAGAAGCACGAAGAATTTTCATCTGCAAAATTTGGATAGCAGGTATCCACACTTATCAAGTGATTTGACATCTTTCATTAAGTTACCTGCAGATACTAAAAACCAGTACAACAACCATTCTAAGTAGGGAGCTTTTTTTAATGACTATTTTTAACTGCTTGTGTTTCCAACCATAAAATATGAGGGACAACAGTCATATGCAGAAGCATCAAATATTTTTTCAAAAGAGTACACCCCTAACCTGGAGTAATAGGGAGATATCAAAAACTCAAAGTTGAACATTTAGATTTTTCTTCTTTGCCCTACTCTTGACAGCATGCACTAGGATGCTTGATAAATTGCTCGCTCCACCCCCTCCATAACTAAGTTCACATAAAAGCCTCTTACCTTCTGAAACATGTCTCAGCTAGAAGGTTATTGACCCTCCTATCTTCAGCCATCATGGTGTTGCTACCGTATTGTCTAAAGCGGATGGCGGAATTACCAGTGTATCTTACACATGGGGCACACTGGTCATAAGATGTCAGATCTTCATAAAGTTCATGTTTAAAAAAAAAACTAAAAAAATAATAATTTCTAGCTAATTTGTTTTCACGTGCAGGAAACATGATATTTAAATTTACAGAGACAAGTTAAGCTATTTCTAAAACAAAATCTGCTACACTTATGCTCATGTGTCTCCAAAATCTTGTGCTTAGGATATTTAGGAAAGTTGCTTGAATAACTACTATGAGCTTCTTCAGAATTTTTTCTGAATCAAGTTTTCTACCTTGTGGCTCTATTTCAAATCAGAACAGAGGCAGGCATGCAGAAGGGCTGTTCTTCAGCCTCTGCTAAACCTCAAGATACTGTCAAAGCTCAAGGAGACAGAAAGGACAAAGGCGAAAATAACATGAGGACATGGAAAGAAGAAACAGACACCAGAACTCTCAGAAATAACCAACCTATTCGAATAAAAATGAAATAAACAAAGCCAGGAAGGAGAAAAACATAAGTAAATTTTCCACATACTTCACCTCATTATCTTTCAACCCAATATCTTCCCAGCTGAATGGCCATGAAAAACACATTCCGTTAAACTTTCTTACTGTCTTTCCAGATAGACGTGGAATAATTCCTCCAGCCCAAATACGGGTCAAGGCAGGGCAGAAGAGGAGAGGAAGACCCTAAATACAACTACATTTTGACATTCATAAACTACTAAACATAAGGAATGGAAATAGAAAAAAATCCCATAAGTATCAACATTGCCCTATATGAATCAGCAAACTACAGTCATGCAGCCTGCACAAATGTCCATGTCATACATTTCATTTAAATATAATTCAGAGGAACAGTAACGTATGATTATTTAAAGAACTCATGAACCATACATAATGCAGACACCAATACAGAAGACCTAATCAGTTCAGTTTTCTGAAGAATCACAGTAAGTAAAATAAAAACATAGTAAGATTAGTTAAATTATGGAGGTTACACACAATAACATAGACTTAGCATTTCCGGACTGCAAAATTCACTGTTAGTCAAACACAGGCATAAGTTATACAATATAAAATGAGATGTCATTAAGTACTTTGTCCTGTAGAAAAAACAAAACAAAACAGAATATGCAGGAAGAATGCACTCCAGGAAGAGTGTTTTAACAGGCTTGGACTGCCCCAACCATCTCCATCAGGTCCTGTGCTGAACAGTATTATGCAGTCAGGGAACTTGGCATTTTCCAGGTAATGATACTCAGTACTGAGAGATAAATAAATAAATAAATAAATAAATAACCACTTTGCGACAGTTATTCACATGACATTTTATTTAACTATCCTAGTGGGATCTCCTTCCAAATGTCTCCGGCTCTCTATTTTCATGCAAAAGGAAGTTAATAAATTTGAACCATAAAATCCATTATTGCTCAACAAAATCACACCAGGAGGTCAAGGTTGCAGATCTGACACAGGCAGTGGGCAGCAGGGGCAAGCTGGACTGCCTGCAGAAGAACAGAAAACGATCAAGGAAAGACCAAAAAGGTGACTTGTCAATGATAGCTGTCTTTTACAAATCACTTAAATTGTGATTACTAATAAAATATCTATTGAAGTAGATAACCATAAGTGATTTTTATTGAAAATTTTCATATAGAATCCACAGTACGGGAAACGCAGGATTTCAAAGCAAAAGGACATCTCACAGTGACAGAGTAACACTGCTGTGGAATTCAGCCTAATCCGTTAGCAGGGTACATGAAATCCAAATTACTCTACAGTGGCATTAAATTAAAAGATGTAGATTAGTTTAAAAGTAGATATATGGTTTGTTAGACAAATATGTTCCATGACAACATAATTTATTATTCTTAAAACACTACAAATTAACATGTCATAGAATAAACATCTGTAGCACACCATTTCTATCTTCTTTGGCTCTAAGTAACACAGAATATAAAAAAGCCTGTGCTCATATTCATTATATTTGACAGAAAAAGATAATGCTAACAGAAGAACGACTAACGGCCACACAGTGATTTTCCTTACAACACAAAACCTTTACTATTATTGATAAGCTGCAGCATGTGTTGGAACAGTTTGCAAACTGTTTATTATTTTACCCAGCCCCTGATCAAGGTTTGTACGTTCTCTTTTCTGTGGTACTGCTGACAATAGAGAATTCTGTTTTACAGTAGGGTTTTACCAGACAATGATATTTTATTTCGTAAGAAGTGCCCCTCTACCTCTTGACCTTGTATTTCAAGTTTAGAAACTAAAGTCAGAATTCTATTTGAAAAAGGAGACCAACTGAGTCACTCCCATAAATCTGTCCTGTGATTAAAGTTAAAAAAAGACATTTTAAATTATTTGTCTTGTTATTACAAGCATGAATTATCCAAGCAAAGGTGCAGAGAGAAAAATTCCACTAGCTTGCTATTTTACGTACCATTAGCGATACAAGCACAGACTTAGAATACTTTCTTACTCTCAAAAAACACTTTGCACCTATCTGGACGCATACTGAAATACAAGAAATTCCATTTAAACCTAAGAAAAAACTTCTTTAGCGTGAGGGTGTTTAAACACTGGAACAAGTTACCCGTAGAGGTCACGGAGTCTCTGGAGATACTCAAAATTCAACTGGACAATGTCCCGAGGAACCTGCCCTAGTTGGCTCTGCTTTGAGCAAAGGGGTTGAACTACTTTATCACCAGAGGTCCATTTCAACCTCAACTATCCTGCAATTCCATTTTTTAAGAACGTCTACTTCTGCGAAAGACGACAAAACAAAGGTTCAGTAAAAAAAAAAAAAAAACCAGATTATTCCGATAATACCTGAAACCTGCAAATCTTTCTTAAAGTCATCATCTCTATTTTAAAGTCATCATCTCTATATCTATATAGGAAACATCTGAGCAATTTACACAACTCAGAAGTTTATGTTCCCTTGAACACAACTCCGTATTAAATTTTATCTACTACAAGCAAATAACTGCAAAGGAAACACTGTGGAAAACGGTATTAAAAAAGTCAAGAATTACTTCTCATAACTATTCTATTTGGAACGAAAATAACTGACTGAAGTAGCAAGTCAAACTGTAGTATTGATGACTGTCTCTGCTCAGATCAATTTCTCCTGAGAAGAGTCACAGGACTTCTTCTTAAATGATCATTCCTATGGCACAGATGTCCTTCACCAGGAGTCAGCAGGGGAAGCCTCCAGCTTCACTTCCTGATACTAGTTCATATCTTAATATAATGGAATAAGCATAAAGAAAATAAATGGAATCTAAAATTATTTTCTTGATTAGA
This sequence comes from Nyctibius grandis, assembly GCF_013368605.1. Lineage (NCBI taxonomy): Eukaryota > Metazoa > Chordata > Aves > Nyctibiiformes > Nyctibiidae > Nyctibius > Nyctibius grandis. Next base: position 8,241,872 of record NC_090666.1, read on the forward strand.
CAAGTGTTTGAGTGAACACATTACCCCGATCTTTAAAGATTCTAAACTCATATCAAACTGCTTGGCAAAGAGCCAAACTCGTACTGCCCCGTTATACCGAAAACAGGGAGTATCACATGAAGTTCTCGGGTAACAGGTTCGAAACAGAACAGAGGAATGACTTATTCACACAACACATGAAGTACGGTGCTTATCACCAGAAAACATGGTAGATGAAAAAAGCATACATGGGCTCGAAAGTTTCTAAAAATTAAGTATATCCATGGAATAAAAATCCATACAAAACATCATCCCCACTGAGAGTCTGGGAGAGCTGACCTAAGGAGTAACCCTATATGCTTGCCTAGAAGATAGTGTAAGAATAAAGCACCTGCTGTCAAATACTGCTTAGCTTTGGGAGACAAGCAGGACTTGAAACAATGGTCCTGTCACATACCAGGATCCCAGAGCTTCAGACTCCAAGAGAGAATAGCAGATAAGACCAGTACGACTGTTCCTGTGAAGAATGGTCTTTGGTTGCCAAAAAGAAAAAGAGAAAGAAACTAAGACTATTGCTCTAGCACACCACTTCTCCAAAAGAGAGGTGAACCAGTGGTTTGAGATTGTGACACTATCCATAAAATATTTAGCTCTCTAATGCTGCCCGAGAAGATAATTTGCTTCCCCATCTTTCATAGTCTTTTTTTAAAAACAATCTTTAAAAACCAAGGTGGACTAAAGAAAGATCTTTTCCATTATTATTGTAATTAAAGCAGGATTGACTATTTTATTCAAATGACAAAAGGCTTCCAATAACTTACAATACTAATACAAAGCTGGAGAAAGTAACATGTAATTTCAGGAAAAAAAGATGCAGTATTTAAGTAGTTCAAATAAGTATTAAGATACTGAGTCAAAAACAAAAACCACACCCCACCCAAAACAACTCCACAACCCTTTTTTGTCACCTCAAAACTGAAAATACTTCAAGTCACTGTCAGTCACACAGCTCCCTACTCCAGAAAACAATCGTGAAGAGCATACCACTAAACACAGTTCAGTGCTAGAGAGATTATTATATGCACATGCAGAGAAGAGCAGTACCCATAATGTATCCCACAATCTGTTAATCCAGAACGCATATCAACACAAATTTCTGGAAACAAGGGCTTTTGCAAGCTACTGAAGAAAACCCTGCCACCTTCCTCTAACCTAGCAACATAAGCAGGAATGCCAGCGAACCATAACTAACACGGATACATGCTAACACAACTGTATCTTAGAACACTTAATCTTTTCAGTAATTATCACCACCATGAATAGTACACCAAAAGCAACTGAATAAACCACAAAAAGTACTGATTATTTGTATACGGAGTCCTAATGACCTTCCCTTCCTAAAGGACATCCAGCATTTTTTTAAACAAGATGAAAATTTCTTTTCTTTATGTTAGTTCCTTGTGCATACTGTTCATTTCTTCAGACTGACACTGTAATTATGGTGAAGTTTCCTTCTCAAAAACAGGTTGTAGCAACACTGTAAGCCCCCTTGAAAATATGCAGACTCACTTATTTGGTGAAGATATAGCTTCAAAAAACTTCCTATATGCCCAAAACATCACATCCCTCATATTTGCAGTCTTATTTTGACAAGAAAGGGTATGGTCCCTGCTGAAAGAAAAGGAAATTTAGGAAGCAAAACATTAAGCAACCTGATGGTAGAGCAAATCTATCAACTGCACACAGTTTTTCCTATCAAGAGTTTTCATGTACTTAGGTGGAGGGAAACAGCTACCCAAAGCCTTGTTAAACCTTGAAAGTGATAGCGTATTTGAAGACAAATCTTGCCGACTGCACTCCTCTGCTATAATTCTGTTCAACTGCAATAGGTCACGCAAAATCAATATTCTGTGATCAGAACTGAACATTCATGTTGATAGAGTCAGCAATACCCGTGAAATATGGCTTCATGCATAAATAACCAAGCCGTGTTTCCAAGCACCATGAAGAAAACAAACCAAACCAAACAAACAACCCCACAAATAAACCCAGGACTTTGTATTTTTCCTTCAAATAATACATCCAAGGTGTGTGGTATCTAAAATGTCTACGGGTCACTGAAATTTTTTTTCTGAAGAAAATACCAACATTCCTCAGGCTTGGAACACATACCCATTAACTTTCAGCCACAATAAGAAAAAAGAAATACTTCACAGGTATCTGACAGAACTTCATTCTCTATAAGACAGAGATTTAACTCCCAGGTACCTCACAAATAAAAAGCCCTCCTGCAATTCCACCCCACATACATTACAGAAAAACAAATGTGTCTCCTCTCACCCTGACACTGCATCTGCAGAGAAGAGACTGCTCTGAATCTTGCAGACTTTATCTCACAGTGAAAAACATTCAATGCTGAAACCAGACAGAGGCAGTCTGGATTAAACAGATGGCACTCTATTTAGAACAGTTTCACTGTTAATAACATGATAATGGCATTCCTCCTGGAACTCTTCTCATGCGCTCCCAATATCCCTATAAAAAAGCCCTGAAACCCAGAAGCAGCTTTACATCAGGATATTAAAAAAAGAAAAGGCACTAGTGTGTCCTAAAATTCTGCTAGCATCATGCTATAACCAGTGTTTATTCTCATTCTTATAAGAGCACCAGAAATTAATATAACAGAGTTTGTATTCTGCTATAAAGAAACAGCATTGTTGTACCGTCTACAATTGAGGACTAATATAAGCCTTTATAAGTCACCGTCTGAGTAGTTAACTTTTACCAGTTTCTTTTTGGATGAAGTGAACTATGTACTCAACCTCGAAGAGTATAAAAAAATAATTATCCACATACTAACGCTATCGACACTTCATAATTACATAGTCAGGGCATGCAAAACGCCGAGCTCCCCCGAGACAGGCACTCAATGGAACCAAGCAACCATCTCACTCAAGAAGTAGCTGTCAAGACAAGTCTTAACGTCCACTCACCTTTCAGGGCAGTTCCAGGATTTCAGGCTGTCCCCCCGCTTCTCCTACGGAAACAAACAGCGATGCTCTTTTAAGATGTATCCACTGAAAACCAAAAGCCTGCTCCCGGTGCCAGCCAGGCCTGCGAGCGCCACCGACCTGCCCCACAACGCCTTCCCCTGCCGCCGTGAACCCCGAGGGCAGGCACCGAGAGGGCACTGCCCCGCGCCCCGCGGCCGCTCCGCCGCTCTGCGCGCTCAGGGCCGGGGGCGCGCGGGCCCGGGGCTTACACAACCGCTGGCCGCGGGGATGCTCCCCCCCGCCCGCCCCTCTGCGGTGCCCGGGGAGCCGCCGGCTGCGGGGAGGAGGAAGAGGAGGCTGCGCTCGGCGCCCCGCACCCCAGCGAGCAGCGGTGGCGATGGCGGGAGAGGGGGGAACGGCTCGCGCCCCCGCACGCGCAGACCCTGCGGGCTTCCGTCCCTGCTCGCGCACCCGGCAACGACCGGCGGGCGACGGCCAACCAGTACAGAGCGGGGGAAGACCCTTGCTGCCGTCCCGCTCCTGGTGCGGGCCCGGGCCCCGCCCGCCGCCGCCCAACGGCTCCGGTACCGACTACTATTGCCGCCGCCCCCTCACCCTCTTCTCCTCCGCTGCCACCTCCAGCCACTGCCAACCCCGCAGCCCAACAACGCGCCCGCCCATTGGGCCGCTCCCGCCCCAAACAAGCCCCGTACTGATTGGCCGCTTTCTCCTCCGTCTTTCCCTCCTCTCCCCCCCGCCAAGCTCCTCCGCCAGAGCTGGCGGCGCCGCTGAGTGTGCGGGACCTGCCTCATTAAGCCGCCACGGGAGTGCTGCGAGCAGCAGAGGGCTGGGCAGCGGCCTTGCTGCCTTCGCGCCTTCACCGAGACAGTGGGCGGAACCGGAACGGAAGCTGCCCGGAACCCTCGTGGCTGGCTGCGCTTCCTGTAGCGGCTGGTCCTCACGCTGACTTCCGCTTCCGGGTGGTGGCTGCGTCCTGCAGGAGGGTCACGGAGCGGGCAGGTACCGCGGGCCCGTCGGCGGGACGCGCGGGGGGCGGGCTCGGGCGCCCTCTGGGACCTGCCTGCGCCGCTGCCCACCCCGGGAGTGTCTGTGCGTGGGCTCGGGAGGGGAGGAGGTGGCGGAGGTGTCTGCTGCTGCGGGTTGTGCCTCCGCGCGCCGTTAGGCGGACACCCGCCCCACCCGGCCTCGGCTCTGGCGCTGTGCGGGCCCTCCCGACCCGGGCGCCCTTTCGGCCCTGCTTTAGCCGGCCCTGCCGGCGGAGCGTGCCCGGCTGGTGCTGAGGCGCAGCGCGCCGGCCGGGGCGTCTGGGCGCTAGTGTGCGCGTGCGCCTGAACCCCTTGTGGAAAGGTACATATTGGTAGGAGAGAGGTCTTGGGGTTTTATGGCAAGGGTGTAGGCCGGGGTTTAATTTTGGGGGAGCGTTTCGGGTAAGGACAGCATTGAAGCTCTTCTTCACGTGTCCTTCTGCAAGAGAATCCTCTTTGCTTGCCTCCACGGCTTGGGGTCTTCAAAGAGTGACAGGCGTCGAAGCTGTATTCTTGGCACCATTGCATTCCAGTCAATTCACCCAAACATTCAGGACATTAAATCTGTTCTTTGCTACCAGATATGTGTTAAAATGGGAAACCCTAGCTCACGTCTCAAGTGCTTTGTGAAAATAGAGACTTCAAAGCCGTCGTTATTTTCTTCCAGTCCTTCAAGATCTCACAGAAAACATTCACCTTCCCATCTGCCTTGATCACTGTTTTTAATGAGAACCTTAATGTGTTCATAGTTCTCTCAAAGGTGTATCTAAATAAAGCATGTATTTCCCAGCCTTGTGAAATGACTAGTAAGGTGCATCTCCTTGTCCATTCATCTATCCTGTACCTGTTTATCGCCACAGTTACGTTTGACTGAATTGGAGGCAACTTAAAAGGAGCTGAGGAGCCAAGTCTTTGTTTCTCTCATGTTTTTCTTCAGAGCTTGGTGAGGATAGCTCTGCCATACCTAAATCAGAAAATTCCCAACTGAACTCTGAGTATTTTGATGTACTCTGGAAAGCCCGCAAGTTGGTGGGCCCCGGTGTTGTTAAAGTGCATGTACAGACATTGGAAACAATTGTTTTTCTGACGCTATTTTCTGGCACAGAAAACTTACGTAGCTGCTTCATGAATGTAATGGTGGTGGTGACCTACAACACAGTAACACTTAAGTCTGCACAGTTTGTCTTATTGTGCTTAATCACCAACTTCTGAAATGCAGCATAAAGTCTCTTAGGTCTTTGTTGTACAGTGTACTGTGTACAATGCAGAAGATGCTTCATGTGCAATGTTACGTGCTTTGGAATACTTCTTGTAACCTCCCTGTTTTTCCTGTACAGGGTATTGTTCTTTGCAAGTGTGTGGAAAATAAGCTGATGCGCTCTGAGAAATAAAAACCTCGTATCTTTTCTTGTAGGTATGGGGCACGGAAATGAGCATGGCCATGGTCATGGCCATGGCAAAATGGAACTCCCCGACTACAGGCAATGGAAGATAGAGGGTACTCCCCTAGAGAAGGTCCAGGAAAGGCTAGCTAAACGCGGTCTTAGGGATCCGTGGGCTCGGTAAGTGCAAGAGCCTCAAAAATAATCTTAATATGACATCCTGTAGCATCAACTGGACCTTGGCATTGCAGATTATTCTTTCTTTAGTAAAAATAGTGAAAATGCATCTAGAATGTATTAGTCAGAATTTCAGTTAAGTCTTTATTTACTTTTTTACGTGGAGGTCACGCCTTGCGTCACCTTGACCAGTCTCCACATTTTGCAAGGCACCCTTGCACTTTGTGACGTTTATGATGATATAGATCAGGCACAATGACCAATACCTCATCCATCAAAACATCTAAGTAATATTACGTCTTGCACACGTGAGTAATTCTGTCCCTTCTCAGCAAAGAGATTGCGTGCTCAGATCTTGCTGAGGTTGATGGAATTTACATTGACACCCTGAGTAGGAATAGCATTCCTGATATACAACAGGCAGCCTTTATCTGAAAAGAAGAAATACAGTAGTATACAATGTGGAACTTCATTCAACTGTGCATTTTATTTTGCTAAGCAGTGAACGACATAATGGAAGACCAGATTTTTACCTCTTAAGTTGTCCCACTCTACAACGAATACCTCCTCTTTTTTAGCTAGAGCAATTCTGGATCATTTAGGCAGCTGTTAAAACAGGGTTTAACATATTTCTCCCACATCATGAATTATGTAATACTTTGCTCAAGTACTCTTTAATCTCAGGGAATAAAAATGCTAAATGTCTTGTGCTGTGTAGTCCGGTTCTTCTGTAAGGGAAAAACTGCATGAGCAAAGTATTCCAGGAGCCTTCATAGAAAAGGCTTTACTTCAAATCACTACAAGAAAAATGTAAGAGCAAACAGGTAATCTGTTAAAAAGTTGTTACGTGCTATAATCTCTGGCCCGGTTTGGGATTGACAGCACTTTTTTTCCTTCCTTTGAAACAGTTTAAGGCTGTAAGCATAGAGTAAAAGACAGTTTTGAAAATGATAAGAATCATTTGAGAAATGAGTCCTTAGGATTATTGGTTACCAATGAACTTTCCAAGCCTGTGTCACATTTATGTTGCCTCTATCTCTGTGGAGTGCAAGCAGTGTTAGGTTTTTTTTTTCCTTTGCTTCAGACAAAATTGTTTTCAGCAAGCAATAGGCTTATTCCCATTAAAAAATGGACACAGTTTAATACCATAAATTTAGTGTAAATTAACCTGACTTTCACTGCATACACTTCCAAGTTCAGGAAGTGCTGCAAAACAGCAAACTGGAAAAGAGTTTGTGTAGTATTTGTTGCCCCTCCTAGATTTAAAAAAAAAAAAAAAAAAAGTTTCTCTGTAAAAGAAGAGGATTGAGCCAATTACGTGAGGAGTTGAAATAAGGAACAAAGTCAAACTCTTAAACCATGACATGATTCCTCCTGAACTTTTCAAATTTTAGGTAAGGTAATATTTCAGTTCCATAGGATAAGTACAAAGGAGAAACTGAAGTATCAAGTTATTTGCTTCAGTAATTTGGAAGAAGCTTGCATTATTAATATCTTGCACTAGAATTCTTGAAAAAGTAACCCCCTCTAGGGCTCCCATCTTTGGTATATTAAGTTCCTTTTAAGAGGGGATCAGCTTTCCACCTTTGTAGCAAATGCACATTAATGTACATATTCAATACAGAATAAGCTGTGTGAAAGATGTCATATTTGGAAACCTCAGTCTTTTATCAATTAGTACTCTATACTAGCATCTAGAAGATACTCTTCCATGCCAATATGCCTTCATCCTGAGTCACAGAAACCATCTGCACAAGGGGATTATCTATGAACATAAATACTTGACCCCCTTGTTAAAAAAAACCTGCATCTTCTCCTGGAATGATGGTTCTGATTTTATTGCTTGTTTCTGTGCAAATGTGTTTTTTTCCTTTTCTTAAGGACTTTGAGTCCTTGGAAGAGACAAACTGTGTCCATCTCTGTAGATTACACTTGTGCTATACATAAATACTTGTAGTCAGTTATAGCAGTGACTAATGTTTCAATAACAATGTAGGTTGAAAACAGGCAAAACAGCATGAGGTTTGTAAATACTCTGTAGCTTTTCAGCTAAACACAATCTTTTCAGCTTTTTTTAAAAAAATCACTTTTAGTAGGCTTTTCTGACCCTAATATAGTCAAGTGTTGTATTGTAAAACAGAAAGTGCCTCCCACTAGGATGAGTTTTCTGTGGCTGGAAAACCTTTCCCTTTTAAGATTTAACTATGCTACTGTCTAGCACAGTGACTAGCCTTTGTAGTTACTCCATCCCATGCATGTGGTCATGGGTTCTGATTTTGTTTCAAACAGTAAAACCAGTAGACAACAATTACATAAGTTTGGGAAGTTGATTCTGTTACTAGAATTATGTTAGCTGGTGTTACTTGTATCTCAAATTATATGCATAAAGGATTGCAGTTAATATCATTAACTTTATTTGTGGCAACTCCTGTTACTTAAATGATACTTAAATGATAGAAATGTTACAGTCTCAATGTGTATCTAGTTAAAATACCTTCATCTTTTTCCAAAAAAAAAAAAGATATTCCTATTAATGTTTATCACAGTGGCTCCACTGATCTTGTTTTATTCTTTTGGTTTCATTTTTCTTCTAGTAATGAAGCCTGGAGATACATGGGTGGCTTTGCAAAACCTGCCACCTTAACAGAAGTCTTTACTAGGGGACTCAAGTGGGGATTCGCAGCTTTCGTCGTAGCTCTTGGCATTGAATACACACTGTTTCCTCCAAAGAAGAATGGAGGCCATCACTGAAGATCAAATATGACAACTTAATACTTGCCAATGACTAAGATGAAACATACATAAGCCTGCTGCTCACTCTGTACTTATAATATGCATATTAAAGTCTATCACAGGCAAAAACATGTTTGATTTTATTATACTTTTGTGGAAGGATCAAAAAACATAGCCAGAGCAATTTACCTGACTTCAATCTGGGGAAAAAACCCGAGACACGTATGCTTTTGGGTTTGCTGTACCATCCTTTAAAGAACAGGGGAAACTATCAGCCCAGCTCTTTCAAGCCCTGCCAACGTTCTATTAAATGAAATTGAGAAAGTCTGCTGCTTTTAAGAGGAAAATTATACTGTATTAATTACCAGTTTAAAAACTATTATTTGCTAGTAAGTGGTAATGAATGACTTGTCATTTCTTAAAAGTTTAGTTTGTTATGATTCACTCTTATGTCTCTAAATAAAAAGAACTCTCACCTTAAAGCTTTAAAAAGTACCCAAAACTGCCTCAAAGTATATGAAGATACCAAAACTTATGTGTAATCCTGTTAAAGAGTTAATTAATTTGGCAGACACTATGCATCAAAATAATCTGCTGTGTAACACGAAGAAATTAAAAATTACATTGCTGTCACATTTACTGAGCAAAGTAGAATGTTTCACTCAGCAATAACAGTACCTTATCCTAATATGACTTCCAATATACTTGAGTGTCATGTGAAAAAAAGAGAAAGAACAACTGCTTTTTTTCTTTGTCCTGGTATATTAAGTTGGAAATTTGTAGTAGCACCGATTTATTTATTTATTTTTACACCTAGTCTCTTAATAATTTGTTTTAAATTTCCTATTTTTTCCTTAAATTATCTAACAACTTCTGGAGTTTAAGAATGCCTGACAGTAGGACTATAGTAGAAAAGGGCCTGTTGGCAGTGTATGTCCTCTGCAGTGCTAGGAATTAGAATTGGCTGAATATCCTATTGTAAATTTTGTTATGCCATTAGTAACATAAGCTACGGAGGGTATACTATCTCATTTTTCAATCCAAACAAGAAGATATCTGTGTCACTAAACAGAAAAGCAGAATTAGACAGACAAGTGAGAAACTGTAAATGCCAGTAGACAATTACATAGTGTACTTCCATGGTGAAGAAGCTGGAAAGTTTAAGTAATCACGTCACAAATTGCAGGTTTATAAAAAACTTGAAGGTCCTACCAAAACATGGCTAAGATATCTTTTTTTTTTAATACATATATTCACACATAACCTTTCTGAGTGAGACTGTAACAGAGCTTTATTTTTAGAGCCTATAAACAACATCTGTTAGTGTGGGAGTGCAGCTGTACTGTTCAGCGGAGTTTGTCATCTCTGTATGACATTGCTCAAGGCACTGTTCATAGGGCAAACACTTGTTTTACTAAACTTTTCTTGCCCAATTCTTTCTCAAGCATCCCTATCCAGTTGCATCACTCCCTGAAAAACAAATCAAGAACCTACTGTGTAAGGTCTGTTGCACAAAATATTTCTATGCTGTCCCTTAGGCAGTCCCACACAAAATACACATTTTCAAAGCCTGGTATTCACTGCTTGTTTTCTATCTGGGTCCAAGACTAAAGTTCTTATGAATTTTACATGGTTGTTCAGAAAAACAATTAACAGACCTAGCATTACATGCAGTATTGGTGAATCTTGTACTTAAGATACGTGCTTCTCACTTCAGCTGCTCTTTGTAATTTTAATTTGGCATGCAGTACTTGTGTGCTGACTGGCTGCTTCCCCTCCAACACCCCAACTCTTCTGCAGCTGTTCCAGAGGCATAAACCTTAAAACTTTAAGCAGTAGTTGCTGTCCCATTTAGTTTCCTGTTGGGAAAGTTTGTTTTCATGTTCTTCTGTATGTATGCTTTTCATTGCGTGTTTGTTTGTTCTACATCAAATGCTTCAGAGTCTGAGGTAAAGTTGCTGCAAGTTCCTATAGAATTAAGTCTTTTTAAATGTTATAAGCCTGCCACTTCACTGATACAGCAGACAGTTCTGTTAAAAATTAAGCACTTTATTTACACTAGCCAAGTGGCAGCCACTGCCCTACACAACTCCCTTAATTTATGATGAACATATTTTGCCAATATTGTAGAATATGAAAATGTCTCATCATTAATATACATACAATACTCAAAGATTTTTATTTCACAGGTATTATACTTATCCTGCCTGGGGATGGAGTATTTCCTGTGTATTAAAATAACAGTACCAAATCTGTCTTCACTGTAACCATAGCAATGGCTGTCCTTACATTAAAACAGCCCTTCTACCAGCGCCGATATTTTCCAGTGCAAAGAACAGGGTCACAAACAGCAGTGGCACCTGCAGGTGAGGAACATACATGACTCTGATACCACAGTCAGGAAGCTCTGTATCTTAAGTTCTGAAAAACAGAACTGATGATGTTCCATTTTCTGAAATGTAGGTGGAAATCCCACCTCCATCAGTAGTCAAAGAGCTATTTCTGCTCATCTGGAAAGATACTTGTGATTTATCTATTGTTTTTGCTAATGCTACCTATAATATTTACATCATTAGCATAATCTTCCAAATCTGTATGTTACACAGAAGTTAAAGCAGCTAAATGATTCTAATACATTAGTGACTACATTGTAGTATAATTTGGATGTCTCTGAAATTTCTATTTCAGAGCATAATTGTTCTCATTATGTGACGCAGTTGCAGTTTAAATACCAGACTATAACTGTGTGTGGTGTTAATCTGCCTTGAAATCTCTCCTGAAAACCTTCCTACAAAAATCTTTGTTGAGCTCTCAAACTTTTATCCTGCAATTAGATCTTTGCCAGATCAGCATTTATTAGATAGACTTTTTACATCAATGCAAGTATATTTTCTACATGCAGCTAACTGAAGTTAGGAGTGTTAGCTTCAAGGTATTTTACAAGGAACATACTCATAACCCATGCTTGTCTTCCAATTAAGTTTACTGATTTCATCATGGGTATCAAAATACTCAAGGATTCATCCAAACTGTTTTACATGTATGACAAGGAACTGGTTTTACAGATGCTCTATACGTTCTCTATTGTCAGTTGTAGGCCAAATAGAAATCTGAAAATCAGGTAATCCTTTTACCACTGTTCCAATGGAGAAGAAAAACCCTTAGTGACTTAGCCTTTTTTAAAAATAATAATAATAAAAGCAACACCAACATATAACAAATGAAACTACTGACACCATTTATATATACGGATGGAACGCACTCACCCTGATCGTACCAAGTCTGATTTTGAAATACATAGCATAAAAGACAAGTTCATAGTATTTTAGGAGGCATAAATTCTTAAAGATTTTTTTTGTTTTACATAACTACGAGAATCTACAAAATTAAACAGATCAAACCTGTTATGAAAGCATAATGAGAGAAATATATCCAAACCAGAGATTTATATCCAAAGCCCTCTAAATTTAAACATAAAGGACCATCTCTTCTCAATCACATCTAATCTGACTGGTATGCTCTATGTCTACATTTATATTGATTTACAGTTTCAGTTTACATGAGAACCTATCAATTAAGACAATGTAATATTTCAACTTGGAAACGGGGGAAGAATGAAAAAAGAGTGGCATATAACTCGTAAATGCTGCCTATAAAAATGTGAAAACTGTTTAATGAGCATATAAAAATCAGGTAAATTAAGGAAAAAGTAGAGTAAGTAAACAAAAGAGTATATTGGTCGCTTACGTAAGGGCTGTGTTAAATTGGTAAATCATTCGTTCAACCGTTTTTGGAAAAAATAATTCTTTCATAAGCCTGCAGCCATACCATCTCCTTAAACCTCTTCTATTAGCCTGTACAAGACTTAACGTGTTTGTTTGGAATAGATCCAAGGAGAAAGCATGCATATTGATTCACAGCAGGTATCTGGTTCCTTCTGAATCAGCACCAATCCAATGCTACTTGTTAGTAGCAGGGATACTGTAATACCCTTGAATGATTGATATTAGAGTCTGACCATACAAGTTCAGTAATAATCCAGGTATTTTTTCAGAACACAGAGCAGTTGCTTCGTACCTGACCAAATTCTAGTGTGGGTAATTACTTTCTGCCCGTTTTCCCTGCAGTTCCAAAGAGAGTATGACCCTCTGCACAATAGCGTGCTATCCCAGAGTACTATGCTTTCACTGCTGTATTTTTAGCAGCACAAAAAATGACTCACTGTTTTGTAAATGCTTTGAAATCAATTGAGCTGGGAGTTATATATGATGTGTCTAATTTCACCACATATGGAGATGCCTTTTGTCTACTTTAGCAGATAAAATAGCCCAGAATGTTAGATTTTAGGCCTTTAAGAGAACAGCTCCAGCTACAATACTAGCACCTCCAAGTCACTTCATGGAAGCTGCTGGTTTATACCAAGGGAATCACACCTAGTTTACAGGGACAAGGCATTACTTAAAATTTCCTGAAAATTATACAACTTTCACACACCTGTACAATATTATCCGCACTACGAACGAACTCAGAGTGATAGAGCAAGACACAAACCAAGCAAGGGCTTACTTCTCTATAAACTCCCGCCACATCACATGCCCACGCTCACCCCAAGTCTGCAATTACTTACTGAAAAACGCTCTGTTACCACTGAATGGCTACTGGGGCCAGCACAAAGCTGCTTTGTCTGTCCTCATACCAGCAGCAGTATAAAAAGCATACTCCCTTAAACGTCTATACATATACTGAACTCCAGACCATCCTATTGCCCTCCCCTTCCCCTGCCAGCACCCCAGACCGGTCGGAAGCCATTTTGTGCATAACCCACAAGGCGGCGGGCGGCTGCGCGCGCGGCGAGACATCTCCTCCGCCCCGGCCCCGCCGCCATCTTGTGGGACGCGGGCGGGTTTGTTTGCGTGGCTCCCAGTTTCATCTCCTGAGGTAGACTATAAAGCAAAACGAAAAGCACAATCCTTCCCTCTCCTCGCCCCAAAACACCTAACCGCCGGACTCACGATAAAATCGTAAGGGTTAGCGAACGTGGCTCAGCAGATGTGTAATGATGGTAAGGCGGTAAAGCTAGTTCCCTTGTCCCTCAGTGAGGGGAGATCTCCGCCTTGAACATTGTTGCCATCTACGCGCAGAGGCGGCTCAGGTCTCCCAACAGCTACAAGAGATACGAGCGAAAAGCACTCTCCGTGTCTCACGGATGTGAAAGCGATACTCAAAACCACGCCCGGTACTGGGGAGCCTTTTGTTAGGCCGGTACCGCCCCCTCCTGCTCTAAATGCCGGACCTGGAACTGCTGCTCTAGATGAGACCTCCCCGCCGCGTTTGGGTGCGTTATACCTTTCCCTCTTCCTTTCCCTTACACCTCTTTTCCCACCCTGCGCCTTCAGTATAAGCGTCCCAACACGCTGTGCTCCAGAATCGGGTCCTCCTGTCTATCTAGGTCCGGTCCCCGCCGTGGGGCGGGCTGAGCCGGGTGCGGAGAGCCGGAGAGTCCGGTGCGAGTGCGGCCTGAGCCTGAGGAGAAGCGAAACCCGACGCTGCTCATGCGCCCGAAACTTTTTTATCTTACAGAGTGGAGTTTCCTCTCGCTTCATTTTCCAAGTGTGATTTAATGACGTACTTAGAAAGTTGTGTGGAAGTCTGCATAAACTCCCTGCGGTAAAACCAGTTTTAGTTTGTTTGTTTTTTGACTAGGAGGACTGGGGTGTTAAACTAGTGCATCTCTAAATGGAAATTAGTGTGGTCACTACTCGTTTACACCGAGAACAAACTATTTAAGCCTGATACAGTAATGAGAAATGTGAATGCTACTGCGGGATTCTGTTTTCCCGAAGTATCTCGAATCAAATCCTCTTTTTTTTCATAGGGAAATATGAAAGTCGTGGAGCATGTTGCAAACAATTCAACACTTTGAAAAATGCCAAATGATACAGACTCAAAATGCAGTTACCTTTGTGTGTTTTCACCACCTCTACCTCTTCAAACAAAACGTAGCTAGTGCCTTCTATAGCTAAGTAACCACCTGCTGTCTCCCTCTAGCGTAGACGCTTCAACATGAGCTCATCTTGTGAAACAAAGATCATTCTCCACATCAGAACTACACCCACTGATGTTATATCCTGTTTTTGCTGCTGCAGAGATGGTTGTGAAACGTTTAAGAAACAAATGCTGTCAGAAATGACAGACGCTAATTGTAGACCATGTTTAGAATGTGAAATGTTTCCCTGCTTTTCTTGAAAGACCTTCCTTCTTAATATGAGGCCTGATATGTTGACTTACTGTTGTTAACACAGGACACTTCTCTTTGCCTTGATAATCACATTGGTATTTGTAGACTGTGCAACATTTGTGTTGCGGTCATGGGAACAAGGGTTTCATGCATGGTATTAAACAGCAAAGAGTAAACTTGCTTGAGCCTTGTACGTGCATACTAGCCGCCACTTGTTAATGCCAGCAGGGAGTTCCTGGAGCCTTGTCCATCTTTGTGTGTGAAGTTTTAGTATGTTGCTATTTCCTGATCCTTGGGGGGGAAAAAAAATCTGTCCCTGATTTTGGTTGTACTCTGTATGGACTGGGGGCAGTGTGAAATAGTTCAAAAATAGGAGTATAATTAACTATGAGCTTCATAGAAGCTAATGAACATACAGATGTTTTTCTACCTGTTTTAGTGTGGAATGGAAACGATTTGTGGTCTGAGGAGTAAATATGCCTGTTAATATTCTCAGGTGTTTACCTTAAAAAAATTTTTTCTTGTGAACCTTGTTTACAGCGTAATACGCAAGGTCTAAAGTCAGTGCAGACTTAGACAAATGTGCCTGTGACAAAGGTGGTTTCCTGTGCAGTATGTGAGGAATTCATCACTTTAAAATCTTACACTTAGTTCAGGAAAGTCTGAAAGTTGACTAAACCCAGAAACTTGTATTTAAGTGCACTTAGGTACTATCTGCTTGAGATGTGTTTTCTCTCAGACCTCTTTTGGGGACAAGAGGACAGATGAATTACCCTAGATTCAGTGATTTTCTTACCAGAGACCCTAAGACTATTTCCCAGAAGAGCCCCCGCTCTGTGAAAATTTGGGGTGATAGTGAACTGAAATAGCCAGACTTACAAAACACTCTCCCCTCACCCGTCATTTTCCCTAAGTGTGCCAGGGATTTTCCTGTTTCTTTGAATACAGGAAGAAAAGATTTTTTTGTTGTTGTTGTTCCATGTGTAGGCCTGCCCCTTTCACTCACTCTGCCCCTAATGTTACTGACGGGATCTTGCAGTATCCTTTTATCTGTCAGTGGTGAAGGTTGTGTTAGACTTCAGCTATTTGGAATTATTCTGGATTTATTATAAATTGGGAATGTAAATGAGAATGTGTAGTACTTTATTTTTCTTTTTTCAACCATCTTCCTGCTCACAAGCTTTGCATTGAAATCTTTACTCAATACATGAAACATTGAACTGAAGGAAAAAAGATATCTTGAGTGTTTTCTTGCAGCAATATTGGCAAATTACACCTGCACATGAACACACAAACTATTGGGGCAGCTGTATCTCTGATGAGTATGAACTTTTTCGTCTTGAGAAGATAAGCTGGTTTTCCTCTCGTCTTTGTAAAGAATTTACATGCAATAACTCTTCTCATTGCAGGGCCCAGGTAATCCAAATTGAAAGCCAGGCTGCTGGGTTTTACATTGCCGTTGCTTTTTTCTTTTTCTAATTGTTGCAGCTATGATAACTGCATCTGTGATGTTTGCAAAAGTGGTCATATCAGCTGGGAGGGTGAAGCATGATGCCCTTCACCTCTTACGGTGAAGCAGATCTGGCTCAGATGTATGCAGATGGATTGTATCGGGCTTGCCCCAATAGTGTGACATTCCTGCTATCAAAATATGGTGACGTAGTTTTTGGATGCAAAGTTATAAACTGTTTTAATTTATACTAAACACTTATTTCATGTTGCTCTTGCTCATTCCCCACTCAGAATTCTGGGGGAATGAATGTTCTTGACAAATCACTATTTGTGCGCCGTTGTTTTCCCTTTTATTTGGAGCATCATTCCTGGTTCACTGAACCAGTGGAATCATACAGGAGAATGCATGAGCCTAGGTCATTCTTCCTTGTTTTTTCCCCCCACTAAAATTAGTAAGCAGCCCACAGCAGTAATTTGGGTCGTTGATATTTGTCCAACAGAAAACGAGCTGATATAATCAACTTTGTCTATGGACCGTCATTGGAAAATACTGGATGAAAACCAATGTGTGCTGGATCTGGGTGAATGATTTGGCAGTGGTCAAATGCCAGTCTTCCCATGTTCTTGTGGTGTCACGGTTTAAAGCTGGGCCGGCTATTAAGCCGATGACAGACGCTCTCTATTAACCCTCCACCCTTGCAGAAAGGAAAGGCAAAGGGAAAAGGGAGAGAGACTTACGGGTTGGAAAGTTAAAACAGTTTTAATAAACTATAATAAAAAAGAGTATAATAATAATAATAGAATAATTAAATATATACAAAACCAAGATCAAGCTCCCCCAATGTCATTCACGTCACCAGCGGCACTGCAGGGCAGGCTCCAGGAAGGCCCAGGCTGTGCCCAGAAACGAACGGGAACTGGATTCAAGGATGCACGGATTGGCGGTAGCAGGAAAACACACAGAGTCCTCTTTGGACACAGGCCATACCAGAAGGGCAAGAAGGGGAAAAGAAGCCGGCCCGAGAAGAAGCGCGAGACCCTTGTGATCCCCCCGCTTTATACTGAGAATGACGTGTATGGGATGGAATACCTTCGCTGGTCAATTTTGGGTCACCTGCCCTGTCCGCTCCTCCCTGCAGGTGCGACCCCCCTTCGGCTCTTCACTCGTAAGCAGTGAGGAATTTAGCAGTGACCTTGGTTTCTCTAAGACTAAGTACAGCAAGAGCCTTTCTGCATAACATCCCTACCGGTGCCTCAGTGATAACTACAAACTTCGAGCGTTATCAGTCCTGGAAGCAGACACTGTCTGCAAAACATGCAGTTTCAGAAAGTGCAGTTACTTAGAAGAGACTTAGCTGAAAGTAAAAATCACTGAAAGGAAAATTGGTCTGGTTTAGGCCAAACCAGGACATGTGGACAGACCTGCATACAGGTAAGAGAGTTTCAGCACCAGAAGTATTGATCGGCATTTTTTTATAAGCATGCAGTTTATCTTATATAAAGGAAGCTCACAAAAATAAATAATTCATATGTGTTTTTTAAAGGCAGATTATTCTTGAGATAACATATAAATAGTAATTCTGCATCTCTGACATTTTAACTCTGTAGGAAATTTGTCCCTACAACACCCCCCCTCTTTTTTTAACTAGTTTTAATACATTAGATAAAAATCAACTAGAGTGGGTTTTTTTTTTAAAAAAAAGTTTATCTGCGATTTCTGGAAACAGCTGAAAGTTGTTAAATTCCTGTCTCCCTTTAGAGTGAGTCATAAATACTACTTCCTCAAGCTCTTTTGAAAGTCCCATCTGTATGTACCTGGGAAGCGCTTTCATACGAGAGAGTGTTTTGTGCCTCCCCCTTCTTGACTGCATTATGTCATTATAACAGTCTTTGTCTTTCTGTAGAATTCTCACAAATGTTTGATGGCAGATTGGAAATAAGAAGTTAGCAATAAGTATGCTTTTCCTCTGACAGAAAACTGTACTAAACACATTCCAGTGTATGATGGGTTCCCCTGCTTATCAGTGGCCTGAAAATTTTCCCACCCTGCCCTTCTACCCCAGCTGTACAAGTGATAGCATTGCAGGTCCATGTGTGAAACAGAACAGGTTCAAAAGTACAAATATTTTGTCTACCCAGTTTGGTTTTGTTGGAAACAAAACTTTTCAGCTTGCTATATTAAAAATACTGCGGTCCTGGGTATTTGAAAGGGGCAGCTTGTACTGATGTTTCATTTCTGCTTGTGAGGTTTTTTTGCTGTTTGCACTGTTTACATTAGGGTTAAATGTTGTTGCACTTAGAGCAAACAGTGCATTTAATTCTCCCTAGTTCCTAAATGGTGTGATGTGATTAGGGAAACACTGTGTTTGTGCTTGTCCCTTTTGGGTTCTGAAGAACAGAACTGTATCAGAGAGGATAGGTGTTGCTTTTTTTCTGGCTGTGTCCTGTAGCAGGAGCACTATAGTTGCGCGTTTTCTCTAGGTATTTAGCACGGTCTGTGTAGAACGCACGTAGGAGGCTGTGATGGGCTAAGCAGGGTATCTGCAGCCTTATTACTGTCAGCTGCAGTTGAATGCTCTGTGCTTCTGAAAATGAGCCAAAGTGGTCTCAGTGCTGTTTTGAGGACTCCGTTGCATATACATTAGATCTCATTTAAACTGTGGTATGGAAGTGCAGGAGTACTTAAGCTGAGTAATGCTTGGGTCTTCTAATGTGGTAGGTTTATGATATTTTACAGCTTGCCTGTGCGACCCTTCCTTACCTCCCCCTTCCATTTTGCTTCTGAAGGTGGGACCTTGAGATCGTAGCAGCTACTTCTGTTATAATCCCCTAGTGATTCAAACACGCTATCAGCAAGATTAACAGTGGGTTGGTTTTTTTTTTTTTAATACTGATGCCTTGCTATTGTGACTGTCAGCAACAGTGTTGGAGGAGAAAGCCACTGCGGTCTTTGACTGCACAGAAAATACGGCTTACTGGGATAGATGTACATAAATGAGACTTTGCCCTAGGAGCTTGAATTTGATATGCTCTTTCAGTGGGCAGTGGAACCCAGTCCATGGGTTTAGTCAAATCTAACACATACTCCCTTTCTGAGGAAAGTCAGGTGGATGTAAAGAGTTATTTTTCATTTAAACAGCACGGGAATGAGGGGGGCGAAGGGGAAAAGCTTGTAGATGAGTTTGTTTCATGTCCTTAATGCATGAACATGATATGTGACGTTGATTGTAACTTCCATACTGTGGCTGAAAATGCTTTAAAAAATGTTATCCAGGTGCTAGAATCTTTCAGCATATTAGACTTTGAAGTTGGAATTGGCTTTTCAGAATGGTTTAAACAAAACTATGCAGTATAGTGACTGAACTCCTTGTAAGGGCTAAGATTTGTCTTCAGATTGCTCGTTTCACCTTTCTCCATGTAGGTAGTGGGGATCAGGGAAGGTTAGATAGAATTTCCATAGTTGGTGGCAGGGGAAATTGAGCGTAGCACTCTACTTATTTTGTTAATCACAAGGGTGGGGGTTTTTCTAGGTTCAAGTTTTTATTTCAGTTTTCAGTATAGTGAAACATGAGCGTCACATGAAGAAAAAGGCGGTCTGTGGCTTATCTATACCTTCAGAGGTAACCAATTTGCATATTCAAGGTTGGAATTTTTCCTTTGTGTGGTTCTTTGATCTTTTTGAGCATGGAGGGTGTGTGGGGAATCTTTAAAACCCCAGTAACTCATTCAGATTGGAATTACTTTAAATGATGCTGGTAAGTAAGAAAATCCACACATTCCTGAATTTATAGATAATTAATGTTTTAAAATATTACATATTATATTGTGAATATTTCCTTTATTTTTACTTCATTTAAGTCAAAGTGCATGCCTGATAGCAGTGGTTTTATATGTGGGTTTTTTTTAATTCTTTTGTCTACGATGTGTGGTTACACTACCTCTTAGCTCCCAAAACTCTTCCTGAAAAATGCTTTGAGACTTTAAGGGGAGAAAAGGTGGTGGTGAGCAGGGGGGTGAGGGTTGCTGGGAAGAGGTCAGAGCTTTAGTCTTAAATTGCTGTGGAACTTAACTCTTATTTCCAGAAACACTTGAAATGTCACTCATCAGCAAGCTGCTGACTTTTTGTTTCACTTCCTATGGAATTTACAGACTTGTGTTAAGGTAATTTTACTTTAAAAAGAGCTTCCATTTTTTTTCTGACTAGTATGACCTACCAAGTACTTTTTGTTCTGTAATGAACAGCTGGGAGAACCCCTTGAGAACAGGAGGTCTGTGTATGCTACGTTGGTGTTTTAGTTGTAAGTGAAATACATCAGATAGGACAGTTAACTGTGAACTTGTGCAGCAGATCACTGATTTAGTACCTTTTAATTCTCTCCCACAGAACTGCTAATGAAAAAATGCATCTAGTTAAGAATGATCACCAGAGAAGTGCTGTGGTAGACATAGACTTCACGACATGTTGGCTTCCTGTTTAAAAAACAGTAGGCTGGCAATTTTAAAGGGACAGCGACAAAGTGATGACCAGGTGCCAGGTGCCAGCTGTTCTTATTCACCAGATTGAACAAGAATTGGATAAAGAAGAAGAAGAAACGATGGTTTTCCTGTGCCGAGACCTTGCTCCTGACTTGGCCTCTGCTGACCTCAGAGAGCTCTTGGTGGCTTTGAATGAGAGGGAGAAACTGTCTTTTCTTGGCTTGTCTGAGCTGTTGTACAGAGTTAAGAGGTTTGACTTGCTGAGGAGGATACTGAAGACTGAGAAAGCGACAGTGGAAGCTAATCTTGCCAGGAGTCTCAGACTTGTCCCTGATTACAGGTAATATATCAATTTCAGATTTCAAGGCTACTCTTATTTTGTTCAAAATGTGTGTGGGTTGTTTTGGAGGTTTTTTTGGGGATTTGTTTTTTATTTCTTTTTTAAATAGGTCTTGAAGGTAAAAGAAAAGCAGAAAAGGGCATTTGTATTTAGAGTAATAGTGAAAAGAATATGTCGAGTTTAGTCCCTAAAATAAGCCTTAGTAGCTTCTTAAAAGTCATGGCATTAGAAGCATCCATCTTTAAGGAGTTTGTATGTGTTAATCAAAAAAAACAGTGATGTTTGTACAGTTTTAAGATTAGCAGATAGAACTGATACTTTAGAGGAACATCATTAGTTAGAGATCCTTTCTTTTCTAGTTTGCTTTGGGCATGTAGCTTTGTGGTATAGCTTTTCTCAGGGGGCCTGTCTCTTTTTTACTCTAGTTTTAAGAGGCTTAAAATAAGAGGCTCCAATTATTTTCTTTGAGAGACTTCAGAAAGAAATATATGTACTCATAAGGAAGATTTTCCTCTGTTAACTTCTCGCTGAGAGAAAAACCCTGTAACTACTAGGTAAAAAAGTTAAAGATGTGTTCTATTGTCTCATTCTCTCACTTCATCTCTATTGAAATATTAAGGAGAATTCTGTTTTCCTAACAGTGGCTATTACAGTCAGTCCAAGTAAGGCAGGTGCTGATTAGCAAGACTAAGTATTCTGTAATTGGATTTTGGAGCAGGGTAGGCTTTTTTCCTGTTGTTTCCATTAAGACTCAAACATGGGAGAAGTTGGGTAGTTGGGCAAGGGTGGGTGGGATCTTGCTGAAGGCTAATCCTTTAGAAATATCTCAACTTTATTTCAGGGTACTAATGGTAGAGATTAATGAGAATCTGGAAAAAGAAGAAGTGGGTTCTCTTGTTTTTCTACTCAGAGATTATGCACCTCGTACGAAAATAGCAAAAGATAAGGTATGTCTTTCTGCTGGTCTTCTCTGGAGCAATGAGAGATTAAAGTAAAAAGGGAAATAAGTAGACAGCAAAGGAGGGGAGACAGTACTGCAAGCTTTTTTTTACCTCTTGCTTTGTGGCATGTGAGGTGACATTCCAAGTGGCTGGCTTTGTAGCAGCAAGGAAATGCAAAACTGTGTCCTCAAAACCTTTGATTTGTTTTTAGGAATATCACTTTCTAGTTTCCATTACTCCTATGATAATACCAAGAATTCATATATCTTCCAGATAATTTTCTTAGTATTTCAGACGGTAACGTCCATAGTTCTTGAATACCTTTATGAGTATTATAGTTCTTGAACCTTTATGACCTCCCCACGTTATTTTCTGGGTTGCTTTATTACTTACTGATAGAGAACAAATTACTGATATGGCAGTTTGGTTTTCTGTTGCTATTCTAGAGTTTTCTAGCTCTTGTGATTGACCTGGAGAAACTAAATTTGGTGGCTCCTAATCAACTGGATTTGATAGAAAATTGTTTTCGAAGTATTCACAGGATAGACCTGATTAGGAAGATTCAGAAATACAAACATGAAGGTAAGATGCTATTTTTGCACTGGTTACTCTTGATAGCAAGGATCAGATGTGCTCTTACTGAAGATAAAATTATGAATTACAAGTCAGAGTATTTGCATGCTTCACAGATTTAGGCTTTTAAAACTGTTGATACATCATGGTGTATTTCTGTGTGTTTCTGTTAAATTTTCAGCTTTAATGTCCTCCGTTCATTCTCAGCCAGTATATGTAAATGCACTTCAGGCATCTCTCCCTAATCTCAGTCTGATTGATCCTCCTTATAATTCAGGGGTAAGTATACAATAAATGAGACAGATCCTCTGTTTCTAAATATTGCCAGACTTTGAAAGGGGATTCATCTTTGCAGAGCCTAAGGAATGAGAGATTGCTAGTAACTAAAATATTACTTGGTTTATTTCTCTTATTCCTGGGTTTATGGTCTGATTTAAATCTTCTGACTGAGAAAAATCCACTTTAAAGAGCTTCTGTGAATTTTTTCCTATTAGTTGGACATATAAAATCTGTATCTCTAAAGTTTTTCTACTAGTCTGGGAGTGAAAAGTTTTGCTTTGACTGTTCTTTGCAAAATGTATTATTCTTCTTTGTACTTCTGGACTTTTTAACTTTGGAAGTTGAAGGTTATGGCTTTTTAAGAAGAGCTTTTCAGATTTTTTTTTTTGTGTGTGTGTGTTTTGTTTTAATCTCATTTTAACAAAGATATCTCAATATGTGAAAACTCATCAAATCCTATGGCATGCAGTATCCTTTATATCGGGGTTAGGTCTGATATTGTGGTAGTATGACCTTACTTAAAGTCTTTAGCCTTGCTAAATGAATTTGATGAGACTATTTCTGTCATGTGTTCAGTAAATATGTATGTAGAAAGCTTACACACAAGACACCAGTGATGCA
This sequence comes from Nyctibius grandis, assembly GCF_013368605.1. Taxonomy (NCBI): domain Eukaryota; kingdom Metazoa; phylum Chordata; class Aves; order Nyctibiiformes; family Nyctibiidae; genus Nyctibius; species Nyctibius grandis. The sequence goes on from NC_090666.1 coordinate 8,265,102, forward strand.
ATTTGTCTTTACTAACAAAGCCACAACAGCTTTGTTTTCCACACTACTAATGGGAAAGAGTTTGCATTGACTTTCCATATTATAATAATACTGTTATAATTTCCTTTCTAAGTCAGTGAAAGTTCCTCCCTGCTGCTCTATAGGAAACAAAATTCACATCTTTAGGGTTTTTGTTTGTTTTGCTGCTTCAGGGAATAAGCTTTTCTTTGCTATTCCTGGCAAGCTGGTATTTTTTTTCTGAGGAGGAATGGGTTTGGGTTTTTTGTTTGTGGTTTTGGTAGGGGTTTTTTTACTTGTTATTTTGTAATTCTAATTAGCTGATAGATGTGAATCTAAAATATGTAATCTTTTTATTGAGGAAGAAAAATACTATTGTGTTGTATTTTGGAGCACAAGGTTATTAATTCTTGAAGGAGAGAAGGAAAATACATGTTTTTCTTCATTTTAGATCCAGAATGTGAACAAAGAAAAATCACAAAATGGACAAAGTCTTATTCTGGGTAAGACCATTTTATCTGAGTTTTTATAATCTAAAAGAGCCAAATGATGAATTTCATTATATCAAGAGGACTGTTGGTTGATAGTTGTATTTATGGCTAATCCAGTTGATAACACCAGGAGCAGAGAGTATTTGGTACCTCTGAAAACTGAGTCTTGCCTTATTGTTTGCTCTTGTATTTACTTTGCTTGTGCTGCCAGATCTTAAAACTTTATTGAAATTATTGTGGGCTTCCACTGTCACAACTTTTTAACAGAATAAATAGTTTATTAATAAAATCATGGAAAAGGTTGACTAGCCAGCTCTGGAGGCCCGTGTAGTGCAGCTGTGCCCATTAAGACCTTGAGTTGGAAGTTTTTGCATCAATTCAGTGGTGGACTCTCCACCAGTCCAGCCAAGAAGTTGTCCAGTGAGTACCAGGTTCTTACCATGTGTGTTGTGTTCTTTCTGGAAACCTAAAATACCTCTCAAATATGGTGATTTTTTAAAAGAGTAGTTGGCTGAATTCTCTCAGTGTAGGAGAGATTGTTTGTTTATTCTAGTCACAAGCAATGTAACATGCAATCCAAATAACATTTTAGAGGTGAAAATTTTGGGGTTTTTTAAACTTCAGTAGCATACATGGAAACTAAGAGGTCCAGAAGAGAGAGAACTTGGGTGAACTACATAGGTTCTGCTTTAACTGATTTGGTGTCAAAGAAATGTCACTGGTACCTACATACTGAGATTACTTCTGTATGTTTTAACTGCAGCAGAACCAGTCCACATGTCCATTCAGGAATCAGGTTCAGTGTCACATAAGGTATGTGCTTGTGCATATGTATGCATGTAAATATAATAAAAACCTCTGGAGGTATTTACCTTAGTTTTCTTTGTGTTTCACTTTGAGATTTCCTTTAACTGCATGCAAACAGAACAATGTGTACATCCATATCTTCCCCAGCCAAAACCAGGTTCTATGAATTGCTTTTGCAGAATATATTTTTAATATCACAGAATCAACTAGGGTGGAAGAGACCTCTGGGATCATCGAGTCCAACCTTTGACCTAACACCACTGTGTCAACTAGACCATGGCACTAAGTGCCACATCCAGGCTTTTCTTAAACACCTCCAGGGATGGTGATTCCACCACCTCCCTGGGTAGCCCATTCCAATGCCTAATAACCCTTTCTGTGAAGAAGTTTTTCCTAACGTCTAACCTGAACCTCCCCTGGCGCAGCTTGAGGCTATGTCCTCTAGTCCTGTTGCTAGTTGCCTGGGAGAAGAGGCCAACCCCCACCCCACTACAACGTCCTTTCAGGTAATTGTAGAGAGCGATAAGGTCTCCCCTCAACCTCCTTTTCTCCAGCCTAAACAATCCCAGTTTCCCCAGCCGCTCCTCATAGGACATACCCTCAGATCCTTCACCAGCTTTGTTGCCCTCCTCTGGACTCACTCCAGCACCTCAATGTCTTTCTTGAAGTGAGGGGCCCAGAACTGGACATAGTACTCGAGGTATGGCCTCACCAGTGCAGAGTACAGGGGGACAATTACTTCCCTAGTAATTGCTGGGCCACACTATTCCTGATACACGCCAGGATGCTGTTGGCCTTTTTGGCCACCTGGGCACACTGCTGGCTCATGTTCAGCTGGCTGTCCACCAATACCCTCAGGTCCTTTTCCACCGGGCCGCTTTCTAACCACTCTTCCCCCAGCCTGTAGCGCTGTATGGGGTTGTTATGGCCAAAGTATAGGACCCGGCACTTGGCCTTGTTGAACTTCATACCATTGGTGTCGGCCTATCTATCTAACCTGTCCAGATCCCTCTGCAGAGCCTTCCTACCCTCAGGGAGATCAACACTCTCACCCAACTTAGTGTCATCCACGAATTTACTGAGGGTGCACTCAATATCCTCATCTAGATCATCAATGAAGATATTAAACAGGACTGGGCCCAATATAAAATATTTGCTGCTACTCTGGAAGCAGCAGTGTGCAAAATGCATGCACATATTATGTGCACACAGAATTGTATATTTATTAGTGAGGCAAAGTCAAAACTTGTTGGAAGTCAGACCTCCTGCCATCTGCATTAGAAATTGCAGGGCTTCTTTGCATGCAGTAAATTTTGTTCTTTATTCTCTCCCCGCCCCTTGCTCTCCAGGTAATAGACAGACATGCTTTGGGTATTAATGATAAGAACAGACTACTGCTATTTTCACTGGGTCTCCTATAGGCCAGGAACCAGGGAGTTACCTATAGCAAATTGATTGTAATCTTTTTAAAGGGGAAAGGAATTGTGATAGAGTCGTTACAGATTATTTAGGATCAAGGAGGTTGTTCCACCAAATAAGGAAATAAATGTTGTTCTGATGAACGGTGTTTGCTTGTGCACCTGAAGAGCACAAAAGTTCTCTACATTTTTTGTGTTCGTAATTGGAAGCTTATAGCTCCCAGTATCTCAATAGCAGTTAGACGTAAGGAAATTAATTTGGAAGTAGTATAGAAGGATCATTGCTGTCATAGTCCAGGTCTTTAAAAAACCCCTCTACCCCATTCAGCTTTGCCTTTTTTCTTTTTTCTTTCCACATTTGAAGATCTGTCCAGAATTAAGGTTCAGTCTCAAACTTGCTTCTCTCATTTCTGATACAGTCTTAGTTTTTGTGTAAGGATCATTGTAGTAAGATTGCATAACACAAGGACACAAAAATTAAGCCTGTACTAGGAATAGGGGAAAAAAAAATCATTAGTCCATGTCTCCTGATTTTTTTTTTTTGGTTTTGTTGTGTAGATAAGACATTCTACATCCAAGTAGATAGACTTCTTCTAGCTACTCTATGGAAAAACAGCAGAATGTGATTGAATAGATCTGAGGTGGTTAAATTTGAGGAAAGAATCATGCTTGCAAGTTGAGAGAGTGACATACTAACTTAGTATTTGTCCTTTATGTTCCTCAGGTGTTTGATGATCAGTACAGAATGCAAAGTCAACCTTTAGGAATATGCCTGATAATAGACTGTATTGGCAATGACACAGGTAAGTGTCTGGAATTTGAAGTTCCTTATCTTGTTAATTTTGGATAATTAGAACAATTTAGAGTAAAGAATATGATGTACATTTACCAGCCAGACTAGGGTAATGCTGTCCTAGTCAGCTAATCTGTCAATTCTAGTAAGTCCTCTAAAGCAGAGAGTTGGAAGACCCAACCTGAAGTTACAGCCAACTTCCTTAACTGTTGCAAAGAATATTTGGTTGTTTTTTGGTGCAGAATCTCTGAATGAAAGAACTTGTAAGGGGATAAACTGAATTTTGGGAGGAAGGGAAAAAAAAGGATGTTCAGAGGCCAACAGAATAGTTAAGCTACAGTCATACAGCAGGTTATTGGCAGAGATGGTAAAGTCAGTGTTTTCCACCAGTTAACAGAACCAAAGCTGTTGCAGATTTGAAGCGTAATCGTCTTGGACATCACAGATTTTGAATTGCTGAAGGCACATGGTCCTGTATTAATAATGCACCTATGCTTCTGTTACACATTGCACAGTTTAACTGAAACCATCACCATAGCTTTATAGGGGAAGCAATTTTCTTGCTTTCCTCTTGGTTTAGTTAAAAAACCCAAACAATTTGCATGTAGAATTCAACGCAGTCAGTGCCATAATTAAAATGTGGGTTTTTCCTGATTGCCTTTGTAGAATCGAAAAATTAGATTCTTGCATAAGCAAAAAAACCCCCACTCTCTACTCATTGTAACACGAGGCTAAAAATAAAAATTAAGAGAGTACTTGCAGTCAATTCTGTAATAGGCTGGGAGATGTAAGGGAAGAAGGGGGTTTGTGGGCATATCTTTTCTCTTTCTCATAACTAATGGTCCAGCAGATGGATCAACTTAGAATTATTGATGTAGTTGTTGAAGAGCAGTTGTATGCAGAGCACAGACACAGAAAGTAAAATTTTGATGTTTGCTTGGCAATAGTGTTTTAGGTAACTTACACAAAACAAGACATTTAGTTTGCCATTAGGGTATCGGGAACTAGAACTGATTCACAATCCTGCCATGAACGGAGAAGAGGGACAAGGAAGGCACTTAACTCAGTTACATACAACTGGGTAGCATCCTTGGGATCTGATTTCTGATTTAGAAGGTCCTACCAAGTTCATCAATGACCTCTGAACAAAAAAAAAATCCAAAAAACAACAACAAAAAACCCCAACAAGGATGCAATTGCTGGATGTAGAAATTCAATTGTTCAATCTAAAGCACTTCTTCACTTCTACTCTCAAAAGAAAAAATGCTAACTTTGCCCCAAGAGTAAAATAATAAACAAAGCCTGCCAAGGACTGAAAGACTGGGGGGGTGGAGGGTGGCAGCTTTTGGGATTCTGCTCTGTCCTGTTGCCTGCTTCTTACTTTCCTGTTCTTACCTCTTTCATGGTAGCTTTAGAGAATAAATGACCCTTTTCATGCAAGAAATTTATTATGCAGCCTTAATCTGGAAGGGAGCGTGATAGTCTGCTCCAGTACCAACATAATTATTTGGAGTTCTGTTTCTTAAAAGCAAATACAAAAAGGATGCTAGAGAAGTTTCAGTGTGGAGAGCTAAAGAAAACATGAGGTGTGAAAATAGCCTTGTTTACAAAAAAAAACTCTTTAAATTTCATTGTCTTTAATGGGACATGAGCATGTGCTGACCTGATTTATGGAACAAGAGTGTTTTACTATGCCAGGTCTGAGTTTTTTAAATGAAGCAGTAAGTATAAAATCAGGTAAGATATGTAGATTGGAGAAAACAGGAAGTAAAGAAGGAACTGCTATGTCAGTTCATAGTCACGGATACATAAATTTAGATCTACTCATCCTTAGAAGGCACAGATCTTTTGCATAGGCAATATACTGTGCAGACCCCTTTGTCATAGTAATTGCTACTAAATACAAAGATGTGCGCAAACTAAGAAAAAAAATCAATGTATGTGCTCTTCATGAGCTCATATGGCTATTTCGGTACTTGTACAAGAACAGAAAGTATAAATGCAATAGAGGAAGTCTGCTGACTGGAGAGGACAGAAATGTGTTACATGTTTAGCATCTGGCATGTCAGATACGCCTGCAGATCACGGCTCTGCCGCTGTTGTGCCAAAACCACCCAAAGCAAGTCTTAGTGTGCCTCAGTCCCCACACATGTCTGCACTGGACGCAGAAGCAATTACATCATGTGTACATCTCAGATGTTTAATGTCACCAGTGCGTCATCAGCATTTTAACGTGGCAGAAAGCAAGACTTTCACTGAAATGCATTACTGTGCTAGTGAGATTCAGGAGAGAGAGGACATTGCTTAAAGGAGTTTGTTAGAAAGGCATTCACTACTCTCTAGAGCTGTCGTGCCACACTACTTCTGAAGTCTGAAAATACCACAGAGAGAAAAGGGCAAGGAGAACATTAGGAATTGTATCTGTGGCGTGCATTAGAGTCTGTAGCTATCCCAAGATTTAATCTGAGGACACCGAACCAGTAATAGATACTGGAGGATCAAGGCCTACAACAATTGAAAATGCCCAGTATAAACAATGTGAATTCATCAGATGCTGATAAAATTCAAACTGAAATGCACCTTGCTGTTTTGTAAATAGCTGCTTTTGACTTTTCCATTTGGAAGCAAATTTTTATCCTTACATTCTAAACAATCAAGGGGAGAAAAGGGTGATTTTTTATGTAGAGTGGAAATGCTCAAAAGTCAGGGGAGGTTTGTCAGGAGATGATTACTGTTGAAGAAACAGATGTTTTCTAATCTCAGATTGCAGCATGTAATGCTGTGTTTTGTCTTGCCTTAAAGTAAAATTGCTATATCCAAAGCTTACCATGTATGATTTCTGATTCATTTTTAAACTGAGGTATCAGCTCTAAGTTTGTTGGGTTTAATTTTTCTTAATTGTGACACTTAGAGTGTGTGTATGGTCTAAGGTGACACCGAGTTTTGTATCCTTGTGTGTATGTGTACGTACTAGTGAGATAAGTAAATTACAGGAAAAGCAATCTCGTTGCTGTAACTCTCGTTTTGCATATGTACTACTGCCCTCTCATGGATGAAGTACTTCATCGAGTAGATAACTGCTCAACGGTATTAGTACCGAACCTTCCACCTGAATTTTGAGAGCATGTTTTATTGCCCAAAATAGATGGGATATTCTTTTCTATTTCCAAATAAAAAAAAATTTCTGGAAAGTTTTTTGAATTATTTTACAAAATTTAATTAAACTAACAGAACTAGAATGAAACTCTCTAGTTCCTGATTATCACCTCACTATAGTATAGTTTGTATCTACCCTGTATTTTGCTGAGGAAAGTTACGAATTCCGTTCCCTGTTTTCACTATGGCCTTCTTGAGGAGAACAGTGTGGTAGTACTGCTTTGCTGCTTTGCTGCCAGTTACCTGTGAAATAGTATCTGCTAATTAGGGATTGTTAAACTTTTGAAGTCAAGGAACAGTCTAGCTTCCTGTGTCTGTAAGGTGTTTTACATAAACATGGCACTCGATATTTCCTGTCATATCTGAAACTGTGCATGGGCAATGTATATGTGGTTTATACTAAAGGTATGATGCTACAGGTATGAGTCATAGTAGTAGCTTGTGGTTATCTGAACGCTTAAAAAATACCTGTGGTTTTAACCACCAAATAGCTGGTTTCACTCCCATATTAATAAACATCTAAAGTTGTTATTCAAAGCATAGCACGTTTTCCTGCAGCACAGGTTAACACAAATAGCATACAGTTAAATCTTTATTTTTGGCTATCTACAGTTTGAATTTCTAACACATTTGAAAGGGTTCATTTCAGCTCTTTTTTTTCCCTGAAAATGCCATTCTGTCACAGTTAAGACTCCAGTGTCCATTCTCCACCTGGAACTCATCACTCAAAGTCTGGTTTATATAATAGGAAGCATAAATGACTGCAGCAGGTTCCTTTTTGACTGATGAAAGGGAGCCACTGTGTTTCCTATGCAGTTCTGTGTATCTGTAATAACCGTTCAGAGTAATTCTGACAAGTTAAAAGGTGAAACAGATTTCCCATGCTATCCAGATCACTCCATACCATTTCAAGAATGGTCTGTGTGAAGCATTTTCTAATGTTTTCTCTTGCCTGATCTTTGAAGTCCTAAGAACTTGGGATACTGGTTTTAAATGAAAGCATGCAAGTGTCTGTGGAATTTGTGACTGATCACGTGCCAAATAGTAGTGTCTTTGCTATCATGAAGTACATATATTATAGACAACATGCATGTAGCACTATAAGTATGTAAGTACTGTGATCAACATTAAGTACTCCGACTTTTTTAATTATTGTGATGAAATAAGCCTCTTATTTCCAATAGCAAAATACTATACTGTAATTCAAGATAGTTGAGATTGAGTCTTGATGTGCTGTGATTTAATTACATCTTGCTTTTTTCAGATGTGTTGGAAGAAACCTTCAGAGGCTTAGGCTATGATGTTCATTGTCACAGATACTTAAATATGAACAGTATGAATCAAACATTGCTTGAAGTTGCAAGGTTGCAGAAGCACAGAAATTGTGACAGCTTCATTTGCGTATTGGTCAGCCGTGGAAGTCCTCAGAGCATCTTCTGTACAGACCATACCTTTTCTGGATTCCCTTTGGAACAAATAAAGAAATACTTTACCGCAGACTCATGTCCTGATCTCCTAGGAAAACCAAAGCTTTTTTTTATTCAGAGCTACATTGTGCCAGAAAATGAGCAAGAATATAGTAGTCTGTTGGAAATAGATGGGAATGATGAGAAAATCATTGCTAACGCAAAAATGCCTTGGAAAGTCACTATCCCCCAAGTAGCAGACATCTTTTGGAGTCAGTGCAAGGTGGCTGTGTCTACACTAGAAAAATCTCCAAGTTCATCCTCATATTACCTGCGTTGTCTGGCTGAGCTACTCCGCAATCCTCATAAAAGGTAAATTAAAAAAAGAGGAAAAACCAACCCTTTTCCTGTGATTGCCTGCTGTCCTAGAGAAAGAGAAACCTTAAGTTTCATCCCGTCTGGTCATGACAAGTGTCTTCATGCTGTGTCATAGGTTAAAAGACAAGTGTACCTGATCCTGGAACGATGGCACAGGAAGGTAGTCTAAAGTAGGAGTGAAGCTTCTGATTCTGGAGAGTAAAAATAAAGTGTGTGCACTGTGGCTTGCAGAGTGAGAAGGGAAGAACCTGTCCTGGGTAATGTGTGTTGGTGCTTTAGACAGGATTGGAAATCTTCCTTCTCCAAGATAACAAGGCACACACCAGGCTTCTGTCAAATTGAGGATTGCCTTTTATCATTAAGATAGGCTCTGCTTGCAAATATGAAAAGTTAGTGCCTAAGTTTGGGGAAAAAGCAGTTGAGAGGGAAGGATTTTGTCCTTTAAATCTAATTAACCCTCTGTTCAGGGAGCCACTAGGTTGCCAATTTGTAATCTTGAATTTAAACTACCAGAAAACTTTAGTCTATCTAAAGAGATTACGAAAAGGAATCTGAGCAAAAATCAGATATGTTTGGATATATAACTTACCAACAAAGGTTTTCTTTGTACAACTGATCGACCAGGGAGCTAGCAACTGTTTTTCAAGGTGGTTGCGGGGTTAACACTTAGTACCTTTTTACAGACCCTAAAACCTTGTAATGAAATCACAGATCATCATATCAGCATAACCAATATCACAACAGTGATTTGGATTATAACAGATGGTCCTCAAAATGCATATTCAGCCTTGGGTTTTAGAGGTATAACCTCTGCAATAAAGACTGAAATTTGAAACTTTCTCCTTGCCAAGTCTAAAGTTGTCTTCTGTCTTGTGGATTCTTAAATGGTGTCTTGCTTCATTCTCTAATAGAAAGCTTTTACTTTTGTTGCTGCAGGAGACTCTCTATTTTAGATATCCATACGGAATTGAACAGAAAAGTCTATGAATGGAATAAGACTGCTGACCCAAGCCAACAATACTCACTTCTGCTCCAGCACACACTGAGGAAGAAACTTTTTCTTTCTCCCACTTAACTGCTGTTGGAAACGACATTTCTGAAGTGACTAACAAGAAACACTTACTACAATCCAGACAGTTGCACACATACTTTTACTTTATGCATTGTTATTGCATGTGTATCTAAAGTGCCCATTGCTTCCAAACCCAGGGATTTAGAAGCATTTTGGTATGTTAAGGCACTAGATTTTATATTTTAATACAGAAGGCTCTAAAAGCTTGGATGAGAATGGCAGCTATCGTGTAGCACTGCATCAGATCTTACAACCAAGTACAACAGGTAAACAGGGCGGAAAGAGCTCTAAACTGTATAGCTGTTGGGTTTTTCAGGGTTTTGTGTTTTTATTGTTTCATTGGTGGTTTTTTAGCAGTGCACTGATCTAAGTTCTTCTGTTGATGCTCAAAACAAATACAAGCCAGTGCAAACCACTGAAATTCACTGGGTACTTTCCCCAGCACCTAATAATGGAAAATGTGTCAGGAAGGAATGTCTACCCAGCAATGATAGTTCTTTATTTAAACAAGTTCTGGCTTGCGTGCCTCCACAGACTAGCAAAACAGAAGGAGGAGAGGGACGGTCTCTTAAATAATTCTGATTCCATCTGCCTGCTGCATTGGAGGTTGTGATTCACCCAGAACCTTCTGTCGTCAGTAGTGTCCACAGCACACAAGGCTTATATGTTAATAAATGAGACAGTCTGCCATGTTTTGGGCTGTGTTTTCTGCTGATGCAAAAATGACTCTACATGTGGCAGGGCTTTACCGTAATCTACCACGCAGTTAAAAAAACGTGGGATTTTCGCAGATGTTTTGTGGAAGCTGAAACATGATTCACACTTGTTGCATGAGGCATGGTTGTAAAAGTACACTTTATCATATTTGAACCTAAATGTCACTGGCTCTTAAGACTGGATTGAACTAAACACCCCACCCTCACTGCTTTTGCTTATGAAAAAGGATATGTCTTTATTAATAATTTTTTTTTTTCAAGTTGCCCTTGTTCTTCTGAAAAAGACATGAGTGAAAATTGTCCTAAATACAGAAATTTTTCTCCAGCGGAGCAGATGCCTAACATGAAGGGTTACGTTAACCTGCTTGTTATATAATAGCATAACCTGGATGAGTTGTATTGATATTTATTGTCAGTGAATTTATGGCATTCTCTTCCCTCCTAAAGTAGGCTGCTTGCAAACTTCTAATACCCCTAATACAGTCTCTTGTCCAGGAAAAAAATTCAAGGCTTTGGTGTGCCTTGCTTGATTTCTGGTGTAGTTACACCATACATCCTGCTGGCATGTGTTTCATGCAAGCAGAAAGGAAAGGGGTATTTTTGCTAATACAGGGTTGCTAGTTCCTTGAGCAGATATACTGCAAAAAGATTTTTTGCTAGTGGAGCTGCATTTGATCTGAGCAGAAAGCAGGTGTGCTTACATATATAACTTCACCAACAATGCTTTTCATTGTAGACCAAGTCTAACAGACAGCCTATTGATAGTATGCTATCAGTATACATTAGTATATTGATAATGATTAGGAGGGCTTGGCCAGTAAATTTACTCTGGTAGCAGTGACTTTTTTTATTCCTCGATATTATGTTGTAGTTCTTAGGTGTTGGCTTGACATAATCTTTTTTTTGGAAACAAGGCTTCTTAAGTTTCATTCAGAAAAAAATGAGTTTTCAAGTAGCTTTTATAACTGAAAGTAAAAATCACTTTTATTTGGCAAAGAGTAGTCGAAGTCTAATACAATATCGAAGACAATATCGAAGTCTAAAAAGTGCTCAGGAGTCCTTCCTTGTTATGTGATGTAGACCCGGTCTCTTCCTGGCTTAAGAGGTTCCTAAACTGCTGATTGATGAAGATTGTTAAGAGTATAAGAAGAGGAGAAACCCACTGAACAAGTTTTACCTTATAGGCTTTAACTATCTATATAAAATGTTAAGAGTAAAATATGTATTTATTTATATTAATATACCATTTTGTATAATATATAAAGTACATTTTATATCATTGTGATTAAATCTTCACTTGTTATCTTTTTTTTAATTTTGTATTCAGTTCTACTTGCATGTTAACTCAGAAAGCTACGTTCACAGTTGTGATAAGAATAAGTTATTGCACAATTTAGAAAAATAATTCACCTGTATTGCAAGCCTATGCATTCCTTACTTTTCTCTTTCAATTTCATAAACTATAGTGTCCTTTTTAATAAAAGTACATGGAAACTTTTTAATAGCTTTGAATTGGGAGATGCAACCCAACATTTTACGTTGAACTATGGGTACATGTGTTATTTGTGTTACTGTCATTTTATGTAGGCACAGGCATAAGAGGAAAAATAGAAAAACAATTTTTTGCAACATTCGGACATTCTCTAAAAGCTTGTTCTCTACGAGCGTTAAAGTAAAAATACTAAATCCAATTTCATGACGCTATAGGTGTGGAAATAAATGCATCATAATGGGGCAGGGAGAGGGGGCAGGTCTTCCTTTCCATTTACTGTTCATATGTATTCCACACACTGAAGTAGAGAACTTACTGCATTGCATCAACAGAAGGGTCTGTATTACATGTGAGAGGTAATAAAAATAGCATTCATTTCTAACCCTGAATATTTAATAACTGACAATCTTACAATAAAATAAAGCACAAGTGTAATTTTGAAACTCTACTTTGCTCATGTTTCATGGGGTAAGAGAAGGATTATACAATGAGAGATTTGGAATCTTAGAAGTTCCCTTCTGTAGTGGCTGGTAAATGAAGCAAATGGTGAAACAAGTGTGTTTTCTGTGGTTGTAGAAATAAGATGTGATTCCTAGTTATCATGTATATCTATGTGATGTTAATAAATGTGACTTCTTTCACAAATTAACTTCACTTTTTCCCATTTCCCTTACTAGCTTTTGCATGTGATGGCACTTCTGCTGCCTTAGAGACAAACAAAAGCAGGGAGAATGGAACCAAGAGAAGGCAGAGAGATGAGGGAAAGAGATATGGAAATTTCAAGCAGGAACAAGAAGGGGAATGCTAGGGAGAACCAAGAGAAGAACAAGTAGGGGAAAGAAGATTTGGAGGAGAAATACAGCATCAATATTGGAAGGAGAAAGAAGAAAAGAGGAGAAAAGGAAGAAAGGAAGTAAGAATAACAGTGGCTATCCTTACAGGATGTAACGATGTGGTGGGTTTTTGTGGGTTGGTTGTTTTGGGTTTTTTTGAGTGATGCTAAATACAACTATTTACTTAAAATATTAGCAATAGAATATATTCTGTTTCTGATAGTTTTGTGACAGTGTAGGTTTGGTTTGGGGGTTATGAAGTGTACATGTTCTTCACCTTAGTGCATGAAACAGTAAGTAAAGTCTGTGTCCCCTTCCTTAAGAAATGATGAAGAAACGCTGTTTTGAAAACTGTAGAGGCTCCTGTAAATAACCCTTGCAGCGGAAAAGGGAGTCTCTGTGTCTGGCTGCTTGGGTCAGAAGCGATCGCAGCCCTCTAATGACCAAAGAGTTGCAAGGACATGTCATGCACGTGCAGCATTCATGGATGTCAGATACTGATTTTCTACACTGATGTCTTGACCCTCAGTAGATTTGTAAACCGTAGCAGTACTCATTCTGTAATCATTTATCTAAGCAGTATTTATTGCCTCTTTCAAGAGTGGTGTGTCGGTAGATTGACTCCCTATACTTGCTGCGCAGTGAAAAGTAGCACCTAAGTATTTATTAACATGCAGGAGTTTTGTGATGCTGGTTGTCTGTCACTTCTCCCATAGCTTTTTGTGTCCCTCTGTACACATAATAGGGACTGTCTGTTCTTGCTGTACTGTGCACCTAAAATTTGAGTCTGGAAAGTGACTGGATGCAGGGCATGGGTTGCATCAAGTTGTACATGTTATTGGTTGAATGATACCACACTTCCATTCAGTAGACAAAAGAAAAGGGAGAAAATAATTAATTCTGGATCCATCCTGAGTTCAGGGTGTTAGCACAGGAACACAAAAAGTGACATGCTGGTGAAATTTCATGGTCTCGCACTGCCAGAATGTCTAGTTTTCAGAATCTGCTGTTGAACAAGGTAAAACAAGCCACTCCTCCTCTGCTCCTGCATTGTTGGTGCTTGGAACAAGGCTGTCAGACTCACTGCTCCGTGGCACTGAATATCAGTTTTGCTTTCTGATAACTGAAATAGAAATTTCTTGTACTTCTGTATGTGCTGTATACATGGAAGAGGGAAAAGAGAATTGGCAGAATATAGATGATGCCTTTCAGTGGCTCAGAAGATGTACCCATGAGGCAGGAGATTCTGGGGTGTTTTGCACCAGACTTAAGTTGCATTATTTTTCTCCGCCACCTACAGTGATGTGATTGAGCCATAAATCCAGTTTAATTTGTACTGTTACATACTTGTGTCTTAGAATGGTTGCCAACTCATTATCCAGAAAATGTTATGTTCAAGAGGAAGTTATGGTGCTAAGTTGTAGATGGAGCATGCTGTATGTCTGATCTCCCCCTTCAGCTCTGCATAAGAAGTAACAGTGACTCCTGTTACAGATACCGGAGTCAGAGAAGCTTTTCATGACAGTTTCTGAGAATTCTTTTCTGGTATCCAGTTTTACGTTTCTGACATGCACGATGATGTTGCTGAGAAGCAGCTACCATCTCTGTGGATGATCTGCTGTGTACCTGGCTACATTCCATTTAAACTTCATCTCCTGTACTGAGTTGTTTGACAGCTTTTCTGTGGCTGTTTTGGAGAATGTCTTTTTTTCAGATTCTATATTACAATCAATAAGACATTGCAAGTCTTTTAGGAATTCTGGTTTTGTGGATTGTGCCTTTCTGTACACGCCATACTTTACAATTAGTGTTACTCTGAGAGTGTATTTTCTGTGTTTTGTAGAAACATAGTAAGAAATGTGATTTGAATTGGTGTCATTACTAAAAGAGCATCATGATTTAGCACAATTGGTGCTGTTACTACTACTACTAAATTACTATTACGACTATATTATAAATGCTGGATTTCAAGCTGATTTTCTGAAGAAAATTTCTCCATGCAGTCAGACCGATTGTCCCTGTCTCCTTCTAGACCACAGAATAACTCCTGAAATTCTTGGTCGACTCATCTTGCAGACCTCTATGTCTTCTTAAATTTGGCCATGAAGTTCTACAGCTCTATAAAAATGAGCTGACAGAAGAAAGGACAGTGAGCCTTTTAGTTTCAACAGAGAGCTTGGCCAGTTTGTGTGTTGGACAGCAGGTCTTTCGCATGAGCAAGGAGACTTCCCATTCTGGCTCCACTGCCCCGAGGGCGGGGGGGGGGGGGGGATACAGGTGTCACCGGAGATGCTGAAGGCCCCGAGGAGCCTGCACTGGGCAGGGCCTGCTCACCTTCCTCTTCCTTTACTGCAGCAGGGGTGTGGAGGGGACAGACCCGCGTAAAAACAGCATTGAAGCCCCCTCCCACAAGCACTGCTCTCAAGCTTCGTGTCAGTGAAAAAAAATCCGCAAAAAATGTTTGGGGCTTTTTTGCGATGTAGCCTGCTTTAAAGTGGCTTGCCAGCAAAAGCAAAGAGTTACTGGTCACTTCTTGTATTTCGTCCTGGAAGCGTTGTCGGTTGCTTTTTTCTGACTGGCTAGCGAAGTACACGGCCGGGGGGCGGGCAGGAGGTTCGCAAGCCCCGAGGCCGAGTGCTGGGAAGGCCCCGGCCTGGGCTCGGCTGGCGGCGAGGCGCGGTCCCGGCGCTCGGCCGCTCTCCGCGGGCGCTGCCACGCCTCGTGGGAGCCCGCCCGCCCCTGGCAGCGGTGTCCTCCCGCTCCGCGGACGTGCCCCCAACTCCTTACCCCAGATCGACGTCGTCCCACTTCCCGCCCCCGCTACTGGGGGTGCCGCCTCCTTCCTGCCCGGCGCTGGAAGCGCGGCCGTTCCCGGCGCCGCGCCCCGCGCAGGGAGGCCCGGGGTCGTGACTCAGCACTTGCGCACGTACCGCGGGCTGGCGGCTGGCCGGGAAATAGCGCGGGACGCGCTGAGCGCCGCCCCCAGAGCGGCCGCCGGGAGAGGGGACGGCGCGGGATTCGTGTACGAGGTAAGAAAGGGGGAACTGAACTGGCGGGGAACGAAGGAAGGCTTCAGCTCCCGAGCCCGGAGCCTAAACCCCGCTGTGCCTTCCCGTGTCGTGCAGCTGCCTCCGGGCTGCCCGCGGGGCCGGCGGTGAATGCTCCTCATACTGGTGGGGTGCGGGCTGAGCCTCGGCGTTCCCTTGCGGCCCGTGTTTCTGCGTTGTTCTTAAATCTTTTATTCTGGCAGCGCCCCACTCAATAAAACTTTAAAGGAAAAAATAGTTTGATAATCCTCATTGTTTATTTTATGTGATTTTCCTTCTCTAAGGGTATATCAGGAAACAAAAATTAAAGACGCTGCTCTATCGCTTTTCTGTGTGCCGCTGTTCTGCCTGTTAATGTCCCGCTAGCTCTACCTGTAACTGTCGGTGAGCCGCGGCACACCTGGGGAACGGGTAGGTCGCAGGCCTGGTGCTGTGACTCGGATAAGGAACGGTGGGCTTCGGTCCTCCGGGGAGGCGCCCCGCGATACTTCGCGGCCCCGCGACCGACAGCTTACCTCAACCTTACCGACGAACCTAAATTCTAGGATATTGAGAAAAGGGAGAACCGGTAAAATCCCATAAAATTCTGTGCACGGGAGTCCGGACGAAGACGCAGGGACGCGTGAGTATATTGCGAATTTGTTCGCAGGTTTGCCGTTCGGGCGGGATTGGGTTTCCTGGAATATAACGAGTGAAAGGTTCGACATACTGAACCAAGCGAGTGTGGACCCTTAAGTACTGCGTTTCCCAACTCCCGCGAGGGACTGGGCCAGGAACAAGGGGAGCGAGTGAGTGTGTGTTTGTGGATATTCCAGAAGATGGGGGCGAAGGGCAGCAAGCCTTCGACTCCCATGGGGAGGGTACCCACTGTACCTAGGAATACCCCTCTGGCATATATCTTAGATAATTGGAGACATTTCCCTGGAACCCTAGGGAAAGACAAGCAGAAGATGATAGAATATTGTACTAAGATATGGGGAGGGAAGAAGATTTCTAAAAATGTCTTTTGGCCAGTTTATGGGTCAGAAGAAGGTTGGGTAAGACAGCAATTAAACCTTTGGGTAAATAATAAAAACCCACTTAACCGGGAGGAGAGCCAGTACGCAGAAGTATGGCTCGAGAAACCGGAGGCTAAACTATACCCCTTGAAGGAAACTAAACCTAAAGTGAAAAAGAAGAAAGGGGAATTGGATGAAACCCTTCTAACTCCCCCTCCTTATGTTCCACCTTCGGTCCCTGAAGTCCCTCCAGAGGTACCAACAGCACCCACTCCCCTAATAGAATCAGAGCAAGGATCCCCTACTCCTTCTCGGCGTGTAACAAGGAGTCAAAAAAAGGCCACCCAGATGTACCCTTTAAGGGAGATGCCCATGGGAGGCCCGCAACCTGTAATTGGATATATTTCTGTACCCCTAAATTCGGCCGATCTCCGAGATTTTAAAAGAACCGAGATGGGAAACTTAATTGAGGACCCACTCGGGGTAGCTGAGAGATTGGACCAATTCCTCAGACCAAGTCTTTACACCTGGGACGAGATGCAATCTATCCTCGGCCAATTATTTACTACTGAGGAAAGAGAAATGATAAGAAGAGCAGGAATGAGGTTATGGGACGCTCAGCATGCTCAAGGACCTCAGGCGGACATTAAGTGGCCGCTTCAGAGACCTAATTGGAATAATCAAGACCCAGGTCATAGAACTCATATGCAGGACTTGCGAACCATAGTAATCCAGGGGATTAGAGAAGCAGTACCCCGTGGTCAAAACATCAATAAGGCATTTAATGAAATGCAAAAGAAAGATGAAAGTCCAACCGAGTGGTTGGAACGCTTAAGGAAAGCACTTCAATTATATTCTGGGGTAAATCCAGATGATCCTGTTGGACAGGCACTTCTTAAAACTCAGTTTGTGGCAAAATCATGGGAGGATATTAGAAAGAAACTTGAAAAGTTAGAAGACTGGCAAAATAGAGGATTGGATGAATTATTAAGGGAGGCTCAGAAAGTTTATGTGAGGCGGGAAGAAGAAAGTAATAAACGGCAAGTGAAAATGATGGTAGCGGCAGTAAGAGAAGATCGCAGGGATCGAGGCGGGGGATATAGGTTCTCTGGTGCAAGACAGGAAAATGGGACAACGAAGAGGGAACAAAGACGGTGTTTTTATTGCAATAAGATGGGACATTTGAAAAAGAATTGTAGAGAAAGGATTAGGGATGAGGGAATATCAAAAATGGAATAGGAAAGTCAGGGGCTCTACATTTTGGGGGACCGGAGTCATCGTGAGCCCTTGATAAAAGTAAAAATAGGTCCCCATAAACAAGAGTTCACCTTTTTAGTAGACACCGGGGCTGAAAAATCGACTATTCGGCAAATACCTGAGGGATGTAAGGTTTCCCCTGAAAAAGTACAAGTAATTGGGGCAAAAGGGGAACCCTTTAAAGTAAATAAAATCAAAAATGTGATATTTGAAACTGAAAATAAATTTGGAATGGGTGAACTCTTGCTCATCCCTGAAGCAGAATTTAATCTGCTAGGACGAGATTTAATTGTTGAATTGCAATTGGAAATTAAAGTAAAAAAATCAAGAGCTAATGGTGTCTACTTATCCTTTAACCGTAAATGATCAAAAACAAATTGATCCAGATGTGTGGTATTCTCCGGACACAATAAGTAAACTGGAAATACCTCCAATTAAAATTCAAATTTCCAAACCCCACATACCCGTGAGGGTGAGGCAATATCCTATATCTTTAGAAGGACGAAAAGGATTAAAACCAGAAATCGATCGATTACTAGCACAAGGGATTTTGGAACCCTGTATGTCACCTTTTAATACTCCCATTTTGCCTATAAAAAAGGCAAATGGAAAATATCGGCTTGTGCATGATTTAAGAGAAATAAATAAAAGAACAATTACACGGTTTCCAGTGGTAGCTAACCCTTATACGTTGCTAAGTAAATTGGGCCCCCATAACTCATGGTATAGTGTAATTGATTTAAAAGATGCGTTTTGGGCCTGTCCCTTAGCTGAAGAGAGTCGTGATTATTTTGCATTTGAATGGGAGGACATAGAAACAGGTCGCAAGCAACAATTACGGTGGACAGTACTACCTCAAGGGTTCACCGAATCTCCTAACTTATTTGGGCAAGCTCTGGAAGAACTTTTACAAGAATATCAGGTCCAAATAGGAAAAGAAACCATGTTGCTGCAGTATGTGGATGATTTATTAATAGCAGGGAGCAATAAGGAGGATGTAAGACAAGAAAGCATTCGCCTCCTAAATTTCCTTGCCCGAAAGGGATTACGAGCCTCACAGGAGAAATTACAGTTTGTGGAGGAATAAGTGAAATATTTGGGGCATTACTTATTTGATGGCAAAAAGATATTGGACCCAGAACGCGTAAAAGGAATTTTGGAATTACCCATGCCGACAACCAAGAGGCAAATTCGACAGGCGCTTGGGTTGTTTGGGTATTGTAGGCAGTGGATAGAAAATTACAGTTACAAAGTTAAATTTCTATATGAACAGCTGTCTAAGGACGGCATACCCAAATGGACTCAGCATGAACAAGAGCAATTTGCTAGCTTGAAGCAGGAATTAGGTCAAGCACCTGTCTTAAGTCTTCCAGATATAAAAAAGCCTTTTCATTTGTTTGTTAATATATGTGAAGGAACAGCATTCGGAGTCTTAACCCAAGAATGGGCTGGACAAAAGAAGCCCGTAGCATACTTATCGAAACTATTAGACCCTGTAAGTCGAGGTTGGCCGAGTTGCTTGCAAATCATTGTTGCGGCCGCCTTGCTGCTTGAAGAAACAAATCGAATAACTTTTAATGGGGAAGTTGTTTTATATGCTCCCCATAACATCAGGGGAGTATTGCAACAGAAAGCAGAGAAATGGCTTACAGATAGCCGACTGCTAAAGTATGAAGGAATACTTATAGAATCACCTAAATTAACTGTAAGAACTATTGGAGCGATTAATCCTGCCGAATTTTTATACCCCGGGGAAGGGAGCGATCTGTTACACGACTGTTTTCAAACTATTGAGCAACAGACCCGTATTAGACCAGACCTGGAGGAGGAAGAGTTACCCTGTGG
The DNA here is from genome assembly GCF_013368605.1 of Nyctibius grandis. Classification (NCBI taxonomy): domain Eukaryota; kingdom Metazoa; phylum Chordata; class Aves; order Nyctibiiformes; family Nyctibiidae; genus Nyctibius; species Nyctibius grandis. Next base: position 8,284,808 of record NC_090666.1, read on the forward strand.
GGAGGTATTATTTGTAGATGGGTCATCACTAATAGTAGAGGGCAAACGACTGTCCGGGTATGCCATCGTTAAATTGGATAAGGAAGAATACAGCACAGTAGAATCGGGACCTTTGAGTGCCAGTTGGTCGGCCCAAGCCTGTGAACTATATGCACTATGGAAAGCACTAAAATTACTAAAAGATAGAGAAGGAACCATTTACACGGATTCACGATATGCATTTGGGGTGGTTCACACTTTTGGGAAAATATGGGAGGAAAGAGGGTTTGTTAACTCACAGGGAAAAGAACTGATACACCCGGAATTAATTCGACGAGTCCTGGAGGCATTGAAACTGCCGAGTAAAATAGCAGTCGTACATATAAAAGGGCACCAACGAGGCACAAGTTATCAAATCAGGGGGAATAATGCGGCTGATATGGAAGCAAAACGAGTAGCGGGGAATTACAATATGATTTTAACTATACAACAAGTACCCGTTAATAAAAATTTGAGTTTTGAACCCACAGAAAAGGAGAAACTAAAACAAATGGGAGCAGAGGAACAGAATGGTAAATATATATTACCAGATGGGAGAGAGGTCTTGCCGAAGGGCATAGCACTCGAAAAAAAATACACAGTAAAACACACTGGGGAACCCAGGCGTTAGTTGATCATTTTAATCAACAGTTTGCCTGTATACGCGTCTATAATATAGCAAAGACAGTTACGGCAGCTTGTGAGACCTGTCAAAAGGTTAATCGAAATAACATGAGACAAAAACCTCTTGGAGGACGTTCCCGAGCATATAGACCCTTTTCACACATACAAGTGGATTTTACTGAACTACCCAGGGTAGGGCGTTATAAATATTTATTAGTAATGGTGGATCATTTAACACATTATGTTGAGGCTTTTCCTACTTCCAAAGCAACTGCTAACCAAGTTACTAAGGTATTACTTGAACACATTATACCTCGATATGGGGTACCTGATGTAATCGACTCGGACAGAGGAACACACTTTGTGTCAAAAATTGTTAAAGATCTAACAGAAAGCTTGGGTATTAAGTGGGAATACCATACACCATGGCATCCACAAAGTTCGGGAAAAGTTGAAAGGATGAATGGGGAAATCAAAACTATTTTGACCAAATTAATGATAGAAACCAAATTATCATGGATTAAATGCCTACCCATGGCACTATTAATCCTCAGGACTAGACCCCGGGCAGATATAGGAATATCAGCATTTGAAATGGTGTATGGTATGTCCTATAGAATTGAAAGTCCACAGACGAATGTTTTAATTCGAGATCGTGTAATTAATGAATATGTTTCGCAACTAGCAGAACATCGGAACAAGCTTTGGGAACAAGGACTGATTGTGCAACGACCCCCGTTGGACTTAAAAATTCACAATTTTAAACCTGGGGACTGGATACTGGTTAAAACGTGGAAGGAGGAAACCCTAAAACCTAATTGGGAAGGACCTTATCTTGTTTTACTTACTACAGAGACTGCCGTCCGGACTGCTGAACGTGGATGGACTCATGCTAGTCGCATTAAAGGTGCAAAGTTTGTCGAGAAAATTGGTGGAAACACTGAGTATGGTTATCCTCCAATAGGAGTTTGTATACAGTGCTGGGAAACTCAAAGAAATTTTACCAATCAGAAACTAAGACAATTGGTAGCAGAACAAAAGATTCTTTACGAATCCCGGGAATGGTGGGAGATTTTTGCTAAAGGCATAAATCCCCAATATTATTGTTACCATTCCAACAAACCAGTCCCCTTTGTGGCTGAAATCTCAGCTATAAAGTGTAGAAGGGAAATACTGACCGTGTCTTGCTTTGCCCCATTTGTTAAAGCCGCAAAGTGGGAGGCCTATATAAATAGGCAGGAGACCCGAAGCGGCTATTCTCCTGAAGAATTCCCTTGCTGCCGAGAAGATGGTACACCCCGTGACTCAAAGCAACCGAGTCGACGGGCGAGGCAGAGGAGGAACAAACAGTGGAGAAAAGAACCAGAACAATGGGACCCAAGAGCAATCATGGCTGAACTTCCCCAGGACTGGTAAGAGTATTCCAAAAACAATACAACCAAAGTATTCTCTGCTCCTCGGTATACTTCTGTTAATGAAATCAGCAAATGGAAACCCCCCTGAGCCCGGCAACTGGCCATGGGAAAAAGCCCAAAAGAGACACACCGGAATAATGGGAAACGTAGATATAAAGAACATAGGATTAGCTACGGTGGTTCTCTATAATAATAAGGTACAACAACAATGGGACAAAGATAATAAGGAAAGAGTTGATCGGTTATGGGGTATGTGGAAACTAGGAGATGAGATAAAAGTGGGTTGCAAATTGTACAATAAGACTAAGAATAATGTCTCAGGACAAAGAACTCAGATATCTGTAACAGCGACAAACAATACGTCTCGTAAAAATATGACTTCATGCGGGGCATTGGAGTGCTGGCACACTTTCATTCTATTAGAACCAGTTTTTGTGGTATGCTTGGGACAAATATCACAAAACTGGGCATTGAGCTATAAATTTAAAATTGCCGACCTACCAACTCCTTTATCAACCACTCCTTTTGCAACCACTGCAATTCCCCTAAGAAATTATACCACTCAACCTACTACTCAACCGGTCGATATACCTAATCCAAGAGTTTTTAAAGTTGGACCATATGCGATTAGGAACACAGGGCAACAACAAATGTTGACCAACCCAGAGTGGTCTCTTAAGCGTGTTGAATTATTAATGACCGTTAATATCTCAGAAATTCAGCCTGCTTGTTCCCCTTTCTTAAAAACATCCTTTGAAGGATGGACAACACGGTTGCAAAAACAAGTACTTTTAAAAGTCGGCAGCAAAGAGATTTGACAGGTGTTTTAGGGACAGGGTTGGGAATTTTAAATGGAATCGATTCGGAGATATTAATGAATAAATTAGCTTCTTTAGGAGATGACATGACAAAATTACAACAACCCTTACAATCTTCTTTATCTGCTCTGGGAACTCATCAATGGTTATTATCAAAAGTTTTACCACAATGGCTAGAAACCGAGGAACGGGACCACGAATTAATAATTGACACACTCAAAGTAACCCAAGATAATATATCTTTGGCTCTCAGTTGTACGCAGGCACAACTGTGGATACAATCAGTGGCCGCATCCATTATAAGAGAAGGGGAGGAAGGCACTTTCCCCATTGAAATCCGAAAAATTGTTTGGGACAAGGCTACAGAATTAGAGAGAGAGCTACAATCTTGGTGGACTCTTGTAAACTTCACTTATGATTCCTCCACCAACACTGCCATAACCTTTGTGTTAACTATTCGGAACTCTTCTATATCTGTATTATATCCCATTATTGCCTTAGGGTTAAATCATAATGGTATTGTGCTCTACCCCTCTGAACACAGAGCATGGGCTCGAAAGATAAATGAGAACTGGCAAACTGTAAACTTAGACTCCTGCATCACCCGAACACAATTAGGATTTATTTGTGAAAGTAATACAATTGATACACAAGACATTTGTCTGGATACTGAACAAAATATTTGCCATTTTGAAATTCATCCAGATAGCCGTCAAAAGACATTACTCGTATATACTGGCCACGGTTGTGTTTGTTTGAGGACTACCTGTGACTCCCTTACAATAGAATACAAAGTAGTCCAGATTGATAATCATTCTAATTTGTGCATTTGTAATTTCACTAAGATTGTAGGATGTGACTTCTCTTATCAAGCACCAGTCACATCCCATCAGCTGATAAAATCCAACTACACTCTGTTTCATCAGTTATCACCTGTACCTATAGGAATGAATCTCTCGTTAGTAAAACAGTTAATGAATCATACAGATTTAACCGAAATATTACAAGATGTCAGAGAAAGTGGACAGAAAACATTAATAACAGTCCACCATGATACAGAGAAAATCTACAAGGTCCTGAAAAGGATAAAAGAAGATACAACACATAATTGGTGGGATGTCTTATTTGGTTGGTCACCCACTGCTACAGGCATCCTAAACATAATAAGACACCCTGTGATTATTATTTTAATATTAGTACTAGTATGTTTAGTCTTTTCTGTCATTTTGTTTATCTGGAATTGGAAGATGTTAACAAGGATTACCTCTTTAACTTCTTTACTTAAAACACACGGGATAACTAAGTTACATGTTGTAAGTACCAAAATGGAAAATGATATCAGATCCATCCTTGAAGAGGAAAATTATTGTGAATGCATTATGCAAAAAAGCATCAATTGTGATTGTTGGGAAGAAAAAGGAATTTATTGTGATTGTGGGACAAAGTGTGATAATTGTGGGAAAAGGATTGCGTATAAATATGAAGATGAAGATACGCTTTAGTAAACAATGGGATAAAAAGAAAAAAGGGGGGGATTGTGATAAATGTGGGGTGAAGATTGTTTATCAAAGCTAAGAATGAGTAATCATAAAAGGTTTAAGTAGAAAGAATGAAATAACTGCTTGTAGGAAAGATTAATTATATCACAAGAACAAAGAAATAGTCACCATAGAGGAGATAACCACAGCTTGAGAAACTGCTGACATAGCTTGCGTAAAAGAATTGCTCGCACAGCAGGAAATAACTCAAGATAACCGCCCGCTTGTGTAAGCTAAGATAACCGTCAGATGTTCCAGGAACCGACAGAGACATGACAAATAACCCCATATAAGGACATATGAGTAAGGGGTCAACTATGGGACAAGGGGAGAAGACTTCTTATCTCAGCCTCAACGACCACCGGGAGGCAGAAAGCGACCCCCTAACAACAAATGAAGCATGCGCAGAGTACCTCCACTATTTCACGAACACGGAAGTAGAGATGTATAAAAAGAGACTGTTTGAACTGCTTAGTGCGGCAGTCGGCGGAGCGCAGACTCCCCTGCCGCCCAGCGCTGTTCTTTGCTCCTATCCTACTTGCTACAATTAATAAATTTTAATTGGATTATAGTCCGTTGTGGTCTCAATTTATAACACAGGTCCTGTGTTAGTGCTGGGTGTTTAGCATCAACTTGTTTTACGGGAATAGGGGTTGTTTGCTCGTTTTCCTTCTTTGCTTTAGGACTCTGTTTTGTACCATTATGATTTATAAATGGCCTGTAAAATGCATGAAGTGGTAGAGGGTTCTAAAAACACCATAGCAGTAAGCTGAGCAGTGGGTGAGCAGGCAGTGAGCCGGCAATATTTCCTTTCGTTGTAGTGCTGGGCGAGAGGGCCAGCCCAGCCTGCCCTCACTTAGTGCAGTGAAGAGAGGTTACAGACAGCTAGTAAATGCAGCAGCATTGAGAGGTCTTGAGGGTATTCCAAACTCAAGCAGGAAATCCTTGGAGTGAAAAATGCTTTCCAAGAATGGCAGCAACACTGACTTGAAAACTGTTTTAAAGGTAGATGAAGGAATTTGTGCTGGATCTTGCTTCAGTTTGATTTGCTGATGAAATGACTATGTACACCTGGTGTACACACAACTTGCCCCTGTTCTCTTAAAGCGATGATTTTTTAAGTCTTTCAGCTGAAATCATTGGCTCTAAATTCTGAATTATCATAGTTCAATTTGAACCTGGATTATATAGGCTTGTTAATTTAGGCAGGAATCAGTTTAGCCTAAATTATTCTGCTAAATTTAGTTGATTCAAGCATCTAGATAGGCTTTTAAAGTAGCTTTTAGCTAAATTAATTTGAAGTCTGATTTACTGTGAAGTGATCTGATTTCTGTGTGTAGTTAACTGGCTGAGATCTGAACATTTTTGATAGCATCTTAAGTGAAAAGGGTGTCACAACACATGGGATTTCTGTGAAGAACAATTATTGAGCTATGGGATAGTAATTTTGAATACAGGAAAAAGCAATCTGGCCTTTTTTTTTTTTTTCACAGGCTCTGATTTGTGACTTAGGGACAGGACACGATTCAGGATTCCTGGGTTCTGTCAAACCTCATTTCCTAGCTGGGCATCTGGACTTGGGGATTGCATTTTCTATCTGCCACTGAACACAAAAATGCAACAGTTTCTTCTCTGTGCCCCTGTGTGCTATGATATCCTCTGTGGTTTATCTGCTGACCTGTCCTCCCAGGTGCTTCAAAGGCTTTGGATTCAGAGATTCTGTCCCTGCTCTGCCTCGTGTAGAAAGCTTTGCTGCTTCCAGCTGCTCTAAACAAAAGATTAAAGACTTACTTGCCCATTTGGGCAGAAGGCACTGAAGCACCTTTTTACTGCATAACCTTCCACAGGTAGAAGAGAACTGCCTAGGCTACATGGAAGAAGTTGATGTAGTGGAATGGTGATTAATTTCTATTAAACTTCAGTAGAATTGAGTTGCTTGTGCAGAGCCTATTTAGAATGAGCACTGAGCGCTATTACATCTTCATTTACATTTACTTGTAAGGGAGGCTTTAGGGTTTTCCTATGCCAAGTGTGAAGCACAGTCTGGTAGCAAGATATGACTGGGAGTGAGTGGATATTCCACAGCTTCAGCTTGGGTGTCAAGCTTGTAACAGAGGACACCTCCCTGCTGCAGCCAGAGAAGAACGAGCCCTTGGACTGCAGATCAAGGAATGTGTGTGAACCACTGTGCTCTCTCCACTGAGAGTTGTAATAAGTTACTGCAGGGACTCTTTCCACCTACAAACAATGGAGAGAAGCAAAGATCTGAACAGGGAAAATGTTTGAAAGAAATAGAAGGACTTAGGGACCTCTTGAGGTCATCTAGCCCAGTTTTCTGCTCAGAGCAGGGCTAACATCAAATTTAGACTGGGTTGTTCAGAGCTTCTGCCAAATCTGATCTTTGTTGTAGTCTTGTGTTTGGAGAAGGAAGTAAGTTTCAAATGTTTTTGAAGCGAAACTCCTCTTTTGCAGAGAATTCAGGGCTTCTAAACAGCTGTTGGGTGAAATCTTATTACAAGAATTGTTGTATTGAAGATTCAAGTGTTGCTAGCTCTTGCTTTCTACTTTCAGGCAGAGAGACTGTTGGTTCCAGCAACATGGAGAATGATGTCAGCTTGAAGTTCCGTCAGCAGCTTCTGCTTATTGACGAAAATCTGGTGGCTGAAGATGTAGCAGCTTTAAAATTTCTATGTACTGACTTGCTCCCCTTCGGAAAACTAGAAAGTGTGAAGTCAGCAGTGGACATCTTTCAACTTCTGATGGCTCAAGAATATCTGAATGAGGAAGATAATTTCCTATTAGCTGAACTCTTATACAGAATTAAATGTCACTCCTTGCTCAAGAAACTTGGTTATACCAAGGAGAAAGTGCAAGAATGTCTGCATGAGAAGGGAAGAGTATCTCCATACAGGTAAGCTTGCAGTGGGATTCTGTTCTCTTCATTACTGCCATCTATGCCATACTGTTTCCCTTTCCATTTTTAAATTCTTGGATTGCTTTTAGTTTCTACGTTGTCTTCTATTCTGCTTTTATCTCACTGGATCTCTGTTACAGGCAGATGCTGTATGAATTGTCAGAGAACATTACCAATGAGATGCTGACGGATATCATATTCCTTCTGCAAAACTGTCTTCCAAAGCGACGGATAACTCTTGTATGTGAGGAGAGAGCCAAATGTGTGTATGGCAGGAAAGGCAGGAGGCAGGGGGAAATAGGAGGAAAAGCATGAAGAGGAAAGTATTTGGCAGGATAGGGCATAATCTGCAACTAGGCTAGTCAGTATTTATAGGGTTAGCAAGGAGGAAGCTGTTGACGGGTTAAGTGTAGAATTTGGTCTTTGTGCCCAGGTCAGTCACTGACAGTCCACAGTCTTGCATTACATCATAAAAGGGTGACAAATCAAATCTTTGCCCTGCTTGAGCCATGTACAAAGGAGATTCATGTCCATGTGTCATTGGTATCGTTTCATAGCAATAACGCCTTCTCAAAGCCAAGAATCATTAATATGGTTTGGGTGAATCTCCTTAAACAAGACCATACCAAATAATAACGCAACTAGTAGCTTTCCATGGAGCAACATTTCCACCTCCCACAGTGATGTAAAATTGACTGTTTGAACATTGTTGGGAGGAAGCAAAGCAGATAATGTGATTGTTTGAGGCAGACAGGGCTGAGGCAGGTTTTGAGTTCTAAGGAACAATAACTGTATTTTACTCTCTCCTTTTGGCTGTCAGTCTGCTCTGGAATTGCTGATTTTATTGGAAAAACAGGGCCTTTTAACTGAAAACAATGTACAGACGCTGGAGGAAGTCTGTCTGAATGTTTCACCTGATCTCCTGGAAACAATAAACTGCTACAAAAGGGCAAAAGGTGAGAAATTCTGAGTCAGGGAGTAGGTTTGCTAACATGCAGGAAGCACTAGAAGGGTCCGGGCAACTGAACCTCATTGCTGGAATGAGGTTCCAGCGTGTGCATTGCTGGAACAGGAACTAGAGTGGAATCGCTCATCTTCACACACAGATTTGGCATAATAGTCCTTAGCTTGCATTACTTCCTAGCTGAATTCCAGTAGGGACATGCTGGAATATCAGGCCACACAGAGCAGTCCAGCACATACAGAACAGGCTGGGAAACTAAAAATCTATTTATAGTTATGTCACATTTCTCCATTTCCCCATGAATAGTATTGAGATGATTATGACTGTCCTGTAAAAGGTGCTTTGTGATTTATGAATGTACACTACAACAAGGCAGTTGCCTGCTAATAAGCTGGCGAGGCAAACTGTGTGTGCATGTGTGATTCACATTATCAGGGGTTATACTGCAGTTTGTAGTTTTCCTTCATTTAACGTCCTGTGGAGTGACTATAAGCATACTGAGGAAGAAGTTCTATTTCCATTTATTTAAGCACTGGGAAACAAATTCAGGGAAGTACAAAGCTACGTCTCCCCAGCAGGTGCAAGGGCACTCAGCATTTCATGAGTTCCGTTCCCCTATGCTTTATGAGTGTGTTTCAAAGTTGCTTTCTATTTTAATATATTTTTCAGTAAGTATAGATCTGCATTTGCCTAATGTACAGATTCATACTGGTTTAACTGAAAGGCACTTGGCTTCTCTCGTTTTGTCTTTCTGCTCTTAGTGTCTATGCCTCAGCAGGAGAACACTCTGCCAGTCAAGGAATCTTCACTGTCTCACACTGGAGTCTTCAAAGTATTCACTTCCCCACAGGTACACTGGAGTACCTACTGCCAACTTGGGTTTTAGTGGTTTGGGAGGTTGGGTTTTTTTCCTGCGTTTATTTTGGAACTGTACTGGCTGTGAGATTCTTTGCTACATTTTCTCGCTTGGTTTAGGAAGGGAACAAGCATGTTTGTTCAGCGCGTAAAAAAATACAGCTACATACATAGTATCAAACAGTGGAAGTCAAAAATACTACCATTGGTCATGTGCAATTGGGGAAAAAAATTGTTAGGAAGAGAGATGAGTGAGAGAAAAAGCTAGACAGGCGCCTTCTAGAGAATGGGTCAGTCAGTGCCGATTTTTAAAGTTTCAGCTGATCAACACTATCTCTAAAGGCTAACACTGTACTTTGATGATCAGTTCAAACTGCTGCTGCTAAAGGAAGTGGTCCTGTTTTCTCAAAGTACCAGTCCTTGATCAGTTAAACACCTCCTGCAGCTGCATGATGAGTCAGACTGGGAAACTTACCAGGGCTATAACTGATATCTTTTTTGGGGAAGAGGAGAGGAAGGGAGGGAGTTTTAACCCGGTTCTGAATGAGGAAAAACAGTGATCTTTTTAAGGATGCTTCCCAGAATTGAAGTTCTAGCAGACAAGAGCTGAGGAAAATGGGCTATTTAATATCGGAAGGGTTTGCATTACTGCTGCTTTGAGCTGTATTTGCTCTACATGTGTAGAGCGTTTGGAGAAGCTTTCATGCATGGCACTTGGCACAGAAAGAAAATGAATGTAGTTTTATTAAGAAAACATAGATTTAAAATAATTTTTAAAAAGACTAAGACTGTTGACATAATCCTGGTTATCATGTTTGATTTTTCTTTAAAATGATGAGAGGTTATACACTTTTTCCATGCAGTATAATAAACCATTGACACTTACTGCTAGAAGATGTTTCTTAGGCAGGACTAGAATCACTGGTTATAACGACTTATATTCAAATAATTGACTATCCAAGAGAATTGATGTGGGGCTATGTTGGGACCTTTATTTTGTTTATAGTGACTGCCTGCGCCTATAGTGAGAGGATCATTTGCAAGTGAAAGAAAGTTCTTTGCTGTTTCCCTTTATCCTTAAGAGAAAATATAGTTGTTTCCAGCTCTCTTGAGATTTGCTGTAAGTGGGGGAGTCTTTTGTAATTTCATTTTTAAATGCTTTGCTGCTTTTAGGAATTCAGTATTTTTCCTAATCACTACTTAGAGCTTTGTATTAAGCCTATTTTGCTAAAATCACTATGAAAACTTCTCATATATGATAATGATTTTTAACATGGTATTCCCCCCCACTTAAAAAATAGGAGACCTCGATCAAATCTGTCGGTTCTAATATCAATGGTAAGAATTTCTGAAAATATGCTTGTTTTTTATTACCTTTATGTTTAATGTTGCATTCCTTTACTTTCTCTGGGAAATTTCTAGCATTTGCTTTAATGCAACACACTAACCTTGCTGTCTTCTTGGAAGGGTCTTTTGCTTTCTGCAGAAATAAATTTGAAGGATTTCTGTTCTTATATAAAAGAGGCAAGAGAAAATTGGCAAATCCTGTGTACTTTGTCAGTCGTTTACTAGAAACTAACTAGTGCTTTCTGGGAAGGAAAATAAGGGCTGGTCTGATTAGAAGTAAAAAGATGATTTCTTTCCTGAAAACCAAAAGCAAGTTTTCTGATAAATATCCCTGGGAGGACAAGAGAATGGGACACTATGACTGTTTATAAAACTGATATGTTAAATTTTTGGGTGCAGAATTTTACCTCTGACTTCTTTTGCTGTATAGATTGTTATGTTGGAGAGCCTGGGAGTGTTGCATGGTAGAGATGGATGTTTTGATTGCATTAGTGTATGATTTGTACAAAAGGAGACAAGTGGTTTAGGGCATTCAGAAGAAGTAAATAACGCAGCAATAAATATAGTTATATTTTGGATCGTATCCCTGAAAAGATTGTGTACAAATGGCAGAGGGTAGTTTGCATCCATCTTTGTGACTCCATGTCAGATTGACCAGTTGCAAAGTATAGCTGGACAGCATCTGTCAGCTCTTTTCCACTTTCAAGCTCTGTCAGTGCAGCCTTGCTCTGAAAGTCGGTCTGAGGGTTATTATCAGTGATTCAGGATCAAAGAAAAAAAAAATCTGTAACGGGAGCTTCAGAAGTAACATTGCAGATCCTTTTTACAATACAGTTTATTTCTAAGCTGATTTCCAAATGAAAAATTAATTTGAATGTCTCGAGTAGAATCTGTCTTTGTACCATGAATATCTTTGTTCCACAATACAAATAGAAACCTTGCCTTTTTCACAAAAATATATATAATAAAAATAACTGGAAACATGTTCAGAATAGATCCTTCGAACATGACAATGCTGTCTCATATGGAGGAATTATTCCTTTCAATGAAAAAGTATTTCAAACACAAAAAGTGCTGTATTAGAGCTAAACTCCTTTTTGCTACATCTGCCAATACTGGATTTCTCTTCATAAATATCTATGCTGTTTTCTTTTTCCTAGATAACAAAGCAGCTAATCCTGCACAAGGCTTCTCTGAAATGAACCTGGAGCTGCCTGGAGAATTCAGGAATGTAGAAAATGAATCCAAGGTTTGATACAATCTCTTAAATCCTTCTTTTTGAACACCGGGGTGTCGAGGTCTTCATCCCTGTAATGACATTTATCATGCAAGGACATGTGAGATGTCTTTGTGTCTCATGAAGTTTTTTCAGTTGACTGATCAACTGGAATGTTTCAGAGAACATTTTAACCTTGGAGGCCAGAAACTTACCAGTATTGAAAAGTGTGGTGGAGGCAAAACAGGCAGAATACCTTTGATGTTATCCACACATAGGTGCATCTGCTTATCTTCCTGATACAGGCAAAACATTTGGCATTTTCTTAAATTGTGCATTTTGGAGATGGCAGCAGAATGTGCAAGACATGGAGACAAACATAGCTTCACAGTTCTGTCTTTCTGGATCTGGCTTAGAAGAATCTTCAGGGCATCTTGAAATTAAAAGTGATGAGGGGTAGTGAGCAAAGGCTTTGTGAGAAGGATAAAAGAAGGCAAGAGGTTTTAGTAAGCTGTTGCAGGCATGTAACAATCTTCCTCAATAAACCAGAGGTCTTGGTACAGGAGAAAAGACCCCTTTGTGAGATCCCTTCTTTGAAGCCTTATGTGCACTCTTTAACATTGTACAGCAGTGTAACCACTGAATTCTCCTTCTGGCTTTCTCCTTCCGATGAGCACCTATATTGAAGGAGCAAGTTGCTACATTTGTTTATAGCTGTTTAATTTCTTGAAGTTCTGTGCTATAACGTATCTTTTCATCACCTGATGTTCAGACTGCTGTAGCAAAGGTACTTGCTGCTGTTGAAGGAGCTTGGAGTGCTGTCTGCATTTTGTTCTACCAAAATGCACAAAAGCAGGTGTTTGTTGCTCTCTCTAGTGAGCAGAAAGGAGTAGTGGGAGTTTTTGATTTCAACCTGAGGTTGGACTTGAAGAGATGGTACTTGAGGTTTTGGTGACTTTTCAGTTTTTAAAACATTCTTTCTTAAGGGTGGGAGGTAACTTTTAAGTCTTGGCAAAACTCAGATGACTATAGTTTCACTGTGAACCTGCCATCTGAAGTTAAAATATTGTTGTGACATTGGAAACCTTTGGGGAACTTCTATCCCCATCACCAATTCAGTTTGCAGAGTTTGGCTGCTGAATCCTTCCTTTTGCATACAGATGACCAACCCAGCTGCCAAACCTTTCCTCTGCAGTTTGATAGAGTGGTGACAGTGTGCTTGAGGCTTCACCCGTGTCTTTTCACACAAAGAGGCATCATTGAGATCCAGCTTTTCAAAAGTAACCCACAGTCTTAGGTGCCTCTAATTTTCTGATGTCAGTTTTGAGACAAGTTAAGGAAATATGAGTAAGCTGAATAAATTCATTAAGGTTGTAAGCTTTTTTTCCTCTCCTTTCTACAGAAGATGACAAGCTACAAAATGGATGGACCACACAGAGGATTTTGTCTTGTTATTAATAATGTTAACTTTGATGGGTCTCTTCAGGAGAGGAAGGGTTCTTGCAAAGATGCTGGTAAGTTACTGAAATGAAATTTTTGGAGGATTGGTGTCTCTGTTTCCCCATGTGAGCTGATTGTCTAGTATTGCTTTATATTTTGTTGTCTATATTTTAGTTAGTTAATATTCTTAAAAAAGTAAAATGCTTGATGTGTGTTAAATCATGTCATTTGTGTATCCTAGGGGAAGAAGGGTTAAAGGATGAGTAACCACTGAGTTTCTGATGCAGTTGGATCATTCTTGAATCATTTTGAGAATCCCTTTTTACTTAGCCTTTATCTATAGCTATAATAAAGAACTAAAACTAAACTAAACCATTATTCTACATGATATAATGCAAAATTCCATAATCAAGCAACTCCTCATAATTCTTATTTTATTCTGTTCATTCTATTTATCTCTTGTGTATGAAATTCTGATAGTCAAAACTGCAACTGGAAAGTAATGATGTGAGGAAGGTTTTGAAAGATCTAATCTGAAACTCGAGGGGGGATTCCTCATATTTTCCGGTGTCATTTGTGAGCTCACTTAATACATTGGAAAATGTCGTCGTATTTTCTGAAAGTTGTCTAGAAAAATCCAGGAACCCTGTGTTTGAGCTGATGCCATCTTTTTTTATTCCAATTAACCTTTAGTTGATACTAGTATAAGGATGAATCTGTAGAAGTGTCAGGGTGTAAGGTCTTTCCCAGTTCAGATTAACTTGCGTGGTGACGTCATAAAATGATTTTGTACTGCCTCAATTTTTCCTTTTATCTTTGTTTTAATTACAGGGGAACTGGAACGAGTATTCACATGGCTTGGTCTGGATGTGAAGACTTACACAGATCTGACGTCTCAGGAGATTAAAGATCTCATGCGAACTTGGCAGCATTTGCAAGATCACAAAGACAGGGACTGTTTTATATGTTGTATTCTATCTCATGGAGAGTCAGGAGCGATCTATGGGAAAGATGGGGAACTTCTATCAATCCGCATGATCATGTCCCACTTCACTGCCAAACAATGTCCACAGCTGGCTGAAAAACCCAAACTCTTCTTTATCCAAGCATGCCAGGGTAAAGAGATACAGCGTCCTGTCTATGTTGAAGCTGACGCACGAATTCCTGACTTGTCTTCCATACAACAGAGCGTTTCTCCTTCTGAAAGTATTCCTGAAGAGGCTGATTTCCTCCTAGGCATGGCCACAATTGACGGATATGTCTCTTTCCGGCACATTGAACAGGGTGCTTGGTACGTTCAGGCCCTGTGCAGCAAGCTACGGTTGTTGGTACCAAGGTAAATACTTTGCTTCGCTCTTTCATGAAAAAATGGGAGGAATTTCCCCCTTTCTTTTTCCTCCAAAGGCAAATTCACATAGGAACACTAACCCATGTTCTGAGGTGACAAAATTAGTTAAACTGATAATTTGTTTGCTTGCCAGTGATAAATTTACATTAACACTGCTAGTACCATAGAGATAATCTGGAGAATGTGAAGTTTATTGTAAAAAACCTCAAAAGCTCCCATCTATATTCTTTAAGGCAGAGCCTTCTGTTTCTTGAGTGGATTTAGGTAAAAATATTTTATTCCATTATTTTTCTTTACTGGTTGAATCAAGCAAGGCAGAGTAAAAAAAGGTCTTTTGTTTTTAATATGACTCAAATGAGAACTAAAGAGGAGAAATTTGGAGAAAAGGATGTGTTTTCTTTTTTGTGTTTTAAATATTTATACTGTATCTTCTAGATTATTTGGGAGATGTTAAATGGAATGCCATCTGCTCATTAATAAGTCATTTTTTTATTTTTGCTCTCCTTCTGGCTGTAGGGGTGAAGATATTTTGTCGATTCTTACAGAAGTTAATGAAGATGTGGGCAGACGTGTTGACCGCTTGGGTACGAAGAAGCAGATGCCTCAACCAGCATATACTTTAAGAAGAAAATTTATATTCCCAATACCTAGAGACCCTCCTCCCTCAGAGCAACACTGAGGCTTTTAAAATACATCCTTTTATCAGAATATCTCATTTAAAAGCAATTCAGCACAAGACCTGTTTTAAGGCAGTTACCCAGAATCCTGAGGAACTGTTATCTTCAAGGCAAGGCCTCATAAATTTTCTGCCAAACAAACTGTGAAACTGGAGGAGACACAATTAAAACAATCCGTGTGCCAGCTATTTACATCATCTATATATTCATAGTTGCCAGGGTTGGGAGAAACATGCTTCTATCATGTTAAACATTTTTATACCTACACAGACTGCAGATACAAGTGTTTTTCTGAGAGTGTAAGGGTTGCATGTAGCCTTCCATATCTAAACCACGTTTGTTAATGGTCTGGTTTAGGCTCATTGTGTTTTATTTTGCAGGCTAACAATTTTAAATCCTGCCTCTAAATCCACTAGCTATGTTCATAGAGAAAGACAAAGGTGAGAATGAAGAGGAGAAAGCTTAAGTAGTAAGTGGAAAAGGTTTTCTTCCATCTCTAATTTAAATTACATTTAACTTAATGGAGAACCAGTTAACTATTGAAATCAGTGATTTGTTCTACAAGGCACACTAACACTGACGGCTAACATAAACCTCAGGTACAATGAGATCTTTCCAAAACTGAGTAAAGCCAAAATGCTGCATAGTACACCCTCTGTGAAACCTTGTGAACTGTCATTTCCACATCACTTCTGGGAAGAAAAGTTAGGGTAGAAGATTTGCACGCTATGAAATATGGCATTCAGCAGTGTATCTGTATAGGTTTATCAGATTGATTAACTTTGTTAAGCATTACATTTTCTGATTATCGTTTCTTGTTTTAAGACCTGGAATGCAGCCATATGAGAAACAAGGTGGTTGTTTCTCCTTGTTGATTGAGCTTCTAACATTGCATTTTGTGAGTTAACTGAAATAGTGTCGTGTTGTTTTGTTGTGAGCATTTACTACGTATGTCTGTGTCCTTCCTGTTTATTACAGCATTAAATTAATACTTCTTTTTAAGAGCTTGGTGAGAAAAAGTTATGTGCTGTGGTAAGGCTTATCCTTGTTTCTGACTGGCCCCTGCGCTTTGTTGGGCTGCATGAACTGCCTCAGGTTTTAAGCTGAAGTGAAACTTGGTTTATTTCAGCAAAACACTGATTGTTACATATGATTACTAGTCATAAGATAGGGTGAAGGTTCGAAAGAGTACTGTCTAGTGCTGTTGGACGTAATTTTTAGCTTGCACTATCCAGGATTTTTAGGAGGGGAGTTTGGCATCACAGAGAGCATCGAAAGGCAGCCAGTTTGCCAAAACATAATGGTCACTTTTTATCCTGATGAATTGATAGTTGTGTGACCCATCACATTTTGAGTCTTCTGAGTATGGCTGCCACACTTGAAGTCACATTTGTGCCACAGATAGAAAATGTTTTGCCTGTTAGTAGAATATATAACATATTGTAATAGAATCATGAAGTTTCTGGCTCACAATTCCTGTTCAGACTTGGTGCACTCTTGTTTTGTATGTTTAGGTAACAATTTAATTTTTATCAGTACAGAGTAAACACTGACAACAATTTTGACCTTGTTTTGTGGGATCTTATTTTCATTTTTAAGTTTGGTAGACAGAGAACATCATCATGTTATCTTGCTTTCTCTGTAGAGACTTCTGCCTGGGTTATCTCCAGTTAAATCATAGGTAGGTAAAGGCAGTCTGAAGAGTCTAAGCTGACTTCTGCCTTGAGTTCCCTGGGGAGAGGGATCCACACTTGTGAAGTATAAAAGACTGGTGAAGTCTTGCTCACTCATAATAAGGTTTGTTCAAACACAATTTACACTACCATGATTTATACTATTCAGTGAATGTTTTGCTTGTGTGTGTTGAAGGTTGTATTCATATGGCTGCACACTGTAATTAATACTTGAGTGCATGCAGTGGTACTCTGTCAGCACGAGCCCGAAGGCAGGGTAGGTTTAGCACTGTAACCGCAGCTGCCATTCAGCAAGGTTGTTGGACGTTTCTGCCTGATCTCCTGCGGTGTATTGTACCACAGCAGTTTGAAAGTCTTGGGGGAGAGTGGGTGATTTTTATACAACTTAGATATTCATCGCTCCTTGCTGTCCACACTGTACACCTTCAGTGTAACTCTAGTAATACAGAGCTGTGCCAGAAACAAATCAGCCTAAAACAAACAAAACATTGTTTGTTTCTGTTGAGGCTTACTGATGGCATACAGAAGCACATGCACATGTGCGTGCTCTCCATCTACAGAATTAAAGAAGGGTTGTGACTTGTGCAACCCTTGTTTAGACAGATTTAAGTGGAACTAGTGTAAAAAGAGTCTTTCTGTTGGGGAAGTTGATATCTTGGGAATATCATGATCGTAAAGTGGGATTTCTAACATGCACAAGTCTCTGGTGTCCTGTCCCTCCTGACAGTTTTTGTGCAGGAGCTGCGTATCCTGCCTTGTGCCAGTAGAGGCCACAGCCACTACAGTTTCCAAGCAGTCAGTAGCTTAGGCATTTTTTGCTTCCTCAAGACCAGCTTTTCTGGGAGAGATGAATTTTTGGCAGGCTGCTGTACAAGGAA
The DNA here is from genome assembly GCF_013368605.1 of Nyctibius grandis. NCBI lineage: Eukaryota > Metazoa > Chordata > Aves > Nyctibiiformes > Nyctibiidae > Nyctibius > Nyctibius grandis. Next base: position 8,302,554 of record NC_090666.1, read on the forward strand.
TAGATCGGGTCGCTGAGGCAGTTCTAGAGGAAGCCAGAGGGACAAAACCAGGGTGCAGGGGAGCTGAGGGAAATCGGAGAGCATGTATGTTAACAAAAGGACAGGAACATTTTGGGGAAGGGTGAGAGAGGAAGAAATAAGAAGTGAAACAATAAAGACAAAGAGGAACAACAGTGCCAGGAGGGCTGGCCCTTGAAACTGCTGCATGATGGGAGAAGCCTCTATCTGGCAAGAGCCAACCTGGGATTGGTCTTGTCCGCAAGTATTTTTCAGACAGTGCTGACCACGGCATGCTTCCTCTTTCAGACTGCAACTGGAGTGTTGGTTCAGTTAAGACGCAGAGGAACTGATGCAGAGAGAGAGACGCTGAGGGAGAGGGATGACATGGAGACAGAACCATTTTGGACCTGAAGATCAGATAGTGCTTGTGGTGTCCCTCTGTGCTGCTCTCACCCTTTGGATAAAAGGAGAACTCATGCCAGTGAAATAAGTCAGACACGTTTTCTGAACTGGTAATGGTGTATGCCTTGTGGAAGGGATTTGTATGCCTCATTCTGTCAAAGGGTATGTTATAATTCTGAGTTTATAAAGGTAGATAGGTTGAAATCAATGAATGATATGTTTTCATTGCAAAATTTTAACAAATTTTGGCTCTCCTAACAGTCTCTCTTCATAATGCTGACTTCACAAGCTTCAGAGAGTCTGGTAGCTGTACTGATTGCTGATCATATATTTCCTGCTGCAAGGAAGATGCTGGTGACCAGCAGACCATACTGGGAACCTTACCATTGAAGGCAGAGTTCTATACTTCAAAGAGGGTGAAAATGCCAAAAGTTAATTATTGCTTAAATTATCTTGTAATTGGGGAAGTATATTACATAAATAATTTCAAAGAAATGTTCAGCCTTTCAGTTCCCTGTATTCAGTGAGTGCTGCTACTGAATTCGGTGCTGATAGTTGACTTTTTTTTTAATTTAGGAAATAATCTTCCATGAAAGTGCATGTTAAAAATAGGCTATGGTGAGTTGGAGAGGGACTTCAGAGAAACGAGGTAAGTCGTGGAGGATCTGGTGAGACAGCAGGACAGTGGGACTGAGATATTTTTAAATGGAAAGATATAATTGATTCACCCTTCCCTCACTGTCTTTTAATTAAGATTTATGTATGGGAGCAAGTATACTGAGCTGTGCTGTATGCTAGAAAGTCCTGGCTATGCTGCTTAGTGTGTCCCCTTAAAACAAAAGCAAAACCTGTTTACTTTTGTGGCTTGTTTACCAATTTTTCTCAGAAGCACTGTAATAATTCATTTCCTGAAACTGGAACTGTGATAGGTGGAGTAGGGAGCTGCTGCATTGTGACCACAGCTTATTACTTTGTTACAACATACTTTTTGTAAGTCATGTGACAATATAGACCATAGTACAAAAGGCAATACTGTTCCTGGAACTTTAAGAGACTATGGCTGTCTCACTTTTTTCAGAGTTGTTCCAGCAGTCCTCCAGCCTGTCCTCCCCTGTAAGTGATGTAAAATAATAATAATCATCATCATCAGTTTGGTTGTTGTATCAGTTGTGTCTTTAATTTAGTAAAGTGGGAGAAGCAGTTAAACATTGTTTTAGTGTGCTCCCTGTACTTACAGACAGGCTTAAATATAGTGTGCAGGTGGCACATCTGTTCTAATTGCAATAATTTTGGGGTTTGAAACTCAGAGCCTTTGAGAAATAAAAATGAAAATTTCCTTTACCAGGAAGATTTACTTTTATAAGCACATGCCTTGTGTCTTAAACAAAAGGCATGGTTTATGTGAGAAAGAAGATTACTTTCTTGGTAGCTAGTTATGAAGTTTTCTCTTTCCTGTATGGACATAAAAAATACACAGTCAGATCTGAGATCATTGAATCATGAGGTTAAGCACATACAATTCATTCAGATACTAGTGGTTTTGTGGTCATATGTGCTGAATTGAATGGATTCTAGTCTGTTTAAAAGTTTAGTTTGAATGGATTTAAAGAGAACAGTATTTGGAGGCAGAGCATGAATCGTATATATGCTGCATCACAACTGATGTTTTACTGTTTTATCAGGTTTTCTTGATAGACAAGTTTAAGTTTCAGTTGTATGTTCACTCTTGCTAACTAACAGAATGCTGACCAAGGGTATGCCACAAAAAGCTGCTTTGCTGTAGAGTGGCCCTTGGAGAAGAGAGGAGCACCATTGTCTGCTAATTATTTTTTTTTACTGTTTACAGTAGTACTGATTCAGTTAGTCACCTGGGCTACCTTGGAGTTATTAGCCTTGGTATTGAAACATTTGCAGTAGCAATAACATTAAAATGGATTGCCTAATATTCCAGTAGTGTAGGAGCAGGAAGCTTTGATTTGCTGTTGTCAACTTTTCTGTCTCCCAGTGAGTTCAGTGGGACAAGAGACCTCTACTGAATGCATTTCTATAGAGTTTCTCTTCAGAGATTCCCAAGTGTCTTAGATCTCAGGCAGAGAGAATAAGGTGCCGAATGGTTCTCTTACCAGAGAGGCAGCAGAGGCAGGTCTTTTAAGTGTCAGGTGGGATAGTTGGAAGGCTTTCGCTTGGTATTTTCTTTCTCCTGTGCTCAAAAGTTGGATCTATAAGCCAAGTTTAATATTTCTAAAGCTGATGGAGGAAGTGGTGGAGATGGGAGGTGGTATTTGATGCTCAGTGAAACAGAACTAGTTTGACAAGAGTTCTTCTGGCCTTTTTAAAAGAGTTAAGATAATATGTATTTGATTTGAATATTACGAATTGATTGAGAGCTGGGAACTGAGTTTTACTTGATGCAGATAATCCAAAACAGGAAGAGGTGCTTTAGCTATGCTGACCAGGGTCAGAAGCTGTGTATAAAAAAAGGAGAAGACAGCTTAGGAGAGTTACACTCAGGTGGACTCTTACCTTTGTTATGATGTAAAGCCTTTATCTTTGTTATGGTGTAAAACCTGGCAGTCTCATTTACTACAGTCTGTATTTCAGATTGGCAAGTGGCTCTTGCTCCCAAATGGGATCAAACCTCAAAAAAACCCAAACAAAACCAAACCACAAAACAAAAGCAGCAGCCTGCCAGGATTGTATATCCTGTACATCGGTACTTCCCGCTGTCTAGACACACCATAAGAAGCAAGAATGATCCCTGACTTTCTCTATCAATTTCACTTTGTACAGAGTTTTTTTATAGAGAACTGAAAGAGCTAAACATCAAAGCCATGATAGCAAGACAGCCTGTCTCTACTGAAGTACTGTTGATTGCATGTATTTATTTTGGGCTATTCTACATGACGTGATACTTCTTATAATCGTGTTGTTGCTTTACTGTTACTGGCAAATGAAATCAACTCTGTTTGTGTTTAGATCCAAATCCTGATGTGAAATGAGTACAGACTTCCACAAACTCCTTTTTGACATTTCTGAGGCTTTAGTCACAGATGAACTTGAGGCTCTGAAGTTCCTCAGCCTGGAGCACATTCCCATGAGGCAGCTGGAAGCAATTCAGGAGCCCAAGGCCTTCTTCAAAGCGCTACAGGAGAAGGACATGATCGAGGTGGGGAGCCTGTCCTTCCTGAAGGAGCTGCTTTACCAGATCAATCGGATGGACCTCCTGGCTGCCCACCTGGGCTCCAGCCGAGAGGAGATGGAGAGAGAACTTCAGATCCCAGGCAGAGCAAAGGTGTCAGCCTACAGGTAAGCACAGAAGTAGTAAACCTTTACATGCAAAATGTACAGCAGTTCTGTTGTGTACTGTCTTGTTTTCTGTCTGCACTGTTGTCTTATGAATATCCCAGCATGATTATATGTAGCATGACTACCTGCCACTGTGAGTTTTACATTTTGCAGTTCAAATGTATAATTGTGGTGTTTACTTCTCATTACTTTCTTAAGCCGACTTTCTCTATTCTTTATTGCCAGGCAACTGCTATATGAAATTGCAGAGGACTTGACTCCAGAAGATGTCAAGAGTGTGAAGTTCCTGCTCCAAACACAAATACCAAAGAACAAGCTCCAGGATAATGCTGTATGCAAAGTGATCTTGATAAGTGTCTTGCAAGGCTAGTTCAGAGTCTGCTAGTTCTTGTAAGAAGGGAGGAAAGAGAAAGCAGTCTGCTCTCACTAAAATCTGTTGTTAAATGAATTGTGATGTTAGCTGATAGCTGATGTGTGAAAGAATGGACCCTTTTTTTTCTCATTGTATCTTTTCTCTGCCTTTTTTTTGCTCTCCTGTTCCTATTTTCCCACTCTTGCAAAATCCATCATGTTCTTCCTTTCATCTTTGCTTGGCATTTCTAAGACATTTGTACCTGTGCTGTATCTAGCAAGAGTGATGTTTGCTGGAGGAAAACCAATGTTTTGGAGACAGAAAATCGAGTTCTAATGTGAGTTCAACCACAAAGTTTTGTGTGTCATTGAGTACATTTTCTTCTTTATTGCATTTTCTTCTTTATTTGGGGTAACAGCATTTTGTTAACTCTCCCACAAAAGTATTGGGAGGTTTGATGAGCCAGTTTAATAAATAACAAACAGTGTTATAAAAATGCTTGGTATTATTAAGAAGCTTCCTTAGAAGTCCTTTTGTACTGTAGCACCTATAGGAAAATTAGCAGATTTACCTCCAACTTGGTGGACTATTGAGCTTTAAAAAGCAAAATTAGCCCTGAACACCTTTTCTGTAATAGAAAATGTAAAATGGCACAGCTAAATGACTTAACAGCACTTCATCTGAACATAGAGGCCCAACAGGATGCCATGTTGTTATCCATATCAGTGCTTTGCACTGCTGAAATGAAGCAGGATAACCTAGCCATAGGCAATTTCTAATGATCCTGTCTTAACCTTAGTGATGTGTTTCTTCAGTTGTGTTGCATCCTGACCTTGTTTTAGTGAGGTTTGGAGGAAAAAGAAATTGGTCTTTAGCTGTTCAGTCTCTGGGAATGAGGAGGATGACTTTTGCTCTGTCCAGAAGTGCCTGATACTGCAGTTATTGAAGGTCGCTGTATGAATTTGGGTTATGTGATTTTGTTTTACCAGTCAATGTTGAAGGTCTTACTGGAAATGGAAAGAAATGGGATAATTAAAGAAGATGACCTGGCAACGCTGAAAGATATATTAAAGGGATTTAGAGCTGATGTAAAGAAAAAAATAGATACCTATGAAGAAAAGAAAAAAGGTAAATTATTTAATCTGCTGTTTAAGAGTAGAGCTGGGTTTTTTGTGATTTTTGTGGCTCCATCCTTTGCAGCTTAGGAGTCCAGAGATAAGAGAGAGACCTCACAGTATCCTAGGAAAGGCAGAGCGGCTCTTGGTACCTGTGGTTTCTGAAGTTTTCTGCTACTTTATTATCCCATCATACCTTCTTGTATCTGTCCTTGAAATACGTTCTGTGCCTTGTAAATGGCCTGCTTCTCCCTCCTCTTTGCCTTAAATGCAGTCTTTCTCTTCAGGAAAGAATGCAGTGCTGGTTTTGGACCAGGATAGCTTTTCAGTCACTGAAAGAGACTGGAGGTGACAGTTGCCTTGGGGAAACTTGTATTGGAAGATTGTCAGCATTACTTTCTGTTAGCCAGGCTGTTTGCTTTTAGTCAAAGGAAGAGTCCCTGGAGACCAGGTACTTGGCTAAAGTGTAACCATTAGCTTTCTGTACCAGATGTGAAATTTCAAGGACTTCAGTATATCTGGGCTGTTGCAGCTGAGGTGGTGACTTGTGACACCACAGCTGGGCCTTACTCTTTGGGAAGCAGGATGTGTAAACCAACAACAACTGAGACCTATTAAATTTTTCACCAGCACCTCCTTTTGGATGGCTCAGGACATGTGTTTCCTTAGACACATCTATATAGCCCATGCAGTTCCCTGCAGAGATACCAACTATTTTCCCCAGCATGTCTTTGTGCCTCTGATCTGTGCTTGTGTCTCGAAAAGAGCAGAAGAAAATAGCCAAGAGTGGCTAGTGTAAGCAAGCCCTGTGTCAGACAAATGGCTTCTTAGTAGTAGTGTTACTGTTTTATCCCCCTTGGTAAATAGAAAAATTTCATTTAAACACATCTATGTAACTTGTAGAAGGGGTACTGTGATTTATTTCTGTGTGTAGAGTCATGGGTTTGATGATTTCCTCACTTACTTCAGGCAGTTGTATTCAAAGAAGTGTTTTGTTGCTTTGAGGACATCCTCCATTATGCTGGTATTCTGCATTCCTGATGTGTCCACCCAAACAAACAGTAAAGTTCTCTGGAGAAGAGATGATTGCCTCAGAAATAAATTACCTAGCTGTAGTGTACCACTGTACAAAAATGGGTCTCCTTTTTCACTTATGTGTCCCATAGTGGAGATGCTAGTGAATGGCTTGCCTGGGCTGACTACTCACCTTCAGCCTTTTATTATCTGGATCTTGCTACTGGTAAAAGAGCAGAGAGGAAATGGAGCACAGCTCTGCACAGCTTCACTAACCAGCAGTCTGTGTAACTGGAACCTTGCTTGGCCCAGCTCTACAAAATGATGGTGTCTCAGTGATGTAGAAACCACCTTCCACCTCCTTGCACTGTTTTTTTGAGTTTTGAAATATACACAGTGGAAGATCTATCTTTTTTGTCCTAAAATGTTGTGTTTATCTCCTTCCTCTTAGAAAATGATTCTAAGGAAAAACTTCCCTATCCAGTGTCTGTGTCTGTGCATCCAGCTAGACAAGGAGCAGAGTGGGAGATGCCACACCTGGTGAGAAATACCTCAAGATTACCTTTAAAGTATTTATCCAACTCCTGGGACGGAGGAGCATAAATTCTTAAGACTAAGCAGGTGGAAGAGCTGAAAGGGAAGGGTTCTGGCTTTATATGTAGGCCTTGGAACAATTCCTGTTTTCAAAACAAGACCAAGCCTTGTTCCTTTCTGAGGACCTGGCTGTCAGCAACCTTTTAGGCAAGAAATGAAGGAGTGGCTGTTGTGCGAAGAAAACCAATCTTAACAATAATGGAGACTGGCACATTAAAGTCCTGGTCAGGCTACTCCTGGAGAGATGGGAAGGGAAGAACAGAATCTGCTACCTCGCTAGAAACCCACAAGGACTCTCAGAGGGAGTGATAGGGTGCAGAAACTTTTCCTCTGCACGTGCAAATTTGTTTTTCTGGAGACTCACTTTCTCCCATGACAAAATCATATCCTAACCACACAGGGAGAGGAGGGAGACAGCAGATTCCTATCCCCTGTAGCTACCTTGTATTCTTAGGCTTTTCCTTTCTTGTATCTTGGCCCTCATGATTTTTTTGTGCTTGGACATGAAGGACCAACAATCTATGTATAGCTTGTTTCTCTTTTGGATGCTTGGCACTGCTTTCTTACCTTAATTTTTTGTTTCTACAGCCTGTGGAATCATATAAGATGAAAAATAAACCCCATGGTTACTGTGTGATTCTTAATAACTACATTTTTAAAAATCCGTATGAAGCCAGAGAAGGAACAGTGAAAGATGGAGGTAAGTACTTTTTAAATCCAATTACTGGTTTGGTTTTTTTTGTCTGATAATTCTCTGAAAGAATTATCTTTCCTGTGAAGAAGAATCGTGTCCACTGAGCTCCTTTGCCTCCAGAGTAACTGGAATGACAGTCGCTGTAGAATTGGAAATACACCACTTCCAACAGCTTAGCTGATGGCTTAAAGAAGGAACTGCTTTCTGTTCTAGGTAAAAAACATCGTCTTAATTGGTCATATGTACCAAATAGTGAAGGAGGGATTACTATTGCATCTTTTCACTTTTTGTTTGTTTTTAATTCTTAGCTATCATGGAGTAATATTTTTCAAGTCCTTAAATTCTATTTAATGTGCAAATAAATGTTACTTCTTTATAGTTTTCCTTAAAGCCTGTCTTCCAGCAAGAGTCATTTTTAAGATAAACAAAAGTTTATCTTAAAAAGGTAAAATCTGTTTCATGAAAGCACACATCATTGATATTTTAACTCTATCCAGCCTGTCTACAGGCTCCTTGCTTCCCAGTGACTTTCTCACCGCCCACAATTAAGTCAACATTTTGGTGAGACCTCTGCATAACATTTATCAGCAGGTTACCCTGCCTCCTTTCTTGCTGCATTGATTATTCTCACAGAATGAGGGAGCTACTTCATTTAGGAGTGGTGAAATTTTGTCGTTCTACAGCGGTACCTCTTCTTTAGCTTGCTAAGTGGTGTTCTTAAGCATCTGAGATTCCTGTGGAATGCACAGTTAAAGCTTGCTTTAACACAGTAAGCTTCACTAATTTATACTGATGAATCAGATAACCTGTTTTTGTTTTAGATAGCATGATGCTTAACTCAATTGTGTTTGAATAAAATAAAATTAGGCATTTGGGTTTTTTAATGAGATTTGGCCTGTGAGTTTATTGGTGGGATCTGAACACTTCTGCTCATACCTGTTCTACCACACAGAGTCTGATCTTTCAGTATCTTCCTTGTCACTGTTTATGTTTAACAAGTGCCTTCTGACTTTTTTTTCCCAGAGGCTGTGAAGAGGGTCTTCAAGTGGCTTCAGTTTGAGACAGTTGAACACATGGATCTAGAAGCAAAGCAAATGTATGCGAAAGTTAAAGAATACAGCAAAAAAGATCATAGTAACATGGACTGTTTTGTTTGCTTCATTTTTTCCCATGGTGAAAAAGACAAAATAAAAGGTGTTGATCATGAGTTTGTAAATATTAAAGATATACTCTCCTGCTTCAGTGGATCTAATTGTCCTTCTCTTGCTGGCAAACCCAAGCTGTTTTTCATCCAGGCTTGCCAAGGCTCTGGAGGTCATCCAGCTGTCACAGTAAAAGAAGACTTTTCTGGCCATCTTGAGACAGATGCTACCCCTCTGACTTCCATCCCTGATCAGGCTGATATTCTGGTTGGCATGGCTACAGTGGAAGACTATGAGTGCTACCGCTGTACAAAGACTGGCAGTGTTTATGTTCAATGCCTCTGTGACAAGATGGAGTTGCTTTGCCCACTGTAAGTACTATTTTTAATCCATGTGCATTTGGGGTATTGCAGACATACACACTTAAGCATGCTGTGCTGAAACGACAGAGTTTTGCATTTGTGCTATATAATGCTTTTCACCTGCAGGACAGCGCAGAACAGTAATTATTCTGGAATTCGGCGTTGTTATTCTTCTACAGATGAACCAAAGTAGAAGTGACTTCCCCTAGTTTGCCTGTGACAGAACCAGGGTTGTAATGCTGGAACATTATGTTATAAACAAGTGTGTGTGTGTATGTGTGTTCATGTTTTTTAACATTTTTTGACTGATAAATGATTTTTCTTCCAGTGACACCTGATCAGAGGCAAACTTGTTGAGTGATTACACAGCAAAAAAAAATCAGTGTTCTTTAGTCATAATTTTCATTGTTGCCTTCCTCCCATCCCCATCATAAACTTGATTTAGAAAACAGAATCTCTCTTCAGATATCATTTTCTCATGTCCAGAAGAGAGCTTGGAAAATGCATAAGTTTGGTTCTGTGTCCTGGTTTGGCCCAAACCAGGCCAATTAGTCTTAGAGAAACCAAGGTCACTGCTAAATTCCTCACTGCTTATGAGTGAAGAGCCGAAGGGGGCTCGCACCTGCAGGGAGGAGCAGACAGGGCAGGTGACCCAAGATTGACCAACGAGGTATTCCATCCCATACATGTCATTCTCACTTTCCTATTTATCACTAACCCACTGCCTCCTGGAGGTGGGGCCCAGGAGGGAGGGGCCCTCCTGTCTCCCACTGATTGGTACCAGCTTTGCCAATTTTCCAGTTAAAAGCCTGCAGGTGTGATGGCAGGGGGAACTATTGCATTTTGCCCTCTGCCCGTGCTGGGTGGAGCTACTGCATTTTCCCCTCTGTCTGTGCTGGGGGGAGGTACTGCCTTTTCCCCTCTGCCTGTACTGGGGGGAGCAACTCTGCCTGAGGAGGATTTCCAAGCTCTCACTCTTGGTTTTGTATATATTTGTATATATTTGTATATATTTGATTATTTCTATTATTATTGTTATTATACTCTTTTTCATTATTATAGTTTATTAAAACTGTTTTAACTTTCCAACCCATAAGTCTCTCTCCCTTTTCCCTTTCTCTTTCCCTTGGGGGGGGGAGAGGGTTAACAGAGAGCATCTGCCACCTGGTTAATAGCCAGCCCAGCTTTAAACTGTGACATTCTGTTTCATCTTAGTGTGCTCTTCTGACTATAACCAAAGTAGGGGACTGCATTTGCTGGTAAAGCGAAGCGACACGGAGGTTGCTTTTATTCCCCCAAACACACTGAATTCTGTAGTTACACAATGGAGTGTGCAATTTCAGTGACAGGCAGGGCGAGGGGAAGATACTAGCCTACCCTGAGATACCACTTCATTGGAGTAAGCACGGATCAGCTTCTTGGCCTAGCTGCAAGTACCATGTATTTCAATGTAACTTTTCTTCATTTTTGTTCAAGCCACAAGGATCTCATAACCATCCTGACAGAAGTGAACAAGGAAGTGGGAAGAAGAGAATTAAATGGATGGAAGCAGATGCCAAAGATAACATCAACCCTACGGAAGCAATTGATCTTCCAAATTCCACAGTGTCAGTCAACTGAAAAGTAAAAAAATAAGAATACACTCAGTTAGGAATCACATCTGGAATGGTCTTCCGTAAGGAAGAGAATTTGCAAGAGAAATTATCTGGGTCTGTGTAATTAGCCACAGTCCTTCAAGGGGCCATGGGACCTAAATTTTCCGATTCTCATGTTTAATCAGTCTCCTGGCACCTGGATCTTTAGCAGTCTGGTAAGGCCATGGAGGAGTACAGATCTGGCTCTCTGTCCTGCAGAAGCAGCAGAGTCTGTTCAGTCTGGGTTTCAAGTGAGGAAGCACTTCCAAGTAGTATGATTTTTACAAGTTATTGGAAATGCCAGCGGAAGTCCCATTACTGTCCAAGTTGTTATAAGTCCCTGAAATCTGAAGAAAAAAACAGATAGATTCAGAATGCTAGGTCCCTTCCCAGGGAGCATGTGTAAGATTGTAACTGATTCACCCAGAAGTGAATCATTGGCTGTCTCTGGAAGCTGTATAATTTTTCATGGAAAATAACATCCATGTCCAGAAGGACCAAAAAAAATATGATTATGATAATTCAAGTTTCATTCTTTTGCTCCAAATATTTGGTTTGCTTTATGTTGTTAATTTACTTGGCTAAACAGCACTGCTGTTTAGGTTTTTTTAATAGTAAGACTTCTAATTGTGTTTTTTCTCAGAGCTCTTAGGGGACAGCTTGTTTTGAATAGCTGTCAGCTGCTGGAAGGAAGGTCTCACTCCATTAGATACACTACTGTGAGATGCCTTCTCCTCCTGGCAACTGACTCTAGCTCCTGTGGACTCTTGTTTCTGTTGTAATAAATACTGTTGGTTTTCACATCACCTTTGTTTGTGGTGTGTTTCTCTTTCAGATGAGCTGACTGAGGGACAGTCAGCATGACGAACACTTCAGCAGCAGAAGTTATTTTGCTTTTGTTGAGTATTCAATGGCAGCCACCTCGAGGGGTTGCATGTCGCTATCTCTTCATTAGCAGCTGGAGAGATGGTAGGAAACAATAGGTTTAAGTTCAGAACTCCCATGATGATGGCAGCTGATGCCAGTGAGACTGTTCTTACCTTGCATCCTCAGGAATGTCTAGGTGGTATGTGGGAGCTGTATGGGATTCTAATATTCCTTTTGAGTTTATAACAAGATAAAGGATGGATTTGAGACACACTGTAACTTCTGGGGTTTTTTGTTTGTATTTTTTGGAAATTTTGTCTAGCCATAAAGCAGGACTTCTTTATTCAATCATGCTTGTGTTCTTGAAGCAAAACTTTTTTTTTCTAATTCCACACAATGTGTTGGCAGTTGCATTTTGCTCCCCTTACCCTTTTTCACCTTCCAACTAAAAGGGAGAATGCCCTGTTCACACAGGTTTCATAAATAATAAATAGACGTTACAAGCACTATGTAAATGAGAGTGCTGTTTGTGGCAAAAGTTACCAGAGAGGTGTTACTGGGTATGATACAGTTCTGTGGCTGACATTTGGTTAACCATTTAGGAAATGTGGCAACAATTTATTTACATTTTTATAATGTTTTCATAAATGAGACCCTGATAGGAAGTTAGTCATTAGATTTGTGAATGTTGTTTTATGATAAGGAAATATAGCTTAAATGAAATAACTGCTTCCTCTGGGAGAAACTTGCTGGAAGGTGGCCGTTGCTCCAGTAGTGAATTTGTGAATCTACAGCATTTCTGTTTTTTCATATTTCTCTCTGTCAGAGTTCAATACTCTAAGACCAGGTTCTTTCAGATGTTCCACATGAGGAGGAATTGGATATCAAATTTACTTATTTTTTATATTTGGCGCTACGTGGGATTTTGATTTAGTAGAGTGACAAGCAACATACTGAAATCACAACACAAGCATAATTTAGCAATTGCAATATACAGTTGAATCACAGTGCAAATGTGATTCTCGTTACCTGTCTCTGTATGCTCAGCATCATGACATGGGGCATCCCTAGTCACGATGGAACATGTGGGTTGAAGCCAGCTCAAGCCTATTGCTCTTTTCAAAGTTTAAATGTTTTATCAATTGTCCAGTTTTTGTACTTTTATGTTGGGTTGAGCCACGTTTTCACACTCCCCATGCTGGTCTGGCTAGCTCAGGAAGACATTCTTTGTTAATTGTCTTGGGGAACCTGGTGATTCACAGGTGCAGCTCTCTTCTGTAAAACTGAGGTTACCCTCCAGTCTCCCTGATGTTGAGGTAAATTGAGCTTGCTTTACCACATGTTATTCCCAGAGATCATTGGTTTTTTGCCCTTCTCTTCTGAGCTGTCCTCCACCGGTGGGGGTGTGGGGGTGTGTGTGTGCTGGTCAGTCACACCCTGTCATTAAATTGGTATGGTATTGTTCTACCTTTTATAATCAGGCCACCTCCATAGCTAACATTATTGCCTGCTGATGAAGACCTACTAGAAGGGAGAGGAAACTTCGCCAAAATCCTCTGAAGGACTGCAGGAAGTAGCTGTACTGTGAATTTATATGTGGCTCATGCAGTGATCGAGGAAGGAGAAAACACACTTTCAGTTTCATGGTTCCGAGCAAAGCACGCTCACACGCGCCTGCGGCAGGGTGGCTGATATGTTCTTGCGCAGAACTGAGAGGTAAGGAGGAAGTCGGATCTGCAATTTTCTGACTCTTGTTTTTCCTCTGTAGCACAACTTGGAGGATGGTGAGGGGCAACTGCTCTTCCTCTCTGAAGGCCCTCAGCTATAGTTACTTTGCCTGTCCTCTGTTTTCTTCAACTCCTAGCTGAGAGGCCAGATGCTATAGCAAAACAATCCTGGCACTCAGTTCGGTGTTTTGTTTTCAGCCAACAGAAGCGCTACCACCAGAAGGTGGAGTCAGAAGGTTGGTAGGAAGGCAAAGGTGGTGAGTTGAAGTCCTGCAGGCTTAAGATGAAAGCAGGCAAGATCAGAGTGACGCTGTTGGAAAAGGGCAATGCTTAGAAGAGTTGGGGAGGGCTGTTAGCTGCAGAGGTGGAAATAATATTATTCAGTGGCATGAATCCCTGCCCATGCATTTGCATCTTGCTACCTATTCGTTCAGTTTAACATCAGTTTCCCAGAGAGCTGTTTACACCCAGCTTCTGTGGGAAGTTGGTCATTCTCTCCACCATAATGGTTTTAGGGTGACTTGCTAATGTGCTGCTCTTGGGATGGGTTAGTGGTACATGTGAGGAGCCTGCCTGTGTTCAGATTGCTACCAGCTGTCTCGTTGCACAGGCTGCTGTATGTGTTTTCCCACCACCTATATAAGGGTTCACGCTTAGTTCTCAAAGTGGTGTGAAATTCTGGTACTGCGGAGTTTTGATTAGTTGAACTGTTGGCTATGTTTGTGGCCTGTAAGATCTGCTGCAGGAAATCTTGAAGCCCAGGGAGAAGTGGAAACAAAATAACACACCATTTAGGAGATTAAGCTGTGCAGCAGGGAGTCCAGAGCTAGATTTTTCTCGGGAGACGTTGCGTGTTCAGCCCTTGCTAGTTACCCTTTTTATTCTGACCCTTAACTAACATGAGCACATTCTCTCTGAAATTATTCAGATCTGCCTCTTTTCAACTAGAGATGTGTCAAATTATGAACAGAGAATGGCATGTTTAATCTGCAACGAATTCTGTGCAATGAGCTAAAAAATATGGTTGAGACCTTTGGGAATTCCCAGATACTCATTTCCTTGTGTCCTTTCTGTAATTGTGCCTTTGCTTGTCACTGTATTTGTTCTGTTATTGACAGCCACAGGAATTCCCCAGGCCTCGAACGTGGCTGGCTCTTGGGGGTGGCAACTGTCATACATTCCTAGCTAGGTGGAACGTTTTTCTGGACATGTCTTCTGAGCTTGGTCTAGGTCTTTTACATTAGTTTTATATTTGTGTAGCCACTTTGTGTTTAGGCCTGATTTGTCCAGGCGTACCAGTGCAAAGGGAAGGATCCATACCTCCTTCAGGCTATTTACTAGGAAGAGCTTGTTTTAACATGACTTGAGGGCATGTTAGCTGACGGCTGTTAAAAAGTGTCTTGCCATGTTCAGATTACTTCCACCCGTGACCCAATTTGCCACACATGCAGGAATCAAATATCTTGCGTAGGGTTTTGAACATTGATAAGCCACTTCTGTGAGAACAATGGAAAGGTTTCTGCTTAATAGATTGTCAAACTGTTTTTCCTGGTTTTTGAGGGGAAGGGATTCTGGTTTTAAAGCAGTGCTTAGCAAGAACACTGTTTCTTTACCTGGAGAGTATAGATGCTCTGAGGGTGGCTCTCCTGCTCAAGGTGAGCACTAAGGTGTTAGTGTTCGGTTTCAGAAGGATAAAATGCCATCTGGTAAAATCTCTTCCCTCCTCCCTCCCGTTGTTGTGAAATACCATCTGTCAGGAGCGCTGCATCAGAAGGTGTATGAGAGGTGGTGCACCATCCCAGGCTCATACGCCATCACGCAGTGCTCCTGCGAGCCTGCTCGTGTTGGTAGAAGGGTCTTCAGCGAATCTGGAGGGGTGTGGGAAGGGAGCTGGTTCCACGGCCAGTGCCTGTTAGGGTACAGGGCCGAACACCTGTGTTAGAGATGCTGCATCACCTGCCAGCAGCCCCAAAAGGCTCACAAGGAGGAAGTCGAGTCCGCGGCATTATGAGCTTCGTTCTGTTTGTATTAAAATGGCAATGAATTGTGAGTGCCTTTGAACTAGAGAGGTGACGGCAGGAAAAGCCTGGGCAGAGGGAGACCTTTAGACCTGCACTAAAGGTTCAGTTTTATCAGGCATGGACTCAAGAATAGTCAATGCTTCGCTGCGTAACTGTGAATGGAGGGGGCCTAAAATGCGCCTGAGAGAAGTCCTCTCTGGCAGACGCGCAGTTTTTAAGTTAAGTTGTGGGTTTTCTGGTTTAAGTTAGAAATCCAGGCGGAACTACAGCTCCCAGGGGCCCGTGCGCCGCCTGCTGCCCGCCCCAGCCCGGCGGCGGGCGGAAGCGCGGCGGGGCAGCGGCCTGTGCCCGCGGCCGGGGCTCGCGGCGCCGCGGGGCGATGGAGCTCCCCAGGCAGCGGCTGCTGGTGGTCAGCGAGGAGCTGGACGAGGCCGAGCTGGCGGCTCTGAAGTTCCTCAGCATGGAGCACGTCCCCATGAGGAAGCTGGAAGCCATCCGGAAGGCACAGGACTTCTTCGAAGTGCTGCAGGAGAAAGGCGTTATCGAGGCGGGGAACCTGGCCTTCCTGAAGGAGCTGCTCTACCGCATCTGCCGGATCGACCTCCTGGAAGCCCAGCTGGGCTCCAGCCGGGAGGAGATGGAGAAGGAGCTTCAGATCCCAGGCAGGGCACGGGTGTCGGCCTACAGGTGGGTGGCGGGGTGCCGCACAAGCCAGTGCCCGGGCTCAGCCGCACCCGGGAGCTCGCTCTCTGGGAGGGCTGCCCTTCTCGTGTGGTCGGTCTGAGCTTTTACCGACGATTTGAACACCAGGCTAAGGTCTGGAAGCGCACAAGCATCTTCCAAGAGAAAGCAGGTACAAGCCATAGGGAAAGTTGAAATCTCTGCCCAGTAAAAGGGAGAAAACTAAAACCGCCCCTTTCTGAAATACTTAACAACCCCCAAAGGCCTCCTTCCCCGGCTGCTGCGTGGTCCGTTAAGTGACTGGATGTGAGTCTTTGTCCCCAACTCCAGGAAGTTTCAGCGTGGTTTTGATTTTAGAAAAACTGAGATCTTTTTAATTGCAGCTGAAAATGGTTTGACTTCAGGCTATCCTGGGACTGACATCCCGCCAGTCAAAAAGGAAATAAGGGCGATATGTGCTTGGGGAGAGGGGGGCAGTTCAGCTGTACAGTGTTAAATTGTGCTAAGGAACATGCTTGGGAACACAATGAAACGGTGTCCTCCACTTCTCTTTCTAGATACCTCCTCTTTCAGCTGTCAGAAGACATCACCGAAGATGAGCTGAAGTCCTTCAAGTTTCTTTTGGGGAAAGAATTACCAAAATGCAGGCTAAACCCTAAGATTGTAAGAATTTCTTTAATCCTTTTTTGTAATTATTATGCTAATCCATAGAGGCATTTGGGGTGCATTGAGGGGAATGAGTCTCAGTCTTACTATGGTGTCACTCTTCTTATGATGAAAACACCATAAGAAAAAGGATGCACCTGGAAAGGGATTATAGGCTCTCTGATGCATATGGGACTTGTCTGTGCTAGTGTTTTGTGTAGCTTTTGTAGCAGTGTCACAGCCCGGAGAGTATGAGCCAGCCCTGTGCCTTCATGTCCCAGCACCGTACAGGGCTTAGGGGACTCTGGCTTTGATCAATGGAAGACTGATGAGCACATTCACTCATTTTGCCCAGCTGATTTTCTTTTGTCTGCTTTCTAAGCCATTATCAAACACAGAAAAATCATCCACTGTGGCTATTACTTTATGCTTTTGTTCTGTTGATTTCCAAACTCAGAACATACAAATCTTAAGCAGCAGATCCTTACCAAGGCTAAGGACCAAGAGCTTGGAATTTACAAATAGCTTTGCAGGAGATCCAGCTGCTCTTACACTATCTCAGCCTGCAGTTCTGACTGCTGGGTACTTTGTTCTGTCTAGTGAAAAGTCTTTTAGCTTTTTCCGTCTTTTCTTAGAGGAGAGAGTGTGACCATCTAGTGATAGCTCTTCTAGTATATCCTTGGGGTGACCACTGTGCTCTGCCACTCACTGGCAAGAGCTCTTGTCCCTTGGGTCCCCTTTTGCTTCAGAGCAATCTCTACACCATACTTGCATGGTTATATCCATTTTTGCCGTTGCTTAAGATGGTCACTACAGTGATTCGTGTGTTTCAGTTTAGTGCACAAGATAGCTGCTGGAAGTCAAATGAATGAAAGCAGTCATTAAAAATTACATTAAATGTTCCTGTATGATCACCATTAGATCTCCTGGATTAGATCTTATTAGATCTTGGCATCTCTGAACTGTGGAAGGGAAATGAGTATGTTTTGAGAAGTTTGTACTTACAGTGCTTGTAGGTTTTGTTGAGCTAGGTTTAATTGACTCAGCTGAGGTCTTGACTGCACTACCAGTCAGCTGGACAGACTCTGTGGGTCGCATGTGCTGTCAGTACATTAAAGCTTAGGTGCACATGCAAATGCTGCAACTTCCCTCCCAGTGGCAGCATGGATGTGACCTAAGAGCAAACTACCTTTCTGATTACCCAGACAATGCTCGACGTTTTCATTGAGATGGAGAAGAAGGAGATGTTGGGAGAAGACAACCTAAATATCCTGAAGAGTCTCTGTGCAGAAATTAACTTCAGCCTGTTGAAGAGAGTTGAAGAGTATGAATTAAACCGATTTGGTAAAACAAACCAAAATGAAACAAAATGGCCTCTTTCCCATAGTTATTCTTGAAGTGACACATAGGTATCATGCAGGACTAATAATGAATGCTTTACAGGTGAAGAAGAGATGCTCATCACAGAGGAACAGAGTGGCAGCACAGGAGGCTCTGAAGGTAATTGAAACTCAGAAAACTAATGTTTAGATTTTTCATTCTTCTTCAGCTTTTGGACTCTTTATACCACTTGAATCTCACTTCTTTACACAGGTGCCTCTCTAAAAAGTGATCAAGTATCCAGTTATTTACTAACTGATCACAATACATTTTACTCCCTTTTAATTGATTATCTAGTGGTTTATAGCTAACAGGAACAGCCGTTCAACCACAAATTAAGTGTTTTTGGAGAACAGTTTTACCCTGGGAGGCACTTCTGGAGATGGAGAATAGGAACAGAGCTTCTCTCCCTTCTCTAGTGCTACATTCTGTACTTAAACGTTTTTGTCTGTATTCAGCCCATGCCAGATGGCTGGCGTCACCTGTGGCACTTGATTCTCCTGGCAGTTGGAATGAATCTTCCCAGGTAAGTCAGTTTGCTTCTTAGAAACATCATTATTTTGTCTTAGAAGAGATCATCCCTTCATGAGGTGAACAGTTATTATAAGCCC
Organism: Nyctibius grandis; assembly: GCF_013368605.1. Classification (NCBI taxonomy): domain Eukaryota; kingdom Metazoa; phylum Chordata; class Aves; order Nyctibiiformes; family Nyctibiidae; genus Nyctibius; species Nyctibius grandis. The sequence continues at coordinate 8,321,101 of NC_090666.1, forward strand.
AACTGTTAAAAGCACTATCTAGAAAAAGAAAAATGCATCACTATGTAACATCCTGTATTCTTAAGCTGTCACAGGCAGCAGCTGCTGCAGTGTTAAAACTGCAGAAACATTTGCAAGGGTGTAGCAAAATAGGCGGAGTTTATTATGCCAAGCAACATGCAGTTGGCAGGTGGCTGGGCCTGTGGGTGAACGCAGCACCGCACATGGGCTGAGCATGATGGTGTGGGTCTGGGGGGTGCTGTCATACTGTGCACAGACTCCCAAAAGCAGCAGGGCAGTGCATTGCCAGGTCCTGGGAGCAAAGCTGTATAGGGAGAGCTGCCCAGAGAGAACGGCAGCTGGCTCTTTACCCTGCTGTGCCACTAGCGAGGGCTGAGGAGTGCCTGGAGGAGAGTGCAGTAGTTTCACCAATAGTCTTTCTTTTCAACAGCTTGAAGCTTACAAAATGACTAGCCAGCCCCGTGGAGTGTGCCTGATCCTGAATAATCACAATTTTGCAAAAGCCAGGGAAGCAGTGCCAGAACCCAAGAACATGAAGGATCGGAATGGGACAGATGTGGATGCAGGTACAGTGAACATTAAAGACGAGTTTGCATATCTTCAAAAATAGAAACCTCATTTCTCTTTCTGTACTAAAGGTCTGAATTTCAATCTTCCCTTTCTAGGATACTTCTGTTGTAGTGGCTGAGTCGGCTCTGTTTCCTGTGCTGGCAAACCCTAATCAACTCATCACGCTTTCACTGGCTGACTCGGAACAATTCAGTAGCATTTTGCTGTTTTACTGAGTTCACTGCAACCTTAAGCAGCAACCTCAGCCTGAGCTTTACAAGCTAGGCTAGCTTTGTATCATCAGCCTTATGCAAACTACTTCTAAAATATGCAGAATCAGAAACAGATTTGCTGCTGAACCAGAATTGGGCACTAGTTGTTACAGCTTTCTTAATAGTTCTGCACGCTTTCCAGACAGAGGCAATACTAAACAGCAAGATTGCAAGGAAGCCTTTTAATGAGAGTTAAGGGAAATCAGTAGAGATATGATTAGACTACTAGATTATTTTCAGAGCAGGAATTTAACTACCTGGATAGTAGTGTAGCAGGATTTAAAAAAAAGATCATTTATCTCTAGAAATGCAATTTGCGATTGCAGAGTCCAACCTTCATATAATGAAATGGCTCCAATTCCACTTCTGTTTACTTTCCAGCATCTCTAAGAAGAGTCTTCAGCAAGCTTCATTTTACAATAGCAGAATATAGGGACCTCACCGCAGAGGAAATCCGCAAGACTGTGAACATCTACCGGTGCGAAGACCACAAGGACAAAGACTGTTTTGTTTGCTGTATCCTGTCTCATGGGAAAAAAGGCATTATATATGGTGTTGATGGGCAGGAAGTACCCATCCAGGAACTGACCACTTCCTTCACTGGACAGAATTGCCACTCGCTTGCTGGAAAACCAAAAGTCTTTTTTGTTCAGGCCTGCCAAGGTGATGCTTGCCAGCAAGGTGTGACCATCGAAACAGATTCTGGAGAGCAAGATTCTTCTGTAGAAACAGATGCAAGATTTCAGCTCGACTGCATCCCCGCAGAGGCAGACTTCCTTTTGGGCATGGCTACCCTGCAAGATTATGTTTCCTACAGAAGCCCAAGGGAGGGGACCTGGTACATACAGGCATTGTGCCAGCACTTGGAGTACAGCTGTCCTCGGTAACTATGTTTCCATAAGCTTCTTTTTGGCAACACCTGTATTTTCCTTCTGAATGACAGGAGTTTGATTTGGATGCAGAGGTAGATGATATGCAGTGGGAGTGCTTGCGCAGAGTGAAAGAGAGTATAACGTAGGAGAGAGCAACACCATGCAGATTGTTCAAAGCAGTTTATCTAACTGCTTTGAAGCCTGTTTAAAACAGGAGCCATTAGCACTGGTATAGATCAAGATATGTGAGAATGTGGTAATTTTTCTGATGTTAACTGCCTCCCTCATACAAAACATACTTGTGTTTCTGCAGAGGAGAAGATATTCTCACCATCCTGACAGCAGTGAATCAAGAGGTGAGCAGAAAGAGTTGCAAGCCGAATGCAGAGAAGCAGATGCCGCAGCCCAGTTTCACACTGAGGAAAAAGCTCCTCTTCCCTGTCAACTAAATGGAGGGACCTTGCATGGAGGAGGGAGCTGCAGCAGCATGGAATCAGCTGGTATCAGCTAAGCCTTGTGTATTTTATGCCTAACTTTTGCAAAATAAAGGGCGGGAGGGGGGGGCACTGAAAATTTTATAGACTATAATCAGCTCATGTCAGTGTGTTTTGTTACTTCTCCCGACTACTGAAAATCATTCATTTTTAGTGTCTTGGTACCCCTCAAGGAAAAGTCAAACACTGGTCCTCCAGCATCCTCATCAGGATGTGGCTGTGACTTGCATGTCAGAGTATCCTCTAGAGTAGTCTTGACACTGAAAATCAGTTGCTCAGGTACAGCTTCATGTTTGAAGATGTCCAGTTATCCTGTGTTCACTTACCTTGCTCATCTTTGAGTCTCAGTTCTAAGCACAGCAAAAGAAGTCGCTAGATAAGTACCCAGCTCCTTAAAAACATTTTTATATTGCCTCCTGTGATTAGTATGCACACAGAACAGGGAGATTTACAAGCTGAGTAGAAGCTAAAGTTTTGTCTTGAATGAGACGTTCATTGTTACACCCTTGTCACAGCTTTCAGCATTAGTAATGGTATCAATGTAGGTGACTATTTAACTAAACAGATAGATCTTCACTGGAATTATTTTTAAAAGCCTAAGTCCTTCCCTGGACTCCTGTGCTGAATACTTCTCTCTTTGGTACCAGTTTGTGTCTGTGAAGAACCAGTACACAGGCTGTCTTTCCAATTAGTTTGAAAATTTCTGCTAAAAGCACAGCTTCTCTGGGGTTAGCCAAACCTACACACCAAGAGCTCAGCGCTGCAAGAGTTACAGATATTTTCAGGTGGAGATTCCAACCCACACAAAAGGCCTTATTTATATTCACTTCTTCATTGCATAAAATGCTGTTTAAAGGCCTTTGCTCCTAGGAAACTGTCAAAAGTCTTTCTTGTAGCAGTGTGACCAACTAAAAGGAAAACAAGAAAAAAAAGAGCTCAAGACACATCCATCTGCACGTCTCATCTGTGCAGAATCACTCCAGAATTTCTTTTCAGAATTGCCAAAGTCCCATTGATTTAGGTGGCTTAATAGACCTATTTTCTCCAGCAAGCTCGTCATTGCACCTTCCTCAGCATGCCTGAGCTTGTGTGGTTCGGTCTAGCTCTTTTCCTGGAGCTTCAAAGGGGTTACAGCTCTCTTCCCTTACTACATGCAAAGTGCTAGAGAACAAGTGGGCTGGGGACAGGTGGGGGGGAACAAACCCCCAAACCTTCCCAAACTCTTACACGCTAACATATAACGTAGCGTGCGCACTCTCACAAAGCGGCAGCCAGCTGTGCTGTGCAGGCTCAAGCATTTCAGGACAGTGGAAATCTCTTGAGTTCAACAAGCACTTGTATACTGATGTTAATTTTTTGTTCATATGCACCATGAACAGCCTTAATGCAGAGAGAGCATGTAGCCAGAAATCCCAGCTCTACCACTATCTATCTAACAAACATTCCTCTGGTGCCATTTAGCTGCCTATGGCCGTAATGCTTCTTCACTGTGGGACACACTTCTGTAATGTCATTAGTTAATTAAGTTGGTAACACAGGCCTTTGTTCTGAGGATGGGCAAATTCAAATGCAAACATGTTAAGTACTCATGTACATAAATACAATGAATATTAGGAAACAGTGTAAATTACCTACTTGCTAGCGAAGGAAACTTGGTCAATGTCTCTTGCAACCCAGACAGTGGTGTTCCAGCTTGCAGCTTGATCCTGCCTAACCCTTTATAGGTCTGTCAATTACAGAGAACAGTGGGAAGAGAGTGTCTCCTCAAAATGTCCAACTCATAAGCTTCAGCGTATGAAAAGTTGAGCTGAAGAGCCTGCTTCAGTCTGACGAGAGTGCAAGCCCTTCTCCCTCTTCTCCTGTCAGAAAAATAAGAAAGCTAAATACAGGATACTTGCCATAGGGCAACGGAGGTTCTCAGTTCTTTGAGGTGTCATGCACACAGACTACTAGAGGAACCACTGCAAGTAATGGTTAGACAAATTAAAGCAAGAACCTGTTAACTGCAAATGAATGTTGTTCCCATTCTGTACCACTGAAGGAACTGACTGTTTTGGGTAGAATGATCAGAACCTTCCGGCCTGAAATGTGAGCGCAGGAGCTTGTGCTCAAGGTGGTATGCACAACCCCAGGCTGACACGACTGGTGAGAATTTGGCACCTCTGTGCCAAGAGAACTTCAGTGAGACCTACACAAAGGGTAAGTAGTAAGAACTCTTCAAGGGTAAGTAGCTTGGTTTCAATCTCTACCCCCATTTTATCACAAATATAGAGGGCTGACATAACATCAGCTACTGAGATGGAAAAACAACAGCACTGCTGTTAGACAACACTGTTGTCTAACACTGTAATGCCAGAGGAACATATTAACTGCTGTAAAATAACAGGTGGAAAAGAACCCCAAAACAACACACACACAAAAAACCCCCAAAGTACCAGAAAAAATGAATGCATTCGTTTAAAGTGATGCTGACATTCATATATTCTGTCTAGAGGTTGATGAGCTATTCTTCATTTGTGAAGCTTTTTAATTCTTAAGTAGAAGGCTTTTCAAACCGCAGCAGAAGGTACTCTGTAAGCGTTCTGTTCTAGATGTAAGCATTGCACATTTACTGTGCAAAGTCAGACCGCAGCTCGTACTGCACATCTGCCACCTCTAACTGCTTAGGTATAAACACAACAGCAAACAGCCCAGCAGAGCCTGGTCAGGTTTTTAAATCAATTTCTCAGCTTTTACAGCCACCACCTGTGCAGATACCAACTCACTAAGCTTGTGTACAGTATAACAATCACTAAATTCCAGCCAAAAAAGGCCCGATTTTAGGTTTATTAGATAACACTGTAGTATAGAAGATGACATCTGGAACAAACCACACAAGATGACCAGTATACTGAAAAATGGCACGTTATGCATGTTTATTATCAAATTTACATTCTACTATGAGACAACAGTAAGTGCAAAAAGCAGATGAAAAAAATACTATGAAGTTCCCAGACCGTTCAAACATTCAAACAGATGAAGCCCAAACCTAATATTCTCCTTCCCTCTCTGCTGCTGTTTGACTCCAGCAGACTTTTAACCTTGACCACAGGTATTTTGAGCATGCAGGTTTCACTGAGTTTATCAAAAACTAGAAAGCTACAAATTTGTGCTTGGTTTAAACCAATCTGAATAAAGGTAACTACTACAAGAATTTCCTTCTATTGAAACTTTCACAAGCATGGCTAAGTCCATCCCTTCTGGCATCTGTTTTTGTCTCAAACCTGCAAGAACCTGCAATTCTCCATTCCTCCTAGTTCTACCTCCTGCTCAGCCAAATCCCACTTGTGTAGGACCAAAAGATCCTGTGCAGGATCTCAGCCATCTCAGTCATGCAAGTTTGTCTCCTCTCTTACAGGAGGCAACAGAAGCCAAATCAGTTCCTAAAATGATAGCAACTTTTAATATGTTCTCTGAAACCTGTTATGTTATTCAAAACAGTTTCCCTTCTAAGTTTTGGCACAAAACAGTACACTTGGAAGAAGTTGCTGCAAGCTAGGCATATATATACAAAATGCACGTGACCATCCAAAGGTATAAATGCGTGGCAAATTTCAACAACGCTGCAGCACAGCATCAACCAACCGGATAAACACACAAACACAATGGTATACAGATTCTTCCACTTTCTTCTGCCTCGTGTAAAGTATCTGATGATACCTCACCCTACAGAAAACAAACCAGCCTCTTGACATATCCATAGTATTGTTTGAACTGAACCAGTTTAGATTGTTGGGCTATGGAATATGGAAGCGAAACATGCATTTAATTAATCTGCTTTTAGATTAATTTTAACTGAAACCTGGTCTGCCAAAGGAATTCCGATTTAGTTGATTTGCTGCTTCTGCTGGTAACACACAGAATGATCCAATGGCTGGAGTTATCTAACGAAGCTAGTTAGAAACAGTGTAATACCTTCAAAAATTTATCTGTAACTTACATATATTCCTAGAATAAACAGACATAAAATGGACATACTTTTGACATACTATACCCTTCTCTGTTGATACCAAACTGTCTAATCTTTTGTTAACTCATTCCTGTTGTTCCCGTAGAAGTTACAAATACACAGCAGACATACCTGTCTTAGTTCACTGGAAAGCAAAATCACGTTCCCTCACTCCTTTCACTCTTACCTTATTTAGCTAGGCAAGACCCCATGCACAGCTAAGTACGTACAAACATAAATACTTACATGAAGAAATTAAATATTTACATTTAAAAACCAAACTAACCCGTATATAGTATTTTAAATAAAATTCACCTTTTATAAGTGTAAGATTTTGCTTAGAGAGCAAAAGGCAACTCCAGGAGTTCCTGAATATTTCTGTGCGCTGCTGACAGACAAGTTTCTGCTAAGAATCCCTGTGCAGGTTTGAAATAGTTACTCCTTTTCCTTTTACAAAAAAAGACTCTTATATCAAAGTCATCACAAGATCGGTAGAACTGTAAAAGCAGAAAGGCCATGTTACAAATGTCCTATAAAGCAGGCTAAGCAGCTTTCTTTTCCTGCCCTACTCCACTCAACCCTGCAGCAACAAGGGTGCTGATTATGGTGGATGTGCCTTATGGCAAATGCAAATCAGCGTAATTGTACTGATGCTTCACACCATGCACCCAGACGCACTCCAGCTATGTCCCACATACACTGTAACAAGCAAAGTAAACTCTGACGTTTTATCTAATTGTATGGAAACTAAACTTTAAAATAATTTTAAAATGTTGATAGGTACAGTGAAAAATTACATAAAGATTAAGAACCTGTTCCCATTCAGGTCACTAGCAAAGACCCATTCCTCTGAGGAATTTTGGGCAAACTTTTTTTCTTCTTTAATTTACACTATAAATCTATTGTAGATTATTCAGTTATGACTAGAACCTTGGACAGGAAGAAATCCAAAATGCAGTATGGGCAGCAATATTTTGCTGATTACCACTCAGAAATCAGATTTCTAAAATGGACTTCTCTTTTGAGATGGAAAGTCTGCCTCAGCTGTGTTCAGAACCCCTCTCTATCATCCAATGACATCTATTTCAATGTAGACAAAACTGATTCATGTTCATTAAAATGCTACAAAGAACACTAGCTTTCCTCTTCCTGAATATAGACTGGTAAATTTTGCTCTTAACGAAATGTTTTAAACAAAATCCTACCTAAAAGCAGAAATAAGTGAATGAAATTTGCTTGCAGATTTGCTTGCTACATAGAGAGGAACTTGGACCAATAATGCTGGTCAGACTGACTGTTATTCTATTTAAATGATACAGCCTGACTGCTAACAACTGGTAAAATACTATGGTTGTAGGGTGGGGCAAATAGAACAGCACCTGCAAGACAGTTCTACACGTACAGTTTAAAAGGTTAAAATACTGAGAATGTCTACAATAGTATTTCATTTTTGCTTAAGTCAAGACAGATGCTGAAGGTGGTCTCAAAACTAAGCTTTGGTTTCATCTTTCTTATCTTCCACAAAAGCCTTCCTCCTCAAACCCAAGCAATGTTCTTTTTCTCCTTGATCCCAACAATTCTCTCCCACATCTTTAACATGCACATGCCTTCTCCAACTCTTCTGTAACACACCTAACAATACCTGTACTGGGTGTTTATCCCTCATATATTATTTACTATACTAGAAGTCAATCATTTTTCAGACCAGTCAGTCCTCCTTTAGGATATCCATTTTTGATGACTGTGTGCAAACTGGAGCTCCCAGTGCTCCAATCATGGCTGGAAGACTCTGGTTTCTTCTCAGTCCTGCCATTAAGTTACTACCTGCATTTAAAAACACAGCAGAGTCCTGCCTCGGCAAGCTAACCTCTGGCCCCTGATTCTTCCTGTGGTCCTGTGTCTCAGGGGGCTTGATGACCCTGGCAATACCCAGCCTCTTCAGTCTGTCCACTAGGTTCATCTTCAGCTGGCCTACGTCTGGAACGTTACGGGAGGGCTTTAGGCCATACATTTCTTGCAAAAACGTTTCTGCTGGTCGAGAAGCCAGAAAATTTTCTGAGTGATGCACTCGAGGCTCAAACGGAGGAGGGGAAGGACAAGGTGAACGCGAGGGAGAATTCGGTGGAGTAGAAGGAATGGGGAGAGTTCGAGGGGGATGTAGCAAAGGCAGTTTTTCTAATATGGGGCTATCGTAAACCTTGGCAGAGATGCCTCGTTCTTGCAAAAGTTTAGCCAGACTGCTCGTGCTGCTGAAGGTAGTAGTTGAATCTCTTCTGTTGGTGAGAAATTCTCCAATACTAAGCCTGTAAGACACGGCCGGAGTGCTCACTACTGGGTTTCCAATACTACTGCCAGTATTCCCAAGTGAAAATGGGGCACTCATGGAGCTGAAATAAAAGAAAAATGAAAGAGAGAAGATGCACACATCAGACATCTTTTTACCTGCTCTGCTCTGTATTTGCCTTTTAGTATACAGAAGGCTCAAGAAAAAGTAAACTATTGCTATTAGCTGTGACAGTTTCAGCTTTAGTAGATTCAGAATTATTGTTCTGCAAAATATTTAGAAGATACGAGGTTGACAGAGAGGTTTTGGTCTAAGTACCAATGAATTTACCTTCTGTGGTTACCTAAACTGTATTAGACAGAGTATCAACACAGATGTCCAGTAATAGCTTAAAAAAATTACGACACAATTGGAAAAAAAAATTATGGTAGTATCAATTTTTTTTTTACAATAGGTGTATGATACAAGGCATTTGCTATTTAAATTTACTTCAAGTTACCCTAACCTGTTTTAACTCTCACTCTATAGAGACTTTCAAGTTTCCCCTTTGTAGTTACAACTATTTGTATGAGTAACATCCTGTGTGTTGCCTAGCTGCCTTGATATTTTTTAAAACTGGTCCATATATCAGAAGCCAGAAAGCAACTGTTTAATCCTATGCAACATTTAAGATGTCAGCAGTCATCATACCTGGGAGTAACTTGAGTGACATCAGATGGGTGAAGGATCCTACAGGTAGTAAAGGTAAACGTGGAATTTGTGGAAGACAGACACTTCCCTGGATTCGAGGCTGCAACACAGAGAATTTACATCCATTGAGGGTAAAAATAAAGGCAGATGAGGACTAAGCAAAGCAAAGTTTAAGATAACGTTACTATCACTGCTATTTTTTTTTTTAAGTAAAGAACAAAGACAGCAAAGACAGGATTCCTGCAAGGTCAAATACTTTCCAATGAGAAAAAGACACTAAAAAAAAAAAAAAGTAAGAAACACTAACCATGCTTCTTACCAGTGAGTGGTACTGCTGCTGAAGTAACAGGTGGCAGGAAAATCCCTGCCGCTGGCTTTGCCACTGTATATTTCTTTTCCTCTGGGAAGGACTGTTGCACTTGAAATGTTATACCTCCTTCACCTTCTTCCGCATCATCCTCCTCCAAGTCAGAGATGTGGTACACAGTATCATCAGACAGAGGGGTAAAACCTTTTGTAACAACACCTGGTCTTGGGTCAAGAATGGTGCCTAGGTTGGGACGAGCAAGCTGCTGCCAGTGAAAAAGGGTCTGAGATCCTGGTGGGACAAAAGAGAAGGGTCTCAGAGAGCCATTACCTACCGCTGTACTGAGTTAAAAGAATTCATGATCAAAACAACTCCAGCCAACTGGTGCTGACACTGTGATACACATGGTGCACTTGGATGGCAATGCCAAGATAAAGCCTAACACTTAGCAGTGTATAAGAAAGCCAAGTAGAAAGTGATACTGGTGAGCTACTTGGCACGTAGCCTACCAAATACTACTACTTCCTCTTACGGCACATCGTACCTAACCATACACACGCCAACAATGACTTAGTTGGCAAATTAATGTAAAATCCTTTTCTGCTGATGAGAGAAGAAAGATCATCCTCTTACCTTCAATGGGTTTGACAATTTGCAACTTTTCTGGTAGGAGGGCACGGAGATTACTAGAGCTGGCAGAGAGATCAGTGAATTCTGAGTTTGTACCCAGGGAAAAACAGCTTTCTGTCGGTGTACTACAGCCACTAGCCCCTTCTTTCTGCTCAGCCAGCAAATGCATTTTTCGCTCCCATTCCTCCTCAAAGAACTGCTTCTCACTCAGGTAGTTCTGATGACGGAGGGAGAGCCTGTGCAGAGCTGTGACTAAGTCATTGCCTCCAGGGGTTCCCGGCTGGTCCAGATTGTGAGTGTCTCTGTGAGAAACATCAAATAATAATAGATATTAAGACCATTAATTAATTCTCTCTTACACAGCAGAGGTCTAGTCTGGATTTAGTTTTGAATCAGTTAGTTTACAAAGAAGATAACAGGCTGTGTTTCCTACTTCAAATTCTTCTCAGAGCTGCTCCTCTGGGTCATCTGTGTGTGGCTCTCCAACTGGTGTACACCAGACTGGAAGGGCTTTGCTGTCATAACAACACTTGACCGGTTAGATCCAGGGATTGGCAATGGGGCAGGAAAGGAAGAGGAGCGACCGCGAGTGACATTAGCGACCTTGACAGTGTCAAATACCCGTTTCTGTTGACCCCTGCAGAAAAGGCAAGCAAACAAATGTGGTTTTCAGAAGCATTTTGAAAAATATATAATAAAGCGAAAGCTCTGAACAGACTTTCAAAAGTCCGCAGACTAAAAAGATTTGAGCCCAGAAGAACAGGAGTGCCTAGGACAGTCATGTTTTCAGGGGTACCTACTCTATTAAATATCAGAATTACCACTTTCTTTGATCTGAAAGACCTGAACCTCTATTGATAACTACCCGAGAACATTCGGGAGCATATATTTTATTTATTTAATTTATATATGCCTTCAGAAGCATATATTTAATTTATTACTTCTTGCTCAGAAGTGAGAGATCCACAAACAGGTCTTCAGGGCTTTGGAAACTGTTATCAGTCTTCCAGCTATAATTTCTTTTGAGCCTGTTTCTATAAGCATTAAAAGGGATAAAACTAGTGCTGTGCATCAGAGAATTTGCATCAAAAATCTCACAAATTAAAGAATGAAATAACATCCTTTTGGCAAATTATCAACTTCCTCACAGAATCAAATAAGAACAGTAGGTTTCAAAGTAGAAAAGATTACCAAATACTACAAAGCTTTTTTTATTAAGTTACATAGAAAAATTATTCTAGAGGGAACATTCACATTTATAGATTTCCAGAAAGCAGTTTCACCTTCCTTAACACAAGCATATTGAAAAATATCGAAATAGCACACCGAGATCTGAAAACATACTTTTGCTTGGAGAGAACACATGTATCACCCTGACTCAACTCCTTCCGCATTGTGCCTTCAATTTCTGCTGCAAGGGAATCCTAGAGAAAAATGGAAACCAGAAGGGTTGACAAATTACATTCGGGTCTTCCTCCTAACAATTTTAGCATAAAACATCTCTAAAAATATACTCAAAAAATCTCCATTTGTTTCCCTGGTATCAGTATTTTTCGGACAAACCCTTCGGTCTCTGAAGGAAGGGCATGAAGGGGGAGTTTTCCACCGTAACTATACCCGTGTATAACCAGTATGGGTTCAGTTTTCATTAGCAACATCTGCTTTTTCTTGGTACTCTTTATGTTGGTTTCTTACAATTTTAAAAGCACTTCTTACAAGGCCAAAAATGTATACAAGGGATTCTGTAAACACAGAACAACCAACCAAAACCTGACAAATTCCCAGCACAGCCCAAAGATTTTTGAGAGTATCAGAACATACCTGACACTAATAAGAAGAGGAAAATAAACGCCTTTAACCTTTTTCCATTGGTTTAGTCATGTCTGGCAATTTGTCTAAGGTTTGCATTTCTGATGATGCTTAAAATTTAATCTCACAAGATAAGGACATAAAATTACATCATAAACTACATAAAGTTAGAAAAATACTCTTTGAACTCTTAAAAGATGCTTTGTTTCTGAAAGAAACACTGTCAAGTTACGAAATTCACATCAACATTGGACAGTATACTAGCACAACTGAGCACTAGCTGCAGAACATGCCAATTCCCGTATTTAACAGAAAAGGCATATAAAAAGGAAAAGTAATTTTAATATCACAGTATGGCAAGTGAATGATTAGTTTCCTAATACATAAAATTCTCAAAAGTGTACGCATTAAAGAACTGAAAAACCCTTAGATCAGCTCCTTTGCCTACTACAAAATAGTTCCTGCTGCAGCTCCCGTAACGGCTGTTTTACTCATACAGTTGTATGCTACTACAGGCCGTATGTGCCAGTAGGTGTATGCCACGCTAGCGGTACTTATTACCACAGGAAACGCTCCACATGACTGGGGGTGGCAGCGACAAGCAGCAGAGCTGGCTCTGCTGCGCAGCAGCTTCACTTCTTCTTGCGACTCGTGCAACATCCCTAGACACTCTGCATTCCGATCTTGCAACTCATGTAGCTGAAAGAGAAAAGAGGACATCACGTGATACCAGTAAGCTTCAAAGAAAAGACAATGAAACTCAATTAACTCCTGCTGAAACCTATATCGACTGATTCAACACCGTAATATTTTTCCAACTGCACGGCACATGCAGACATCTGGAATGGACAATGGTCAGCATAGCACCTGCACTGGTTTTAGTGGTGAAGCATGAAGTCCAAATTAGGACTTGGAAGAGGAAAAAGTATAATAAAATCCAAGGGAAAATACATCAAAAAACTCTGCAAACACAGTAACTGCTGATGCAAAAGAAGCAAAAAGAGAACTTCCTTAAAATCTAATAAGCTACAGTATTGTTGATATAATCAGTAATATTCACACTAAAACACTCTTTTTCTCATAACTACTACTACTACTACTACCTCCCTACTTGGAACACCTTCCTTGCCTTTCATACTCCTATGAACTACAAAAATATTTGTGTAGACTTAAATAAAAATAATTATTCTTTTCCCCCAATCATATGACTCCAACTACAATGAAAAATGAAAAGCCCTATGTAATTAAAAAGCAATAGTTCCCATTCTCTCGTAGTTTTCTTTCTCTTGTATTCTGTTCTAAACATTTATCTAAATGTGTATATATACATATAAGCCTTAAATACCTCTGCTGTCAGTTGTCTCTGAGCATCTTTGGAAGCTTGTAAGTGAAGTTTCAGCTCCTCCTTTTCAATCACATGCTGAAAGCACAAAAAGGTGCTCATCATTTTCTCAGCAGATTTCCAAGAGAGTTGATCCTCTGCCATACTTTCCTGAAACAGCCACTCTCTTGCAGTGTAACCCCCTGGCTTGCAAGTCAATTTTTACCTGCTATAAGCACTGGTGTGCACACACACACACACACGTGCACGCATGTACACTTTTCATCAGCATTTCCTTACTTCTTTGATTTTGTGTTGAAGATCAACAATCTGAGACAAGAGGGATGAGATCTCTTCCTGGTAGCGAACCAACTCCTCGCTCTTCTCTGACAACTCCTCTGTTATTCTGGAAATTTGAGCATTTGTTTGCCCTACAAAACATAAAAGGAACTTAGTAGAGAGCTTTTCCCAACACATGACAAAAAAACAAAACAAACCGAAACCCCAGAAAAGATCCGTGAAAGTCAACAACAATCTGCAAAATGACCAATATTCTTAGGAAATCAATTCATAGTATGTAAGAGTAGGTGCCTTAGAACATCCATAAGGAAAATATAAATGGTGGAGAACAGAAGGAGAAAGAGAGTAACTTCACATGCAGGTGTAACATGTAACGAGCTAAGTATGCAGAACCTGAAATATGTATCACAGGTATATGAAATGACCATAATAAAATCCAAGGTAAGCTGCTATAAACGATTTCACATGACATACTGGATCATGACCAAGGCCAGACTTGGAACATGCTGAAGAAGTCAGGCTCTGAATTGATCGTGTTATTAACTACCATTCTCTGTAAGCAAAGGCATTCTGTCAGACCTTGCCAAGCATAATATACACATATTCAGCTCTTGATTCTGGTCACTATCGATTCCCCAAAGACCCGCTGCATACAATTTCCAGTTTCTTTTTTCCTTTGAGCAAGACCTTCATCAAGTGAGATGACGAAGCAACTAAAAAAGCTGAAATATTTTTATGCTGTTAGTATTGCTTGTATACCTGCCCTGAAAGCATAGCAAAGTCATAATAAAGTCTGATCAATCTTGCATAAAGGTCACACTACAAATTTAGTGGTTATTGTACCTCACAGATTGACTGCAGAACAAGGTCCTGCCCATGGGTCTGTGGACTTTTAACTTGCATGCCTATATGTGTTATAGAATTCAACAAAACAGAACTCACAGACATTCTCATTAAAGGAAAACAGGAAGGCTTATATGAAATAACTTCTGTTTGCAAAGGATATGTATTTTCTCAGAGGGAACGGAGTCAATTAACAACCACCTATCTATCTATACTATTGTTAGCATTTTATGGTCATCTGAAACAAGAGAAATCAAGCAGCGACCCAGTCTTCTTTATGGTGGTTGTACAGAAAAAAAAAAATCTTAAAATATAAGCTTAAGGTTGTTATGCACAAAGGAAGTAGCACACACCAAATGACTACGGATAAAAAATTGTACCATCAGGTTACACAATCACCACACACAAAAAAAGGATTGTTCCTTATTATTTCAGAATACTTACATGCATCTGTGTAAGAGTAGCTGCAATTTTTTGCAAGTAAGTAGTCCCCAAAGGAAATAGAGACAACTGTTCCAGACAAATTAAAACACTTGCCAATTTAAATGCTTTGGTTTATAATATATATTTTAAAAATAAAGTGTTCATAATACACATTAGTTCAAAATGTACAGTAATTTAGAATGAGCATTGAGAGTTTATGCACTGATACATTTCAATGTCATGTGAGCTGACTACTCTATACAAGAACTATATTTTGTTGATTTCCAGTGTCTGTAGGCTTCAGTTTAGGAGGTTTATGAACATTAGATTCTGTGTTCATTTTCTCTCTCTAAACACAGTACACGTACCTGAAGTTGAATGCGAGAGTGAAACTTGATGAAAGAAACAATTTTGCACTTGGGTAAAGAGCAAGACTTGAGTAAATGGCATAAATTTCTGAAGCTCATTTTTGGATTCAGGGATAACTAAGAAGGTGTGTAGGCACTAGGCATTTCAAATACATTTTGCCATTGCAAGATACAGCCTGGATACTCACGGAGCTCTTTGACACAGTCATTGACCAGCTGCTGTTCCTTCTCTTCATATGTAACAGTTTCTGTCTTCAGATGGCAAGCCTTCAAGAAAATCATTGGTATTCCAATTTCAGTTTATCTGTACATATGTTAATGTTATGAATTTTTATTTCTGAAATTCTTGCAACTCAAGAGTCTCTTCTTGATCTAGCTTTATAATGTCTATGCCTCTGGCCATACTTCCTAACCATTTTTTCCACCATAACCTGTTTCCCTGAATTCTATACGTCTTTTGAGTGAAAGACACACAGACACATGAATAAAACCTGATCTCTCTCATGCCTCTAATAAAAAATTGTTGCAAAAACATGTGATTTGGTAGGGAAAGTAAACCAACACAGTAATCAGAAGTAAGCAATTTAATTTGCTTCAAAACTTTTTAAGGCAAAGAAATCTTGGAAACTGAATTATGTTAGCCATATCTTTTTATGGCACTGAAAAGCTCTCAGTAGAATAGCTTTTCTCTGCATTCCCCACCTAGTCTATTTAGACTGTAAATTTTCTGGGCCAGAGATCGAGTATCACAATAGGTCTAACCAACACCAAGCATACTAGATTCCACTTCTGTTTTGATGGTGAAGATGATAATATTAAACTTCGCACTCATAAGTCTTCTATATTCAGGACTGTTTGCCAGTAAGAGACTCACCATAAAACTTAGCAAATGGGTTTAAAGGTTATCCAAGCAAGTAGAAGTACAGCTACACAAATGCAGACAAATGCACTTCTTTACACAATGCTGTCACATGGAAATAAAAAAAAAAAAGCAAATACAGGCTCAATATGATTGATGCTATTTCAAGTCGGTGAAGGTTATGTTCTATCACAGAATGATAGCAGTCTCTTCTCAACTTCATTTTTTTGCACTAAGGTAGACTAAATTAATCCCTGATCTGTAAAGTTCTGTAATCATATACAGGGTTAGGAGCATAATAAAAGCAGCCTGATCTCCTCCTCCAGCACTACTAAACTATCCTTTTGGTCTTAGGGAGTTTTAGGAAGGATGTGCATCTCAGGCTGAGTATTTTGGAGACAACAAAGGGAAAAGTATATTTTGTTCACATTAAAGGAATCTAGTCTCTCTTGTACTGTACAAGTTTATATTGGGAAAGGCTCACATAAAAAAAAAACATAACAAAACAAGAAAACCACACACACCAAATAAAAAAACCCCAAACCTTTCTTATAAACAACACCCCCCTTTTCTTAAAAACAACAACCCGCACCCCCTTTGAACCGATTTCCTATTTTACAAGTTCTACTCTCCACTGCCAAAGAGACACTGCATCTGTAGATTCTGATTCTTGTAACCTTTTCTGTTGGTTCCATGACTTTCACAGCCATTTATTTTGTCTGGCCATTTAGTCTCTATCCTTGCAATGGCACAGCGCCTGCATTCGTGTTTTAAACATAAGATAGACCAATTAAAATACAGAGACTAATCACACAGTCAAAACTAAGTGTGTCTTTAAAAGGATGTGAGTAGAAGCTTATTAACCCTTAATATTGAATATAGGCTGTCAAAAATGTAATGACCATGCAATTGAATTCCCAAAATACTACTACTAACCACAATCAGACATATCAAAACAGGTCGCGCAAACTTGAGGACCTGATGGGTCCAAGTACTTTTGCTGGGTGCTTACATATGTTCCCATATCCTTTCACATACCACAAAGGCACTGAGCAAGCACTACTAGAGGACTCCGGAGATAATGAGTAGTGAAGGAAACAGAAGGATGTGGGGGGTGGAGGGAAAGTGTTTGGGTATGATTTGAATACAGTGATACAAAATAGTCATATATACTTCAAGAGAAACCCAAATGCTGGATTTCTTAACCACCCTGATCTATTTCATATCCAGCATATGTGGTATACACTGTAAGTTGGATATACCTTTGATCTGAGAGCAAGGTTCTCCTCTTCCAGCTCCCTGAGTTTATCTTGCAAGACATCCAGCTGCAACAGATCGTGTGATACATTGAAAGACTCATTGAAACGAAGTGGTGTGGAACAGCTGGAATCTGTTTCACTCTCCTCAGAAGCAATAGAAACAATACGAAGCAGGTCATCTTTCTTGGACAGTTCATGCTGCAGCTGGTTAACCTATGACAAAAGAAGATCACCAGCTTGTGAATTATACTTTAGCTATACAATGATACAGTGTCACGTATTACTTATGCAGCCCCTTGGAACATCACTGCTCCAGTCTAAAATGAGATTAAAAAATAGCTCACAGGTCATAATTGATTTGTATTTGCACATAAGATTCAGGCTCTATTTATTTTATAGAAAGTTCACAAAATCATAATTCTAACACTGTCAGGGAGACTGAAAATCCAGATAACTTAAGAATGGACTACTTTTTTAATAGTTTACTTCAAAATAATTTTCCAGCTGCTCTGATACATGTTTACAGTTTAACATGCTAACTGTCATATTGATTATGACTGTTTTTCTGAAGTGTAACTTCCTGGAGAAAAGGACTGATAGACATCTACTCATATGTGTAGACTGGTCCCTCACAGTCTATACATTAAATGAACTGCAGGGCAAATAAAAATGAGAGAAAAGACAGATCTTGTTCAGATATTCTATTTTGCATATCTACATTTTTATATAAACACATAAGTTTGTGCTATCCTACAGTTAATTATGAGTATGTATTTATTACCAGCATATTGTTTTCTATAAGCAGCTGAATCCATTTCACTGTAACTTAAGACTGCATTGGTTGACCTTCGGGTTAAAAAACTTGAGATACTTTATGGGTTGTCAACTATTTATTTCTTTTTTTTAAAAAAAGAACAACAAAGAAAAGATTAGATCAAGAATCTGTACTTAAAGGAATAGATGGTGTAAAAATCTTATACAGAATTCACTTTTCATTACATTTAATTTTTTTTTTTTTTATCATGCAAGCACCAGCTCATTTTCTGGCTGTTTCCTCACCTGTGAAGTTGTTATGTAGCAGGTCATATCAGATACCAACTACTTATTTTGACTTAGATTATTAGATTCTTAGTTTAATGGCAGGAAATCAGACTCATGGTCAAAACAAACACTTTGAAAATGCAATCCTGCTGTAGATACATCATAATAATACCTAACGTTCTCATTATTTCTCAGTAATTACACTATGTGGTCTTCAATTAGACCGAGAAAGCTGATGGAACTATAACAACTAGGAGAATGACTTCTAAGTATACTTCTGTAGTTTGACAGCATCGATCACTTGCTTTCACAATGAAATATATTTCTATTAATCCTCTTCCCATCATCTTAAAAAAAGAAGGAAAAAAATATTCACTCACTCGATCTAGCGTTTGTCCTAACTGTTCTTCTAGTGCTTCATTCTGTTCTGTCAATAGATGGTTTCGCTTAAGGAGGGCTTGTCCAATTCGAGCTGCCAGTTCCAGGTCCCGATCTTTCTGCTCACAAAATGAGAACAGATGTCTACTTTTCATCAGATAAGGTTTAAATTCAGAGTAGTTTTAGATTTTCCTAGCTATGCATCACCACTCTGAGATCCCCCTTCACTCTCAAATGGATCAACATTGTTAGAACAATTATTAATGCTTCATCATTTGGATCCAGAACACATCCATAACCGTGTTTCTTGATGTAGCACATTCTCTTCCACAGCCATTTGCAGTAACAGAGGGAGGGGAAAGCACCAAACCTAAGGACAGTTTTGGTTTTTGTGCTGACTACTGGAGAGGTTATATGGGCTCTGTTGAGTCATACAAAGAAGCAACATATACTTAGGCCTGTGGTCTTCCAAGTGACACTTTCTCCAGAACAGACTGCTTAACTTGAATAGTGACGAGAGGGTAGAAGCAAAGGAGCAACAGGAAAGCAGAAGAAAGCTGTTTCTTTCTTACACCTCACTGGCTCCATGGGTGCCCATAGTTTTGCTACAGTTTTTTTCTGAGATGGTACAACCCAATGGGCAGCTTCTCATTACCCATGTGTTTGATAAACAGCTGCTGAAGATAACTGAACCAAAATTTCCAGGAGCTGAATAAAACCCTTCCTCAAATACATGTCCTCAATTATATTAACATAGCATTACAGAGACGAGCGTACCTCAGCTAACAGATGTTTGACCATGTCGGCATCACTGTAGGTTTTCTGCTCCACGTTATCTGTGCCAAGAACTGACAAGAGAAAAACATACTGACTGAAGCAGCTTAAGTACAAGGGAAGGGAGAGAGCTATAACTCAGAGGATGTTGTTTATATACAAACACAGTACTTAGTTGATGAAACTAGCAGAGGCTATGAAAATGCATCTTAATTTCAGAAACATGAAACAATACTCATTTGGGAGACATACAATGAGGTATTGAACACTTACAGCTTTCAGCAATATTAGCTAAAACTTGAGGTGCTCACACATCCTTCAAATTTAGAAAAAATAGAAAAATCTCTTAAGATCAACTTTTTGAATAGAGCTAAGCTATTAAATCACCCAGCCTGCTGGGAAGAGAGCGAAGAGTATACTGGAGCATATTCAAATATAGCTGAACACACCTGCAGACTTTACCCTCGAAACAAAACTCCCATTAGTGTGTGTGACAGCTATACACAGAAAGCATGGAGACGCCAGAGACTAGTCATGAAAGCAAGCACCACCTTCCAAAGCTCATCTGACTTTGCCCAACTTTATCCTGTGGGCGAGGAAAGGCAACAAACTTAATCAATGCAAAAAATAAGCACCTGATCATCTTAGAAACACTTAAAAAGAAATGAGATAAAGTATATCTGCAATTTAGATGTAGCAGTAAGTCCTATCTTACGGATTGAGTGACTTTGAAGTCTGAAGAGTTTGTAAAGCTATTAAAAAAATGAGAACAAATAGGATTTGAAAAACAAGACTGAGTCAAGAATAAACAAAGTATGAAGAATTTGCGACAGCTCCGAACAAAACACAGTGCTAAAACACAAAGCACTGGTCTGCTCTAGTTCTTGGCCTGAGAAATAGAAGATGCTAGTCAAGAAGAAATCTTAATTACCTTGAGCAAATTTGTGAGATCCAGCCAAGGAGGAGGAAGGAAGTTCAATAAGAGCTAGAGTGACAGAAAATGAAAGATACAGGGTGGGGGGGAAAGAACAAAGAGGAGAAAGAATTAAAATGTAAGGAAATAGGTGATTTATTTGTATGCATCCACCACCACCACCAAAAAATAAATGCACGTGTAAACATACTTTTTACACTATTAAAACTTTCTTACAACTTTTAAAGAACCATTTAAATATGATTGCCTTCAGGGGCAGAATTATACATCTCACTTGCAGCTGATGGATGTTTGTGCTTGTCCAAGTTCAACAGAAATTTGCTGGTTTTGCTTTATGAAATCAGGATCATGAAAGTAAGGAAGGCAGCAATATAAATTAAACAAATATAGGAGTATCTGCTTCAACTGAAGGTCTAAGTTAACCTGTTTTGAAACTAATTCCATCATCACTGCACTGCAAAATGAGATTACTATGGATTTGGTCTAAATCTATTTCTGAAGATTTCCTTGACTCTTCTACCTTGTTTAAATCTGACCCATACTCTGAATACATAGCGGTATTGGTTCTCAGTTTTTTTTCTTTGTTTGGTCTTGTTGAGAACAGTTATGAGACAGTGAAGTGCCAAGCTGAAGTGCACGCTAACTTTATTTACATATGTTATATAAGCTATATATGTCCTTTACATACATAACGTCCATAATTAAACTTCTAAAACATAACACTAAGGCTATGCCAGGAACAAAAACAAGTTGCATTATAGTATAGAAAGAAACTTTCTTGCAGTCTTGAAAGACAGGGGAACAGAAAGAACAATATAGAAGAAAAAAGGTTTACTGAACTATTTCTCTTAGAGCTTAACAGAAAAATAAATCAAACTAACAAATCAAATGCTTTTTATCAAGTAGATCAGTAGGCATAAAACCCTAACACATGCTGTTTCAAGTATTTAGGAGCTTTGAACTTACAGCAGTGCCATTTATTAATTGTATTTCTTAGCACGGCAAAAATAGAAACTCTTCACAAAGTTTAAAGTACCCATCTATCAGTAGCATAACATGCATTTGGGAGGTCAATTTTACTGTACCACTTGGTTGCCGAGTGGGGACTCCAAACTCATCTGGCTTACTAGTATTTGGAAAATTCACTGCACATATGTAAGTTTCAGCCATTACAGGCAGAATATTATAGCCAGCTCTCCTGTGGTAACCGTTCCCACCAGGTGATTTCAAGTTAAAAGTTTCTATCCAGGGCTAAGCCACCTTAATAAATATTTAAACTAATTACATATGAGGTTACTCAGGTAGGCAGGTTCCTAAAACCAAAAGCAAATATATTTACTCTGAGAAATGAAATCACAGAACTAACAGATTTGAAACTTAGCTCCATGCAACTTGTGTTATTTTCTCACAGTACAGGATCAAAATTATACATAGTTTGTTATAATTCTGTCTCGTGAACACGCACATCTGCAATCTCTCCTTACTCACCTTGCCAAGTGAAAGCTGCAAGCAACTCTTCCTTTTGGTTAATATTCTTGTTATGCTGTGCCATGTGCCTTTATTCACACATACAAAGTAGTTCTGAAGACAGACTGTAATTCAGGGCTTCTTATGCTACCACAGTTGCAGCAGAAAATATTCTTCCACCTCACTGAAAACACTGCCAGTGGGAACTCAGCTGGTCACTGGATAACCATCTAATAGCCAGCAGCAGCCATAAAAAGAGGAGGAGCTCAAGTGCAGTAACTTTTTTTTTTTTTTACGTTGGATGTCAACTACAAATTCACTCAAACCATGAGTATAGCATTCTCTTTAGGAAAAAGTTATAAAAATGTTTCCATACATATATAGGGAGGGGGAGATATATACATAAAAAACCCAAGTTACGCTTCAAGAGCATGATTGTCACATTTATTCCCAATTCCAGTCAACAGAAAGAAAGATACAAATTTCACTTAACAAGCTATTCAGCTGTGATTATAACTAGGTCTTGATTTATATCTACATTTGTCTGTGATCTTCCCAGTATCTCCCTGTAAGTTACTAGGCTCAAAAAAGCTAATATGATGACTACTACATTCAATCTCTTCGGACAATTTCTAGGAGAAACATAAACCGTATTTATCTTGAGTTTATATGACTCAGCAGTTACGACAGTGTTCTTAAATGATAGAATTAGTTTTGTATGTCATGCCTAACAGTTATCTTTTAACTTACTGTCAGTCATTATTTCAGCTCATTTTTGAGAATGTCAAGAAAACATCTATGGCAACTGTTCAAAAAACTCTCGCAAACAATTTACTATTTTCACAGGACACTTTCTGTAGTTAAAAAGAACATCCCACTGGGTGGAAGAGGAAGACACCACTTTCTGTAGTACCTTGACAGCCAAATAATACATGACTGCCTCCATTAAAACATTGTTGATAGAATCCCTCCCTCTCACTGCAGCTTGGAAATACAGGCTCACACTGACTGAGGGTCCTTCTCTCAGAGCTCTGTGCTTCACACTGGAACTGCAGGTGTTGACCAGAGAGCTTTAGCAGAGCTGCGTTCGATGTAAAGTCCTTCCAGTACAGACAGACTCTGATCCCACCTCTTTGTAATTAAAATTTAGTACACACCCCACTGACTACACAACTGCTTCCAGTGAACTACAAAAGCGTGCACTCAACTAAAAAAACATTTATGCTTGCAATATTATTATCAGAAACTGACCGAGTAATAAACATTAAGCGGCTTTCCAAACACTTTTCACAGTTAAACAGAGTTCCAAGCCTGCAAGTTCAACTGATAACAAGATTGCTTTAAATTGTTGACTACTGCATTCTTAGGAGGTAATATTTTACTTTTACTTACTCATTTGCTATACACCCTGGATGGGGGCTTAAAGCACAAACAACAAAAAAACCCCTTTCAGAGGTACCATGTACAAGGAAGAGGTAATCATTACAGATTGTATATAAATACCAAGGTTTTATATAAATACCAAGTTCACCCTCCCAAGTGGTTTGTTCTAATAGTTCCAATATATGGAGGAAACAGGACTTCCCCATTTCTCTGAAGTGCTTACAATGCATTCTCCTCTTTTCACATGAAAACACTAAACTACAGGCAAGTAAGTGTTCAGTTCTTTTGGCAGCCTTCTACACATTTGATTTTTAACATATTAAAGGTTTCTTCATGTGATCGGAAGCTGTCAATTTTCTTCCTTATGATCTGCTACGTTTAAGGATAAGTTATTTAGTATTTTCAAAACTGGAAGGCCAGTGATCAACACTGATCTAGTACCCACCTATCTGGCATTCACACCATTTCTATCTCCAGAAGAAACCATTAACAGCGTTTCAAAAGCAACAGACATAAAACATCAGTGCACACATCATCAAAAGAACCATAGCATCATTAATGTTCCTGAAAACGGAGCTGCTGCATACTCCATGCCTCTC
Source organism: Nyctibius grandis (assembly GCF_013368605.1). Taxonomy (NCBI): domain Eukaryota; kingdom Metazoa; phylum Chordata; class Aves; order Nyctibiiformes; family Nyctibiidae; genus Nyctibius; species Nyctibius grandis. Next base: position 8,344,945 of record NC_090666.1, read on the forward strand.
AAATTACATCTGATCTAGCACAATTCTAGTTCCTGCCTCTTTTTCACTATCATGCTCCCACTCTCATTTCTATGTGAAATCTAATGATCAGGCAGCCATGCGACGTGCTAGGCCAGCCCTTAGAATTGCAGTGCTGAACTACAAGCACTTCCCCTGAACTCAGCTCTTCCTTCCACTTGTCCAAAGCTTTCCAGATTTGAACACTTTATAATACTAACATTAATTTTATATTTACAGTTTTCTCTTCAATAAATAAATTAAAAAAAAAATCCTAGGCCCAGATATACTCACTCATGTAACGGAAGGGCTCCTCATCATAAACTGGAGAAGTGATTTCAGGAAGATGGCCATGGCAGGGAGGGGACTGAATCCAGTCTTGATTTTCATACAGATACAAAGAGTCCACTCGTAACTTGTAATCTGGCAACTGTTCTTCTAGCATGCTCACCAACTCTACTTCAGGAAGGTCCTCGTTGGAGCAGACATCTGAAAGTGCATAAATGCCAGTAATAGTACATTATTATTTAATAAGACATATATTTAATATTGCTACAGTAGTATACATTCTGTATACTATGAAATACTTTATAAACCTTCAGTAGATTTGAAAACAATTATTTTGTACTGGACAAGTTACCAGAATACTTCTTGAATCAATACTTGATTTACATTGTAGTATTTGTAAGTTCCTCATCCCCAACTGACTCCACAACTTCCTAGAAAGCTGGTCTAGCCATGATTCCCTCTGACTTCTTGAATATGATGTATGTAATGAGTTTCAGTTTCTACCCTTTCCTGTTCATTGAAATAAAACACAGACTTACACTTTTACCAGCTACTGATTTTGTGAGGTTTCATTGGCTTTAGCATAGTTACACTTCCCTTTTCTGAAGGAAATTCACATTTTTCTTGTTCTTCTGTTTATCTTTTGGTTTGGTAATGAACATAGATGTAAATAATTTTAAAGTAACTACAAAAATCAACTGAATACTGCCTTGAAATCGGGGAACAAATATAAAATTCCATTATCATCCACATGGAATCCTGCTCTGAAAAACACAATACTCAAAATCCTGGAAAGGAAGTTTAGCTCTTCCTGTGTCATCCCCGACCCTTAATCTCTTCACAATTACTGAAAAAATAAAAGAAACATTAATTCTAAGTTGCTAAAATATTGCATATCAAAGGTCTACAACAATTATCTTTCCAACATTTCCACTAAAGATGAAGACTATCTTCAACATCTTTCAATGGAAAAAAAAGTCAATGTTAATTATTGACACTGGGAATTTTACAAACAACATTTTACAACAGAAGCTGATTTTACAAGCTAGTTAAGAGGACTCACCATTTTTGTTCATTTGCAATATCAGATAAGCAATACAAAGAATGGGAAACTTAAGGTTGGTGTTCTACAACTTCTTAGATACACTCAGGATTTCTAACAGTTAATTCTTTAACTTACCAGAGATGCTCTCCAAGACCCTGTGATCAAAATTCATGAGTCCTTTCTTCACAGTTCACTTATTTGGAAATAGCATTCTGTAGTCAGATTGTGCACCGTCCCTTTATCGCTTTGGTACAAAGATGGCTTTGGTTTAGAGACAGAGTAAGTGAGAGCCATCAAGCCATCGAGACACTAACAAATTTGGCATCAACTCACTTCTGTAGACTGGTTCATACTCCAGATATATTGCCATCTTAGGACATGCTTATTTCATCTGGGCTTCTATTGATCAGTGGAAGTATCTACAGGATACTTCAACGTAAGCTTCACAAGCTTCTCAGCTCAGCCATCATCTAGAAATAAAACAAAGAGAACACCAACATTTGACAGATGTCTCTCTTTCCAACAAGACAATTAAATTAACGTGACTTTGTCTCTTTCAGTTTGAATCTCCTCCCTGTACTATCATTTAACTAAGGAAAAAAAAGTAAACAAACATTTTAATCCCCAGTTTACACATTACATGTAAAATGTAGCATTAAAAATGTCTTTTCCTTGCAGACATAAAATCTCACCTGCAGCATCAACTTTGTCAATTACCTATTTGTCTACACCATTCCTCCTCTTCCATATAATATTTAGTGTATGACAGGTTCATTCACTGAAATGAGGAATTTCCCTTTTACTCTAAAGGACAGCAGCTCCAACTAAACAAATTTTCTTCAGGCTATGACATTTATTTAAAGCAATGGATACTAAAGGCAGGATTTCAAGACCATCATTCTTAGCATTTTGATTGTTAAAAAAAGTTTTATAGGACTGTTTGCTTTAATCTCTTCCCCTTTAGCAGTCTGTTAATTAAAAATTGGATCTATCAGAAATTGACTTTGTGCATCATGACAAAATTTGTGTTTCCTCTTCAGCAGGGACTCATTTAAACCAGAAATGAAACTACCATGACTAACTGAGATAACCTAACAGTTTAATAAAGTAAAAATTCTGCTGTTTCCTTGCCAAGACTGATCAATCATCTTCCATGTCAAATGCAACAGTAGTCCTAGATGACAGAAAAATATAAAATGAAAGAGAACAAAAGTCTCATTTTCCCTCCTCCTACATTCAGTAAACACAAAATTCTGTTGAAATCTTACATTAATTTCAAATTTGCTCTTAACAGTTTCCCTAGGATCTCCCATCACCAAGCACAACAATCTCAGGTTTGTCCCACTGTCTGTAGCAACCTCTCATTTGACAAGATAAAAATGGACAGTGCAGGAGCTTTTTAAAGAAAGCCGAGAGCCTGCAGTTTGTCTGCTTGTAGTCTTTGGCAGGAGATCAAAAAAGAACTTTCTTCCATTAAGGTCAGCTCATGCTTGTGAGCAGTATCTTCTTGCTTTGTCATTTATTTCTTTAAATGTACTTTATTTACCAGTTTTTAAAAAAGTAAGACACAGATTTCAGAAACATTTGCCATCTGAATGTATAGCTGCTTCTAACACTAGTTTGTGGGTTTTTTCAAGAGGCTGTTTTTCAAATGGATTGCTGAAAAGCATTAACCACACACACACACAAATCTAAAACAACTCAATACAGCAGAAGACATCACTTAAGACGATTGCTGTAGATCCACCCAGCCAAGATGATTTTCTCTTGTAATAAAGAGAGTCACTGTAAATCGAAACAAAATTCAGCAGCATAGGACAGTTTCTTCACAATTCTGATTGAATCTTTTGCCTTTGAGTTTTAATAATGTAAAAATGAATGCTACTTCCTCTCAAGATTGGATTTAATCTCTCTTCTAAGTAGTGCAAAGCAGAAACACTATTTGTTGCGGGTCAATCTCAGTTCAGACAAAGGGGAAAAAAAGAAAAAATTCATTTGGCTCAAAGTTTTCTAGAGCATCGGGCCAACACCAAGCTATTGAATTTAAAGGGCAACCTCATCTGTAAAACCTTCGAGAGGTTTGCTAGATAAGCAAACACCATAAAAGTTAATGCTCACATTTCCAATGCTCATAGCTTTAGTGTGCCATGGGGTAACTTCTCTGGAAATTCTACCAGCTAATGCACTGTGCAGTACCACCCTGAAAGTGACTCCATGACCCTTTCACTCTGCAGCTATAAAACTATTTCCTAAGTGCCGACTCCTTCTGGAAGTTACAACTATAATTAAATACATTTGGATAAAACCCATAAAATTTACAACATGGCTTTAAAATACATGACTGGGCTATAAAAAGATGGTCTAGAAATTAAAATTGTCAAATCGTACGGAAAGACACGTCCAAAACAGAAGCCAGAAAACTTTCTCAGGTCTTATTTTTGATCTTTATTTATAAAGATTATTTCCACTGTCAATTTACTATATTCATTCCACACAGATGTACTTCTTACCAGTTTTGTCCCCCTACTCCCCCATATGCCAATTTCCCATTGATGTTTGAGTCTTTTACAAATAGGTTAACTGAACGTGGGAAAACCAAGGAGAATTCAAATATTGGAGAACAGCCTATATGCAGGAGTGGTGCTCTCAGGAGGCTTTCTTCAGGGAAAGCTCAAGAGAAATGGAAATATCAGACAACATTCTATATACATACATACCTGTCTATCTCAATCTGTGTATTTCTGTGCTCTCTAAATTCAAATTTAGTCCATGATCTGTGTTTCACATTTCAACTATCATGCTGCTTGAAACAGTAAGCTAAAAACAGCAGTGCCTATAGCACGTTTAAGGAAAAGACATCTTGTAGAAGTGAGAACTAGTCCTCGGCCTTTTTCATCTGCCCCACAGAACCCAAGTTGCTCTGATGTTTGCTAGATCATCTGTGCATGGGAAACAGAAAAGAAACTCGGAAAGAAAGGCAATGCTGGAGCTCATTCATACCAACAAGTGTTTTAAAAAGCATGGAGGGCTATCCCTTATGACCCAAGCAACAGTCTTCTTGTTCACCAATGTTATAACAAGACCTGACAAAACTCCCAATGAAAACTGTATAAAAATTAAAGCATAATCAACAAAAAAATAAGAAAGGCTAGAAAAACATGTTAAAAGCATTATGAGAAATACACATCAATTGTCTGCAAATGGTAAGATATCATAGTGTAGGGGTTAAAAAAAAGAAAAACTAAAAGAACAGGAACCGCATATTCAATTAAAACACTCATATTTGAACACATTATTTGATCTTAGCAACAAAGAGACAAAAGTGAGTTCTCCTGACCACATGACAGATTTTATTAATTTTTCCTTCAATGAGTCAGAAGATCTCGGCCAACATAACTTGCAAAAGCAACACTGAGCAAAGCTTTAGAAAAGTTGAAATAGCTATAAAATATTAAAAATTATTGTCTTCTCTTTGTAACTACCACTTTGAACAATTCAAGATAGATGCAAAAAGACTGTTGTGCCATCTTATTCAGAATGTAATTCTGAAGACATTCTACCACAGAGAGAACTCTCATTCAAATTTGAATTATCAGAAAGGTGAGATGAGTTGTTTTTACAACTGGAAACTGTAGACAAACAAATGTATGTGTTAATTTCTTTGTGCATATAAAGTTAAAAACATATCAAAAATACTGGCGTCTATTTTGACAACATCCAAACTCAAACTGTTACTCCTGCTGTCTTCCATTTGTTGAGAGCAGTTGACTTCTCACAACCACTTGGAAAGACTAAACTAGATCTGGTCCTCTGTACAATTACAGGATACAAGACATGAGGCCACAACTAACACAAACAAAATTTCAACAACAAAGAAGATTCTAACTTGGTTAAGAGAGAAGGCAACATCCATTTTCCAAAAGGAAGCCAACTAAATGAGTCAATTATTCTGGCATGCTGAATTTTACTGCTATGTAAATACGCAATTAAAAAAAAAAAACCAAGTCATTAGCACAGTACTTTTTTCATTACTAAAATTGGAACGGTGTCAAGCCAGCTAATAACAACAAACATATTTTGCATTTCAAGGTTAATGAAACAGTTCTATTCTTATAGCAAACATGACCACGCTGAACTGCTGCCAAAACATTCCTGGGACTAGTGCTCAGAGGCAGCGACCAAATCCTTCAACACTACATAGTAGGAGATGAAGGACAAAGGACTATATACTGAAAAACAAATCTATGTGAACGTGAACTTTGTCTATCACAATTAACACTTTCTGTGTGCCTAACACCTGTTATTTTCAGCCATTACTATCCCTATAGAAACCTACTTAGTGCTGTATTTCTCTCACGTAAGGAAAAAAAAATCATTTAAAAGAGTATGCCTACATAATCCTAATAACAAGTGTAATGATCATAAGCAAACCTGCAACAGACCTTCAACCATAAACAGCATGATATAAGAAAGGAACTGTAAGAAAACAAGACAAAAACAACCCCCCCACACACACCTCCTGGATTGTTTTTAATTTGGAGTGGGGATAAGGGCTCAGAGGGGAAGCTGGAGAACACCTCTTAGAAGATGATGAATATCAAGGGGGTCATGAAGCTGGCCACAATGGTTTCCTCATCGATTTTTCCAGAGTTACGCCAAGCCAGACTCACTTTTTCCCCTTGTCAGTCATTTGTAATAATCCATATTCTCCATAAGCGGCAAAACTACCTGTTAAGTGTATGTATATATGCTTTATCTATATGTATACACGTATACTGTTGAATACCACAGTTTGATAGTAAGACTTTTTTTTTTAAGTCCTACATGCTTGGAGGTTGTCTATATCACCCACAGCACACAGTATAAAAATAGCATACGCTTAACTGAAGTCTAACTTCATCTGAAACTATGAATGCTACCTACATGAAATACCCATATCAAGTTTTATTAATTCCTAATTCTTTTCCATAAATGCACAATTGTAACATTACTACGTGTATACGTTATTTCTTGCAGGTTTTCTTCTGAAAGAAGAAACACACGTAGTAATGTTATGATGACAGGGGAATCAATCTCTTTTTTTAGAGAAAAAAAGAACTGTCATGAATCCAGTATCTGTTGGTTAAAGAGTACAAAAATGTGATATATGCTATTGAGGCAAGTGGCCAGTATTTCACTATAAAAGTTGTTAAGGCGTCTTTTAAAATTGAAGCTTGTTCTCTATAAAGTACACTTGAAGTGAACTTAAATAACATTTAAGTTAACTGAAATCACTAATGCTTTCAGTTGATGCACAGCTGAATTCACCCAAGGAAGTGGTTTAAGTTTCTTAGTATCTACCCCAGCCAGGGCTCAGCATTTTAACAGTTACAATTCTGTATTTATTAGAATAAACCAGACTGACCTATATGACTCAGTCACCAGAGTATCACTAGCAATCTAACTAGATAAAAGGATCTGTCATCTCTTTTGTGACCATCTCTATGAAAATGCTATTTTTGCATCTTCTTGGAAAACACATCAATGAATCACGCTTATCCTTCCTGAAAGAAAGCACAAGATTCATCCCAGCAAGCCCTCTATTAGAGGAAAACCACCATCAGAAAAGTCTGTCATTTTCCAACATGCTACTCTAAATCACATTTTTGGATACTCTTAACAGAAATTTGATAAATTGATACAGTTCTAATAGATGACACCATCACTAGAGAGCTGACAAATTTCAGGTATTGGAAATTTTTTTTGCAATTTAGTTTCAGTGTTAGAAGTGTAATGAATAAGAAGCTACCTATTTTTACTCAGAAATACATCTTTTGAAAGATAACAAGTATCTGAAAGCAAACCTAAAATTAACTATGTTGCCTTGTAATGTTGTGTGAAAAGTTATTTACTGGTGTATTAATTATTTGCACCAGACTCTCACAATCAGTCAACAATAACTCTGAAACATAACCAAAAAAATAAGCATGTGTATGCAACAGCCTACTGTTGAAGATTGCACTAAAAAAAATTAATACACGGATGCAACTCCACATAGCACTTTTTCCACTAGGATGGCTGACAGAATAAAAGACATTTACTGACAGACACTCTTTACTACAGCTTGATCAGCTGATCAGAATGCAACAACGTGATTAAAAAGTTGATAGAAGCCAAAACCTCCTTGTCCTCAAATCCATACGTAAGCAGGACCACAACTAAAATGTCACCAAGCTTTTCCTTCTAACAGCAGCGCCATAAACCTCCAAGGAGAGCCCACACGATTAGGGGGACTTCTAACGCAGGAAGGAGCTCCCGAGCACGCTGAAGGTCACACCAGCCTCCACGCCTGCAGTCACAGCCACCATCCGCAGCCAGTCTCGCATCTGACTGCAATCTAAGCACACGTATTGAACAGGTAAGGCTTAACATAGTATCTACCTACATTACCACCGTGAGAGGAGCTCTGTCAGCCGCAACACGCGACAGGAGCAGGAGTTCTTTACCCGCCTCCCCTCCCCGGCGGGCACGCCGCGCGGGACAGCGCAGCCCGCGGCGCGGCCGGCGGGCCCGGGACGCTGCCTCTCGCTCACCCCCGCGCTCCTTCGCCAACCAACCGCACGGCAGCCGCCGCAGGCCCCCCGCGGCCCGCTGTACCCCAGCAGCCCGCGCCAGGCACAGCGGCTGACCCGGGACAGCCTGGGTGGTGCCGCGGCTCCGCGGGGGACGGCCCTGAGGGAGAGGGGAGGGAGGACGCGTCCCTGAAGGGGTTAACGCGAGGGGGCAGAGAGGCGGGAGGTCGCCAAATTGCCCCTGAGGCGACAGAGCCACCCCGAGTCAGCGCCGAGCACCTCTTACCCGCCCCGCGCTTCCCCCGGCGCTCCTCCGCCGCTCGAGGCCGACGGGCGACAGCCCCGCACGCAATAAGGCGGCGACCGAGGAAGGACCCCGCTGGCTTCCGCCCGGCTCCCGCCCCAGAACTACAGCCCCCGGCTCGCCGCGCGGCGCGGGGGGGGCCGCCCGCCCGCGCAAACGACAAGCCCCACAATGCGCCGGGCCGCCTGGTGCGGGCGGCCCCCGCCGCCCCCCGCGGCTCCGCAGGGGCTGGGAGCGGGGTGGGGTTCCGGGATGGCGGCTCGGCTCGGCGGTCGCGCCGGCCCCCAACCCTGACCGCAGGCGGCAGCGGGTAGGAGCGAGCGCTGCCTCCCGGCAGGGCTTCCCGGCCGTGCCGGGGACGCCGGGGCTCCGGGCCGGCCGCGCCCTCACCCTCGCTGCGGGGCAAGGCGGGCGGGCCGGGGAGGGGGGAGCGGCGCACGACGAGCTCGGGAGGCGGCTGTGCGGAGCGGCGCCGGGGCCGCCGCGCTGGCAGGGGCGCAGCCCTGTCCCGGCCGCCGCGGGGGCCGGAGGGAGGCGGGGGCGCCGCGGGGAAGGCACGGCACGAGTTTAAGGGAGCAAGTGAGGAGCTCTCCCGGGAGAGCCTGCGGGGCGTCGTTTTCTCACGTTCCGTTACTTTGTCACGGACGGATCATTTAACCCGAGATACGCGATCGAGACCTGCCTCAGTCACTCCAAACACTGCATTAAGAGCTGCAGCCCAGCGCCAGCAGAACCGGAGTAACGTGCATTCACGGTACCTGGGCTTTGGGATCCAGAGCCTCTGCGCTCCCACAGCTCACAGGCGCGTTTGGCTGTTTTTCTTTCTCCCCTGCAGCTGAAGCTTTGGCCAAGCTGGGATGAATGTGTCGGTTCAGCTGTGCAACACTGTCACTATCCACCCTACAAGAAAAAAAAAAGCCTGCGATACAGAAACAAAAATGTGGAAATAGGGAAAAGGTTTATGTAGGGACATGATCCAAAACAGTACAGAAAATAGAAGCAATCTTAAACTACATAAGAAAAACAAAAATAAAAATCTTAACATTTGTAATGTTATTTGAACAAATGTGGATCATGGACATTTCTGTTGGCTGGCTATGCCCCTTTGAGAAAGTTCTACAGGGGTTTGACTTTTGTGTATCATAGTTATTAAGACTTTATTCTTAAGCTTAGTTTTTGTGGTTTCATATTCCAAGCAACAGAATAAATTATCTTGTATAATGGAATGAGGTATCTCCTTTCCAGGTAGGAGAAGGATGCTGTAGCCATTATGGTGCCAGCCAGTATCTTGAAGCACCTGCATTTTTTTCCCTACTCTGCCACAGACTTCCTCAGCGAAGTCCGGTAAGTCAAATGAATGCTGATTCTTTAGCCTAAGTAAAGTGAAAATTATCTGAGTTGGTTCCCCTTTTTTTTTTTTTTTTTAATTCAAATGCCATACAATAGTATTTCCTCTCTCATGAAATGTAAAGTACAATTGCTTCTGACTTGCTTTTTTGTGAGCTAGTTCAGCTGCACACAGCTGAGCTGAGATCTGACTAGCACAGCTGTGCTCCTTTAAAACAACAGACAATTATTTCTTTGCCTACAAACTGCCAGGGATTAATGAGTCTGTTCCTTTTTACTTTCTGCACTTACGCAGCTAACTTGCTTGTTTGTTCAGAAGTGGTAATAAGATCTCTAAACCCATGAATCAAAAAAGAAAACTTGAGTTGGAATGTATATTGCATAGCGTCAGTATGGAGTTTGAAATCCATGTGCTGCTTAAAGGCTCAACAGAAGCAGGCTTTCCCAGAGCTGTAGTTCTGGTTTTTGTGTTAACTGAGAGGAATGCCTCACAGTTGTCATTAAAAAGACTTATATTTATCACAGGTTTATTTACGATCTTACATTGCTATTTTAATTTTTCTAGGATAAATGGGTGTATATGACTTTTCCCCTGATCTAAAGCGGTTCCATGTCTTGTTTGGTAAGTTTGTATTTAAAAATCTTTGGCAGTTGTACCTTGTTACCCAGTCATACCTTAATGTGAAGAAGTTCTGGTGAAATGTCTTGCTTGAGGGGATTTTCACAGTGCTGAGATGTTTAAACTTTGTTGTATCAGCTTTCAGTAAAGGAGACTGTTCAGTATCTCTTCTCTCTAGGTCTGCCATGCATGCGCTCTATGCTGTTTCTTAACCTCTTGCTTGACTGACTTGTAGCAGAAAACATTCTGAGCTCCTGCTTATAGGGGGCTACTTTTGATGTTTTTCCACTGCCACGTTTAATAAATTGCAGCAACTTCACTAACATTCACTTGTTTCTGGTCTCAAGGACTGTTCCTGTATTCTACGTACACCAGTTGAATCAATCAGACCAGAAGACGTATCTCAGAGCAGCATCCATGAATGCCTGGTAAGAAGAAAATAGAAACATTAATTGGCAGTGTTACATAAAAAGCTGGTACATATTAAAAATATTCTCATTAGGAGGTACTTCTTAAAATGTTAACAGCAAAAATAACCAGAGTACTTCGGGGCTTCTACTTTGGAAGAAGGCTATAGGTAACGAAGTGTTACTCTTAATCTTGTAGTAGTTTAAAAACAAAACATGCACACACAAAAAAACCCCAGTAGCTTATAAAACTTAAGTCTCAGTGTAATGGTAAAAGCACCAGCTTGAATGTTCTGACTCGAGTACTTGATCTTAGTATTCTAATTAATGACATATCTGTGCTAATTTTAAACATGTAAATATTTTAAAATTACATAGTCATTTTGAGAACTGTTCTTCCTCACTGTTAGGCTGATTCTGATCTAGCCTGGATTCCCCCATCTACAGGAAGGAATGAAACGGTATTTTATTCTTCTAATGTCTCTCACTATGAACTCCAGCTGGAAATAGGTAACATAAGTGTATCTTAAAATATTTCTTGTTCCTGCAGGTGCATGCTCTCAATAAGTTATTGCTAACTGCAGTAAACATTAAGTTTGGAAAATGTGTTGTCAGCTGACTAGAACTACGCTTGTGTGTCCTTAGTTGAAAAAAGTGAAGGATATTGCTCATGTTTTAGTAATCACTTGTTTTAAGATATAAGACAAATAAACAACTACCTGAATTTTTCTCTTGATGTTTGTGCATGTCAGTTTTCTAAATCTGGGGTATGTGGACAATAAATACAGCATTAAGTAACTTCATGTCTTGTCACTTGGCCACTCGAGTTGATTGTTGTAAGGATGGGTGCCCTGAATCCTACTGTGCATGCATATGTTTAGGTAAATATGCATGATAAGTGTTTTAGATGTATAATTGATACTGACAAATGTTTAAACACTTTTAGTTGTTCTAAAAATAGCAGAGCCATGCTTTAACTAATTTGCTGGATATCTTTTGCTGCAATTACTTAAGTTCTCGACATTCTTAAAGAAAAGGTCATGCTGCTATCAATTTTAGAACTGTAAAATTATCTCTAAATATGAAGGAAATTATGTGGTGGATTATTATATTTTCCAATGTTAAGGTAGCCACTTCTGGTTTCAGGAAGAAGGTTCAACAACTTAACTTCAGTCTACCTTGCACGGCATACACCTACAGGCATGCAAGTTGCTGTAAGGATCACAGACCTAGAAAATTGCTCTGAAGAGCATTTGACAGCCTTACAGGTAAAGCAACAGCATTTATGCGCAAGCCTGATGAAGACAGGGATGAATACATAGGAGGTTACTAAACAGAGGTAGCCTTTGTGTTTGTACTAGGTCATTTCAGTCAAGTTTTTGCTCCAAAGGAGTAGAATATAAACATAAGGCCAAGTGTATATAAGGCCAAGTGTAAATTTCAGAGTTGCTTTCTGAGGAAAATAGTTGACAAGTGTTTTAGAAATACTTCTGTAATTGTACAACTTTTTTCTTTGAGACATGTTCTGTACTCTGTATTTAACACCAAAACTTCGGACTATGAGCAAACTAGGTTTACTTCACACAAATGTAATTATAGGCAAGTTACTTACATTTCTGTTGCAGGTTACACACATCACCTGCAACTTTGTATAAATGCACACAGGGAACAGTTCTTTCTGCTGATTACTGACATAGTTGATGCTCTTAGAGTGTTGTCTTGTGGTTAACACATCCGCTTTCATTTAATTCCATAGAATGAGGTGGTTTTATCCCACTTTTTCCAGCACCCCAACGTAATGACGCTTTGGACAGTATTCACAGCTGGTAGTTGGCTTTGGGTCATCTCCCCATTCATGGCCTATGGTAAGAAATGTTAACTGCAATTTTGGAATAGGAAAAAAGGGCTGATACAATTTGGACCACATGGTCCATGAGAGGTTTTGCTTTAAGCAACTCCTGTCTTGTAGAAAAGACAAACTTTCCCAAACCCTTTGATTAGAGAAGTCTTCTGTACATAATCTTCCTCCCCAGTGAAGACTGGCATTTGAATTGCATTAAATTGCACTTAGTCCTAACAGCCACCATGTAAGGAATGGTAATTGGGAGATGTATTTGACTTTATACAACTTTGAATTTTGCCAACAGAAAACTTGTCTAGATCGAATACAGGTTTGGCATAGACTTTCAGTTAACAGAAGCGTGACTTGAGCGTGATCTTTGCCTGATGGATGCATCAGTTGCATCCATGCAACTGTTCTTGATGTACCACAGTCAATATAAAGATGAGAATGCCACTCTTGATGAATGTACACAATGAAGCAAGCATAGACGAGTAATTTAACAAGACTTGTTAGGCTTAGCGAGGTTTTTTTCCCCACTTCCAGGTTCGGCTAGACACCTGCTGAAGACTTACTTTCCTGAAGGAATGAGTGAAGCTTTGATAAGGAACATTCTGTTTGGTGCAATCAGAGGATTAAATTACATGCACCAGAACGGCTACATTCACAGGTAGGAGAATGTCAATAGGTAAGAATCAGATTACACCATCCAGTTTATTAAGAATTTAGTTTCACTTCAAAACTCATTTTCAGCTTAAGTATTGTTTCCTTCCTTTTTCTATATACCTTCTTATGTCAGACAGTGCAGAAGCAATTTTTTTCAATAATACAGTAGAACCAAGTTTGTAGAAGCTTAACAAGAACGGTATTCATACATTATTTAAACCCAGTTGTTACAGGGATTATACATCTGTCTGGCTTTCTCTCTTTGAAGTAGAAGAGAATCAGAGTTGTCTTTACACCCTTTGCAGGAAAGGAGGGCCCTTCTCCAATTTCTGGTGTTTTTTTTTTGTTGATTATCTCTTCTCTCTCTTGGGGCTGTATTAAAAAGACAACTCATACCGAGTGAAGAACTTCCATGAAAATAATCTGCTAAATAGAACCGCATGCTAACATCTCACTAGAAGTTAGTGAAATATGAAAGCCTTTCTACTCTACTAGTGCTTTGAGTAATTCTTATAACTAAAATTTACCCCTTTATGTTACAGGAATATTAAAGCTAGCCACATTCTGATTTCAGGGGATGGGCTGGTTTCTCTCTCTGGCTTGAACAACCTCTACAGTTTAGTTAACAATGGACAAAAGTCAAAGGTGGTGTATGATTTCCCCCAGTTTAGTACATCCGTGCTTCCTTGGCTGAGTCCTGAACTACTGAGACAGGTTAGTATAAGTTACACTTCATTTTCCTATTCAAAGTTACTGGAAGTACTCAACTTCTAACTTAAGTCTGCTTGTAGAAGTGCAATGGAAGCTGTTGATCTGCAACTTTTAAAAAGACATAGATGTACTGAATTTGTAATTCTCCTAAAGAGAACTGGTTTTAAAGCTGTGGTAAGGTGGTGCTGTACTAAGTCTCTTTACCTGACCTTCCTGGAAACTACTGCAGATCCTATAGCTTGTCTTCAGTACAACCATCAGATTTCTGAACAAAGCCTGAGGTTTCACCATTTAATTGCCTTAATCCTGTGTAGATTACAGGGTATTAAATCTTGTCTTGAAACAGATCCTTATATTTTTGTTGGCACTGCTCAATGGCATCAGTGATCCAGTAGTTTTCTTTCTCTCACAGGATTTGTCTGGGTATAACATGAAGTCTGACATTTACAGTGTGGGAATTACAGCATGTGAATTAGCCAATGGACATGTTCCATTTCAAGATATGCCTCGCACTCAGGTATGATGCTGAACTCTATTTCTACTTCAAAATACTGAGCTTTTTTTTGTTTTACCCAGAGAAACCAATGCTATTACTGCTGAAATGGTGGCTGCTTTTTGTTATTTCAAATATGTATGCTTCTTTCTAGATCAAATAATCCTTCCATTCCTGGAGTTTCACAGCTTAGCCTGAATAGGTCTGTGTAGCTGCTGAACTCTTATACTGCTATTCCTTTCTACTAGATGCTGCTGCAAAAGCTGAAAGGTCCCACATATTGTCCTTGGGATATAAATACCTTTCCCCGTGGGGAATCCAGGATGAAGAATTCACGATCAGGTGTTGATTCTGGAATTGGTGAGAGCATGACACGCACAATGACCAGCGAAAGACTACAAATTCCCTTTCCCAAAACATTTTCACCTGCTTTCCACAACTTGGTAGAACTTTGCTTGCAACAGGACCCTGAGAAAAGGTAACCTTCTGGTGAAGACTAATTTTCTGCCACTTCAGTCTAAGACCAACTATAGCCCACAATTTAGGATACAGTAATTAGCTGAATACTGTTAAAGTCAGAATTTCAGACCAGAAGTACTACGCAAAAACACTATGCTTACCTTTGGTTTTGTAAGTTAAGAATTATCTTGTCTGATAAAGGAACCATACTTTTAAAGTCATTTGACCCCTGAGTTTCTTGTAATATGAATGTACTTTGTAACAAGTAAAATTAATTTTCAAACATGCAGTTTGTCAAAGAAAAAAACAGAAATCTGAAGTATATATTTTCAGTATTGTGTCTCCTCTAAATGAGGCATTAAATTCCTTGTTAAACTGAAAAGTGAAAAAGTCTTTAAAACCAGATTTCTTTAGTAGTGCCTTCACTACAAATTGAGGCATAGAATGTAGGAATTCTGTGCTACTTTTCTCATGCTCCACATTTGTCCTGTGGATGAAAAACCGCAGGGCTTAAATTGATTTGTCAGGCTGGCCCATTTTCCAAAAGCAGTATTTTACTTTCCAAAACGTAATTATTGTTCATTTTATGATCCAGGCCATCAGCAAGCAGTTTGCTTTCGCATACGTTCTTCAAACAGGTGAGTCTACTACATTTTGTTAAATTACACAGCTGTAACCTAAGTAAGGCACAAAATATTAGAGATGGATTACAAAATAATTAAGTTAGCTGGAGCCAAAAAACATCCTGTAACAGCTTCAGACTGCCTTTTTTTTTTTTTAACAAAATGGTATTGATAGAGTATAGGAAGCATAAGCATAAACCATTTCCCCTTTAATAAAGTTGGTTTAACTTAACTAAAGTCAGCCTAACTAATATGAATAATGGTTAATATTTTTAATTTAAAGCAGAAGAACTACATAGCTAATGTAATTAGTTTTGAAAGACTTAACTCTGCTTGCTCCAGAGTGAGGAAAGCAACACCCCTCATCCTGTTGTTTCAGTATTGTAACTTGCAAGAACATGGCTCTGATTTCACATGCTTTTAATGAAGTCAGATGCAAGGTTATGCAGACTTTTATGTGCAGCCCTGTTTTAACTTTTCTTCTTTCTAGATAAAAGAACAAACACAGAATTCACTACTGTCTCTATTACCACCTCCTATTCAAAATAACAGATCAGACTTCTTGGCACTGCCCTCAACAGCAGTTGGGACTGAACTTGGACATATTACTGCAAATCAAGATGATACAGACTGGGAATTCTAAATAAATACCAAACAATTATACCTCTCCTGTGCTTCAGTGAAGGAAAATGTGATTTGTATTTGCTGCTTTAGTTTGTATGGTTAAAATACAATTAGACAAGATATACTTGAAAATGCCATTGAAGTGGCCATATACTTCCTCTGTTAGCATCATGAAGTGCAGCGTGCCTCACTTTCTGACCATAAGGAAAACTGTAAACAGACAATGGCTGAATGCTTATCTCCCTCTTTCAAAATATTTCTTAACAAGAGTGTTCCTGCTGTAATCTTACGCTATACTCTATTTTCAGCTCATATTGCTGCAGTCCATGTGCCTTTCTGAATTCAGGCTCGGGTTTTGTCTGTAACCTGACTTAATCTATTTGTCTTTTCATTATCACCCGAATTGTTTTAGTAAGGAGAAATCCTCTACTTCCACATCTAAATTTGAAACTGCACAAATTAGTTTTTTATGCAAATAAATATTTCTTTTTACACATCCCAAAAGGCATTTTTCTCACTTGATTTGATGTCATACTTGCCAAAAGTTAGCTACGCATCATTTTTCATGCAGTTTTAATACTGCGTGTTTCCCAAAGAAGTTAAGCTACTGAAAATGTGGCTCATGCTCTTGCATTTGTCTACATTCTTAGTACAAATTTGTGCTTTTGCATCTCCATTTATTGTTCTGTCATTTTAGCAATTAATCTGAGAATCTCTTACTATGCAAAGTAAGTCTCAAGTTATAACAGGTACGGGTTAATATTGAAGAATCATATTAAATAATCTATAGTTACTGTACATATTTTTATTTATACTGTATTCCCATTCATCACCAGAACTTACCAGAACCTAATACTGTTTTCTTAAAAGAACAGGCAACATGTATTAAGCTTCACTGGCACTGCTGCTGGCAAACAAGCCTCTTCTGCAAGCCACAGTTAAATTCCCATGGATAGATTCAGCCATAACAAGAACCTAATAAACCCCCTAAGATCCTAGTGAATTTCTGTTCTAAGTCAGATGAAAAACTGCCTTTCTTCTCCCTAGAGTTCAGTAAGTTCTCATCTCTCATACTGCTCCGGGCAACTCCAGCTGAACAAAAGCAGCTTCTTTTAAAAAAAAGCTGCATATTCTCATCGTGTTTTAGCAAAAATTGTGTCCCAAAGCCACTAGTACTTTACTGTAGTAAAAATGTATAAATAGATATCGAATGAAAATATTTTAAATTTTCAACATAAACAACATTCCACATTAAGTCTTCAAGTCTTCCATAGCTGAGCTGGTCTGCAGCCAACCTTGAGAATACTAGTGTTTTGCCAGCAGCTTCACTACAAAGCCTTGAAGAGCAAATGACCAAAACACAAGCCTGAGACAGACATCAAATTCTAAAAAACCACATTAAAGTATTAACAAAAAAATTGATTCTACTCATTATGCTGTGAAGAGAGCTCTATATTTCAAAACCTAATACATGAAACTTAAGATTAAAAAACCTTTCAATTAACTTACCCTGTCTCCATTTATTTCGGTAATTCTTGTACTTCTATTTTCAACATAGTTCAGTCATACTAACAGCTGCTTGTTACTGCAGGAAAGAAGTCTCATGTCAGTCATTAGGTAAGAAAATAGTTGTAGAAACTAGAAAATTACTCTGATCATAAAAATATTAGTAACTTCATTATGTACTCTTAGAGAAGATACTATTTTCACATTAACCCCACGTTCTTGGTAATTCCGAACTACTACAAATTTTGACTGTTTTCAAATCAAATACATTATATAGCATCTACAAGTAACTTTTGACTAACAGTACATGTAAAAAAACAAGGCAAATAAGTGAGACCACACATGAAGTTGTACATATTTTAATTACAGACCTCTGAATAAACATTAATACTATTTTGTTTTTAAAAAAGACTAACTGAGAAAAACTTAAGGGAGCTTAACTGCTAGTATTTGCAAGCTGCTCTTGAAACAACAGTGCCCTCCATTCTCTCTATAAAAATGAACTTGGATACTAATAACAAAGTAAGTCAGTATAAAATGATTTGAACAACCAGTTTAAACAACCACATTCCCGTGGAGTTACTTTGCTACTGTCTCTTTCTATAGAAAAAAATAAAATTACTTATTATTTCTAAATACTGATCCAGCTTCTGTACTGACATAACTTTTAAGAAGAAAATGAAATATAGTTTTGTAAGTTAAAAAGCTTGTAAGTAAGTCTTTACTGTTAGAACTATTGCTTTTCAACAACTACAGTATTTTCAAACAAAAGCAATTAAGAGGCACTGTGACTTCTAGTAATTCTTAAAATAACCTAAAATACTTGAAACTGGTCCCTGGATTAGGTTTGCTGCAGTTCTGCTCATGAACTGTGATACTTTCTGTTAAGGAATAATGCAAAATAAGAAATATTAGTTAACATAAGAAAATGTATAATCATCATGATGTTAAGGAGGTTTCAACTACCTGTCACTGAAAAGTTCTTGGAAACAACTGTGTTCTACTGAAAATCTGAAGTTTTTGCATGCAGTTAGTGTTTTCAAAATCTGAGATTCATGAGCTGTATTGTTAAGATTCAATTTGCAGAGACTTTCTATTCCAAGCTGACATAGTTCTAAGCACAATAATTTTTCTTTTTTTTTTTTTTTTTTTTTTAGAGCACTTGGTTACTCACTTTTACTCATACCAATGATGTGTGTTATGAGCATATGAACTAGAACTGAACCTGGACTTGAAATTTTCAAGTATCTTACATTTAGGCTCAATGTGAGGTATTTTCAGAGGGGCTTATAAAATTTTTATACATTTGCAAAATCTCATGGCCACTGAAACAGAAATTTACAGCTTGGTTACTTTTGTAATACTTGTGAAAACACAAGTTTTTTTTGCTGCCACCTTTCTTTGTGCTAGCATTTAACACTACATAAAATAACGAAACACCTGTAACAACAGAGAACTTACGTTAATTAACATCATCCTGAATACACGCTCAATGCTGTTGAGTTTCTTACTGTCTTGGTCTGATACCACAGCAGTTTGCGAATGACTGAATGGATGAACCCAGGAAAAAGTGTGATTTACTCAGAATCAATTTGATCTGCTATATGAACTACTCATTTCAAAGAGTCTCAATGCAATACATATCCATTGAAGAGAGAACAATTTCTTCCACTTGATGCTATTAAGGAACGAAAGTAAATATTTTAAAAAAATTTATTGAGTTTTACCTTACCTCTCTCTTTCCCCCACCCCCTGCTTCTCCTCAAGTGCTATGAAAGCAGTTTTTAGCCTAGAGGATGCGTAAAATCATGGGAAAGCATTTGAAAACCATTGTTCTGAATGTCTCTGACATGAAGCAGATACCTTAGTAGGTGATTTACATACCCTGCCTTTAATGCTAGTAAGTAGCTTTGCTAAAGTATATTAGGTTGTCTAACAGACCTCTAAAACAACTAAGCTAGCTGCAATGACCTGTCCTGATGACGGTCATCCCTATCTTGTGCGAATGAGGAAAAAAACTACTAAAATTCAGAGATATTACACAACACATGCAGCAAGACAGACCTCAAAAGACTATGAGTAAGAACCATACTATGAAATAAAGTTATTTGATATAACAGATCAGTAAAGACTTAAGGATTTAAAAAAGAAACAACTGAAAAATTGAGGTGGCCTACTAATAACCAGCTAGCAGAATAACATTTGGTATTTAACATCCAGAAACTAGAGATAGGCTGAAGGAAAGAATATTAGATTTGAACAGGTTCCTGTGGAAACCTCCATCATTCCCAAATGGAAACAACTGATTTCTACTCCATAAATATATGTTACTTATCCAGAAGTCCCACAAAGTTCCTGAAAAATGCCAAAAAAGGCCATATGAAATTAATTGCAATTGCATGGTGGTTCTATTTTTAGGTATGATTACAGAATATGTCATTATTACTGGATTTACCCACAAATCCAGATTCATGGAATCTATATTTGTCCTATTGTGAAATCCACCTGCAATAGAGGAGACCACTAATACAGGCTGAAATCTTGCCTAACAGTCTTAACAGGGCTTTCGAAGTTTAGGTTATGGCAAAACAACTTGACACACTAGTAATAAAGTAATAAGTATAGGAATATTACATCAAAAATTCCTAGGAAAGAGCTCTGTGAACCTTCAAAGTGGCTGCTTTCGCTCACTGTAGCTATAATAATGTTGATTAATAACATCAGAAAAAAATCCACTTGAAAATATTTCCATTTTTGTAACTACTACAGATTTTTTTCCTTTCCCACACTGTCACGTTTCTGAAATGCAAGAGATTCTTGTTATTCTGCTAGCAGAAACACATTTTCCATCAAGGTAATTTTTTCTTGCAATGGTCTGGTCTCTTTGCCTAATGTGCTAGCCTATCACATGAATTAGTTACAATTCTGATTAAGATTGCAGTGTGCAATACCTTATTTTGTAAATGACCAAAGCCAGAAAAGCTACATATTTTATGTTATCAATCAAAGTTATCAATCCAAAGATCCACTGAAATGTGAAAACACATTTAATGTTGGTTACCACATTAAAGAGGCAATGAAGATATTGCAAGAACATTACCATAATTATTATTATTACTACTACTTCATTATATTTTGTTTTCATCACAACCTGGGAACATTATCTTCCCAAGTGAGATTCCAAGTAAGATATTCCTTGCCCTCTCACTTTTCTTTGGAAGGGCATTCTGGATTCACGTGTCATTTTGGTGTGTCACGATTTTCAGTAATAAATCTTGGAGTATTTCACAGAATTCACCCTTTTCTTAGGATTTATTTTCATTTGCTCTGCTTGGATGTTTTGATTCTCAAACTTCAAGCTGGTAGTATTTCCTGTTACTAACGGAGGAATCCAGTGATGCAATGTAAGAATTTATAGACTGTACTCTGGAGGTCTCTTTAGCTGACCTACAAATGTGGGGAACCAGTATAGGGTCTTGCAGAATACAGTGGCTGACTCAGTATTCTCCTGGAGCTCCTCCTAAATCATATATTTTAATTTTATCAATAAAAAAAGAATAGTGAGACTTCACATTCAGTGACAATGTATGTATGCCCAAACCTATTGGCTCTAAAGTACTTTATCTAGAACCTATGGCCCTCTATCTGTCCCCTTCTTGATATATCTCATAACTTACTAATCAGGTTTATTCTATTAGTAATAGTAATAAAATGTAATGTACTAACACACAATAAGGACAGGAAATACATTATTAACAGATTTTACAGGATTCCTTTGAAGCCCTTAGAATATTTGTAACAGCTACACACTCACAAGAAGAGGAATAAGTCCGCACATTTTATCCAAGGATCTCAGTCACCACTGCCCATTATTTTAGCAACTCTTTTATCCTCAACTTAATTCAACCTACCTCTAGAATGTAAAGGGAAGACGAACAATTCTAACATGATAGTTTAGAGCAGACAGCAGTGTCATATGGGATGAACATTATAGGGAAAATCTACAGGAGCATCAACTAAACAACTTGTCCTGAACAAGACTGGTGTCTCATCCCTTCAAAAGTGTAATCTATGATATTTACAATGAGGAGGGGGGAAAAAAAGGCTAATTGCATCAGCCATGTGGAAGCAATATTTGAATCAAGAAAAAAATTATAAGCTATGGTTAGCAGCAGTAATAGTTGATGAAACAAAAACCTGAAAGAAGCACTCAAAATTCAAGTGACACGGTGTAGTCCAAAAAACTTAGGCACATTTTCAGACAAGTTCATATTTACTAGTGGAATTTCCTGAAACATATAATAATAATACTGTAAGGAGAAAGCAAGGAACAGAGGGATTGCTGGCAGGATGCATAGGTTTTCCTCTATTTTGTCAAAATTTACTCTACATGACATATGAGTCAAGAGAATCACTGCTGAGTTTACCTACTACAGTTTATTAAAAACATTTGTTTCTTCTACATTCTGATATCAATTATCTTTCTAGTTCTCATATGCTTGATGTGGTCAATTAAAAGAAAAATATTCTTACAGGCAGATTTCCTTTTGCCCATGTGAAATCTGGAAAGCCACTTGTAGATGAGTTTTCTTCAAATGCTTTCATGGTTTAAGGTAGCTGTTGCTCTGCAGCAGCTGGTGGAGCCATCACAGACTTGTTGAATTATTTCTTTGGCTGGCTGTCACGCTCTTTTTCCTGCTCCGCTTTCTGCTTCAAGTTTTCCTTATTATGGGAGAACACAGATTATTTTGAATCCTCGGACCCCACAGCATGGGATGTTGAAAGAGCTGGTTCAGCATACTTTCCATGTTTTTTCTTTACAACATCACTAGATTTCCTCAAACTAGTTTGCTTTTCATTCTTGAATTGTGTACTTATTAATATTTGACCCAGATGTTGGTGACACGGCATAGCACATTTCTTAGGAGCCTTACTACATTGCTCGTCTTTTGACTTCCAGTCAGGATTTCTTGACGACTTCTTTTTCCTCATGCTTGGCTTGTAAAAAGACACATCTTGGGCAATTTGCTGGAAGGCAGAGCCATGGCCTACAAGGGTATTCTGCTTGAATAATAGCATCACAACCATTTAAAATGAAAGAATAATTTACTGCTTCAGATATTTCTTCTCGCTCTTTTATCACGAGACTTTTAACAATTTCAAAATCTTATTATTGACTGTGCTATTTCTTTTTTCAAAAGTGGTATTGGTTGTTCTGGGTTGTTTTGGGTTTTTTTGTGGTTTTTGGTTTGGGGTTTGTTTATTTGGGTTTTTTTCCCCAAAAGTACATTAAATTGTTTGGTTTTCACTGTGTAGGTTAACTAGTACATCTATCAGGGGGTGTGGAAATTTATCCACAAGAAGACCTTGCCTTTTTTTTTTAATTGTCTCATTATCTGTCTGAAGCCTGCCTGTATCAATCCGAAAAGCCATGCTCTCTTCCATTTTATTGAATACAGTACAAGAAATCAGTACAGGAAACTGCATTAGCTAGGCAAGACTCTAAATTTTTTTAAGTTTGAAGAAAAACTACACAAATTTAAAATACAGAATTAAAGCCAATAGTTTTGTTCGTCTGTAGGAACATACAGGAATGTTTTTATTTTTGACTGCGTTTCCTGTTTAGATCGCAGCCACTACACAGGCATGCAGCGGCTGCCACTTCCCAATAACGGGGGACAGAAGGGCAGAGGAATCCAGCCCTGTTCCCATTAAGAGAGAAGTCTTTTCATCCCCAGATGAGGCAGGGATGGAAACTACTCTACTAAGCGGGCAGGCTTCCCTCACTGCTTCCCTTCCACAGGCACACTAGCCTGCAACCACACGCAGTAAGAGAGAAAGACCGTGCCCAGCCACAGCGGGGCAGAACAACGCGGCTCCCTCCACGCGTGAAGTGGAGTGACTGCAGCGGCGGCTCCCCAGCGCGCAGGAGGGAAAGGGCGGGAAGCAGCGGGGCCGTGGGCGGGCGCGGGCGGCCCCGCCGCCTCCTTCAGGCCGAGCCTGACATGGCGGCCCCGCCAGCGCCCCCGCACGGCCGTCAGGCGCTCGGCGCGCGCGGCGCCTCCTGCCCGCGCAGCGCGTGGGGGCGGCGGGAAAGGGCTGAGGTGACGGAGGGGCGGGTACGGAATGGTCAGGCCTGATCGGTAAATAAATGGACCGCGGAGGGGACGGCGACACACAGTTTGTCCCCGACGGCGGGCACCAGGGAAAACACATCCCCCAAAGCGCCTGTCCCAGAAGCGGCAGCCGGCGGGTTTCATGTGGCGGGGCAACGGGCCTCGGCCAGCTGGGAGCTCTCCGCCCTGCCCTCCGTGAAGAGAGCGAGCAGCCCCGGGGGGACACAGAACATTAATAACACCCAGGAAAAAAAGAGACTTTCTCTAAGCATCTGTGGACTTACAGACCAATTTCAAGCACAGATGCACTGAGGAACACAACAGTACCTTCCACACCACCATGAGGAAAAAGGAAGAGAAAGGTAAGGCTTAGCAATAAATACATACCTGATGATTTAGTCTATTCTCCCACAGTCTTCAGGCATTTAAATTAATTCTGCTGCAAATATGCAAGCAAATAATTCAGACCTAACCATAACCCTCCTGAAGTTTACCTCAGCAATACCAAAAAATCTGTAAAAGACACTTTTCAAATTAATGCCACCTGGCTTCACATAGAGAAAGCTGAGTTGCAGGAGTAACATTTAAAAGAAAAAAAAAACATCTGGAATTTAACCAAATTGTAAATGACTGCCTTTCAAGAAGGCAATAACAATTTAGCTTAGAACGGATGCTTAGAACCCCTGCTCAGTCTGCACGGGCTCTGCCTACCCAAGTCCGGGGCAGCTCCAGGGGCGGAGCTCCCACAGACAGCTCCTATGAGGACCCCCGCCCATCCCGAATCCTCACTGTCAGAACTGCTGTAGCAGCTGAGGGTGATTTTCCTGATGCTGCCTGCGACCATTTCCACTCATCCTTTCACTGTGCAGCTTGAGTCTGACTCTTGTCTTCTTTGTAATCACCCATTAGGTGGTTAGAGACAGCAATCAGATTCCCCTCTTAAAATTCTTCTTTTTAGGCTAAACAAACCCCATTAACTGATGAAATACACTTTACTTGCTAGTTTTCAGGAGTTTACAGTACCATTTCTGATTGTGCAAAAGACCAGTAGAGCAGCAGGAATCTGATGGAGAGAAAGCAAAGCCATTATTTACAACACTGCCACAAATAAAGAAAAAATGTTTTCCCATAATCACCTGTTCAGAGCTTGCACATTATACATAACATTAGCATTGGGGAAAAAATTAGACAGACTGATTTATTTTAAACAGACTAATCAGTTGGAAACAGGACAAAGTAGTACAATAACTTACAACTAGTTTAGTGCAGTTGTTTAATTGTTTCATATGTGTTAAAACGAGAAATTGGCACTAACATCTGTAATTTTTTCATTAACACAAAAATACTGCATTAAAAACAATGGTACAGAAACGCACAAAGGCATTTCAGTTAAGGCTTCTACAGATACTGCGTGTTCTGTAATTAAACATCTATTTTGTAAACTCGTTCTAAAACCTACCAACTAAAAAAAGAGCTCAGTTAAACTCATATTCCGTTGTGAGGATTAATGGAATGAAAAGTACTTTGTAAAATAGATAATTAGCCATCAAATTGTTTATTAAGTGTGATTTTGAATGGCAACCTCAAACCTTATTAATTTAAATATGCATATACTCAGACCCTCCCAAAAAGATACACTGCAAAGCCAAGCCTGGTTTGAAATATTGATCCCATTAAGTTCATTAACTTAATCCCTGCTCAACCATCTCAACAAACTACTGTATTTCACAATGAGAATGAATCTGGCTCTTGGCTAGCATCGCTTTGTCCAAAGCGTACTTGGAAGGCCAGTTCCTAGTAATAATGTCAGAAATCAAGCAATAATGTGATTCAAGTTTTTCCTGTACTGGTTTGATGCCTTAGCACAGTTTTGCCTGAGCTCCATACAAAATTATACTTTTTACCATGCCAAGATGACAGAAATGTCAATCAGCAAAGAGAAGCCTTTATTAAGCTCATTCCAGGAGCTCAACAATTCTGTAAATCAAACACACCATATCTAGAGAAAGTGTGGTGGCAGCCTACATGGGAACACTAAGTAGTACCTCATCCCCCATCTCCTGCAGCCAAATCATGACAAAAACTTCCAGTGCAACACTGAAGGGGAGCAGCACCCTGAATCTCTCAATTTTAAAGTACAGTGCGGTGCCAGCTCTACAGTTTTGCAAAAATACATACACAAGAGCCATAACAATTTACAAAAAAGGTTAACAGCTCCTTCCCACAAAGAACTGAATGCCCCAGAACGCAGGCAACAGCTGTGGAATGTCTTTTAATTCTGGTAGAACTCTTCCCCCCTGCTTCCCCCTCCAGATTACCACAGCACTTAAAAAACGTCATGGACACTGAATTTTTGAATTACTTAGACACACACATTAAATAAAACAATGCAAAATCAATAGATATTAAATAGGTTTGGGGCTTTAGGTGATACTTTCTTGAGAAATGGATTTCAAACTAGCTCTTGTCTACGTCTACTAAGGAGACTGTTTCATCCTGCAATATGGCTGTATTTATTCACATCTGCAATGCTTTCATTTTGACACTTTAATAGAGAAAAGAATGTTGGCTATCATCATCAAAACCCACCGACACTATTAATACTACATCACTACATAGAAGGTGGGTTACAGCAGAGTTTTTGTTTTGCTTTAGTAAGCATTTTCTTGTAATTTTAGGAAGAAGTTTCCCATTCCATCCTAACACAAAACAACAAACATCCTTTTGGGGGAAAGAAATTTCCATCAAAACAGGTAGAAGTAGGAACATTTTTAACCTCTGTGAAATCCAAGTTTCTTCAGAAAGAGCCGTGAATAACACTATTGCTCTTGCCATACAAGATAAGGAGAAATTGGAACACTGTTCCTGTGAATGGTTTGTAATATAACTATTACAAACCTGACTGTTGAGAAATTACAGGATGTACATATATCCTGTTCGCAACCCAAAACCACCCTGCTCGATTAAAAGATATATTTAGGTATTCCTTAGCTGACCAAACTGTTGCAACATTAAAACTTCTGTTTCTTGTATGTACATCAACTTGAAAGAACTTGTTATCATCAAGATCTTTGTCGAGAGAACTAAATGAAGAAAAATAGTGTCCTTTTTTAAGGAATTATTAAACCAAATCCCTGACAATCCAATCCCTTATTCTAGCAAATACTTTTTATGACAACTAAACCCAGATTATTTTATGCTTACTGACTTTGTGGTTTTTATGTTTCCTAACTCTGTGTTGTTATAATCTTCCTTAGACTACTTTCTTCATAAGATTTGTTTTAATGTCTAGAGAATATTTAGGCAAATCGGGTAAGCCAACTGCTATCAGCATTAGTAACCAAAGCAGGTTTGTTGAAGACTGTACAGCAATCAAAAAAGCACTGAATACCTCATCTTCTGCATCCATCTAGTTTCTTTGGCTATATAGGTAGCAATATTTACAAAACTACCTTGACTTGATCCACTTTGTAAAATAAAAAGCAAAAGTATAAAAGTTTTCAATCACATTTGGAAATTGTAGCATACATAAAAAGATCAAAATCAAATATATACAATATAAAAATACATTTTTTTTCTTATGAAAGTTATAATACATGGCTATAGTACAAAACATGTTGAGCCATCAGTCACAGCTACCATATTCGCAGGTACTTGTTCCACACTATGGCTGGACTCTGGGTATGATATCTCCCTGGGGAAATTCCTCGATTTCAGCATGAAACATCAGTTCTAAAAGAGAAAGAAAAGAATTGTGTTTTATTTTAAAAGTTTCACCTGAATATGATTTCATTATTCCTGAAAAGTGCTCTGGCAATTCCCCAAGCCTCCTGCTTTTCTTCTCAATCATAGTATCAACTACTCAGCAATGGCAAGGGCCACCACTGTTTTTAGAAAACTATTGTTGCCCCCCAAAATTAACAGAATTAGCAGTGATGTTAGCAGCTGATCATATGCAGTATCATCCTGCATTCAAGCTGGACAGTGAAACAGAAATCTAAAGTAGATTGAGGGATTGTTAAAGTTTTGAGAGTGTCAGACTCGAGAAGGAAGATTTCTGTTTAGAGACTTGTTCATTTATGGATGTATCTGCTCTATGTACCACAGTGTAAGTTAGCAACACTAGAACCTGGGACAGAAAGAATAGTGAATGGTATTGCTCACAGCTAGCTGCCACCACGGCAGCTCAGGCATGGGAGACAGCCTAAGGTCAGCAGTGGAGAAATTTCCTTGCGGAGAAATTTAGCTAGACATGCTAAGCTAAGATGGGGTAGCCCCTTGTGGTGCTCTGTGCTACCGAGGCTAGAGTTTGTCCTATCTGTGTTCCCTTACGTATCTATACAGCACCCTCAGCGTAGCTGTACTTTCTGTCTTGCTAACAGCACATTCAGCATACAGACCAGGCTGTGTTTGCCAACAACTTATCAACATGGTAAAGTTACACAATGCGTACATGCAACAATATGGTTTATCCACCCAAGTTTGAGATTCACTTATTTTCGCTACCTCGTCCTTAGTAGACTTAACTTTCTCTACTATTTGGGATAAGTCCTAACAGAATTTCTCGCTTGAAATTTCTCAAGCAGGTTTTCTAATCTTACTAGGCACATGTAAATATCAAAAAAGCACATCAAAACCTGAGTTAAATCCTGCCACTAGCTTCCTTGAGTAAGTCTTTATTAGTTAAAAAATGGGTTTAAAATACAATTTAAGCATCTATTATAAATATTAACTGTCAAAGATTGCAAAGACTCCCACCTAGCGGTTTTTTTTAACTCATTGAGCGAGTTATTAGAAATAAGCAGAGTAACTGGGGCCAGCTGAAATACAGAAATTTGTACTTTAAAATTCCAAAGTAATCTGAAGAAGCACGTTGAATCTTCTTCAGCCTTCCAAACACAAATCTGTGCTTCAACTCGTGACGCTCTTTGCATACTTGTTGACTTGTAGGAAGGCCCTACAGAGGGATCTGGACAGGTTAGATAGATGGGCCGAGACCAACGGCATGAGGTTCAACAAGAACAAGTGCCGGGTCTTACACTTCGGCCACAACAACCCCATGCAGCGCTACAGGCTGGGGGAAGAGTGGTTAGAAAGCAGCCCGGCGGAAAGAGACCTGGGGGTGCTGATCAACAGCCGGCTAAACATGAGCCAGCAGTGTGCCCAGGTGGCCAAGAAGGCCAATGGCATCCTGGCCTCTATTAGGAATAGTGTAGCCAGCCGATCTAGGGAAGTGATCGTCCCTCTCTACTCGGCACTGGTGAGGCCGCATCTTGAGTACTGTGTCCAGTTCTGGGCCCCGCACTTCAAGAAAGATGTTGAGGTGTTGGAGTGAGTCCAGAGGAGGGCGACCAAGCTGGTGAAGGGTCTGGAGGGTCTGACCTACGAGGAACGAGGAACGGCTGAGGGAGCTGGGGTTGTTTAGCCTGGAGAAGAGGAGGCTCAGAGGTGACCTTATTGCCGTCTACAACTACCTGAAGGGAGGTTGTAGTGGAGTGGGAGTCGGCCTCTTCTCCCAGGCAACTAGCGATAGGACAAGAGGACACAGCCTTGAGCTTCGCCAGGGGAGGTTCAGGTTCGACATTAGGAAGAATTTCTTCTCAGAAAGGGTCATTAGACATTGGAACGGGCTGCCCTGGGAGGTGGTGGAGTCACCATCTCTGGATGTGTTTAAGAAAAGACTGGACATGGCACTTAGTGCCATGGTCTATTTGACATGGTGGTATCAGGGCAATGGTTGGACTCGATGATCCCAGAGGTCTCTTCCAACCTGATTGATTCTGTGAAACTTAGGATTTTTATGTACAGCATAGCTTCAAGTCACAGGCTGCACGCACTTGATAGGAAAGCTGAGTTATGATTACACCTTTTGGATCCCAGTTGGAACAACAAAAGGAAGAAGGCCTAGCCTCTAGCAAAGCTGCTTCTAAGAAAAGAGGACAACTTGCTTGCCCCCTTCTCTGGCCTGGACCAATACAAGCAGTCCTCATTTGAAGTCCTCTTCTGCAAGCACAAATCTGACTTTTCAAAGCTCGGTAGTTCCCAAAATTACTGCAATGTTCTATTGAAAATTTCAATACTGAACTCAAAAAACACATTCAGCATTTGCAAAAGGAACATTATTAACATTAGGGAATTTTCTAAAACACAAGTAGAATAAATACATTTCAAATACTCAAAATACTGTTAGAAGTAAAAATTATTTTTCCCTTCAATAAAAAAGAGACACACGCTCTCTTATGTTTCAAAATTCATGTTGCTTCAGCCAGGACAAACAAGGCTTTTCTTTCCTTTTTAAATTACTGTTCTTTCTTTACAAAACCAAACACAGAGACCAGCACTTGCTTTGGAAAGCTGCTAGATGCTTGTTTTCTCTCAACCACAGAATTTTTCAGGTGTAGTCTCGAACATCAAACACAGAGCACAGCAGATAAAAGCCTGAAGAAACAACATTTTGCCTATTAGTGTTTCCTACCTTCACTGTGGTCTAGCTCTGGTCGGTAAGACAAGAAGATCCAACTTGTCCCAACTAGAACAGACACTACCAGATTCACCACAACCCATGGCTGAACAATTTCTTCCTCTGTACCTGCCGTCCTGGGAAAAGCACATCAACCCATCAGTCAGGGGTTTGCTGATACATAGAGGTTACAGTAATAATTTCAACAGAGTATCATAAAAACAAGCTTGCTGACCCAGATGTGAAAACAGAACTACTTGTACCATCCTGATGGTCTTGCATTGCAAAGGCCTGGTAAAGAGAGTGACTACCAAAGACAGTGACTTAGCTGAGAAACCCCATTATCTCACAGAGAATATCCACCTGTAGATTTCAACAGCAAAGTCCTTTTCTTGGCTAAGAGACAGAAAAATCAAAATACGTCAGATTTTACTGTGGTGAAAGGCACAGTGTCATCAGTTGATCTTATTTTTAAGCACTTCCTCATGACGCAGCAAGGCAAATGACAGCAAGTCAGTGAAGTCTGTCTGGAAGCCAGTGCACAGACTTGTGTACAGATACTGTGGGGTGGATGAGACAGGGCTTTAAGAAGGTTATGAGAGTCCAGCGCAGAGCCACGAAGATGATTAAGGGAGTGGAACATCTCCCTTATGAGGAGAGGCTGAGGGAGCTGGGTCTCTTTAGCTTGGAAAGAGGAGACTGAGGGGTGACCTCATTAATGTTTATAAATATGTAAAGGGCAAGTGTCATGAGGATGGAGCCAGGTTCTTCTCAGTGACATCCCTTGACAGGACAAGGGGCAATGGGTGCAAGCTGGAACACAGGAGGTTCCACATAAATATGAGGAAAAACTTCTTTATGGTGAGGGTGACTGAACACTGGAACAGGCTGCCCAGAGAGGTTGTGGAGTCTCCTTCTCTGGAGACATTCAAAACCCGCCTGGACGCGTTCCTGTGTGATATGGTCTAGGCAATCCTGCCCCGGCAGGGGGATTGGACTAGATGATCTTTCGAGGTCCCTTCCAATCCCTAACATTCTGTGATTCTGTGATTCTGTGAAGTTAGCTGACACTTCTCTTACTGTCATAACAGCAGCAGGTTGCAGTTTTGTTACTAAAATCTAGGCTTTTTAATAAACAACCCAACAAACATTTATAGAAGCCCTAAAAAAAGATAAAAAGTATCTAACTGCCCAAACCAGCAAATTTTCCTGTAAATGCTTTTGTTCTGCTTCTCCTGGTCTATTTTAAAAACTCGTGCTACTAGAGTTTAAGTCCATTCAATATCTACTTCAGAAAGCGACCGTTTTGGATGGGATCTCCTAGCATGAAACAATGCTCGTATTTCGTGCCAGCTGTGTCTGCTAAGCCCTTGCATTCTGTGGCAGACACACCACTTTTTCGTCATACCATGACATTCATTTCTTGGACAGATTAGACTATCTCCTTCAAAAACAGTGTTGACTCTCTACAGTGTCCTGCCCTTGAACACAAAAGGGTTACCTCAGTAGCATCCCATTTCTCCAGCAAAAGAGATTCTTAAGGTTCCTGCCAGATGACATTTTCAGCATCTTTCCAACAGGCTCTTGTTTGAGGTATAATGGGTTTGCAACCAAGATGACCAAACCCATCCTTGAGTTCTCATTTTTCAGTGAAATTATCAAAGATTCAGGACAAGCTCAGACAAAGGCAGGTTTAGTAATGAAATCCTTCATTAATACTTTCTTTTGTATGTTGTATAACCTTTTCAATCCACCAGTTTGACTAAGGTTCCTAGGTGAGCTATGTTATAATTTACAGAAGTGATTTCTTAAGTTTCCTACCAGATGCTGCCATTCTCCGAAGGTGGTGTGTAGAGGTTAATTCTGTCACATGTCATCTGCTGGCTTAAGGATAAGATAAGAGCAGCAAAGTACACTGGAAGAAATGGAATTAGTAGTGTCAATATAAACCCCCAAAATGCTTCTCATCATGACATGATAATTATCACATTTTCTTTCCTTTCATTCCACTGCCTCCAACGATAGTCTCCTTTAATTCATTCTCTCTTCTTCAACATTCCCCTGACCTATCAAAATCTGGTTTCTGCACTTCTGCAATCCATCAGCTACATCAAAGGTGGCATCTTACGATTCTGTTTTTTGCTAGGTCTGTGTTCTGTATTCAGAAGGGGGAAAAGAACTATCTCAGTAACTGGCCTACTAATGCTACTATTGCAAATGCTTTAAAAAAATACATAGCACAGTGTTCATAGCCTTTGAATGCTATTTTCAACTACTGAGCAAGTCACTTATTCTAAAGCAGAAAATAACCAGGGAGGAAGATTTCACTGAAAACAGTATGTAGGATTTTTCTGTTTACTGTCTTTCCTGGACAACTCCCTATCCACTTCAAAATACTTACAGAAAGAGGCTACTGCTGCTGGGTCTAGGGTAAGAAAGCCCCTCAGTGCAACTGATGCTTTTGCCAAATCAATCCTGATAACAAAAACAAGAGTCATTAACACAGCCCGGTAAGATAATAGTAATGTTCCTCTAACAGTATTCTGTTCTACTTTTTGCAAGATACCTTTTTCTGTCTCTCTTACAGTGCCTTAATACACAACTATATCCCACAAACATGGCAATGGTTCTCATTATGCCAAATTCAAGAAAGATTGAAACTAAGGAGGATGTTCCATGAGGTTTGTAGCTTTCACACTGCAGTCCTTTCTGGAACATGGAAAATGTGGAGAGATCTGTCCCCTCTCTAATCCTTACCATTCATTTTGGTGTCCACACCACCAACGGAGTTATGCTAATGTAACTGCTCACATAGCTTAGACCAGTACAGGATCAATTAAGAATAACTCAGGCCTCCTCCCTGCCACCACTCCATCAAAAAAAGTCACAATTTCTTCCATAGCACCAACTCCTCCCCTGGCTTATCATGCTGCCATGGAAACTATCTGTAACTAAAAGAAACATCTGTAACATCTATGAATCTATTTTGGTTATCGTCTTTTTTGCTCCTCTTTCTGTTCATTCCCGCTCTCAAGCTGTAATGCAGAAACACCAGCTAAGCCAGGAAAACCGTTTACATAGCTATGCTGCAAACCTGACTGGGGAAAGGATTCACAGGAAAAGTAACCTGATAAAAACATGAGTTGTGCTCCACCCCTCTCCCCCCAAAAAAACCCCAGGTCAGCTCTTCCATCTGGTTCACCTCATGATCACACAAACAGCACCAGCACATTGAAGCTAGGCTGTAGGCAGTGGACAGAAATGAGTAACAAAGGCCTGAATGCAAAAATGCACAAGTACACCCTTTATCTGTATAGCCAGCCATGTGTAAAATCATTAAGCATATCACCTTAAATCAACAGCAGATCAAAATGTGCCATAGGAAGGAGAAAGGAACATATTGCACACAAATTACATACACGTTTCAAATACAAACATATTTTACCTGTCAAAGGCCGAGACTGTACTGATAGACAGCAACAAATAGAACAAACTTTGAGCTGGGTATGCTAGTGTCTTATACTGCTCGAGCAGGTTAGAAATGGTGGAAAGCTGGTTTCCTGCCAAAATGTAGATAACAATGATGTTCCATACAGCATACCCAGCAAGGAAGCCATGGGCAAAGAGCCCGATCACCCTGAATGGAGAAAAGAACATTAGACAAGTTTAACATCTTGAATTAGCAAAGAACTACAGATAGAAAAGGCCTATGAAGCCATCTGTTCAACCCTGCTGCCATGACAGGATTACAGCCTTCCTGTTTTTGAGTGCTTTTTCTGATCTAGTTTTAAAAATTCTAAGCAACAAGACTTCTGCTTCCTCCCTTGACAGACTGCACCAGAACCTGAGCACTTAACAAAGAAAACTGAGATGTTTTGCCTGATCATATCACTACTTCACTTCATTATTGCTACAGGAATAAAATACTTTCACTCGCTGCCTGTAGCTTCCCAAAACCACTGCCCCTTACACTTACACAATGCTCTTATACTTGTCCTCGAGTCAGTCTTTTCATTATCCTCATTGCTAAGAAAAAGCTGAGAAGGAAGTGCAGGCTTCCAGATAAAATACATCAGAGAAGAAAATGGCTGTCATCTCCCCATTCTGTATCACAACATGACGACGTATTAAAAAAAAATAAAATAATTTTTTGCTATTGTGTGCAAGCTTATGCCCCAGTCCAATTTCACTCCTCCCTCTTTTTCACCAATCAGGATTTTTCTTTCAGAACTATCTGAATTCACGTATTTTTATTCTGATCATATAGCTGATGGGCGAATCTCATTTTGTAACACATTTTTTCTGTAGGTCTCTGATGTTTTTGTTATCAGATCAATCTTTTGCTATTCAGGTTTTGTCTAAATCTTTGCAATATGACTTCCTTAGTTACTTTTTTTAAGCTGCATTTCACATGTGATGTCTAGACTAGAATATGACAACAAATATGAAAAGCTAGAGGACTGAGAAACTTTACACCTGTTGCATCCCGAACCACCATTTATTAGGAATACCCAAAATAAATAAAGATGTATCACAATGGTAGAGAAAAGGTGCTAACTTTCAGGGAGAAGTTAAAAAAAAAAACAAACAAGCCTGATTTCTGCTTATTTACATCAAAACATTTATTGTTCACCTGAAACTTCGGTGCACCAAGAGGGCAACATCCCTGGTAGTCCATGAAACCTTCACATCCATAAGTACATTGATATTTTCAGTGGTTTTAATCAATTCTGCACGGTCAGCTGCCTGAAAACGCCCTGAAAGGATGAGGAAATTAGTTTTAGAGAGTATTGTTACCTTCCATCATCATTTCTACATTAATACCTATTAGTGTTAAGAAACTGTAAACGTCAGAAGTTCCATCAGAAAATTTCTTCTCCCCACTGCCTGCCCTTTGTCAGCTTACATTCATACCAGGATGCCTCCGTCAGTGTGATGCATCCTGGTGGGTCAGGCTATGGATTTAAGAATGTGCAAAGCACTTCGGATAATTACTCAGTGTTCCCTGGTACAAAAAAAACCCAAACCAAACCAAAACAAAACAAAAACAACCCAAAAAACTTCCAGTTGAAAGACTTCTTGCGCTATGGTAAATGATACTTTCTTCTCAAGGTACTGTGACAGTATTAGGTCAAATAAGCTCAGCTGGGTACTATCAAACAGCCTTTTTCACCCACACCATGGAATTAAAAAATTCAACCAAACATGCCAGCACAGCAACACTAACATTTGCTGTTGAAAAATTATCACGTATATTTATTTCCAAATAATTTTTATTCTGGAAAACTTTTTTTTTCATTCTTCCCAATACTGCAGTATTTGGATTTTAAATACAATAATGCTTCCTTTAATTGCAAGAACGTCCTTAAATTACTTAAATCACAAGATGTACTTACGATTTCTTTCAACAAACACTTTGCTAACTGGCTGGCTAACTCCAGTGGGAGCAGCAAACACAGGCTGCTGATCTGGGCTCTTTCTGTGCTCGTCTTCAATGATGTCTTCCTCCTCCACTTCCAGCTCATTGGAACACGGCATTTCAGCTGGCCGAGGTTTCCTATCAGCACGGAACATAAAACAGGACAGAGAAAGAATAGGAAGTAAAATGTAAAACCTGAAGGCTCCTATGAACATTTAACACATCTAACTTGACTGATAAGAACCAATCAGGCTACTGACCTGTATAGTATTACCCCTGTTTATAAGTTTAAGGACTAAAGTTCTCTTGGAGTTAGTTAACTAAAACCATAAAGCTAATCCTTGATTT
The DNA here is from genome assembly GCF_013368605.1 of Nyctibius grandis. Taxonomy (NCBI): domain Eukaryota; kingdom Metazoa; phylum Chordata; class Aves; order Nyctibiiformes; family Nyctibiidae; genus Nyctibius; species Nyctibius grandis. The sequence continues at coordinate 8,380,768 of NC_090666.1, forward strand.
TGGGGTTTCCTCTCTATTTAAATTCCTTCCTGTGTCAAAACAATAAGGTGGGAAGAAATACATATCAAGAGATTAACAATTAGGAAAAAAATACACAAACTAAATACAAGGCTAAGAAAGTGGATGCTTTTGTTAGAAAGGCTACTAAAATGATTTAAAGGCATCGTTCTTGGAGAAAAGGCAAATAAAAAGGATGAGAAAGCAATTAAGTTTCTCATACAATTAAGAAAAAGATAGTAAGAATGAAAGCAAGCAGTTACACATTCTATTTTCATGTATGTGACTGAAATATTAGGCTCATGTAAATGTATTCAGAACTGTAATGCATCCAGGTATGCATTACAAACAAGTGAGGAGTCAGATCTTAACCCTGCACACGCACTATTTATTGCACAGGCTGAACGGTATCGTGGGCTCCAAGATTTTACATTTTTGTAATGCGACAATGTAAAATACTACTCAGCCATATTCACTATCCCAGTTATTCCAAATTATAAACTATACTAGTTTTGTCTCACTTTGTTCTTTTTCTCTGTTTGCGGATCACTGTTTCTTCAGCTTCAGGGACATCCATGCCATTGCCATTCTGAAATACGGATGCAACATTTTGCTGGGTAAAAGAGGTCTCAGAATCTGAAGATTTAAAATAAACCACATGAAAGTTTCACAGCTTTCATAAAAATGGAAATACATTCACTTAAATACATTAACTTATGATCTTAGCTTTGAATGATATAAAGGATCTATTTTAGCACTTCCAAAACTGTACTGCCATTATTTGCACGAGGGTTTGTACCCTGTGGAATTTGAAATCAGAAACTGAAACTCTAAGCTACCATTCACTCAGAGATTACTTTCAGCTGGTTTAAGGACAAAAGCAGATGAAATGTTTTCAGCCAAAATACAAGTTGGCCAACCATATTTCCGTGCTACCAAGTTTTAGTCAGTGCTCTTTCCAATCTACAATTATTTCACATACCAGTAGGTACTTTCTTCTTCTTGCGTTTCCTCTGAGGAGGGACATCATGAGGTTCAGGAGTTAGGGGCTCACTGCTTTCAGACTGCCGACGAACCGCTACTTGGACGATGCCATCTGAAAACCAGGTGAAAAGATCCAGCAACCTTAACTCAGAGCTGCTGAGAAACAGGGGAGAAAATGCTGCCTTTTGCTACATTGTGTGGAATGTCTGGTTTTGCCTAGCTTACAGCTGAGATGAAAATGTACTGGCTAGGAAATATAAGAGCTGGAAAACAAATGTGATAAGTAATATACAAAGGTGATCGCTAACAACCTGCCTTTCACCCTGACAGTTTCATGCCCAGGAGGAAATTTAAGTGTCCAAGAAGTATCACAACTCCCATTTCAGCATACAATAGAGGACTGATTGAAAGAAATCTAACACAGGAAAGAACTATACCACTATATTTTTCCTTTCTACGTGCAAAGAGCATAATGCAAGAGACAAGAAGAAATTAACAGTTTGTTACAAGCTGATTCACACAGATATGTGCAAAGGCAAAATAGCATCATATCAAAGGGAAATTTAAATGCTAAACATGCACCACAAGAATAACAGAGGAGCAGAAAAAAAACAACATTGAAGGATGTTTACTCCAGCCTGAGAGATGAATTACTATGCTTTGGAGGAACTACATTTCTGTGAGAGGTTAACATGAATTTATCAAATAGTCTAGCAGCAGGAGCATCAATTTGCATGATCAGAAATAGAAAGACAAACTTACTTCTCCATTTTACATCACATCTGCCTTTTTATAGCTCTTTCAAGTAGTGCAGTTTTATGATAACAACTGAATCTATCTTTGTTTTCACTTCAAGCACAGGTTTTCCCACCTTTTATAAAGCTTTGCTATGCTAAAATGCAAAACTAACCAGCAAAGTAATGGCCAAAGCCAAGGCATACTTTACACCATCTTTCAGCTCACTGAAAACAACAGTAAACAAAACTTAATCCTTGGGAAACCCTGCTAGCAACAGCTCTGCTTGTTGCAGAGGTCTTTCAGTGAGGCCTCAATTGTACACTCTTTTAAGCAAATAAAGGAGGTTTACTCATCAAACCATCATATGGACCCAAGTCAGCTGGTTTACCAAAATCCACTAGATTCTATCAACACATTCTGCTTTACCAAAATAGATGAGCCTTGTAATCTTGCTTAAAGCGGTATGTTTGTTCTGCAGATCCACTTCTGGTAAAAATACAAAGCTCTGGTGCTAGTCATCTTTTAGGCTTTTAACTCTTCGATGATAATTGAATGATTAACTTGTGACTTTATTTGGCCAAGGACTGAAATTGAACCAATTTGTTAAATGAGTTTTATCTTAGTTCATTCAAAAATTCAAGCACTTAACACATTCAAAGTAACAAGCAGCTTATGGCTGGACATGACTATTTAATTAAGTATCCAAAAATTTTAGAAAGGAAAAATCAGCAGGAATAAAGGAACTTTTTCAGTTCAGTATCAAGACGTGCTGTATTAGCAGTACCAGGAATGGATCTAGGGAGAAAGAGCAGAGGATGGAACAAGTTACTTCAGTTAGCATTACGTGACACCACTTTGGGGAAAAGGATTGCAGACGTTCAATATGAAATAAATTGTAATAAATTAGCTGAGAACACTACTCAAAAAACAGTACAAGACAAAACCGTGTATCTGTCAGGAGCTTGGCTACAGTGCAGGTCTCAGGGTTAGAATCACAGTCTTCAGTCTTGGCAGGACCTTACCTAATGGAGTCTTTCCTTTGGGTTTCCTTTTTTTGGGACGACTACTGAGTGGAATTTCATCTGCAGAACATGAAACAGAAGTATAGGTGCACAGCATGGAGAAACCTCCAATTCCTTTTTTTCTTAACAGCCATTCTATTGCTAGCTAAGGGATTCCTTTTTACAAGTGAAGACATCCTTCACCTTTTACAGGTAAGATGACAATTCACCAGTTCACACAAGCAGGAGGACTACAGAAGATGGCAGGAAAACAGGATGAGAAATGTCTGAAGTGCAACAGAGGCTAGATACGCACATGCGTATGTGTTACGTGAAAAACCGAAATACTCTTGAATAATGCTCTGAAGAATAAACTTCTTGTTTAGAGCACAGTGACAACATTTCAGTTACCTTGATTCAGTGTGGAAATAGCAAACAGTAAAGAGAACAACGGAAAACAACAGACCATTCTAGCAATGGCGGTGCAGGTATCCATGCAGTTTAAATAATCAGCCTGCATTTACGAAAAGTGTAAGGATCCATCTTTAAAGAGAGGATAAAGTGACACCAAAAGGAACCTCCAATGTTTATAATTCTCTTTAATGCCAGAATAACTCACCTTGATTTCCACTTCACATTTAAGGAGAAAAGATGTTGAAGAGCAGTGTAAAAGGAACAAAGATGAGAAGAAAGTTAATTTTGAATCAATTACAATTCACAACAGTGAAATTCACACTGCTGCTTTTGTGATTCATTTCCTTATCACCACTCTGAGTTCTCTTTATGAGCAGTGGTGTACAACAGGGTTAAGGGTACGAAGCAATCATCAAGGCTCAACACTCTGTTCGTGACTATGCAGTTTCTGGATTGGCTAGCTGTGGATCAGATTAAAAGCTTTAATCACCTGGCTAATTAAAACTTATCTTACTGCCTGATACGTAACAAACCAACAGAAGTTATGAAACATGTGAGTGCATACATTACTGAAAAGACACTATCTTTATGTCATCAATCACGAACATCACATTTGCCTTTACATCTTTTGAAGGAATTCTAAAGTACCATGTCATAAAAACTATATAATTGCCTTTCCTTCCACACTGGGAAAAAAGCACAAATTTTTCCCTATGCTATGTCAAACTAGTAGACATCTATACCCCTATTCAAGAATATCTAGTCTAATTTCAGAAATTAAACTTATTTCTTTTAATTTCATACTTTTTAAAACACTGCAGTACAGAACCATGATCAATTCCACAGAATGAATTGATTTTACCTTGGCATTGGAGGGAGGGCACGAGGCGGGCACTGAAGGACAAGAGAGAGACAAAAGTCAACTTATGTCAGTATGAAACCACCTCTCAGAAAACAGCTGTTTCCAGATATGGTCAGAACACACTAAGTATGTTTTGCTTTGTATGCCTCTTAAATAGCTAGAGACTCCTGATGGAGATGTTACATAAAAGTAATATGTAATATATAAAAGGTGCAGGAATAATATGCTTTTTACCAGAGTCCTGATGGGCACTGCATTAGGGACATGCACCTAACAGCTGTGTCTGAGGCACATCTTGCATTTCAACTTCACTCAAATACTTTTCACTTTTCGTGTAAGGTACCGCTTTCATTGAGAAGCTTATCAGTCATTCTATTTAAATATCAAAATACTGCAATAATTTATGCATTCAATATACTTGCACAGTATGCAGCATGAGCTGAGTATTTTCTAGTAATGAAGTTGTAAATTCAGAACAATAGTAAAAGCAATAAAAGGAAATGAGCTTATTTATGAAAAAACTTTTAAATATGATAAAACATTAATTTTCATATAATTTTGAAAATATTTACCAGCAGGTCAAACACAACTAAAATCTAAAACTAGGTATCTCCTGTTAACAACCTGAGCTCTTGCAGTTTCTCTCATCTAGAAAAAGGAAGGCAGTTTACTTTCAGATTTTGTATTATATAATTATATTAAACGAGTATATACAAATAAATATTTCCCACGCTCCACAAATTCAGTTGCTATCAGAAATAAACCAGGCTGTAAGACTAGTAAGAGTCAAGGACCCGCAAACTTACCACTTGTTTCTTTCCCATATCATTTGAAGCCGTTCCCTGAAAGAGGCACTGTGAACTGGTCTATACACCCTCACGCTGCTCACCCTGAACCTCAGCTAATTCTGAACTAAAAATAAGCTTCTAGCAGCCAGGATTAGCTGGACGTGAACCTTCCTGCCCCCGGGTCAGTGCCCAGTACTACGCCCATTGGAAACAACGGTAGTTTGTTCCGTGGCAGCAAACGTTACTTGCACTGAAAATCCAGTAACTCCATATTCCAGTGAGCAAGTTTTACTTCGGTTTGTTTAACCAAAACACATGAGACACCCCGTGCAAGGAAGGGTTTGCAGGATGAGGCCTCAGATATCTCACCTCGTTGTTGGCCATGCTAAAGACTGCCAGCAAGTGCCATTTACACAGGTAGAGAACAGCATGGCCTGAGCGGCATCCAGCAAACTGGTCAGGACTGGTAACACCATACAGTGCACCGTAAGGGAGAAAAAATATTGATAAAGGTCAGAGCTCATTACTTTTATTGTTTCCTACATTCTTGTGGCAGTAATTATTAAATGTTTAGGATAGGTGATATTTAAAAAACTAGTCTAAAAAACCCCTAAAACCAAGAAAACCCCTTTTTATACAGCATTCACTGCCTGTGCAGTAGTATGTCTGCTCTGTAGTACCTCTCTCTTTTGTTACCTTCTACAAAACAACTGAAAGGTGAATTAATTTCTGTATGGTTTATTCCTTGCAACAAAGGAAATTATGTGCAAGCAGGCAGTAGTGAATATTCCTCTGTCCCATCTGTATGAAAGTCCCCAGCTCTCCCATATAAATGCCAGCTTTACTCTATTAATAGTTTCCAATTTCTCAGGGTCTGAAGGAACTCACTCCAAGCTCCATAGAAAGGGTGAGTTTGGGCACAGGTTTCCAGGGACATTTTGTTACTGACAGAAGAGCTGCTGAGTGCTAAGGTAGCCATAATGCCCCTGAAGCCGAGACTCCCACAGTCCAGGCAGCCCCTGCCCCAGTGAAACCCTGCGTTTGCGCCCATGAGCCAGGCTGCAGGACGGTGGGACACACCTGGGAACTCTCGCTCGGGGAAAAAAACGAACTACACAACGCCCTGGGCGTCCACTCAGGGATGCAGAGCAGAAGACGCCTTCGCTCGTAAGCGCGGCTTGTACGGAACAGCGGCGGGCAGACGGATTTACTGAGTGCCCTGAGCTAAGCTGCCGCCCCCGGACCTCGGAGGTGGTACCGAGGGGGCAGCTATGCACAAACTCGAAGGTTTAAAAACACTTAACCAGTCCTCACTGGTTTAAAGCTTTGCATACTTTTTTTCTGATGTACGTATACAGACGAAAATATGAAAACAACGCGGAAATCCTGGATGGCGCCCCCAGCAAAGGGTCAGCAGGAACGCGCGACCCTGCGGCCGGCTGCACCCCACCTCCGCGGGCAGCAGCAGCCGGGCACCGCCGCCCCCCCGCGGAGCGGGGATGTACGAGCCGCGCTGCCGGGGCGCCCCGCTCCGCGTCGCGCTTCAGCTCCGTCTCCCCGGCAACAACTGCTGCGGCTGAGAGCCCCGGTACAACCCCTCAGCAACAGCGCTCAGGGCAGACAAAGCTCCCGCCGCCGGCGATGCCGCGGCCACCCGCACCCTGCCGCCCGCTCCCCTCCAGAGCCGCCTCAAACCCGCCCCGGCCCCGCCGCGCCCTCACCCCGCCGGAGCCCGCCCGCCGCGCCGCCATGCCGCGCCCGCCGCCGGTCTCCCGGCCGACGCGGGGAGGAACCGGCGCTCGCTTCCGGCCCGCGCCGGGGCTGCGGCTCCCCCAGCGGCGGGCCGGGGCTGCGGCTCCCCCAGCGGCGGGCCGGGGCTGCGGCTCCCCCAGCGGCGGGCCGGGGCTGCGGCTCCCCCAGCGGCGGGCAGGCCCGGCCTCCTTCTCCCACCTGCGTTCGCGTTCTCGCCGGCGGCTCCGGCAGCAGAGTGAGCCCGTCCCGGCGCGGCGGTGCGGGGCCGGCTGCTGCCGCGGGCGGGGGTCCTCCCTGGGGCTGCGGGCGAGCAAAATCAAATGCACGTTAGTGGGAAAACAAGGTTTCTAGCCTCCTTGAGCTTGTAGCCACGGACACAATTTGGAAAATGAAGGTAGACACAGCAAAGAGAAAGGCAAAAAAAGTAGAAAATAAATGTGATGAAATTTTGTTCCAGAACAAACGGACGTGAAGCAAATGCAACTCCAACAACAACATCTTTCTTTTCTAACAGGGAAAGCAGATGTGTCTGTAAGTAAACACATGAAAAATAGGCAAGGAGAAAGAGTGAACAAATGCTGGACTAGGCAGCCGAAGTGGGGGCGAGACAGCTGCAATGTGAGGTGAAGGGAGGTAGGAACGTGTTTGCCCAAAGCACTGCACCGTTTGAGGAGGAGAGCATGGTTCCCGAAGAGCAAACCAAGAGAAGGGCTTCTGACTTCAGTTCCTGCTTTGGTAAGTCCATGTTCTCAGTTGTCCTGCCAGTTTTTACTCACTTGAGTCGATGGAACAGAAGACATAGTACATCTATTGTGAAGATAACTCTGGTTTCTAGAGTCATTTTTATTGTGACACCCCCACTCTGCTCCTGTCTTAAAAGGTAAAAAGGATAAGCAGCAAACCAATACCTTCACAAATAACACTCTTTGCTCAAAGACAGCAGGCTAAAAGAGCACACTCTGCACTGAATATTGACTTGAATATCATTTGTCAGTAAGGCTTTTGGAATGTACAGGTACCACAGTACCAGAATGATGCTAATGATCAGAAAGGAAAGGACTTTTCCGTAGCTATGTACGAGTAAATTATGCAGATGCATGCAACAAAATAGATTTTTCTTTATTCTTGTAATTGAGCACTCACAATATTTCCTTTTTGTACAAAAGTGGATGTAACTGTAACATAAAAAGCTGAAAAGCTACACAGAACATAGTGTGATTATATCTCCTGTAGCAGCTTCTTTTCTAATCCTCTTCCAAATCCCTCACATACAAAGATAAATTCTTGCAATCCTGCCATTAGGATTATTCTTGAAGTAAAACATAAGCTGTAATCTTTCTGAAGCTGCCTGCTGCTCAGAATTAGGGCCGAGTGTCTGAGCATATCCATATTGCAGGGACCCACTGAGGCTCATCCTGTGCACGATGGACTGCAGACAGCAGCTGCGCAGATGCTTCTTGTAAATCATCATTCACAATCACTTGATCAAAGAACTGACCAAACTGAGCTTCCATTTTCTTAGCCGAATCTTCCATCTCCTGTAAATCTTCTTCCTGCAAGACACACAGTAGGTCTATAAAGCCTTAGTGTTGTGTAGAGAAACATACCTGCATGGCATCTGCAGAACACCTTGGGCCATGTAAACAGGAGGTGAATGACAGTGCCAGCATACTTTATTTCATTTACAGTTTGCTATGGTAAACTCTGCCTGCTACAGTGAGTTCCAAGTCTCCGAAACAGAGCTGACCGCCCTGTCCTTCCCAAGGAATACCTTGTGTCTCAGTGTGCTACATTTGCCCCAAGAAGGTTATTCTACTGACGAGTGCTGGCAGAGGATGTCAGGGCCTGGTAGGCAAATCCACCAGCACTTGTGTTCTCATTCCACATTTCAGTTTATTTCCCCAGTGTTTGTGTTTCTGCCGTAGCAATCCTGATTGATTTCCATATACAGTTATGGGCTGGGGTGTCCCAAATTTAAAGATACTAAACTTGATTATGATTTGCATGGAAACAATTGTGACAATGCACTAGACACATTGTACATACAAGAGATGCATTTCCTGCAAGCAGGATGTGTTTTATCTCTACAACTTATAGAATTGATATTGATACTGTCATTAAGCATATGTGAAATAACAATACATTCTTGTAACTGCATGAAAAAATATTCTATTAAATTACTGAATGAAGCTCATTCCAGATATTTCAGCACAAACAGTAAATGTATCTTGTCACAAGGCAGTTAATTAAAACAAAAATATACAAAATAGCCTCTCCTTTAAAGACATTTCAAAGCAAAATACCTCAGTCCCCTAAGTACAAATGACAACCCTTCCGCTTCAAAGCAAATCTGGAGGGGGAAAAACATCCCAACAAACCAAACAGAAAAAGAAAAGAATAACTTAGATTTGATCCTAAAGATACAATAATATTTTTTAAAGAGTTAACATAGTAACATAGTAGAATCCATTATGTTCTAAACACAGAATCCCAGAATAATAAACTGAGTCTCTTCTATTCCCACATCTTACCTTGAATTTCACATTCACATAATAATCGGTAATGATCCTGGCATTTTTACGAGTCTGCCTCATGCAGCTTATGCTGGATGGCTTGATGAATATAATGTAGGGCTTTAATTCATGAGTCCGGGCTACTTGTATGCCCTGCAAATTAAGAGTAAGAAGAAGCTGAAGTATTTCAAGTGTATTCATCCCAGTTTTACTCCCATAAAAAGCCAATTGTTTACAACTTACTGTTACTTCCAACAGTAATCTTTTTCAGGAACACCTAATTTAAAATTACCTCACCAATAATCCCTGGACCAGACATTGTTAAGCAACTGTAGCATACCAATCACATCATGCCACTTGGTAACCATGTTAGGAGATGCTTTCAACTCCAGTGAGTGACTGGGCATTGTCATTAACAGATCTGTACAATCAACAACATTAAAGATGAATCTGAGATCTGTTTTTTTTAACTGCTGGGGAGCTACCTTTGGAGAAAGTACACCTTTATTGCTCCATACTGGAAGAAAGTATCCTGCTTTTGGAAATCTTTGTGCTTTGTCACATTCCCTGACATTAATAAGCATTTTTAAACTACTGCAAAGCAGTGGAGAGAACTAGAAAAAAGAAAAGAAAAAAGGAAAAAAAAACACAGCATGTAAAATACAAGTATGCAACTCAGCAGTAATTCTCCTACCTCACAGCAGTTACTGAAGTGTAGCCATGTGCCATTAATTCGTACCCTTCCCAAAACTTGTCCTTTAAATTCACACCCTAAAAAACTGGTTGTGGCACACCTGTTCAAATAGCAAGATTACGTTTTTCCCTCTCTTCTCCCTCTTGTTTAGGAGAAGTATAGCAGAAGAAACCCAAGGACATTTTTCAATGAGAAATGAAGTGTGCCCTAACCCGCCCCTTACAGCAGTTTGGATTGAGTAGTACCCCACAGGTCATGTAACTTAACTACGATTTCAAACAGCACAAACCACTGCTAACCTAAGGCTCTGACCACACTGCCTGTGCGTAATTACAGGGAAGTATCTAAAAGTTACTGAGTTATGTTGTCTCTCTTTACATTCGGCTAGTAGGGATGCTGAAACCCACTAGCCTAAACAGCTCCCAAGTACTAAATATGCAAGTGATTCAGAGTTTAGTGCGATTTTGCTGGACACAGCTTTAAGTCTCTTAGATATTTACAAACTCAGGCCTTTATGAGCCTTATCTTCATCAGCAAATTCAATGTGAAGATAGAAGGGAAAAAAAAAGTGAATAGTGTCTAAGTGAAAAGATTAGCATGGTAAGTAGTTCTGAAAGTGTCAGAGGTAATGAAAGTAATTAAGAACAAAAATACAGAAGAATGCAAAGATTGCATTCAAAGTTTTTGTGCAATGCCCAGCATAGAAACATCTGGTAATTGCCCTAATATTTGAAGCACCTCTGGCCAATATCTGCTAGGGCATATGTGGAAGCTGTGCAAGCTGCCCTTTCTCACATAGCAAACATTTGCAAACTGTGGTCCCTAGATGAGTGGTGGTCTAGACAGCAAACACTGGCTGGAGGTTCTTGTAGAGCTGTTTGGTCATGTGCGCCAGCAGCTCAGTGCCAGCTGGTAAGTTACTTCTGAAGAGAAATAAAGGCACGATAGAATTCCCTGCTTTTGCTTGATTACTTAAACAGTTGCTGCTTTTACCAAAGGGTGCTCAGAGATTGCTAACAGACAGAACTCTCAGCTAACAGGGCTTGGAGGAGAAAGAGGAAATCCCATGCAACAGGCTCCTCATGAAAGAATAAACCTTGCTTTAAGAAAGTATGAAAACTCATTTCTGTACCATTCTGCCTGATAATGCAGCTGCTGACTTGGAAACAACTGAACTATACTGATCTGTACATACTTGTCACTGTAGTACCCCCTACCCCCAAGACCCATGCAAAGAATAATCTATTATTAACAAGCACCATGAGCTAAAATGACAAACAAGACAAAGCAACTAACACTCTTCCAATAGCTCAAGACTGTACAGAGAATTATTTTTCCTCCCAGGAGCTACGAACTGTAGAGTCCCTGCCCCCTTACAACTCACCTGTGGTTCTAAGTCTATTACACAGATCTTCCCTCCATCAAGGACTGTTCGCACTGCATCAATACTGGTACCATACAGGTACCCTTTGTATTCCCCATATTCCAGCATTCTGCAACAGCAGTGAGGAAGAAGGAAAATGAAAGAGCACTTGAGTCTCAACAGGTTCCATTTAAGGGTGAAATCTTCAAATGTAATCCAATGATCAAGACCAAATGATCATAAAACATAGTGAACACTGATGAACAACCTCCACCTTTGCTCTTCCCCGCTACACTGGGCACAAAATCAAAACCATTACAGTTCAACAACTCCAAAGTATGCATTTTTTACTCATCTTGTTACAAATTACATGTTTAGAGGTTGTGATTCTAATGATAAAATGCTTGTCATTTATATGGTAATAACTTCATAAATCAGAAGATCTGAAAGCACTTGGCACAGCTCAAGAAGCGTAGCTTCTGGTGCTGAACTGGTCTGCCTTAGCAGAGGGATTATTGATGCATAGAAAGGAGCAGACATGTTTAAAAGTTTGGCCCTTACAGTTCAGGTGCTGGAGATGTCATCACTGCAGAGGTTTTGCAATGGAGATACAGGTCAGGAACAGGTCTGACTCACTGCTCAATTTTAGAAAGCAGTCCAGTTTCCAGAAGGGTTAAACTCATAACTTAGAAGCACATCAAATGAGCTCAGGCCTGGAGATCCCACTTTCCTTTAGAAGGACTCTTGAGATCAGTTGTAGAGGAGCTTATTTGCATCTGCACAGTTTTTGAAGCAATGGGCTCAAGTAGTTTGACCAAAATTTACACCAAATGTGCATAGTAAGTATGAGTGGAGAAGCCCATACTTGGAACCTAACTACAAAACTGTCTTTTCTTGGATCATGTTACATTTTAAGTAACAAAAATGTAATTTGTCTCTCCTAGTTACCTGTGGCTATACACCATGTTTTCAAAAGTTTCCTTTGATACATAGTGATATTCACGACCATTCATTTCATAACTCTTCTGAACACGAGTGGTGTCTGAAAAGAGATATACACATACACACAAAAAATCAAATGCAAGTAAATTCTTGTAATCTTATAAATGAAAGTGAGACAACTTTCATGAAGGACTATAAATCAGTATTTTCATAGGTAATGAGTTGTTTCCATTTGTTAATCCAGACCAAAAGCCTTGTCTACGCCACTGGTTACCCAGTGGCAAATCCTTGAAAATTAGCAAAGCACATCTATATTTCTTGGAATGGAAGAAGAGTGGTTTAATCCAAATATCTGACTCAAACCAATCAGGAACTGTGTTGGAACTGGTTGCACAAGTGTTTTTACTCCTCTGATGTAAAATTTGTTAAAGTTCATTCGGAGACAACCTGCAAGTCTTCCCAGACTTGCACCTTCCCCAGATCTGGGATCTTAAACACAACAGAATTTGTGAATTTTCAACGAGCTTCAGAGTCATGCATTTCCTGTTTGGTTATCCAAATCACAAGAACTAAATAAGCACAGGTAGAAACAATTTCAATTATTACGCCAGAAATTAAGCTGTGTAAGTCTCATCTGACAGTAGAAGGCTAATATGGAAAGCTGTAAAGCCTATTAATGACCAACTTCTGTTGCCTTCATTCTCGTATCTGATCACTTAAACACTGTGAACTTACAATATCCCTAAGGAACATTCTCATTTTTAAATCTAGGAAAAACAAAGATTAAACAAAATCATGCAGACAGTCTACTGCTAGATTAAGCTTTAAGGGTTTCAGGAGCTGTAAATTGAAAATACCTTTGGCTGATTTGCCAAAATAAGGAAAAAGATAGTATTTTTAATGGACCCTTATAAAAGCAAATGACTCTGGCTTGCAGTAGAGCTGAAAAAACAGCCATACAGCAATGAGTGTATGAATACACAAAGTCAAGAGGGAGGTACTTGGCATTTCCTAACCACATTTGAAGGGGGGCAGCAGGGGAAAGAGGAAGAGCATTACATACGAGGTACGGCACTTTGAAACTGTCGCGGGTTACTTGCGATAAGTCTTCGCCTTAACTCGTTCACACCAACTCCTGCAGGACCTGAAAAGTTGTAAAAGCAACAAATATTACTGACAAAGGCACTTTTCGCATGCCCATTTTCTAACACATTGCACACACACACACGAAATGTAAGTAAGTTCCCCAAAAATGTACCAGAAGTGACCGAAGCACCTTGATTGATTCATGGTACAAATCACCTCCCAGCAATACAGTCATACCCAGGAGACAAGTCAGCAATACCATTTTAAAAGAAAAAAATTATTAAATACTTCCAGGCTTAGAAAGGACAATGGATTTGCCTTTACTCAGTTTGCTTTATCAGAACACCGCAGAACAACAGCTTCCTTTCAGTCGCTGTCGTTAAAGACTACTTGAGAGCCTGCAGCCCCCTTAATACAGTATTTCCTATAGCAAGCATTATTAAAGGCATCTTTTTAGCTTTCCCTACTGCCTATGATTGAGATTTTTATAGTCTGGAGTTTAAACATTCTTCTTGTCTTTGCCACATCCATGCATTTAACACTGGCTGTAGAAATGCCTCCATGTAAAGATGTTTTCTAGTAAGTGACAAATGTTTTCTCATCACTTTCTGTACCAGTCCCAACTGAATATAAAACTGAACCATTTCCCTAATAAAATCCATTATCAACCAGCATTTGTAACTGTATGGCTACTTCTGAGGACTGTTTTTTTGTTTTAAAAACATTCACTGTCTCAAGCAAAGATGATACCTACATTAAACTTTAAAAGCAACAATGGGATCAAATTGCAGACAATCACTCTTGAAATGTTGCTTTGAGAGCTACCGGCACAGTCTGCAACGGCTGCAATCAGCAGGAGGAAATCTCAGTGGATCAGACCATGACTGACTTTTCCCTCCCCTCTCTTATAGGATGTGAAATTTGCATGAGAAAGTAATTAACCTCTTACCCACTAGTATAATTAGTCTGTTCCTGTCTGCTGGGTGCCGCTGGTACCTAACCACCTCTTCATATGGAGCTGCAAGAGTGTTGCAACAGCTGCTGGGGCACCGAGCATAACACGACTGCTGGTTGGTCCGGGATTTCCTGCGACACAGGCGCATACTTCTGCGGAAACCAGCTGTAAGGGGCAAAGACATCAGTACTGGCAAATACACCCCAGATGCAGGCAACTAGTGCTTCAGTCTAGAGTATCTTTTTCTAAGCCACACAACATACTGGGTTTTGGAGCTTTTTGCAGGGTGAAAGTGAATTTCCTTGCTGCACTTGGTATGTCAGCTTGGTAGAACCTCTGAGCATTAAAGGACAGCTGAAGAAGAGGTCAAATCTCACTAGAAGTCACATGAAAATTAGCCCAGAATTAAAGGCCCCCAAAAGATCCCCAAAACAAGCCAAAGGAGACATTTCTGGCCACATAAAGCATCACTAGGGAACAGTTCAACTGTTTTTTGATAGTGTAGCTGGTTCACTCTCCTAAAGCAAGCCTGGAACATTTGTTCCAGCCTCCAGAAGGAATCCAAATTTTTTAAAGGTCTCTGTGGTTTAGTAACAGGGATAGGTTTGTTGTTCCACCTTACCATCCAACTCTGAAAACCTCAGTTTTAGGTCTACTTTTCTAATGAAAGCCCTCATGATTATTCTCAATGGATGACAGACAACAGAACCACCTTATGCTCTAGCAAAATCAGTCATGAAGTAAGGGAAATCTTAACAGCCAGTCAAGTTAAAATAGTGGTGGCCAGGTCTCAGCAGAAACCTAACAGGAAGAGAGATCTAAGCGGAGAGAGCAAGCACTAGGAGGAGGAAAGCAACTTCTTGAAGTTAGGAAAACAGAGCAAGTAGAATTCAGTTCAGTAAGTCTTTACGTGTAATAAAGAATGAAGCATTTTATTTCACTTCAGACAAGCCCTTAATCTAGATCAAGCCCCAAACATCTTACTTATCTTTAGTCATTGCATACCAATAAAGACTCGTTGACCAAATTCACCAAATTCTTCGTCTTCTAGGATACAAAGAACAAATACTCATGAAATAAAGAACAGTGAAAGCTTAAGAGCTAGATGGCTAACGATTATTGCCGATCCCAAATGAAAAACAGTGTTTCCGTAAACATATGGAAGTACCATGCCTCAGCTAATAAAAAA
Source organism: Nyctibius grandis (assembly GCF_013368605.1). Classification (NCBI taxonomy): domain Eukaryota; kingdom Metazoa; phylum Chordata; class Aves; order Nyctibiiformes; family Nyctibiidae; genus Nyctibius; species Nyctibius grandis. The sequence goes on from NC_090666.1 coordinate 8,396,046, forward strand.
AGCACAATACCCCATAATATGAAATATTCAAATATTTCACATGACCGATGACCAATTCAGAGGACCAATATTGTTGTAAGAGAAAAAGAAAACTTCGAAAGTCTTGGTATTTTCTAAATTAGATTTGAAACTCAGCATTTTTTTTTTGTTTCATTCCTAAGATAACTAGATGCCAGACAATGTTTTGAAAACACTTATAGTGAAATAAACTTACACATAACTTAAGCTTTTCAGGTGAAACCCAGCTTACAAGAATTCTTTAGTTATAACATTACAATAACCAATAAGTCAGTAGCTCAAATCAGAAATTCAAAATTGATAACTCAGTTTCTGCCCAATAGCATGCTTGGAAAAAGCAACAGGCATCTGCTCAGATCTTTCAGGCAGAATGAAGATCTGATTTTATTATTTCTTTTTAATCATCTTTGGATCACTGATATCTGTGCTCCACCATCCTAGACTAATCTGTTTCCTCCAGTTCCTCTTGTCTTCATTCTCATCCTGCTCCTTGTGAAGGCTTAACCATTCAGATGAGCCTTCTAAATCTCTATATGTATTTTTCTAAATGAAATATCTCCTGTAAGGCTCAAAAATATCAATTTCCCAATAGATCAATGCTCTAACAGTTTAGAAACTATTTTATAAAGGTGACTGGAAAACAAATAACTAAGGAAAAAAATGGTGTCAGCAGTGTTTTGATTTCTCTTCTAAAAGGACTCCTAATTTTCCCCTAATCATGCATGTAGTTATCCAAGCTGTGTATTCCCTTTATTTAGGCCTTGTTAAACCAAGAATAAGATAAAGATGACATAGGCATGAAATGTATCGTGTTTTAGCACTCGATTCTTCGATTGACAGCTATCTCATAAGCATGCAAGTATGAAAGCAAAATTAGATACATCTTAGTTACTCTTATTTCACCTCTTTACACTCTCCACTACTTGTACCTTTAAAATACAGTTTCCTTCCTACATTCTATATGTACTAACAACTCCTTGTTTACAGCTGTAGAAAAAACTACTTGGCACAAAACTGCTCATTCAGGTCAAAGTTCAGAGTACCGTATATGTCGGCATATGTTAGCTGACATATGCCTGTACCATTTCTATCATCTTCAGGTCTTTTGAGCTGTCACTCAAATTGTTTTGATCATTTCTGCTTTATCTCCCCTCTGCTCTATGGCGTGGAGCGCAGTACGGAATCCTACAGTGAACAAGCAATTCAGCTTCTTGGTATTGTGAGAGGAGTGGTAGTTCCTGGTAATGCAATAAACAGGTAAACTCTAACAGATTACTGCTTACAGGAGACAGGGAGAAAAAAGTTAGTGTTACCTTCTTTAAGCTCCTCTGCGTGTTCAGATAGAGACAGACATAAAACAATTAGTTTTGAGAAGACACTCTATGCTAAGATAAAAAAAAAATCCAGCCAGCACTGTCCAATGCATTTAGGAAATTTAGGAAACGGGTACTGCAGGCTTTAAATCCAAAATACGCCTGTTCGATCATGAATTCTCAATTCCCAAAGAATGAGACACTCAGCTACAGCATCTACGTTAGTATTGTACGTGCAAAATACATCAAACGGATTTAAAGTAAAATGTAGGATAGCAAATATTTGCACCTTTATTCCTCTGACTGTCTGGATACAGCAGAGAGCTGACTCAGCACTGAGCAGTGAATAGGATTTACAAGAGTAATCCCCAAGTGCAGTTATCAGAAACATCCCAGCCTGAAAACAAAAGGCTGCCCTGCAGACCTGCTGGTTCTGTCTGAAAAGCTTTGGGCATCGCTTGAGAGGCAGAGAACAAAGCACCTGTGATAAGAGGAGAAGATCCGACTGGCAAGTAGGAACCTTGTGGAAAAGAGCAAGTGTAAGGTGGAATGACATTTTCTCCACAAGATTGCCAAGTATCTCAAACAAAATGTTTAGCAGTAGTAGATTTATTTTAGTGGAAAAGTTACGTTATTTTAGAAGAGTTAAGTTTCGCAGAACTCTGAATATGCTGTAAATAGGTAACTGTTCCCTAAAAAAAAAGAAACCCAAAACCAGCTTGGTTAAAAAAAAAAAGTGCTGACTGATTGTATGTCTTGTATGTAAATCATTCATTTTATAAAAGCATTTTTGTTGTATGCCAGCCCTGCACACAATCAGGAACCCAGAACAGCTCTGCTCTTTACCACATCGACTTCTACAGGCACGGAGGATTCAAGTCTCCGTTACCCTTCAGGTAATCCCATTATCCGCTGACATCAGTGCAGCCCCTGCTGTCACAGCTTGCACAGGTATAACTGATGAGGATTCGATAAACAGCTCTGGGTCTGATGCACAAGAAGAAACACTCATACTTGTGGGATAACAGGACAAAAACCTTACTACTAAGGTAATCAGACAGCAAGAGGAAGACTTAAGGCAACAGGATTTTACGTAACAGCTTTTCAAGCCAGAATGGCTTCTAAAGCTAAAATGGCATTCTGGTTTTTGTCACCTGCTTGTTTTTAAGACACTTGCTTCTTCTATGGACACCCTTCTCCCAGCAGAACAATAGCAAGGAATTTGGAGTTAGGTCAGAGGAACTTACCAGACTCAAACGTTTCTTCATCTTGTTTAGTAATCCAGATAGCAAAGATATTAAAATAAATTCAAAATTTAATTCTTTTCCTCCTATAGAATTTCAGAATCAGAAATCAATTTTCCAGCTCCTATCAGTCTGTCTCACACATACCTTCCCCACTTCCCTCTACACTGAGGTGGCAAAATACAGCTCACCATGCTTGAATTAACTGTCTGGTCTCTGTCCACAGAGAGCTACAGACTCACATCTCTCCACGCGAGCTTTCTGAATTACCTCAGGAGAAGGAAGAATGAACTGTGCTGCTTTAGGGAGCAAGTCAAGCTAACAGCCTTCACATGTACTATTTACATGTAAAAACCTGTTCTTGCTCAGTACCTAAAAACGTATTTTCCCACGATCGGTTTCTTGACAGTGAATTGTGAGGGTTCTCCAAGACTACAATCACCTGTGGCATTAAATCTACAATAGGCAAAACCTATGGTAACATTACTGCCATGGTCCAAAACCTGAGTCAAAGAGGCTGGATCTCATTCAGGCAGATATTTTTGGAGTGGTCCCTCTTCTCGGCACAACACTTCACTATAAGCACTGTACACCACAACTGCAAAACAGCTCATTTTAGTACGCTAATATAGGATGAGGTTTCCAGGGTATGAAAAATAGCATTTTCTACCATTAAGTTCACGAGGACAATGAGTGTTTTTATCTGGGAAACAAAACCAGGCTTTAACTAGCTACTACCTTGAAGCAAATAGAATAATCTCAAGTTAATTCAGTTACCTGTTTCCACACACTTCTCGTCGATCTGCATGTCATCCTCTACAGATCAGCACAAGGAAAAAAAAAAAAAAAAAAAATCATCGGAGTCAGAAAAACACTGGGGAGGAGAAAACCTTACAGATCTGACAAGACTGAACTCAGACATCAGAAAAAATATTTGAAGCTCAGATCAGCTTTAGACATCTTTAAGGATTTTAACACTTAACTCCAACTTACTGATGTTCCCTGCCTTTAGTGAGCAAAAGGTTCTTCTTAAACTAGTGCTCTGAAGGGCTTGTGGCAGAAGCAAACACGTCTAAACTGAATTCTCCTTTTGAAATAATAAAAGGTTTATCATGGCTGTCGCTGTTTGTCCTGTAGATATCTATTTATTAAGTATTACCATGACAGAATATAATTTTCCACTCACTCCCTTCTCTCCTGCAGCTTTTATATGTGTGTTTCTTTCCAATATGCTTCACTCAAGGAAAGTGTTTTGTTTGGTTGATTTTATTATTATTTTTACAAGGAAGAAATGGAAAGATCGATTCAGCTCCCCTCTTCATCCCCAGACCACATCAATTCACGTCCCTGAAATGTGATCTCATGGGCTCGGGCAATCTCATGGGCTCACAATACTGCAGTTTGTGTGTTCTGTTCTTGCGTGCCCCTCCAGATAGGCCCAGTAGGAGCTATTTTCCAGTTACAGGGCAATTGTCAGGGCATCCATCAACCATATTCTGCCCATATGTATCCTTTAAAGAAATACTCTCAGAGCTGCTCAGGTCAGCTGCTGAAGATGGGAGAGAGAGGGAAAGGAAAAGAGAAAGGAAAAAGTAGTCTTTCCCTCCTCAAAGCGACCCACCCAAACTGTCAGTTCCCTACCAGACAACACATAGCTTAAGTTTCCACTTTAAGACAATGTAAGCTTCTACTATTTCATGTGAAAAAAGACTTGATTTCAATTATGCTAAGCACACAAAATGCCAAGAACTTGCATTTCTTTTGCATGTATTTAGCAAACTACCTCATTCCTGACAACTTTTTTAAAACCCTGCAAAACCATGTGCTATATTGACTCCAGGTACAGGAATGCAACGTTGTCCAGATATGATCTCCTACCTTCTTCCACAGTGCTTACTGCCCACAGCATATCCATTGAAGCAGTTAAAATGTAATAAAATTATGGTGAAAGAGAGCTCCAGCTCTAACGAACAAAGCGATCAGTGTGAGAAGAATCCTAGGCAATGAAACACACTCAATCTGGGAGTTGTCGGAAGAGAAAAATTAATTTTATACTAGTATAAAGAACAATATAAGAAAATGGGGAGAGAAAAAACAGGAAGAATGTTCTTTGTCTGGGAGTAATTGCATGTTTACAGAAAGTTATAGTTGGCAGAGGATAATATTTCTGGATTGTCACCACGAAGAAACTCATGGGCAGCATAGCTTATCTTACACCTCAAGGAAAAAAGTTCTATCTTTCTTTCAATAGTTTTGATGACAAAGAAACATTCTAAACATATTGCATGGCATCTTCCAGTGCAGAATTGTTATCTGTGTCCCTGGAAAGCCAGGCTAGTACAACTGTCACCTCAGACTTATTCACACCCAGTTCTCCTAGGCAGAACAGGCTCTCCTAGGGAGCTCCTCGATCTTCCAGGCTTCAAAAGGAGTTGAATTCACAGCTTGTCCCACAGTCAGATCCCAAGTACACTGGAGACAATAACCTCCATCTCCAGGTACAACTACCATTAAGTTTTTTTTCCTGGGGATAGTTAACATGTTTCTGAGGTTACAATGTGGCTCCAGAAACGATGACTTTGAATTAAACTGAATTGTATGAGCTATTTCAGTATCCCTGGAAATAGAGACAAGACCCTTCTTTCCTACTCTACCATTCAAATAACTTTTCACTCACACATTGATGATTTGAGACAGAGATGGGGCTGGAAAGGCTGAGACCACCAGAACTCTCGCTGCTTCCTATATAGAAATAAATGTATCACAGTTAAAGAAATAAAACAGTCCACAAGCATATGATGCTCCAGTCGGATTCACTGCTTACACATAAGATCAATCAGTACTGAGCTGACAGAAGACGTCAGAATGGAAACATTACCAGTGTTGTAGCCCACTGCAGAGTCCTAAAAGAAAGCTGACATGCTATCAGAACTATTTAAAGGCAATTTCCAAATCAGCAGCACAGAAGTATTTAGAGCATTTTGAGTTTATATATAAGGACAAGTAGATAAGCCATATTGTGGTACAGACTCCTGGAAATAGGAGAGTGTGCCACTGCTATGGGTAGTAGTACTACTACCTCTGTTACTACACAGAGTCTCTTGCTTGCAGCTCAATCACAACCTAGTTTGATTTCAACTTTCATTACACAGACCACAACTAGGTTTACATATAGTACAAATCGAAGCCTATCATCTACAATTGTGTGGCCTTGCATTTTGCTGAGGGTAACACAGATGGGACACATAGTTAGAGGATCAAACTGAAAAGTGTGGTACAGCAGTTTAACTACTCCGGTTCTGTAGTGTAAAAATAAGGCTATTTATGCAGAAAATAACAGGCAAGGGATCTTCATCCTTCCTTGAGCGTGTTTTTTTTTGTTTTGGTTTCCCCCCACCACTACTTCTTTTAATCTGGGCTGCTCAGTTTTGACAAAGCTGAAGAGGTCACTCATGCCTCACAGGACATCTTTAAATAAATACTGTTTCTTTATACAGCTATGCCCTTATACTATACATTTAGTATCCCACTATTTCCCCCTGCCCCCCCTGCTTTTTTTTTTAAATCATAGACAATGGTCCTAAGCAGTCAGGGCCCTTAATTTCCACCCATCTTTCAGCTGCTACGCTCTATTAGGTGTCTTAGCAACTAGCACAGAGACCAGGCAACTGCTGCGAACTTGGATGTCAATTTAAAATGATATAGGTGCTTTCAAAAGCTTGTTCTCACATAGGTACCCTTAAGGGAAGGAGAGCAAGAAGTCAGAGAACAGAAAGAAGAAAGATGTTTGTCAAATGTCATTCTGAATCATACTGCTATATAACTTATGAAAATTTTAAAGAGCAAAGTCTGAATAACTGGCTAATTTTTTAACTAGAAATCAGAAAAATTAAGACTTCTTTACCTTTTAAGAAGATGATTTGAGGGTATAAGTCCAGCACAGGCACTGAGATCTGAAACTTTCCTGGCCTGCCACCAGAGAGCATCATTCTGGTCCACAATCTGGAGTATTTCACCCTTCTTAAAAGGCAAACCTGCATCAGCACATGGTATGGCAGGATCTTGCAAGGGCCAGTAATCTGCCATTGCTCGCACATAGAGCTTGTAGAGAAAATATACAAGAGTAAGTGGAAGCCATGTTTAGAACAGATACAATATGAGCTTTATAATCACAGGGCCAAATATTGCTGCAACTTAAGTCAATTCATGATGAAGTCAAGTTTTAAAAACAAGATCAAGCCCCAAACCCCATCTGTTCACTACGGGAGAAAAAAAATTTCATTATATACATTGTGAGAAGAATTGACGTTCAACCTGTAGGTCAATCTGACAATGTCTTCATTACCTTTAACACAACTGTATTTCAGCTTACAATCTTTACTGCTTCAGGGACAGCATACTGATGTCAGCTGAGAGGTAGCCGTAAAGGCAAGTAACGCTTTAAGGATTGCAGTAAACTTCAAAGCAACACCACTTCTTTGGGTCACACCATTAAACATTATTGGGGTAACTACCGGCAGTAACAATCCGGAAAAAAGAATGTTGCTTACTGTTGTTTGGTTGCTGACAGGCCGATCAGAAACTGGAATTAATTTAAACATAATTGTCCCCTGAGACAAGGCCTAAATGATTAAAAAAAAGGATTAAAATATGGCTGGTGTTCAACACAAATAACCAAACATTGGCAGCACAAACTTAACTCAGCATGGCTTTGATTTACTATAATGTCTATATTACAAATAGAATTTAGGCAGACAAGAGTCAATATGACAATACTATGTTTTTTTAAAATGGAAACTCAAGAATGAAGCTTCAAAGTCTTGCTAAATATTTTTAATTCAATGAAATCTTATGTTTCATTATAAATATATATAATTTCAACATTAATTCATACCAAACTTTCCCACTGAAATCTAATTTAAATTAGCAGCAGGGTCTGGTTGGACAAGTGATGTAAAGGGGGGAAGAAAAAATTTAAGTATTTAAGAATTAAGCATTCCAATAGAGTTTGTATATCTTATACCTAGAAATAGTGCAACCAGGGAAAAAACACATAGAAAGACTTGATACTGATTACATACAGCAACACCTTACTGACTGGCACTAACACTTTGCAGTGAAGAACCCTGAAAGATTGTGGGCAAAACAATAAGTAACAGGGACAGCTCAACAGATTTCTTCATGAGAATTTTGACAACAGTAATGACCACGGCCCTATCTTGCAAGGCGAGGTATGTAGCTTCCAAGGCGAGGTGTGTAGCTTGCAAGCTCATTCACTCTGCTTTAGTACATTTTGTAACATGGACTCTTACTAGAACAGCACCTTTCTGCTACTTTCGTGTGGAATATTAACTGAGTGGAACTTCCAGAAAAATTATGAATCAGTAAAGTCTGAATAAATCAGTATTTTTCCCAGAAGCTGCAGGTGGAATGGCCACAATTAAGTTAATTTCTGTCCGGAACAGGGGTTAGATTTAATTCTTGATTCATACATTCTGATTTCACGAGCAGTTGTGGGCTTCATCCACAGTAAGGAAACAATCTGAATTTTCTGTTTAAAACTTCAGACTTTCTCCTCAAAGACAGAGAGAGAGAGAGAGAAAGAGAGAGAGAGAGAGAGAGAGAGAGAGTAAAAGAAACAGCATACAGTTACTCTTAAGGTACAAAGTAGAAAAAAGATTAAATACCAGAATATTAATAACTTGCTCAGGCTCAAGTCCCTCAACAGGAACTCCATTTACTTCCACCAGTTTGTCTCCAGCATACAGCAACCCTACAGTGAAAACAAGGATGAAAGCAGCAGCAGAAGTTTTATCACAGTATGGATTATCTTGGGTAGGCAAGGCAGGGAGACACAGATATACCACAGGTTTGGAAGTTGGCATTAAAAGTTTCCATACACCAGGTATGCAGGAAGACATTTTGGATTAAGGCTCTATCACCCCTGGATAGGACTGCAGACTTCTGTGGGTCACAAGAAACTTGCATGCTTCAGTTTTCTTATTTCCTCCCACCTTCCCCACACCATATGGTTACAATCTACCGATGATTTACCTTACAGGCAGCAGAAACATTTTAATATAGCTCCATGTCCCAAAGTCATTTCTGAACTTATTCTAGCTAAACCCATTATATTAATAGACCCTGAGACTTGGACTCAGACCCTTAACGATTCCAGCTGCAGTCAGAGGCCTTGGGACTCCTCTCTGTCCTTTACAAAGTCTTCACAATATTGTTTACTTTTACATTTTCCTTTAGCTGAATTAAAATATTAATCAAACTAGGAACATAATCAGCTGTTGTCTATAGTCTGGGTTTTCTTCTCTATACAAAAGGCCAGAAAATACTAAAAGGAACTATTTTATAATGATTAGAGTTCAATTTTACTTCTGATGTTTTAAATTTTAGTTACATTACATTTCCCAAGGAACATGGAACACATTCAGTTCTAGGATGACAAAGCAGTAACGTTTCCAAGGAAATTCCTTGGAAGTTTGCTTAGCAACTAATGCTACCAAAGTGTTTAGCAGACTAGGGCCAAGAAGTATTACTACATATTCCTTAAAGCCCATTATCTTATAGAATGACAGACTACTGACGTTTTCCCATCTCCCCATTAGGGAATGAGCTGCTGGTATTCATACTACACTGCATTTTGGGATATTCCTGATTAATCTCATGACAAATTTATCCAGGAATTGGTGCCAAGAATACATAATGAAAACTGGATTTGTACCTCAACTCTGTCTCAAACATCGCACATTCATATGAAAATTAATGAAACCAGAATCAAAGTCACTGCAACATATCACTATTTACAGTGCTGTCCAATATACACATCTTCTTGCTCTATAATGGAAGACTAATTGTAGAAGCTAAGCTATTATCTTACTTCAAATATCTTATTTCAAGTTCAAGCTTTTGTATTACTTTGTTTCAAATGACACATACCACTTCTGTCTGCTAGCCCACCATGGATCACTCGGGCAACCGTTATGTCTCCTGTTATCTCATGGCGTTTAATGGTGGCACCCTGGCAAACAAAAACAAAGAAAAAACACTGATCACTGAAGAACCCCTGTAAGTTTCCTTTCACAGGTCTCATCTTTGCAATGACAAAACGGCACTGAAAGATAAAGCCTTTTTAACACCACATGGATCTAGCAATAATGTAACATTGTTAGTACTAAGTCCTTCAGTGTCTTCAGCTTCCATCACACTAAAAAAACCTCATTGACTGACTGTAATAAATCTTTTCTGTATCAAATATTACAGCTATCTTTTCCTAAAACAGATTAGCTAGGCTCTACAACGTTTTCTGCTTATAAGCACAAATGATTTCTAAAGAACCTTTCAGAGTCTCTCCTCCTTTCATTACTATTTCAGCCAAAGGAATAGCTCTCAATTCCATTTGCATTTTCATTAGATGAGACAAAAACATCTGCCAAATGTTCAAGCCCAGAGCACACAAGGCACTGAACAACCTGCTCTAACTGTACCCTCACTGAGCAGGGCTAGATAGCCTCTTGCGGCCCTTTCCAACCTTAACAATTCTTGTGATTCTGTGAAAACTGGACAAGAATGCACAGGACAAGAATGCACACAATCTCTGTGATGTTCCTGGAAAGAAACCAATATGCATTATCGGTACTTGTGTAAGTTAAAATAATTTTACAGATATCAGAAAGCTCCCTCACCAGAGGCTGGTTGTTTTTCACTAAGCCAACAATCCTCATAGCTTCCTCATTTTCCGGTATGTTGTCTGGCAGCGGTGGAAGGGTCGGTTCAAAATCCTTCTGGGCCACAGTATCATGAGCAGATAGCAAGGCCTGTTACAAACAAAACCAAGCAAACCAAGCAACCCATAAGCTAAGATGATACAATAGAACAGCTTTAAACAGTGACTGGGCAGAAAACAGAAATCAGCAAATAAGTTCCTGTGTGAACATAGATCCCTTTCACACACTGACATTTTCTTCTTTCCACTTGGAAATTCAAACTGTGAAATAAAGTTTTAAGAACAGTTCCTCTCTCTGCTTCTTCTGGGAAACTTACAAAAGATGAAACATTTCTGTTTAGAACTCCAGGGTAAAAAATGCAGGTTTTGCAATTCTGAGGAAAATTTGGTTTTATATGTTTGCATCAGAATTTAGCTTTGTAAGAAACCTCTCTCTCAAACATAGCCCTTAAATAAAATGCACCCCACTGGAGGTACTTCAGATACACAGTCCACACCCGATCTCACAACTAGGCTAGTTCCTGACTAGGAAACTATGTCTCTTCTGGCTCCATTGCCAATTCTTGTGAGCAGCTGGCCGTCTGTTTCCTTTCCCACTGCAGGTAGCTCTGTCAGCAAACTTTTTTCTTTCCTTAAGCAGGACTTGCCTTTAAGTGTGGAGCTTGCAGTAGTCGTCTTAGCTCTTTGCTCTCTCCAGACTGAGGGGCTTCTCGCAGTAACTCTACCACCTGATAAACATAAGAGAGAAAGCACAGAGACTGGTTCTGGTGGACAATTAATTTAGAAAGCTCTAAACTGAACTTAGAGGAATACGGTACGTTAAGAGTGTTAAGCCCCCCACGTTATAGGACTCTGAGCATATCCACGCAGTTTGCTTTAGAATTGTCAATGTGACCACAGCTGCACAACACTCAGCCAGGCTTAATTTAGTTCAGGCACAGTGCCATGTGTTCTAAATTAGTTTTCTCTCCTGCGCCTCAACCAATTTCATCACTAGTGTCAGTTTCTGCACTTAGTCATTAACTGTCCCTCTAATTCAGAAATTTAAGAGCTAATCAGCTATTACGATTAGAAAAATCCAAAAAGCTTTTCAAAATCCTCATGTCAGGCTGCTTGACTGTAGCCATAACACTGAACCACACAGTTACATGGGAAGAAAAATACACGGCCAGTGGTTAAAACAAATAATTTATGTGTTCATTACACTTGCCAATGCTCATGCAGTCTAGTGATCACAGCTGTACGCATTTCTCATCCCCCATCTCTTAACACAGTAAAAGTTATCTAGTAGTTTGACAAACGTGAGGAGTGAATCCTTCAAGTTTATACAGTGTACTCAGACCTAAGACATAAAACAAATACCAGATCACTGGTCTCTGCAGCTAAGTTGACTAATTTGGTATGAGTAAGTAAAGCAATACGCTACGTACACACAGTCTTACCTCACGAGTCAATGCATGTGCCTGCAGCGTGACAGGAACTGGTCTTTTTTCGAGGTAGTCCTGGAGGCATTCATAAATCTATCACATGGCATTACAGACAAGACAATGCAATGATGATATGATCTGTTCATGTGATATATAGATACATACACAATACATAAAGGACAATATTGTATTTCTAGGAATTTCTCAGCCCAACTAGAGCCAAAGAGCTTGCAATCTCAATCCTTAATGTCTTATGCATCAGGAATTGAGTCTATAATTCATTGTCTTTCCATATTATCAGCCAGCTAGCCAGTTATGCTGTTTTGAATTTTCCAATAAGAAAAGCTGATTACACAGGACAATAGGCTGATAGCGTCCATTCTCCGACTTGTAGCTTGCTTCCTTCCCCTAGTTGCAGGCCTGATTAACAAAGTAAATTTAACTTAAAACAAAATAAATTGCTGTTTTAAAAATGACTTTATGGACATTCTTATCCACTGCAAGTTTTTATTCTTTAAAATGTAAATATTTTTAAAATCCTTGTCAAAGGAAAAGCAGAATTTGTCTTAGAGATACAGTTCTGCTCAAGAGAGAAACACCAGCCAAAACTCTGTTCTATAACACAAAATCTTCCACTACATATCAGATCAGTGTGGGCAAAACAAAAAAAATGTAATTTCACAAGCATCCATGCCAAAGTGGGATGCATAGTCATAGAGAGATTTAAGAATAGAAAAGACAGCTGAGCAGCGCTGTGTTCAGCCTATGTCTCCATCTCCCTGGCCTTAACACAGACGTGTAAAGTAGAAGAGCTTTAACATCGAGGAAATTATGATAGAGAATACAACTTTTTTTTTCTTGAAAGCAAAAGTGGTTTTGTTCACCTTGACTGCTGATGTTAGGACTGACATGAGGACTATCAGCACTTAGTGTAAATAAGCACTTATTGTCCTGATATGGCAAAATAAAGTAGCTATCCCCTAGAGATTGCTCGCTAGGAAACTTTTGCCTTCACAGCTGAATGTTACTTTACCTTTAAAAGCGCTTGCAGCCAGCGAGACCTGAGCAGGTCATATAACATGCCAACGCCATTGACATCTCTTTTACAGAGCAAACTCAGTTCTTGTAGCACTAGAGTCAGAACATGAGATATACCTGAGCCCAAGAAACAGAAAAGCGCAAGACATTTCATTTCAAATAGAAGACCAACCAAAACCAAACAGTGACCCAGGCCTTTGAAAAACACCTTTCCTCAGTTTATAAGTCCAAGAAATGCACCCGTTTCCTGCCTGCTTTGCTTGTCTCCTGCATTCAACTCTGTTGCACAAGAGCTTTATTTTATTATGTTAATAACCAGCAGGGTTAGGTTAATACTGGCAATTTTCAAGTGACCTGTGAGAAAAAACACACAGCGAATCTCGCACATATCAACCTGGGTTCAAGCTCGTACCTCCTACTGAGGAGAGGTAAACCTAAAAAATTGCCTTGTTCATGTTATAGGTTTCTTTTGGATGACCCACTGTTTGGGCCAGGGACCGTCTGTTTTTCTCCGCTCGAGAAGTGCGGACCTTTTGGAGAATATCACTAATGAAAATGCAAATTCCTGCCAAATACATACCGCTATCACAGACACAACACATCCCAGGAAAGGGGAAGAACTGTTCTTACTATTAGAAGCAGCACCTGATCTGTTAGGAACAGTATTCTAATACAGTGGAAAACCAAAAAATCCAGTGTCTTTCTAAAATCTCAAGAAGGCAGAAACTAAGAGGTGATAAATAGATGTTACACAAAGTCAGGCCTAGATACAAACTGGATTTTTCTGAGCGCATGGAATTTAATTTTACCTCAGAAATGACAACAGATCATTTCTGATATGTGACACTTCCCAAGAAACACAATGTTTACAACAACACTAATACAATACCATACCAAATGGGAGTTAGATTTATTAAGCTATAAGAGTTCTTAAAGAGACCATAAAAGTTGGATGCCTGACCCCCACTGAATGTCAAAGGGAAGTAACTTCTCAACTCTTGTGTATTTTCGTAAGCACGAGCTGTCTCTTTGCTTTTTAGTGCCAAAGTAATCATACAATACAATTGTGACTGGAGACTTTCCTTTGTATTTATTTGTTTACAACATTAAGCTTGGCATGTTTCAATTAGTAATACTGTAATACAAGAAAAATGCTGAAATAAACCCAAGATACTAGGAGCTTCTAAAGTTACATCAGCCAAAGTCAAAATAATAATTTCTCAAAACTAAAGCTCATCCAGCAGACCCAGCATAGCTGAGTACTCGCTACTGCAGACAGTATCATTAGCTGCTATCATCCATTCACCACAGCTAACCTAAGCATGGAAGCCCTTCTTTACTCATTTCTCTCCTGAGCACAGTTTTTATAGCCATTGACAGTTAACTGTATGAGCTCTAGACTGCGATGTTACCAACACTTATGTGAGATCTTCAACTTTAGTTTCACTGAGGTATTTTCCTTATGCATGAATTTATACAGGTACTTGTCTGCTAAGTTTCTGCAGATGGGACTTTTGCCTCAATCATCAGGAAGAATTATTGAGTATCCAAACTGGGAAAGCCTGAAAATGTACCTTATTATCAAAAGAATCATCTGTTTCCGGAAAGCAGACATCTAAGCACTTACAAAAATGATAAACTCAGTGAACCCTGACTGTGAGCCCCACGGGGAAGTATCTCCCAAACCACAGTTAACTTAAAAGGATTCTCTTCTGCAGGAACTTCCTAGTGCCTAATAGAACATTTCCTTTGGTGGAGAGACTTTTTAAGATCTTTTCCTCATTACTGGTTGCTTCTTTTTGAGATGACTTGTACTAATTATCTCCTAGAATGCTATCCCTACATCAAACTGGGCTCAAACAGACTAAAATGTTCCATACAGAAGCACAAATCTTCAAACTACAATCATTTCCCTAAGCAAAAAACCCCTCTTGTAGTTATTAGTAATTCTTGATACAGCTGCAGAGACCCTTGACTTTATAAGCCAAAAACAAATGCCAGGTATTCTCTTCTGACGCTCTCTAAACTGCATACCACCATTAAACATCAAGAATCATTCAAATTATTAAGTAGTAATACTTCTAGACATGTTTGTCTCTCTCATGACTCAATGGAAGAAGAGTTACAGGGACAAAGGAATAAAACTTCTTGTCAGTTTTCTTTCTTTTTGAAAAAGAGATGCAAAAGTTATGAGTACCATTATCTTGACCGCAGACTGTTGGCACCTCCATCTTTTCCTTTATTCAAGGAGATTCCCCCCACTTCATTGAGTACTGCATTCACCCCAGGTAGGTTTCACGAAGATGGATGCTGAACTAGGGAAAAGAGTATACTCGTATCAGAATAGTAGCAGGTATCTTAGATTGATAAGAAAGCAGAATTTAAAATAAGAGGGGCAACCATTCATATTTGAAGTGCACAACAGTGCACACCTTATGCAAGCGTAAGTCAAATACATGAGTCCCACCTGTAAATTCAGTTACCCACCAGCATCCAAAATGCAGACAGATGGACCTCAACTGCAATATGACATTTTATTTCCTTCATGAAATTGTCATTAGCTTGCTTCGTTAAGCCATCTAAACTAACAAGCTATTTTGTACACCTGTTCCCCAGCTTTTAAAGTGCACTACCATGGAAAGTTATAATTTTTTTCCAAAGACTTAAAGCTTGTTTTACATAAATATAGCTTGGAAAATAATCATATTCAAGAACATATTACATTTAATTCCTCTTGCTATTGATGACATAATATTAAAAATTAAAGACACTGGAGTTTCTACTGAATTTTATTTGAGCAAGGACATGATTTTGCAAAAAACTGATCCCTGTTTCTATCACTGTTAGAATTTAAGGTCTTTGAAGGATTTGTTCACAAAGATTTTGTATTTCCTCTATTTCCTCACATTGAATTAAAACACAAAAAAAAAACCCAAATAAAAAACCCGACACCTTACCTTACTGGTATCATCATCTCTCTCAGGCAATTTATAATTGCTGCTTTTAGAGATAGAGTCAAAGAAGTTATTTGCTAACATAAAACAATCCTCCTGTATTATCATTCATTATGAAAAGCAGCATATACTACCTTATTTTTTTCTTTAAATTTTAAAATAGGAATTTTTAAGTAATGCAGGAAGCCAACACTTACACTAATTAATCTGTATCCATGTCGCACTGAACTTTTTGCATATTAAAAAAAAAAAAAAGCCTTTTAAAATTTTCTTCCAAATTCCTTCCTTCCCTTAAACTTCTGCGACAACTTATCACTAACCTGTAACATTCCCTTAGACTAAAAATGGAGGAAGCTCCCCAATCTACTGCTAATAGGAAACAATGCAGTACAAGACTGCTTCAGAGAATTCTCAGAACTCTTCTTTGCAATCAAGTATGGGAATTGCCCAGGGAATACCGTATGGTGCGTTTATACCCTAAGCATCAGGAATCTATACATGAAAGCTCTGAAACAATTCCGAATCTTCATTACATCCTACTTGATCTAACTACAAATCATATTTGATACAAGTTTGAAGATCCTGTCATGATTACCAGTATTGTAAGACTATTCTTAAAGAGTTAAATATTTAAACTGGTCACTCAAGAGATGATTCAGAGTACAAGTTAAAAAAACTAACATCGGATGTCTGAGCACCTCAGCCAATAGTGAGCCACGGTGTGCCACTGCATGCACAGCGAATGCCTTACCAAATTCCATTAAATATACAGTAGTTTATCTCCTGGATTAGTAAAGCAAAAAGGCAGCCATTTTCCTCTAGGTTGTTCTGTGGACAGAAAACATCAAAGGTACAAGCAGGAAAAGTATTATCTTGATCTGCTTATAAAAGCAGAAAGCATTACTGTCACTTTTACTGCACTTCTTAATATATATTTTTAGAACATGCTTCCTCTCTCCTGTTAAATCATAAAACTGCTTTCAAAAGGCAGCAGAAATTAAGAGAGGAAAAAAATCAGAAGTTATGAGATTATGATTCAAACATTTTATTACTGAGTATTGGTAATTCATTTCAAATTACCTCTACAGGATACTCAGTGATACATCCTACTGAAATTCTAATCCAAAGATTGCTTTTAAAATTATGATTTCTTCTTTCAAAGACTAACAAAATATAGTTTGATCCTCCCCCAATACCCGATGCAACATTTCCATTTCAGTGTTACATTATACTGCACAATCATTTTTCCACTGGGAACAACTATTCTCATATTTTATGAAAGTAACGCTGAATCCTTCTACCACACATCCACTGGGAACTGGGTTTTGAGCTGCAATTATTTCATTTTTCTTTTCATTAGTCTGCGTTCTGTTCCTTTAAGAGTTTGCCTTCCCCTTTGTTAAGCTTAGTTGATCTGCCTAATGATGGATTTAACAAAGCAGGCCATATAAATCTAGTCACGAATACCTGTTTCTTAATTACTGAAGACATTAGGAGTAGGACAGAAATCTTTACCGTGGGGTGGTATAGACATGGAAAAAGGAATCCCTATGTTGCAAAGTACATTCAGGACAGTGGCGCTCCTGGTTTTCACTGAAGAACAGTAATATGAACACACAAGTAACCCTCAGCTTGGTCAATCGCCGTGTCCCATCCCCACCGCCCTTTTTGGAAACTAAGAGTCTATAGCTCCAGATTCTGTTGCAGAAGCACTTACAAAGAGATGGTACTCAGTCTGAGAGTTATGTCCTAAAAGGAAACATGTTCTGACCGCTTATCCCATAAACTACATTTCAGAAGCCTCATTTCCTATTATCATCACTAATTCTAAAGCTTCTCTAGCTTTTATAACTAGTTTTTTTTCAGATCTTTCAAGAACTAAAGACAGACCCTGCTGACATCTGTTGGTTCCCATGTACAATGGCTGTTTACTTTGCTTTATATAGTCTACACAGACATCCAACAGCATGCTCCCAATTCAAAATCCTGATTACAGTTTTGTGGTAAAGGATGTTTGAAGACAAAAGAAAAGAGCATGTCCAAACATTTCAGATGTACTCTAAAGGAGCCAACTCCTGATCTGTATGTTATATTTCACATACTGAAAGTCCAGATTTAAAAACCTCATCACACACATCCCTCAAAAAAACCCAAAAAAACCAACCCAACTTTTTTCCCCTCTAAAAAGAATAAATGAGTAAAATCCCTGTTATAATATAGCTGGGCTTTCTGGGACAACTATCCTAACCCTAGCTGAATTTGTTTGGCCAAGCCACATCTACAAATACATTCCGGTTGTCCACTGTGATGAACTTTACTTATTACTATGCATCTGTTGCCAGGTGTATGATTTTATAGCAGTTGGTTCACTCAAAGCATATACAACTTTTATGTATAAAGATACTCTGTCACCCAGAAGGCTCTCACCACATTGCACTTACAGTACCTTCCCATTCAACAGAGCCCAGTTCTCTCCAGAATAAAACTCCAGTTATTTCAAGTCTAGATCTGGCTTTTCCTATGTTTCGTCCTATTTAGCTTCAAAGTGTCAGACCACGTGCCCTTTTAAGTAGGGTGGGACCCTGCAAACACATATAGGGAAACATGTGAAAGACAAGAAATATTTCCAAAAGCTTTTTGGTTTAACTAGTTATAAGAAAGTTTAGAAGACCCCTTAACCTCAAAACAGACAAGCAAAAACCCTCCATTTTTTGTAGAAGACTCCTCAGATGCATACTGAAAACTGAATCTTTTCTCTTGTGAAAACTATAGTGAAATCAATATAATCTTAAAACCTGCTTTGTTCAAGTCGTGTTGTCTACCAAACCAGCATGTCACCATATTGACAATTAGCATTGCTTATATTCTGTTACAAAACAGAAGTTTAAAGGAAAACAGGAAAAAACCCCACTACCCTCTCCAGTATAGTCTTAGGAATACCTTAATCAAGGTCCCTTTTAGCCTTTGGGAGCTGGATCATATTTATTTCTTCTTAGCTAGGACAGATCTTGCACAGCCCAGTGACTCAGAAGGGGAAAAATAGTAAAGCAAAACAAGCAAGTCACCCTGCTGCTGTCAAAGAAAGAATATTCTACAGTCTTCTACTGAACAGTTCTCTCATTTTAAAATACAGCACTGAGAATCATCCTGCAAATAGAGACAAAGAACAACATTTCTGGAGATCTAAAATACTTCCGATTCTGCTAAAATACTAACCAATGTTGTTACCCCTTTAAAATACTCGCCAGGTAATTTTTTTTTCCCCACAGAGCCTTGTAGCTTCTGGTATCACACTACTTCCATAGAGAACAGATGTGGGATTAACTTGAGTGTGTTTACAAGTTTTAGGCACACTGTTTGTCTTAAAGGTTGACCGCAGATTTACAAGAAAAACTGGGAAAGCTACCGAATGCTGACTGCTTGCCTTTTTGGGAGAAATCCTTGGGTATAGCTATCAGAGCTGCTAGGCTTAATAATAAACACAGAGTTAGTAACCCTTCTGTCCATCGTTGCCTTTTTACTACAGAGTTTATGCTCACACTGACAGAACATCAAAATCTGTCAAGTTCTTAACAACATGCTCACCTCATTCCTAAGTAGTACCTGTTTCATATTTTCACACAACAAAAGGAAAGCAGCTTCCAACTGTGAAGCCTGGTTTCAGCAGCTGTCAGTAGTAATAGATGATGAATAAATCATTACCAGAAGAGAGGAAGAATAGTATCTTGCTTCTGTGCAGTTCTTTAGAAAAAGACCTACTAAATTGCTTGCTTAAGGGGAAAGGTCAGAGTTCAAACAGACTTATAACTACTACTGTGCCTTCATTTCATGAAACTTGTATCTACGCAGACTGTAAGGCCAGAGCTCAGGGTCTCCTCATTCCAGGGATCTAAATAAATTAGATGGAAGTTCTCACTAAAAGGCTTACCTGACTAATCTCCCAGCCAGTGAAGGGTCCTTCCTATTCACATGCATTGCATGCAGTTACAGACACTCAGAAGATATTTCTCTTTGCCTGTTATTAGGGAAAGAACTGGATATCCACGCTGAGCGTGCCAGAATTTAGAGCCAAAAGGAGCCTGTCACCTCACGTCTACAAACATCAGTTATCCCAACTTTGGGCTACAGGGCTTACTTCCTTAAGCAGTAGCATATGAGATTCCTTGACCCTATTTGTCAGACAGACCAGGTCTTATTGACACAAGGCTAAAGGTGCAAGGGAGCCCAAGCCCTGCTTTTAATACAGTTTTCGGAATTGTCTCAAAGTGGACAATTTTGGATGCTGTCAAGCCTCTTAAAGGGGATGATACCAGAGAACGTGACATTCAGAACATCAACCCTCCTGCTCTTATACACTTCTTTGGGTAAGATGCTTGACAAGGTTACTGAGCATGTTTAACAAAGAAAACTACTCATCTTTAAATTTATCAAAATTAATGATTTGGCATATAGAAGACACTGAATTAGCTTGAGGGCAGGGAACACTGAGAAAGCTTTTGTTGCAAATAAGCCACTATAAATCAGCAAACTGTTTAGGCAAAAAATGGTAATAAGGAGACATGCAGCACCTCTCAAATAACAGAGGACTTTTGTTCTGCATTAAGTAAACTTAATTAGGCTAGTCTTATCCCTGAAGTCTGTCAGCTTCTTCTAGTCAGTGTAAAAACCCATGTTGCTTTTTGTACACTTTGAGACTTGAAAGTGTTTTAATTAAAAAAGCAACCCTAAGTATTAGTGCCATTGACACATTCTAAGCAAAGGTTGAGACCTATCCTTCGAAAGCATATATCCTTATCTTGACCCAAGAACCACTTACTGCAAGTCTGAGGTGGTACGGGTTAAAAAAAGACTGAATAAATTTTATGTTCACATAAGGCATTCTGTGAGATTTAGATAATCACACCTGCATGTGTGTAAAGTTGCTGAGGGAACACATTCTGCTATTACTCTTTGTAATCAGATATATTCAGTGATGATTCATTCTGCCTCCCTCTAAACAAAAGCTTACAGCTCTACTGGTGGTGCGAGTATCTTGTTTACACGGAGGTAAACGCAACTCAAGTGTCGCTTCCTAAAAGAGCAGCGCATTCAGAGAAGAATACTTGGGTGCAGCGCACTGTAGCCACGTGAGGCAGCCAGCTTTACTTCCAGCTGTTTATTGCCAACAGCTTGGGCTTACTAAAAAAAAAAAACCCAAACCAATCCAAACAACAACCACCTGACAACATCAACACATTGATATTAAATCAACTGAGAAGTACATGGCTAGGTAGTTCAAAGAAACAATTTGTTTTACAGTCCCATATCAGTCACATATCTTTCTTCTACATTATCTCTCACCATATCAGAACAGGAGGTAGTTCCCTAAACTGCTTCTAACAACAAGTACAGTTAGGAAGTGAACCTACTTTTGGCAAAGTAAGTCGATGTATAGCACCTGGCATTCAAGTCAGAATACTTTGTAGAGATTAGGAGTGAGGAAAAAATTCTCTGTTGAGCTCTTACTCCCCCATACATATGTATCTCTAACATTTATCTAATGGGAATTAAACAGGTAACACAAGTTTAATTAGCTTTGCTGTAGCTACAAGAATAAACTAAATTTCACAGCTGCATGGGGGAAATGCATCTGTGCAGTACAATGGCTTCAGGACAGGGCATATTTTCTTACCTGCAAACATCACGGAATACACCATGTTCAGCTCATGCGGAATTTCCAGAGGGAAAGAGTATTTGCTGGATGTTAGTAGAGCAAGTAACCTCCCTGCCCCAGCTAATCTATGGACATCCTCTGCTTTCTAATCCGCAGAAACCTAACCTTAGAACTACTCATTATCAGGGAGAAGAAAGCAAATCCCCTTAACCCTTTTCTTGCATAAAAAGCCTGCTTTAAGTTGTCTCTCACTTAAGTAGTTTCTTATTCTCGGCAACTTTCCCAGTCAATAGGGCAGTCATCTCTTAGGGTCTGTCTTCAGCTACCACGCCTGCAATTACAACAAGAATCTATAACACTGTAACATCGATCTTCTGTTGCTGGTTACAGGATTACTGCTGCAGCACAAGAAATATCCAGCTTTCAATTTCAGGAAAAAAAGAGGCAAAGAAGATGAGAAAAAAGTAATTACCATGAAGCAATACAGACCGAGAAGTCCTGCAGGTTAACTCATTTCTTTGTTAACTACAGAAATACACAAATCAAAGCTGGTCTGTACTGATTTCCTAATGCATCACAGCCCACGTAGGCTGTAAAGTGGAATCTGTGTCAGAAGCACATTTAATCCTAGGATTCTCTTCAGCTAATAACTGAGCTATGTATCAGAAAGACCAAAAATAATCCAGCCCAGGCTGTCTGCTTCTATTTATCAGCAAGCTAAATTCATATGCGATATCACTACTTTTTGTAAGAGGGCGGGGGGGGTGTGTATGTATGTATGTATAGGCAGATGTATTCTTTTAGTTCTCAACTTTGCATCATTCACAGTGAATGAAGTTAAACATTTGAAGTTGCTACATATTTTTAGATACCCCTCCTTCTTGACAGGCAGAAAGATTATGGAAAAACTTCCCATCTCTGGTTACATTCTCAGTTTAAGGCACAGAATCAATGTGTGAGTAAGATCATATGAAACAAAGCTTTTGCATGTCAAAGCTGAAGATTAAAACCATTCCTTTCTTCCGAAACATCTGAAGACAACAAATACTGACCCTGAACAGTTACGGTGGGGGCAGGGGAAATCAAACCTGGTTTTAATAATTACACTCCTACAAAAGGTGAAATAAATCCTGAATTCAGATCTTTGCAGATGAAAGTTATTGCCATTGATTTACTGAGCTGTTCAGCATAGCTCCTTTTCAAAGAGCAGTTCTGCTCCTACAGGTTTCAGTTAAATATGTTTTGTACATTGAGTTCTACGGGATGACTGCACAGAAAGACTGCATCTAGCACAAAAGATTAAGTGTTCCACTTCCTGCCATTATACTCTCCACCCTTAGTTGTGTATCTTTTTTTTTCCCCTTCTCAAATTAACTTTTTATAGCCTCCCTTTTATTCATATTATTGCTTATCTCTTCTCAAATTATTCAGTATAATTTAAAAATAAGATTAAGCTAACAAAAAGTTGTTTGCAAACATGAAGTCTACTATCGCTATTTTCTATTATCTCTATAATCTGTTGCGAGTGTAACAACAGTTTTAAGCATCATCTTGCCAGAATTACTCTTCCCTTATCTCTGATAAAACTAAAAATCATTTCAGAAAGACCAATCTTTTTTACTTTATTATGAAAAGTGCTACATTACAGTCACTGTTCAAAACAGTATTTTGACATGTGGTTTCTTTCCATTTAGGTGCCAATACACAAGCCACAATTACTGTTTCAAAAATATGATTAGCATTATCTATGGTAGTTTGACATAACTTACGCCATTATTACATTCTGTAACGTATTCCTCCCTCCCCCTGTTTTGACTCAGCCATGGTAAAGAACAGCACCTACAATACCCAAATTATCCACAAGTGTTATTGGTATAAATAAAGTTAACCATAAACCACAGAACAACACACACACAAAAATCCCCCAGGGAAATTACTTGTTCTCTACAGGTTCAAAAACACAACAAGGTTAGCTTTTTTCACTCTGATGCATAAGTTAACAAGCAAAAGTCTCAAACCTAATCCATTGTGTCAGTCTGTTCAAGAGCATGTTCCCATTCTCCTGTCACATGGGCTTCCAGAGAAAGTGTTTGTCCTCAGACCTCGGGAGACTGAACACTAGAGATTTCAGGTATTTAATTCAGTTCCAAAATTTGCAGTGGTCAGTGCCTTTTATTTATTTCATAAACAGAAAGAATGGTGAATGCCTTCATATTTATAATTCTAGTAAACAGGGAAGCCCGTGACAGTGTGATTATTTCCACAACAGCACATTAATAGTGCATTCAGCAATTCTGTTCAACACAGATGCCTCAGAACCTTTACAGCCAAACACACTACAGGTTACCCATTATAAATACTAACATATTTCTATTTTTTTAAATAAACAAACATAATAGCTTAATTCAGGAAGACTGAATGGTTCCGTGGTGCAATTCATTCTCTTTAAACATCTCTGTTGACGAACCAGGAATAAAAACAAACCCACTGCTTTAGAAGCCATGCGGTCCAGACTTTCACAGGTACTCTATGTAGATGCCATGCCTTTTTGCAGCATTGTTAATTGAAAAGGAGTAAATAATCTTTCTGTTAGAATAGGAAATTATTTCTTCTTGGCAAGTACTTGACAAACCAAGTCTCTAGCTTCATCACCGCTTCACAGATAGCCTCTGGCTGCAGTTTTCCAATCTTAAAAGTTCAAAAGAAACAACTGAATATATTCATCTGTAACAACGGAATTGTAACAGAGTATTTTCCAAGTGTCATTTCAGGGAAGAAAGTGAGTATTAGTGAAGTTCCACTGAGTAGATTATCCCACAGAGCCAGGTCGTAAATGATGGTCTAGGTAAGCTTTTCATGTTGGATCTGGTAGTAACATGCCTGAATTAAAACAAAGTTCAGTTTAGCATACGTGCCAGTTCTCAGCAAGCTGATAAAGCACCATACACAAAAAAGTTGATTTTTTTTTTTTCTATCCAAGAAAACAAAGGATTAGGCTTTCTACAAGCAGTGATGATACAGTGACACTCAACACATGAGAATCTTCCAATATGTAAACTAACAAAAAGAACAACAGGAGATTTTAAGTTACAAATCATGTCCAACTCTTACTGAAGAAAGATAGCGTGATTTGAGACACGGAATACTTCCACAGCTCCCAGCTTTGCCAAGATGAAGTACATTTTTTTTGCTCACAAGAGTTGCCCTTTGACAGAAGGGCCCAAAAAAGAAAATATTTTCTTGCAGAGATTAAGCATTCAAAAGCACACAGACTGAAAGGCAAAGGTTTCTACCATCTGGATAAATACCCTGACCTGCTGCTTGATAGCTATTCACTCCTTAATGCTGGTTCAAATATGGATTGGGTCAGCCATGACCAGAAACTTAACATAAATGTCTCAGACAACACTTGCACTCGTGGAAAATAAGATTCTGCTTCTACTACATAGATTCTTTGATAAATTTTAACCAACTCAAACCTTCCCTTTTGACAGCACTATAAAAATAACAGGTATGTAAAAACCTCTGCACCCAACTATTTCCAGTTTGCACAGACAAAAACTACAATCATGTTCACCTAGCAGCTCAGCTTAAGATTTTTATTTAAGTTTCAGGTTAACAGCCTCCATCCAAAACAACCCCACAAAGAAGTTCCACATAGATGAATTGTCAGAAGACCCACTTGTTTGAACAGTTTTGAAGTACCAAAACAATCTATTTCCATTATGGAGGTCCTAGCGTACAACAGGGTATTCATCAAAACAGATTCTCTCCCTTTTTCCATATTTAAAAAGAGAAGAATACTAAACAGAATGTGGAGAGTGACACCAGAAAAAGATTTTTTTTTTTTCCAAAATTGAATTCCTGAAGCATCTTGGTGTACTGTTAGACTTAAACATTATTGGAATGGCTAATCTCCAAAGAAGCACTTCATTCCAATTTTTGTAAAGGGAATAAGGTTTGTTATGTTTCAGGGGAACGACAAGCTACAGGTGAGCATTCAGAACAGTCAACAGCAACCAGTATTACATTTGAATAAAGTACATTTGCACGTTGTACCATTTTATTAGCAGTACCTGCAATTGTAGGTTATCCTAAACTCTGTTAAGTTTCCTTACTCGTCCTAGCTAAAAATGTCAATAAAAATATCAAAGAAGTTACAACCTAATGTTCATACAGTTGTCCTAAGCTGATCATCATTGCTTAAAGCTGATTAATTTCCATAGAAAGCTTTTAATAACCCTGAAAAATTTTCATACCTTCAGGGTAGTGAACATGATGCCTTGCTCCCCATGCTGCAGATAAGGATCCATCAGGTCTTCGATTAAGTGCACCTCAGACCCCAAATTCCTTATCCTGTCACATGTGGGAGAGAGAAAGAAGAGGTGAACAAAAGATACCATTATAGTGTTTTTACTTTTTGTACATGGTGTTGTGCAAAAAACATGCTTTTCCCTAACCTCATTCTGAGGTGACACCGTTTCACAGTTAACTGTTCAAAATTTTTTCAGGCCAAAACAAACAGCCAAAATGGAAAATTTACTAAGTTACAAACAGCTACAAGTAGTCCTATAACAAGAAGCAGGAGTGTTTAATACAGGTAGAAGTACTCATACTGCCTATGCTCAGCTTATGACTGATGCCACTCTTAGTGCCTACCTGGCTCGTAGCACCACATAGAGAAAAACAGGAAATAAGTCATCCATGGACCACAGAAAATCTTCTTGAAGACTCTCAAGTACATTCTGAGAGATCTCTTCAAAAGTCTGCTGGATCACCTTCAACTTGTCAGCTGGGGTAAATGTGGTACTGTTCGGAGAGCAAGAGCAAAACAGGATAACAATAAGAAGTTACATATCTGCATCTAAATTAGGAAGACAATTTGCTAGCTAGCATGCCCCCATGCCCAAGAAGATAAGCCAAATCATTCACACCACAGCAGCCATGGCTGCCAAGGCTGTGTAGTACCCCAGGCTATAATTACTGGATCAAGGCACACTACTGCAAGTCAGACTGTCTTCTCAGTTTTAAGATGTTTTAACATAGTAGTAAAAGGGGAAAATTCCTTTCAAAAAAATTTTTAATTTCTACTTATATTCTTAGACCAGAATTCCTCATGTCACCTAACAGACACAGAAAATCTCCCCACACACAGGTCATTTTGCCATAACTCTTTAGAAATTCACATGTATATTTGATTAGACATCCTTTCTATTCTAAATGGTGTCCTCTCAGCCGCATTTATGAGGCTATACTTCATTCCCCACTGGGAGAATTTGCTAACATTTTTAGTAGGAACTCTGAAACTTCTGGTGAACTCTTATGAAGGTGAACAACGAAAAGGCAACAGGTGAAGGATCACAGTCAAGTAAACTAAATACTACTATAGCAGGAACAGTAAAACACTAGAAGACAAATATCAGAGAATTACCTGATTTGCTGTAGACATTCAACTGCAGAGGCAAAGCAAGCGTCTTTTGTATTTGACGATACCTGTGTAATCATGAGAAGATTTATCATGCAGGTTTAACCACCCCACTGTTCAGCAGAAGAAGAAAAGCAGCATATCATGCAACGCTGGGATAAAAGGCATTTTTTTCAGTTTTCCAGTGCGAAAAAAGGGGAATGTGCCTGGATGCTGAAGTCATCCAGGAAATCTGCCTACATATAATTTGTATGAGCTTAATTTAAAATTCAGAAAAGCCTGGACTGAATTCCTTGGTATGTTACGAGAATCAGTGACAGTTTTTGTTATCTTCCAGGTCAAGTAAGACTGATAATCATTACATCTTAACAGTTAACAATCAAGAGGGAACATAAGACTGGAATGGTTGAAACCTAGAGAAGTCATAGCAGTCAATAATCAGACTCAGGTTTGGAGCAAACAGAAAAGAACAAATATAAATGTTAGCTCTTAATATGCAACTGACCCTACAAGTCTTTCTGAATGGAGCAGGTAGAGAATGGATGGATGCAAAAAGACCTAGAGAAATTAACAGAAATGAGGAAACTGAACATAGGAGAGAAAGATATAAACATGATGTCTTGGCTAAAAACATCCTGTTTAATTGAAGGAATGACCCAGCATTAAGGTAAATGGCTGCAGAGAGCATCACATACTGCTTAATTCAGAAAAGACACGTCACATAGTACCTCACAGTGGAGGGGCTCTACTCTAACCAAAAAACCAAAAGTGTGAAGGATTCAGACGGAATTTTACCCAGTACCTAAAAATACAGAAAATCTGAAGTAACTCAAGAAACATGCTATTGCTGGATTTTGTAACATGTGAAGTCTGAGTGGAGGTTTGCTTCATGTGAATCATGCGAATCTTCAACTCATGATTTGGGAAAAAGTGGACTTGTCTTGCTGGGAACCCACAGCCTCAGGGGTGGGGTTCAGCAGCAGCTCAGGTTATTATTACAAACTTGTAACACTCAATCTCTATCAAGGAATATCAGCTTGTCTGCGTGCAGCAACACTATGACGAAAGCCATGCTTCTGATTATTACAGACTTTGCACAAGCCAGTTATAAACAGGGAAGAGGTGATCTGAAGGCAGAAATAAGAAATCAAAAGTTTCAGGTAGAAGTGTACTGATTCATAAACAGACATGATTTAAAGTATACTTTAAACATTGAAATTGCTCAAAGTTATGATTATTAAACCACTCTTACTGGAGCACAGAGATTGAGTACAACACTAGTACCATCTAAGACCAGTGTTCAGCCACTTTCACCAAGATAATGATTAAGAATAAAAACTATACAATTCTTCTCCTAATCAGAAAGTATACCATGGGACAACTCTCTCAATCAAGCAGCTTGAAAAATCTCCTTGATAGACTTGTAGTCTCACACTTTCATAACTGGAGACCAAGCAAATATCCTCCTGAATTAGAATTCATTACAGAGTAAGACAGTAAGTGACAAAGCTGGACTGACAGCTATTGTAAGACATCACTTTTAAGGAGCAGACAAATTTTAAAGAAACAAGATAGCATAGCATCTCTTAAGCAAAAAGCCTGGTCAAAAATGCTTTGACTGCTTCTTCATGATCTCAGCTTCTTCAGAGAAGCACTGGGCAAAGCATACTGTAAGTCAAGGCCCAATGAACATACCTTTCTGCTTTCTCCAAGGATGGATACTGTTCCTGGCCAAAATTTCCTGCAAGAAACCAAATACAGTCTATTGAGAGAGCACAGTCTTAAAGCATTTTTCACCTTATGAAAATGAAGTCATCATGTTCTTCTATGACATACAACAGCTCTTTCTGCAGGATCAAGTACATCTAGCACAAACAGCTGGAAAATAGCTTAATTTGAAATGCCTCGCTCCGGTTTTGTAGTGATGCCAATCTTCCTTCTCCCCCACCCTTTTTGGAAGAGGGAAGTTTTGATTCACTCTCTCAACCTACTAACTAGCTTGAAGGTAAGTTTAGATGAATTTTAATCAGAGAAAAGCACTTTAGACAACAGGGATTTTTCAGTTGCTTTATCTAATTACATACCATAATCTTTTTCTAAGTTCTGTCTTATTGTTGAAGCATACTCACGCTTGCACTCCAAGAAAACTTAGAAGAGCCATATCAGCTTGTTTGTTTAGACGTAAAACACATTCCCAGTAAATATCTTCCTCACGCTCATTGTCTAAGGCGTACAACATAAATAGAGGAGGATAGAGGCGTGGCAGTAACACGGGGAGCAGCAAGCCAAAACTGGTTACCACATAGCTATTAAAAAAAAAAAAGAGGGGGGTGGTTTGAAGAGGAAGACATTTAAAAAACCTAATTATCTATAAAAGCTGAATAAAAAAAATCATTGGAACAAATCTTTCATTTAGTATGAGCCTATTCATAAGGGATAAGAATAATAACTACAATTCCATCAAATAGTATCTGTGCTAAGAAATATTCAGAGTGATTTTCCTTTACAGTCCACATATAGGTGGGTTTGGGGCTGGGGCAGTGGTTGCAGTGCAGGTTTTTTGGGGTTTATGTGTTTTAAACAGAACACTGTCTTTCTTCCTTGTATAATGTAAAAGCTGAATACTGCACTATAGCGTAGCTCAAGGTTTACCTGTATCTTCGTGCTAATCATTTAGCCCCCATTCTGAGCTGCTCTGCTGACAGCTGAACTTTACCTTCAAAGCACAAGCTAGAAAATAGTCTAAAACCCATTAAGTGACCTGACCAAGCTCCATACACTCACACTCCAGGCTTCATAAAGTCAGCAGTTTGCTTGGCATCAAGCTGTAATCCTAATGGGGAAAGCTGAACACAAGGTGCCTACTAATATCACCTGGACAGGTCATTGGAACCTTTCTCAGAAGAGTATCTCTACTGATCCCTCTTCCTTGTTTTGACCACTCCTGAGGCTGCTGTGGACAGGACAATCATGGACTCAAGGGTGAGCTCCATGTGACTGGCTATTTGTGATGCAGTATATGTGCACTGGACCTGCATTACCCTCAGTGCTCATATCCCAAAGAGTTTGAAGCCCAGGCCCAAGCCTGAACTTCTTTACCCACAACAGACAAAAGCAAGTTTGGGCTTAAATAAAGAATCATTGCATGGAACAGGGATTAAATGCTTATTGCAACCATCATCATGTGGAAGTTTGCTTATCAGAAGCGAAGGGAAAAAAAAAATCTGCTTATATCCATCAGTTAAACATGTGCTTATCTTTCTTCCCCCATGCAAGAAAAAACTGCAAACAGAAATAAAGTGAAGCCTTCCTTAGTTCAGGTTTTTTTTTTCCTTTATGTACCCCGGCTCAGGAGATTCTGATCTGGAGTCAGATTTCCCACTGCAAAATGATCGCCTTCCCTTTGTCTCTGTTGCCAGAAATGGAATTGTGCTGCCCTCTTCCGGAAGGTCAGGAAACAAGAACCTAAATGGCAATATGCATAATTACATATGATTTAATTTCATGGAGTTTCTACAACTCACAGCATTAGAAGGCAGGACTGGAGAGGAAAGAAGAGTCAGCTGAAATAATATGTGGTGGACTACGCATAGCTAACAGATGTACAGTACCATCTACGTGGAAGAAAACTTATGAAGGCCAACCCCTGCAATGCCAAAGATACCCTTCCTACCTTGACAGCACTTCCCCCCCGACAAGGCTTCTAATGGTTAATAATTTGGAGTATTTCTGCTTTCAGATTGGCAGGACCCAATTAAAGCTCTAATTGCTCTCAAGAATTTAAGCAAACACTTCACAGGAACATTGCTCATCCATGTTGGTAAGAGCTTCAGTGGAATACACTGCAAGTCCCCATCCTCACTAGTCTTCTATACCCTTTGAACACTCTTTTCACAGCATGGATATCCAGAGACACTAAACTGGAAATCCACATTCAAGACTAGCTTCCTACAGCCATATTTTCAAGGACAATGTAGGACGTAATACACTGTGGTGAAGCTTCTAATTTTTTCTATTTTGACAGAATATTCAAGACTCCTTAAAAAGGTTAAGGAAATACAAGCAACCCCAAAACAGAGTAAAGATACTGGCACACTTGGACTGCATAAACACTAGACAGTTTCAATACATGAGACATCTTTAATTAATTCAGCAGTAGTTTGACTTGAAAATTAGAGTCTCATTACCTAACCAAGTGGAAGATGCGTTTGAGGTAGGACTTTATCTCTCTTACAGCCTCCTGCAGTAATCGTCGATTAGCTCCTACTCCAACATAGGTCATTCTGTAGACAGCTACTAGTGTTTCCACCAGCTTGCCCAATGGATGGAGAGGAGTATCACAAGCCTGAGGTGAAAGATATTAATTGGCCAGTCAGATAGGTCAATGCCAGACAAAAAAAAAAAATGGAATTCGAGAGAGATGGGTCAGAGATTCAACAACAGGCTTTGGAAAAAAGTATTACAAATACATCAAAAAGTGAGCTATATTTAACAAATTGCCATTTGGATTATAAAATTTATGTATTAGCTGAATACAGCTCATAGAAGAGTCAAGACAGTACAGGAACTTGTGCTACTACTTGGACAAGTCATTTGTCCAGTACTATCGAAATTAACATGCAATAATCAGCAAGTATTTCAAGATGCTTTGCTGGGATCCAATGTATAAGAATTAAAACAGTAACTGAGCAGAAACTGACTTTAATGCAGTATCCATTAGGTATATAGTGATTTTAGTCTTAGTTGTGGATTTTAGTTCAATAAATTAGGAAGTTATAAGCAAACATGAATGAATACAACTTGGATTACAAGAGTGCAAATACGGAAGGAATTAAGGAAAGCTATTACAGAGTGAGCTTGACATCATGCTTTACCAACAAGCTATGTGAGCATGAGCATCACAATACCTTTATCAAATATTTTTTTATATTTTCATATTTTTCCAGGGTGAAGGCACCAATGTGTTGTGGAATGAACTCCAAACTTTCCAGTGTCTGAGTATGTGAGCGGCTCAGTAATTCCGGGCTGCAGTTATAAAAAGGACAAAGACATTGTACAGATTATTTATTAGATATACAGTAGGAAAAAACCCCTAAAGCTAACAACTGAACTAATTCTAAATATCAGTATGTCCCCAAAGGGTTTATAGTGCAGAGTATTAAGAGTTCTGATTTTGTTTAGGATTTGTTGTTGTTTTAACTGAACTTCTACAGTTAGAGTTTCTACAGTAGTGTGATTTCAGTTTCCTTCTCAATACTTCATCTTGCTGACGACATTCTCTAGGAACCGACCTGTCTTTGTGTTGCCGTCGGTTGGTGGTCAGGGCCACTGCAATGTTGTCCCAAGCCTTCCATCTGTCCCCCTGGCCTGGACTCTCACAACCAAGCTGGTTCCAGCATTCTTCAAATACTGCCTTCCATTTCTCATCGGGAGGCACTGCCAGGATCCCGAGTTTCCGCCTAATAAAATGACCAGTTAGCCTGTTAAAATCAAACAGTCGTGAAACAACATGTTCAGCTACGAAAACAACCTATGGCTAATGTCAATCTAACGCATCATACTATTTTGCCAAAAGCTGATATACTTAATAGTCTCTACTGTGAACTAAGTTTATCGCTAAGAATAAACCTAGAATCTACCATTCAATTCATGTCTTTTCTTCCAACAATTTTAAAAAAGAACTTACAAAAAGTTACACTTACCCTGAATTTTTTTCCTTGCTAACTAACATACATTAATCCATGTAACCTATTGTAACATTACAAGATTAAAATGTTTTTAATACCTACATGTGGTAACAACTAAGAACCTTATTAGTAGACAAGTCAGTCTTACTCTTTCTTGTAGTCTTCTAGGAAATGGTTTGTTTAAACACAAAAGAGACTGGTTTGATTTCCAAGAAAACAGGACATAGTGCACTTAACTGGGCTTATCTTCCACTGGTATTCATTCAGAAGGCTCAGGACACATTCACGTAGCAAAGAGACACAAAAATGTCCAAATACCTCACTGTCCTGGAACGCACCAATAGCACAGCTACACAGATAAAAACCAAGAATAGATATCTGGCTTCTGCCCCTATATATGATGTCGCATGACATGTTAGGGATGTGCTAGTAGAGAGTAAAACCAGCTCAGGCATCTTTTCACTGACAGCCAATGCTCACGGATCCTCTACAGCCAAAGGAAAACCAAGAACTGTTTTCTCCCTATATATAGATATAGATATCTCAGACATATAATGAAATTTAGGGCTTTGAAAAGCTTTTATAAAGCAAATAAATGCTGTCAGGGTTAACAGTTCTATTTTGATTTAAATCAAGTGTCAGAAATCATCAGACCTTTCATTAATATTTTTCCACCATGTTTGAGATGAGAACTGACACCACGGATATTTCCCCATGCTTCTGATTTCACAAAGCAGAAAAAGTAGGCTCTAAGCCTTTTCACAAATTATACCAGAAGACTTTCAACTTCAAGACAGCCTGAAAAGGGTAGATGAAACCCTTATTTCACAAGCAATCTTCACCCATACGTACATACATTTATTCATAGACTCCCTACTGGGGTAAAAAGCAGACAGCTGCTAAGGTTGCAAGTGTTCAGTTCAGCAGGGAAGCCTGCTTAGCTTTGCATCCTGTTGTAGGTGTCAGCACCATCAAAAGAAATTACCAGTGAATGCTTCAGGAAGCACACTGAGAAGTCATCTAGATGAAAACATTAGTTGTGTTTCCCATTTTAATCTGAAATTTAAGAGTATGCTTTAAAGAAATTGAATCCTGTACAATTACTACTATTGTAAACCAGTATACAGTGCTATCAAATGCTGAAATTTCACCAATTCTTTAAATTTACTTAAATTTCTTCTACTTAAAGATACCTCAGTTATGACTTAAAGAAACATGTTTTTCTTCCCCAGAGATAATGAAGCAAACTGACCTAATGCATCTGCTATAAATAGGGTTATATGGATACTTTTCAAAATGATCCTTGCCAAGGTGTTAAAATGCTCTCTTTTGCAATTCAGCAGATTTTTCTCCTATTTTCTTATGCATTGTTTGGAAGAGGTGTGGTTAACTAGCTAATTCTGTCCAAATGTACCACCTCCACTGATATTATTAAGTGATACATTACATTAATTAATTTACCAACAGAATAATTGGCAGAAGGCAGAGAGGTCTGTGATTGACTTGATCGCTCAAATGTAACCAGTCTTTCTCAGTACCTCAAAAGTCATCAGCAGCTGTGAACTCAGGTTCTAATAGTCAGTTAAGATATAAATAAAAAAAATTCTGAGACTGCTACAGGACAGTAGCAGCATGTCGGCTATCCTGTAATCTCATGCTGTTACTTACGTGTTCAAGTAGTAATTAAAGGAAGACAGCTATAAAGAAGATTTTTATCTTCCTTTATTTCCTAAGCAGGAGGGAAGAAGAATGAAAAAGGAAAAATGTTTTCAAAATCTCACTTGTTTCTTTGGAAAAAATATTTTTAACTGGCCTTTGAGAAAAGACAATAGTTATGTTGCTAAGTATTACTGAACCACGTGAGAAATTATTTCTTATGCAACACTCACAATGCTTTAGGTTTGTCCTTCTCATTCTCATACAAGCTAGGTTTGAAGTAGGTTCCTGTGATTTTTATCCCAGATCCCCATTCTCCACTGAAGAGACCTTCAATATAATCTCCGTTTGGCAAGGTCAGTGTTCCCTTGAGAGAAGATAACAAAAAGTTTAACTGAAATCTGTTGGGAACCAGATGACATGGAAAGAGACTTTTTTAGATAGTGACAGTTTATAAGTGACAACTGTAATACCAACCTTTCCACTCAGAGTCCAGTTATCTGAAAATTCCCCCTCATAGACTGTATCATCCTCAGAAAGCAGAATTCCAGTCCCCTATAAAGAGAATCATAAAGAACACGAAGCAGTGATTATAACAGAAGACCAGACTGCAGATCTAAAGATACACTGAAAAACCTGTTACTAATTCTTAGCAAATAATATTTTTTTTAAAAGGAGCTTCTGAAGTAGCCCTAGATGAAACAGAGCAGAGATTATAAAGACAGTTGAAAAAGCCCGAACAATAGAAGGTTAGAAGAACAGGTGGTTTACACAGCCTAACAGACACTCATCTACCCCAGAAAGCTACCACACTTAGGGGAAAAGTCACTATAGCACAGAGTCCGGTGTTCAACTCACCATCATTTTATTGGTGCTGAAGGCTCCTTCATAATACAGTCCAAACTGAGTAACCACAACACCATTGCCTTGGCAAAGATCATCTTGCCACATTCCCATATACTTTTCTCCTCTGAAGAAAAATGAAGTAGGAAGAATACAGTCTAAGTAGTACATTTATATCCTTTCTTTGACTTTACTGTGATAACTTGACCATCACAGAAGCCACTAGAAAAGAGTCATACAGCACTTGCTTCAGGTCTGTCAATCTAGTTTCAGCAGCTTCATGGAAATAAAGACCCCTTTTGATAAAAATAAACTATAAAGAACTTCCTTTCATAATTCACATTACAAATTGGCCACATCCAAGCAAACTGTTCCTGATGGTATGAAAAAATGCTGAAGCCCAGTTAAGCTCAATTCCTATCCAAAGGAGCCTGAGCAGCAGCACATAAGAAACAGGGAAACTTGTTAGCGGATCTGGATCAGCTTTATCTAAGATTTAAGCTGCATATGAAAGGGGATCTTTGGCTTCATGAGGCATCTACCTGATGTATTTAACAGTTATTTAGAAAGGATGCAAGCAGCTTATTTTAGGCATTTCTTTTTGCCAAAGCTTTTCATTTCTTTACCTAAACTCAGATGACTCAAATTGAGAGGATAATAAATGAAAGAAACCAAGCTGTTCTACTTGGGGGACAGGAGGGAGACCTACGAAATCATACATGACATTTTGAAGATATTAGAGTACAAAAATTGTAAGGAAAAAGATCCCATTGTAGAAAGTTTCTGGACAATAGCCTAACAAAGGTCATGCCATAACAAATATTATTAGACAATTAGAGATTGCTCACAAGTAAACATCAGCTTCTTTCAGACTACTATTTAAAATACTTTTTTGTGAGTGTAAGCCCACAGAGGTCAGGCTACAGTGTTTGAAACTAAGTGCAAGTCCCAAATATTTTGAAACTATTTTTCCAGTTGTTCTGAAAAAGAACATGATGTTTTCACCATACAAGTAATAATTTAAAAAAAATTAACTTGTCAAGGACTTTTTTGTTTGCTTTTAGAGGGAAACTAGTGATTGATTTAATAGAACTCTGCTTATTACAGAGCATTTTCCTTCTAGTATCGAGGAAAAATTATGGCCATAGCAAAGGGAGCAAGTCTCGCCATTAATCTAAAATCAGGGGTATCTTCCAGCTGACTGGACCCATAACCTAGCAGGATGCTGGTCTGATTCATCATGCCAGCTACAGGGGTCTCTGTGGGTGAACACTTCTTGAAGAGACAGGTGCAGCATACTCAGTTACCAGGACGGAAACAAAACTGAGTACAAGTCCCACTTGCTCAAATGACTGGTTTGCAATAATGACAGCAAGTTACAAACAGTGTCTGCAGCCTAGGCCACAAACACATGCACATATCCTTCCCTGAGGCCAGAAAGAAAACGACCATGAGGGCAGCCCCCTCATATTTGAGTAACTCCAGAATATAAAGCAAATGCCACACTCCTCCCCCACCATGAACTGCCACTGCATTTACAATTTCTGGAGGTGAGAGGATTTCTGAGGAAAGCTGCCATCCCTTTAGTTTGTCCTAGGTAAACAAATGACTAAATAAAGTATGTGGAGACATCTTGACACTAGAATATAAGAACAACCACCACCACTGAGCAAGACTAGACGCAAAACCGACATCAGGAAACACCCAGAGATGCTACAATAGCTGTTTCAGAAAAATATCCCCATACATGCTCCCACACATCCCCTTCACCTCCAGACTTTTTACTATTCTGTTTTTTAAGTGGGCTTCTACTTCAGTTAAACCAGAACCAGCTTTCTTGGGCTCTCACCAAGAGCTCTTTTTTCAGAAAAAGCAGCATTAAATTGGTGACTGAAAAAACAAGACTATATTGATCTGTGCTCAGACAGGATCCATTGAGTGCACTTCTGTTTCTGAGACCATCATTTCACTAACCTGCCCTGAGAGAAAGCATCTTCCCTCTACTGCATTGACAGAGTAAGTCAATGGAAAATCTGCGCACGAGCTGACATTTACCTAGTCCTATATATCCGATCACTGAACAACGCAGTCTTATAGGCCTGAGATGAAAGAATACTCCTCACATGACATTCATAAAACTTTGAGCACTCGCACAACAAGATACCTCGATAAGATACCATATTCGGTGCTAGTTTTCAGGTAGGAGTATGACAAGAAAGCAAGGCAGAAAAAACTAAAGCAAACCAAAAACCCCCACATTTACTACAGAAGCAGCACCAGAAAGCAGTCTCTAGACCCAATTCTTTAGATCATCAACCCAGAAAGCCTAATATAAAAAAGAAGAAAAAAAAAATAGACATGCGGTACTACTGCTACTAACAGATCAAATCCTTTCCTACTCCTTTTGCAATTGTACGTCATACCAGTGTTTAAGGATTTGTGGAACTGAAGCATTACCTTGTAATATCATCAAAAACTCCATAACCACTCTTCTTATCCATTGTCCACTGTCCAATGAACATACTTGGAGAGGAAGAGGTCAGCTTCCCACTGCGTAGCAGACCATGCCCATGACGCATGTTATCCTGAAAACACCCTTCATACACCTCACCAGTAGCATAGCTATAATGAAAAAGAGAGTAAGATTCCTATAATCTACTTCACTGTTGTGGTTTTGTTTGGTTTTTTTTTTTTCCCCGTGTTTTGGTTGGTTTGGGGTTTTTTGGTTAGTTTTTCTTTGTTGTTGGGGTTGGTGTTTTTTTGTTTGCCTTTTTTTTGTTTTTTCCCCCCAGAACAGATAAAACCTCTCTTTTTCCTTCTAGGAATTACATTACAGCCACACCAAACAGGAACTATAGTAAAAGTATATTTGGGATAAAAGTGAGCCTTTAATACAAGTCTTTTGACGCTTTGTTGTTTTAAAGCCACTCTCTCCCCAACAAGCAAGGCCATCAGAGGTTATATTTATTTCTCAGAAGAATCCTCTATTATTGAAAGGTGGTAGCAACATTAGAATAGATATTAATAACAGAACACTGTACAAGTATGCATTGTGAAAAATCCACCAAAAGCAAAGCAGAAAACAAGCCAAGCTAACTATAATCACAAGTCTGAAATGGAACAAGGAAGCTACATACAGAGGCTTGGTAAGCAGTGTGCCAGAGCATCAGCCCTACTCTCCCTTCTGCAACAACAACAACACAAGTGCTACATGTTACCTGTAGACTCCATGCCCACACATTTTGCCTTCCTTCCAGTACCCCACGTAATGGTCATCCTTGTTCAGTGCTTTGTTTGGCACTCTGTATTCACCATAGCTGTCAACGCACAGAAATGGAACACAAGCAGCTGTAATGCTAACACATTTCATTAAAAACAGAAACAGACACATGTCACAGACCCCTTCTAAAATCAGAATGCTCTGTATCATTTTTAGCACATCTCCAACTACAGCAGTTACGGATTTTTTTTAATTATTATTTTTTTAAAGAGAAAGCAGTAATTCCAGCATCACTAGGTCAATTTAGTCTGTACTGCTTTTCTCCTGTTTGATTGTGCCATGTTGTAAGTATTCCCCTCTCTACCACACTGCAGCATTTTTCTCAGCTTTCTAAAGGCCACAAGTCTTCTCACACCCTAAGACTGCTTCTACTTTTGTTGTCTTCTTCGGGTCTTGATAATTCAAGCACATCTTTACTCCAGGGAAAGATGAGAATATATATTGCTACAGAGAATATTTTAAAAAAAGATGCTAGCTTCCAGTTATGCTCAAACAGTGGCACAGAATTGTTCACAATTCCAGTAAGCCTGAAAAGAATGACCCATACAACTTTTATCTATTGATTTTAATCTTCTGAGTAGATTAAAATCCAGTTATGAAGGTTCTCCTGAAAGCGTGTCTACCCCAACAAGACATTACTATTGTTCTGTGTCAAGACTATAGCATGCATGCTAAAATATATGCATTTGATAATCGTAGCAACTACAGCTAAATAACAAACCATTTATTTCTGGTGGGGATTTGTTTGCAGTATTTCCATCTCCAACAACCCTAAAATCCCCAGGGTTAGTTACACTTACATTAGTTACAAATGAGCAAAGGTCTAATCCGGTTTTACAGTTTGATATTACACCAATAGCTAAGGCACATTTTAAAAAGCTGTCTGCAGCCAGACCACATTTCAATTTCTCCTCCAACTCAATACTTTGAAAATACATCTGGAAGCCAATAGGACTCCTGATATATTTTTATCCTGCCCAGTGCAGACATGTCTGCTCATAAGATTCACATAAAAATGCCTTTGGAAAGAAATTAAACTCTTAGCCTCAATCGTGCCCTAAGCAGATTCTTAGCAATGAAATCCACAGATTAATTCAAAGCTGTGTAATAAATTATTAAGTTACTTTCAAGTGGTCTTATTTGTTTCACCAGATAACTTGATAAAGTCTAGAACTTCCATTCATTCTATTTTCAAACTCCTCTGTACTAGTTACCTTAATGAGAGGATCATATACTCTCATTAGGTTTTTGTTTCATCACCCAAACCCTGAAGTCTTGATTCAAGATTTTGTTGTCTCCTTCCTGAATTATTAAACCCTTGCTCTACCAGAAATACAGCAAGGAAAACATTAGAGAAGATGCATCACTAAATTGTATGAAATGCATTCCATCTTCTAAAAGGATAAAAAAACAGTACTGGAACTTTTGAAAGAATATTGCAATACAAAAAGTTAATAGTTACCTATACAGCAGAAAGTTAACTGCAGACTTTTCAGCTGGCTTCCTCTGCTTAGGGTTTACACCCACCCACACATTCTTTCTCCTCAGCTGTTTTAACATTTCCTTCCTCCATCCTACAGCTGATTACCCTAATTAGTTTCAGTTTTTATGAAAGAGCAAGTTTTTAATCACACACTTGCAGAGTCTGTTGTGAAGACAACTAGCATACCTCTGGATAAATGAGAAATTATCTATATATCAACATGTAGATACATCTTGTTAACATACATAACGCTGAGTCAGTAACATTCACTACAACCTTTAATTAAAAGGTTTTTGTTATTATCTGCTACAACAAAAGGTATTTCTTGCCCTCTGGCTCCAAAAGTAGTGAGAGGATCTTACCCATCCTCCAGCCCAGTCCGGAAAGTCCCAGAGTACATTCTTCCATCTGCCCACTTTAGGATCCCTCTGGAAAAAAATACAAATCCATATACTTTTATAAGATAATCGGTTCACTTTGCACTTCCCAGATAACTTCTGTGAGTGAGGCTACTTATTGACACAGCAACCGCCTCATTTTGTTTTCAACTGTTACTTTCAAATGCTTTTACCTGCCATGGGGTTTTCCTGAAAGCCATCTCCCATCATAAACAGCATCCTTAAATCGAGGGTCCTTATAGAAGGTGTATTTGGCACTGCGAGAAATAGGAGGTTCCTGTCTTGGCACATTCCCACCAGCTCCATAGAGAATTAAGTCAGAAGTCCCTTTAAGGGCCTGATCCACTGCTTGACTTATTGCTCTCAGCCACTTGGTCTGAAACAGAAAGTGTTTCATCACAGTAACATCTTTGCATTGAATCTCACCTTTACAGCAACCACAATAACCTCCTTTGCGCTCCTCAGTACAGTGTTGTACATTGGAGCACTGCTACAGTCAAGCACAGCGTACAGTCAGCCTGCATACCAAGTGGTTGGAAGACTTCATTCTCGGTGAATACTTAGGCAATACTTCTCCCTCTTTGGTTTCAGAGTAGGAGAGAAAAACTCGTTCATAGCACTGAAGCCATGCAAAATTTGTAGATATGCCCACCTTTTCCTGTGGTGTTGAAGAAACAAGAACAAACTGTTCTTCTGGTGTTGTGATCTTCAATCCGTTCCTACATGGGGGGGAAAACTATTTTAAACTATTGAATTTTCATCCTGAAAAAGGCAAAGTTTCTTAGAGCATGAATATTGTATCTTCCCTCCCCCACCCCAGCTAGCATTCACTTTAATATTAAGTCAGGAGTGAAAAGAAGCAGCAGGAAAGACTACTCGCTTTCCTCTTGACTACCTTGTTCTTTCTGATGTTTATACAACTTTTTTCTAAGACATAGAAATACAGTAAGTTTTCTGAAACAAGAAAGAGGGGCAGACATGATTGCATCCAGCCTATTCCACTCCTAGTTTACAATAACTGGTTACAAAACGCTCACCCACCCTCCCAAGATACCAGAGTATTTCAGCATCACAAGCAAGAATACTCACACATTACCAGCTTCTTCTGAAAGAGCTTCTACCCACAGTGTGGACAAGGGAAAAATATGGTGTGTTGAGAACTGTAGGCAAGGAGAAGGGAAACTTCACTGGGTACTGATCCATTACCCCTGCCCCATGATTTTTCTGAACAGTTTTTTTCCTTTCTTTGAGGACTAAGGAAAACTGAGCATTACAGGCTCCTTATATGCACCTTGCTCTGAGAAACAGACAACAGAAACCATGCCAGCCAGAGGGCAACAGCAATCAAACATTAAAAAAAAAAACACAGTACATTATTTCAAATTTATTTGTGAACACTAAAAAAAACCTTTTAAGTGTTGAAGCAACATTGCAGTGAACGGTGCAAGAACTTATCTTCACTATATGAAAAATATGTTATGTTGTTTGAAGCAGAGAAAAGTTTTGTTCCTGGATACAAGATGGCTTACCTGAGCATGTACCAGAGCATCGTTGAAGAGGATGAACCAGTTTACAGAGAATCTTCCAGCATGCTGTAGGGACAACGCCCGATTGCTGCTTTCACAGATTAAACGACGCTCTGGCTTCCGCAAGGAATCCTACAGGTAGTGTTAAAAACAAAATTACAGAAGCTTACTTCTCACTGATTGTGACTTAAGGTCAGTGTTATTTGTCTTTCATAATAAAGGCCCAACCTTTCTAAAGTTGAGCACTACAGCAACACAAATTAGAAAAAAGAAGTGTAACTGGGACAGTAGCATCAGTAATAGACACAGGGTATAACGCTAACAGCAAGAGATTCAAGCTGCTAAGGGACTGGCAATTGTCATTATACCGTCATTTTCCCAGGAAAGGTCTTCCAGAAGCCAAGTGTGTATTCTGCTTCTTTCCTTTTCCTGCTAAGATGGACAGCAAGGCTCTCATAACAAGAACTAGAATCCTGTAGCTTCTGGTATTCTGGAGATGCCTATAGGGTACAAGGTAAGACAGACTTGAGAGTGTTTCTGAATACCTGTGCCAACAACACTAACAAAGCTGCAATGCAACCGCTCCTTTTATTAAATCAGCACCAAATGCATGATGACAGTTGGTCTGGTTAATAAAGTAACAGTGGGGGCTAAGTTATTTTCTTGGTCATACATTCTGTTGGTGTGCTAGCAGTTTTTAAAATCACAAAAGTTCCATGTATGTTGAGAGGAGAATAAGTAATATACAATTACATGATCTACCTTCTTGCAGCTTAACAAGCTGTAGCAGAAGCAGTGCTAGTAATTGCAGGAGTAATACTTTAAATGACTATATTGGGATAAACGTACAAGTAGTTATTGTTCCTGTTTAGTCATCTTTTATTTCAAAAGAATGCAATTATATACATCTAAATGGGTGGTAAAAGTCTACCTAATATATACGTAGTATTTTTAGTCTAGTATTACAGCCAAGGATAGCTACAGTAACGATGCCAGATGGAACTGAAAAGCAACAGGCAAACATCAAAACACTATATTTGCAATTAAGCACTCAGGCACACAAACAAGTTCTGGCAGGGTAACAAGCTTCTGCCTGTCATGTGATCTGTGCAGGTGTAGTGTAAGGCTGCGCAAATAAATGTGCCTGATCTTCCCTGCAGCAAATACAAGTCCCAGGTAGCTTCTCTGAGGACTAAGCTATTTCTAATTACCTGGCATTTGCTTCACACAGTTACTTCCGAGCCGTAAGTTTCATGTGTATATTTATTCAGATATAGATAACAAAGCCAGCTTACCACTTCAAAACACGTGGCAAGCTTTAGCAAAGTTCTAGCGTAATTATGAAGTCGTCCAAATGGCATGAAAAACAGAGCATTCAGAACTTCCACTAGCTGGAGGTTTTCCTCATTCTTCTCAGACAGTTTCTGTAACAGCTCCTGGTTTTTGCTCAAGAAGTCTCTAAATGATGGAACCATTGGGGAACAGAGGGAGGAGAGAAGAAAAAAAGACAGCAAGGCATCAGTGATGTTCTATATAAATGAGCTCCGAATGCCCCTTTTTGGGTTATCATAAGCCAATAAAAATTATAAAGGCAAATGCATGCTGCTTATTAATCTATTCCCAATTTAGTTTAAGGAAGTACAGTAATACAGACCTGTAGCTCTAACAACTGCAACACAAGACTTTTTTTACTTCTACTCTCACATGCTCAGTCATTAAACTGGTTGAAGAAGTTGACTAAGTTGCCCCGCTTGGAGAGTAACTAATTGCCTTTTTCCCCTTTAACACTTGATTAGTAAAAGAGCTAACAGGTGGAATGACTTCCCCATTACTGTT
This sequence comes from Nyctibius grandis, assembly GCF_013368605.1. Lineage (NCBI taxonomy): Eukaryota > Metazoa > Chordata > Aves > Nyctibiiformes > Nyctibiidae > Nyctibius > Nyctibius grandis. Next base: position 8,439,565 of record NC_090666.1, read on the forward strand.
AAGAGTAGTAAGTTTCTAACACTGTTGATTCATACAAGAAGGCCTGAAAGAATCTTAACTTTGCTCCAGTGCACTTCCCTAAATATACCCAAGTAACCTCTTCCCCACCCCTGCTGTTCAAGGCAACTGACCAGTTTTTCCCCTAACTAGAAAAATTACATCCTACCTCAAAGAAAGGCAGGAAATCTGTTCAATCCTCAGTCTGATTTCCAAGAGGGAGAACTAATCTAGTTCAGAGAAGAAGAGGGAAATGATTCTGAAGACAATGCATTAGCACACAAAACCAGGATTTCTTCATTAAAAGGAAAACAAACCTAATTTTCCCTCTCCTTCACTGTATCTGTGTGCACACATGTGCTGGCACATATGGAACAACTGCATTAAAACACATCCAGCTGGGAAGCATTTAAACCACAAGCTGCAAGAAATCAGGTGAGGCTGAGAAAGCAGGCCCCAGGGACAGTGAAACAGATCAGAGAATTGCACAGCAGGGTCCCTAAGAATTCTACGTGATTAGTAAGATGCCATTTCACACATCAAAATAACATACCTTGTCTAGGTCTGCTAATGATATTTAGGAACTCTCTTGATCAACAAGCCTTGGGAATAAAGTCTTCTTTAGAGAGAAGACCATATTTCCTAATTTTACATCTAACCATCTGGATGGCTTGCATTTTTAAAGGGCTTCAAGATCCTCACATGGAGGTCTCTCTGTAGAAAAGTGTCAAATAATAACAGATTCATAACACTGAGTATAGCTTGTCTGCTCTTTCAGAGGAAATGCTCAAAAACCTGCCAACAATGGAGACTTCTATTGAAGCTAGCACTTTTTTAAAGTTGGGACTACTTCTAATGCATTCATATTGCAGAATATCCATAAAAGACAGGTTGATAGCATTAACCATTGACTTAAGACAGTATCCCTTGGGGAGGCAGGGAAATTCATCATTATCAGCAAAGATACTCTTGACTTCCCTTTGCAAGTAGCAGGACAAAACTTCTAAGACATCTCCTCCCTGAAGCTTCAGAACCTGAAAAAGTGTTATTCATCTGATGAGACCCTGGCTGCAGGAGAAGCTGTGACACCTGACAGTGATGACTGATGTGAAGAATTCAGTATAAGTAATTCCAGCATCCAAAGCTTTTCAGTACTAATTATAAATAAGCTTATACTTGAACTAAGATTTCCTGTAAGTCACCCTAAAAATCTTGACCAATGCAGAAAGATTCTCAGTGTCTCTCTGCAGTGAGATTTTGCATTTAGTCTTTGGCACTGGTCCTCAGGTGCAGGAGATTCTTCGCATTAGAAACCCTGGTGCTTCAGAGAACTTCCAATACCATCATTTACACTACATTCAAAGTGCTCCATAAACAGCTGTAACAGAATTATTCCCAGATTACAGAATTTGGGAAGGAAGGAAAGCTGGCAATTCCTCAGACAAGTTAAAAAATACCCTCATTGCGACAACTTCTTCACAGCACTAGAGTGAAAGATGCAGTGCCGTTACTTTATTTCCTAGACAAAAATACTGTTGAACTGAGAAAAAGAGTTTTACTTCATGATCTATAAACTTCAAATATATTGTCTCAGGCCTTAAGGTACAATTCCTTCCTCACATTTAAGAGCATCTATGCGTGAAATAGAGTAAAGCAACCTTGAAAGGCAGAGAAGATACATGTGCAGAAATGTTATTTTTGCATCATTTTAAAGCACTTCCATAAACGTAAAGAATTCAAGCGAAAGTGAATTCACGTTATCACCTCGTACTAATTCTTAAAAAAAGTTTGCTATTCTGTATTTTCTTGACAGCAACAACTGAAAGAAGAAAATACTAACAAACACTGAATAGATGATGAAAATTTAACCTCAAGACTAAGCTTTCAAAAAAATAATTTTCTGAAATTTACATTTCTTTCAAGGAATTTACAATAATTTATGCTTTTTTCCTCCTTTCTCCACCTTCAAGATGAACTAATTCAGCAGCATTTTAACCTAAACTCATCACAGTTGAGAGGAAGTAACTTTTTCTTCATCTGATGGAAAAGGAATTAGTATACTCAAGCAAGCTGAGACCCAGTCTTTGCATGCTCATTACTACACACATACACACATGCTTCTTCAAAGCACAGTTCTTTGTTAGTTGATGAAAAACTCCAGAAAATAGTAAAGGTTTGCTTACATTGCTGGCTTTGCAAGGAGCATAAATCCTCCCATTACGAGGAAGTTTGTTACTGAAGTACAATACCTAAGATGGGGAAGAAAGAGAGCTTCAGTTACAAAATAAGAACATCCCTGGAAATAGCAACTGTTGTAATTTCCAACAGAGATCTGTAATGTCTTTTACTATACAAGTAATTGAAAAAATATTAAACAGTGAAACAGTGTTACTGGAACACTTAGTATTCATTTTCCACATGGATGATAGAACATCCGCTCCTATTCCACATTTCTGCTGCCATTAGCACAGTGGAGAAGGCTTACTTTGCAATCAAAACTTGAATTTTTTTTTTGTTTGCCCCAAATTTGGGCATGCACAGAATAGGCCATCTGTTTCAACAGTTTAATACTGCTAGCTTCTAATTATATTCAAGATGGAAATTTCAAGATGGGAATTTCTCTTTTCCTGCTATTCAACATTCTACCTTTCACTTCTCCCTTACCAAAAAAGAAAAGCATTTAAAAAAACCACCTTTCTCCAAGGGAAGAGGTCTCAGTTTAGTCCAACTAACAGATAATACTTATGTTGCCTGATGGATCCTTGGAAGATGCTCAAGGCACTATGCTGAGGAGCATGCATAGGTTCTGATGCTATACACAGAAAAATGTGTAAAGCATTAGAAAGCAAAGGGGGAGAGCAGTAGACAGGCAGTAACAACGAGAACAGGAATTAGGTATCTCAGTCTTTGACAGGGAGGAAGAAGAAACTAAGAAACCCTTCTAATCTGAGTAACGAGAAGCAATTCTGGAAATCCAGATTACAAGAAAAACTGAAGTCAAAGACTAAGTAAGAAAGGGAGAAAATACATATTTATAATTATGAACAACCCATTTGATAAACGGAGAAGAAAGCATCTTTTAGGGTGATAGAGCGTAAGTTTATCACTGACCAGTGGAAGTGCTAACTTGTGCTTGTGTTAGAAAGAAGTGCAACTAGCTGCACATTGAAAATGCTACTGCATAACAACTGAAGTTGATGATCTCGAAATTTTGTTCCCTTAGAGGTTTTTGTATGTCTGGTAACCACGGCTACATTCAGAGAGGACATTTTTAGATTCTCCCCTCTGTCAAGCGAGTGTTTTTCACAAAAGCCTATAGGTATTAAGTATGATGAGACTTCTGCTACATTTGGATGAAATTATCCAGCAACTACAAAAGTTATTGAGGAGAAAGACAGCAAACAGCTTGACTCCATAGACTTACTCTCCCCAAAGCATTAAGCTAATAAAAATAATAACCAGGATAATTCAGACTTAATTCTGAGCACTAAAGCAGCTCTGCCTTTTGGGCAACAGGCAAACTGCCTATTTAGCAGTTATCAGGACAGAAGAATTACTCTTCTGGGAGACAATTTTTAGTTAATGCTACTGAAAAGGCATTTTGTGACTGCAATAAGCCCCCAATGGTAGCTTTACTTAGTAGCCTAGCCATGGTAACTCTGTTACGTTATATTACAAGATCCTTACTATTAAGTAACAAACATGTCACTTTTTAACAGCTCTATATGCAGCAACCAAAGAGGAGTTTGTACGTAGAGTTTTACATTAGGGAAGCTGAAGCCACCCAGTGTGCTCCACTGGTGAAGACTGAAATATATAGCTCACTACAAAATGAATTAGTTTGGGTAAAACTCTCCATACATTTTAAATTGCAAGAATACAATTTGCACAACAGTTACTTATGTGGCTTTCCTTGATCTACTTTCCCCTAACTCAGGGCTTGTTGTAGTCAGTAGATAAAGCCTGCAGAGACTCAAGATGAGAGGGAATGGAATACTTGCTCAGTGTAACTATCCAAAAAGAGACTGGAATGCTTCAGGATGGCCAAGCTCCTGGCTTCTTTTACTCCATGAAGAAAGCTACTTAAAGAAGCTCCATGTTGACCGATGAGATAGCACAGCTTGCTGAACCTGCTTGCCATTTCCTGCAACAACTGGATTGTATTTGCATTGCCCAAATTATCTGTAACAGACCAGAAAGCAATTTAGCTTACCTTATGAAAGAGCAGCACCCATTAATAAAGACAATTACCAGAAGGTGCTGTTTAGATGTTTTACTGGCAATTTCACCTTATGGCTACATTATCCAGAATCAGGAATTCAACAGTTTTAGTCAGACTAAATACAGCTCAAATAATTATGTCATTTCAGGCGAAACAGTCAGAAAAAGTGCAAATACCGATAACATAATGCAGATGTCAAAATGCAGCTATATTTCACCAGTTCATCTGAACAGGGGAGAAGAGTAAGACCTTAGCTTTATCTTAAAAATATATAATTATTTTAAAATTTTGCATAAAGAAATTTGTTGTGGAACGTAGGGGAAATAATATCAAAGAAAATATTAAAATAAGTTCTTACCTAAACCTAAAAGAGGTCTAAGAACCTGAGATTTGATCTCACTCAGTTTGAAATAAAACCTTCTCTCAGTAGAAGCCAACTCATGCAAACTGGCAATATATCCCATTACGTTTTTGTCTACTAAGACCAAACAGTTGTCACCACCAGCTATCACATTGCTTATGTACCCTATCTGAAAGATGAAAAAGAAAAGAAAAAACAGCAGCTTTAATATTTTCCTTTTTACACTACAATTTAAAAATAGGCCGATGCAGAATAAAGCATATCTTTAGGAACACTAAGTGACAATAAGTATTAATTACATACAGTGACAAACAATCAATTCAATACTGGCTTAATACAAGAATGATAAAACTAAGAGAAACATTTATAGTCAATGCTGTTCATTTTCCTGGTGCTGACAGAGTCTAAAAGACAATAAATAGACCATCTTTTAAGGTGAATTCCATGTTTAAGAGACAGTGACCTTAAGTTTAGTCACTTTTAGAACTGCAATATACTTCATGCTTGTATCAATAACGTGGATATTAAATAGTATCATTACATCAGCTATTTCTCCCATTAATTAGGAAGTGGGAATAACAAAGCTTTAATATTATGACTGTGCTCTGAACTATAGTCCTTTCTGGACCTGAAAGATGTCAATTTATTGATAATAGTAATATTACACTATCAATAAACTGGACTAATACTAATAACTACACTAACACCGCAAGTTGTATTAGTATAGGCATTAGTAGTTGTTTGCTTTCTACAGTAGTTGGAAGAAAAATTCTTCTCTAAGGTCAGCACAAGTGCCACTGTGCCTTGTGGCTCCTCACTACTTCTGATTCCCATGCAATGCCATACAGTAATCCAGTGTTTGAGCTCTGCTTTTATTTCCTTTGTTGTTAAATAGAGCATTCCTTAGAAACACCGAGCCAGAGTTGTTCAACAAGCAACCCACAGGCCAGTTCTGATATGCAAGAGCCTACAAGTCACCCTACAAAAGAAAAGGGAACAGCTAGCAACAATCTTATAGAAGGAATACAAGTGTGTGCGTGTCTGCGTGCACATACATGTGTGCACATGCATGCACACACATGCACGTGCATATGCATGGACCCAGTGTCTAAATCCCTGTCCCTCCTCAAAAACCCTCTCCATCTGCTATTCTGCTCAATCTGGGGAAGCAGCAATGAGACTCAGAAGAACTGAGACAAAAAGCTGCTTTCTACCCTCACCATCTCCTTTTTGTTACTTAAATTCAGGTTGGTCTGAAATCATACCAACACCTTGGAAGAGGACAGGCAGTCAGAGTACACACTTCCCCACCTCCTGCCAAGGCAGATATGAGATTCAGCTTGATGAAGAAAATTGCACCTCCTCTCTCCCATAAACGGGTAAATGCACATTTTGGTGCCTTTGCTCAGTTGCCCCTTCACACTGATGAGAAAGGGAGGGGGAGGGAAGGAGATGGTGCAGAACTTGGGGGACCTTCTGCCCACTCACAAACAAGATGCATAGGAGCAGAATGGAACAGAGCAGGCAGTGGCCTCAAACACTTGAGAAACAACAGGAAAACGAAGAGCAATACCAGTGAAGAATAAACACATGAAGACTGGGGTGAGAACAGAGCACAATGTAAGGGTACGCTTCTGCAACATGCACACATGGAAGGAAATAGATTAGACACACTGGAAACACCTACTTGTCCCTCAAACAGAAGGAAAGACCAAGAAACAGGCAGGGTAGAGAACAACACTAATTAGGCCTCCTCTCTGCCCTCCATAAGCTGTTCTTTGACTGCTAGGAACCAGTTACTTGACTTGACACCCTTAAAGCTAGTTGAACAACCAGCACCGTGCTATTTCCAAAAAGCATCAGTATGATTTGCACTAACTTAAAGGAAATAACCACTCACCTTACTACAGGACAGTAACAAAACTGGACTCTTAGTACAGCTATTTTCATACAAATTATTTTCTGTTGTTGTCTCCTGGCCACTATAATATAATCCAGGTTGGAAGTCTTCCTCATCTGCTAAGAAGAGGGAATAATCTAGTCCTGCTGCTGTACTCCAAACACCATTACCACACACCTGAAATTCACAAGGAAGGAAAAGGCATTAGAAATCATCACCTGAAGCTGGAAGAAGAGGAGGGTACTTAACTCTTCTAGCCACACATGCACATTATACACCCGCCAAGAAAAAGTATTGCAATAACCAGTAATTTTTCAACTTCAGTGTCTCATAACAAATGTTTCTTGCATGTATACTGAAAATTATTTTTCTTTCCAGTCTTCTTCCTAATGGCTGATTTTTTGCCTTTAAATTATAAATCAGTTTTATTTTTAAATGGGCATCAGGTGATCTTCATTAAAGTCAGGACACTATTCTCCCCTCTACAATTAACTGGGAAATCTATCAATGTGGGACAGTTAACATGCTGTACATTAATTTGCATAAGGCCTAAGCAGGAAAATTCTGCATCTAGTTTTCCACTAAGACAAGCACCAGAAAACATAGGCAAGGGTCTGGTCTAACCCAAAAATCGTTAGCTGACTATTGACTCCATGTGATGGAAAGTTCAAAACAGGAAGAACACTGCCAAAACAGCTCTGGAAATACAGAAATGAACAACAAATACGGTCATGGTCTAGCAAAGCTAAAATGCTAGAAGAATGTTTAGAATAAAAACAGTGTTCCAAGGTATTTAAAAGTTTCAGCACTGGATACCAGAGAAACCAAATATAAGGTAGAAGTGAAATTTGATAAGAAGATACAACCAGTCACATTTCTCAGTTTTAGAACCTCAATGTGGTCAAAAAACAGTGGAAGTCTGTTGTAAAGGATTTCTTGGGTAGATTTTCACAAGCTCATCTAGGGATTGTATTCACAGTATAAGCCAAAGAAATCAAGGGCTCTATTAGTATATAGCACACAGATAGATAAACAAGGTCAGTTTTTAGCAATTACTTTGCACTCACTTGTAGAAGAAGAGACCCTAAACTGAAAGAAGAAAAATACAGAAAACAAAGTACCTTTGCGAGACGAGGGACTGTTGTTGGGGAGTTCAAGTGACCAAGCTGGCCAGAGATGTTACTGCCCCATGAATACACCTGTAAGAAACATAGCTGAACATGAGAATGTAAGTTTATATACATGGACATATACTGCATTTTAGTAGTACAACACATCAAGTATGCAAACACACACAAGTCAAGGGTATTAAGATTCATGTACCAAGAAGCATCTCCCTAATTTCCACTGTCTTCCTATATTCTCAAATTGTCTTCTCACATTGAGAAATGGAATGCACCAAATCAAGTCATTGCGATCTTTAAACACAATGTTGGTAGTACAGGCAGAACTTTGGCAGAAATAGAACTAAAATTCCACACTGCTTCCAAGTTGCCTTCCACAAACGGAAACAAAAAGTTTAGAAGCAAAAGAAACAAAACACTAGAAAGCAGACCTGATAATTATGTCATAGATAAGCAATAAATTATAACAACCACTTGTACCTGGGATTTGGCAGTGAGTGCTAAGGAATGATGGCCACCAGCAGAGAGGTGAATCACTTCTTTACCATCTAGGCTTTTCACACATAGTGGCTGAAGCCTGTCAAGCCCCAGAACCCAGGGGATGGGGGGGAAGAAAAAAAAGATTATCAGAAGTATTCTTAAGACAAAAATAAATTCCAACTTTTATTTTTTCCCCAAAAACCAATTAGAGAAAACAAACATACATGGAGTCTTTTGGCAATAAACCAGCTTAGTCAAAAAGGTCATGAGAGGTGAAAGTTGATGATAAACCTCACCCCAGTTTGGACAAAGTCAAAATATCACCAAAACTCCTAGTCATTACAATGGGAAAAGTCATAATTGATTGATACTCAGTAACAACACAGAATAAAATATGTTACTTGGGGGAACTTAGGTCACAACACAAAAGAACAAGAACACAATGCCAGGCAGTTGACCGAATTTGAGAATGTGAGAAAGTTGAATACGTAAAATTTCCTAGTGACCTACTAAAAAAACATTTATCAAAGAAATCTCACCTTGGCAGAACATCACCATGTCCCAGCTGTCCTTCCTTCCCCTTTCCCCAGCTCCACACCTCCGTTCTTAGAGAGGGTAAAAGAGCATCAGCCTCACCACTGTAGGTTGGAGTCAGAGCTACAGTCCTCATTTTTGCCCGCCCTACCTTCCGTAACAGCCTAGGAGAAACTGAAAACAGGCCAAGAGACAGAAAAATTGCTCATCATTTTAGGTAAATATATCACTCAGACTGTGTGTTACACAGTAACAGTATCATTTGAGATAATCAATCAACACTTCTTAAAGAGGTCTTAATTAACATTGAGAGCAAAGGCTGACATCTAAGAAGACAGGTTTACTGACACACAGAAGTAACATCTGTGCTAAAAGTAGACAGATCCCAACTAATTTTTACCAGCTATTAAAGGATAATAGGCACATGAGAGCTACAGGTCATACCGAAGTAAATGAACCAAAACAACCTATACATTAAAAGAAGTGTTTTGAAAGAAATATATCCTTGCATGTGAACAAAACATTTCAATACTTCCTAAAATCTCCCCTCAGATCCAAGATCAATATAGAACTAAACCACGTACCCACCGATTCAGAGCAATTAACACCACTAAAAACTATGAGGGAAGAAGGTCATTAACTCTGAAGTTTGGCAGTGGGAACTGGAATATTTCTAGGTCCCTGGCTCAAAACCAGCACAGTGCAGTAGGGATTACAGGCCACAGAGATTTTTATCTGCTATGCAACCTCCATGAAAGATAGTTTGCCATCATTTTGCAATAAGATGCCCAGACTACTACAGTGTGCCTGCTTTACCTTACTTATCCATAAAGATCTCCTCCTAAATCCACTATGCTTTGGTTTTATTAGCATGCAGTATCTGCTAGTCTTCACTCCCCCCCCTACCTTCGAGTCCTAAGATAGAGTTATAATTCATGAACACCTTTGGTAGATGATTAGATTTACATTCAATAAATATGTTTTATTTTCAGTTATAAAACCTCCATATAATAACAACTTTTCCAGTCTCTTGATTCTCCCAATGTGCTTTTTTACCTTGTGACAACAAGCCAGGCAGAGAAAGCCTTCGACTCCCTCCTTCAGATTCCTCCTCTCTAATATCTACTAAACTGGAACTCTTCTTCCCCTGCATGGATTCCAGTCTGACCTGCTCTTCTCGACTGTCTTTCAGAGCTTCAGGCCCTGGGGAACTGCCACCAGATTGAGATCCTGGTTACACTTGAAGGGTGCCATAGAAGTTCATTACTTTCTTCAGAGACAACGCTCCAGCTTCATATGTAGCAGCTACTCTCACACCAACTGCTGACGCACAAGAGGCCACCAAGCTGTTCAAGGCAGATGTGCTGGTACCTGGAGGGCCAGGGATACAAGCACTGAGTTGTTCCTCTTGAGAAGGCTAAAACCAAAGAAAAATTGAAGACTATCATATCAGACAGCACATAACAGCAGGATGATGATATACACATTCACTATTCAAACTACGTGCTATACTGAACAAGACATTATAAGGAAGCTTTTTATACTTAAGTGTACATCTGTTCCTCAGAATCACATTTTTAATGTAGGACCGAGCACCATTTCTACATGGACTGGGCTTTGTCTGTTGCACTTGTCTTGTAGTTCATCCGTAAGAGACTGTGGGTCTGTGGTTTTTTTTTTAATGTCAAAAAAAAAAAAAAAAGGATCTTTGCAAACAAATATAAAAAGGGGGTTCATTTTAGGCTTATTACCAACTTCTCTGCCACCAATTACAGTGCATCAGTGAGCTTGCTGTATTTACAGAGAGATAAGTTCTCCCTTTGATATGTTAAAAGGAAAACAGTGATTCATGGATTCATTTTGCATGGTCTATCTTAAGACCAGTCTGGGTTATGTGTCCCCTTACACTACTGTTGTATCCATATAAAGCTTAGATAATAACCAGCAAGTCACACTAGGGGCAAACTGACTGAAGGCAATTATTAGTACCAGTACATGATTACCTATAATAGCAATCAGTTTACCCACCAAATAAGAAATAATGCACAAGATATCTGCCAAGTAGTTTGAATGTAAAACAAAACCAGCAAAGTCCCATTTTCCACTTAACACATGGTTGGAAATAATATTAATATAAATATTGTATCTCATTTTATCCTGCCAGAAGGAAAACAATCTTTGACTTCTCTTTTTTGTGAAAAATCAGGCTAAAGGATTGGGACAGGTCCTATTTACTTGTACTTCATTCCTATTTACAAAAGTCATGCCTGACAATACAGAAAAGCAAACTTGATTTGTGTAGGAAAGCAAACAGAAACAAAGGATTTTACTAATGCTGAAACATGACATTAGAGTCCTCATCTCTGCTCTTCACATGTCCACTCAGTTGTGTTAAGATTCAGTGAATCAGTTCTAGGCTTGTTTATTCCTGGAACTGTGCAAGTGAAACAGTACTCTGGAAATATTCCAGGAACAAGGAGTTGAGGAAGGGAGCACGAAACTATGTGTTTCAGTCATTTCCTAATGGCAGGAGTTCTTGCATGAGTCTGAGAGGCCCACAACTGCTAGGAATGCTTTTGGATTAGCAAAAAGCAAAAGGAAGGACAACCGTGTTCACACAATGTTTATTTCTCTGAATTAAGTTCTCCTCAGAACAGGAAAACGTAACTTGCTGAATCACCAAGTTATTGGACAGTTTGTTTTGGTTTTAATACTTTTTTTTTTTTTCAATCAGAGGTGATAGCAAAAATCAACTATTTATTAGGCACTGTGAAATTTATCTCCCAGAACCATTGTGAAAAATTTCCTACTGTACCTATTAAAAAAAAAATTAAGAAATTGATATCTACACAACATTTGAAATGACAAAGAAATTTTCAGAATTCTGCTATGAATTTTGCATATTGGGCCACAGAGTGGCAGTTTTTCTTACAGACATACCTTTACTGCACTGCACAGATTTTCGATTAGTTTCTGGTCTAATAGCTTTCAGGTTGTATCTTCTTCGCACCCATCTCAAATAAGATTTTTTTTCAAAATTGTGGAAAACGTAGTATTTTGGCAGGGAGCTGGCAACAGCTCTTGAACCTTCATATAAAGCATTTTCTGATGCTTATAAAGAAATTATTACTTCACTGTTCTCCTATAGCATCAAAACAGTGTTGCTGAACCAGTTTCCACATCACACAAAACAGCAGTACTTACATATCTCCCATCCCTCTTTCTAAGTTTATGCCATCCCTACATGATTAACATTAGAAGCCTTTTGGTCAACGCTTTAACGTTACCTTTACAAACTTTACTTGCAATCTAGAATTTTTAACTCATTGAGAAATTAGAGAGATTTGTGTGAGATTCTTTCCACATATAGAAAAGAAAGTTTTACCTTAAAGGTCAGTTAGACAAGTACCAGGTTACTGCCCCACGCAAATGGGAAACCCACGCATCATAAAACAGCTAGAGAATGGGAAACTGGCTTATGTGGTTCTGGTACTGTGGATCACAAAAAGGAGACTATAGCACTGTCAAGGCTGCTCACATTAAAGGCTTACAATTAAGCAAGGATGGAGGACAAAAACTCTTCCACTTACAAGTTGAAAACCATCACAGAGAAGAAACACTTTGAAACTACAGGAACACCACAGCTACATTAAACTAACAGAATTTTTCATTTGTGAGAAGAGTTACGTTGTCAGGTATACAAGAGGAGTTGTAGCAAATTAAGAGCTAGTGACTAGGTACAAACCTGCTCAGGTTCTGTGCAGATGTTCTTCTCCAGGCTCTCATTTAACGAGTGATCTGATAAACTGATTACGTACTCTTTCACTTCTTTTCTGTCTGGGAACAGAATATTTCCAGGACTAGAAATCCCACTGTCTTCCCGTCCGTTGTTGCTGGAAAGCATACTTGCTCCATCAGATTCTAAAGCAACAAGCTTATGTTCTTCCACAAGTGGCTTCTGACAGTCTTCACTTTGGCTACCTGTTATACTTTTTCCTTCTAGGGTCTCCAATGAGGGACAGAAGACATGGTTTTCTGGTTGGTTATCAGACAGTGCTACACCCAGCGGACAACAGTGACTATCTGAAATGATTACATGATCTTCCTTGTCTGTCATGGTAATGAGGAGTTGACTGCAATGATTGCACCTCTCTGGGATAGGCTTCATTTCCTGCACAGGGAGACATTGTACCAGAGCCAGGCTGTGGTAGGCTCCACAAGCAATCTGGAGCACAACACGTCCTGCCAGGTGCTCTACCTTCTGTGGCTTTGTCACTGGGAAAGTTGTTGTTATGAGGCCGAGCTGGCAGCCACTCCCCCAAGCCCATATCTCTCTGCTGAGCGATAGTGCCAGCGTGTGTTCCTCTCCACATGCTAGCTGCAAAATCCTTACTGATAACAGAGGACTGGTTTCAGAATCACAAATACTGATGGGTTGTGGCTCTGGCACACATGGCTGATCAGCAACTGCACATTGGCCAGCAGAATTGTTCCCCCACATGTACACCACACCGCTTTCTGTCACGGCTCCATTATGGAAGCTGCCAGCTGCCACTGTAATAACATGATGCCCAAGCAAAGTATTTTCTAAGACAGGACTATTAGCACATGAATCCTCTGGTCCTGATCTCCAGGGCAGTTTTCCGAAACTGTAGACTTCTCCGCCTGGTAGGAAAACAAAACAAAACAAAAAACCACAACAAACCCTAGCATGAGTCTAATGAAGTTAAACCAACACAAAAATTTGAAGAGAGATTCAGACAAACAGATATCAATTTTTAGCTTACTCCAGGCTCAGCAAAACTATGGCTATTGGTATATGAAGACTGCTGGTTGCTCTCTGCTATTGCTGCTGTTAAGTTCTATACCTCATGTTAACATTACCCTGTGCACTGTTGAACTAAGTAATGTTTCTCTGCTAAAACTCTACTATACCCAAGTTAAGTGTATTTATTGGTCCCTTCTATTTTAAGAACATAGAACATATTAAGGACATACAACCATGCCTGAAGAGCATGACAAAGTACAGAGCTCATCTTTCCATACAGAGATCTAGCATCACCAAACTGTACTGTTTGCCACTCTACAGTAAAATAGGACTGCCCGATCAGATCAAAAAGGCAGGGATTGGGTGAGTAAATGCATCTTGCCACTAGTTTGATGTTGTACTGCAGCCTCTCCAAAAATTCAATTACCTTTACCTGAAAAGACTGCAGCAATGCCAGGCCAAGTTACTTTGCTAATTCTAAAGAAGAGCAGAAATCTATTTTTAAAATGAACAGTTGTTTTCACAGTGATAGAAAAATGGTAAATCATACAACATGCTTCATGGGGCAAGAACACACATGCAAAAAGTCCTTTTAATTATGAAAGAAACATGTTCTAAAAAAAACACTGGAGGTCCATAACAACTCCCATAGAGGAGAGGTACTTATAGCAGGTTCACCAATAACCTGGAATCTTTCCTTCAAAAACATCTGAGAAAAAACAAAGCAGCAGCTTCTGGTTTAGTCTTTACAACTGTATGCCCATTGCTCAGTACAAGTAAGGACCAAGCTATGCAAACACTTGAAGGGACTGGCTTTTAGAAATACTTTGATTCCCAGTGCCAAACTGCTCGCAACCAAGACTCACTCTAACGCATCTCTTAGCTACACATTTTTCCAGAGCACACAGAAACCAAAGCTCTTACACACCAAGAGGACCTCTTGCTGTACGGTCTTTTTTGAATGAAAAAGATCACAAAAAATGTCATTTTGAGTTAATACAGTTCAGATTACGTTACCATCTTTAAACAGAAACTCCAGAGCCATTGTTAAAAGGAAAAAAAAAAGTATGAAAGAAGACACTGTGCATATAATTTCTATTCCAATATAGTTTTGAGTAACGTGTAACTAAGAAGGAAATACTGGCAAAGTTAAAAATCTGTAAAAGTTGTGTATGAGATAGATAAAAAAATCTAAGAAAACTTGACAATAAGTAAAGTTTGTTATTGCCTCTGATCTTTACAATTAAGATGTTTATTACCTTCTGTTAGAAGTAACCCATGATGTATTCCAAGAGCTGCCTGTAATACAGTCTTTCCACCGAGGCCTGGAAGCCTTTCCGGAGTTACAGAGCAGGAACCAGCCTTCCAAACATAAACCAGGCCTCTCTCTTTGGCTCCTTCTGCCTCTTCTGAGCTACAAAAAGATTGAACGAAATACAGAATCAGCTTGAAGCTTTCTGTGGCTCAGTAATGCATAGTCTGCTTTTCACATATGTAAGAAAGCCTTAGTAGTTCAGGCATTAGTTTTAATTTCAGGAAGTCAACATATTTCATTTACAATTTGGTAATCTTAATTTAAATGTTATTTAAATGAAAAACACGTATATTCTATTTGAAATCATTAATTTCTTTTTCATTTGTACTTTTCTGCCTGAAAAGCAGCTGATCTTGTCATTCGTAAACTTAAAGATACTTTTATTCACAACTGATACAGCCTTTATATTACACATTGTATTTGTTGCTCACAGCAAGGAGATCAAATTAATATACAATTCTGCCATTGTATGCTGAGGAGATGGTTGCATCAGTTCTACCCACATGTAAGCAAGACTCTTCCTATCTGAAGAGTGAGATTTATAATGTTAACTCTTCCTGTGTTAGAAAGCGGAAGGAACATTTCTGGTTTATTATGTTTTATAGTATTCAGCTTTTGGAAATCAAAATACGGGAAAAACAGCTTTATAACCATGTTTTTATCAGTTACATAGAACATCAAGTATGCTGGAAATACACATAAACATCTCAAATAACATTTGCTTTAAAAGTAAGTAATCAAGCAAAGGATTTATTGTGTGCAGATTTTACTGTGAAGGGATTGCTCCCATTCAGTGCCTTCAAAACATTACACCTATAAGAGCTTATCCTTTATATACTTTAATTTCTACCTTTAGAGAGAAAAATGAGGTTTTGGTTGGGGTTTTTTTCCTCTTTTAATTCTTAATGAGTTTCTGAGATTCAAACGAGTCAGTCATTCGAATCAATTGAACCAAGAAAAAAAAAAAGATCCTGAAACACGATGGAAGTATGTGGGTTTGCAGGAGTGACTGGAACTATCCAAAGCTGGTTTAACACTTCAACACACTCTGGTTTGAATGCTCAGTCAGCAACTTCTCCCATTCAGTGGAAGGAAATTCCTCAGAACTTTGACAAGCAGCACACAGTTTTAATAATTTGTGGAATCACTTGATTTAAACAAACACAAAAAGTTATTTTAAACATCAATATAGACTGACAGCATTTCAAGTTAAATTAAAGAGTTTTCTTTAAATTCATTTAAAACTCTATATAGAATAGATTGTTATCCACTCTGCAGGAAAAAGTAGGTTTAGCTCCTTATTTGCCAACAATCAAGTCATTTCCTCCCCACATAAATCAGTTCTTTCAGCTTTGCAGGAACTTGTGAAGTTAAATATATAAGCTAGCAAGAAGAGCTTTGACAAAACGGCAATCTTTGTCTAGAAGAAAGGGCACAAAATCCCAAATGTATTCCAATACTAAAGCAAACCCAGAAAAAGCTAGTCTGACAGGCTGCATTGTGGACAACTTATGCAAGTAGCACATTCAAAAGCCATAAGGCCCTATTCATGCAGACTATCAATTTATTAAACTAAAAATTTTGGTAGTTGTGGTGCACAGGATGAACAGTAACTTTGCATAATCTCTCTCTGAAACATTCAAGATGAGAATAACTAATAGATGGAATTAAGTCTCTCTCGGCTCCTATGCCCATCCCCAATCTCTCTTCTTTTTCCACATAACAGAAGAAAAAAAAGGAAAAAAAAAAAATCAACAAAAAGGTGACAGTTAAGAACTCATCTAAAATTCACATAAGTAATTTAATCCAAACAACATACATAGTATTAAAATGCAGAGTCTATCTTGCATTTTAAATACATAGGACTTGTGTTTAGAATAGAAGTAAATTAAAAAGGAACCAATCAAGTAATGTATAGGCCAGAAAAAAGAAGTTAGAAAAATCCAACATCAATGCTAGGACATTTAGCTAAAATAAAAATATGGATTTTACTCAGATGTGCAAAGCACACCAAAGAACACAACATGATAATATAGAGAGCTTTCATCAACATACTGTGCATTAAATTCAGTCCAAAGCCTGATATTTGGGCTTTTATCCATTTAATAAGTCTTCAGAGAACAGCATAAGACAAATTTGGACAGTCACATACAAGGATTTATTACAAGACACTAATTTTCCATCCCCCAAAAATCTGACCTCCGTCAGGTATCTCAGCAGAAGAAACAAGGAGCAAAAGAATAGTCTACTGCAGGGCTACTGGTCCAGAATGAAAATTCACAGGTGCGGGTAACACACGATTTTCTGTTCACTGGAGAATGTTACTTTCAAGTTTCCAGCCTATGGCTACTCCTCCACAAGTTTCAACAATCAAAGAAGTTGCTGTTGTAGTAAGCTGAGCGTTTCAGACACAACTGAAACTAAAGCTAAGTTACTCCTCCTCTTCCCTTTAATGTAAGTTACATAAAGAGTATGCTGACACCACTTAATAATTTTACAGGATGAACACAAGCTGGCATACTTCAGGGAGCCTCTGTGGCTTCACCTAGCTGCTCATTCTCACCTTCTTTCCTGTGAGTCCATCTGTCAGTGGCAGCACTCCATCACCACCAAATTGTTCCTCTTTCAAAAAGAACAATATAATTTCCACAAACTGTAAAACATAAAAAACGAGCTATTTAATTGCAAATAATGTTAAGCCTAAAAAAAAGGAAAAACAACCCACAATACACAAGAAGCAAAGCTTTAGATCCCATGGTAAATATATAAGCACTTCCACAACACCAGGATGGCTGAAATATTTAGCTCACTCACACTGAGTTGGCAGACAAAAGCTAAACAGCCAGACTTGTCCTACCTACTCATCTCACAATAGGTCTATTGTAAGGACAGACTGAACAAAACCTAGTTCAAAGGCAGAAATTAACATCAGTCTCTCTATAATTCTCAGCATACCACTCAAGAAACATCAAAGCAGGATAATTGATCCATTTTCAGTCTAATATAAGATAGAATTCTATGCTGAAGCTAAATTTATAAGGCAAACAGATTTGTATGAGCAGAAAATGGTTGAGTTGAATTCGTAACCGTATTCCTGACCCAAAGCACACAGGACTATTAAAAGGTACAGTTCTATTAAAGTCTGGGCAGAAATGCAGAAAGCCAATTAAGCATTCAAAACATTTATTTATGCAAACTGGTAGCAAAGTATCTATGAAGATATGATAAGGCCAAGGAGAAAAAAAGTGGCTGCGCTATTTATACTTTTATCCTTTCAGATTCTGAATTTTGCAAGGTTACCCTCGCACCTTTTCATTTTCGTGAAGATACTTTCATATTACTTTTCTTGTAATAAAACACAGCTACAGTTAATCTTTGTTTCTTATAATCGGTTTGGCTTTTTAATATTGCAAGAATTGTAATTTTCCTCGATCTGCCTTATTAGATGAAGTATTAAAAATTTTAGTTACATTAATGCATGAGTGTAATCATATTTATTCAAATAAAATAAGTTTCATACATAGATTCTTTAGACCCTTTTGCTTTATTATAGCTGCTGTCTGATATCCACTGTAATAAAACCAGAAAATAAATTATGTCATATAATGGTCTTTTAAGACAATATATCTTCACGAAAAAAATCCAGAATGAGTAGTCTGAAGCTCTACTATACAGAAAATAGAAATAAAATATGGCCAGTTTTGACTACGAGAGACAATACATGCAAACCTGTAAATTGCATACAGAAGTTTCAATTCACACTTGGAAGTAGTAATCATCAAGTTGATAAATAATTGACATAACTAACACAAATCCCAACGCTTTCACTAGACTGCTCTGAATAATGAAGTACCAAGCAGACCTTTATAGACAGAAACAGCAACACATCATACCAGGACACTAACCAAATACAGGACACTAAAAATAGTGATTTGGGCTTCAGGATTGGCAAAGAACATATCACACAAAGATAAAGAGCCACAAAAACATGAAATCAAATTAATGTGATACAGTAGTATTGTGATAAGTCATATGCACCTTGCTCTAAATAAAATCAGAGCTTACTTTCTGGGAACAGATACACACTAAGCCACACGTCACCACAAAGCTATTGCTTTCAAGACACTTCTGTCTCTCCTTCCTCAATTGAAAAATAAAAAAAAAAAAGAAAAAAACCACCTACCCACAACTGTAAAAGTTAACTTTCAAAATATTAACAGAGGAAGTCTCACAAATATATGGGAACTGTCATGCAACACTTCAGTAGCACAGGTGTTGGAACATCAAAGGAAAATGGAAGTGTAATTTTGGAATTCCTGACTCTGTGATGTGTTCTTGCTCCAAGTAAGTACATTTGTGGGTTTTTTTAGCCTACTCAAAACCACCTAACCCTACACTTTCTTGAAAATGCTGGCAGTTCTCAGCGAAGAACTATAGCTTCACATATAAATATCCAATAGATCAGTGAATCAGACAGAGAGATGGGAGCTTTGATAGAGTCATCGAAGTATCAACTATTGTATCATTTACACTGTATGTACTTATTCAAGATCAGGGAAGTGAGGCTTAAAATTCTTGGCTTCTATAATTTAGGGATTTAAAACAAATCTTTTTTAAGGGCTCAAAGAATTTCATTTTCATGAGCTTCAACTGCACAAAAATTTACTGTAATCCTCATGAAAACTTCTGATTATAACAAAACAAAGTTAAAGCCAGGGATCCGATCAGCTGTTTTGCAAGATCTCCTTTCAAGGCACAATTGAAAAATTATTTGTGCAATTATTAAGTAAGAAACCTGCAAAACCAGTGGACTAGAAATTAAGAGAATAATATGATGGTGGTGATACAATTTGTTTTCTCTACAAAACCACACTTAAGGTTGCGTTGCTAAGCATGTATGCATATTAGGAAAAATGACAGTCAAACTGTTTTCCTTTCATAAATGAGACATCTTTAAGATATTTAAAAATCCTTTCCAAGTTCAGTGCAAGCTTTCATTCACTCCTAGGACAGCACAATATTATTCCCATTTCGCAGCTAATACAAAACACAAGTCATTTGGTCACAGCTACAAACTAAGTAAAGAGAAAGTTTCTTCCTCCCAATAAGAATATACAATTTTCCTTGCTGATTTTCACCTAATTTCACATTTATATAATATTACATTGTAGCATTACATATACATTGCTTCTTTTCCACTGAGATTACCTGAATTGTTACTAGGTTTAATGTTCATAGAAGTGAGCAGCCAGGCACAAGGCATCATTCTCATAGTATGGAAGATCAGTACGACACCAGCACCTGCGCTGCTCTGCCCATACATCTACTTTCTACATTTTTGCTTCAACACTGCAAGAGTAAAAAAACAATGGGTGCCAAGCAGTGCCAAATTATGAAATGGATTTGCTTTACAGACAGATGGTCACTAGCATGACACTGATGTCATACTTCCCACTTAAGAGTAGAATGCTAACTCAAATTCTCCAGAAACCAAACACTACCACACCATAATAACTGTTACGGCAGGGAATGACGTGGAGTAAACATTACTCTCATTACTATGGGACTGCGTCCTTCACTGGACACTGACTACTTGGTAATAAGCATCATAGGTATAAAAGTAATCTTACATTTTCTGCTGAACAGGAACAACTGGCATGCCCCCAACTTTCAGAAATACTAGAACTCCCATCAGCCTCACATGCTTATTTAACTACTACAGTTAATAAATACTACAAATATTTCTACAACTTTCAGACATGTTTACTTACGTATTTACAAACACACTTTTAATAAATCTGTTGCACCATGTTCAGCAATAATTTACACTATCAAGACTCCGAGTTTGTTATACAAAATTAGCTACTCAGGTGCTGAAGTAGGTTACCTCCAAGCTTCCTAATTCAAAACAGAGTTGTCAACATTAGTCTTGTCTACATATATATCATCATTTATTATTGCCAACTGTGGCTCACATATAATGTGTTATCAGTTCAAGAAACCCTTGTGTTTTGGTCAGCACTGACTAGGGACAACCACTGTTTTTAACACTGTGTGATTAAGATCTGCTCAGAGCAAAACAAAACAACTTGCTACTAAAAGACAGCAGATGAGAGCTCAAAGCTTTTAATGCCAGTTCTAGTAAATGAGTGATGGCAGCAAACAAGATATAACACTAAAGGAGTCAGGAAGAAAGACCACAACAAAGAACAGGCCTAGTATCAGCCAAAAGAACATAGCTGAAAACTATCTGCTATAGAGCATAATTCATAATTTAAAATTTACCAACCTCAGACTAAAAAAATTCTGAATATCCCTTCCTCCTCTTTTTCTTTTGAAATTACACCTTCTTAATTTAGCACATGTCCAGGTGCTCCCCCTTCTGAAAACAGTTAACTCCACAGAAACTGAAAGATGGTAAGTATAGCTCGTTTTATCAGTCGCTGCACTACAACAGCAGTGGCAAAGTCTCTACAGCAGAGATCAACTACCAATCATCTACAACTACTCTAGTCACTCCCCAGCATCTCACCAAAATATTTTTGTGCTGGAAGAGGAGGTCTGTGAGAGTGACAGCACGCTATGTCACCTGTAAACGATATTGCAGCCATGCTAGGACTATCACTCAATAGACTCCTAAAGTTGAAACAGCATCTACTCCTGAGCAACCAAGTCATGCAAAGAGAAAGGACCTCGAAATGAAAGTGGAAGGAGATAAAGGGCATACTATTTAAAGTTTAGGCGGTCTCTTCCCATCAAAAGGGAGGAGTCCTTTAGGAACCTACAGAAATAAATTTCAACAGCTCTGCTCTACCAGCCTCGCAGAGAGGGAGAAGAGTTGGCCAGCCAGCATCTCGGTCAAGGGCTGTTCTTTACCCTCTCAAGCCCAGCCCCGGGGTGAGAAGGGGCCCGTTCCCTCACCGGGTGCTGCACGACAGCACACACAACAGCCTCCCCTCCCCTACAGCTCAGGTGCGGCGGGCGCAGGCAGCGCGGCGGGCCGGCCCAGGGCGCTCCGGCCAGCCCGGCTCCCGCCACAACGCTGCGCTCCCCGCTTCCCCTCAGGGGAGGGCAGCCATTTCCCCCCGCTGCTCCTCAAAACCCCCCCTCCAACCTCTCCGCCACCCTGTTGGCCCTGCAGCCAGGGCAGCACCTGCCCTGCCAGAGCGGCTCCCGGGGGAGAGGCTCAGGGGCGATTGCCCCAAGCGAGGGCCGAGCGGCGGGGGAGCAGCTGTGAGAGGCCGCCGGCCGGCTGAGGGAGCGCGCGGGTGACTTACGGCAGCGCGGAGCCGCCGGGGGGCGGCGGGAGCGTCCCCCCACACCGCCCGGCACAGGGCGGCGCCCCACGTGACGCAGGCGCCGCTCCTCCCTCCTCGCCGCCGCCCCCGCGCCCGCAGCCGCCTCGCTCGGCGCCGCGCTCGCGCTGACCGCCGGCCCCGCCGCTGGGGCGCAGATCAGCTGATTCACGCGGGGGCGCGGGGCGGGGCCTCCGCCGCGCAGGGGGTGGAGCCCAGCGCCGACCCGCGCGCGCGCGCCGGACGGGTCCCTGCCCGGACAAAACAGGGCGAGACCCGCCCGGCCCGGCCCAGCCCGGCCTCCGCTGGTCTCCGGCGCTAGCCGGGAGCAGGCCCGACCGGCGCTGCGTCCCAGCACGCTCAGACCAGCGAAGGGAGAGAGCGTGCGGTTGCGTTGTGCAACGGCACCGTTACGGTGGCACCAAGAGTGCAGGAAGGGCACCTGAAGGTGTATTCTAAAATATTGGAGGCACAAATAAAGAACGAAGCTATAACCTACACAGGAAACCCGACCAATAACTCGCAATAACACCCGGCTGTCCTGGCCTGTCCTGGTCCGCAACCCTCCGAGTTCGCTACGAGTTTTAAATGGGAGCAGGCCTGCACCACGGCTCTCTGACGTGCTGATCCACAGCCTCCCTACAGCACAAGCCTTCCCTCAACAGTTACCTATATGTACATGTGCATGTACAACCTGCACACACACGTCTTACGTGTGCTTTTATAGATGCATAAATTTTACAAAATAAGTTAAAAATACATAGATACACCTATATGCATGTATATATACACTATATATGTGTCTCTACTTGAACAAGTTTTGTAAAATGCATGTTTTATGTTATGTCAGCAATGAGCAGACTATTTCTTACATTGCCTGAAGCTTTCCTTTAAAAACTATGGTTCCAAAGACAGGTAGAGTTTCTCCTTTGTCAACTCTTACACTTTCTACAGAGAAGTATTAAACATTTTTATTACAGCATTTTCTCTGTTAACTGAAACGAATACTCCCTTATTTTTTTTCAATACTCGGAACCACAAGCTGTTACCGTGCTTTCTTCATTTACCAGCTCTTGCTAACTGGCAAAAGTTGGATGATTTTTCTTTGTAACAGAGTAGTTCCCCTCTAGTCCTTAACACAGAATGTACCTAAGATAATGATCTTCATATGAATTAAAATGTATAAATTTATCTACTTCTTGTGCATTTATCTTTCCATCCCTTTTAAAATGCAAGTATTATTTATGCTTAAATATATTTTAAAAGTCCATTTGTATAAATATGGTCATAACAATAAAAGATATTTTCCAGAATAAGAAACTTTTTGTACAGATGTGCAAACAATGCTTGCGTAACCCATTTATTACTACGTTGCATCTAGACAACCTTTCTTATGCCTGGACCATACATCCAGATTACTGCTGTATTATGATGGCTCAAAGAATAGGTGGAAAATAAATAGAAGACTGAAGTCCATGATGATGGATGTTTAGCAAATTATGGCTAACTGGGGACTGCAAAAGAAAATCACATGAAAGAAACCAAGCCTTCCAGGTATGTTAACTCCTTGCCACGCAAAGGCTGGGTAGTCTGGCTGCAATGAGACACAGAAATTGTTCCTGCCTTCCCAGTACATTTTTGATTAAAAAATCCTTTTGCTCAAGGAAAGAGCATTATTCTTAGACACCAAACCAGTGAAGCAAAGGGAAGATTTCACGTCATGCATTCGAATGAAAAACTGAAGGACCTCAGGGGTCAGCATAAAAATTCCACAGTGCAACACTTACTCCCTCACCCCTTGCCAGCATTCTTCTCAGCCCTTTCACCTTTACACTACTGTGGGTTGGGTGTTAGTCCTAGGAAGCTGCACAGCGAGTCCCGCTCATGGGGGACCGAAAGAAGGGGACTTTTATCTGTCCACATACAGCGTAAGTCCACAGTACATGATGAAATCTGTTTTGGGCTGGATTCATCAGTTTGCTCTGGCTATTTTGACCTGTGGACAAGACTGTTGTCTACAACTTATCACATCCCTTAGACAAGTGATCCAACAGGGACAGACAGCTCCCCGTGCTGACATCGCCATCACATCATGGCTGACATAAATACCAAAGCAAGGACAGTCAACATACAGCTCCTGCAGCAAGCACAACTCTGCCACGCTTCTCAGACAGCTCAACTTAAAGCCTAATGGCATGTAGAATAGTAACTGCTATAGACATGGAGGGAAGTCAAGGTCTATTCCTGTATGAAACCTATCACTTCATTACCTAACATATTACACTGAGAGTTGCTTAACCGAAAGAACTTTGTATAAGCAGAAAATTTGCATTTATTGCTTAATTCTCCATCTTTAGTTATGAGAAAATCTTGGCTGGTTTTAGAGGGCATGGGCCAAATGAGCCGAAATCAGTGGAGCTGCTCCAGGGGTGAATTGGGATCATTGCGTGTTGGACTTTCAAAGGAAAACTGCAGAAATCACAAGACTGCTTGAGGCAGAGATGTCATGCGAGTCATATGAACTGTTACTACAGACAGGGGGATGAGGAGGAGCAAAGGAGGAAAAAAGAGATACATTTTAACTGCATCAGGACAACAACATGGGAGACATGTTGTGTGTAAGTGCTGCCAGACCGGGATGCTGCAGCTGCTGTTCAGAGAGAAGGGGCTCCCAACGTATTCAAAGCCTTCAGCACACAGAAGCAGCGTCCACAGCAGAGGTATTTAATATCACACCGTGATAATTGTGCATTGAGATAGGTTCTTGTGGGAGTGCAAAACATTCATATTTGCTTCTACCTAGACAGCATCAAACTTTGCAGCTTTAGGCTCAAAGATGACAATAAATGCCTTTGATGTGATGAACAGGGAGAAGATTGCGATCCAGCGAGCTCTACGCCAATGAGGGCTTGTAAAACAGGAAGGGAGCCAACAACCTACAGTTCTGGAGGAGGCAGCATGCCATAGATTATAAATCCTGTTATATTTGAGTCAAATGATAATGCAGGCACCCGTCCAATGTAGCTGCTCAGGAGGAGCTTGCAGGCTGCCTGCCATTCATTACCACTATTTTTATAGCTTTATAGTTTATGGCACTGTTATGCTGTGTGGGCCAAATTAACAGGCTGTGTAAATTATACAGTGGTGAGAAAGGCTCAAGGTGGCAGGGGTGGGGGGGGCAGGGGGTTAAGGAGGAGAAGAAGGCATAAGTTTAAACCTCCTGAAACGTCAGTCCTGCATTTGGTTTTTTTTAGTCCCTGCTCTAACAGATTGCTATCTACAGATAGGGTGGGAGAGAATAATATGCATTTAGAATTATACTGGTAGAAGCATCCTCTGCAGTTAAGGCAGTGTCACGGTTTAAAGCTGGGCTGGCTATTAACCAGGTGGCAGATGCTCTCTGTTAACCCTCTCCCCCCCCCCAAGGGAAAGGGAAAAGGGAGAGACACTTATGGGTTGAAAAGTTAAAACAGTTTTAATAAACTATAATAATGAAAAAGAGTATAATAACAATAATAATAGAAATAATCAAATATATACAAATATATACAAAGCCAAGACTGAGAGCTTGGAAATCCTCCTCAGGCAGAGTTGCTCCCCCAGCATGGGCAGAGGGGAAAATGCAGTAGCTCCCCCCAGCATGGGCAGAGGGGAAAATGCAATAGCTCCCTGCCATCACACCTGCAGGCTTTTAACTGGAAACTGGCAAAGCTGGTACCAATCAGTGGGAGACAGGAGGGCCCCTCCCTCCTGGGCCCCACCTCCAGGAGGCAGTGGGTTAGTGATAAATAGGAAAGTGAGAATGACATGTATGGGATGGAATACCTCGTTGGTCAATCTTGGGTCACCTGCCCTATCTGCTCCTCCCTGCAGGTGTGAGCCCCCTTCGGCTCTTCACTCATAAGCAGTGAGGAATTTAGCAGTGACCTTGGTTTCTCTAAGACTAATTGGCCTGGTTTGGGCCAAACCAGGACAGGCAGTTTTATCTTTGTGTGTTCTCAGAGTGAGCGATACCTTTTACCAAGACAGGAACACACAGACAGTTGCTCCCCTTACAGACGGAGCTGAGAAACTGTACTGGCGATCCGTGACTGGTGGGGAGGGAGATGAAAATGATGTGAAGTGCTCAAAGCCAGTGCAGTCAAGGAGAAAGGAAAGAATCACATCAGTAAAATGGTGGTTTGCCAGTGATATAGTTTGCCTTCTTTCCCTGTGCCAGCTCTCAGATGTAACCAGAGCATGCCTTCCTCTACCCTCACTGCAGTCCCCATGGCTCCACACCCTCCAGAGCTGGAGGTGCAGGACTCAGAGGCCTTGGAGTTACAGTGATCCTTTCCAGGAGCAGGATGTTGTGGAGAGGTTCAAATGGGTGAGTGTGCAGCATCCATAGAGCCAGACAGGAGATATTTTCCTATGATTATTCCAGCCATGAATCAGTATTTAATTACTGAATGACATGCTAGAGCGTCTTATTCTACCCAGCAATCTAAAACACATACCAATTTCTTCACGAAGCAGAGACAAGGCATCCCGTTTGGAGCTGCCACATCCTACGTACATCTAGAGAAGCTGTGTGAAGGATCCTGTGCAACTGTATACAAGGGGATTAGCAGGTGAACAAGGACCACTGGCGCCATTATTGCCTTCCCAATGCCCACTGAAAACACCTGTTATGGGAATCCATAAGAATGATCTTGGAGCTGGGCAGTTCAGAGTACTTACAGAAAGATAAAGGCAAATCAAAAACCAGGGTATGTGGAAAGCCCCATCCCAGTTTTTCAGGGAACTCCTCCACTACAGCCACGGAGGCTCCACAAAGACACTTTGCTCTGCAGCAGCGTGCCAGGAGATTATCTGGCTGCACCAGGGAGGGAGTGAGGGTTTTCCTTGGAATGAAGGATCCCTGCACGATGGAAAAATCGGAGGTGAGGCCATGCCGCCATCACACGGGGGCAGGAAAGCTGTGGGAACGCAGAGTGGGAACACTGCCCAAAGCCATGCTCTAGCAATACTTGGTCAGCAGAACAGTGCTACTCTAGCCAGGCGGGCTGGCTCCCGTTTCGCTGCTAATGAAAACAAGATGGAGGTGGTTTGCAATACCTTTCTGAGCTTGGCCTAGGTGGGGGAGTAAGCCCTAGAAATTTTGCTTGGGTAAGTGTGGAGCACCCCAGGAGACTGTTAATGTTATTGTCAAGCCAAGCACTGAGGTGCTTCGTGTGACCTTCCACTCTGTCCTGACAGGATCAACAGCCAGTTGGTGGCATTGAAAGTAATCAGGCTGGAGGCAGAGGAGGGAGTGCCATTTACTGCCATTCGGGAAGGTAAGACATAAAGAGCTTCTTCAAACGTTGGTGAAGAGTGAGGGACATCATTCTTGAAGAGCATTTGTTTTCACCAAAAAAAGCTCCATGTGATGTCTTCCTAAGTCCTTTCTTGCCTACTTAATGTGCTGGCCATCCTTCTCCCAAAGCTCTAGATTTCTGTATCCCCTCATGAAGGAGGTCTTGGTGCTGGGCTGGGCGAGCATGTGATGGACGGAGAGAGAACTTGCTGGCTGGTATATTCCCTCGTGACTGATGCATCCGAGCTTGTGATAAGGAAAGTGCCAGCTGCAGCCAGAGCATGTCCTTTCTAGCAGTGTAGGGCCCTCTTATGCCTTCGGCCTGCTACCTGCTCTGTGGTTGCTTTCTCACTCCCATTTCTATACATAGCACTGCACAGCAGTTTTTCCTGCTGTTGCATTGGGCAGTTGTGGACTGGACACAGATCTTTGCACCAGGGTCTCTGCTTGCTGTTATCACAAACAGTGCCACTTTCCTGTGCAATGGCAGCTGATACCTGGACCATCACACATCCCAGCCTGAAGAGAAATGCTTTCAATAAAACTGATGTTTAATAACATCTATCATTTCAGCATGGTGAGAAATTCTATCAATTGACTTTGTAGAGCACTGGGCAAAATGTCTGCTGCTTTCTTAATTACTTTGAGAGAGAAATGCTTTTGTTTAAGTGCTTGATTTTGGCTGAATGTATTTACATGTCCCTACAGACCAAGTTAACAATCTGCCTGGTTGATTAAGGCTTCTATTTTCGTCTGCTTTACTATCCCAAGAGGATCATAATCTGGTTTCTTCCTTACACAGAAATATGCAACCTTTGTGCCAGTCTGTCTGGTATTAGTGAGATCTATCAATGTAAGAGGTCACACATATTTTGTTTTTTACTTCTCACTACAATTCAGAACTAGGGTTGATCTTGTCACCGTGGGGATGGAGTGTCAGGGACCAGATGTGCCAGCTTTCACAGAGCAGCCCTAGCACACAAGGGTTCTCATACCAGTCAACTCAGAATAATGAGAGAGGTCAGTGGACCCACTCCAGGTTTACAACAGTGTAATTAAGATAAGAAAGTTTACAAAGTCCTTAGTCCAATTCTGGGTGAAAGCAGAGAGATACCTAAATATGCCTATTTACAGAATGGCTTGTGTTACAGTTTCCTATACACTCATTTGCTGTGGCACTGTTGCTCTGCGTTCACACTTGTAGCCCACCAGTAAAATAAGCCTTAAAAGCTTTATCTACATAGAACTAGTGATGCTCTGAAGATGAACACCCCTTTAACATGCTCTACTGGACAGGCTGAGAACCTTAACTTCATGCATTATGGGAGAAAACAAGGGTGATCCTGTGAGGGGTCTACTCTAAATAGATCTTTTCTGTACTGCTGAGCTTTGCAGCATCTGACACCTCAAATTTACAATGTAAGTCAGTAGCGCAAACAAAGCACAAGATTTATTAACACGGTGCATTCTCTGCTACCCTGGAGCAATGGCACTCCTCTGACAAAGAGCCCCTTCACCCCAGGAAGCCCCACAGAGACAAATACATTTAAAGCTCAGTTCTGGCTGTAGCACCTGACACCCCAGCAGGGGCTTGTAGAAGCAACCCAGTGAGGAGCAGTTCCCAGAGGCCTGATGCAGGGACAGGGCTGAATTCTCCATATTACTGTGGACCCTCTGTACTGCTCCTCTGGAGCAACAGCTCTGGTCATATGGGATTTTTGAGGTATCACAGAGCAAGGTTAGCAGCCCCTTTCCATAGCAGATGGGATCTAGCCAGAGTATCTTTACTGGGTTCATAGGCAATTAGGTGCAACGTGGAGTGTGTTTAAGGTTCATACTGCCATGCACTGGAAACATACTGGTAGCTAAATGGGCTAGCACAAGTACTAGAGGCAGTTTAGCTGCAGCAGCACCAAGCTCTATGCAAGAACTAATTTACAATCTGTGCTGTTTCCAGTAGTTATGCTGAATCAGGCATCCCTTACTGCTCAGCAGCCTCAGTATTGACATACGCTTAGGCCACAGCTGTGTCATACAGTGTATCTGGCTGTAGGGCTTTTAGAACCAGGTGAAATTGTTATGGTTACAAAAAGCAAAGTGCTAATCCAGTATAAATTTGCTTTGCCAGCATGAAACTCTTCAAATATCTTTTGCAGATTGTTTGAAAAACAAAAAGCAGCTTTTATCCAGCACCAAAACTCATTTGGCCTCCCACAGCCGGCCCAAGCTCTGTATTGTGTGCTTCGGCTAATTCAGCAAAAACGAGATCGTATGCCCATGCCTTATCTGGATGACATTTGTAGCACTGCGTGGTCTGACAGTAGACTAATTTGGTTTTAATCAGCAGGGAAAGGTGAGTCTGGAGCAGCTCTGAGGCTATTTTGCTACGTCAGAAGCAGAACTAAAATCTGGAGTCAGGGACCCCTGTTTTTGTTGAGCTGTGGGCTTCTGTCTGCGCACAGTTTTGGTATAACAGCTGGCTCGGATTCTTCAGTAGTTCCAGGGATCTACAGGCAAAGTGATCTCAGCTCCACCACTTCCCCACATCCCTCTTCTCTGTACAGAGCTACAGCAACTATTGTCTCAAATCTATGGTAGCAAATGATGAAGCTGTGCATGCTCTTCCCCCATAAAGACTATCTTTGAGACTTTCTGCTGAGAAGCTGCCTTCATGACTGTGTCAGCTGGAGCTGGCTCTATGATGAGAAACCGAATGCAAGGCTGAAAGGCTCAGAAGGCTGTAGCATTTGTCTTAGCATCAGTCAGTGCTCTGTGGCCTATAATGGAGGCAGAGACTCTTCCATGTGCTGCCCACTCCATCACCACACCCTGCGTGTGCTGAGGCTTGGCGAAGGCATGTCAGCATCTAAGGACCAGGGCCACACAGTTGCAATGATGCTTTTAGATGGTTAGGCTGAAAGAAAAAATGTGCCAAAGT
Source organism: Nyctibius grandis (assembly GCF_013368605.1). NCBI lineage: Eukaryota > Metazoa > Chordata > Aves > Nyctibiiformes > Nyctibiidae > Nyctibius > Nyctibius grandis. Next base: position 8,469,840 of record NC_090666.1, read on the forward strand.
TGTATAAATACAAACAAGTTACTGTTCACTCAGTAACTTCATCACCTCTGCTCTTTGAGTTTTAAACCAGGGAAAGTAACCAATATCCTTTCTCCAAGCTAAAAGCAGAGAGCTAAATTCAGAATTCAGCTTAGCATCTCCAGTAATTTCTTTTGGCAGATTTTTACACCCTGATATTGTAAAGCTGGAAGCTGATAGAAACTCAGCTTTCCCCAGAAGTCTCCTAAGGGTGCTGCTGAGGGCATGTGCCAGGAGGTAGATGGGAGAAGGATGAGAAGCTCAGTGGCAGGCGGGGGGCTGCTGCGTTGTGGCTCCGGGAGCTCCTAGCCCCTGCCTCTTGGCGTTTGCCTTGAAGAAATTATTTCTCCTCAGCTGAGAAGCTGACAGCTGGGAACTGTGAATGCTATTTCTGACAGAGGCAAGATCCCACCTCTGAGAGATGGACGGGTTCCTGCCAAGCTTGGAGCACTGATGCTTGCTTCTCTAAGGAGCTGTTCCATCCTCCTCCAGACTCGATAGCTGCTGCTTCTTATAGAACTGCCAAGTTTGGACTATTTCTCCCTAGTTTTTTATTTTCATTGCCTTGCTGTGTGCACTTTCTCCTTCCACTTCCAGCAGCAGCAAAGTTGATCTTCCTTTTGTGTTTCCCCAGCTTCTCTCCTCAAGAGTTTGAAACATGCCAACATAGTACTGCTTCATGACATTATCCAGACCAAGGAGACACTAACGTTTGTCTTTGAGTACATGGTAAGTTGATTTTTTTCTAGCTTCCTGTGGAGCTAGTACTGGAAGTACGGGGAGGTGGCTGCATAATGAATTTACTGCATTATGAGACATCTACAAAGAAACGAGTTGTAATCCTTTAGTGCAGTGATTGATTTTCCTTCTTGATCTCCTGCTTTCCAGCCACACAGCCTTACTCTTTTCTTTCCGTATATGCAACAGCTGTATGCAAAAATTATTGCACCTCTTGTTTCCACTAGGGTGGCAGACACTATTTACCTCCATTTCTGCCTTGACAGCACAATAAAAGTACTGTTCTTGAGCCACAGCAAGGATAGGAAATAATGATACGAGCTCATATCCCAGTTGGGGTCAGATTTGGCACTGACCCCAGTGGCTCACCATGACCAAGCTGAGGGTTGCTCTCATGGGGAGGGCAGGATGCCAATAAAAAAGTTCTCAGCATGAGTCTTGCTACTTTTGTTGCTTTTGCTGATAGCTATCAACCAAGTTATAACAAAAATACAGGAGCTATGCCTTCTTACTGCAGCTTTATGATTAATTCCGGTACAAGTATGAATTCTGTTAACTATCAGCTTCAGGTCATAAACTGTTAGAGTGAGATAGCAGGTCAGCCAGGTCCATGATTTGACCCAGCACTTAAGCACATCCTCGTGTGCTGTGTCAGATAAGATGTTCACCAAGGTGAAAGAGACACCTTTGTAGTGGTTGCATATTTTTTCCATTTACAGAAGAGGCATTGTTGGTAGAAGCATTTTACACTAGCAGCTTTGCCTCAAGTTCTCCTCTTTTATTTAGCACACAGATCTAGCACAGTATATGGGCCAGCATCCTGGAGGACTTCATTCGTGCAATGTCATGGTGAGTTCCTTAAAAGACTAGTATCCCTTAAAGCATGAGGAAGTGTTATTTTTCACTATGAATGGTCACTGTAAATTGCTTACTAATATTTATTTGTGACAAACACTTTGGGTAAAAGCTGCCTTTGATAAAGCTGTAACAACCTCCCTCTCAGTCTCCCAAGCCTTTTTTCGGTTAGTCCCTCTTCCTGTTTCCTGAGCCTGCAAGAGGACATTGAGCTTTAGTGAACAATGACAAGCAAATTTGTCTCTAGACAAATTTGTATCCTCTTCTCATTAGAATACATTATTCACCTATCTAATTAAAAACTCTCAAATCTTACTCTCCCCTCATATGGAACTATCTTCATATTTACAGTCATTTAAATCCCTTTTGTTTCTACTACAGCTTTTGGGGATTGGTTGACCGGACCTGAGCACAGGTGAAGATATACCCTTACTTTATAGACTGATGTTATAATAGTCTCCTACTCTCCTTTGTATGCATCTTCACATTTCATTAGCTTCCAGGATTGTTGCTGCACACTGACTTAAGGTTTCAGTGCAGATGTCCTCAGTGAATGCCTGGGTCCTTTTCCTGAGCAGCTTCATTATCTTACAGCTGTCAACAATAACTTTGTATCTTATCAAACTGCCTATTCATCTGACTTTGCCAGATCTCTCTGAAGTTCCTGTCACTTCTTATCATGGCTAATCTAAATACTTCTGTCATCTTCAAATGTTGCCACCTTGTTCACATCTTTTTCCAGATAGTTGTTAAGCAACACCAATTCTAATGAAGTTTCTTGGGGCCCCAGATTTTAAACATCCTTAAAGCTTAGATATGTCCAAGTGTTGTAGTTTTGGCACAGCTCTCAAGGGCTCTGCTACCAGGCGGCCTTGTAAAGCCCATGGAGTACACAGCTGTAACATGTACTCACTGGCATTTCTGTGAGTAAACACTAGCCAGCTGCTGTGCTTTCCTATCCGAAATCCTCATGGTCAGCAGGAACTGAACTGCAAAACGATTTACTGCTCCTTTAGGAGGGTCATCTAGCTTGCTCATTTTTGCTGGCAAATGTTGTTTGTTTTTTTTCCTGAGTGATTCCTATCGAATTCCTATTCTTACATATTCAAGTATGCAGAATATGACAGGGACACTTTTCTGGTACAAAAATGGCCTATGGGTGTCACTGTTTTTCCTTCTCTTCAGATTAAGCTTCTGGTGAAAAATATCTTTTCTCTGTTGAAGTCTAATTACTTTTGCCGTGTTTTGTTTCTGTCCACTGTCCAATTTCATACCTTGTTTCAGCCTAACTCATTTTACCCCAGGCTTATTTATTTACACTGCCGTGGTGGTAGGAGTTAGATATTTCTTTCTTGCTTGCTTTTCTACTTTCCTGCTTGCTTGCTCCATTCATCATCTCTTATTTGCTATATCTGTTCAAATCAGGTCCTTCTGTTCTCTCCCAACTTGAAGATAACAGTTCGTATTGTCAAGTCAGTCAGTTTACTGGTCCAGCTTGTACTGGGAAGAGGTGGTGAGTACAGCGGCCGCAGAACTCCCTCTGCTGGTGTCAGCTGGCTCGAATGGGCAAAACTTACAGCTCCTTAAACCTTTATTTTGCCTGGCTGTATGTCTTTGTCTTGAACACTGAAATTAGAATATCTGCTGTTCTGAAAGCCAGGTCTGTGTTTTGGCAAGTTGAGCTTGCTCCTGCAAGCAGTAGTCCATTTCTAAAGAAAAGTTAAATTTCCAAAACGTGCACTTAGGGACTGCACTATAACTGCCTCGATGGCCAAGTATTCCACCCCAAAAACCTCAGAAAGCTGCAGGGCTATCATGCCCCACTGCAGTTTTCTCTTCCTCACCCAGCTCTACACATTTTTGGGATTTTTACTGGTTTCTTACTTGCTTTGTCTCTGCTTTGTTCCAGGAGTTCTCCTGAAGTTGAGAGTTAATGTATCAATGCAACGTTACACAAAATCATTTCAGTTTTTTGTTGGCTTTTTCTAGCTCTTCATGTTCCAGCTTTTGCGTGGCCTGGCTTTCATCCACCAACAACACATTCTTCACCGTGATCTGAAACCCCAGAACTTGCTCATCAGTTGCCTTGGTGAGCTCAAATTAGCTGACTTTGGTGAGTCACAGTTGGGATACTGCTAATATATCTGCCCAGACTGAAGCTTTAGCATGCATATAGATCTGTATCCACAGCCAATTAAGGCATAGAAGCATAACCTCTTAGTGAACTTCAGGATACTATTTCTGTGGTTGGTCCAGCCTTTCTTGCATTTATACTGATAGGTGCAGGGAGTAACCTCATTTCAGTCAGAGCAATTACTGCCACACATAAAACCGGTTCAAGAGAACTGGGAATCAACCCCTCTCTGTTCAGAAAATAATGTAACATGTAGAGTCCACAGCAATGTGCTGAACCAAAAGGCTTTCTTGGCATTGGTTTGAGATGGCTGCTTTAGTCACAAATGGTAAAGCCCTGCAAAACACAGCATCTTGATCTGATCTGCCCCAGAGGTATATTCCAGACACGCTTTCTTTGTCAATTGCTTGTAAACTGCATTGGGATTGCTCGTGCTTAAAGATCCAAGAGAAAATAATGTCCTGTTTCCAACTATTACCATCTGTGTGTTGTACAGGTAGAAAGACTGTCCTAACACAGCATTTTTTTTGTTTTTTTTTTAGGCCTTGCTCGTGCCAAGACCATCGCCAGACAGACATACTCCTCCGAAGTGGTGACACTCTGGTACCGTCCTCCTGATGTGTTGCTTGGAGCTACAGATTATTCTTCTGATCTAGATATCTGGTACTGACCAATTTCAAAGCATCTGGGGTCCCTTGTGAAAAATCATCTTTATCTGAATTAAATGAAGTCAACCAAGTTACAGTAGATAAAGTTGTAAGTAGAGGAGTTAACACCTGTGAGTAGACAAGGTGTGAGCAGTGGGGAGTTTTGTACTGCTGGGTTCATAGAAATTTTGGGGAATGATGTCACTACATCTCAGCTATGATTTTATACAAACCTCATCTGATAATATTTATGAGATATGTACATCTCATTTGGTAACATGAAGCATTTTTAGGTCTTGCAACAGAACACCTTTGCTTAATGCACTTATTGTTTTGTATCTATGTGGTCAGCTAAGTCAGTGGTAGCTCTCTACAGCAATGGCTTTGTGAAGAAACAATGGATCCACAACTGCACCAACGATGACTTTGGCCTTGGTAACAAAACATGGCATTGAAGGGTTTCTGAATGGGTCTGGAGATAGAAAGGTATCTGAGATTTTCATTATTTCTGTGATACTTTGCCCTTCTTCTCAAAAAACATGTCTCAGATGCACTATCCATTTCATACAGGAGAAGGGCTGTGTTCTGTTAAAGCCTTGTTACCTTATGAGCTCTATCCCAAAATCTTAATGTGGCTGGAAATCACAGGAAACAAGCCACACATTAGCAGAGCTGAAGTGAGAGGGGTCTCTGAGAGCAGGCAGAAAGCAGGAGAGGATGAGGGCTTCCCAGGTGTCCCACTGGTCCTTTTGGGCTGGCCTGGATGTGTAGCTGGGCACTAGGGTTCATCCGCCTTCTGCCTCAATTCTGTACCAGCCTGAGCCCGCTTCCAGCAACGCAGTCCTGACTTACTCATGGACAACATGCAGCTCTTGAAGTTGCAGGAGACCACCCTTGTTCTGGGCAATTTTACATCTGTAGCTAGTATTGCTGCTTCACCCTTTCTTCAGACCAGTTAATTTTCTGCCTGTGCCTGTCACACTGAGACTTTTCTTAACTGCTCTGCAGAGTCAAAGGCTGGGAAAGGGTGGGAGCGCAGCAGGCTGAAGAAAGTGCAAGAAGAGGGCTGGGTAAGTTTACAAACAGCAAAGCTCCAGGTCTTCTCAGGCTATATCCCCCTCCAGAGATCTGTGGCTTATCGGAGACTCTGATGGCCTAAGTCTGGAGGGCTGTTCAGGAAAACAGGAGCTTTTAGTTTGTTCACTTCCCTAGGCCTGCTGCTAATTTAATTGCTTAAAGATTTCTCCAAGGAGGAAAACTTTGCTAAATTCTAATGGCTTCCAGCTGCTAAGCCAGTCTAAATACTCCTGTCTTCTCTCCCCCACTACCTGTCACCTTTCCCCTCCAGACAGTCTCTCAGGAACATCTGCTGAGTTTGAAGAAGATGCCTGCCTAGCAGATTGGAGCGTTTGTATTAGGCAGATGCTGGTATAAGCCTGTTTATTTTTTTCCTGAAAGTTGACCCCTGTCCAAAGCCCTGGCTACACACAGAAAGCTTGGCATTTCTGCCTGTGCAAAACCAACATCCTCACTACATAACTCTGCTCTAGTGTAATGAATAGCAACATAGGAGTGGTGTACAAAGATCCCATCCAGCACTCTGACCAGCTCTAAGAGCACAGTACTCTCAGTCCCACTGAACTACACTCACACTATAGGCACCTTTGTTATAACACCTCCTTATAATAACAACATTCAAAGTGATTGCCCTAAAGAAAGATGTCATGCTGAGAGAATAGAGAGTACTTCAGTGAGCTCTATTCAGTAACTTCCTCTAACAAGAGTCATTTATTATCTTGATGTACACTGCATTTAAGCTCAATTTTTGTCTATTAGGAAATAATGTGAATTCACACAGATGTTACTTGTCTATTGGGAAGAAAGGAAAAAAACCCTGTGTCTTTTGGATGCTGCAATTTATATGAAGGCAGGCCAGAATGCCCTTGGTAATGGCATGAGACAGTGGGTGTTAAAGCCTTGGTTTAAAGAAACCAATTATAACAAAATAAAACATTATGGCAATTCATGCATAGTGTGCTTGAGAAGCAATAATGCCAGTGGGAGGCACATGGGAAGTGAATGAGGCCTTGAATAGATGAAGAAAGAGATATAGAAGGAAACTCACTCACTCACTCTTGGACTAACTAGAAAAGCTGCTTTAATCTCTCTGTATCTTTTTTCTCTCTTTTTCTCCCTCACTCTCTCTTCAGGACTTTAGCAGATTCAATTAAGGGATTTCAGGGAGACTAACGTTTCAGGGAGATTACACTGCATATCAGAAAGACTTTTTTTTTTTTTAAACACCCAGTGCTTTATGCACATGCTGCACTAGTAGCTGCTAACATCATGAGTGCCTTAAGTCATGTCTTCTTTTCAGTCAGGCTTTCCTTGTATAATATTCCATTAAACAAAAAAAATCAGAGCAATCTTCCCAGGTAGATTCATGTAGTACAGGAGTTCCTGTGCAGTCATTTAATGTGGACCTGCCAGGACTGCTACAGCCTTCTCCCCAGCCTGGTTTGCATTGCCCCGCTGTGCCAAACCGGGAGATATAGGCTAAGGGCCCCACCGTACAGAGCACCCTCGGTGAGGAACAAAAGGAGGGATATATTTCTAATTAAATATAAAATTGCAATCTCCCAATGCCAGAAAAACTGTGGAGAAGGAACTCTGGGATGCCACAGAGATATCTTAGATCTTAATCCTGATGAAGTTGTCTCTCCACTGTGTGATGCAGCACTGCAGGCTGAGGAGTGAGTGCAGTGTTCACACCTGCCCCAGGGATTGCAGGCAGATGCAACCATGCTGTCTGAACCAGCCCTGTTTATGCTCACTAAATATCCCTATAACCAGTTATACCTCTCCTATTACTTTACAAGTCACGGTCTTGATTCACGTGCATATCTGGCACATGCTGAAATATCATGTCTAGGCCTCTTCCCGAAAGACCCCTCCCTCTGCCCTAGCTCTTCCTAAGGCAGCTATATGGGACTGAGACCCATTGAGAAACTTGTAGACTGGAAGCGGTAAGAGGACCTTGGAAATTAATATCAGAGGGCTAAGAAGGAAAAGGGGAAAAACAAAACCCCACTATGTCTAAAACTTTAGAAATATTTAAAGGTAAATGTTTTTGAATCATCCTCATTAACAGAAGGATCCTCATAATGCTGTCAGAGCAGTAACTGTAAATCCCATGTCTCAGGAGGAAAGTTGAGGCCTCTACTGAAAGGCTAATATGATGACTAGCACTAGTTTCCAAAGTCCTACTTTAACAGATTGTCAAAAAATACCTGGGAAAAGAGGAGGGTGCCCACAGGTCAGTTGTTCTAGCTACTTCTGGCCTTTTTTTTTGTAAAGAAAAGTGTATTTCATCTGGAAACACAGAGAGATAGAAACAGTCATAATTGCCACTGATGAATCAATACAGTATCAAGCAGGCATTAAAGACAGCTGGTCAGCTGAGTCTCACTACAGGAAACAAAAAGCCCGTCCTTTCCAGCAGTTGTGGTTGCTCTGATAGTTTTGTCTTTATTAGAGACACTGAGGTTTAAAGGCTTCCAGAGATAATAGGAATAAACCAGGAATACAAAAGAGAGTACCAGAAGGTACATTTGTAACAACCTACAAGTTGTTCCTCTCCTCAAACTGACAGCTTGCCTATTAGCGAAAAGACTGTTTCATTAGATTTGAATTTTTGAACTTGTTGCTTATAAGTAATTCTTAGCAAATGCTAGCTGAATCTAGGGAAAAACGTTTCTGCTGCTGCCAGTCTAATGGCCATTTCTAGATAGGATATCAGAACCCGAACTGTGGGTGAACGTCAGGATCATTTGCTCCAAAAACACGTAGAGCTGATTCTCTTCTCCCTACAAATCAAAAGTACCTAAATTCCTTTGACCATATACGGTTAAACTTGTGCAATAGAATCAGTGGATTACAGCAGCCCCTGTGGCTGCAAAATAGGGTGAGCCATTTGAGCATGTACATCAGCTGTGAAAACAGAGGGTTGGTATGACACTGGTCTCAGCAGAATCAATCTGTGGGCTCCAAAACAGTATCCAGTGATGTGGTAGTGCTGTGAAACACAAAAAATCTACGTTGCAAAAGCTGTGGGTTAAGTTTCATGACGCCTGGACCCCGTAAGAGTGTATTAGACAAGTAAGGAGTTAAGCTCACAAGACCCAAGGTTAGAGTAGAGGAAGCTAAGGGAAAGTGCAGCAGAGATGTTTGTGAAAACAGCATTAGATATGGATCTGCAAACAGGCTTGGCATCACCTGCTGCGAAAGGATGACCAAAATGAATACCACAGATGAGTTGCATGTCAGGCTTTCAGCTGACCACAGCCAGGTGGGACAAGAATCTACGGTATTGCAAAAACAAGGTACAAGGGGTAACATAGCAGTACAGATGACCAGAAGAGATTACCAGTTGTTGCTCAGCAAGTGAAAATAATACTTACAGAGCCTGTTAGACAAATCTGGGTTTTCAGCATTTGAGCTTGAAGGACTCAAATTTGCTATAACCAAAGAAGATTGAGACTGAAACCTGAAAAGTTGGGATGGGGCTTAGTGAAAAGACAGTAAACAGAAAAAGTTTGGAGGAAAAAGATTAAAAAGTAATTGAGCAGAATTTTACACTGTACAATAAGAGATGGAAATACTTGCAAATAGGTAAGTCTAGCCTGACCACAACTATCTCGTCATTATTGCCAGCAGGACTAATCCACCTTAGTAAAATTAAGCATTTTTTTCAGGGTTTGGTGCGGTTTTTAAACTGGCTGGTTTGCTTTGGCAGAAATGCAGAGCAGAGGATGGCATAAAAATAAGAATACTTTAACTTGCTCTTGCCACCAATTTCTTTATGCTATGAAATCTTGCCTTCAGTTTTCCAGTGAAAAGCTAATTCCTTCTGAAGGAAAAATCTCTCCAGTGTTAGTGCCTCTGGGTTCTTTCTGCATCTAATGTATCCTTCAAGCCAATATAGTGTGTAGTAGTTCCCTGTTTATCTTTCCTGCTGTTATCACTCCAATTTTGCACCTTTTTCTCATGGAAAACAACCTAGTATTCCACAGGCTTCTGCCACAATCATCTTTTTAGATGGGTTTCTAACAGGATAAATTGAAAGAGACCTGAAACAAATTGTTTGGTGCTGGAAAAAAAGATGGTAGTTAGTGGGTTTCTTTTCCCAGGGTATCACCTATCTTGTCTTGATGGTGAAGAGTGAGGGGTTTTTTAGTGAGTGGTGCTGATGAGAAAAAGGGAGATGGGAACAGACTTGTATGGAACTTTGTGTTATTTTTTTCTAAAATCCTGGAGGGATGTGAATTTAACGTATCTCTAGTCTGCTCCTGTGCTATTTGACTTGTCAGCTTTTTAATTCAAGTGTTTCAATCTGTAGAACTTCGATGAGGTTAATGACACTGCATACAACTTGCAACAAGGGCCGGTTGCAAGTGCTTAGAACAGTGCTGCAGGACCAGGGATGTATAAGATGGCCCTTTTCCAAAGGAAACCTTCCTGACTTCCCACAACCTGTAGGATTTTTTATAATGCTGCATCCTGCCTACCACCATACTGTAGAGGTATATCAGCCTTCACTGAAGCCTGTGTTTATTTACATATATACAGACACCCTATGTCCTGCCTTGCTACACACACACACACACTCTCACACACTCTCTCACTAGATGACATGAGGTGGATATACAATATCTACACATCAGACGGTACTTTTCAGACTCAAACTGCAAAATATGTAGGGTTTACAGCTTATATCAGGATTTCTACATTTACAAATCAGGATTTCTAAATTTCCATTCCAACAATTATCTCTCTTCCTTTCTCCCCACCCATCCCAACAATCATATTATATATGTCATGTACGTGAATGAATTAATACCTTGGGTTTCTTGCAGGAGTGCAGGCTGTATATTTGTTGAAATGATCCAGGGCCAGCCAATATTTGCAGGAACTTCTGGTACTCATGAACAGCTGGCGAAGATCTGGGCGGTGAGTAAAATATACCCTGAAATGGGAGAGAAAAAGAATCTGTTGCTCCAGCCCCCTACTTAATTTTGAAGTCCTAAGCACAGGTCCTGTGAATAGCAGAAATAATTTGGTCCAATCTGCCAAGTTCATAGGAGACTTTGTAACCCATTTTATATTTGGCAACTTTCCTACAGACATAGGAGTAAATCAAATTACTTTCCTTTGATGTTTGTCATCTCATCAAAAATTTAAAGCCAATTAAAGTGACATCAAATTGAAGAAGGCATAAAAGGTGTGCAGGTACTGCAAATTCTATTCCTTCTTGTTAAATCCTTTACTTACTGTAGGATACAGCACACCATATTCTCACAAAGGAGTTCTAATACTGCTCTTAAACTACCTTGAAAATGGCAAGACCCTGAGGTTTTTCAGAGATCCTTCTTCATTTTAACTTGGAACATTTTGTATCATCCAGTTTATGGTGCGGCCCTAGAGACTGCTTTGGCATAATGGAAAGTGTGAAATTACTTTATCAAGGCAGCAGTGAGTAAGAGCAGACATATTCAGGAGCGTCTTAAGCCCCTTTTTGTGCTGGGGAAACTGAAACACAGAGGCACACCCTTAGTGCTGCTTGGTGGGATTGAGGCAGTTACCAGCACTAGTGGATTCTGTATGTTCCTTACTGCTTGTTGCTGACCCTGTTACTGACTCTTCAGGAAGGTCGACCTATAGATTCCTCTTGGGTTTTGCTGTAGGTGTCTGCCCTTTCACATCTCCTCCCACGGATTTACTCTTCTGCATAGAGTGTTTCCCAAACATGGATTTTCAAAGGAGAAAGTACCGAAAACTGAAATTTGGAAAGTGGTGAGAAAGGGCTTTATAGCCTCAAGCCTGTGTAAGTCAGATTTTTCCTTCTTAATCCCTTCTTCATCCAGAAACACTCCTGCCTGGTAGGGTTTCCTCTCTGCTTTTAGCTAGAATGTGATAAAAACACAGACAAGGGGATCCAGTTCTTAGACTTGAGTTCACTTCATTTAAATAAATGCTGAATTTCTCTTTCATAGAGTGGAAAAAAAAAAATTATTGAGGAAAAAAAATCCATACTTGGCCAATTAACAGGGTTCAAAGCCAGGGCAGGGTCCAGTTTCCCAGGGTGTGAATGAAGGGTATCCTTCCACTTACGGCTCTGAAATCTCTGGATACATTTATTGTGGTTTTGCAGTTGGAGGGTTATAGCCCTATCGTCATTTCTCTGGTATTATAACTAATACCGTGATTAATAGGATTTGTGCTATAGAAGGCAAAAAAAACTTATTTAAAAATCATGAGGAAGCTTTAAGAGCCATGAAATAATTAGTGCCTTTCACAGAAGGTTTTATGTTATTATACAGCCTGGAATGAGGCTCCGTGTTAGGCCAGGATTTCAAAGCTCCTTAGAGGCTTTCGATGCCTAACTTGAGAAATTTTGCTGAGTGTGAGGTTCAGAATGGGGATTCCTACTGTTTTCTAATAGTCAGTTCCTTTCATGTACTAATAATAGAGGCACCCTGCACTGGTCTAGAGACTGCCTGCATTTGTGTGCCTGAGTCTGTATGGCCCAGCATGCTTATCTCCACACAGGACTGTTGGTTCAAACACCGTACAGGTATATAGCTGGGAAAATCCCCATTCTGTGAAAAGTGTTTGTCCTGTTGAACCATCAGGACTGACTGACTGTCATTTCAACAACATTTCTTCTAGAGGCGAGTGCCACCTTAAGCAGTCTCCATCCCCGTCTCTATCCCTGGCTGCTCATTCCTGCTCCTGTGTCACCCCTCACATGTGGGGCTATGTGAACTGGGGAACCTATAACTTGGGTTTCTCCCTGGGTTACTCTAAACGAGAACAGTTTATTTACCCAGTTCATCATCTGGCTGCACAAACAGTAGCACTAATGACCAGTAGTACTAATGAAGGGATGACGCAGGAGCAGGACCAAATGGGAAGGGAAGAAAGAGCAAGGAGCTACTTAGGCCAGCGGTTCTGGTTATGGAAGCGTGGCCTGAGTGAATGCAAACTGCAGCATCTCCAGTTCTCTCGTGGCACGGAGAGTAAGGAAACCTGACAAACTTAAGATCCATCATTCAAATTTCAAGAAATCAGTCAGAGGTTTTGCGTTCATCCATCTTATTGATTAACGTTGTACTGAGAAGGACTTCATGTGGACTGGATGACGCTGCAGCATGCCACCAGCATGCTTCTGTGGCTGAGCTGAACACGTGACAAGTGCCAAATGAATGGCTACAAGGCTTCTCTACGTAAAACATAAAATACAACTTCCCAACAAAACTAAGCAAAATCAGCTAGGTTGATTCCTTCAGCTGGTTCATCACAGGAGGAGCAAGCAGTTAGAGGGCAGAGAGAGAGGACTGATCTATACCAAGTTAAAGTGCTTGCTGAAATACAGGCATTGTAAATATGTTTGTGGCTGAAACTATGCCTCTTCCAAAGTGGACTGAGCTGAGCTGTACCAAGACCTTTCACTATAGTAAAAAGTGCCTGCCCGGGGAAAGATGGCAGAGTAGCAAGTACTGTTTCGCTTTGTCTGACGGCATGGACCAGAGAGTTGACAGCTAGATTTAGGGCAGATACACAACAGATAAAACAATCCCCAGAGTATAATTAATTTCAATTAAATAAATATAACTCATTGTCTGATTTAGCAAGGAATCTCATTAAAGGTCCAGGGGAAAAAAAAAGAAAAGAAAAAAAAGATCACCTGCCCCATTACCTTGGAGATTCAAAAACATATCCAAATTCATGGGTTGGAATAGCATCTTTCATAAAGAAAAGACTCAGAAAAGATAACTATAAATCCATATTCATATAGCATTCAGTGATTGGTGCTCTGAATGCTTTCACACTTCAACTCAGCAAAATTTAAGCATTTGCTGAAAACCTTATGTAGCAAAGTACAAGCATGCACAAATAAGTATTTTCCTAAATTCTTCACCAAAGAGAGGCAGAGTGCTGAGCTGACCCTGGAGAGTATGATTTCACTATGTACTGAACTTCCTGAGATCCCTCTGATGCCTTTAGGAATGATGCCCGATGGTTCTCAAGAAACCTTGAAGAACGAGGGCCCAGATGAATGCAAGGGTGGCACTTCATAACACACACCTGAATTTTCAATGCAGAATATTTAGAGTTTTGCTGTGGCTTCCTGGAAAGCTAAGAGGGTAGCAAAAGAGAGCAAATTCTGGATTCAGGTTCAGATTCCAACTCTCTCTTTCCTGTGCACACAGAGTTTGCTTTGGGCAGACCTGCCCTACTTACATGATACACACACCAGTCAAGAATGCATCGTCATTCAGAGCTGTCAAATTACCCTTGGAGTGAGCCACCTTCCAACATCCTTACATGGCTGACCGCTGCAAGACACCTTCTCTTTGGGGAGCTTTCAAGCTTCCAAGACTGATTTTACAGATGAACAGAGACAAGGGTCCTACCCCTTGGTCTTTGCTGTGGTGGGCTGAGTCCATAAGCAGTTTGGAAACATGGGCCCCAGCAAGCCACCCTAGCTTGCTTTCCCCCCCAGACCACCATGCTAATACATGCCAGCCCTGAGATGCAGTCCCTGCTTGTGGCTGTCTTATCCAGGTAGCTGTATTTGTCCTCACAGCTGTTTCCCAGCTGTGAGTGAGAAAAGCAATCAGCTACCAGGTGCGTAACAACTGCAACAGCCAGGCTTTATATTTCTTCCTTCTTTAATGTCTTTTTTTACTGATGCCTGTTTTCTTGCAATCTTACCACAAGTTTCTGTGAGGCCAAGTTCCCCATATCATAGTTCCCAGCTTTCTTTTTAAGGAAAAGGAATTATCTATCATATGCAAAGTGTAACTAATGTGAGACAAATGTAACGCTGGAGAAGAGGAAGTGAATAAAAAACGTGACATTTTTCATGTTAAAATTTCACCATTTTTAAAGGAAATCTGATAATTTTGGGGGTGTCTGGATGATAAGCTTTGAACACTTGGGAGTTAGCAGTACTGATTTATAATACCATATCACATGCTGTGAACTCTTCTTAAATATGTGGCTTTACCTCTTTAGCACAACTCATCCATATCAATAGGCACAAGGCACTTTGCATGCGGTGAGTAATAACACTAAACATCCACAACTGCAGCTGGCCCAGAAATCCAGATATGCTTGATCTCACACCATTCAGCAACTAAAATGAGGTTGGAGGAGGCTTTACTGGCCCAGACTTTGCTTGGTGAGGACCTACTTCTGAAGCCCACAATTCACAATAAAGGCCAAAGACACTGCTGAAGTTCTGGACCCTTCAGGATGAGCCACTGGGCTGCTTTCTAGCGCCTCCAGTAGACCTGCCTGCCAGCTTTTCTTTTTCACCTCAGAATGGTAGGGGTTTCTATCATAGCTCAGAGCCTGTGCTGCCACTGAGCATATCAGCTGCTGCCAGTGCAAGGGGGCAGAATAAGTCCTCAGTGCAGCTCTGGTGCAGGAGGACACCTTCAGCGACAAAAGGGGCTGAACAATGTGACCCCTGGGCTGGCAAACACATGCAGGAGTGGCACCTGGCAGCGAAGCTGTGTACACGTTCACTGATGTTCCCAGCAGCAACATTCAGTCTCAGCAGGACCCTTTCTGCTATACAATCAAGTGCTAAAACGTCAGTGTCCTTTATGTGCAGTGGTAGATCCAGCACCAGCCAGGGCAGGGTGAATCTGTGCTGGTTTACAGTAAAGGTCACAGTCTCTCCCCATCGAGACCGATTCCTCCAGCTACACACCAAGGCAGGGTACTGGCAGACAGACGTTATTGCTCTTCTCACTCTCTTCTTTTGCACAGGTATTGGGAGTCCCAACTGAGGACACCTGGCCAGGACTTTCCAAGCTCCCCAACTATAACCCAGGTAGGATTTAACTCACAAGAATGCCAGCTTGTTCTCTGAGCCACTAGCCACTTAATTTTTGAGTCAGTAATTCTCATGATGAAAAATCCTCTCCTTCAGTGTTACTAAATCCCTGGAGCTACTTAACAATAGTGTTGTTGTAGGACCTACAACAGTGGGATTGTCCTAGGATACAAGCAAAGGTACATGTGTGGCAAAGTTGCCTCACTGAGCACTGGATATATGTTAAGCTGATGGAAGATTTCATTGCTGCAAGTGCTGACAATGCAGTTAGTCTCCACACAGCGCAAAGGACCGATGTCTCCTGCTTTAGACTGGAAAAGCTGACAGGTACCTAGAGACTCCGTTTATCTGAACTGTCCTTATTTTTATGGAGATTGGTTTGGGGGCCTTTAAACCTCAGTTTTAAAGGTCACTGTCCCTGATTTTGATGTAGGCAAGGTGAGAAATCTGTGTGATTTATAAAGCTGGCTTCTTTTATTTCCACATGGGCTGGGAGAGAAGTCTGTGTCCTGGACTTCAAAGGGCCAGTTGTCTCTTATTTTGATGTGGGCAGGTTGAGAAGTATGCTTTGAAAAGCTAGCTCAGTCCCTCTCCCTCTCCCCCCTTCTCTCTCCCTTTCTCTCTCTCTCTTTTTGTTTAATGTTTTCTCTTGGGAAAATATATTCAAGTGTCAGTGAGGGGGAAATGATGAGCACTGGTTCTCAGCCTCTCAGCAGGATCATTCTCTGAGAGAAATATAAAAGTGAAATATTAAAAACCCTAGAATGTGAAATCCACCCATCCACAATCTAGCCATTCTCTCTTGCTTGTACCCTAAGAAAGTGGTGGGGGGAGCCTGTCTATCCAGAAGGGGGAAAAAAGAGCAGGGGGGAGAGGGGAAGGGAGAAGACGTGCTTTGAGCAAGAGGTTTACAGGTTTAGTAGAGCATAGTAACATCTTTTCAAAGAAGTGGGTGTTGCTCTGTGACCCAGTCCAAGATGCCCCTCCTTTGATTCTGGTGCATGAACACTAAACAGCCTCCATTTTCACATGGTAGCCACGATTGGCTGAACAATAACCTGGTCTCACAGCCAAAAGGACTGGAATCCTTCACACAATTAGCTGAGACACATTAATCAAACCAGCGTGAAATGGGAATGTGTCGCTGTCCACAGCAAGTTTAATTTGGATAGGGAGCAAGCACAGAGCAGACAGCTGGAGGAAGCACTTTCTTCTCTCAGTTGTTGAAGGCTTGGCTGGGTAGTCCACAAGCTGGGAAGGGTAGTCTGGGAGGAAAGAAATGTTCGTGTGTGTGGGACAAACTGATCACAAAGAATTTTTTTTATGCCAGTCATTTGCTCATACAAGGCCAAAAACTCTCAGTGATGATGATTAGGTATCCTGATGCTACATAGAAGGACAATGTAAAAGTGCAAGCATTAAGGCTACGCTAGCAAAGAAACTAGTACAGACAACAATGTGTGAGTGCCCAGAACTTCCCTGAGTGGTGACTCCCACTTAGCTCTATTTTGTCTGAGTAGCAGTGCTGTCCTCTGCTGCTGTGGAGAGTGCCAGTGGCAGGGCTGGGAGGGAGAGGATAGGCACCTAGGCAGCAGGGAAATAGCTCCAGTAAAGGCAAGTCTAGTCATCATAAGCAGTTTTCAAGTCTGAGTTGCTTTCAGGCTTGATAGAAAGTTTCCCTAATGGACTCCAGTGGGGCAGAATTGACCTGTGCTGTGCTCCTGTGATGCTGGTGCCTTTTGTGGCTGGAGCAGACAGAAATGCAGGAGTCAGAGGACACCTTCCGGTGGGAGCATCCCACCATGCTAGCAAACACATGGGAGAGGGGTGCTGAGCCAGTGTTTGGGGCAATAGCTGGGCTAGCTGGAGAGGCAGCATCTCTTTCCCATCCTCAGAGCCTGCCTAAGGCGCTCCAAGCTGCTCCGGCCACGTACTGGAACTGAGCACTTAGCTCACACCTGGATTATACAAGCCAGTCTGGATAGAAGAAGGTTAGTCATATGAGGCTGGACTATTTGGCCTACTCATGAGCTAAATCAAGTCAGTTTTTGATGGGGCTGCTTGTAAGAAGGTAAATTAGTCTCTTTGTTTAAAGATATTTGCCATTCACACGCTCCTGCGCACTTCCCCTCTCTTCCCTGAAGCACAAGTGCTGTTTCCACCCCCAGGACACGCTCAGCCCGAGTGGAAGCTGTGGAGTCTGCCTGAGAAAACCTCTCTTGAGGTTATTTCCAGCCTAGTTGTGCAAAGCTGAGTGCCTGGGATGGTTCAGATAAGCAAACAAACTTTGGAGCACTTCCCCAAATCTGATGGCTCGAATGCTTTTAGCTAGTCCTATTGATGTTCGCAGTGAGCGCAGGCAGCAAACAAACAAACAGGTTCCTGCCCGAGGCAAGGAACGAACACGGGCAAAACAAAGCACTGAGGTGTGATCCTATTCTCATTGAAGTTGATGGCAAAACTCCCACTGGATTCAGCAGTGTAGGCTCAGCCCCAGACTGAGGTTGTTACTGGAAGGGTTCCTGGGCCAGGTGGGTTAGTAGGAATCTTTGAAATTAAAGCTGGAAACCTTTAGATGTTTTCCTGTCACTGCTGTGGGCTCGAGCACATCCTGCTGCAGAGTCTGAAGAGGAGACAGAGCAAGGGCTGTGGGTCTGTGAGCCAGGCACACGCAGGGCAGCTGGAGGAAGAGCAGCTCTTCTGCCCCCTCTATGGGCAACTGGCAAGGGATGAAATGTGCAAAGGACTATTTGTCCACCCAATGCCCCTGTGCCTTCTTGGGCAAAGAAGTTCAGATATGGGCCTCATGCCCATTGCCTACAGTTTGCCAAAATCTCAACCGGTGCCTGACCCCAGGTGAGCCACTCTTCCGTGGCTGGCCCTGCAGCTTGTGATCTCCCCGCCTCTCTGCAGGAGAGACACTTGGGGTAGGGAATTACACACAGCCATGGGGCCTGAAAGCATGGTTTTACCCTAGCCCTGGCCTGAGAACCGGTTCCTGCAGAACGTGAAGGGTTGGGAGAGCTCCTGCCCCATGTCTCAGCGCACTTGCTGGCCCTCTCCCTGGCTCCCCAGGCTTAGGAGCCCTGCCCATAGCGACAAGGCTTTGCCCTGTGTTTGTTCATTTGTTCTGTTCCCCTCATTTTGCTTCTCCTGAAAGAGGCAGTTGTAGCTCTGTTAACACTATTTTTGAAAGCTCTCATGCTGTGTGAGCTCAAATCCTTGCATTAATCTACTGCTGTGTTCATTTCACTGCGCTGAAAAGCAGGGAGTTTAAATCCCCTCTAAACACCATTGGTGACACCAGAAGGCCAGTGTTTTGATCCAGCCCCGTTAATGGTTACAAGTTTGAATCTAGACAGCAGGGGTCAAGGGCAGGGAAGGATTAGGAATCACAGCCCATGACATTAAGCTAGTGCTTTTGCCAAACTGGGAATACTGGAGCGCCCAATGCACCGAGATGGTTTTTGTTTCCTTTTTCTGACATTTGGATTCCAATGAGCAGGGAACAGTGCTTATCTGTTTATAACATGAGAGCTCACTACGAGTGAGCTTTACTCCTTGATTTATTGCACAGGCTGACTACTGAAGTTTCCTGTGGCAGGTGGTATCATCTCACTTAGCAGATGCAGGTTTTACACTGGGCTTTTTCAGATTCAGTAATGTCTTTTAAATTAAAACTAATTTTTTACATATCTGTAGGCTTTGCTACGCTGAATGAGATTTAGAAGCTTTCAAGAGTCAGCTGCTGCTCCCAAGTAGATTTTTAGTATCTGTTGGGTTTCCAAGATGCCACCAGCAGATGGAGGCAACAAGCAGCAGGCTCCGAACAGCAAACTGCCAGTGACATTTTTGAGAATGCAGATGAAGTCTGCACTCCGAGTGGGGTGGTTTTTTTCTTTTTTCTTTTTTTTTAAAGTCTCACCTTTTATGCTGATGCTTCATTTAACAAATGGGATAGTTGGAAACTTAATTCTAAAACGATGAAATTTTTGTTGTCACCATAAACTGCACGTGGCTTTGATCCCAAAGGGAAGAGCAGCACTGTAACTAATGTGCAGTATATGCCAGCCAGGCTGCAGGGAAACTTCCTACCTGTCAGGCCCTGGGCACAGCCTGCAGTTTCCAGGCTGCCACGCAGACAGAGCTCTGCTTCTGTCCTGCAGCCACAGAGATTTCACTAATGAGAGAAATTTTCTCTGCGAGCTTGCAAACCCAGCGCCTTCCACCCAGCAGCACTTGGCATCCTCTTTCTCTCTCTTCATCAATTAGGAAAGTTTAACTTTTGTCCTCTGGCTTGCTTGCCTCATTATCAGTTCATTAGCCACTTCCACCTGGGTTTTCATATAGAAAGGTATTTCCTCATTAGCACACACTGCCTTGCATACTGATAGAAAATAACAAACCCAAGTGATACCTTTCAGATCTACTGGTATTGTTAAAAAAGCCAATCAGCCCAACACAATCCCATCATTTTATGTCTAGATCATCATTGTAAGACAATTAAATCAGTAGTTCATCCACTTTTTGGAATTATATCCAAATATTCTTTATCTCTTACCTTTAAGGAGGTGCTGTTTACATTGTTTTACAGTTTTAGATTGATCTTAATCTTACAGTAGGGAAAATATTTACTGCTCTGTTCTTACCCTGCTCGACACAATGGGGCCTCGGCATTCTCTAAGGGTTTGTCTATATGGGGTCAGTCAGGAGATTAATCTGAACTGATTTAAAGTGGATTAGTTAACTGCATTAAATCCTTGAGCAGAGACACACTGTTTTCTTACCCGTATCTTCCATTTATAATCAAAGCTCTGTATACTCAGAGTGGCAAGTTTGGCAGTCTTCACTCAAGCAGAATTCTCCACTGAGAGATGTGTTTGGACAGGGACAGCAGTAGCTGGCTCACTGGCTCTTACACTACCCCTTGTAGATAATTATTAATCTCCATGTTATATAAATGATAAATTTAAGTCAGAGGCTTGCTCGAGACAGCGAAGACTATAATTCAGGTATTCGTCCCAATTCCCAGTAAGCAAGCTGATATTTCTATCTGTAATGTAAAGAAAATCCTATTTCTTCTTTGGAATGTTAATCCTGAAAATGCACTCCACAAAAACAAAGTGACATTTCAGTTAAATATCATTGAAACATTTTGCCCTGCTGTTATCAACTGAATGTGCATTTTTTGACTTTTATGCTAAACTCATTAAAGAATATTAATGTTAAAAGATTTCAGTAGAGTTACAGTACAATATTTAAGTCATCTTGACATTTTTATTAAATATTAAAGGAAATTGATATATTGTCATGGAATGTTTCCATCTCACAAATAAAAATTTTCTGGCAGAAAGTTACAATATCTGAAAGATTTTGGCCAGCTCTGTGAAGAGGTAAAAATTTGTACCTCATAGAAAAAAATCTTATGCTTTTCCAAACTGTTTTTGAAATTTTTTTCTTCTATTCTGCCTGGAAATTTTACATCTCTACTCAATATGGACAATTTATTTCTACACTTTTATTACAGTCGAGGGGGCAAAATGAAGGAAAGAGAATCCAGAGAAAATTGTTATTAGTGATCCAAGAGGTATGTTCTGCCAGAGTTAATCTCAGTGACTGATCTGGGAAGGGGCTATTCAAGATACTAATATATAACTTCTATATATTGGCAATAATTCCAGTGCTCTGGCACCTAAACAGTCATGAATCCTGTCCCAGGTTATATTGCCATTTACTGCTTCAGCAATTACCTTAGTATTTGGGTGCAGGAGAACACTTCAACTGTGAACTGTTACTTACCCTGTGATAGACAGGTTTAACAATCTGCTTGCCTGGCTTAATGGTGAAAGATTGCTGCTGGAAAGGTTAAGTGCTGAAAGTTCAGTCATTTGCACTTATTCAAATTGCCTGTGCATCAAGTCAGACACTGAGTGACCGAGCCCCCAGGGCTGGCACTCTGGACATGGCCATGCAGGTGAAGGCAGGGGGGACTCCTGCTTCGCCCACAGCCAGCACCTTCTGTCCCTGATTATGTGTCTGGTGCTCCCCAGCAGGAAGGGAGGGGAGATGCTCTCTGATGGTGCAGCATAAGCCCCAGCCGAGCTCCAAGTTTACTGCCAAAAGACCAGTGGCGCTTGCCTCCTGATGGTCTCACTGCCGTGGGGAATGCTTGTCCGGACTGGGCTCCAGGAGAGGTCTACACCACCCTTCCTGCTCTCCTTTCTGGGGCTAGAGCACCGTTCATCTCTGCGGTCAGTAATGGTGCTCAGGAAAATGTAGCTGGGTAGAAATTACAGCCCTTCTGATGCAAGAAAATGTCTCTGTTGGTCAGCTCTAAGGGGAAATCTTCCAGGCTTAAGCCATTCATTCGTATCTAAGCCTGAGAATATTCATGCTTCATAAGCAAACATTTGAGGAATGTATTCCTCTACATTTTCCACAATGTTTAGAAAGGTGTCCTTGACAAATGGCAACAACAACACAGCCTTCCCAAAACTGCAAACTCTGCAAAGTTCCAGTCTGGTAGAGATGTTTGAAACAGTAAGTACAAAGTGTGCATGAAAATGGTTAACTTGATAAATGACAAACTTAGTGAGGGACTGACAACGAGAACTGGGCAAGAAGAGAGTGGGACCCAAGTGCCTTTGCTCCATCCACATTTTTTCTGCCAGATCCATGCAGAAAAGCCCCATGTGCCCACAGGGCAACACCTGAAGCTCAGCAGCCCCTTGGTAAGCCAAGACAATTGCTGGGGCTTCAGGCCTGCAAACCTCTTTCTGCTTCCTTCGTGTGAAGGCTTTAGGGACTGATGCTGAAGTCAAAGCTAAGACTCGCACTGTAACAGGAGGCCCAAGGCCTATATTCACAGATGTGTGGAAGAAAAGGGTTACAGAACTGGAACAGCCTTATTAACATCAATGCTAGTACTCAAGTCCTATAGGAATAATGTATATTTATATGACAGATTCTATAGGGCCCTTTGAAATTCTGAGCATGTGTTTTTTGTAAGGGCTCAAAGAACGGTTTTTGGCTTGATTTTCATTTAATCCTGTGATTGCATCTTACACTTTCTAGAACTGGTTGCTTCCAGGAGACCTCAGAGACTCCGAGTCATCTGTGACAGGTAAGCTACCTATAACGGCAATGTCAAAATCGCCTGTGGGTTTATTTGTTTCTTTATGCAATCATTTAACTTGAAATGAGCTCTTTTGGCAAGCTCAGGAAGAGCAGGGTGGCTCTGTAGTAACAAGCAGATCTAACGTCAGTTAAGCAACTGATTTCGAGAGATTGCAGTAGAGGTAGGCACATAGTGGGTTTATTATTCTCAGAGGAGTAGTGATTATTCTCAGATAAGCAGTGATTCAATGACATTATGTGCAGCTTTTTGCAGGGCACGGTTCGATTCAGAAGGTTGTACTTTCCCAGGCCCTCTTGCCCAGACTGAAGACAGACTTTGCACTGTCCCAATTTTCATTTCTAGAAACAGACTGTAGGAATGTTGCTCAACAGTGGTAAGGAAGACGTGCTAGGACAGCATTTTTACAAGACAATGAAAT
Organism: Nyctibius grandis; assembly: GCF_013368605.1. Classification (NCBI taxonomy): domain Eukaryota; kingdom Metazoa; phylum Chordata; class Aves; order Nyctibiiformes; family Nyctibiidae; genus Nyctibius; species Nyctibius grandis. The sequence continues at coordinate 8,492,697 of NC_090666.1, forward strand.
AATCTCGTGATTAGTTAGGAGGGGAAAATTCACATTCTTCGGTGGCAAAAAGCTGAGACTAGGGCCATGGTTACATACCTCAGCTTGACCAGGCACACCAACACCACCCAATCACTCCCTAGAGTGCTAAGAGAAGGGAGTATTTTTGAAGCATATATATGTACACACACACACACACATGTATATACATAATGTATATACGTATCAGTGAAAGAAATGTATAATCAGGCAAAGTGCCCTAACCTAGCTCATAAAGTCAGCAAAACCGAATCCCCCCCAATACTGATTTTGAGGCACACAACAGGCTTTATAGATATGTAGGAAAAGACTAGACAGGACTTGTCCTCAGGATTGTGTTCATGCACAGGTCAAGAATCAAATATTCTTTGAGGACGGAACCACATTTTTCATCGCTGCTGTTTATTATCTGTTCAGCTCATCGCTTGGGATCCAGCCCGGCTCAGAGGGCAGCGTGCTGCCCTTCAGAGCTGGGTTTCCCGGACGCTGTTCTGAATGGCTGAACAAACATGCTGAAGTTTTCAGCAAAGCACAGGTTGCTGAAATACCAGCCATTGTCATGCACTTCTTCAGAAACACACAAAGCTCAGCGTGTCCCAAACCCTGATAACACAGGTCCTGGAACAGAACAAATCTTCTCTCAGCCTGAACAAAGAAATAACTATATTCCTTGCTACTGTACTGTACCACACTTCTGCTTTTTGGCCATAATCCCTTGACAGGCCCCATTATAGCCTCATACTGACGGGCTGGCCCAGCGCCTCTGCGGCAGAGCTCTGGGCTGCACGTGGGCCAGCTCCAGCTCTGCGTTACGGAGTCCTTATGCCGGTATGGCTAATGGCTGCCTTGGCATGCTCGGCTCTTGAGAAGGAAAGAGCTGCTTCATACAGACCACTCAGCCATGACTCTCCATGGCCAATTAAGAAATCAAAGGGGAGCTCTGTGCAGAGCTCAGCCACCACCAGGAAGCCTGAACCATGTTGCTGCCCAGTGTGGGAGCCTGCAGCAGCAGGGATGGAGGGAGCAGAGGGTCTTCAGCAAGACCCTGCCATGGCAGGGGCAGCCTGTGATGCAGCTCTAGCAAGCAGCCTCAGGCAGCTTGCTTTTGCTCCCTGTCCTATCCCCAAGGCAGCAGGGGCTCGAACCATTTTGCTGGAGGTGAGAGTTCAGCAGTTACCTACCACAGCGGGGCCAGATACCTTTTATAAATCTGTTTCTCAGGATCTCCCTCTCTCTGTGTTTTTCCCCTTCTTTTTTTTTAAATTTTATCTCCTCAAAACAAAAATGTCAGCACGTCAAACGTCCTGTGTAGGGGGGGGAGTGCGGGGGCAGGGGGATCCCAGCGCCTGATGTCACTTGGACGGGAAGCACTGGCAGGGGCCAAGGGAGGAAGCACAACAGGCCATGGTCCAGTGGGCCTCCTGATGCTGAAACATGATCAGAACAAACAAACAAAGTAAAAGCTGTAAAACTAAATGACTATTTTTATTTGTTTCCTTGTCAGTTTGTTTTCTCTCTTCCACTTCCTTGTCCCCAGCTGTGTGCTCCTCTAGAAAGCAGCCACTTGGCAATGGTATCTGCTGGGCATGGAGCATGTGTGTATTATATCTATTTTAAGCACTCATCCTGAGAAACAGATTCACCTCCATGAATCCCCAACACATTTTACAACCAGCTGCAGTACTGGTACTAGGGTAGGAAAAGGGGAAATGGTATTTTCTTCAGTTTTTTAGTTTTGACCTCTGGTCTGCTCAGTGGGCCAGACAGGTTATTTTGTGCACTTGCATTGTCACTGTAAACTGATAACACCAACCTCTGATATTCCACTTATGACATGTAAAATATAGTCTCCCCAGCAGCATTTTTCCTTTTATTTACAACCTTTTTTTTTACAAAATAACAATTTATTTTCAAAATTCCTCTGAAAACATGAGTTTGAGCTGAAATCCTGGATGCATATACTCCAACATAATCAAACTTACATGGAAAAGCAAATGCCCTGGAAGGCTATATAGCTGGGGTGGGTTTATCCAGCTCCCCTGTGTCCCTCCACTATCTCTGCCTCAAGCTCTGACAAGGGCTGGGTCAAGTTCTGGTTCCAACTTTCTGGCTTGTGCTCATGTCGTATGCTATTTTTTCTCCTGTTTTCCTAGGCTGAGCAGGGCGCCAGCAGCAGAGGATTTGGCCTCCAGGATGCTTACAGCCTTCCCTCGAGGCCGCATCTCTGCACAAAATGCGCTTCTTCATGGCTTCTTCAGCCCTCTGCCTCCTCAGCTCTATCAGGTTCCTGCTGGTAAGTTAACTCTCAATTTCATCTCATCAAGAAAGAGCTACTGCACATGCCATTTATTATGAGTTTCTTCTGTACTTTGAAAGTCCCTGCCATTCACCCAGATGTCTCTCTCTGTTCTGCCTGCCCTCCCTCCCCACTCCCGTATGCTGCAAAGTTTGCATCCCACTGCAAATTTGACAGCTTGTTTTTCTGTCTTCTTCCACTTGACCACAGTGTTAATACTAGAAGGGGACCTGGATGGGCTGCCGCCATGGTACCTTTACAAAGCGGAGGTGTATATGCTTTGACAGGTCGTTTCTCCCCCATTCTGTAACCCCAGGGGCCCGGAGCTTCCCCTCCGGCTGGCTCACACTGTGTATTCAGTGTAACTCACATGCCGGTCCCTCCTGATGTCCTGAATTCCCAGCTGCTCAGCGTGATGTGCTAGCCCCAATTCCCTTGGACCGCTCCTCCTGCTCCCTTTTGATGTTCAGAGACAACAGCTGTTCCTTGTACCCCGTTGCACCAGTTCTCCCTCAGTTTTACCTGCTTTATTTTCTTCTTCCCTTGCTCCCTTCTTGTAAGCACACAGCTGCATACACACAGATCTGCCTCTCCTGCCCTGAGCTGACAATAAATACAGGGTCTCGCAAGCTACAGGTTCTGTTCCTTGCTAGGAAAAGCTCCCTCCTATCGGGCAACAGGCCAGAGAGCCCAAAGGGGAGTCCCTTTGCCTTCTGGGCACCCACTACACTAGTTAGTTTGGTGGGTTTTTTTAAGATAGGGGCAATTAAGAAGCAGTCTTCTTGGACTGTGTTGTCAAGCTATTTGAAAACCTAATTTCTGGCTCCTGGGAGACATCCCAAGTGAAGGAGCAGCCAGCTAGCGTCTCTCCCAAACCGCTGCCCTTCAGAAGGTGCTCTGTGTGTGTATGTGCATGAGTGAGAGACATCTGCATTCCTTTTCTGTTCACCCAGCCACAGAGCACAAATCTACTTTGACACTTTTAGAAAAATGAAAAGATGGAATCTCGCAGGAGCCTGCCTGTGCCGGGGGGGGAGGAGGGGAGCACGCACAGCAGGAGGGAAGTTGACTTTTCTTTATACATATAGGGTTTTTTCCATGCAGAGTTTAAATTATGCCTGATAAAAGGAGTTTCGTGGATGTTTCAGTTCTTTCAAACCCTCCTGGCTTCCTCCCAATTAAATGAGGTTTGTCAAAGCCACAGGGCTCTGCTGCTGCCGGAGAGGCGGACAAGCACTTCCCGCAGTGACATCTCCAATCCCCAAGGGAGAAGATGAAAGTGTCAGTGCTGAGAGAGAGAGAGAGAGTGGAAAAAAACAGGTACAGAGACAGACAGAGTGAGAGAAAGGAAGAGAGTGAGAAGAAATAGAAGGAATGAGAAAACAGATCGGCATAATGTGTCAATCTCTCCGACACGCTGCCAGACAGAGGATAGATTCATTTCACCTGGGTTTATGCACTATCCCATATTTATTATCCCCCATATTGTGGTGGGAAGTACCCCGTGGACAGGAAACTGCATGGCGTTATCATAGCAACCAAGGTGTTGGGAACAGAATCAAAGTGCACAGGGCTGAAACAAGTACAGTACAATCATGCAAGACCATATTCATGAGTGACTCATTAAGCCTGTAAAAATTAAGCAATTATGAATAATTCCCCATGCAGCCATCCCCATTGCCATAATCATGCAAGATATTTGTTCTCTCGTGTCACTTTGGCGTCACAATATTTTGGAATTTAACTGTATCATTTTAAAATTCTCGTTGCTATGATAACACAGTGCGAGTTTGAAATGTATTCTGCTCCCACTTTGTTCTGGAGGATGCTGGCTATTAGTCCCTGTCCTCTGAATGAGAAAGTTAAAGCAGAAGGGCAAAGAATGAGCTGGAGATGAAAGGTGAAGGGAGGAGGGGGTTGATCCCAAGGTGTGTGAGACAGTAAGAGAGAAACAACATTTGAAAAAATAAAAGGTTCCCCATAGAAATTATTTTCTATTTTTATGAAATAGTTGTATCTGTAACTGTCCTTTTTATAAGTTGCTATGACAAGCTGGAAGCTAGAGGATGTTTTTCGAAGGTCAATTCCTGGGAAAATATAACTGGAGAAATCAGTGTTTCAAAGATAAGTACCCCTCCAAATAGCACGTTTCTGATTACTGAGGGGAATGCTCATGGCTAGAGGCTGCCTGCTGCCCCTCGGAAGGAGGAGAGGGAGCACGGGTCTCTTTGCTTCCTGGTGGTCAGCTCCTGCAGAGGGGAACAGGTTGCTGTTGCTTATGCTCATCTGGATGCAAAGTGCTAGAAAAAAGGAGTAGCCCACTCTGTAAGAGAGGGAGACTCTCTGTCTCCTGAGTGGGGCTGGTCCACAGATGGGCCTTTCCTACAGCTGCTCGCTCCTGTGCCTCTAGCGCTAGAAGGGGCTGCTAAGGCCCAGGTTCAAACCTCACTCATGGTCTTGGTGGCCTCAATTCTACACATTGCCACCAGCACCTGCGGATATAGCAGCAGAGGAGAGGAACAGGAGATTCTCCAGCTTCCTTCCACTGTGGCTAGTAGCCTAAGGGGTAGCAGTGATGACTTTTCATAAAACTGGAGCATTTGCTCTCCTTTTCTGGCCTAAGCCAATCCTGAGACAATTATCTTTGTGCAGTGCAGCCCTGCACTACAGCAGCTCTGACAAAACTTCAGTCTAACCCTTTGCCACCTGCTAAAGCAGAATGTTTTCTGTCCAATTAATCACTCCTGGAAGAAAGATAAGATCCTTGCATCAAGAAAGCGTGAGCTGTGCTCTCAACTCAGTGTCAGTCCTGAAGTGCAAAGGGCCTTCTGAGAAGGTATCTCACTCTGCTGTCAGACAGGTCAGACACAGTAACAATTGCAGCTTATTATTCTTAGTTATAGATTTGGTTTATTTTCGTTCTCTTTTGCCCTCAAATGCTTTAGAGCAGGCTCGCAAGCAGGGAGGGTAAGCAGTGGGATTTGGGGCTAGCACCAGTGCGCTCCCAAGAAAACATACTGCAAGAACAGCTCTGGCTGAACAACCCAGGCACATGGATCAGATCCCTTCCCCACCAAACCGATGTCCGGGCTCAGTATAGACCTTTCTCACAGTTCAGGAGACATTCGACCCTGGACATACTATTGGCATAGCAGTTAGTCATCAAGTCCAGTTTGTGCTCCGTGAGGAAGATGATTGCATGTTACGTGGATGTGATCCTGGCTTTGACTTGGAGGGACTTGCTCCTTTTGGGTACGGTTGGTCTCTGATTGTTACCTCCCCCCAGCAATTCAAAACCAGTGTGCCAGGTGGTGATGACACTGTGCGGTTTCTCCTAAAACAGCCCGCTATTCAGCTTTTCAGAGACAAGGAGGAGGGAGGCTTGATGTTGACAGAGCACTGTCATTTTACTGCCTGTTGCATCTAAACTAATGCAAAGCAAGCGTAGGCAATGAGGAGGTTAAGGCTGCAAGCCATTGCCTACCAAAAATCCCATTACTGTTGGAATTAGCCAGCGCTGGTAGATGTTATCACAGGGCATGTATAAAGAAGATATAGCTTTCATGGACATCTTGTTTGGGTTGGCTGGTTTCCCTAGGTTCTCCTACATAGCTAAAAGGTTTATAGAGTCACGTTTTTTACCATCTCTGCTTTGCCACCTCTGTATACAGCAAATGGATATCCTTCACTGCAAGGAAGGATACAGACACCTAGAAAGTGAAGTTCCCACTAGGTATATGAATCTGGTTTAAAATGTGTCTTAATAAGGCAATAAACCAAAGTTGGTGTTGACCAGCAAATCATCTGTCACTCCTGAACCAGAAGCGTTCTTTTCTGTGAGGTGATAAAGCAAATCTTCACTTAACTCAGGAAAAACACCCCTCACTTCACCTGGCCTGATCTCCACAGTGGTGGAAGTTATGCCTGCGTAAATACTGACAGGACACTGAGGTTTTGTATTCTGTCATTAAGCCACTACCCTAGGAAAGAGCCATTGCAACATCACAGCAGATGTGTGCCAAGGGCACAGGCCTCTGGAGATGTTGCCCTGCTTAAGCTCTTCCCTGGGCGCTGGCCTGGAGCAGACATCGTGCTGGCAGGTACTGGGCCCTGTTTAGGAGCACAGGGCGAAGGGGAAGACGGGAAAAGAAGGAAGGTTTCCTTTGCTCACTCCCCAGCTCATGCTCTTGCAAAAGCACAACTGGCGCAAAGTTTGGCCCACATGACTTGTGGAAACAAAGTCCTACAGACATGGATCAAATGCTCTGACTCCCATTGATCTCACGCCAGAGAATCTCTATAAAGGTCTTATTGTTCAGGGAGATGAACTGCTCTTGGGGGGGAGTGCTGTTAATACCCTTCACGGAGGCAGACACTAATGCATCAGAGGTTAGCAGATGTTTTTCTGTGTTTTGTCTAATTGCAAGTTGTATCTGAGGTTTCTTTAACTTCCATTTTCCCTTTAACACCCTTAAATGCAAATCTGAGAAGATTTAGTTGTCTTGTTTGCTGTGAAAGACATCTGGACGGGAACTCCCATGCAGTCATTTCCCATCCTCAGGTGCACTTCTGCCTTCCCCCAGTTATCAGCAGAAAAGAGCAAATGGGGATGTAGTGATCGGATTTCTAAGGCACAAAAGTTAAAGCTAAGTTTGAGATTGTGACAGCAAGCAACCATGAGCCTAGCAACTCAATTAGCCTGAAAGACAACTATCTCATTAGCTTTCCTAAAATGATATAAATACATAAGAATATAAAAATTTAAAATAAACTCTCTCTATTGACTGTCTAGATGACTGAATTTCACTGCTCAATTTCTTTAAACACCCACTTTAGTATTTATTTATTCTAAGCGTGAAGCAGCTACGATAATTAGACTGTCAGATTGGGTAAGTTAATGAGGAGTCACTGGAGTGGAAGGTTTTGCATTTGTGAGGTTGCTGAAGGAGAGAAGCTCCGTGCCTTCGCTCTATCTCTTTTTTCTTTTTCTTTTTTTTTCCCCTCTGCTGGGTGGGAAAGAGAGAGCTTGGCAGTGCGTAGATCCATTTGAATCCTTTTGATTAGCGGGTTGTATTCCTACCGCTGTTCTACCAAATAGCATTTTGCTGGTTGCTCCAAGAAAAAGAAAAAAAGAAAAAAGAAAAGAAACCGTAGAAGAGATTTCTAGAGAACAGTGCCTAGATTAAAGAAATCATTTTCCAAAAAAATCAGAAGGAACAGAGCTGTGAGAAATAGGATCCTGAATTAGTTTATATTGTGGCTAATGTTACAGGAGAGCATTAGGGAAGTAGCACAGTGAAGGAAAAGGACCATTTTGCAGCCTTCTCTTTAACCTGATTTTTCCACAGGACAATCAGTGCTCACAGTTCCAGGAGTGAGACTGCAACCTGAAATCTGTGATCTGTTCACTTCTTACCGAAAAGGCCATCTCTCAGGAGGTTCAAGCAAGTTTTGGTAGAAAGCAGAGATGATTGACTAATTCTTGGGTAAGCGCGTAGTTGCCACTGTCAAAGCTGCTGCCATCATCCTTATCACATGAATTCCTTTGTGTGTTGAAGATGGGAAAACAGAACTGATACCCAGGGCTGGATGACCACATCCAGGCTGAGGACAAAGTGGGGAAATCTCACATCCAGAGAGAAGAGGTCAGCAAGCCAGTAGCCCCCAATGCACAATGCTCAGTGGTATCATGGGAGGTTTGGGAGGTTTTCATCATATTCCCAAGTCTCAGACCAGTGCCCTCTCCTCTGATGCCTCCCCAGTCAAAATATTGCTTCATTTCCCCATTGCTTAAACTGACCAAATTGCTTTGTTCACCTTTGTCCTTGTCTATCGAGTTCACATTTTATAGCTTACTTGTTTTGGTTTCACTCGCAATGGAACCTGAGCTCAGCTAGGCAAAATCTCCTTAGCTCATAACATCCTTGGGTTTAATTATCACTATTTTAACACGACACACCTCAAAATGATGCTTCAGTCTCAACATTTTTCATCTCCTTTTTGTTACAGAAGACCAAAAGATCACTGAAAATCACTGTTATTGAAAGAAATTACCAGAAAATACGCTTTTATTATATCCTGTCTCTTTGTTTACTCTGTGCATTTGCTAACAGCATGTGTCCAGTCAGTGTCACCGGCTGGGTCTGTGCTTGCAGGGCAGACCTGGAAACTGATCTTGAGGCCAAATTAGTTTGACTGTCTTATTGTCTGCCAAGCTAAGAGGCAACCTAGCTATGATAGCAGGGCAAACCTCAGCAACCCATCTGTGCTTTCAAATGCATGTAGATGGCATGTACCTGCTATAGGATCAGGTCCCAGCACTCAGTGCCTGTTCTCACAGCTTCTCTCTACCCCATCTGCCCTCATCATGTAGACAACAGCAGGCAGACAGGACAGCCTCGAGTCCTTTCGAGAAGGACCTGACACTGCCAGCCCTGTGACCAGATTGGGTTTTGGAGGCAGCCTGAATACATTCCCTGCTCACCTGCTCAGCTAAGTGCAGACAGGGCGGCTGTTCCCTCTCTGTGATCAGAAAGGAACTAATCCTGCCAAAAAAGCTGGTTGTCAGTTCCACTAAGGCTTCTGGGACAACTCACTTGAGGAGGGTATTCATGCTTCACTGTTCAATGAACTTGGATTTGGCCAGTTTTAACAGATTTTGAGAGTATTTCACAATATACAATTTAAAATAGTGAAACCGTGAAAACAGTAGGAGATATTCTTAAACATTTTCTTTTTTTTTTAATATTAACCTGGCCTCAATGTGATTGTGACTCTTTTTTTAAGCTGCTTATAAGACATACTAAACAAGCTTAAATGTCAACTCAAGTTTTCTTCTGTACTTCATTACAGGGAAACATTCTATAAGTTATGCTGTTCATATTAGTAATTCTCTTTTTACAAAAGGCATCTGGATTCAGACATGCAAGCAAGGTTATAAATGAAACAGTAATTTTTTTGTCATTTTAATAGGCTACCAATGGAAAGCAGGGGGTTCTGTATGCTTTTTCAAATCTAATCAGAGGTAGATAGACATCTAAAGCACAACAGCCTCACGCTGGCACAGGAGAGAATGGAATTTCCTGGGAATATAACGAAACTGGCCAGCCTTCCTTCATTGACCAACATGAGTTAAGTTACAAAAATAGACAAAACCAAAAAACTAAACATACCAGGCTGAATCATGAATCCATGGGCCCTGAGCAACACAGCAAGGGACAAAACATCATCACAGTCTCCTACTTGTTCTCCTTCTGGTTTCAGGAAGGAAAGAGATAGTGCCAGGCGTCTATCCCAGGGTGATACAGACTCCATGTCAACACTCCATCCATTTTCTACCCTATTCCACCTCTTTCCCTCCACCTGATGAGGAGGAACGTATGGATCATTGGAATCTGCTTCCGTTCTCATGCTGCCTCTCAAAATGCAGATAAACAATGCAGTGCCTCCTATATGTATGTGCTACTGTACTAGCTAAGTGTAGTTGAATCTACAGGAAGATTAGGGCTTGTTTTAAACCAACTGCTAACAAGAAAAGTAACTGAAGTCGCTAGCCCTGCAGAATATTTGTAATTAGGATTTATTTTTCCTTTTGGTTCAGGACTTAAGCTATGGATTTTTATCCTAACAGAATTCCTTTGCAACACGAGCAGATTCTACCCTCCATTACACCAAGGACCTTTGGAATAACTCTTGATATTGGCAAAATGAAGCAAAATCTTTGAGAGTATAGAACAAGGGCAGAGTTTGAATTGGGGGGGCGGGAGGGGGGAGTATTTTTAAAATCACCTTTCACTAAAAGAGAATGAAATTGTGCAGATGTCCTGCCTTTTGTTTTTCAGAAAGCAATGTCAGAAAGATTGACTTGGCAACGAAGATGTAACAGCAGTCTGGACACTGGACTTGCAGAATAAACTCAGCCATGTGTCACTTAATAGAGAGATCCCTGGACCAGAAGATCGATGTACAAACAGCACAGATGGGGACTGACAATTGAAAGAATGTAGAGGCTGATCCAAAGCTTACAGAGACCTGTCATTCCTGGGGTTTGCCTACAATCTCCTTCAACAAAAGAGCTCCTGAGGGAAGGAGGGGATTAGTCAAAAGTTGAGTGAAGTCTCCAGGGAAGATGGTTTCTTGGATAAAGTTGTCAACAAAAGGAATTGTTTAAGACTATTTGTTATAATTTCCTAGAGGGAGCTTTCTGCCAATTACTAACAGGATTACCAGCATACTGGTTCCACACCAGCAGAGCATTAGACATGTGCATTGCAGACTGGTTGCTTAGAGCTGAACTCGGGGGTCTTCTTATGCTGGGTCCCAAATGCATGCAGGTGTTGATGAGCAGAGGGGAGATGGCAAAGAACTAAGGTGCAGCCAAACACGTGCCCTTTTTGGTCCAGCTGTTGCAGAGAGTCCTGGCTCATTAATGAGTTACCAGGGTTTTTTAATGTCCTTGATTTCAGGGCTGCTGACAGACTATGAGAAGGAAAGCTAATCTGAGGTGAGTGCTGATCAGGATACATGGGGAAATCAGAGCGCTCTTCCCCAACTACAATTACTGTGAAATTTCTCATAGAATTCTTCCTGGAAGAAAAGCAATTAACTTACTGTGTTCATGTACTAGTCCACTTGGTTTCAGTTGTCCGGGGTACTTTTTCTCAGCTCTGAAACATCATAAACTGAAAGCCTTGGTGTAACCTCACAGCAGATCTGGGAAGAAAAGGAAGACAAAAATCATTAAGTTGCAGGCATGCAAACCTGCTTGAATACTTCTTATTCACCTGAGTAGTGTCACTGGCATGACTGGGAGAACTTCTCTGAGCAAGAATTATGCAGAGCATTGAGGCAGTGGAACAAAACCAGTCATGGAGCTATGGGGAAACACCAGAGAAATGGGTGGCAGCCATAGAAAAAGCTAGATGGCAACATTTTAGTGTAAGGGAGCTACATCTCCAGCCCCACCCCAGTCCATCGTTTGCTAACCAAACACTGGAGATCTGGGCAGGAAGCAGCACAACTGTTTATGTTCCCCTTTGCCCTTGCTATAGACATAATTGCAGGAATGTATAGATTAGCTACATAAAAGAGCGCACAGACTATCTGCAGGCACTGCTCAGTTAAGAGGACAAGAAGTATTCCTTATGTTATGTGACAGTCCTTAAAGTTCTCTGCCTTGATGAAAAGACAAGCTGTGTCCCAAAAGTCTCTCCACCTCTAGATTGCGTGTACCCAGACCTCCTAAACACCAGCCACTCTCAAAGTGAGTGTGAATGCCTGACCTCCCTTTGCAATACTGAACAGAAATTTGTCTCAATATTAGGACCTTCTGCCTTTCATTTGCTCTGCAATGAATCTGGAATAATATTACAGTGACCTCACAGCAGTATAAGCAAGATCAGACTAGAGTATCCTACAGAGTTCTACTTAGGCCTGTGTCTCTCTGTCAGCTTCCCATGTGCATGTTTATTTGTGGAGAGAAGGGCATTTGGAACCTTTTTAGAAGAAAAACAATAGCTCTTAAGCACACTGGCACTGGCTGTTGCATTGCAAAAACTTCTAAGAACTGGTACAAATAAGAAGCTTTTCTGAAGTGGCTGGCTGGCTGCTAGGTAGAAGATAGCTCTCCACTTCTGAGTTACTCTGCATTGTCATATGCACGTTCAGAGCGGCTGTAAATGATGCTCAAGTTGAGATGGGGGGTTCTGCGTTCCTTTTGCAGTCTTGGAGATGGCTGGACTAAGAACAGTGAAGGAGGATCTCTAATGCCTGCCATGGGGTGGTTATGGCTGGATGTCTCCTCCTAATTGGGAGCCACTAAATGCTCAAGATATGTTAAATGAAAGGATTTGTTATGCATGGGCAGTGAGGGATCTAATGATGGGAACTGAATCACTTTCCTCATGGTGTCTATCCAGAACATCAGTTGTAAATTTCTTCTGCCCTGGAGCAGCAGAGAGAATGGCTTTGCTCTTTTACATAGCTGCTACCCCATAATGGCCAAAACTCTTATGCTAAATTGCCAAAGGGTCAAATGATACCTTCTAGCTCTGTATCTGGAGGGCCAGAAAGCCAGGAAGACCCTGACAAAAGGATGTGCTGCAACCCATCACTCTTCTGTTCATTAACTCAACATTGGAGGCCCAATGCCTTAAATATGCCAGATCAGAGAAAGAAATTGCCCCAGAACCACTCCTCTCCCAAACTAATGGGAGTACAGTTACATCAGGAGTATCTTGTAGTAGAAAATCTCAGTAGATTTTCCATCCCCTGGCCTGCACAACCTCAGGGGAAACAGCTCTCAGGGAAAATGGGCATAGTGTTGTAATGAGTCAGGAAGCATAGGTAACAAGAAACACATCTGAATTCATGTACCAAGTTAGTGCCACCCAAAAAGGTGGTCCTGCTTCCCCCATTTCCCTCCCTGCTTCAAGCTTCACAATCTTTCTCTTTTTTGCTCTCTGGTGCTTTTCTAAGCCCTCGATGAGCTGATTTAGCTCACTAAACAGGTGGAAAACTATTAACTCTTTTGCTGAGTTAGTTTTTCATTGCTTGAGTGAGCTGAATCAGATTATGAAGGGGTCACAGAAGTACCAGACTTCATGCCTCGCTAAGTGTGGAGTGGGAAAGGAGGAGCAGGAAAAAGCCATGAAGTTCAGACTCTCTTATCTCCAACCTGCTCACATCTAGTTCGTGTGGGTGGTCATCCCCTGTCACATCTGGATGTTTGATGTTCTGTTTTGAGGTAATAACTGAATGGGTTCTGGTGAGTAAGTGCTCAGTACTGCTATCATGTATGTAGGCCCATCTCAAATCTAGGTGTTTGCTGTTGAAGACCTCACAAAAAATCCCAGACATTGGTGCAGAGGTGCAGCACTGACCTTTCCCTTTTTCCAGAAAAGGCTTTCTCTTGGCAGGGGTAGGAGGCCTTAGTAAAGCAGGTGAGAGTTTATGAAGTGCACGTAAATGGAGATCATTGTGCTCGAGGGTAATCAAACTGTTTCTTCTCACCACCTAATAAAAAATTAAAAACAAACCTGAGATTTTGGAGAAATCCTTTAACATCCTCTTTTATGTAAAGAGAGTTTAACAGCAGACTTAAATATTTGCTTTAAAAACATCTTGAAGTAAATGAAATTACTTCTTTCCCAGGCCAAGATTCTGTTTTACTTCAGCCCAGAGCAAGTTTGTTGGCCAAATTACATATGCCCAAGGAAAAATCTGAGGGCTTTAATACTTGCAAACCCCTGTCTGTAATGGCACAAGCGGGCAATGCTCTTTAAAGGAGGGAAAAAAGCGCCAGGAAAATCCCCCTCACAAGCCAGAACTGCATTTGGGGAGCCCAGATGAAAGCCCTGATGTGGGTCATGTGACAGGTGTCACTTCAGTAATGATATTGGGGCAGAGATAAAAGTCCTCGCCGGCTGGTCATGTGACACCGCTTCATTACTGGCACAGCAGGTGGTCGGAGAGTCTCAATGCCTTTATTTTTTTGTATTATTTTTAAATTTTTTTTTATTCTGTGATAATGAGAAAATGTTTAAACTTCCATCCCTGTGTTTAAACACTTCTGCATGCTGACAGCAGCAGGAGATCCCTTGATCAGCTGTCAGATGGGAAAGTGCAATTCTTCTGGAAAGTAAACAGCGTGTTTGCCAGTTGGAAATCATTCTGTTTGTTGGGACTGCTAGTCGTGGCGTGATGGAGCCATGTCACAGCATCTGACAACTCAGGAGTGGGGAATAGAAAACAGGCTGAGAAAGGGGTTTTAGACTCTGCCTCTGATAACAGAAGCTTGAGATTTTTGACACTTTGCTATTGTCATTGTGGGGAAAAAAAACACCACTTATGGATTTCTTATGAAACTTTTAAAGCAGTGGCTCAGTGTCAGTGTGAATATGTAGGACCTTCTAAAAGAAGCTCCTGCCTTTTAATAGAAACTTTCCTAGGATAAAAACAAAAGGGACACACAAAGGAACTGAGTGGGTATGGTGACACGTGGGGGTGAAGGTGGCCAGATCTCATTCCCAGCTAGCGAGAAAAAAAACAAAAAAAAAAGTCTCCTTAGATTAGAAAACTTTTCAGGCTCTGATGTCACATGATGGGGAACCCACTGGGAGTTTCAGGTGAGACAAGGAAGGCAAGTATGGTCACAGGGTCATGCCAGAGAGCTCAACCCCATCCCAGGGCAGCTGGGGCCTGCCTGAAATCAGAGCTGTTATGCTCTCCTTTGGAAGTACCCTGGAACCCAGCTAAGTTCACTTTAAATGCTAACCACATTTTTTTCTTTTCCTATTAGGCAAATCCCTTCTCAAAGTCAATTCCCATAGAGAACAAGAGATACAGATATAATGCACATAATTTTAATTAAAATTAAGGTTTGAATGTGCATATGCAGAGGCATACACAGCATTTTTCCTATGCAGACATAGACAACATCTTATATGCAGAATCAACAAATCAACCTGATTTCAACACTGGGAAAGTTAATTACTCAGGGCACGGCTTGGATCGCGTATTAGATATTTGCAGCAATTACTTTACGTGGAGTCCTTGGTAGTCTCCCAACAAATGCTTTCCTCTGCTGGCTGCACTGCAGCCTTCTCCCTCTTCCTAAATATCCCCATTAAAAGCTTCCTGCCTATTACACTTCATGAACTCTTGGCTCATTAAAACACAAGTTTCGATGCCCAGTCGGTATCTCACTTGCACCAGGAAAGCCCTAGAGCTGGCGCTTTGGCTTCAGCTCCTGAGCGAAGGCCGGTGGAGCTGGCGAGGCAGCTGCCTCCTTCCCCCCACCATCCCCGGCTGCAATTAGGGGCAGGGCTGGACCATCAGCAAAAATGATCCCAATCGAAAAGATCTGATCAGAATCTGGCCCTTTGTTAGCAGTCATTAAAAAACATTGCACTTTTAATAGGAGCTTATTCAATTAGCAGACTAACAGGCTCCATCAGATAAGCTGGGGATTTCCCTGGGAATCTGAGTCACAAACTGGAGAAGCGGCTCTGCACCCTATGGTTAACCCCATCTGCGCAGAGCCAGGTGGAGAGGCCGGATCCCTGGAAAAGGGTTATTTCTGGATTCTTAAGGGAGAAGGGAGAGTCCTCCACTGCGCCTCAAAGCCCCCCGAGGTGCCAGTGCCTAGTGTGGGTCACGCGCTGGAAGGACCCAGGAGGATCATGGCACCAAACTGTAGCTGCGGCAGGCGGGAGGCTCCCTGATCTCTGATAAACATGCTGACATTTGGCAGCCTGACAGCTTCACAGTCCCATAAGAGGCTTCCTAATTAGAGCCTGGGTGAGAAATAATCCACAACTTGAAGTTTGTCTCTAGCTTCCTTGCTGTACTTTTTCCCCCTCCCTTTTTGTGCCTTTTCTCCCTTTTCAGTGTTTTCTCTCACACGTTCCCAACACATCCCCTCCCTGCAGGCGGAAGCTGTTTGAAACACCAGGCAGGAGGAAGGGTCATTTTTGCCTGTCCTCTCAGCTCAGAACAGCTCCCGGCAAAAGCACCCCTCTTGCATTCCAGCGTTGCCCTTGAGGGAGACGGGAGATAAGGCAGAGGAAAGGACAGTACATGGTGAAGTTTATAATGAGGCAAAGTACAACCCATCTGGAAGAAAACCAATCCAGTCCCATTCATTCCTAGTCAAACAAGTAGGGCAGAACTGGTGCTCCCAGCAGCAGGAGAATGGGGACTCTGGGTCTGGATCCAGCCCTGAATTTTGCTTCCATCTACAGCAAGCTGGGCCTGAACAACATGTCATGACATCCTGAGTCTGTTAGCTGGGGCCAGGGTCTGAATTTAGCATTGTCTTTAAGATGTACAGTACCGTGATGCTGCTGTATCATAGCAAGACATTCATCCAGCTGGTCATAAGACAAAATGTATTTTTTAGAGATATGTACTGTTACAGAGCCAGATCTTTTAAAGCTAAATAATATTCCACCCATTTACCCCATCATATGCATATTCTCTGAATAGTTCCAGCAAAGCTCTTCAAATGCAATAACCTCTGAATTTGAGATTATATCAACAAGCAACATCTGCTAAGACAAGTAGAACTCCTTTACTGTATTTATTTCCTAGAGGGTTTTTTGCTGATAGTGGGATTGATTGTTCTCTATTTAATATCCCAAAGTCTTTTCCAGGATAATGAGACAGGTAGCAAAGCTCTTCAAAGACAACAGCCATTGTATACTCTGCAACAGCTTGGATACAGATACAAACAACAGAATCCACTTTATGTTAGAGGGTTGCTCCCCTTTACCGTCCTCCTCAGTGAATACCGTATCCCTGGACAGCCACCACAAACAGGCAGGAACTTGGGATTCTCCAGACTTAGCCATACATTACATCAGACAGCTCTGTATGTTACCACCATTCAGCAGGATCCCAGATGATGACATGGGACCAATACCTACAGATATTTGACCATTAGCTCTCTCCAAAGCAAAGAGATTTCATTCAAAATATGCAGTTGAAGCTATTTCCAGGACAAACACATTTATTGCTGAGATATACTTGAAGATCTCCATCTAACGCTTCCAGAGTTCAATATGAGTCTTATCCACAGGACTGGGGGTCCTTGGGGAGTGTACTTTTTTGAGGTTTCACTTTGATTGCTGACACCCAACTGTTTCATGTGCTGCAGTTGTCTACGTATTGTGCAGCTATGAGAAAAAACTGTGGACCTACACCTCTGTACTGGGAGAACAACCCTGCATTAGGACTGGAAAGGCCTGTAGCATCCTCCTCATCTGTAATGCCTGTACTGCTAAGATACTGAAGCTGAGAAAATTGTTTATTGAACTGATTTTTCCAACAAACATGTCTATGAAGTAAGCAGAGCTGCTCCCTGAGCTTCTGATATTAACAAATTCCCTGAGTACATTGTAGCTGTGTGTTTTCTACCACCCCTCTCTATAAACTGGAGTATGGATTAGTACACTCCATTTATAGAGCCTAGCCCACCCACTTGCTTGGAGCACCCTTGAAGCTGAGGGAGATGTAGCTGCATTCGTAGCCAGACACCACCTCCAGAGTTCCTGTTAACATCATATCCTACCAAAATTCTGCCTTTCAGCATAGTAGAAATCTTGGAAAAAAATAGAGGTTGTTCTGGACCTAAAATATCTGGCTCCATCCCTGCCCTGATTTTTTTGCATGATAAATGAGTATAGACATGAAGAAGAAGGAGAGCATAGATGTAGGGAAAGCTCTCCTGGAGGACTGACTGAGGAGGAGGTGAGGCGGAGCTGGATCTGGGTGACTCGTGCCTTGGGTACCTGCATTCCCTGTCACTGCAAAGTGGGCACAAAGGTCAGAAGAGCTGCATTTTACACACACGCGCATGTTTGATATGAACCATTTTAAAATTCAGGTGAATCAGATGCCATGAACAGGTGCAATACCACAGGAGAAAAGCAAAACATTTATTCTTTTCGATGAAACTCAATTTTTTGAGGGTTTAGGATTTCAGTCATTTAAATCCATTTCAGACTAAGTCTTGAAATACAAGTTGGCAGCCTGGAGGAATTTATTTTTTTATTATTTTATTTTAAGGGATTAACTCAAGTTGTTAAATCTAGAGCATTTTTTAAGTTTGTTGGTTTCAAATGTTTAAAAAGAAATTTAAGATAAACAAACAAAATCCAGTTGAAAATTTGGCAAGGGCTGAATCCTTTGGGCAAAATTTTCCCAGGAGAAGCATAGATCTCTGATAAGCAGCAGAGGAGATGCCGTATTTCACAGCTGCAATGCAGATCCGTGGCCTCTCCAGAGACTCCTACACGCTAAACAGGGATTTCTTTAGTTTAAATGCCAGATCTGCTTTGGTCTCAGTGAAACTCCAGAGGTGTATTATCTAGGAAAATGGGGCACGTTTAATCCACTTTATCATTAATGCAAAGAATAGTCTCAGTATTTGGGAAGATCAAACCAATGCGTTATGAAAGGTCCTTCATATCTTGAGTAGGTTAAACTCTACTCGCCAGCCTCCCCTAGGCAGTTGGGCCATAGTTTGTTTGTAACATCTCTATTTATGATAGACAGGTCTTTCTGGGTCTGTGGTGAAGCATGCATGAGCTAGACCACTGGCCTGACTGGGCACTTCCCTGAAGGATGTGCTGGAAAGTTTAGTTGTTTGGTGACTAAGGCTGGAAGTGCCACAGGTGCCAAAGGAAAATAACAGCTCTGAGCAACACAGCCTGACTTTGGCTTCGACCTTCTCATCAGGAATGGTTGTTGCATTTTCTTTGCAGAACCTTCTCTGCTAGTGAAATCTCAGGCCATTTTACATTTTGACTAGAATTAAAATAAAAAGGATTAAAAGATTCTACACCACTGAACAGGACTCTTGAGTTTATCACCGTGTGACAGTACTGCCAAGGCCCACTATCCCCATGATGAAGTCTGGGAACAATTCTTGTGAGCTAAACACAATGCTGTTGCACAGGTCTGCTCCTAGGTAAGTAGTGCCTGTGCTGACGCTGGTGAGCTGTGGGCTACGCTGCACAAACCTGCATCCTGCAGCTGGTGAAAAGCTGCAAGACAAACCACACCATGCTTTGCTGGGTAGGTGCTGAAGGCTTCTCACCTGGTTATGTGTCTGTTTTCTACAAAACCCTCTCAGAAGACATTCAGCTGGACACAGACCTGAAAGATTTAATTCAGTTGAAAGAAGACTGTCTGCAAGAGACCTGGGAGCAGGGATGCTGACCACCCCACTGTGGATCCTGTGCAGAAAGAGCCGGGAGACAAGCTTGGAGATAGCTGTGAGGCCCCAAAGCTGGGACCATGTTTGAGACTCCTGTGAGCAGAACGACGAGGCTGCCTTGGGGGCTGAGTGAGGAGGTGACCTGAGAACTATAAACTCTTCAAAGGTAATGAGAGAAATCCAGGAAAGCAGCTGCCCAGCCAGCAGAGACTGTTATTGTCTGGGCATGACGAATGAAGGCAGGCAGGTCGCTAGCTGTCCCTGTGTTTTCAGGGAGCTGGTTCTGTGCACCAGGCTACACCACAGCCCCTGCCAGGGCAGGTTCTGCTTGACTTCATACAAGTGAGGAAAAAATGGCCAGGCCTGGAGGGAAGCAGGCTGTGAGCACTGAGGGCTGGACACTCCATGCCAGACAGCACCTGAGGCAACTGTGGAGGAGATATCCCTGAAGGGGCTGCCCTGGGGCCCTTGACTGGGAGGAAACAGCCCTGGAATACAACCTCCTCTTGTTCTGCCCCTTCCCTTCACAGCAGGCACTGCTAGGCAGAGTTCCCTTCGGTTTGCATGAGTGAGGGAAGGAGAACATAGTATCATCTCACAGATTTCCACCCACGTCCCCTGTGGCTCTAGGTAAAGTTTTAGAGGGATGTGGAGCAGAGAAGCTTGTCCCCAGTCACGGGTGTCTCTGGGCAATGCCCATTTCAGCAAGGAGTGCAGTGCTTCCGCAAGCTGCACACTCTTCAGAAGGAACAGCCGTATCATCCCCTTCAGTTGTACCTGGGGTTTCCTTCAGGCAGATCCTGCAGCTGACACTGAGGAGGAAAAGCAAGCCTTGGGCAGATGTTTGAACTCCCCAGCATGATCACCACATTTACCAAGCATCCAAAGTGCTTTCAAGGGTCTGAAGATATCTTCCATTGCTAGTATGATTACAGCTCTAATGAGATTTGAAGCAAGCCATTTCTTCTAAACAATGGTGCTATCTCATTCTAATCCATTTAGATGATAATCTGCTTTTCCAGATATTAATATTTTCATATTAATGTAGATCCTTTTATCCCTGTAGCTTAGCACTGGGTTCTGATTTATTAATAGCTGGCTCCCTCTGGACTAGGGGAGCAGAATGCTGCGTTGTGACGAGCTTAATAACTCACTGCTCCCCATTAGTAAATCACAGGCTAGCGCTTCAATTCTGCAGAGAGAATTGGGTTGACTTTCCCTCATTCCTTGAAGCATCTTAGTCCTGTTGTGCAAAACTACCTGCTCTAATACGAGTTCAGCCCACTTGACTGAACTTTTAACAGCATTTCAGGGAGCAAGGGCAAGAGCAGACTTAACAGATTTCATTGGCTTTTCCCATCAAATGGTGCCAGGGCACTTTTCTGGAGGCACCAGCAATGTAACAGCCAGCAGAATTAATGTGTTTATTATTTTAGAAGAGCTCATGTTTTTTTAATGTCTCCCAGTTTGAAGGAAGGGTTGAAAGTAAGGACAGCCTATTTGCATTATGAATAAGGTTATCTGCCTCCACTGCCCCCCAGAATATGCAGAAATAAATGCCTTCTAATGAGCCCTGGGGGGCTGAAGCTTTGATATGGATCTTGCTGGGGGTATAGTGGTCACGGAGAAGTTCTCACCAGACTGAAACCCAGCATGGCGTGGGGGGGGGTAGGCAGTCTTCCTCGGAGCGCGAGAGAAGGGAAATTGGATTATCTTGCTAGCAGTTGGTGTTTTTCTGTCTGCAAGAACTTACAGATGAGAGGCCCCAGTTGGGAAGTTAAATCCAGCCCTCTGCAAACAGTAATGGTTTTCTCCTCTTCTAAATAAAAGAGATGATCCCGTCCAAGTTCTGGAAACTTTCTTTTGCTCTGGCTGGATGCAGGGCAGGTGGGTAGAGAAGCAAAACTGCAGGATTTGAATTTTAGTTTGGTGGCTGCTGAAAGTGTTGAGTATGTGCAGCCATGTGTTTGTAAACACAGATTACTCTTTGAATGTGACATCTGGCTTTCAAGGAGCTCCCACAGCAGGCAGAATCACAGCAGTACACACTTCAGTTCCCTCAGACAAATCTATTGTAGGACACTGTTTTGCAGTTTACAGCACACCAAATAAGCTCAAAAAACAACAAATGCAGCTGAAGCCCCTTAATAGAGAAAATCTGGTTAAATGGGTTGCTTTCTGGGAACAAATTGTTGAATAAAAAGAGCACCCTGGCAATGGGAAAGTTTTCTGTGTTGCCAAGAGTTTCCATAAAAAGACCATTTTATATAGCGTTAACCCATTCCCTGTAGAAGCCAGAGCATGCAGCAGAGGATCACATGCTGCCTGGGAAGCAGCAGCACAGAGAGATGAAATACAGCAGCCATGGACAGAAAGGGCAGGCAGCACCTGGGGTGGCTGTGCTCACTCCCTGGGCAGTGGCTGGTGCAGGACAGGGCCGTGGCGATTCCACCGAGGATGCCAGACCAAGCAGCTATTCCCTTGGGGCGAGGACACAACGCCTTCCTAACAGAGAGGGCAATACCAGGAGCACTGAGCAAGCTCCCAGCACACAGGATGTGCCAAGGAAGGAGCAAAGGGAATTGCCAGATTTTTTTCCTCTCCCGGAGAAGGCTAGAGAAGAAAGGATTCTGCAGGAGAGCTAGGAGAGACAGGAAAGAACCAAGACATAAAGTGTCACTGTTGTTTTTCAGTATCAGGATGCCACACCAGTAAGTTTCACAAGGTTCCAGCATCCTTATGCATCAACTGCAGAGTCCCAGTAGCAGCATTTTGGGATGATTTGCCCTGATTGCTCAAGAATTTCTGCAGCTTTTTTGAGAGGGGCATTTGTCCCCTTCCCCTCTTCTGTGCAAACTGCAGCCCAGCCCGGACGCCAAGGAGAGCACTCGGGGCAGGCTCTGGTATCAGGCTGTGGTTGCATTTTTGACAAGAGGCTGCTTACGTCAGTCTAAGCCATCCTGCTGCCCTTCCTCTCCCCATTGCTTCCTTGCCCATACTCTGCACTATCAGCTATGCCCACATACTGTCTGGGTAGCACATGGCGAATGAGACCAGAGAATGAATCCAGATAAAAAAACAACACGAGGAAAAAAAAATGTTTATTTTGCAGTTGTGTTGGTTCCTGCTCTGGGTCACTGCACAGCAGGGCAACTCAGCGATGAGAGCAAGTGCCGAGGACAGGGTCTGTAAGCTGTCAGTCAGTAAAGGTCCCCGCCACCACCACCCCTTTCTACCTCTCCACGTGGTGGTTTGGACTTCATTTTCTGTAGGACCTTTATGTTCACCCCAAGTTTAGATTTCTCTGCAGAGATGTGATCCAACCTACAATAAGAGCTTGAGACCCTTCCTATTTCACAGAATAGCCTTGGAGTGCCAGGCTACATCTCACAGTGCAGCCTGCTGCAAGGATCCTCAGGATCACAAAAAATTTTAAAAGTTTTTTTGGGGGGTTGGACTGGGTGACCTTTAAAGGTCCCTTCCATTCCAAACTATTCTATGATTCTATTTCCTGCCAACAGACTTGTCTATGTATGTGCCACCATCCAGCACCACGGCGTGAGAGCAAATCCAGTCGCAGGAACAACAGAGCTGCAGTATTAGTGTGCTGCATAGTCCATACTTAGCTCTTTACTTCTCAGCAAGTTTTCTGGTCACAGGGATGCAGCTACTCTGCTCCCAGCTCTGAGATTAGCAACTTTTGGGCAGGCAGCATGGGGCTCTGCCCCATGCTCCACCACAGGCCGAAAACACACCCAGCAAACCTCACACAGCATCCTCTTACCGGGCTACGCGAGGCTTGTCTGCCGTATTGCAAGTGGGCTAGTTTTAGCACCAATCACTTCAGTACCAAAAGGTGTCATGGAATTTTAATGACCACAGATGGCCACAACTTCTGTTTTATGTCTAATCTGAGCCATTCACCCCCAAAGCACCACAACAACAGCACCGTGCTCCCCTCGCAACCGGCTGGGGAGAGGGGGGACTCAGGTGAGTGAGTGCTGCCAGTTCCACACCTCTGCTACCTGCTGCTCAGCCTGGATTTTCCTTACCTAATACAGAATGTGTTAACTATATGTAAATATGATGGAGTCAGGCAACAGAAAACTGTAGGTGAATGTCAAGTAAAATACTTTTGATCTACTTCCTCTAAAACATTCCAAATCCATGTCCTCGGGGTCTTTGAGACACATATTAGCTGAACACCTTGTTTTTGTGCTGGATGATTAGATTCCACATTTTTCCACAGGCGAAGGAAGCATGCCCAGATATAGTTCATAGCAACTGTGCAAATTCGTTGTAAGTAGTGGCCAGATGTTGGCAAGAAGAGACTGAAGAACAGCGCATGCTATTTTCTCATTTAAGTATATAGGAAAATAGATCCTCCTATCCAGCTGTGAGCCTTTCCAGAATACACCCCGGAGTACAGCTGATGGATGTGCCTCCCACAGCCCATAGGGTTTGATGCCGTTCCAGGCATGCTTCATGGGGAGTATTCCATTCAAAATAATTATCAACTGGAATAGAGTAAGTACGAATCTATGCAAAAGCCACTTTGGCTGCTGCCTGGGAATAGATTACAAAGCACATTTGGCTATTGTGTGCATGCTTGTAAATTTTAAAGTGCTGGGTGAGATCTCTGAGTCTGGAGAGCATCAGAGGATCTTGAGAGCACTAATGAAACATGGAACCCAAATCTTTCTGCTTCTTCCTCCCAAAGGAGTCCCAGACTGTATTCGGTAAAAGTCACCACAGCTTCAGTAACTCCTAATAAATCTTACACTAGCTTCAGATTTGGGGAACCCACACAGGAAAAACCTGCTCCCAAACTCTCATCTCCCATCTTGGTTACATTAATTTCTCCTTGTGGTCTTTCCCTGACATCCATAATGCTCCACCTCCAGTCCAGACAGATCAGAATAGTACAGATCTGACTCACGCAGCATTGCCACCACATTGTGCTCTCTCAGTCCCTCCACTGCGGCACCCTTTCCATCACACCATGTAGCAGGGCCTTCAAGCTCCTCTCTAACTCTGCTTTTTTTTATTCACTCACCAGATCTTCTGTTACACTGCCAATAGGCTGCAACTACCCACTTTGCTCCTCTAGTGCTAGTTGCTTATTTTCCTCACTGGCCTGCATTTCCAGCAACTTGCCTTCTCATTTTCATCTGCAATGCCTTCCCTCAGCACTGGCCTGCCTCTGAAGGTCTGCACAATATCACCTCGTTTACACCCCTCCTGGATACTAGCATCCTTTGCAGTGCCCATAATAACCTGCCTAAATTAGTCCCAGACTTCTATACTTCACTTCTCCATGGGTTTTCCTTAAGGGAATAAGGACATTGGCTTTTGAGGTGCATCTCAGTGTCAAAGACCCTGAAGGCAGATGAGACAACCTTATGTGTAATTTAAGCACACGACAGACTCACTTGAAGACACAGTAGGTTAGAAAAGTCCCCGCTGTGCCCCTAACACGCAGCAGCCAGCAGAGGTGCAAGTATAGATTCCCTACATGTGATTGAGGCCTGCAGTCTGGGCCACAAAGTTTCGAGACTTAGGCTGCGGTTTGATTATAAAATAAATCTGACTTTGTGGTTCCCAGTATTAGATCAAAAATGCCACAGCCATATGACATGAAGCATGGATCCAGCATAAACTCACTCCACCAAGCCAAATGCATTTAGAAGATTTAGACAAGTCAGTTTTATATGGCAAGGCGTTGTGGTAGACTGGGTACAGTCTGCCCATGCCACCCTACTTTCCTGCCAAATCAGGTGTAAACTGTCCACCACAACCAGCCCAAAGCTGACATAACAGCACGAGGTTGCACAAGCTCTGTGTTGTGTGCTCAGGCTAGTTTGACAGAAATGCAGTTGTGTGTACAGGACTGATCCAGGTTAAATGGGGACTGCTGGGTGATCCTTCAGTGCCCAGATCCACAGTGCTGGTGAAAGCTGGGCCTTCAGAGTATTGTGGGGTTCCTTCTCCCAGGACAAGGCAAGATTTTCTGTGTTTGCAGCTGCGTGGTTCATCCTGCTGCAAAAACTGAAGCAAAGGGGTTTGTGTGGGCTGCTGTAGGCAACTCTGAGACTCCAATAAGGATATTGGAGAGGGCAGCTGTTAACGCTGCCAAACCTCTTTCTGAGATGAAAACTCTTTGCAGGCAAGGACTGGCTGCTTTAAAGCACATCACATATTGTGAGCAAAACTGTACTTACTGCCTCTAATAGAAGCATATTGGTAACCAGTCACAAACACAGCCAAGGGTGAGAGTAAAAAAGCCCTGCACTAGGAAACAAGCAAAGGCAGCAGAAGGGGATGTATTCTAAATATGGGAAGGTGGGTGGGATGGGGTGCCTGGGGTGGGATGAGGCAGCCAGGGTGAACAGGGCAGCCAGGGTGAATGATGGGATGCCTGAGGGTATGGTGCTCCAGGGTGGGATGGAGCACCCAGGAGGAATGGGGTGCCCCTTCTTCATCCTCTGCAGCCTGGGAGAGGGCTGCAGAGCTGCAGAAAGCCAGTGCTTGTGGCTTCAGAGCAGGGAAGGGGTTAACTGGATTCGGGTACCCCCCTCTCTGTTGAACTCACTGATTCATTTTCTCTGTTCCTATTTCTTTCTCTCACTTTCTTCTCTCTCTTGCAGACTGATTAAAAACTCTTTGAGTTTGAAGGTTTTTGTGTCAAAACAGCTCAGCTGCCAGCTGGGTGCCAAGCAGTGAATATTCATGGTATTTAAATGTGACAGTGAGGTGGGGGCTAAAGGACGGGCTAGTTAGCTCTTTTTAGATGGAGATTAGCTGCCTTTTTGCTCCTAATCACCACTGTTGTTGAAATATTACAGCTTCTGTTACAACTATTAATGTCCTAAATGAAGAACAGGCTCCTCTGAATAACATCAAACACGAAATGGTCACTTCCAATTTCAGCCTGTTTCTCTCCTCTTTGCTAATGTGTGTTTTCATTTCTAACTGGAGACCTTCCTTGCTACCACACGGTTCAGCTTCAGGCCCTGCAGGAGGAGAGGAGCTAGCCTGGCTCGAGGTGGCTGCTGAGAGCCCAAGGAGCATTCGCCTCTAGGTCACTGGTTCAAGAGAGGTCTGTAGCTGGCCAGAGGTTGTTATTTACCTCATGAGGACGGGAGCTGCTTGGAGTCAGGAGTGGGTACCCAGCTGCAAGTCGATCCTTCATGGGCAAGCTTTCAGAATCTGCTACTCCAGGTGAAGCCCCTATTACCAGCACAGGATAGAGGCAAATAAGTTATTTTCTTGCACCTAGCAAGGGTCCAAGCAAGTGTGAGCTGAGGCCCACCGCCGGAGCAATGTGCAGGAAGGCACAGTGCCCCATTGCTCTCTGGGCTGGTACTCGCCAGGGACAAAATGAAAACCGCAGCTCTCGGTTCCACCAGGAACACTATAAATGGTGAGGTAAGCTGACAGGCTCCTAATTGAGCTTTGCGCTCAACTGAAGTCAGAGGCTGGATAAAATCTGTGACAGGGTGGTGTGAGTTGGTCCTTTCACGGCAATATCTGGAGGGAAGCCTGACGGAAAATACTTTGCAGCAAAAACTGCCCAGATGTCCGATGCGTGTTTGGCCATTTGGAACCTCTCTGCATTCATCCGCAAGAACTGCCTGCCGTGATCCGAGAGCATGCCTGGCAGTGTGACGAAGAGGAGGGAAAACCCATGTGTGGTCCTTAGGCTCTGGCAAGAAACAGCAGAGCAGAACACCAGGCTATTGATTTCGTGTTTGCTTTAAAAACAACCTAAGTGCATTCCTGTAGCAAGGCTGGTCTGGAAGCCTAAATAAAATAATATTCTTCAGCCTTGAAAACTGACACTAGACTTCAGTGACTGCTTTAAAGTCCTGTCCCCCAGACTAAGGCCTGCACATTTCCTAAGCTCTTGTCTACACACAAAAATGGTGCTACTTTAACTAGACCCATGTAGCTAAAGCACCACATCTCTTCCCTCTTCCATCGCTTTCTCCTTCCTTGTGTGAAAACTGCTTAAAAGCACCCTTATTTTGACAAAACCTTCCTTACTGGAGGAAAATATGTTTTTACCAATACGAGGCCTATTAGTATCAGCACATCTAAGTAGGACTAGTGATAGCATTTACTGGGTTGGTAGCAAAAAATCACACCCATAAACAGCACACTTAAGACTGTCTCAGAAGGGATGCACAGAGCAAACCTACGGAAAAAAGCAAGCAGGAGAGGTCTGATGCATCTTCCTGCTGGCAGGACTCATGTGCTGCACTCCACAGAACACAAATGATCCCACCTGAGATAGCCAGGGACTCCTCTAACTCTCACGAGGCAGTACAGTATCTGGTTAAAATGTGTGCACATTATTTATTTATAATGTACAGGCAACACCGAACAATTCAGACCTTCCACAGCATAAGCAGATCAACAGAAACTGCATGTTAGCCAAGTTCACTAGAAAAACAAACAAACAAACAAAAAACCATAACAACCAAACAGAAGCCACAATGCATTCACAGATACAAATAATAGATTTGGGCACTGGTCTGTTAGAAATGCTAGTTTCCATGGATGGTATCAGAAATACATGGGCCTGGCCCTTGAGAATTCTTGCCTCTCAAGGAGGATTGCATTGGCTAACACTGGGCTCCTCAAGAAAAAAAAAAAAAAAAAAGTAGGATATACATCTATTCCCTTCTGGCAGAACATCAGGGCTATAGATTTTGACAGATTTGATATTCAAAATTCTTGTGGGCAATGCAGTTGTACAGGAAAACTAACATGATTTCTCACTGATACCTTTGTAAAGGCAGCCTGGTAATAATAATAAATAATAATAATAATATAATCCAACTCCTATCTTCTGTCTTGATACTCTCAGGATTTTCCTGCATCAACCCTATTACCACTCAGGCTGAACAACTTCCCAAGGTTCTAAATGCTGTATTTAAAGCTTCACCAATTCTAATATTCTCTGTAATAATATCAAAGCCTTCAGGTGTCTTATCCATTGAGGTTCAGATGACCTGAACTGCATTAGATTTTCCCACAAACAGTGGTTGTTTCATTCTTTCTAAGTAAATCAGATGGTACTTAGTACATACTTCTGGAGGAAGAAAAAACAAAAGACAGATGGATGTGGCTCCCAGCAGGCAGCAGTTTGAAAACATGGCTCCAAATACATCAATAGTCCCAGTCTGTTCTTTGACATATTGGAGTGCCTCTTGCCTTCCTTAGAAAATTTTCTGCAAATGTGTTCAGCCCCCACAAATTCTGAGCTCCAAAGTTGTATGAAGTGGGAATATGCCCAGCGCAGCCATAACTGAAGCTGCAAAGTGGCATAGCTGTACAGCCAGAAATGCAAGAATCCCCCTAATGCACTAATGCTGCTGAAAATCAGTGTGCAGGCACTGTCAGCTACCAAAAACGAAGGCAGGAGCAATGTGGCAAAGTTCTTCTGGAATAGCCCCTCCTCACTGCAGGGCTGGGAGCCCCATGCTAAGGGCTTGGGCCATGTCAGAGAGTTACTGGTGTCCAGACCTCTTTGTCCCCAAAAAGAGCAGATATGCCAAGAGAGCTGGTTAGCTAAACTGCAGCAGGATAGGAAAACCGGGGAACAGCTCTCCAGGCCAAAAGGAGACTTGTCAAACAGGCACACATTTCAAGGGCAGACTGCGTCGCATTCCAGCATTCCTGCTTGTTAGTCAGGAACCAGAAACAATGATAACCTACACTGGCAGAGGGTGGGCTATGAAATTCCGAACACCTTTCTTTTTTGACACCAGTGATCGCAGAGGAAAAAAAAACATCTAACTCTTTGGTCAACTGTCCTGCCTGCCAGTAGCCACACAGGAAGAAAGAACATGAGCAGCAGGCACTACTTCCCATGGTCACGAGTGTCTGAGGGCATCCTCTTTCCTTCATAACTCTGTTGTTCTCTTAACGGAGGGTTGCTTATGATGTTAAGGAATAGTGATTTCTCAGCTATTGATTGTGAGCAGAATGAACTGAACGGGCATGTCCATCTCTTCCTTTCACTACTGCCATGTAATCTCATCTCTCCCCACTTTCTAATTTGCCCAAACCTCACTAGTAAAGTTGCCTTCCTCTGCTTCATTATGAGTGTCACATCTTCCCTCTCTCCCCTCCATCTGTCCTTCCTCTTCAAGACTTCAACTGCTGACCCCATGCCCTGTTCAGTGCCTTCCCCTTCCTGCTCCCTAGCTCCCTTTGTGTCCTTTCAGCTCTTCTGTCTTTATCATGCTGATCTCCCCTCCCCAGCACGGTCACCCCCTTTCAAGTCACAAAGCCTTCCCCAGAGGCACCACTTTTTAAAGCAATCCCTTCTCATCACCAATATCTCTCCATTATCACATGCCTCTCGCGTGGTTGTTTCACCTGCCTGAATTGATAGGTGCAGACAAGTATGCAGACCAATGTCCAAATTTGATTTGTGAAATGATTGATACTGAGGATTTTGTGCATGGATATACATTACAACAGACCTTCACAATCATGACGTTGTGTCAAGTCCCCACTGTCTCCTGGTGGTCCACGCAACCCAGCTAACAAAGCCTTTCATGTCCTGTTTGGCTAGGAGGTAGATGTCTTTTCTTTCTGCTCTGAAGTCTGCTTCAGACCGGGTACCTGCTCTGCATACTTGAAGCCCACCAGGGTGTTGGCTGAAGCAAAACCCAGCTGAACTGGGAGAACTCACACAGAGGTCCCTGAGCTCATGAGAAGCATGGTGTTCATGCTCTGGCCAAGCTGCAAATGGTCGCTGAGGAACACCTCACTGTTCATCTCATTAAGTCCTATTTGATTTAGATCTTGCTATCTCAGATACCATCTCCTTTCTTTTCCAACTTTCAGAAGCAAAGACCATTTGGGTGACTTTGTTAACAACTGCTGGGCTGCTTTCACCTCTGACCGATGCAAGTTAAAGCAAGGACGGAGAGCACCTGATACAGGAAAGTTTTCCATCAGAAAAGCTGGAGGTAATCAATCTCCTCCTAAAAATGAGATCAGACTGAGAATGGGTGGTAAAAATACAAGTACCTCTCCCCTTTTCCCACAGCTCAAAGCATCCAATTGCCTACATCCCTGCTGCATCCCTGCTAATCCTGGCATTATGCCTTCCCCATGTGCATCTCCAATGTCCCTGCTTCCAAGGATGTTATTCCAAAGTGACCTACTTTCCACACACTCATTTTTAGAAGTATTTACATGAGAAATCAGTAGATAGAGGCTACACAAATGAACATTTCCAATCATTCACCTCCACCATATTTCAATTTTCTTGCATTTAATCACCTTATATCTCCTGTTGGCTGTCTGGCACATAGCCTGGCACATCACAGCCTGGGTAAGGCTGAGGTGAATGCTTCCTCAGTTAGAGCTTATCTCAGAAACCTGAAAGGACTTTTTTAGATCAGAGTACATAAAATCTGCACTTCTGTCTTGTCCATTCCCCAGGACAAACAATTGTACACCTCACCCCCAAAAGCCCACCTGGGTAGCCTGTGGCAGGAGGAACAACAGTGACAGAAGTGATAGACCTTCCTGACAGCTGCTCATCTGCTGTCTCTGGTAGTGTCTGCTCCTCTCTGTGCATGAACCCTCAAGCCTGGCCCTTCCCACCAAGCCAGTGTCCAGCTGGAGAATGATTTTCCATCTTCATTTTCCTCTTGCTCTTTCTTTTTGTTGATCAGATCTCCATTTGGTTACTTTCTAAACTTATTATTTCCATTTTTTAGCAGACATCATTATATCTTGTTATGGTTTTGTTCATTAGAATGACCTGCACTTGCCAGGGGGGAGGGCAGTTATCAAGGCACTGCCTCACTACTGATCTGTCAAGCAGCATCAAGCACAAGAAAGAAACCGAATACAGAGTCTGGATTCTTTTCGCAAAACCAGAGGCCAGCTTTCCTCCAGGAAAGCAATGTCTCCATGTGTCCCCTCTACCATCCGGACCCACAGTCAGGCTCTGCAAGGAGCTCTGAGTGAAGCAGCCCTGCTAGCAAAGGAAGCACTTTGTAATGGCATAGTCCCTTAAAGCAGACCCAGCTTCAGGATCTAAACCCTGGACAGGACTAATTACCCAGCAAGCAGCTTCTTAGAAGCTATGTTGGCACACAGATAAGGGGAACTGTAATGGAATCAGCCAATTAACCAGCCGATGGTGCTGAACTAAATGTGACCCCATCGTTAATTGTGGTTGTTTCTCAGCAGTTTTCTCATCATATTGGGTGCTTGGGAGAGGGGAGAGAGAGAGAGAGAGAGGGCTTATCCAGGTGCTTAATTTATTTCTGCTCACAAGCAGGAATCATGGGATATAAACTTCATGACAATTACATGGCAGAGCTTTAAATCTTATTACACCTACTCTTCCTGAAAGAGAGGAGAGATGAAAGTCCTGGAAAAGTAGAAAAGAAGGCCTCCTCACACTCTTCAGCAGAGTAAACAGCTGTCTGATATAATGAAGCCTTCTTAACGTAGTTTACCTGAAGGTAAATTTTCTGCATGAGTGGTGTCTGAGAGGAATTCCTCTCGCTCTGTCTGCGCGTGGCCTGTGGCCCAGCTGCACTGTGCGGAATGGAGCCAGTGCTCTCAAAGAAAGCTGACTTGAAAAGCTCAGGATGGCCTCGAGCTACAGCCGTGGATCCGGCTCCAGACTTCCCCTCAGTTCGGAGGTGTTTGAATCTCAGCCCCTTGCAGAGCTTTTGAGCCAGACGGAAAATCCAGGAATGAGTGTCCTTAAAGTTCAAGAGGGTTCAAGAGGTTTTGCTTTAAATCTGTCTCTGGGGATGACCTAAAGCAGTCAGTGATGCAGAACAAAGGTCTATCTTCTTGCAGATGCTCCCCTAAAGGAAATGGTTGGACAATTCCTTGTTAGGAATTAATCTCACATGCTCCTGAACAGCTAACCCTTCTCTGGAGTAGGACTGTGATGAAAGAGCATCACTCACAAGAACAAGTACATTAATTGCTAAGTGTGGCCTTACTTCCTGGAGGATGTGGAGTCTGCACTGATCTAGCCACAGCTAGACCTGTTACACAGCCTCTGCCATACTTGCCTTGGACTTAAAGTCCATCTTCTGCATCCTATCTGGCAGTAGCCAATGTGATGGCTTAGAGCAAAACACAGGAGAGGAACAGGACAGAGATTGTCGCAATTTCCTGCAATCTGGAGCATAGAAACTTCCTGAGCTGGAGGTTGCATCTGCATCCCTGAGTTTAGCATCCCTTTTTAGACTCTACTTTCATGAGTTTTCCAAACCCTTTGAACTGATCTATAGTCGTGTCACTGACTTACGTCCTGTGGCAATGAGTTCCAGGTTTGGCCATGCATTGATGAAAAAGCAATTCTTTTCACTTTCCTTTAAAACTTTTGCCCAATAACTTTGCTTCCTGTCCCCTAGCTCCCATGCTGATAAATAGTGAATAATCATTCCTTACTCATGTCTCCATGCACATCACAACTTGATGGATCTCTAGTGTAACCCCCTCAGGTGTCGCCTTTCCAAGCTGAAGAGCCTCATTAGTCTCCCTTCGTAAGGGAGCCATTTCATACCTGTTGCCTCTATGCCTGTCACTCCTGACCCACAGCTCTTCAAAATGTCACCCTGTGGCTGTTCCCAGCTCTGTCCCTGCCTCTCACTCCCAGCCAGAGCCCCTTGTCACACTGCAGGACTCCTGCCAGCACTGCTACACTTTTTCTCATTCCACTACATCCTCTCTGGGGGACCAAGACTGCATGCAGCATTCAAGACACATATGCACCATGGATTTATACAGCAGTATAATGATGTTTTCTGTTTTGCTGCCGGCTCCTTTCCCAACCATTCCCTCCCCCCACCTCCAGTTTGACTGCTGCTGCACAATTTTGCTCCCCAGGATGGCTCCAGATCTCCCTTCTGGGTGGTAACAGCTAACGTACGTACACATCCACTTATCATTGTTTTTCCCCACATTACTTCTACATTTATCAACACGGAATTTCATCTGCCATTCTATCACCCACTCACTCTGTATCCTGCAGCTCTTTGTTCATTACAGCTTATTACAGCAATCTCATGGAAAAACAAGCTCATTACAGTCGAGAAACTCACGCCTTATTCCACTGACTGAGGGGCTGCCTGTGTTGGAGGTGGTGCTGACTGCTTGAATTTCTTCCCAGCTATTAACAGAGGGCCCAGTGTGCATTCCCATCCCCTACCCAGAGGGGCAGGACTGATTGAGGCTCCTTCATCAGCCAAAAGGGCAAAGGATCACATGCACAACACACCATTATTTCCCTACTGCTGGCAACTTTCTCCCAACAGACTGCTAATGGCAGTCACCTACCCACACTGCCCTCCAGTGCTACCCTTTCCCAGCACTGCTGCTTCTCAATAGAGGGGAAGAGATCAGCTGAAGCAAGACCCTTCCCAGCACAGCCCAAACTTGTACACTAAGGATCCAAGTGGAGCAAGGAGAAGAGAAGTGCTCTGGGCAAGGCTATCAATATCTATCATAACAGAGAGGTAAAATACAGAGCAGGGAAACCCAAGACCTTGTTGCAGCAGTTACTTGGACCCATTACCATGGAAGGGATCAGGGACAAGTATGTTTTCTTCAGCTGGGTATGCCACGCAAAAGCATTTCCCTCCCCTGCTCCCCAGAGGAGACTTGTCTGTGTGGTACCCTGGAGAGGAATGACCTAATATTAGTGTCAATCCTGTTTTCTAATTTTATCTCATTATTCCTGGTTATAGCTTGTTATAGTTACTTAAATTATTTCACTCCCTGTGGAACTCACACCTGGCAAGCACATGGACATATGTAATCTTGTTTTCTCAGGCTCCTTGTTATCTATGTTGCATTTATTTATTTTTCTTTCCTCACCAATCAGCCTCTCCAGTCCTACAGTACATCTTGGTGCCTCTCCCTGGATCCTCCCGGATTTATCTATACCTTTCTGCTGTGATACAGCCCAGACCTGAACGCAGTATATTTTGCTTGGGATCTCATCAGAGGCACTAAGAGGAACCGATGCGTCCCTCAGCTGTGATTTGATGCCTCTCCATACATAGATAAGAATCTCATTAGCTGCTTTCTCTTGCTACCATAACACTGTAGTCACACATGATATTCAATTTGCTGTCCACTATCACACTCCCATCTCCTTTAGCATAACATCTTTTCAGGTCCCTTTTCCACTAAATCACTATAGGTCAGCTGACCTAAATGGCGTACGCTGATTTGCACCAGTTAAAGATTTGGCCTTTTGTTTGGCATAAGTCCTCTTTAGGCTAACCAGCTTGCTTTAATCCAGGCCAAATCTCATGTCATTTCTTGCTCGTTTTGCTAATTTTTGCAGTTTCTAGGGAATTTTTCTCCAAGAGAACAGTCATAACTCCTTCTTCTCTGGTATCACCTGTGCATTTCCACTCACACAGCCCATGAGATGACCGAGTGCATGCACCTTTAGATACTACCCCCTAGAATATTTCATTGCATTTCCAACAGTGTATACATGGTCTATACATGGTATACTGCCAGCCAGCAGTCCAGGTATGAGAATTCCTTTCCAGAATGACTGGAAATGTGTAGTTCAAACAAAGCTGTGCCTGATTTTCCACTTCTCTACTTCTGGTTTCAGTGGTGGCCACGCCAGCACGCAGGCAGAGCCCAGGAGTGCCACAGCAAGGTCTGTGAGAGCTGCTCGGCAGCCTGTGGCTGCCTGCGTCACAGGCTTTCCGGGTTTCAAGTTTCATCCAGTTCCATACAGCAGGGCTAGCTCCTACAAAGCCCTCCCAGAACTAGCTCCTACAGTGCCCATGTCTTTTTGCCAGCTGCCCAAAATGTTGCACGAGTTGTCAGGATTTAGACCAAGATAACAAGACTGATTTTGGCCTGCATGTCCTTACCATGAATGGGAGGCTTCAGGGAAGTGGGAGACTTGTCTCATTGTGCTGCTGACTGCCTCTTTGTTGCCATTCATCCCACAAATGATGGGATGTTCTGAGGGTCTCTTGCTTTCTCTTAGGAGAACTGGCATTCACAGCTGCAGGGAAAAGTTTGGTAGAGCCTCGTAGGCACACAATACAATAACCAGATGTAGAGCTGGCTGCAGTAAGAAAGAATAAGGGGGGAAGACAGAGGGGGCAAGTATCTAGTCAGCTTCTTACCATGCTGGCCCTGAAAAGCAAAAAGAGGGTCCTTCCCAGCCTGTATCAGTAGCCAAAGATGTGCTTCCCTCTCTATATTAAAGAAACACCCCTCCCTGTTCCCACGAGCTCCAAAACTTTGGGTCCATTTTGCAAAACAGCCTATGTGGATTTAACAAAGCAGAGACTTCTGTCCCAGAGTTCTGGGAGTGCTGTACAGACAGAGGAGTCAGAAGAATCCCCTGCGGGGATGGCAGGGCAGGGCTGAGAGCTCCCCCTGAAAATGAAGGTCAAACATACCACAGTCACCACTTGCATGGTTCCAAGGAAGAATATCAGCTGGCTTTGCAGTGAAAGACCTAAGGCAGGCAAAATTTACTTGTCCAGGTCTACTCCTTGTATTTGCAGAGTGGCTATGTTTAAAAGCAAGTAAAGAAGTCCATACAGATGCAACGCTAAGTCTGGCTCTTCATGAAGAATTTAAGTCAGAATAAGGCAGCACAAGTGGGGATAAAGGTACCTTTACACAGTCATACACTCCCTGATCAGTTGTTAAGCTGTCAGGAGCTTTCTTGGTCTTTGCTGCGAGTTAGGGCCAGCAGGAATTGATCTCGTTCATTCTTGGCCTGCCAAAGTCTCTTGTAAACTAAGCAGCACCTCAGCTGTATTTGCTATACTGGCAATTTCCAGGGCAAGTCAGCTGTATGTGCTTACCAGGGAATTCCAGAGATTCCTGTTTATAGCAACATTAAAATCCCCTTAGCAACAATTAGCACAGATAAGGCAGGTAGTGTGGGACAATAGATTTCCTCCACAGATTTCCTTTATCCTCTGCAAAAGGTCTGGTAGACTTTCACACCTCAGCCTACCTCTTCAGTCTGTTCTCAATATCCATACAAAGACAGCGCCCACTGTGACTGCTCTGTTTGCAGCAGCTGGGGGAAGGCCCCTGCAGGCTGTGCCATGAAGCTCTTTCAGGATCCAGACACATCATGCTCAACCCCCTCGGACTGTGGCTTTACAGGAAGGCAGGCCCAGCTGCAGGGAGCCCAATGCCAGTTCAGTGTGAAGCACTATCTATCTCAAACACCTGACAGGTCACTTGCCAGCTCGAATTTACTCAAAAAATGACAAAAAGGGAACTTTGTCCTTGCAGAGTTGATGCTGGATCAGGTATCACATTATTTTCCAAACCTCCTTCTCCTCCCCTGCAGCTAACAGAAGCCAGCACCATGCACTATGCAATTCAACTACCTAGGCAAAAAAAAAAGTCCTTTGGGCTCCCTCCTGATGCAGACCAAAGTCGTGCACCCTCAGGAGGCTGCTGGAGAGCAGAGATCTAGCATTAAAGAAAGTACAGCCATGCTCTTAAACGAAGCACCTACATGCTGTGCAGCTGCTCTGGGCACCTTCCTCTCTGTGCTCCCTAATGTCCCCAATGTGTGTGATTGCTTGGTAGCAATGAGGGGCTTCATCCCCTCCACGACCTGGCTCCTGCCCCCCAGGGGTTTAGGAGAACATATTTTAAAGACCCTCCCGGGAGCTCACTCAAGCTCTCTGTTTACACAGCAGATTGGTGGCTTCTTGTTTGAAGTCAGGATTTAAGCTGTTCTTTCTAATTACAGAGAGACTCTGAAACCTGAGAGATCTCTGCTGTTGAAGACTAAGCACAGAGGAAAAAAAAAACCAGTTGCAGACATAGAACAACACTACATCCAAACCCTAGAGTTTGCTTTAAAGAGAAGGCCCCTGCAGCAAAATAGGACATATGCTGTTATTCGTCCCCTATAGTCTCTTTTCATCATGCTATTTTCTTCTCATCACCTCTGTTCCTTGCAAGTTATCACCAGCACTCAAGGACATTTGTTCCACTTTGTCTACTACAGAGAATGAGGGATAGTAGAAAATGTCTGAATCCCAGTGAACTTCCCTAGACAGACGAATGAAAGGCTGGGTATTTCCATCCTCTCCAAACCGACAGCTGCTATGGGATATAACTACATTAACAGATTATACATTGAAATGCATTTGAACTGATCAGTCACTAATGTTTCCATTAGGAGAATAAAAGGGAATATAATACCACCCCATTTCAGAAACACAGTTACAGTTTTTAGATTAATCTTTAGTAGCTCTCGTGTTTCTAAGGGGCAGAAAGTGCTGCCCCAGTGCCCCAGTTCCTGTGTGGGTGTTGAAGCTTTTTACGCACTCATCCCTGGAAGGAGGACAAGATGGAAGAGGAGATTTGGGGCAAGGTGGGACAGCAATGTTTGCTGCCTCCCAGAGTGCCTTGTCTCTGAACAATGTAAGGTTTTCCATGAGCAGGGCTGGTTCCTACAGTCCTTCACATGATGGGGTCCTGAGCCTGCCTGGAGCTTCCAGACACAGCTATCAGC
Source organism: Nyctibius grandis (assembly GCF_013368605.1). Classification (NCBI taxonomy): domain Eukaryota; kingdom Metazoa; phylum Chordata; class Aves; order Nyctibiiformes; family Nyctibiidae; genus Nyctibius; species Nyctibius grandis. Next base: position 8,530,272 of record NC_090666.1, read on the forward strand.
TGTGTAAGATGGGACACTACCTTGACTCCTTCGCTATCACTAGCAAGTGTGATGTTTTGGCAGTTGGCAGAGGAGGCAAGGTGAGAATACACTTTGGGAACTTTCCCAGCACATCAGAAATAGTCCTCCAGCAGCACAAACCCACAGTTGACTGGGTCCCCACTTCACCTCGGGTGTGTGAGCCAAGTGGGGAATACATTAAATAGAAGGTGGAAAGTAGCGCATTTGAAACAAGGTGAAACACATGGGTCTAATCACAGCCTGGAAGCAAGTCCAGTCATTTCCTTACCCGAGTCTCCTTTGCAAAAGAGAACTGCTCTCTGTTGGTTCAGGGCAGTGCCTGTTCCCTTGGCTCACTCTGGCCTGAAAGGCCAGCACTTCAGTAATCAGATTAAGAGCTTCAAACAACAGCTGTGTTTGTTCTCTGAATTAAAGGCAAAATAATTATAAATGATTGTTTTCCTGCACATTGAAAGACTATTGTCTCCTCTCCTCCTGATTTCCAGTTTTTTTCCCTGAATAAATACACTGCAGCATTAACAGCAATGAATTATTGCTGCTCGGATCACACTGATCTGTGCAGACTTCATAGCATTTATAATCTCTTATCTGAAAATGACTTAAGGGAGGGAGGCCATAAACCCCATTGAAAGTTAATTCCTTCCAGTATTATCCACTATTCAAATGGATATAGGCTGAATAATTGGACCTAATTAATTAAAAGCTGCAGGGCACCAGTGGGAGAGACTAATGTAGGTTTTCACTGAACACCCTCTCCAAGTTTTCTGCATTATTTTAAAAGACACAACCCCCCACTGCCCCAGCTTCATTTGCTCCAGACCAAGTGACACCAGAGTGGGATACCTGTGACCTGTGTCATGGCTGCCATGTTCCTTTTGCCCCGCAGAACAAACACAGCTATCCTCACACCACTATGCTAGCACATCCTAGCATGGGCGCCTCTGCACAATTTAAGGGACTCCTTGCACACATAGCCATGTACTACAGCTTAAATGCTTCTCCTCCTCGGATTTTCTAACCGAAAATCATTACATTAGCAACAAAAAATTATTACAGGAGCTTATGCTCAATGCCCTGTGACACCGAGGAATGTAATCCCTCTTTGAAGGCAACTAAGTTGTGGCTGACCTAGGGATCCAACCCAGATCCCATGGTGGACACAGCCACAACACCATCTTCCTGCCCACTGCTACATCTTGGGATGTGTGTCTGCTGCAGAAAAAACACCACATAAGTGTAATGGTATTTATGTGGCTGAACCAAGGTGTGATGTTGTGATTTTGATGAAAATTTTCTGCCCTCTGTTCTCAGTGTCAATGCTATTTGGGCACCAAAAACCTCAGTAAACAAGACAGTGCCAGAGACAGCCTCTACAGGCAAGATAAATGTGATTTGATAGGAAGCAAATGAATATTACCTCAGTTGTCACACTCAGGATGTTATTTACTTCCATAATCACTCTCCCTTCTTTCCCTTTTACCCACTGGACCAAATCTCAGCCAAATCTCCCATGGGTGTTTGATGATTTGGCAACAACTTCAAGAGATGAGCCCTTCAGGATTTGATATTAGGAGCAGAAATTACCATTGTGAAATCTAAGACAGTTTTCATGCACATAGCGGGAGGAGAGGAGCGCAGGCAGAGAGAAGCATTACCAAATCCGCAGTGTAAGCCATTCTTCTCCTGTTTCTAAGTTAAATTCACCAGCTTTTCAGCTTGAATATTAAGTATGGAGCAGCAGAGCAGGAGTGAGACAGCTGCGGTGATGCATTTTTATTCCTTTGTTAATGGGGGGATACAGATTCCGAGAGGAAATAGTGAATAAGGGAGGCAGAGGAGAGAAAAAGCTAGGGGATGTTTCTGGTGCTGGGAAAACTGCTCATTCTGAAGTAACAGCATGAATTTTATTTCAGAGGAGAAAAAGCAAAATTGCACCCACTTGTAACACATACACACTTCACCACAGCCACCCTCTCCCATGCACTGAGTCTGCCTACACAGAGGGAGACCCAGGGACTGTGCCTGAGGTGGGGGACCCTACCGCAGAGAGCAAAGAGCACTGACGGTGCTGATGCTGGGCAGCTTCTCCATGGGCTCCTGTGTCACACACCATAGTGCAGTAACTTCTGCTAGGTAAAAGAGGCTTGTTCCCTTGCTAGAGGCTTCTCTGCTCCCCCTTTATTTTTTTATACATATATATATATATATATACACATACACATACATACACACACACATATAGTCTTTGATCTGCAATCTCCAGGGAGTCTTTGTCTAAAATGCCAGGCAGAAGCAACAGCTGGTTATTCTGCTGCACTTGAGCAGACAACAGCACTCAAAATGACCCTCAGCTCTCTGGGTTTCCTGAGGTTTTCCTCTTTAACCATCTGTCACAGAAAAGGATCTCCATTAATAAAGTCAAAGCAAGACCAGTGTCAACACTTCTGTTAGAGTACCACCTGTGTCCCATCCCTGGCTAGCTTGGCTTTAGCTCACAGAGAGCTCCTGAGGGTAAGAACTGTTTTCTCCACCTGCATTTATTTCTGGTGTTCAACAGAATAAATCCTCTGCAGTCACACTATGGTGAAATCCCCAAAGCTAATGATCTTCATGTTCCTGGGGATTACTGGTTGAAATCTACAGTTTAGTTACACCCTCTGCAACTCTTGCTTGTTTAAAATCTCCTAAAACTAGTTTCTGCTTCTCTTTGCTGCCACACAGAGTGATCAGACACATCTGAAGAGGCCACCAAATTAGAGAATTTAGGAGGTACTCACATAATGTACTGGTTTGGCAATTACACAGATTAAGAAGTTCCTGCCCCTCTACCTCATGCTGTGTCTTCCCAGGCCATATTGCAGCTTCCTGCCTCCTCAGTTGAGCCAGAAGAGTTGAGTTAATAGGCCATGATGCAAATTGGGCACAGAAGGATCTGGGCAAAAATAACCCTTTTTTTCTTCAGTTATTTTTCCACAATGAAGTGTGTACTAGAAGATGAAAGTGACTTTTTCCTTTAGGGTAAAACAGCCTCCCTACACTACTGTTAGCTTACCATAATACCAAACTAAAAAAAAAATCCACTGATTTATTTGAAACTGTTCTTATGTCTAAAGAGTAGAAAGGACAGGTAGGTCATTAGAAAATGCCAGTTACACAGTCAGTGAGAGTCTTCTTTGGGTAAGGACTCCAGAGCTGGATTCCCAGTCTTGGATGACTGATCCCAACATCTGTTTTCACCCAGACTTGCTACAAATTGAATAGTAGCCCCTTAAAATGATAAAACAAATGCAAAGCTTCAAGCTTAAGCTTCTTGGGACCCTAATGGTGATGGTTTTCATTGTTCAAACTAAAAACCAGAGAATGACTGGTCTGACTCCAGTGCCAGGCAGGTGTCATGAAGTTTTGTACCAGGTAAGTGCTTATAATCAGGTGTGGTCTCACACAGATGGACTCCGCACTAGCAGCCCCTGTGCCATGAGCAGGGCCAGCTTCCCCCTCCCAGGCATTTCAGAAGGGAGCTGTAGTCTGGATGACAAGCGTAGGGCAGAAAGAGCTGCTGCTCCTCCCCTGTCTCAGGCTACATGTGAGGAACAGCATGGACATAAGATGTCGTGAAGGAACACGTGATTCCCCAGAGTATGAATGGGCTGGGGCAAGGGGGCTCTATATAAACACCGAAACAAAGTCATTTGAGTTTAGGGAAAAGTAAAGCCACATCAGAGCTGAAGGACAAAGAGCTGTTGGTCAGAAGAGGATCAAACCAAAGCAGAGGAGTATTCCACTCCCCCTTGAGAAAGCCTAAGGCAAAAGAGTATGTTGAGGACAGGGCTGGTTTGCAGAATTGTTCAGAATAGCATTAGAACAAGCACTCCTTGCCTTTCTAACAGCGTTTAGGACAAAAAAAGTTGATATAGTAAAATAATTCATTGTATCTGCACTGTTAAATTTCACAGACTGCACAGACTGGGCAATCTGGAGATTGTTTGACCATCCCTTAAATCCTACAACATGTCCTAGGAAAGAAATTCTTGAACAGAAATGTCTGAGGCCGCCGACAGGAAAATGGAGGTGTGCTGTTTTCTGAAGGTGATAATAAGTCAAGAGTTTTACAGGCACTGAGTTTTGTCACATTTAAAACCAAGAAACCTCGTAAAATGCAAATGAGCCATGTAGCTGTGTGCTGGGTAGCACTTGCTGAAATAAGGACTCCAGTTATTTGTGTGGGGGAAAGGAAGGCACAGTTACTCTATTCTCCTGCTGTGTTTGCTTAAAAAGTTGAGGGCACGTGATGAGTTGATCCTTTCCTATTTAATGACTTTGAATTTCCGTCTCCTCTAACACTGTAACCAGCCTCCTTTCAGGGACAGTCCGCTTTCAGCTCAGGTTATTTGTCAATTTGCTCTTCCAAGGCTTGCACTGAAGGGCCTCCTGACCTGTTGAAGGAATATAGAGTTGTACAGATGTTTCTGCAACTGTTACAGGGACAACAGGGCCCTGCCATGCAGCTTTCTGGCTCATCAGCTTCAACTAGGTCTGCCACTGTCCACTGACCAAAGACAGAGCTTTGGGAGGGGAGAGCACAGAGACTATACTGAGCCTTTTCTTGTAGAGTAAGGGAGCATATGGAGCACTGACAGAGGGAAGCAGAGGGGATGAGTAACCCTGATATGGGGGGAAATAGAGGGAGATGGAAAAACAGTGTACAGGGACCTCATGGAAGGATACAAATTGCTGGAAAGCATTTAAAAACTCAGAAGTTCTGAAGCAGGTATCACTCCATTTTACTCCAGAGGGACCCAAAGACAAGCCAGGCTGACAACAGGATACAGACACCTGTGTGTGGACCCAGAAATGGCAGCTGAGCCCCTTCTGGCAGGTGTGTGATGCAGACAATAAGGATGATGTGCTGCCATAAAGACAGATAGGTGCCATAGGCTCCAGGGCACACAGTGCTTTCATCCCCAAGTACATCTCTTCAACTTTGTTGCAGATCCATAAACACACCTTAAAATGTAGCTAGGAAAGCTGCTCCCATTTAGGTAGGTCTCTGACTCTCCTCTCTGAGGAATACACATGGCTGAGGTTTCAGTAACCTGGCTTTAGCCGGAACACTGGGTTCATCTCCTTCACAAATGCCAGAGGGGCTTTTTCAGCATAGTGCAAGAAACCTATGCTCTTAAATTGCCAAATGGAAAAATGTGAGAAGCTTGTAATGACTTCCCATGCAACAGTAGAAAAGCACCCTGATCATATTCTTGTGAATCATCTGCACTCACCTGCAATCCCTGTGCTGTGCCTCTGTGCAGGTACAACCAACCTGTGCAAGCAGCAAGCAGTGTCCAAGTGCGAAGCTGTGCCAGGACAAAGCCCCCAACCCCAGAACTGACCCTCCAGGGCCCCCCCTGTGCCAAGGGCCAGGCAGAGAGGTGCTGGGGTACAGGGACCACACCGTGACCAGGCAAGGCTGGAGTGCAGCAAAGAACAGGGAGCCTTTCAGAGCACACTGGAGAGAGAGGCTGAGGGAGGCAAGGCAAGCCACAAATTAAAGTAATGCATCTCAAAGGTGCTCTCCGGAAGCAGTTATCAACAATAAAGCTACTGAGGATAAGGGGGGATTTGAGTGTAATTCACAACACTGAGGTAAGGCTAACCCTACTGCTACTTGCTAGCATCCTGGATCAGCACACCTGGCACATGTGGAGACTGATGGGACCAGCTCATGCAGAAACAATTGCTTACTAACTCTCCTCTTTTTAGGAGTGAGCTTTTCTGCCTCTCTGAAATGGAGATAAATTCTGATCAGCAACAATGATATCAGGAATTAACACTGCACCATTCTGAGTCCCTGGATCTCATTGTGCTAAACATGACTGCCTCTTCAGCACATTGGTTGCTCAGCAGACTTGGCATAAACAATTGGCATTGGTGGGGTGTCACAGTAGGGCAGCTTGTTACCGCTCATCAAATATCAGCAGCTTCCACTGTGCGCTGCAGAAACGCAGAGAAAAGTGTCTCATCTCATCTAGTTCTCAGGTGTGATTGTATCAGCATTTTTCTGAGATGCAGTTAGTTGGGTTCTAGTACAAAACTGTCACTCCACCTTTGAACAGGTGATAGTAACATTTCACCTACCCCCAATAAAAGAGACACTTGCTAGAGATTAAATCATAAACCCTGCCACCCTCTGCCAGTTTTAAAGTGCATGAAGTAATAAAGCCTTCTTCTCTCTGGCAGTAAACAGGACAGCAATTAGCACAGAAAATCCTCCCTGAGATATTTCTTGCAAGTGAAATGCCTGGGACCTCCCCTCAGACTAAAAAACATAACAGCAACAGACAAGAAGGACCAAGGACTTCCCAGGGACACTTTCCCACCCTCTCCACACAGCCCTTTCCCTACAGACATGGGAGCTGGAAGAAGAGTGCTGGGGCCCTGCCATAGAAACACTTTGTAGCACTCTGTGCCCCAAGCAGAGGAGAACAAGCCTCCTGTGAGGTACCAAGGGACTAAGAACCCTTTGATTTTGCTGAGGCAAATGACTGCCTTGCCACCTCCCATGCGTGCTACGAGTGCTGCACTGATTTTCCATCAATCAGATAAATCAACACCAACAGGCTTAGCCCATTGCTTCCCACTGCCCCTCGCTCTGTCAGTCCAGCACAGGTACAGCTCACTCTGTTTCACTCACAGTGCACGTGAGGTGCTGGATGGTATATAGTTCCTATTTCCTCTGCTTTTGTTCTTTTCAGTGAATGATTTTTTTCTTTTTTTTTTATTTCCTTTTTTTTTTTTTTTTAAATCAGCCTGAACCCATGCTAGACTTCATGCTTAACAGTGACTGACTATTGGGTGTTTCTCCATATTACCTTGACATGAGCTACATCATCTTGGTGGGTTATTTCTTCTACCCTTATTATTTCCAAATCTCAGTATAATTGTCAGCTGCTGAACATACTCCACATACTTAATGGCTTCAGAGTGAGACAGAACCGAAGTTTCTAAATATGGGTTTGGAAGCTACCTGGAAAACTGAATAGCTATTTTACAACCCAGTCTGAGCTTCTTCTGCAAGTCCATAAATTTTTGCCTTTACACTAAAAATATGCAAAGAAATAAAAAGAATTATCAGTAGTGACTGAGCTTAGGAAGCAAATTCCAGAAGCTTGAAGCAGGCTACTTGCTGTGTTGAAGTAGAGTATGCACCCTTTGAGGACACTAATTCTGATTTATAGCATTTACCTTCGATATTGCAACAAATTTTAGTTCCTAAAAATTGTGGCTAGTATCTGAGAAACATGAGTCTGGCAGCAAACAGCTGGGCAGAAAGAGGAGAAACGTCTTTCTGCAGTGTGTATCGTGCACATGAAACAATTGAGAGCTCCCCAAATTAGAAAATACATCAACAATATGTATGAAGGATCAGGGTCCCACCGATACCACTGTCACATGGCATCTAAAGCCCTTTGTCTTCAGATACAGAACCTGTGGTTCAGCCCTGGGGTGCTGAGGGAGCTGAGAAAATAATCAGCAGGGCAAGACTGGCTCCCCAACATCCTTCTGAGCAACTTTCAAAAAGGTGAGAATCAATTAGATGGATGATGAGTGCTGTAGGGTTCTTCTGCAGACAAGAGAGAAGGCTACACTACACACAGATGTAGTCTCAGTAGTGAAGCACTTGTCAACAAGAATGGTTTCTCCTTTTCTCATCTGCTACTCCCTACTTTTATTCCTGTTCCTGTTTCCCAGCTCATCCTTTCACAGCTAGCCATAGCTAGCCCTCAGGCTACCTGCCAGCAGGCCATTCTCATTCACAAGGAGCTAAAGAGAAGGCACAAAGCCAGCCAGTCAGAGGCATATTAACCAGGCCTCACAGGCAGCAAGTCTCTTTTTGCCCTCCCTGAGTCCATTCAGGGCATGGATTCTTGCTATGCAGAGAAAGACCTTGGATATTTCAAAGCAGAAAAGGCATCTGTGCTTGCTTTTGTCTGGGGATTTAAGCACCAGTTATGTGTTTGTCCCAGGAGATTTAGACAACAAGAGCTTTAGTGAACAAAGAAACACAAGCCAACCTGGACTGGAATGGGGCTGGAAGGAAAGCAGATCAGGTTTCCAAGGCAGTTATGTAGGAAACCATCATTAGATGTTGCAAAGTGCTCTCAGAGTTTCATGTTGGAGCTGAACTCAATATAATCAATGCCAGCTGCTCCACCAGTTTCAATAAGATGCTTGTCAGGCCCTTTGAGAGCAAACCATAAATTGGCACCAGTTCTCCTTTCCTGAAAGCAGCTGATGCTCTTTTTCCCCTCATAACAACACAGGTTCTCATTTCCTGATGGATGTTGGGCTGAGTGTAGTATTCTGATGGCAACTGGCCTGTAGGAAAACCTAACAAGAGGCAAAATAGGAAAACCTTGCTTTCCACACTGATTACTCACAAGTGAGTTGCTGAGACTCAGAACTTCCAGCAAGTCACCTGGTGCTCAGCTTTCAAGAAGCTACAGTGGGTGCAATTCCCTCTGCCATGCAATAGCACTTACAGTAGCATCAAGGGTACTGAAGACGAGAAGGGTGGTATCAGCAAGCTATCCAACCAAAACTGGTTGGTTTTGAGCATCCTTTCCAGGACACTTGGGCTATACTGTCTTGGTTATACATGTCCTGGAATGGTCCTGGTCCTTGCTAGGTAGGGCAGGCTGCCTGGACAGTGCAGAACTTCCATGCCCTACACTGATTTCCCTGCTGACAGAAATGCATGGTACCAGAGTCTAGGTTCAAACTAACATGTATGCACTGTGACTGTTTGGGGCTGAGAGGCTGGAGGGGAATAGTACAGATGCACTGAGTCACCCAGGACACAGAGAGGTAAAAGCAATGTTTTTTGCTCAAGCTGCAGAAGCACAAAGACTGCACAAAGACTGATGCTCAGCCACACTTCAGCTCCCTTATTGCACAAAGAGTTGGAAATGCAGTGAGATCCCTACTCTTGGAGGAGAAATCTTTAAGATGGTGCACTGCAGCAGTGGCTCTGATACAGTGTTTGACACTGGCAAGAAGCCTCTGTCAAGAGGTGCTGTGGGGCTAAAGAGAAAGAAGGATACATGGGGTAGAAGAAACCAGGCTAAATCACCTCTGTAAAAACCAACCATTCCTGGCTTCCCAGAATGGCTTTTTGGACCCAGCTGTGATAGCGAGTGGTTTATAGAGTAATCCTGAGACTGTTAAATGATAGTAGGATTCAGGAAAATGCTGCAAACAGAAGCCCTGCCTGCGAAATTTCGCAGCTTCCAATTAGGACGACACTGAGTTCCTACCTCAAAGGCATTTGCATTGTGATCCTTATAACAGCTTTTGTGACTGCCTTTCCACACAGTCTCAGGGATTTAGGCACCAGCTCTATTATGTGTATCTTAATTCCTGTGACTTTTGAAAATCTCAACCAGCATGCACATTTGCAATGTTCATACAGCACTGAAAAGCACAAATTATACAGACAACTTAGTTACATACACAAATTGTTTGATGTTTCTGCCAGGAGGACTGGGCAGGCTGGGTTAGAAAGGCCTCTGATGAAGACCCTCACACCTATTCTGCACAGTTACAGAGGCCTTTGAATTTCATGAGGAAGCTATTTCCTTTCACAAGGCTCTGAGTTTCACAGTTCACAATGGATGTTCATCTGGTGCTCACTGATTTGGACAGAAGGGTGCATGAAATGGATCAACCTTCAAGCCAAGGCATTCAATAAGGACAGAGTAGTTAATAGGGATTTAATTGTATAATCACAGAATCACAGAATGTTAGGGATTGGAAGGGACCTCGAAAGATCATCTAGTCCAATCCCCCTGCCGGAGCAGGATTGCCTAGACCATATCACACAGGAACGCATCCAGGCAGGATTTGAATGTCTCCAGAGAAGGAGACTCCACAACCTCTCTGGGCAGCCTGTTCCAGTGTTCTGTCACCCTCACCGTAAAGAAGTTTTTCCTCATATTTAAGTGGAACCTCCTGTGTTCCAGCTTGCACCCATTGCCCCTTGTCCTGTCAAGGGATGTCACCGAGAAGAGCCTGGCTCCATCCTCATGACACTTGCCCTTTACATATTTATAAACATCAATGAGGTCACCCCTCAGTCTCCTCTTCTCTAAGCTAAAGAGACCCAGCTCCCTCAGCCTCTCCTCATAAGGGAGATGTTCCACTCCCTTAATAATCTTCGTGGCTCTGCGCTGGACTCTCTCTAGCAGTTCCCTGTCCTTCTTGAACTGAGGGGCCCAGAACTGGACACAATACTCCAGATCCGGCCTCACCAGGGCAGAGTAGAGGGGGAGGAGAACCTCTCTCAACCTGCTAACCACACCCCTTCTAATATACCCCAGGATGCCATTGGCCTTCTTGGCCACAAGGGCACACTGCTGGCTCATGGTCATCCTGTTGTCCACTAGGACCCCCAGGTCCCTTTCCCCTACGCTGGTCTCCAACAGGTCTGCCCCCAACTTGTACTGGTACATGGGGTTGTTCTTGCCCAGATGCAGGACTCTACACTTGCCCTTGTTATATTTCATTAAATTTCTCCCTGCCCAACTCTCCAGCCTGTCCAGGTCTCTCTGAATGGCTGCGCAGCCTTCCCGTGTGTCAGCCACTCCTCCCAGTTTTGTGTCATCAGCGAACTTGCTGACAGTGCACTCTAATCCCTCATCCAAGTCATTAATTAATATATTGAATAGTACTGGTCCCAGTACAGACCCTTGAGGGACTCCGCTAGACACAGGCCTCCAGCTGGACTCTGTCCCATTGACCACCAATCTCTGGCTTCTTTCCTTCAGCCAGTTCACAATCCACCTCACTACCTGATCATCCAGACCACACTTCCTCAGTTTAGCTGCGAGGATGCTGTGGGAGACCGTGTCAAACGCCTTACTGAAATCGAGATAGACCACATCCACAGCTTTACCATCATCTATCCACCGGGTTATGTCCTCATAAAAGGCTATCAAGTTGGTTAAGCATGACTTTCCCTTGGTGAAGCCATGCTGAGTGCCCCTAATGATCCCCCTGTCCTTGATGTGCCTAGAGACAGCACCAAGAACAAGTTGTTCCATCACCTTTCCGGGGATGGAGGCGAGGCTGACTGGTCTATAGTTACCCGGGTCCTCCTTCTTGCCCTTTTTGAAGACTGGAGTGACATTCGCTTTCCTCCAGTCCTCAGGCACCTCTCCCGTTGCCCACGACTTAGCAAAGATGATGGAGAGTGGCCTAGCAATGACTTCCGCCAGCTCCCTCAGCACCCGCGGGTGCATCCCATCAGGGCCCATGGATTTATGGACGTCCAGATTGCTTAATTGGTCCCTGACCCAGCCCTCATCTACCAAGACAGATTCCTCCTCTATCCTGACTTCTTCTGGGGCCTCAGGGGTCTGGGGCTCCTCAGGACAGCCTCCAACAGTATAGACAGAGGCAAAGAAGGCATTCAGTAACTCCGCCTTCTTTTTATCCTGTCTCCAGGGCCCCCACCTCATTCATCAGTGGGCCTACATTGCCTCTAGTGTTGGTTTTACCTGCAATGTATTTGAAGAAGCCCTTTCTGTTGTCCTTGACCTCTCTTGCAAGGTTTAATTCCAAGGAGGCCTTAGCTTTCCTAGTTGCCTCCCTACATCCTCTGACAACAGACTTATATTCCTCCCAAGTGGCCAGCCCCACCTTCTATGATCTGTACACCCTCTTCTTCCACTTGAGTTTGCCCAGCAGTTCCCTGTTTAACCATGCAGGTCTCCTGGTACCCTTCCTTGACTTCCTACCTGCTGTGATGCTCTGATCTTGAGCTCGGAAGAAGCAGTCCTTGAATGCTAACCAACTATTTTGGGCCCCCTTACCTTCTAGTACCCTGTCCCATGGGATTTCCCCTAGCAATTGCTTGAAAAGGCCAAAGTTGGCCCTCCTGAAGTCCAGGGTTGCGATTCTGCTAGCTATTCTGGTCCTGCCACATGAGATCCTGAACTCTACCGTCTCATGGTCACTACAACCAAGGCTGCCCTCAACCTTCACCTCTTCAACCAGACCCTCCTTGTTAGTAAGGATAAGATCCAGCAGCGCTCCTCTCCTAGTTGGCTCATCCACCATTTGCATCAGAAAGTTATCATCAAGGCACTGGAGGAACCTCCTGGACTGAGGATGGCTGGCTGAGTAGGCCTCCCAGCAAATATCAGGGTAGTTGAAATCCCCCACAACAACCAGGCCCTGTAATTGCGAGACTGCTCTCAGCTGCCTGTAGAAGGCCTCATCACCCTCCTCATCCTGATCCGGTGGCCTGTAATAGACACCCACAACAGTATCACCCCTGCCAGCCTGCCCCTTAATTCGCACCCACAAACTCTCAACTCACTCCTGATCCGCCCCTGGACAGAACTCAATACATTCTAGCTGCTCACTCACATAAAGAGCAACTCCACCACCTCTCCTTAGCAGCCTGTCTTTCCTGAACAAGACATAGCCATCCACGACCACATTCCAGTCATGCGAGGCGTCCCACCAAGTCTCTGTAATTGCCACTAGATCATAGCCCCCCGACCGAACACGGATTTCTAACTCCTCCTGTTTATTCCCCATGCTGCGTGCATTGGTGTACAGGCATTTCAGGGAGCGAGCTGGGCACACTGATTTCACCCCAGGGGGATGGGAGGCCTCCTGGTCTGCCTCAACACTAGAGCGTTGCCCCAGTGGTGCAAGCCCAGCTACTACCCCATCCCCCTTCGAATCTAGTTTAAAGTATAATTTAAGGCTAGTTTGCTTTTCAAAGCAGTTTTGCCACTATGTAATTTAGAAGCCACTAACTCTTGTTTGTTAATCTCTTAATATGAGCAGGCCTTAAAATCCTTTGCATAAAAAAAACCCTTTGTGCTGGTCCTGGGCTCTTTACTTTCTCAGGGTGCACGTCTGCTGCGGAGCTTTGCACCAGGGAAGGAGAACTAAGAAGACTAGACTTAGCAGAGTGCCAAGTGCCACAGCCAGAGAAGAAGCTGGTCACCAAGAGGCACGAAGCAACTCATATGCGAGCTGGCAGGGCCCAGCTGCTGTGCCAGCTGCTGAACAAACCCTCTTCGCTTCCCTCCCCTTTGCTAGGCTGCCTCCCACACACTGTGCTGACAACGGCTGCATTGCCACATCCAACACTTCATTCCGTGCTTTGAAAGTCCAGTCTAATTGAGTGACAAAGTCATTCTGACTTGCATCTCAGCAAAGGATTTTACTCTAAAGACCCTTTCATCTTCTGACCTTCTCCTCTCTGCCCTTCCTGAAGCCTGGCTAGCCCAAGGCCCAAAAGGGCACACGAAGGGGCAGCTGAACCTTTCCAGAGGCACATCGTGTGCTCTCCCAGCCTGAGCTCTGCCAGTGCAGTTGGTACTGAGGGGAAGCATCTGGTTGGGAATCAGGAGGGGGAACTGCCAGCACAGCCAGGCTCCCTGGGAAGAGCCCAGCCCCTTCACAAACACAATGCCATGTAAGAGCTGTCACTCTCCTGCTCATGGCACTCTCCATCAAAGGAAAAACTCTTCTCATGTTCCACAAGCAGGCTCTGGGTTACAACTGCTTTGACCAATGGCTAAAAAATTAGGATCAGGGCCCTGTTGGACAAACACTGTGAAAACACGACCTGGCAAGGTCCCTGCCCTTGTCTGCTTCCAGACTGAACACAATGTAAGACAAGGGTAGAACAAAAAGTAGAGATGAGAAGGATAAGGCTTCCAGGAATCAGGTAATGTTACTCAGGCTGGACATACTGATGAGTGTTACATGAATCACCTGTCCAGCTGCTTAGTTCTGATGAGGCACTTTCTTAGAAGCAAAAAGAGTAGTAAAAGTTAAAAAAGAATCAAAAAATACAGAACCATAATGAAGAATTTAAATAAGGGGGATCTAGTATGGTCCTTAGGTATATCACTCCCTGAATTTAGTATTAATGCTGATCTTGCCAGAAGAATAGTAGATCAATGCCTCTTACACTGCTTTGCTTCACAAATTGTGTCTTTCGGTTTCATCATTCCTATCACCTCTACAGAACTCTCCCTGCAGTCCTGCCATCCCTTTTGCCACATGCTCACACGGTAGAGACAAAGAGCTGGAGAATCATATAGCTATCGTGATTCTCAGTGATGGATGCCCAAGTGTTATCTCCTTAGAAGGCACATGTTTTCCTTCCTGTTCTGCCCAAATATCCTCTCCTTCCTTTCACGATCCCTTATTCTCATCAGTTTAGGAGAGTACAGTCCTGTGGTTGCCCACACCAAAGCACAAACAAGCAATTTCTGAGATGCTTCCCAAGTGGGCTGCTACTGATTCAGTATGTGGTGTTTTCCCTCCAAAATACACAGATAACCTCAGGAAGTGGGTTGTGTTTTTTTAAAAACTGACAAAATGCCCTGTTAAAATTCTCATGCCAATGTGAGTGATTCCTTTCCACCTCCCTGAAAACCTCCTGCTGTCTTAAACTGATGCTTTCTTTCTCCATCTCTACCCTAACCAGCACAGTCCACCCCATAGACTATCCATCCTCCAAGATGGTCCCATCTGTTCTGCTACCTTTCTAGAGGAGGAGGTGGCGGGGGGAACCGCTGCTTGGGCAGCATATAGTACATGCTGCAGGAGCAAAGGACCAATGTTCCCTGTGCCTGTGAACAGCTCAGCACTTACAGCTTCTCCATAAGGGAGGAAGAAGAGGCTAGTGCCATGTTTCTAGAACCTGCATGATGGTCCCAAAAGTGAAGGCTGGACTAGCCCAACCTCAGCTGTTAGACATGATTATGAAGTACTGTAAAAACCACGTTAATTCCACATCAGAAGTAGCTCCGTTTCCATAGAAGACTTCACAGATTTTACCCTTTGCAAATCTCTGAAGCATAGGATAAATGTAAGTATAAATTGCAATATATCTTTATATTTATGTCTTATGCAGCACTATAGTCATTGCCTAATAGGTGTGTACACATATATACATACATAAATACTAGAGAAAGAACCAACCAATGTATAGGAATTACTTTTCTCTTGCAGTGAAGCTAATTATCATCAGGTAAAATGCAAGGGTTCTTTTTATTAGCTCATACCTTTCTGGAATGTGGATTTTAGTCTAAGAAGCAATGGCAGGCTCTGTTCTGAGGGTATAAGGGCTACTTTGCTCCTCATACTTTATTCTGTGTAAGCATCCAAAAGGAAACCATCTGGTCTGAAAGATGGCTATGCTATCAATTATCTGTGAGGATGCACTTTCAAGGGAAATGATACCCTTTCAAGGTTTGGCTAGTTTGTTTAGACAGCTTTACCAGCAGATAATTTTCTTTTAGGTGCCTTAAGAGTGTAAAATTTCAAGACTGAGTATTTGTGGAATACCAAAGTTAAAAAGGTCAAACGGGAAAGTGAAAGGCAAGCTGGCTATAGACTGTACTATCAATGGCATACATTGCTTTGCCAGAAATCACTAACTAGGAGGTATTCAAATTCCTGGAGAAGCATAGAGAGAATGCCACAGAGAAAGAGCTATCGCCTGACAAGTTTATGGAGTGCAGAAGCCAACAGGGCAGATGGGGGGGACTAACACAGGAGAAGTAGAAATAAGGATTCTGCTCCTACATGCACCACAGGAAACTACTCTTCCATGAAGAGTGGAAGTGCCAGTACACCTATGGGTGTAGCAGCCGAGAGACAGCCCCTCTCTCCAAAACATGGCCAGCCTTTGCTCTGCCATCTACAGCTATAGCTGAATGATGTCAAGGAAAAGAGTATTGCATCTATAGTATTGACTGCTGACATCTCAACATCTCTCCTACCCTCTTCTGAAGGACTGGAAGGCTAAGTGTGATGGACAAGCATGGCTAGCTTAGCCAGGCTAGGTAACACTTTCAGAAATACTAAAAGTTTGAGATCAGGAGTCAACTTTACATAATTTCCAGGGTGCCATACCTGCCTGTTGGAAATTCTCCATTACTGTCAGTACACCACAGGCAATATAGTGGTGAATATCTGCATCCGTTAGTAGGACAAATGAGGCCTTGTGGCCTGAAGGTAGAAGGATTCCTGAGAAGTGTTCAGCTGAGAGGAAATAACCAGTTCTCAAGATGTGCTTCTGATCACTTACAACTTCTGCCAGGGTCAAGTCCATTTCAAAATACATTTCTCAGTTTGCACTTTGCCCTCCTATTTAATGTTTAACTGCTTGATTTTATACCTTTATAAAGCACTGGTGTGAGGGTAGTTTCCTGAACAGACAGTTGTTGCATCCTTTTTAAATACAGTTAGAATAAACTTTTTCAGACTTATAGTAACTCTGATCTCTTTTTTGATTGTTTGGGTTTGTTTAGTCATCAGGCAGCACAGTCTTCAAAACATACCAATAGCCAAACTCTTCCATTTGAAACGAGTAACCTGATTTTTAGCACATACTTGCATTCTCACACCCCACACATCTGAGGCACCTTTAAAACTGACTGACACTACTGCCATCTTGTTCACCACCAACTGGATTAGTCAGCTGTAGCTCAGTTCCTCCAAAGAAGGGTGAAAAGCAAGAGTAGATATCACTTACAAGCACTTAATGGAGCCAGGAAACTATTAACTACCTCTAATTAGTGATAGATATTTATACCTGCAGCTATTAGTTACAGCTGCTTCTCATTCTTGTGTCCTGGAAGAACTGTACTGCTGCCATCACCTCAGAGGAGTCCAGAGCCAGACAATTTCAGCTTGACAAACCCTCTTAAACCTTCTATAATCTACCAAGAGCTTTGCTTGAGACCTTGCTGCAGAGCATACACATCTCTCTGTACTAGCATTAACCATTTGCTCCATCCAGATCTTGCAAGTACAAAGGACAGGTTCTGCCTGAAGATCTTCTTCCTCTGAGTGCAGTCAGATACCTACCTCAGAATTACTCCCAGAATATAGAATACATATGGTTTTAGGGCTCTGGACCTAAACCACTGCAGCCACTTATCCTAAGATGCAGATCTCATGAGTTTACTCTTGTCCTCATTTAGCCTGCACCCAGGGCTAAATGATAAACAGTTTTTCTATCACCCGGATGTTCCTTCCCCAAATGAGGAAGGGAATTGGGAAAAGGAGGGAGACTTGTAAGTTGAACAGATTTAATGAAATAAAGAAATCAATATAAATGACAACACAGAAGAGACAAAACTTACTTACCTATAGAGCACCAGCAAGCTGCTCCAGAAATCATAACCATTGGAAAGAAGAGAGAAGAACAGAAAAACACCCACCCCCTTACCCACCAAGCCCTCTCTTTTATAGTGAACATCATGTCAATGATATAGAATACACCTGTGGGCCAGCCTGGGTCAGCTGCCCTGATTTAACTGCTAAGGGCCTTGATCGCCATGGCTGGCCACAAACTGAAACCAAATCCCAGTGAAACCAGGAGAACTCTTCAAGCTCTAAATTGTTCAAAGAATTGTGAAGGTTTATCTTTGTCTTAGCGAGCTTTATGTTGGTACTTTTGATTCACACCACTCTGCCTGTACATGAATCAGGTATCAGCTCTCCAGAGTAAATCAGGGGGAAAATATCACCAGTTCAGTTGGGTGGCACAGCTGATTTGGATCAAATGTGTACTCTTAGGTATGGAGCGAGCAAACTAGCAGCAGCAAAACCCACCATATTCCCACCCTCTGCCCTAGCAATGTCCTCAGACATTGTTCTCAAAGACTGACACATGGTTATTGTCCATGCTCACACAGAGCCTGTCCTGTGAGCTTTACTGCCATTCGACCACAGGCTTTGGGCCATTAGCTATTGCTAACCAGCAACCACCAAACACAGGTATGTTTGGACTGATCAGCTTGAACATGTCCCATCCCCTGCCACAAGTCCCACATTTGTTAACAGTATGCAGCATCTCTCACTCAAAGTCTTCAACCAGTACATCAGATCTGGTCCATACAGCACCTGGCACTGACCTTGTCAGCATGATGAGATGCACCATCCACAGCAGGTAAGAACTACAGTATCTTACTCCTGGTCTGACACCAACTCATCAAATCACCTTGGGGAAGCCATGTCATCTCTCCTCGCCTGAGTTTTCCCAGCTGTAAGATATGGATAATGTTCTTTGAAGTCTATCCAGATCCTTTGATAAAGGACAAAGATTTTAAAACATTATTTTTGACTGCACACTCTTCAGGACATGAATTGCGTCCTTGGCATGGGAAATCCTCTAGCACACCACAAGTGCTAACACTGCCCCAAAGAGAAAACAACAAAACTCTGCACCAGGTTATCACTACAGGCACTGGAAAAATACACGTTGGTTGCTGATACACTCTTGGATTTTGGCAAGTCTGTGTGTTATTTCTGAACACAATCGCAAATTGCTTTGAGTTCAAAGAATTATTCAGCACTGCTCAGGGTTATCTAGGAGGCAAGCCAACCTCCAGCTGTATCACCCTGTGTCCTTGGGAATATTCCTCTGGTTTGATTTGAAGCTGAGTGGATCATGAAGACACACAGCTGGGTTTCTGGACATCATCTAGTACTATACATGCTCCGGTCAATGTATTTTACTTGCCAGGGAGAGTTTTAATTTTCTTATTCAGAAGAATGAATTGATGTAGTAGGTGTTTACATTGGCTCTGTGCAATCATTTTATTGTTTTCCTCTCTTCGCTTAAAGATCATACAATATTTGTACTAAAGCAGCGATGGTCAAAGGAGCATACAGAGCTGCAACTCAGAACAGGGAGGGTCCTTCTTATGTCACTGCTGTCAACTTAGGACAAAAACTGCGATGAATAGGAAAAAAAAAATAAAACTTTTGTTTCCAAAGCTAAATAGCCAAAAATGCAGCTAGAAAAGTTCCATAAAGGTTTGGCTTTCAGCAACACATAGTGGAAACAAAGCTGATTCCTCCTCTTGCAGTGCCCCCTGACCTCAGAGTTTTATATGTCACTGCCTAGAAGGCCTCTAGTCACGGCAGCCTCTGTGCACAGCTTTCCCAGGACTTTCAGGGTTTTCCTCGGGGGATGCTTGAGTAGGGGGAAAAAAGGGCTTTAGCACCAGCCTTCGGTTTAAAATAGCAGGGGGAGTTTACTGATTAATATTCATGAGGAGGGAACAGTCCGCTTTTTGTTACCGCAGCCGTTTCCCATGCAAGGTGAGTTGAGAGGGAGGAATACATTAAGGAACATATCCTGCTGTCACCAGTACCACCACCTTTAGAGAGACAGAAAATCAGGAGCCTAAGCAGAGCTCAGATGGTAAATATTTAACAGGGAAAGGACTTGCCTCCTCTTTCTGCCTGTATATATTAAACTCATTCTTTCATTTTAACAAGGGAACTGTGTTTTCCTGTGCTCTCTACCCCCACCCCTGCGCCCTGCTTAAATTCTGCGCCTAAGTGGAAAGTTCACAACATGCTATAAATCCCCTCCACCACTAACACAATTGAATGTATTTCCCTGTTTGGTCAGTCACTGCTAGTCCTTCTCTAGTGGGAAATGTTACTTCTATTCACTGGGCACAAGGAAGAGCAGGACTGGTTCCCTTGTACTTATACCAGAAAATTCCTGGGATAACCCAGCTGAGATCCATGATTCTCATACCCATCTAAAGCTGGCATATGAAAAAAAGTACAAATGAGGCAAAGTTTTTCAAATGCAGGTGCTGATTTGGGGTGCGTCTGAGTTGTGGGCATTCAGCTCAAAATACCCTGCCCCTCATGTGCAAAAGTACAGAGCATTGTCCCCCTCTTTGTCTTCCTCCGTCCTTCTGGCATCCCCATCAGCATCTGAGTTCAGGGATCCCAGAACCAGGAGCGATTTCTGAAAATTATAGTGAAGGGTCTAAAGCCTCTCCTGTGAGGATAAGCAAGGACTCCTTAATTTCTGCACAATCACTGGGAAAATATACCAGCTCATTTGGCAAAGTCAGCTATTATTTCATAACTCCTTAGAGATAAGAGATTGTAAGAGCTGTGGTACCCCTCCATTTCTGACACCAGAAGTGGATTTGGGGCGGAGCTGATAGACCTCTCTGACAACAGATTTATGTCTACACTCATGACCCAATACTGGCAAGGCAGGAGCAAAGTAGATGAGGGGGCATCCGAAAGAATTACCATTTGACATCTTCTCCTGCACTGAGTGAAACAAACTGTGCTGGCACAACCACGCTTCAGCTGATACAACCACGTTGACTGACTGAGCACCAGAGCAGTGTACATTGGGACTACCGGGACCCTGCAGATAAAACGAGTCCTGGGAGCTCATACACTTGAAAATGTTGATCCGAGCAGATCATGGACTACAGCAGCAAACAACTGAGATCACATCTGGATGCCAAGAGAGCATCACTCTGGCTGACACCTTTTCTTCTTACCTCCACAGAACAAAAGAGCATTAGTCAATCAAAAATGGCAAAGCACATGGCTCGTGTAGGGGCCCACCTCCCACAGAGGGCAACAACAGCTACGCTCTGGGAGCCAGGTTAGCTCTCCCACCAGCTGCTGGCAGAGCCTGGGGTCAGGCTGGGGCTCGATGAACTGTGATCCCAGATGAGCCTCACTGTTTTGACAGATGTCCTTAGACTAATTGCAGTTATACGGATCAGTACAGCAAATTTCACCTGGGGGAGGGAGGGATGGAGAAGAAAGGAGAGAAGAGAGAAATGACTGGTTCCACCCATGGTAGCTGTCCCTGCCCCAAAGGCCCTGCACCAGTGCAATATCCCTCTGTTCTTTCAAGATCCAGCTAGAAACTTTTGCCAGTGGAAACATCCTGGGTTTGCACTTTTACAGAGACGAAACCATGAGGTAGCTGTACCAACAGAAGTAGTTTTGCTTGTATGGTGCCTGTTCCCTGAGAACGAAAACATGTCACATTGGCAAAGGACACCTACTACCACGAGAAGCTTCATTTCCACTGCTTGAGTAGCAAAGCTGCTCTAGTAGTGCAGAGAAAGCAGATGACAAGGGCCA
Organism: Nyctibius grandis; assembly: GCF_013368605.1. Taxonomy (NCBI): domain Eukaryota; kingdom Metazoa; phylum Chordata; class Aves; order Nyctibiiformes; family Nyctibiidae; genus Nyctibius; species Nyctibius grandis. Next base: position 8,551,263 of record NC_090666.1, read on the forward strand.
GAGTTTCTTGCTGAAACCAGAGAAGCGAGGTTAGGATTTGGCTTAAGGATGGCACGAAGCATGAGCAGACATTGAATGGCGATAAGAGTAGGTTTTATCGCTGCGCCAGTCAAGGCTAAGAAGAAAGCCAGGGCTTTCTGAACATGGCTGAGGAGAGGAGGGTAGCATGTCCCTCGCACCATCTCCCCGACCTTGGCTGCAGCGCGCTCCCAGCCCGAGCAGAGGACACTTTGCTGGAGCTCTTGCTTTGAAGAACTGCACCTGACTCCGAGCTGATTATGAATGCAGAGCATGATCCATTTTAAACAGGTAGGCCAAGAAAACCTCCATCTTTCTGCCTTTAGGGACCTGTTTCAGAATACAGAGGACTTACCTCGAAAAAGTTTTCCATACTGTTTGATGTTGTGGAACTGTCAGTGGGAACACTGAGAGCATTAGATGCCTGGGTGGCTTATTGATTTGTTCTAGTTTTATTAAATTGGCTAAAGTTCATTCAGAAGTCTCCCTTCCCCACGCTCCAATATTTATTCTGAATGCTGCCTTGAGAGGGGCAAATGCGGAAAAAAAGAAGGGAACTTGAATGTTAAAAAATTTATCTAAAGAAACCTGTGATGTGAAAGTGGACTTCACAAAAAGTATATATTATTTATATCACTAACATAATCCTCTGGGTTCAATATCTCTTGCTACTGAAATTCTGGGAGAAGTTGGATTTGTGTGTGCATGATGTTTCTAATGACCACATGCACACACACATGTGTGCGCCTCTGTACAAAGGGAGAGAGACCTGAAGAGAATGAGTCTACCACAGACAGTAATTTTTCTTTTGTCAACTAAAGAAATAAAAGGAAACTTAAACCATTGCCCTTTTTTGTGAGTAAGAAAGTTGAGAATTACATTCTTGGTAACGTATACCCATGAAGTAATGACAGACAAATTAAATGGCTGAGGTCACACAAGACCAGTCCAGACCTTTCCCCTTCCCCCAACAGTAAGATCAGACACCCTGGGAGATTTCTGAGAAACTTTACAAACTGAAGTAGAAGCTGTGAAAATCACCAGTGCTCAGCAGCTCAGAGAAGGACCCCAGGATTTCACAAGGGCGGGTTATGAACAGCTCAGGCCTGGCTGAAGGACCATGGAGGAAGAAGAGGGGCAGCACTGGCACCGTCAGGTCCCAGGCGCTCTCAGGTGGGACCTGCTGCCAAACGGGCTTGGGTCAGGCTGGGGAAAACAGAAGATGGGGGGATAAGGCATGAGTATCTCCTTGGATCTAATTCCAGATTTATCCATTCTGATGTGATCCAGAGATAACTGTCAAAAGAGCTACGTCTGTCAGAACAGGTGAGAGACCTGAATTTGATCCTTCTCTTTGCTTCTTCTATTGCTGAAACAGAAATTCATTTCCATGTTACTAATCCTCATGATACTTAACTTTTGTTACGGTCTCACTGAGAGAGCAGGAGAGATTTGGAGATTTTTTTTTCTCAAAAAACCCTTTTTCCATCACCTCTGGTTAAGAAAAACACCACAGATTTAATCTGTTACAACTTTACAATTTGTCTCTGAAAAGTACTCATAAAACAGCTTATTTCCTCTCAGCAGATCATTTAAAGGCACAAGGAGGTTAAAATCAAGAATTCTTCCTGCTGTCTAATTCTGGATATATTTTAAGATGCATTGGTGTTTGAATGAAATATTTAAAAAAAAAAAAAATCATTAATTGAAGCTGTCTGGCTCTGTCATCCTGCCCTACCATTCTCCACCCAATGAATCAGTAAATTGTAACAAGAGAATCTGGCTAAACAAGTTCCTAATTCAAACGCCATCTTATGGACAAAGAAGTCTTTGAAAATAGTATCCGTCATCTGGCTCCTTGCGATGGAGCGGAAAGTTGTGTTTTTACTGTTCACGGAATCCATCCCTCCCTTCAGCGCCGTCAAACGTCGAGTGCAGTGCAGTATGAGAAAGTGGAGTTCAGGGAGAGGAGAGGAAAGGGGGAGGCCTCTGTCAGAGGAGCCCAGGGCAAGCAATTTCCTCCCAATTAACACACGGCTCCTGATAATTATACCGGTTGATTCCAGGTTACTGATAGAGCTTCCTTTTCTAAGGTCCAGTCGTTTGCTCACTCAGGTGATCGGCTTCAGTGCGAGCAGTACGGGCTCTCAGAGCACGCGCCAGCCAGGCTTGCTTTGATCACAGAAATTAGATGATTGGCAGAAGAGTCCCACTTCCTAGCAGGAGGAGATTTCAACAGCAGCCTCTAAAGCTGAGCTCACAACTTGTCCCAGCTGTTATTTGTGCGGGTGTCGCTAAACTGTAGGTCTCCCTGCAAGCCCCGTGTGCACTCACAGGCAGTGTCACAAAGTTCACTGTACAGCGCCACAAAACTAAATTAATTAATCTGTGTAAAGTGGATTCAGAGCGAAGCACTGTGCTATCCATGGTAATAAACTAACCAAACAAAATAACCCCCACTGCTGATAATCTATAAAACTGATTTCAAATGTGTCCATTACTGTCCTTATAAAGCAACCTGCTCCTGGCATGTGTGGTGTTTTCAGGTTTTTTGCTTTTCCTTTTTAGCTGTTGGAGCACCTGAGAGCAACAGAGCACAAGGGAATCAGAATAAAAGACGTTTGTTCTAAGTGTAAATGCACGAGGCATTTTGTGTGAGGAGACCAGACCCTTTTCCTTTACTTCTCTGCATCTTGTAGCTTCTTTGAGGAGGCTGGTGGGAAGAGGTTAAAGGTTACCTAGAGCTGCCAGTAAGAGTGAAAAATGGTGGATAGTGCCCCTGTTCTTGACTGCGAGTTCCTTTATTTCCTTTTGTCATGGCAATACCTTCCCAGGGAAGGCCTGAATGTTGCAAATTAGTGTTCCAACTTATCTTTCTAATTACCTCTTCAGGTGTAACAGTGAGACAGCTGCTTGCATGAACAAAAGAAACTGCTCAGTAGTGTCTCTATATTGGCATTGGCCGCAAAGTTCTTTTAGGCACATATCTGGCTTGTTATTAAACAAAAACGGTAACAGGATTTTTCCCCTTTTCCTGGGGAAGTAAAGATCTTGCCCTGACAACTTCAGCCTGATACAAAAAATTCTGGGAAGAAATCCCACCTTATACCAATATTTCTGAAAATGGCACAATTTGGAGAACATCTGATAAAATCAAATATATGAGCTGAGCTTGAAGAAGCAGGAATTGTGCACTGCTGAGAAAGAGAGAGATGGAACTAAATCCCTGAACACAGGGTTGGGGAGGCTGACTTCTGCCAGAATTGTGTGAACAAGAGCTGCAGCTTTTATTCTCCACCATATGCTTCTTGGGCACAAAGGAAAACTCCCTCTGATGGGAAAGGATGATGATTTTGGTGACCACACATGAAAGAAGTCTCAGGAGAAACGTTCAATCCTTGTGCTTGTTCAGCGCAGAAACCTTGGAAACTTGAAACAAATTCCCAGGAATGCTGTTGTCTGTCATGCACTCAGGCTGCCTGCGAGTACGCGACTCTTCCTGGGAAAGTGGGTGCTGCCATGGAAGGCTCCTGCCAGGTGAAAAAAGCTGTGGTGTTCCACAAGAATTGTCACCAACAAAGAATTGCAGAGAGTCAAAATACAAGACAAAGGGATAATAGACCATTGTTTAGGAATTTATACGTAATCATAGACAATACAGCTTGAGCAGGATACTGAACCCATCCTGACAGACGAGGGTCCAGCCTCTAGCCAGGGAAGAGAGATTAGGTTAACCCAGCCAAGGCTGACCTAAGCAAGTTGGTAAATTAGTCAGGCACATGAACCAAGGCATGAGAATCTGATTCAAAGTCTATTGTGGTGGAAAAATCTCTTACTGACCACAATCAAAGCAGACTGAACTCTTACTAACGATATAAATACACACACATAAATATATATTTATATGGCATTTGTGGCTAGACAAGGTCCTTGTCAAGCTATACACGAGTATGGAGTGTAAAATCTCAATGGTTGGATGTCTGAATCTAGCTGGAAATGTTGACTCCTTAAAAACTAGGCCTCAAGCTTTTTTTGTGAATCTGGCCATGAGAGTGTATGAATTTTCATTTTCGACACTGACTGGAAAATCCTGTCACTAAAGAAATAAAAAACCTCCAATGGTGTGTCAAAAAAAACCCAACCAACAAACCAAAACAGCTTTTAAGTAACAGATAAGTGGAAAATATTTTTCTTTCTTTTATTTATGTTCCAGTGGGTGTGTCTATGTTAGTATGATGGTCCAGAGTAGCAGTAACGTCTTGAAGTAAATGCAAATCCCCTGGGCATCCCCACTTAGTAGGAATTGGTTTGCTTTGCAGAGTTGTTTTGGTGTGCATCAGCTCAATTCCTCCTGGAGGATGCTAAGCCAGAACTGGTTTGGATGCAACCTAATGAGCTCCAGTCTATAATGGAGACCTGAGAGTCCGAGTTAATGCATGGTCCTTCGGAGAGCTTCAAAAGCCGTCTTTGGTGGGAACATCTGGTTCAAGCAACCAGATCACCTAATCCAAAGAAAAACTCCAAAATCACCAACAGGTTAGATATACGGGTCTCGGCACCAAGTAGCTTCAATGTACTGATCCACCCCTGTTGCAGCAAATTACTTTAGACACAGCCTAACTGACGCAAAAGATGCCAAGAGTTTACTATTCCCTAATAAAGAGCTGCAGAGCTGTGATTCCAGCTCATAGCAGATTATTACAGCCAAACTATACTAAATAAATCAGTGTTTATGCCAAGTCACAGGGAAAAGTGCAGCAGATTAGGCACTCATTAGAGATTAATTTCCAAGCTATGGACTGAACAAAGAACAGATGTGATACGAAAGTTTTCACTTAAACAATCCCACAAGGTTCTGGTCATATTATGACAACAGCTAATGCATTCGTAGTGGCTTTTCATGTTTAGCTAATCCTGAATAATGTTATTAAAATTACAAATTCCCTGTGTATTTTCTGTTTGATTGATAGTTGAACATTATCCTCTTGCCACAGAATAAGAAAGAAAAGGTGAAATTCAAAGTGTTTTCCAAAGTTGATTTTGAAATCACCCATGGAGAGCTCTTTGATGGGTGCTGGTGTTGTGGCATCAGAAGTAATTCAGACACCTGATTAGTTCATTCAAGTCCACGCTCAGACAAAGTGGTTGTTTTTCCTCCCTCTCACACCTTAGACTTTAAAAAAAGTCACTTGTCAATGTCAGGCTTTACAGATAAAAAGTAAAACCCTCTGCACCAGAGACAGAACTGTTCTAGAAGGCACAGAATATTTCCCCGCTGCTGTTACATATATGGGATAATAAAAATATCCTGGAAAATTCAGATAGTTTCACACATCAGTAGCATTTCATACAAAATACTGCAAATATTTCTTCAGCTAATATGTAGTTTTTCATCATACACTCACTATTTTGTGTGTTTATACAGTTCAAGCATATACGTTCATATCACACAGAGAGATGATGCCCACACTGGGAATTTTCTTTCCTTTTTTGCGTATAGGATTGTTCCACTTGATAAAAGATAAATTGTACTGAAGATGACCTATATTTAGTATCTTCCCTAGCACGTTGCTCTTAGAAGGCTGGGACGTTGCGTATTATAGGCAGAGGTATGTACAGGTTTATATTATAGATTTCAGCAGTTTAATCTCAGTGACAGAGGGCAATAGAATGACAGCCAGGTAAGAGTCCTGTTAAAAGCATGTTACTTGAAGGATAAAAAAATAATCGTCCTTTTTCTTTTAGTTTCAGGGAGCTAGGGACATGATCCTATTAAGATACCTACAGTTATTTAACTTACATGAGACTGTATGTCTTGATACTACAGAGCCTCCCTCTCTTTGGTGCAGAAAAGCTGTACGTCCAGCTGATTCCAACAAGCACAGCAGGGGCTTTGCATGTAGCCAGCTCACCCAATGACCACAAGACCATGTGAAAATGGACTTCTGGAGACCATAATGCAACTTTTACACCAGGGGCTGCCCTCCTCTCAAAATGCAGTTAAGGCAGGTAAATTCTTAATACCAATTTTGCACAAAGATGAGAGAGGAATTCAGATCTTGCCTTGTTCTGATTCCATATAAGAGCGTGGGGATCTGGCTAAGCACTTTGATTTTCTGATTGGAAAGCGATCTCCAGTGAACTGCTCCTCCATCTCTTCCTGCCCACAGTTACCTCCACCCTGCTTACAAAGAGGAAAAGCTGAGAAACAAAAGGCCCTATTTCCATTGCCTTAATGCAATTACTGAGCAGCAGGTTCATGATCTGAGAGGAGTCATCTGCCAGGGAAGAAAGACAAGAGGGCGAGTGAATGAGGCAGGTACAGAATGAGGCCAGCCCAAACTCCACCAGAAAGTAGCGTTTACACCTGAACAGAGCTGCGCCGGCAGAGGAAGCGAGAGAGGGAAGGCAGAATCCTTTTCCAGCCTGATCATTAACAAATCTAAGTCTTAAAATAACAGCTTTTGCCTGTCTTTGAGAGACTAAGGTGCTGCACGCCTCCGTGCTGTGCTGCCCACGGCCATCGGAGGGGTCCAGGCCAGAGGCCCCTTTTGCAGCACTCTGGTGAGGGGGGAGCCAGGGCACCGCAGCTCTCCCCACCCTGGCTCTGCGCAGCAACCACAAAGCCAGGCCCTCCCCTTCTGGATGTCCGACCCATAGCTGTTCATCCAAGTTATTGTGTTTATTCAAAGACCCAGCTGCAATCTGTATTTTTAATGTGTGAGAGTGTGACTTCCAGAACCATTTAAAACAGGAAATTCTTCTTTGGCATATTTCCTGGTAGCTTTTTTATATTTGGGTGCGTTTGTAAAGTCGCCGCTTATCTGTGGGGACACAAACCACTAGCAGGGCATTCCAGCCCTTGGAAGGTATTTACCCCTCCTAGTTAGCAGCTAGGGCTTTGGGGAGCCTGTCTCCAGGCAGCCGAGTCGGTGTGCAGGGCTGCAGGTTGCCGACAGAGAGAGTGAACCGGAAATGTTGATTTTGTTTGGTTTGTTCCATTTGCAATTTCAGCAGTCGCTCCACAGCACAATCAGATCTCCTCCAGTGCCTTCCGACTGAGTGGCTGTGAGCCCTACCCTGGAGCCCGGGACAGGCGGCAGCTTATTATTTATTTTTTTTTTAAACACCCTTCTCTTTTGGGGAAGTTCGAGAGTGGGATGGTTGGCCTGATCCAATCTCCTGGCTACTTGGGATGGGCCATATTCTGTAAGAGAACTCAGATAGTCTCAGATATCATGAAGGTAGAATGAATGCAAATGAATGAAACTGCTACACTCAGATTTGCCACTAAGCAAACACAGGGACTTAAGAGGAGATTATAAACCGGGAAAGAAGAGACCATGGAGTGGAAAAAGTACTTCAAACACTGATCCTGCAGAGAACTTTACACTAATTACTTTTGAGAAATGCTGAGAATGAAAGGCTGCATCAATATGCTAACATTACTCACAGCAAAGTGTGGTTTTAGACCGCCACACCATTCATCTTCTGCCTGATCTCTCCGCATCTTGCAGACATCCAGCAGACAGATTAGAGCAAGGCTAACATGTCTGGGTTTAATTGGACATGCCCTCTTCTGCCCACAGATTTTGTCTGGAAGGAAGGGAGAATCTGAGGACTTTCTTTACCTTTTTGTGGGATTTCTGTGAGTCCAATGGCGCAGCTGGAAGTACTATGTGGTAGCAACCCCAGGTTACTCAATGTCCAGAAACCCCAGACATTTCCACAGCATCTGCACAGATCAGCTGCAGAGACTCTGCAAGCGAGACCAACACTTCCCGGAAGTGTCAGAGGGGCTTGTGGTGCATGTTGGAATCAGCTGCGAAGTCAGGGCAGAGGAAATTCAACATTTCCCGAAGCACTGGATTTGTGGTGCACATGCAGACCATCTGTGCAATGCACAGACGATCTTCTGGCACCACGTTTTTTTCTTGACAGTATCTTTGGCAGGGTTCTGCAGAAAGAGGTATGGCATCTTTGGACTAGAAAAGGAGAACAAGGAAAAAGATCTGATATGAACCCTGACTACCATTTCTGCTGTAATTAGGAATAAATTTCTGAACTTGCCTCTTAACAGCTATGATGCTGATATACGTGGACCCAGAAGTGCTAGGAGCTCCAGACTACAGATCCCACGCTGGCACCATGCAAGCGAGCTGTTGGTATGAAGGCTGCAAAAAAATATCCTTCTGGGAATCTGTTTGGGAGGGGTAGGGGATGTTCGGCTGCTGGATAGGATCAGAAAGAAAATGTTACTAAGTTTTACTTTCGTTAGAGAGTAAAATGCAGCAGAATCTGATTTTTGGGGGACATCAGGGTGAAAAGGAAGATGCAACTAAACCTTTCTAGCCTCTTTCTTGCTTCTGAAATAACTCAAAAAAAATATTTAGAGAGAGAAGAACCCGCAGTACTTTTAATCATCACCAGCAGGTCTTTAACCTCACAGGAAACAGAAAAGGAAGGACAGATTGTAAAATATCCAGACAGACTAAAGGTCATTCTTCTTTCCCTTGGGATGAAACATTGCGTTTCGCCTAAGGACAAATATGCATCTACTATATACATGCTGTCGCACAGAACATCCACATCTCTTCACTGTCACTCGATAGTGGCACACCAAGTTTACATTTGAGAACAGAGATAGGCATGGCAGCAGTGAGCAAGTGAGCAAGCAACATGGTAGACAAAGAAAAAACCCAAGATAGTTCCCCACAGTGACAGAAGGATTGTCCCAAGCCAGACATATTTAGTGGCTGCGTAGTTAAAATTATGTACAATACATCAAAAGGTTATTCTTGCGGAGCCTGAGTTGGGAGGTAGGAATTTGGTCTGACAAAGCAGCCCAGAACAGAACATGCTTCCTAGAGCTCACCAGCTCTTCCTTTCTTGGATTTTGGGCAGCTCACAAAGCCTGCAGGACACACAACAACAGCACAGAGCTAACCAGGCTGGCTGGGATGGTAACACGAGGCTGAGGGGCAACTAAACTTGTGCCAACCCTGCCACACCTTTTTACCAGGGTAAAACACCTTGGATGAAGGATGGTTGGACACTTTCCTGCCTGAACACATTCCTTCACGCACAGACACTTTCTTTAGGTTCTTGCAGTCAGTTGCTTCATTTTGCAGCATCTAGCCTAAGCCCTGCCAGGGGACACTGGCTGACAGTAAGGCTGCAGAGCTACCACTGTTGGTAATTTGCACATTAAGATGGGACCTTCTTTCTCTCGAAAGCCTGAGGACCAACAAGGGCTGGGGTTAGTCAGAGTCAAGTGCTTGTTCCCTCAGGGTTCCAGTGCAGAAGGGCCACTTCACTGACCAATCTACACAGGGCTGTTGGGATCTCCTTGCCCTTCCCAGGCCACTGTGTCATTCGGGGAACCAGAAGGGCTCCCACTTTTCATAGCTAGGAGCACAGAAGAGGGAGATTTTCATCTCCAGCGATTTGTGCCTCCAGAAGGAGAGTGGAGATGGGCCTTCCAGCAACACACCACTGCTGCTAATGAGAAGGCAGAAGGGGAGCTGTGGGCAGAAAGGAGGAGGTTGAACACGTGGATGGTTCTTACTGCGGCGCCTCAGGACCTGCTGCTTACTCTTATGTGCTGGTAACCTCCTGAGCAGCAGAAAGAGAGAAATACTCTGTGAAGCTTCTCTTACATGGGACATTATCAACAAATTTACTCTTTGGTAATAACATTTATAGGCAAACAATAAGAAATGACAATCTGGAACCATTAAGTGATCAAAACTAGTCAAGGGTGCTGTGCTCCCTGTTGCGGGGGCAACTTTCACACCCTCCATGCCAAGTCCTGCGCAGAGGTGTGAGGGTAAGTGGGCAGAAGGAGGTCACACCACACTTACACATGGAGAAACAATGAAACTCTGGGTTCCCAAGCCTGCCTAAAAAATACTTGAAATCCTTGAGCCTTGCCTTAGCTTAACCACCTGACATAGGAACATTTCAAAATATAAATTGTCAGTAATGCCCTTGTCCTTGTCCGAGGCTGGAATCTGCATGGTCTTTGCTGCTGCCAAGGTTTACAGCTTAGGTAGGTTCCTTTCTACAGGCTCAGAGAGCTGAACCGCTCACGGAGGACTTTCAGGTAGGTAGCGCCTGTGTATGGGCCAGGACAGGAGGACAGGGCCAGGAGAGGGGATGGAGGCAGCGAGGCTGCTGTTCTAGCAGGACTGAGGTGCTGGGGCAGCTCAACATACCCTGCCCCACTGCACCCTCCTTGGGAGCCACAGGCTCAGGTGCTGTGGGGACGGTAGTGCCACCAGCAGCCAATGCCTGTCGCTTCTGAAGGCTGGTGCCATTGTCCCAGCCTTTTTGCCAAGGACTGGCACCGAAGTTGTTAACTCTCCCTTAGGGGAAAGCAAGCTGGGGATTTCACATCTTGAGGAGGCCGGGCTTTCGGCAGCCGCACCGCAGAGGGTGGGGGACACAAATCCCTTTAGAGAGAGCCTGAATTGCAGCAGGGCTGAACAGCTTGAGCTGCAGAGGGGCCAGAGGAATCTCTCACTGCTCCACACCCTGTAAATCCTTTGCTAATTGCTTTATTGCCGTTATTTGTGAAGATAAAGGAAAGGGATTAATTAACTAAGAAAGAAGAGCACACATCTCCCTAGATGGGCTTAATTAATTGATGTGGGAGGGAGAAAAATCAATTAATGAATTCCTTTGCCTTCCTGATCAATCTGGAAACAGAGCTGCGACACTTTTTGGGGGGGATTGCGAATGGTAAAAACAAGCCCACTCCCCGAGCCAGCTGCAAGTAATTCATCCATCAGTTTGCAGTTTACACCACTTAACCGTGGTGGTGTAAAGGCTGTGCTTTGCAGATATTTTGCAATTCTATGACAACCTGCAGAACCATAACAATGTCAGCGAGGTGAAGCTTCTGGGCACCAACTCTCTTTAATGTTGATGCTTCACTCTTAGCAGAGAGCTACTTGATTATGGCAAGAAAATATAGCTCTAAAAATAATTGTAGGACGGACACTAGTGTCCCCTGACATTGTAAGTCAGCACATGATTTTCTGCAATGTATAAGAAGGAGCAAGAGAAGCAGAATGGATGAGAATACCACATATTATGTGTATTCGTATCATTCCTGTCTTCTTGAACCTTTATACAAATTCGGAGCTAGACCCAGACACAGGAATCTACCCAAGATTCCTTTCGTGTGGCATATTAGTTGAAGGAAATGAATGGTCCCCTGGGATAAGGCCTCAGAGGAAAGGAAGTGTTTGATGAATGAGGTTAGAAAGGTCTCGGGGTAGCTGTGTCATGCCTCGGTAAGGGCTTCTCCAGACAAGAATTATAGTGATTTCCACTGCCTACACAAACAAGGGAGGATATTCAGCATCTGTGTTGCAATGTATAAAAAACAAACAAACAACAACAACCATCAAAAACCCAACTCACCCTGTTATTTCTACAGTTTCATCTAAAGCAATTGGAGTACACCAGATGTAATATATTCAATTGTTTAAGCACTATAAATCATTACTTTGTGTTAAAAACACAGATCGGGGGAGAGTTGTAGTTATCAACTGGGAATTACACAATTTGCATCTGATGTCTTGGGCAGTGATTCTTAAGTTTCACTGTCACTGTCTCCCAGGGACGAAATTAGTGAATAAAGGAGAAAAGGAGAGCACAGCCACTGAAACAGAGAGAGACAACTGCAGAAGAGGGACAGAGCAAGCTAATAAATAAAACAAGAGCCTGAAGGGAAGAGCTGCTTTGTCAGAATATAAATATTTCCCTTCCCCTTTTATCTTTAATGTGGTGCAAGGAGCTTATTAAGGGGAAGTGCAGCTCTGTCCCTGGAGTCCATCCACATAACCATGTAGGGAGCTCGGTCCAACACAGCCAGCACAGCCATGCACACATAAACTTTTCTCTGCTGGAAACAAATGTAATGTACCAAGTAATAAAAGAGGAAGCAGGAGCCCACAGTGGTCATTACAACTCTTATCTTGCTGGCCCTGGTGCTGCTTTACATTAATGGGCGGCAGCGCTGCCAGCGGCCCCGGCCGGGGAGCTCCGCTCTCCTCGGGTCTCAGCTGCAGCCCTGGCTGAACAAACCCTGTCTTCCTGGTGCTGCAATGGCTCTTTTGCAGGGAGAACCAATGTGAGAGTTTATAACAAAGCCAAATTTGGGGTTGGGTCAATAAAAAGAGGGAGCGTGTGGGAGCATGTGTAAAGAGGGAAATGCTGCCCTGTGCACTAAGTGCTGAGGAAGGAGCCCTTCCTTTTAACCATGGCTCGGCACAGCCTTTCCCCGGTGCCATGCTGGGTCCCGTGCGCAGAGAGTGAAGCATGAAGCGAAATTTTGTATTAATGGCTCCTTTCTCTCAGAGGTCTGGTTTCTGATAATGAGTTGGTTCCCCTTCCCAGCACTGGCACCGGCACCTCTTTGCCGGCCCGTCAAGATGTTCGACCATATGGCTGCACAAAGCTGCACCATCAGTCAAAGCCTCCAAGTCAGGAAGGGGGACAGTTTCAAATTGCTGCCAGCGGAGCCTTTCCCACTATTTCCCTGGCCTGAGCTGTCACAGATACAGGTGTCAACCTGGCTCCTTTACTGCCTCGCTCTTTTCATCTACCCTTAAAAAAAAAAAAAAAGAAAAAAAAAGGAGAGAGCAAAAAAGAAGAGCTTTGCATTTCCTCTACTCAGGCCTTAAATTGGAAAAATGAAGGGAGTCCATTGTTGGTGCTTGCTGATCCCTCCACCCCTACTGTTGCACCACTGTGGCCCTTTGAGCACGACAAAATGAGCTCCCCAGGCTTGATTATGCAAGCCACTAATTCCTCCTCCAGTCAAGGGGGTGTTGGGGCTCCATGGCTATACAATTTGGGTTTACTCAGCTTTTGTTTTTGCTTCTGTTTATAGAGATAAACATTTGGCATTTTTGCATTAAAAATTGACCCGATTTTTCTTTTAACTGTAGGAATAGGAATAGACTGTCACATACAGTCATTTTTCAAGTCTTTTTCAGAAAAAAATGTTGGGATGATGTACATTTTGGGTTTTCTCCCATGATGCTTCCACATGAGATCCTATCCCAATTGTCATTTTTTCATCATATTTGAAAAAGAGATAACTTCAAACACTACCAGTAAATTGAATTTTCTTGGAAAAGTTTTCAACAAACAATTCTTTTCAAAAGTGATTTTGATAAAAACGTAGTGAAAAAATATGTACCTTCAAATCAATACTTTTAAAGATGGACAAAAGCAACAGCAAAGTTTTATACAACCCCCATGCCAGTTCTGGGATTTTTTTAGCTGGCCCTGTTAGGAAACAAGCCCTCAGACCCTAGGGAATTCATCTAGCAAAATACCGCTTGCGCTGGCTCTCAGCTGCCTGGCTTCAGTTGCAGCTCGCAAGCAGCTTCACTGGGGTGGATCAGCACCTCTGAAGCAGCCTGGGTCTCCTTCCCACCCATGGTCCTGGTGGTGGGCACCCAGAATCTGAAAGCGTCTCAAAGGGAGAGTCAGTGTTGCTTTAAAAAAAAACAAAAACAACAAAACAAACAGCTTTAAGATATGCTTTTGAAGCAAATCTAATTTTTAGATCTTCAGTGTTTTAAGCGCAGCTGCCTCAGAAATACTTTGAAAACAGAACCTTTCTCTGGAAAACTGTTGAGCAAATTTGGAAGCTAGTGAGTAGCTATTACTCAGCTGCTCAGGTTTCTTCAGAGAGCCCAAACTCACCATATCTACATAATATCTAGGGACCAACGCCTATAGACTTTACTCACAAAGAGCTGACCCTTGTGGTCAGGGAGAGCGTTGAGTCACAGACACAGATGAAAATCAGATGGCTGCAGCAGCTCCCACCCCCTCGCCCTGCCCTGCCGCTCTCCTGCAAGCGGCTGCCCCTCACGCAGGCACCTCTGGGCCAAAAGTAACGTGGCTCCAAGAATTGCCTCAGTTTGCAGCCCAAAGGAGCAAAGTAAGCCATGGCCAAATTTGAACTGCTCAAACGCAGTGGGCCATGCAATGGCAGTCCTAGAATGGCTTTGAGCTGAGGGTAGATGTCCTTGCCCTGGAGGCAGCAATCACTGGCACAGGGCAGGGGGGCCAGCTGGGGACAGTCACCACTTCAGCTGTCCCACTTTCCACAGGCTGTTTCATGAGTCAACACCCTTCTCTACCACAATGGGAATTTGCATGAATAACATCTCTCTGGGCAGAAAATGCCTTTACTGTTATGTCTAGGAAAGCACCAAGGATCACACTGCACTTGGGCAATAACAATGATAATAACACCACCACATTTCAGAGGCCTATTGCCTCCCTAATCAGGAGACACTGGCACGATGCCGGCTTCACCCAGACATGGGGCTCTCATTCGAATTCAGGTAGAAACAATTTAAAGCACCTTGCAAATGCCCACACATCACTGACCTTAACAAAATGCTATCAAGGTCCATATGCCATTTCCAGGATTAGCACTCCTCCACCATTGCCAATGCACCATGTGAGGCAGGTTCTAAGATGGAGGACTTGTTTGCTCTGCCCAGAGAGTCATTGTTTTAATATTAGATCTCATTTTCCTACATTATCTCCCACGACTCTCAACAGCCTTTGTGAAAATAAAACAATAGGAGTTCAGCAAAGACACCAGCATTAACTTCTGCAATTGCACTTTAATAGCCATCAGCAGCTGGAATTTCAGTCTTCACACCCCAGGCAAAAGCCGGCACCTACAGCAGCACGGGGCTGGGAGGCAGGGTCAAACAGAGGAATGTCACCCATTGCGCTCCCAGCATCGCTTCCTACACTGCAGGTCTTGCCGTGACACCCGCACCTCACCCCTGCCCGACCTGCACGGCTCCCCTGAGCGCGGTCAGAAGCAGCACCGCAGCCTCACCGAGCCCAGCGCACGCCTGCTCGCAAACGTCAGACACAAAACAGTAACCTGCCAACATTTATGATTTCCTCCAAAATTGGGGTTTTTTTTCTAGGAGTAACTTCTGCACCAGGCGAAACCCTCAAACCTGTTCATAACCAATCCGGAGAAGCACAAGCTTTGAACACTTTAAAGCCCTACAATATTATGTTTTCAGAGATATTTTGTATCTTTGTAATTTTAAAACACTGTTGCTTTTTAAAATGGCTAGTGGATACTCCATTACATGTAGTAGGGATCCCTGCCTACTGAAAAATGCAGCATGAGTATGAGCAAGTTCATAATTAAAACCACAGCTTTACTGTCGTGTAGCAGCTGACCAAAATACGGCTTTATGGCTAGCTGTCAGGTCAATAAGTTACAGTCATTGAAAGAAACTAATCTCACCCCAGCAACATGGTTCAACAAAAGCCCCACAGCAAACTGTGTCCAGTTGTGTGAGTTGTGTGAGCAAAGCAAATGAGAAACACAGAGTTGAAGTTTGGGTGCTGTACATCTCCCCTTGAGGTGCTGAGAGTTTTCAGTTATCTCTAAACTCAAAGGGATGATCTGTGGGAGCAAGGAGAGCAGGACCTGCTATTTTTAGAAGTCAGGAGTGAAACAATCTACCACATCAAGCACGTAAGAATTTGGCAGCAAATTAGGATTTGAGAGCTCCAAGTACCTTCCCCAGACTGAGCCTGTGGATTACAAGAGATTGTAACCATGTCTTAAGTCATGGACATTTCCTCAGCATTTTCAATAACAACAAAAAAATAATATATGCAAAGATTGAGAAAAAAAAATAAATACAAATATACACACATTCACAAAAAGAAGTTGCATCTCCTTTGTTCTGAAGTCCAACAAAGAAAAGAAATTGTAACTGTGGTCCAGGCAAACACAGGGGCTACAAATGCCATGCGGTACTACACTGAATTCAGAGCAGAATTGCAGACGTTGCTTTGAATTTCCCAGCTTTGGTAGGTGCAAACCAGACATATGATGTTATTTCTTTTTAGCCCATATGAGAAAATGCTACATGCAGCTGAAATCTATTTCAGACAGCAGTGTTTCTTTAGCAGAATGGGATTTCTCTGATGCTTTGCTTTGCTCCATATGCTTCTAATTATTGCTCAATTCAAACAGCTATTTCTGCATTGACTTGCAGGAATCTCAGAAGGCACCTTCTACGTAGGCAAGAAGCATAGCCCATAAATAATTTCAAAAAGTATTAAAGAGGGGAAGCTTCATAGCTTTTCATTCCAATCTGACTATGTGGTATTTAAATAAACGTCTGTGGCTTTCCAGTAACATAGTAGGAACTCCCAGGTGGCAGGGCTGGGGGAAGAGAGGGAGGAGAGCACTAAACATACTAATGAACATGTAATTAAGAAAATGGGCCCTCATTCCCTTCAGGGACTCCATGAGGAGGGAGCTTATTTGAAGTGCTGCTTTCTGGTTCCCCTCCCTCCACAGAAGGAAATCAGCTTAATATCTCCAGCGCCGTTCAGAGTACCATTGGTCCCAGCTCCAAGAGAGTGCAGTCAATGCAGGCTGACACCAAGGCAGAAATTACAGTTTAGAAATGACTGGTTAAAAAAAGGTAAAGGAGAGCGTGTGATGCTGGTCCACAAACCTCACAGGCCCAGTTTCTCAGGGGAGCTATCTGCAGGCACTGGTGTTAGCCCTCTGCCCCTTTGCCTTAACAGCATTGCTGCATTGAAATGCACGTTGGGTCACCACTGCCCGGGGGGCTCTCGTGGAAAGGGCAATTCTCCATCCAGCAGCATCGCCCATCTCCAGGGCTCCAGAGGATGGAGCAGGCAGTAGCCCTGCACAGCAAACCTTTACGTGGCCTCGAAGCAGGGAACCACCTTGGCAAGTGGGTCTCCAGGGCATGACTGGGACCAAAGGAAGAAACAATTCTGTTTGAAAGTTTAATCATAATTGTGGAGGACGAGGGTTAATTTGTGCAAGCCCAACGGGAAGAGGGAAAATAAAAATAATTAAAATGTTTGTTTCTCTTTCCAATCCAACTTTGGAAGTGGAGTCGGTTAAGGAAATTTCACCCTAAACACAGGAGGGTAGCAGTGATTGGTAATTTAAGCATTCATGGGAGGCAGAGAAAGGATTTTGTAAACAGAGGCTTAGGAATTCCTCAGCCTCTTTAGACATCTGGCAAATTCTGTATTGAATAACAGCTCTTCTTCCCTTGTTTTCTAAGCTTTGGAAACAACATATTTCTGGAGGCTGCACTCATCTTTAGTGAGTCTTAATCAAGCAAAGATAAACCATTTGTTTGAACATCAGGCAGTGGCTTCCTGCCAATATGATTGTTAGATGGCAGAACCATGTCCCAAGAGAGACGGCAATAGTACCATTATTCAAGGCATTTAAAATTAGACTAATTATACCACTAGCATATATAATAGAAAGGGCTAAATGATATAATGGGTCTTTCCCATCTCTTATTTTGGGCTAAATCCGGTTCTTCTTCCTACATAAACAGAGTCTGAGGCTTTGATGAGTATCCTGTTCTGTTTCCATTGAAACAAGTGAAACCTTACCCATTAACTCAAACAGGACAAGTGCAAGCCTTCAGTCTGTGCATTAAAGAGGATTTAAGATACAGTCTCAAATAGATGAGTCTATAGAAAGAAAAAATTAAAACCAGGTTGGGCATAAATGACAAAAGACACAGCACAATGCATTTGACCATTGCACCCCTCACAATCAAAGGGTATCAAGAGGAGAGTGATTGGAGCAACCAGTCACTATGCCCGCACCAACCCTGGTGCTGGAAGCAAAACATAATTCAGTGTTCAAAAATATTGTGGCATCATCTGCAATGAGATGGGAGGTTTATGCACAAACTTGAGAAACTTGGCTGTTTTTCATTAAATTGTTACATACCTCAGTCAGACTTATGTTGCCAGAGCTGCATGCAGAAATGCTCCTGGATAAGAGATTGAAGTCGTCCTAATGGCAGCTATGCAAATGGGACAGCTATACAGAGCTGGCTGGCTGAAGGAAGGAGAACTAGTTCTCTCTAGCTTTTCTGCAGACAGCTGGGCTTTGTAATTGTGCAGTTCCTCCAGGAAGGACCTAGAGATCAGGTGTTAGCACTTGTCTTTGGCCTCAGAAACTGAAAGGGGATTTACAGAAAGGGGAATCACACAGAAGGAACAAAATCACTGAGTTTTGGAGGAAAAGAGATGTCTGACAGAGAGCCCAGCCTAGGTCAAGGACGCATGACGTGGAAGAGAGGTCTGAAGGAATACAATTCTGGGAAGGGGAGCTTGAACCACAAAAAGACACCAGCCAAATCCCTAAAAAACATTCCACAGTAGTGAGAGGAAGCAGGGAAGGGTATATTTATTTTTGTTTGGATCTGTAATACTTTTAGGGTTATAAAGCAAGGAGTAACTCTGCTAGAGACCTTTGCAGACCTGTGAGTCATTTTCACAGGCAGTGGGAGAAGCTCAGGATAAGCTGGAGCACCAATGAGGCTGGAACTCCTGCAGCATCCGGAAGAAGGTGGCTGAGCCAGGGAACCTGGGGCAGCTGCATCCCAAGCGGTTCTGCTCCAGGTGCTGTCAAGGCTGACACATCACATATCCCAGTGTATATGGAACTGGCCAAAATCAGCTACAGCAGTCTGGGAAGCGTCCAAGCACCGCGCCAGGGCAGAAGCACCTTTTAAGATTTAAAGGATCGGAAAGTAAGTTTGCATGTGCCTATGCTACATCAGATTCTCAGAGCAGGATCTTCCCCACTGATGGAAAGAGGACAGCAGACACAAATGTCATCTCTTCCCACTGTCTCTGGAAGCTTCCCTTCTTCATACTGCGATATTACTGCACCAGACAGAATGATGACAGGGCCTGGCTGATAATACTGCTGCCAGCAGAGAATTTGTCTTGTTAAAAAAGCACCTAGCTTAAGAAAGTGAAATAGGGAGCGACTGCCTGCATTTTATAGCAAAGGGCCTCTGCAACCCTAAAACTGTGAGGAAGCAGATTAAATTCCCTTTAAAGAAACAGGGGAATTCAAAGTGTTGTGCAAGGGTTAAAATGTAACTGATGTCTTCACTGAACTGCTGAGTGGGGATGAGCAGATCAACTTCAGGTTTTGTTTTCTTATTCATGGATCTGAGAGATGAAAGCAATCATCAGCCTGATAGCCCATCGTTGTGAATGTTTTCCCCAATTTGATCATAAATGTGGAAGGTAGTGCTGCTTCCCTGTATCCTTTGGGACACTACTTCATAAGCTAATAATTACCTTACAAATCCATGATGCAACCAGCTTTTACCTCTCTCACTGTGGGAAACCACATCCCCTCCAGCAGTATCCCCTTCCTTTTGTCACCTGTGACCTCCCCATATGCTCTTTTCAATCAGTTTCTTATGTCTTCAATCTAATTTCAAATTAAGGCTCCATGGGGGGGGCAGGGGCTTGCCTTCCCCACTCCCTGCCTGTGAAATACCAGGCTTTCCCACCTCGTTACAGAAAGACTAGATGTCTTTCTTGAGCTCAGACAAGATGCAATTCAGTGTAATCTATCAGACTGATAGAAATGCAAGCAGATAAAATACTGTGAACTTATTTTATTTCTAATTATGCAAATCATTATGCAAAATAGGCAAATGCATCATTTTCCCCCAGGCTCCTGGCATTTCCCCACTAAGCTTTAGGGAGTGCAAATTTTGATGTTCTTCGCTCAATAGCCTGCCTGATCATGTAAGACTAGAGGTAAGTATGCTTCAAAATGTTGAGGTTAAAAGTGTCATGGAAGCTGTTTACTAAATATAACTGGGACAAATCTCCCAATTCAGGCGGTTGCACTGGGGTGTTGGTTAGCAGGACAGCTGGTGAGGCCCAGCAAGTTTCTGCCAGCGGGTGGAAGGAGAAGGGGGAAGCGATGGTCTTTGTTCTTCTGAGGGCAAGGAGGACTGGAAGCTTTGCAACAGGTAATCTGAAAATGTTCACCCTCAGGCACCCAAAATAAGTGGTGGGGTGGGGAGGGGGTGTTTTGTTTTGATTTCCCTCCTGCCATGGGAAGAGTTTTCTATCAGATGGGATAGGAAACAAGGAAAATTACATTGGCACCATTTAAGGAGGCTTTAAAACAGCAGGAAAAGACATCATGTAGGGATGCCACTCCTCACTGAATTAGCTTGGAAATTGAACTGGATTTATTTTTAAATGTGTAAAAAGACAGATAATTGTTCCTAACAATTCCTCCCTATGCACGGTAGTCTAGTCAGCTCCAGAGTTGGTACCAGTACCTGAAACTGTAAATTTATTCTTCTATCTTGGACTTGCCAGGACTTTGCTTGTGAAGGTTTATTGCCGACAGACCATGCGGCATACTCAGAACGCTAGCAGTTAGGAGACTTTTAGAGAAAACCTTTTGAACTGCTGTGTGGTTGCAATAGACAATTTCTCAGATGCTGCAAAGTATTGCGCAGCACATTTGTTCTGGGTGGCTGATAACCTGGCTAGCAGTGGCTGCCTGTGCTTACGTGCTGATGAGAATCCCTCCTGTTGTGAGGAAATTTAAGTAATTTTGCAGGCTAACACTTGTGAATTTAGATTGAAGTAAAAACAGGAGACGAGCACAAGTTTGCTGCCTTTTGAAGTGTGGCTGATGCTACTTACAGAGGTTCTGGATGCTTTGGGGTAGCCTGTGTTCCAGAACCCTGGATTTTGCTACTGCTTTTCTTGTTTTGTTTTGTTTTTTTATGGTCCCCTGAAGACTGTCAGGATGTCCTAGACTGACTTAGCAGCGTGGGATTTTCTTAGGCCACAATCTGCTGTTTTAAGACTGCCATTGCCTCTCTCAGTGATGGTGTCCCATCTCCCAGTGGGGCTAAATAGGAAAAAAAACCCTTGGAATTTGGTAACACGCCCAAGAGACTTTCTTCCTCCATCTTATTAAATCCTGTTGCACATTCCTGCCATCTGGGATGGCCTAGCAGCATCATTCCACAGAGTAAGTTTACTCTCTTCTTCTCTCCCTAAGAAATTATCTAGGATACGGCTTTCCTTCCTTCTTCTTTTCTGTCTACCCTTCCACTTCTTTTTTTTTTTCCCTTTGCTTTGCTCTGATTCTACATTATGTTCAACATAAGTGCAATGGAGTCACACAGCTTTTATAGCATATACCAGAGCTCCCAGTCATCTTTTTGTTCGTACAATGGTTTGGAGGAATGCCTCTAACAAATGGGACCAGTAGAAAACAGGGGGAACCACTGATGCCATCTGCCCTGACTTGTAAATAAATACCCAGTTAAAGTCTTGCCACTTGATTTGACATTCCTTATTCTGAATAGTTTCTGTCACTGTCCCCCTATTGCTGAAAGACAGTTTCTTGCAATACCATTCTAGTGGCTCTGAACTTGTCTCTTTACGTACAGAAATCTGAACGAGCAATGTATGGGGCAGAAAGTTTGCAGTTGCTTTACTTTTTCTGCATTGTCATTGCCTGCAAGTGAAATATGTCCTGTCATCCAATGTTTTTCGTAGTGGATATCACAAAATGCTTTGCAGATAAAGTCAGTCATATAAGCCAAAGTGAAAAATAGAGGCTTTAAGGTGATTATTACAGATAGGTGACTCAACAGCTCATGGAGTGTTACAGAAAGATGCGATGGGGAAAAAAAAAAAAAGAAACAACTGGAAAGAATAATCTTTTTAAAGGTTACTAACAGCCAAAGAACAAACCATAGAGTAGACAAGTTCGTGTAAGTTTGTACCATGGGAGGTTATTTAGGTGAAGAGTATCACAAAAGCCTGCTTAGTCACTAGGTGTAGAAAAGTCAGGAATTCAGATAACAAGCCTTAACAAACTGAAAAACTGAAGTTCCTCTAAGGCACTCTCAAACAGCTATAACTGAGAATGAAGAAGAAACTTATTTCTTTTCCAGAAGCAACTGTTGCAGCCATGAGTAGCTAGTCCTGCCTGTATATATTTTGGAGAGCAGAGTATTATTTTTAAAAACATGTCTGCATTTAGAGGAGTAAATTTATTTTAGTAAGCCTGTTTATAACTGTCAACTTCTCTTAAATGTAACAAAAGCTGAAGCTCCATGGTCTTACTGGTATGAGGACACATTGTTCATGAGCAGGAGAGGATATGGGAAACATTTGTCCAACAATTGCTGTTGGAGTTCCCTGAGCCAAACCCTGCTCTCTTGAACTGCCCTGGAGGATGGTACAGATTGGTGTATTTGCTTAGTGGCTAATAGGAGCACAATCCTGAGTAAAGGAGTAAAAGTAAGAATTTGAATAGTATAGTTCGGGGGACCTCTCTCCTCAAAGGGAGGGATGGGGTGGGTTGAATAATACTTGTCCCGAGCCTGTCTTTGACCACAGGCAGTGTGAAGGAAAAGCAGGCATTGTTGCAGGGCTTTTGTCAAGCACACCCTTTCTGTGCTGCCGAGGACACGCTCTGCCTGCACGTTCTAGAGGCTGGACGGTTCCAGCAACCTGTGTTTTGGCGGTGGACCTCAAAACACAGCTATGCTGCAAAACCCACACTCCTGTCCTGAGCAAATGTACGTTGGTCTAGCTCTAGATCTGCCCAGCATCGCCTGGCAGGCCAGTAACATCCCCCTCCCGACCTATGCCATTTTGTCCCTTGCAGGCAGGCTGGGCTCTTCCGCAGAGCAGCTGCTGCTTTTTTTACCGTCTTTTCGGGTCTCTTAAGGGGTTGCAGCAGTGCAGATGGAGATTTAAAATTTCTCCTCTTTGCTTAGGTAGCACTGGACGTTTCAAAAAAAAGCTGCCTTCCCCCAGCTAAAGCTTAGATCTGCATGAATAAAGCGTTTATTCTGCCAGCAAAAAGCAACGGTCATGCTGCGATAACAAATCAAACCCCCCACGCTGGGGGAGGCGATGGCGCACAGACACGAACATCCCGGCAACGCGATCAGCTCATTCTGCAAATGTACCCGGGCACCGCTTCCCCCCCCCGCCCCCCTTTTTATCCTTCTTTTTTAATAACTCCGGGCACAGGCAGCTGTTTGCATTTTCAAAGCCTGCTCAGAAAGCAGCCAGTTAATTTTAGTTTGCTCGGGCCACCCTGAGCGAGCTGGCGGGGCCCCCCCGCACCTTCCCGGCTCTGCCCTGCGGCGCGGGGGGGCGGGGGGCCCCGGGGCGGTGGCTCCTCCCGCCCCCGCCCGGCCGCCCCCGCCCCGCTCCGCCCCGCCGGGGATGGGAAAAAGTTGTTCGCAACTTTTCGCCCCGCCCCCGGCGCAGGCTCCTCCCCCCGCGCCCGCCCCGCCCCTGCGCGGCGCGGGGATTGGCGGGCGGGCGTGGCGGGGCCCCGCCCCCGGCGCGGTTTGTGAATGGGGCCGGCGGCGGGGGCGGGGCCCCGCGGCGCGCCCGCCCGTATATGTGTCTTTTTTTTGTGCCGGCGCGGCCGCGGGCCGGGAGCCGCGGTGAGGTGCGGTGCGGGTGGTGTCGGCGGCGCCGCGGGCGGAGCGAGGCGGGAGGCGCACGGCTGCTCCGGACGCACAGCCCGCAGCGGCGCCCGTCGGGAGCGGAGCCCAGCCGAGCCGCGGGGAGGATCGCGCAGTAATTGGATTTTAAAAGTTATTTAAGCCCCGGAGTAAAATACCCGGCTCAGCCGGGCGCGGTAATAATCCGTTTAGCCGTAACCTAAATCCGCGGCGCCGGGGCCGCGCAGCTGGACGGGGAGCAGCGCCTCCGCCTCGCCGCCGCGGGACCCTGCGCGGAGCCGGCCGGAGCCGCCGCCGGGCTTCGCGCGCGTCTCCCGTCTCGCCGCCGCCTTCTCCGGCGGGAGCAGCTGCGGAAACTTTCGCCGGGGGAAGCGCCGCGAGAGCCGCCGCGCTGCGAGCGCCGACCCGCCGGAGCCGAGGAAGAAAGTCGCGGAGGTCCCGCGCGGAGCCGCGCTCCTCCCGCCCCGCGGAGCCGCTGCCGCGCCCCTGCCCTGCGGAAGGGGCCCCGCTGCCGCCCTCCGGGCGCTGATGCCCTTGGGGCGCCGCGCCGCCCGGCTCTGAAGGACTCCCCGGGCCCTCGGCCGCCCCGGCGATGCGGGCCGGAGGAGGAGGAGGAGGCGGCGGAGCGGCCGCCGGCGGCTGCCCCTGGCTGGGGCTGGCCGCGCTGCTGGCCGCCCTGCTGGGGACCCCCGCGGGCGCGGCGGCGCAGCAGTACCACGGCGAGAAAGGCATCTCCGTGCCGGACCACGGCTTCTGCCAGCCCATCTCCATCCCGCTCTGCACGGATATCGCCTACAACCAGACCATCCTGCCCAACCTGCTGGGCCACACCAACCAGGAGGACGCGGGGCTGGAGGTGCACCAGTTCTACCCGCTGGTCAAGGTGCAGTGCTCGGCCGAGCTCAAGTTCTTCCTCTGCTCCATGTACGCGCCGGTGTGCACCGTGCTGGAGCAGGCCATCCCGCCCTGCCGCTCCCTCTGCGAGCGGGCCCGCCAGGGCTGCGAGGCCCTCATGAACAAGTTCGGCTTCCAGTGGCCGGAGCGGCTCCGCTGCGAGAACTTCCCTGTCCACGGCGCGGGCGAGATCTGTGTGGGGCAGAACACATCGGATGCCCCGCCGGGGCCTGGTGGTGCGGCGGGCCGGGGGGCCACTGCCCACCCTACGGCTGGCTACCTCCCCGACTTCCTCACCCCGCCGCAGCCTGCCTCAGGCTTCTCCTTCTCCTGCCCCCGGCAGCTCAAAGTGCCCCCGTACTTGGGCTACCGGTTCCTGGGGGAGCGGGACTGCGGGGCCCCCTGTGAGCCAACCCGGCCCAACGGGCTCATGTACTTCAAGGAGGCGGAGGTGCGATTTGCCCGGCTCTGGGTGGGTGTGTGGTCTGTGCTCTGCTGCGCCTCCACCCTCTTCACAGTGCTTACCTACCTGGTGGACATGCGCCGTTTCAGCTACCCAGAGCGGCCCATCATCTTCCTCTCGGGCTGCTACTTCATGGTAGCAGTGGCCTATGCGGCAGGTTTCTTGCTGGAGGAGCGGGTGGTGTGTCTGGAGCGCTTCTCTGAGGATGGCTACCGCACTGTGGCCCAAGGCACCAAAAAAGAAGGCTGTACCATCCTCTTCATGATCCTCTACTTCTTCGGCATGGCCAGCTCCATCTGGTGGGTCATCCTGTCCCTCACCTGGTTCCTGGCTGCTGGCATGAAGTGGGGCCACGAGGCCATCGAGGCCAACTCCCAGTATTTCCACCTGGCTGCCTGGGCTGTGCCCGCTGTCAAAACCATCACCATCTTGGCCATGGGGCAGGTGGATGGGGACGTACTCAGTGGGGTGTGTTACGTAGGTATTTACAGTGTGGACTCGCTGCGGGGCTTTGTGCTGGCGCCCTTGTTTGTGTACCTCTTCATTGGCACTTCCTTCTTGCTTGCTGGCTTTGTATCCTTGTTTCGCATCCGCACCATCATGAAGCATGACGGCACCAAGACGGAGAAACTGGAGAAGCTCATGGTGCGCATCGGTGTCTTCAGTGTCCTCTACACGGTGCCTGCCACCATTGTCCTGGCATGTTACTTCTACGAGCAGGCCTTCCGTGGCACCTGGGAGAAGACGTGGCTCCTCCAAACCTGCAAAACCTATGCTGTGCCCTGTCCCAGCCACTTTGCCCCTATGAGCCCAGACTTCACTGTCTTCATGATCAAGTATCTCATGACCATGATTGTTGGTATCACAACTGGCTTCTGGATCTGGTCTGGCAAAACCCTTCAGTCCTGGCGACGCTTCTACCACAGACTCAGCACTGGCAGCAAAGGCGAGACGGCGGTATGAGACCCCAGCCCTGTCCCCTCTGACACACACTCACGCACGCATGCACGCAGAGGAGAGGGATACTCGGCAGAAGAGGAAGGCAATGGCTCCCTGAAGAGGGAGGAAGGGAGGCTTTTCCAAACTTTTTTCTTCCTCCCAGAGGGTATGAAAACGCAATCTTGGCGTAAAGGATCAGACAGACTGTGTCCAGTAGTGCTTATGCCCAGCTAAGTGGAAGAGCACAGAAAAAGAGGCCAGTGGTGGGATGGGAGAGTCCTTCACCCCCAAGAAGTCCCTTTACCTCTCTCCCCTGCTACCCCTATGCAGGAAAAAAAATCCAACCCAACTAAAACCATGCTGCCTTGCTTTGGATGAGAGGGAGGAGAAGCCAGATCTGTTGAGCTGCCCCTGCCGAGAAGTAGCCAAACCCTCTCTGAATTGCTGGGGTCAAACCGCAGCCCAGGCAGGGTCACTCCCGAGCTTACCGCTTGCTCCTTCCAGCTCGGCGGAGCCATCACGTGAGTACTGCACAGCCAGCTCCAGCCCCGACCGTCTGCTGGTGAGATGCCTCTGCTCTGTCAACTCACAAGTTCCTTTTTACCTCAGTGATACCTGTTTTAATTGTTTTAAAGTGAAAATTCGGCCCTCCATCTGTTGTTCTTCCTACTGTGGGGAAAGAGGGGGTTGCTATTCCCCACCCTGAAAAGAAATGACTTGTTGCTTTTCAGCAGAAGGCTTTTCCCCCTTGCCTTTGTTCTAGGAGACAAAGAGGGAAACAAAAGTGTTTTCTATGTAGAAAGGCATAAGCATGGGATCGGTTTTTATGGGCAAACTAACAAAAAGAAGTCGTTGAGGTTCACCCTTGGATGTGAAGAGCTTGCAGAAATAAACATTCCTTTTATGAAAAAAAAAAAGAGAAGGCAGGATGTTTTCCTACCGTTCAATATGGGTTGCTTTCCTAAGCTGAAAGAAACACAAGACTTAGAGGGCAAGAAGAGCATAACCGAGAGCACCTGCCAAAACAAGAGCCATTAAAATATGTAACATAAAGATACGATTCCCTTCTGTCCTTCCTGTAAACCTGCTTTCTCTCCTGCTTTGCTGTGAGCTCGCTGCAGGTAAAGGCAATCCACAGCCGGCTTCTGGGGACAGGAGGAATCCTTTTGGCTCACGATGGACCCTTTGCCTGCTCCTCAGGTTCCCCGAACTGCATGGCAATGACTCGTGGTGCAGGGGGGGGCCGGGGCTGGGGTTTAAAAGCAAGCAGTTACCGCAAGCGAGGAGCCTTCTCATTTCAGCTAAATTACAGCTGGTTAAGTTTCCAGTGATCACGTCTTAGAAGGAAAGACATTCAAAAATTAATCATCAAATGCATTGGGGTTTTTTTTTTGAAATGTGACAGATTTTTCTGTTCTGAAATTTTTATGTTGACTTGTTAATATTTTATTTTTTGTGTACTACTTTACCTTTATATTCACTGAAGGGTTGTTTTTATAAGTATATGTGTGTGTGTATATTCTTGCCTAAGGACAAAATAAGAAATTCTGGATTTTTAGCAAGTCTCCACCCTATAGCTGCTCTTCATTTTTTGGGGGGAAAAGTGTCTGGAATGAAACTTAAGAAGAAAAAAACCTGTTCAGGGTGAGGGGGCAGACTGCTGCTGTCTGAGGGCATACTAGTAGTCTGGGCATGAGGAAGGGGGCCACCAGCCAAATCCTTCAGTAGATCTGATCTCAGACTTGCAGGGCTTGGGGTTTTGTCTTTTATAATGTGCACGTGGAAGAAAAAAAAAAAAAAACAAACGTGTAAGACAAGTGCAGTATGTATATTTTGTAAATCTCATTTTTGTAAGAAAATATGTATTTATGTTTTTACTTGATTTTTTTGAAGGTCTGTATGAGGCCCTGCTTCATCCCATGTACAGATCACTAAATAAATAATTTTTAATACAAGGGTTCAAGTGAAGTTCTTTCAGTCTTTGAACACTCAGCAGGTTATAAAAGGGGGGCAGCTCTGTGAGTGGCGTCTTCCCGCTACACTTTGGCGTGGGAGAGGCAAGAGACTTTTGGGTTAATACACTGTGAATATACTGACCAGAAACTCAGCTGTGACTTGAAACTGGCCTTTCTCAGTACCAGCCCATCACAACAGAAGATCACATTTTGAGACTGTTTCAAATGTTTGCCCTCACTTGAGGTACTTGCATCCTAGCCAAGTTTTCTTCCACGCTCTGCCTCTTGCTGAGGGCAAGCTGATAAACCAGTTTCCTTATCTGGAAAATAAGGATAATGCTCTCTTCCCATTCCAAAGGGACTGTGAGTCTGAGAACTGGAGGAGTGCTACAAGTGCTGTAAATTAAATCCTTGCTTTGATGGGTGGAGTGTTTTAGAGAAACACTAAGGACTAGGTCCTTTTCAATAGCTTTCTAAAGGGCAGTGTTTCGAACTGGCTTTTTTCTCCCCCAGCACCTTTGCTATCTCCAGTTTTGTTCAGGTGAATTTTACTTTAATCTTAATAGCTAGCCTGAAGCCTACATTCTTTCTTATCACAGTCATCTGAAAGCTGATAGCTTCAATAGAATGGTCTATTTTATTTCATTTTTCAAACTGAAATGAATGTTTAGATCTCAAGCTCTGTTGCTACAATCATGGAAAGTGGCCCAGCAAACAGAATTTTACACCTGTGAAATGATGATAGTTTCCAGCTTTTCTCTTGCAATGATTTCAGCCTAGTTATTGGGTTCATCACCCTTCCTTTGCCTTAAACTATAGCTATACTAAAATTTAAGTTACAGAACAGAGATCTAAGATGCCTTAGCTGGATGCCATCATGGTAGCTGTGGTTTCACTGCAATATTGTTTCATTTACTGAGCACAGTGTGCAATAGTTGCACTTTCTCTCAGGGCACTATTTTATTTGGACACCACACTCTCAAACATAACCCTTTACATTTACAGTGTATGAACTACTGAGTTACAGTTCTTTTCAGAGCTAGCCCTGTGCACGCTGCCTCTCTAGAAAAGCCACATCTTTTATTTGAAAACACCTCTAGCTGCTCCCCAGAACCGCTCACTTGTCAGGTTTCGTTTTTGAAAAGGCCTTACTTTCCTGCGAGTCAGGCTGCTTCAGACTGCTCCATGACATGAGCCTGCTGATCATTGCTGAGGGGGGTTTCATTCCACTCGCTGAGGAAACCTGAACCTTTCTATAAACATTTCCTCCCATTAATCTATCAGTGCCGGCCGGAGGGATGGAACGGCTCGTGCTCTGAAGGAGTGGGAACCGAGGGGAGCAGTGGTGTGACTGACACCCCTGTGCTGTGCAGCCACAGCTGCATCACTAAACATGCGATTAATCCTTAATAATTCACAGACATCTAAGCCTGTAACTCATGCAGGCGGCCTGTCCCCCTGCTCTTCTCCACTCACCACCCATCCTTGCTGGCTGGATGAGAAACTGCATTTAGGTGTGATTGCTACTTTTTTGTCTGTATGTGGAAAAACTTAAATAGACACCTTTTTAGTTCATGAGACATTCATATCTGAAAGGGAATGTCCCTGTTTCCACCAGAAACCACTAAAGCTCAATGCTTTCATTTCAGTGTTTCTTATTAGGTACTTCTGGATTTAAAGCCACTTACGCAAAACTATCCAAATCCTGGGATTTAAATTGATTTTTAAAATTTCAGATTGCAGGTGAAATTTGATGCTGGTGTAAAGTAGAAGCAACTGCTGTTCACTTCTAAGCAGATGTGACTCACATCAAGACTGAATTTGCTCACAGTGGAAACAATTTAGAGAATTTCAAGTAGTGATAGCGTCTGGCCTTCTGGAATAAAAATCTCTATCACCATTCTGATAACAAAGTAGCAGTTACTTTCATAATGGAGTACAATTTTTTAAAAATCTCTTTGTGAAGCTGTCTGGAAAAAAGGAGGAAAAACAAGCCTTTACTAACCTCTGCTAACGGCTGCAAAATGATTTTTCTTTGACTCATGTTTAAGTCCACTTTCAGTTGACATTTTTTTCAGTTTAAGAAAAGTCTCCTACCCCCTCACCTTTGGCCCTTGTCTATGCAGCGTTTTTGGTTCACAAGACCTTGGCAAGTAATAGTTGTCATTGATCAATATCCCTGTAAGCTTAGAGCATATACTACATTTTCATGAAAAATATGTAACACTGGTTCTTACCTTTCAGAGACGTTTGTGTTACTTTCTAGAAGAAATTATTATTATTTCAGGCGAGTTAAACAGAAGGCTTTAACAGTTCTAGAGTTCACAAAAAGCAATAGAAACTGAATGTTTGTCTCCACAGAAAAAAATGCTTTTATAATAAGTCAGTGTTTGTTTGGGTTTATTTTTGGTGGAATACCCACACCAGTGATTGAATGTTTTTGTCTAAGTACTTCACCCGCAACCAATAGCTCTGCATGCAAGCAAAAAACCACACATCTCTCTGTTCACCAACTGGCAACAGTAAACATTATTTATAATTTCATATGGGTTTAGAAACCAAATTACTAGCTTGTATCTTAAATAGTCTTTTTTTCCCTGCATCTCGTTCTCACTTCCTTCCAGACCTTACAGGTACTTTGTATACACCCTGCTCTCCATACTTTCTACTCCTGTTACTTTTTAAAACCATGAATCCAGCTGAAAGAAATTTAGTCTGTTGCTTAGAGAGGAGAAGACAACTCTGAATCTTTCAGCACTATGACTGTTCATTGAGATAGACTATTGCCAAGCCTGTTCTATATAAACCAGGATAATTGTTTCATGCCAACATGAGCGTGTGGTTTTGGCAGCTACAACACTGCACAGGATAACATGGGATTGGGAGAATAAATACACTGCATGGCAAGTTCCCAAATGCCCCACTTAGAACTGACACATTTTGACTAAAATGATGCCCAAACTGTAAAACTAAAATATGTACGTCAGGGTTTAATGCTGCTCAGACAACCAGTTTGCACCACAGTCAGGGGAGGACAGGGAGGGTTTTGACGCTGTTTAAACCCGAGGTCCAAGGTTGCCTGGTTCAGGTGGCTGGGCATTGCTCCTCTCAAAACCAGATCAGTGGAAGTAAGGCACAGCACTTTCTCCTAACCCAGGTAAAGACCAGGCTCAAGCACAGCGTTACCACAGCTGCAGCCACACAGGATTTGACTGAATGATGCACAGTGGGGATAGGCCCAAACAAGGTCATAAGTGCATACATACTCCTCTACATCACTCCCTCCTCTGTCCAGCCAGCCTAACCATGCCAGGAAGCTATGAGACTGGGATAAATGAGAAGATGGATAACAAGCAGGAATAAGCAGGGCCTAGAGCACATTTTTAAATAACAATTGTAAATTGGGGGGGGATCACTTATCCATATTAGTCAGGATATCCTGCTAGCAACAACTTGTTCATTTTGGCTGCCCCAGCTGTGTCACAACTTGGGTTGGTTATATGCAACCCTTTGCTTAAGCATGTTACTCTTACAAATACAGGTGGAAAAATCAGTGTGTGCTGCCTAGAGGAGTCGTCTATATGAGTAGGCTTTGGCTGCACAGATCTTGGAAATTAACCCCATCATGCGGCCACCAAGGTAGCCATGATCCTCACCTATTAATACCAGGATCCCAAAGGCCAGGATGAAAACTAGAAAGGAAAAGAAAATGAGGCCCCGTTCTCCCCTACCTCCAGCTTTACTGGAGGTACTGGCAATTCTAGCATTGTTCTCAAACTAATCTGCAGGAAGGCAATGCTATTCCTTGCTATAATGTAGGCAAGGAGTAAGATTATTCCCACCGTACTGTCCTTTTCCTCAGGCTAACATACAGAGGGGCTTCAGAAAAAACTTGTGGTGAACAGGGAATTCTGATGGGAGTTGCAGCAGAAGAAAAATGTGTTATCTGGCTCAGAGGGACGCAAAAGGGTGTTCCAGCAAGTAGGCACTAATCTAGGATTTGGAAGACAAGTGCTTGATTACCTGCACTGTCACAGATGGTGCACAGATCACTTACAGCCAGACTTTCAGCAGTATTCAGGCAGCTGAAGATGCAGACACATACATGGAAAGCACTTTTCATAAGCACTTGAATTCCCAGGTGCACATCTTGGTAATTAACTGGAAAGTCTCATCGCTATCTCTAATTCCTTGTCTATAAAATTGGAACAATGGCACTTCCCTATGTTGTAGGAATGTTGTGAAAATAAATACTCTCAAAATCAGAAGAAATTAAATACAATTATAATAGTGTTTGTATAAATACCTCTGTCAGATCTTTGTCCTGTAATCTGATGTTTTGCAAGAAGGTCCCATTCTAGAGAACGACAAGTTAAGACCACCAGCCAGAATAAATGATTTCTGTGTTTTGCAGTATCTTATCTAAAACTAGGCAGCCTGAGCACATGCTTTCACAGGAGTATCACTCTAGCCAGGGCTCCAATATAAGGTGCAAGAGGGGATAAAGATGCAAGCTAGGTAATTAGAAAATGACACTGAACTGAACATGCATGAAAATCAGCAGCTGTTGACTACAGTCATACAAAATGGACTTGTGTTACACTGACGCTTAGGCATAGCAGAGATAAGGATTTGGGCCCATCTGTGCTGGTGCTGTAGTGTGCTTAGCTCTTCCAGTACTCCTCAATCTTTCATTTTCTATATGCTGTAAACACAGTTATTATCAACAGGCTTCATGACACCTCTGCTGTCCCTCTTTAAATCGTTACAGTTCACTTCAGCTTGCTGCAAGCAGGATCTAAATCATAGCAGTAGGCCTAAAGCAGAGTTGTCCAAGGTTTCATCCAAGCCCTTAGCAGTGAGAACCCACCTTCCCTACCATGTTTTCACTTTGTCTCTTAGTTCCTCAACTGTTTTTTCTGTTACCATGACCTCCAACAACATTTTTCTCTCTATTAAAGATAGCCAAGTAGAAAGATCCCTCAACAACGAGGAACAGGATGAGACTACTATACTTCTTTCACCAATGAAATATGGAGGCATCTAAGCTGACTGGAGTAAATCTTTATGTGTTTCCCTGGTGCCAGCCTTTCCTGTGGGAGACTTCTGCACCCATTCACCTTCATCACACACCAGGTTTTCGTTGCTAAATAAAGTAAACCAACACAGCAAAAAGGATTCCTAAATGCATCAAAGCATGCTCTAAGTTATAAATCCCCCCCAAATAAACAAAAACATAACTTTAGAGTTTTTATGGAAGACAGTCAAAGGGAGCTACTTCCAAAAATGTTTACCTAAAGCATGAATTAGATCAGTTGCCTGACATGGTTTCCTTCCACAAATTTTCCGTACAGGGGGTGTGTGTATACATCTGTGCGTGCGTGTGCACACATGTAGTGTGAGTGCACGCAAGTGCAACAACTACGAGATACAACTATAGGTAAATCTCTCATCAAAAACCCAGTGAAGAGAGAAAATCAAAACTGCCTTGCCCAGTGCAGCTGTCTGCTAATTAAACACTGGTGTTAATTGCAATAGTGTGCCTGGACCCTGTTCCCAGTGTTGGTGTTTGTTGTGGTGCCTGCATGAGCTTGGATCGCTCAGAACTTTCACATTCTCACAGAAAATGAAACCGTCTATAAAAGGAATGAAAGCCTGTGATATGTATATGTATCTATAGGGCTATTTTTAAAGAAAAAAAAAGATCTTTGTGTGTGCTAGTTCAAAGCCAGCTTTGATTATCTAAAGCAAAAGTCAATCTTTAGAAAGGGTAAAAAACTAAATGTAAAGATGGAATCTTTTTTTATTTAATCCATGATGAAAAGAACATTTCTTATTTGTAATGCTCTTGCCTCTCAATTTTTTTTTTTAATTAACGGCAAAATGTAAAAGTTTCAGGCAGCATTTCCCGTCCTTACTTTACGAGATGTGCAAAGCAGCATTCCATTAGGGCCAACAGCCAGTAAAAGGGATGTCATTTGACACCCTTACACAACTATGCATACCAGGCTGGAACCGAGCGGGATTATGTGAGTGCATAGAAAGCCCTTCTAGAGAGAGGATTTACTCACACTGTTTTTCTTTACACATTCTGCTCTCTGAAGATAGTAAATCAGCTGTTGGATTTGCAGAAACAACTCTCATGATGGCTGAAGAATTCAGGCACAAAGTAGATGAAGGCAAAGATCTGGCCTCTCTAAAGCAGCACAAAGCGACCACGGGAAGAGAGCGAACTGCACCCGTGTCCGAAGGGGCTAAGCAGTGCCTGTGCCTGAACCATATTCTTCTTCTGAGGCAGGGGCAGGAGGTGGGCTGGGTTTCCAGAGCTCAGGCCAAATCCCACAGCAACTTTCTGCTTTTATGGTAGGCTAAACCAAAGTCCTGGATCTGAACGCTCTAAGATTTAAAAGACCGTACTTTACAGTTACTGTGAGCCAGAAACTGTCTTTTCTGGTAAGAAATCCCTTATCTGCAAAGATGAGTTAATCGGCGGATAGTTTTGCTTTGTTATGAAGACACAGAGCTTTGTATCACTGCCCACAGACAGGGATCTTGTTTTCTGTCTTTGAGATTCCTTAAGGTTTTTGCCATTTGACTGTGTCAACATTAACTAACAGAGCTAACACTTTAACTCCATGCCTCTCATTTGCCTCAAGTAAAGATCTTACAGCACTGAATTCTGAATCAAATCTTAATCAAAATCTCTCAACAGGAGAACTGAAAATCAACGTTTCTCAGAAAACAATCTCAAGAGACTCAGCAATTTCATTCAAATTACTCTTCCATTTTGCTATCGATTTTCATTAAAACTAGCTTTGTTAATAGTGTCCTTTGGCCAGCATTTCACCCCTGCCCTCAGACTTAATACATTACTTGAACACAGACATTGAAGGTGTAATAATGAGTTATATACATGAAAATAAGCCCGTGAAGGACTGTGTCACGATAATCACTGTTTTCAAAAGCTTCACCTCTCAGCGTCATCCCTGGCTGCATCTTATTTAGCTGGTAAAGTTCCTTGTACCAATACCAGCCTATTTTATTTGTCCTTAAATGTAATTCTGCACAGACAATGACATTTTTACTAGTAAATGAGAAGCAGTGGGTGCCAGCAGACAGGGCACCAGACTACGGGTCAGGAGACTGTCATACTTTTCCCAAACTTGCCCATGGTCTGCAAATTCTTCCAATCACCTTTACCTCCATTTCTTTTTCTGCCTTTCTCTAAATAGGATCATGCTCTTTGGGACAAAAAATGTCTCTATTGTCCCCACATACACGTTGGTACTTTTTCCCATCTTGCTGGAGTCCCAATCTCGACGGGGGCCTCTCAAGATTCGGCACAATGCAAGAGGTTCCAATTAAAAATAATTGATCATTAAGAGGCAGAGAATGGTAAAGAGTGAGCTGGCACTTTACTTTCTATGGGGAAATAGTCAAACTCTAGTGGCAAAGTAGAGACATGTGTGATGACACCGAATCTTCCCAAAGAAATGAAAGTGGGAAGTGTCACTCATCACCTTTTGGGCTTTTGTGTAACATGCATAAGGAATGTTCCTTTCTCTGAAGAGTCTCTGTGGACTCTTCAGATGATGGGATTTACTGTCACATGCCCTCTTCTGCCTGTCTTTTTTTGGTTGTTGTACAAAGTGTTGCCATGTGGGGTCTGTGTGATAGCACATACTGCAAAATATCTCCAGCTGAGTGGAATCGGTGCTAGCCAGTCAAATTGTTAGTTGGCTGACTATTCCCTAAAAATGAAAACCAGACACTGAGGAAACTGTCTTGTTCATAAAAGGAAAATATTTATCTGCAATAAAAAAACAAAACAAAACAAAACAAAATAACTGTCTGGATATTTCATTAAATGATCTCTAGTGAAGTGATTAAATAATTGAGCAGCAGAGCAAGGAGGAAACCCACTACTTCCCCACACACTTCCAAAATATGGACTTGAATTAAGCAAAACAATTTTCCAGTTCACTCTGAACTGCTTCAATTGAAGGAAAAAACAAAGGGGAAAATGTCTGAACGTTTTGTTTAAATGCTTCTTAAATGGAGGAACTCCAAGTTTGAATTTGAAATTCACCCAAAATGAGTGAAAAACATTAAGCAACCTTGTAAGGTGCAGCTGGAATTAAGGGGCAGACTAAGGGATGGACCAAGGCTAAGATAGACAGGTGAAGGCAGGTAGCTCAGCTTTGGAACCACGGGGAGGTTAAGAGAAACGTGAGAGTCCGTTTTGCCTACAGCTTGCCCCATACCACTGAGTGGACTAACCCACATCACCTGCACCATGTAGACCT
This sequence comes from Nyctibius grandis, assembly GCF_013368605.1. NCBI lineage: Eukaryota > Metazoa > Chordata > Aves > Nyctibiiformes > Nyctibiidae > Nyctibius > Nyctibius grandis. The sequence continues at coordinate 8,587,216 of NC_090666.1, forward strand.
GGTAATAAGGGACACAAGGCAGCAAGTGAAACATTTTGCTTAATGAGATTAGAAATGGCATATAGGGAGAAGTGTTTGTGGAGAGCAGAGAAAGAGGAGAGCAGTAAAAACAAATGAGACCGGGACACAAGAGGTGTATGGGTACAGCTACAGCTACACATACATTTGCTTTTCTTGCGTTTCAGGTTGGCCAGAAAGAAAACAACTCCATTGTGAAGCCATGCTTCTGTGCCTGCTCAGCCCAACACTCATGCTAACTGGCCCTGCCTGCTGGCTGATGCGATGGGCTGGCTTGTGGACTGGGCTGGCTTGTAGCCAGCCATCCCAGAGCCTATGTAAAGCAAACAGTGACTGCCTGCCCCCATCCAGGCAGGTGTTACTCAGGGATTCCTCATGCTGCCTTTTTAACAGGACATACATGGCAAAGCACTGCTTCTGTCACCCGTTAAGTGTGGTGAAGTACCCAGGCTGCAAAGGAGCACTTAGTCATACATAGCTGCAGTAGCATCTCCAGGGCAAACTAATTGCTGACTGTAAACTGCTGCTATCAAACGCTCACAAAACGATATTCCTCCTGTAAATTTTCAAAAGTAAGAAGTTTGCTGACAAAGAAATTCACAAAGGTTGCTAGGAGCATGGAGTGCCTTTCTAGAATGTCAGTCCTAGCTATTCCCTTGGAAACCAGTAAATAAAGAGTTAAGGTATGCACAAACACAACCTGAACTGTGCTGTTTGAGCCATGCCCCAATATGGCCATAACGCACAGAGCCTGTGCTATCTCAAAGGCAGAGTACAAACATTTGGGGAATAGGGCATATGGCCACAGGACAGAGTCTAAAGCCTTCTTTTTGCAAGGGAAAACTGGTCTGTTCTGAAGCCGCAGGGACTGGGGGCAGGGGGAGTGCTGACACCAACCTTATCCCAGAGACAGCTGCTCTCTTCCTCAAGACTAACAACTACTCAATGTACAACCCCTGTCCTCCAGACCGCCACAGGACTACTCGCTCCACCCTCCAGCATTGAGCCCACAGACCATCCTGCGGCACCGTGGCACACTTCTGGTAATTCCCCTGGGGAGGAAAAGCTCCAGGCACCGTTATTACCACAATTTACAAAGTCAACACCAAAAGGAGATACACTACTGAATCACCCACATGAACCGAGGAGGCAGGGAAAGAGGCAAGCTGCCTTCCAGAGGGCCAAAGCCTTTCTCATGTCAAAGACCAGCAGTTTTCTCTCGTGTCACGGCCACAAAGCACCCAAGCGCTCCAGCTCTGCCAGCCGGAGCAGGGCAGCTCCCACAGCTGACCTGCAGGATCCCCAGCGGTACGGCCAAACTCAGCGAGGGCACGGGGGAGGTTATTCGGGCCCTGTTTTTCCAAAGGCTTATGGCTTACCACATTTGCCAAGATGGAAAGGTATAAGATGCTAACAAACAACTTTGCTGCTGTGTCAGTTAAGGGTTTTTTTTGGCAGGGGGTAGGATGGCAGAGAGAGTGCCATCTCTGCTACAGCTTAAACACTGCTCTGAAATGAGTGGCCATAGAGAACCCTGTTCAAACGCTCCTTACCATGGCAGGGGTATACTCAGAAGTGTTGCTCTGTCCCTCTCTATTTCTGATTCTCTACTCCATAGGAAACTGAGAATCACATTAGTGTCTCCCTCTTTTTTGTCCTACTTTGAATGCCGAGTAGCTAGCACCCATTATTCTGTGACAATGTCCCATCTTACTGACATGTCTTGAATATGTACATTTTTATCGTGCTTTAATAGTGCTATTTTAAACTTTAAAGCCTGTCACTTGTCCTCATGAAAGTCAGATGGAAAGTAATGCTATTCTGATATTTTTCTGGTCTTTACATCCAAAGCAGCAGTCCCTAGAGCAAGCCTCTGTCCTCCTGTTGGTAAGAATTTCTGTAGCCAGTTTGCACAGTACTGTCCTGCGACTACAACTGAAGGGCAAATCCTAGTACTACAATTACAGCACATCTGCAACATGTGAGGGCTTGTTCTGTGATCACTTACAACCCCCTTGATTTGGAATTTTGGCTGAGCAATGAATGTAGTATCAAATGCAAAATAAATACAGAAATCAAAGACTACAAATCTAAACACTGCATTTATGGCTGTTCTCACCTTTGTATGGACACAGGTATGTACTACTAGTGGTACACTAGTATGAGATCAAGAGGTGAATCACAAAAATGAGTCTTGAATCCGAACCTCCTCCAGTCCCAGAGGCCCAGACTCCAGTCTCTGAATACAGGCACATTTCTACCGTTTGGGCTTTCCCAAAATATCTCATAAGGAAGAGACTTTCCATTACCATCTACAAAGAGCCAAAACGCAAAAGCTGTCCTACAGCAAGCTGACAACAGCATCCTCACATTCCTCAGAAATATTCTCCTGACTCAGGGCGGAGGTTTCAGGGCTGCAGACCCAATGCTTAGACCTGAATGCTCTCAAGCCTTGATCCCAAGGCCTGGGTGCAAAAATCAGCCAATTGGCTCAGGAAATCAGACTAAGGCCTGTTCTGCTTGACAAAGAAATGCCCTATGGCAGAGCTGGCTAGTGATAACCGACATAACCTGGCCACATTTCATATGTAGGGGAAAAAAAGGCTAGTGAAGACTGCACAGTGTTGAGTCCTAGAGCTGTCTTGTCCTCTTCCTAGTGATAACCACTGCATTTTCATCAGAGCATGTCACCAGCAAATTAAGAGTTAACCAGGAGGATGGACTGAAGAGCATATATCTTATTTGTCTCATCCTGTAGTTAAAAAAAGTCTTCTTAGATTCAGGTGTAAATGTCCCTCTTCTTGACCTACAAGGTATTTGTCCTACTGTCTCTAGGGTTAAAAATCTCCCGGGCAGTAAGCGCTTCTGTAAACACTCACACTTTATCTGCAGAGAGTGAGAATCCCAGCAGTACTGGAAACAGATATAAATGGAAACTGTTAAAAAAATTAGTTTAAAAAAAAAAAAATCATTCAGCATATGCTAGGAGTAGCAGTGATTTCTGGCAAGAATTAATTAAACCAGATGAAACACTTCTGATATGATTTGTGTTATCAGATCATTTAATTAGTTCTGGCTTTTAGTTCATTGTAACAAGCTTCTGTGAGAGTGAAAAAGAAATAATTGTTTATTCAAATGGCAATAATTTGGGTTTCTTTAATTGACTCCTAGTGTGAAAGCATTGATTCCTGCTGTTTTCTAAAAGGCTGGGTGGAAAAGTTCCAGCACGATTTCCAGTTCTGGAGGCCACTGAGTCCATTCCCCACTGCAGCCTCTCATCTGCGATCTAGCCCGCTTCAGCCCTATTGCTCCTCCTGGCTTGTCTGTACACTGCCGAGTGTTGAGGCAGGGCTTAGCTGTTCTCGAGTGCTAGTGGGCTTATTAAGTATTCCTGTGCAAAACTGATGATGCTCTCATAAATAATATTGGTGGGACTGAAATACATTTACTTTTGAGCAGGTTGGGTGTTCTGGAAAGGAAATGTTTTAAAAAGAAAAAAAATTCAGACACCCAAAAAGTGTCTAAAAGGGAAGAAGTTTTAAATAATACAAAATCTTTCTTAAAAAAAAGTATTTTTTTCTATAACTAAATTTAATTCATCAATCTTTGCCCAAGGACAGGGAGAAAATTGATTTTGCTTCACTATCAGGGTACAGTGTAGAAATGTCACTGAGCCTACGAAGACGCATACTAGCAGTTTTAAAAGTAGGGCTGGTAACTCGTGTTTCTGCTGATTGCTAATTTGTTGGGTGCCAGTCAGTAAAAAGGTCATATAATTCCTGCTGGGTAAAAGGTGGTACAGGACTAAGGCACCCAAAGAAGCCAAAAGAAAAACCCCAAAAAAAACAAACAACATTTCTGCAGTTTGAAACTCCATAGAAGTGTATTGCAGATTTATGCCTAAACCAATGCTGAATTATGGGTCACTGCTGTAAAATCAGAATTCCTTACATTACTTAATCTAACAAGGTCTGTGAGAGAAGAAAAAGACCCCAGTTTGTAAGATCTAAGGGGCTGAGACCTTATCTGCACACTTTCCTGTAAAGCTCCAGGTGCACTGTGAGATCTGTATCATCAGTTCCATGCTAAAAACTATGTTGTTTAAAACAAAACAATCAAAGGCTGAAAAGCGAAGCTCTCAAATATCACGAAACAGCAAAGCAAAGGTTGCCTAATGTAACCTTCCTTCTGCCTCCGGGTTGTATGGTATAATATACTGTTTCAATCTCTGACCAGGTACTGCCCCCACATTCATTTTTTTGGCAAGAGCCCCTGCTTCACTCCAGGCACAGGACCGACAGTGCTCTGCATACAAAGCAGCTCTTCAATATTCTTTTTAATCTCAGCTCTGCAGTGTGGGGCTCTGGCTTCACCTACTACAAACTGTCGCAACACTGCAGGAACAATGATGCTTTTCCATTCTACGCTGTTTTTTCTTTGCTGTTCAGCCCCAGAGCTCCAAATGCTTTGCAGTAGTTAACACATTTATTCCCAAAACATCCCTGGGAGGTGAAGAAATATTATCCCTAATTTAGAGAGTAAGATTGAGTTACTTTCTAAAGAAAAGTAGAAAAGAGGCAGGAAAAGTGACCAGATCTCTGGAGTCGCAATCAACCACCTAAATCATCATTTTTACAACAGGCCTCTGGCCTTTATTCACACCACACAACTTCTGCTAGAGGTTAGGCAGCAGTGCCGGAGACATAGCCCCATTCACTGACATAACATAAATCTACCACCGTGACTCCAGACCAATGTATTCTATGACCCTGCTCTAGGTTTACTTAGGGTGAAATGCAGCCCTGTGCAGAGGGCCAGCACTTACGTCCTTTCTCAAAGTTTTGCAGTTGTGTGCATGTCTCACACTTACCCTCTGATTTTCTTTTGGAAAGAAAAAAGTCATGCTCTTTATCCACTAGACACTGCGATCATACGATTAGAGGCACATGTGTACAGACTATGATTAGAAGGGGCAGAGTAAAGGTTACAGAGGCTTCTTGAAAGCACTTTGATAATCTAAAAAGTAGGAAATTAAATAATAACACAAACTCTACATTAAAAATCATTTTACCCAATGAATTAAGGAACAACATAATCTCCACCTTTCAATCATCATCTATATAGCAAGAGTGTTCTGTACACTTAAATACCTTCAATCCGCAAATCAAGAACCTTTTATCTTATTTAAACTCATGTCTTGCTATGTGAAAGGAAAGGCCTCAGATTTCTTCACAGAGGTGCCTGCTCAGTTCTGTGAAGGAGAGGACTGAGACAGCATACTGCTCTCCTTCCTTCTGCTCTTTGCCAAGTTTACATATTCCCAGCTATCCATCTGTGTGGCCAGTGGAAGCTTGTGAAAACCCCTAAGCAATGGAAGTTCCCTGTCCTTTATACCTGCAGGTGATTCCCAAAACTCCTTTGTTCCAGAGTTCATGGTAAACCAGTGTGCAAATCAAGAATGTTTTCCGAAATCATATCTAAACCAAAGCAAATCTGATTGTCACTGGAGCAGTGACACTACCAGTTACCCTGCTGAAGTCACATTTTCATTGCCTGCTTCGAGGCCCATGTACCAATCAAAAGGTCAAGATAGTCAGTGCAGCAGAGAAAGTGTAGCTCCTCACACACAAGCACTGCCCTGGTCTTTTGAAACATTCCAGGAAGGGGGAAGCAACGACACCCCCCATACTCAGCCTCTAAAGCAAATTTACCAGATCAGACATTTAATGTTCAAAACAGCTTGTTTTTGCAGTTCTACTACCTGCCATGGGCTCCTTTTTCACTGACTGGGTGTTAATAAGTTTAAATAAATTTAATTAACAGTTACAAGTGACTGAAGAAAACAGACCTGCCATATTCAGAATGCCATTCTTCGCTGCTGTCATTTCTAATTTCAGCTTTTGAATTTCTTCCTTTAAAATGTATTTTGTGTTTAAAAACATACATAGGCTTTTCAGGGTGACTTTCAGCCGTGCAGATACTAAGCATCTCTCAAATGTTAAGGATTTACCTTTTTAAGAGCCTGCTGAATGAAGGGAGAATTACTCCCACTTTGCAAGTTGTGCAGCTATTGTACCCAGTTGGTCCCATAGCTGTGCCTGTACCACGTTACCGCGTTCCAGTCTCATGCCGGTATTACTGTGGTACCTGGGGGAGCTGGGATGCTCCTGGCTGCCTGGCTGCAGCAGTGTTGACACAGGGAGTAAGGGCTGCACCCCAAGCAAAGACCCTGCAGCTGGACTGAAAGGGTGAATTGGATGCTTGGAAGTCAAGACAGAATAAGCTCTGGGCTTCTCCTCTTTGTGGCCAAAACTGACAGCCCCTTTTGCTGTCCTAGCATAAGGGGCTAGTGCCAGCCTAGTGCTGGGCTCACAAAGCTCATAGAAACCATCACAGAAAACAATTTCAGAAAGTCTGTTAATAGAAAAACCCAGTGCTGACTCAGGAGCTCACTGAGCTAATCGCTAGAGGTGCAGAATGAATTTTGGAGAAGGCTCACCCAAGGTTTGCCCTGCTCTTATTGCTCTTCCCTGACACCTTTTATCAGCCAGTGTTGGAGACTGACTATGGCCTTAGGTGTGCCCTCCTTTGATGCAAATCACTGTAGCTCTGCTCTCGCACCATTATGTTATGTCAGGGCATTTCAGCCACGTGGAAAGGGCAGGGCAGAGCTGAGAACGAGAGCTTGGGACTGAGCCTTGCTGGGCTGCACTTGTTGCTCCAGCTGCCCCTGAAAGGATGAGGGGGCAATGGCAGCCTGGCACTAGCCTGACAGCTCTCCTCTGCCCTGAGAGCAACAGCTACCAAGGCAGCTTCCCTGGGCTCTGCCACAGCCAAAGGAGTCACCACAGCTTCACTTCTAGTTTGGCTGCCCTTGGTAAGTGCCTATTTTGCCTATATCCAGACCTTCCCAAGGCCACACAGAGGGGAAGCTACACCCAAATTCCAAGTCTCAATATAGCGGCTTAACCACAAGACTGTCCTCCCTGGCTTCTTTCTCAGGCACACATTGCCTCAGTCTCTCAGTGCCAAATACAGCATAGCATCTCACAAAACAGGGTTTCCTTCTCCCCCCTCCCCAGCCTCAAAGGGATATGTTCACTTAGTATTTTAAAACAAAGGATGAGCCCAGGGAAGAGCTTTATCAGGAGACTACAGTTTCCCTTAAAACCTCACCAAAGCAGGCACAAATTCAGTCCAATATTCTCTGGCAGGGTATTTCATGACTAATGCCATGCTGCAGAAGATGTTACATGCTCTCCAGCCCACATCCTAATTCCATGTCCACTCTCCTGCCCAACAGCACAGAGATAAGCAAAGGAGGGGGTTGTCTGGCCTGTGTGCGTTGCCTGGTAAACAAGTAACCACTGTAGCACAGATTACAGTGCACACACTGTCTCTCCTTGTGCTTACCCTCACCTACGTCTCTGCTCTAGCTGAATCATTCCCATGGAGTGCAATGGTCTCTGATGGTTACAGAGCATCCTCCAAGGTAATCTCCAAGACTAGGAAAATAAAGGAAGAATTTCTGTCAGCTGCCCAGTCAATGAGAGCTTCAGTAATTCAAAAGGACATTTCTAACAGTGGAAGCATGACGTAGGGTGTGCTAATGCCCAAGCTTGCTGATCGCTCTGTACCCCAAATTCTGCCAGCCACAGACAGGCATGATTGCTAAAGGCTTTCTCAACTTTTATGCAAACTCTGAATCTCCAGAAATCCCAACATACGTAGCCCTTGAGGAGGCTTATCATGAATTCTTTGCTCTCATTGTTCTCCCATTCACATGTTGGGAGACTTCTTCCTGCTTCCTCCTTGTCAGGAGAGACAGCTTCAACAATATGGATTTTATTGTACACCCCCCTACATCCCACTTCTGCCCTTGTCAATAGCACAGAGGCCGAAACGCCATCTCAGCTGCAAAGAGGAAATGACTATTCACAAGAGACAAAGGTTTATGGATTTCTGCCTAACAAAAGATTATTTCTAAGCAGACTCTTCATGTACCGATGCCTCATCTCTTCCAGTAGGAAAGCAGGCAGCCTCTAGTATGCCCAACACCAAGGAGTGAGAGCACTCTCCAGGGCAGGTGTACTGTGCAAGGTAGCCTCTTAATCTTCTCACATCCACAAGCCTATTTTTCATACCAGCTGCATCTTAAACACTCGGTTAAGATGGTGATTAGTGGTGGTGGTAGGGTGTCACAGTGGGAGCTTTCTTAAGAAGAAAAGGCTTTGATTGAGCCAATGAAAGCTGTTGCCAGGGAACCAGATGCCATGAACAGACCACTCCAGCAGCGCAAGAATACAAACCATGTGAGTGCTGGACTGAGCTTTAAATGCATTTGCTGGTTGAGGCCTGAACACATCATTAACCCTTTCAGTACCTGAAAAGGTTCACCCAGTGAACTGGGAAGACAGGAATCTCTTACGAACACAGAGGAGCAAAACACCTCCCAATATCTCCCTATTACACTCTGTTGATCCAAAAGAAAAACAAAGGGGGAAAACTTTTGACCTCTAGTTTTTGACTGGCAAAGGAGGTTTGTTTGTTTTGTAAAGTATGTAAGGAAACTTCTCTTCAAAGTAATGCTTAGTTTTACACTAATGTGAAAAGGAATCTGATAAGTGCTCAGATAACCCTATAAAAGTATTAATTTTGTTTTTGTATGGGGTGTTACACATGAAGTTTGATGTGCACAGTGTGTTCACCAGTCAGTTCCTCTGCAAGAGGAACAGAATAGCTTAGATTCCATTTTTCCCAGATCTGAGCTGGTTTCCAACACAAATGTTACCGATTTGAATTTTATCTGATCAGTTGCCAATTTGTTTCAAAGTTAACTTTCCACTCTGATTACTAAACAGCCTTGTACTCTACCGACAGAGCATTTTTTTTCCTAATGTAAATTCCACAGTGCTCTGCAACCCTACCAGTAAAATGCAGCTAAAGCTCTAATTAAAAATCATGCCTGCCATATGTCAATTCATAAGAACTAAAATTAAACTAACAAGGGGCTGTAACCAAAACTTTTTTTGAACACAAGAGCCTGCCTGCTCCATTTTGAAGCAGTAACATGTGGAAGCCTGGGTAGTTCTCGCAGGACAAAGACTAGTCCCAAACATTTTCATCTTTGGGCTTCCAGTTCAAATCCAGCACAGGTTTCTAAGCACCAAAAGCTGTTCCTACTGAACTCAGGCCTCGGGCTTTCTCCAAAAGCCTGAGTGAAATCCCCTCTGCTCCTGTGTAGCCAGTACTGGCTGCGTAACTGCTTTGATCCCACAGAGTCTGTAACTGTGTTGAGCAAGAAACGTGTCGCTGGCAGTATTATACTGAACTCCCCCTCTCAGTCTCCATTTCAGCCTTTTTATATCCTGTGGTAATGCCAGCCATCTAGTGAGCTCTGAGTTGGGGTCCAGTGTACTACTGCCTTTTTTTTGCCTCTCCCACAGTGCAGAAGGCCTGGGGGGAAAGGACATAGCAATACCATTATAATGCTTAAGTGGCCATAAAGTCCCAGTGTGAGTCCTAACAATCTGAACATAAGGGACAATAAACCTTGGGCCCCTCAAATTTATTCTAGGGGATTGGCAAGAGTGGGTATAGTGCAAAGCTGATTTAAGATCTTCACACAACTCCTGTGCCAATTCCTGCGCAGCTTGGTGATGATGGAGAATTGGGCTCCCACTTATCCTCTGGACATCCAAACAGGCACAGCATCTCACTATCAAGATGACACTTACTGTTTGTCCCTCCAGAGCCCCTTGGAGTCCCAGCTAACAGCTATTCCACGGCTGTATTGCCTAGCTGAGGACTGGGAGGACACACACACATATATGGCAAACTACAATGCTGAAAAATGCACCACATGCTCGTACAGAGCACTCGTCTCCCTGGATTCTGCAGTGATTTACTCGAGGGTCCACGGGCCTGCTGTGGGCTTGGCCCTGAGACCCCGCATTAGTTACTGTGTTGCCATGAAAGGGGCTGCTTGCCTGCTTACAATTTAACTTCTGGGTTTAATCTGCAGATACACATGCCAGGCTTACTGAAGTTGTTCCCACTGCAGAGCCCCTGTCTCAGGCAGGACACAACCACCTCTTTACAAAAGTTCTTGCATAACCCTCATAAAACAGGGAAAAACAACACTGCAGCTCAGCGTAGGTTAGCAGTGAATGAGTGAACAACTGGAAGAGATTTCTACAGGCAGAACAGGGTTATCTAAACCTAACTTTGGCAACATATGAGGGCTAACAGCCCAGTCTTCTAACCAGTTCCATACAAAATCTCTAATGATCAAAAACAGTCAGTGTCTGCACTTTGTATTTTGAGCCTAAAACATATACACATGCAGCTAGATACTGCACAGTGGCAATGGGAGCCATTCTGCTGTGCTGGCTTAGTGGGACATCAGGATGAAAGTGTCGCTTACTGAGCGAACACGGTTCCGTGGCATGTCAGTGACCTCTGCAGAGCTCCCGTCAAAGATCCTGTGCAGATGTGATCCTGCTCAGTCTGCAAGAGCAAACAGAACTGCAGTGTAAGATGGTATTGTTACAGAGGCTAACAATCCAGTCTCTGCACTACAAAGAGGTGCAGAGGTACTGAAGTTACCATGCTGGAGAGTGATATTTAACACTAGCTATTGCTGTCCCCCTCCCACAATGTGTTGCTCAGCTCCTCACCAAAGATAATCACCCCAAAACCTACCTATTCCTTACACTTACACACACACTCGTACTGCTGTTAGAGGAACTTAATTGAATTGACAAACTGGAGCTTTCAAGAAATGTGAAGTGCAAGATGTAATTACTGCGTTTCAAAATACATTTCCCTCCTTCCCATATGCAACACAATATAACTCTCAGTTGACATAATTGCATGTTCTCCCACACTGAGGATCCAAGCCTCATGGCAAAGATTACACCTGCTCCAGGACAAAAGTGACAGTGTCCTGTAGGACTCTGATACATCCTTTGTCACAGCAAGTGGAAGATGCACAGTTAGTGAGGCAGAAGACAGTGGGAAAAGAAATGAGAGCTACCTGGACTGAGGGAGCTGAATGCTGCCCTGAACAACTGGACTCTGCCCCCAAACGTGGCACAGAGTCTCTGTGCTAAATCCTCAGGCTCCGTACCAAGTCCAGAGCCCCCTGCCCAGCCCTCTGACTAACCTCTGCAACAAGTCCATCCTCAGTCTCCCCTGCAGCCCACCTCCACTTCAGCTTTGTCCCAATTCATCCCTCAGTCCTCCCTTTTCCCTTCCTCCATGGCCAGCCTCCCCAGGGCTCCCCGTGTCCGCTTCCTCTCCTCGGCACTTGCAATAGATTTTCCATTTCCTTCCTCAGACCCTATTCCTGTTTTCCTTGCTGAAATTGTTTCCTCCTTTGCTCTCAAGCCCACCTATATCCAGAGCAGCATCTGGTCCTACTTTGAGTTAACTCTTTTTTTCCCAAGCAAACCTCTCATTACAATCATTGTCTCAATGAGATATACTCTGATACTCACTGAAAATGCATGTGTTCCATAGCTGTTCCATACCTATGGATTTGGAGAGTTTATTTCAACAACACGCTATTCTGAATTTACACACATTTATTTTAATAGCAGTTAAAACATACCTGATGTAGCACTCAAGAGTGCTGGATTTTTAGTTGTAAAATATGTATCCTTCTAAGATACAAACTAACAGTACTCGCCAATAAAACTGACAATCATAAAAAGCAACTGCCAGTACAGCCCCTTCCCACAACATTAATGAAATGTAAATTCAACACTGCTTAAAAACTATGTGGCACGGTGTTGGAGAAGAACTGCCAAAGAAATGCAAAGCAGAGAATCAACGACAGGCTTTGGAAATAAATTTAGATTGATATTCTCACCTAAATCTCTATTTTCTTAAGTTAATTTATGTTGGGTTTAATTCATTATACAGTCATGAAGAACAATCATGCCTGGAAGAAAATTATCCTACGACGGGGAGAATTCAGAATGTCTCTGCCAGTACAGGCTCATTTCTATTGCTCTTCTGTTATGGAAACTGTCATTTTTGCCAACTGAAGAAAGCAGCTCCTCTGTTTGAAGACATATTTGTTTTGTACATTTTCTATTGCTGTTTGTATATTGTAAAGCACTTTGAGCACATGTAGAGTGAAAGACACTATATAAAATAAAGTTAAAAGTTGTAGTGTTGTACTATGCTGTAAGTCTTTGTACATGGCAGCAGGGGGCACTTCCACAAGACAATGCTGAAGCGCAGTTGACAGAATGTCCTGGTTTCATGACCAGGCAGAAGTGCTCGCAGTGTGTTCACATCCCACTTCTGAAAGCAGAGCATGCTTGCACCGAACAACAGCTCCCCGTCCCTCTGGTTCCTACTAAAAATTCTCAAAGCAAGTTGAGTAGCTTAGTGAGAAAATTAAAGAAAGAGAAACCTGTACCTTTGAATGAAGTATGAAAAGGGCAAAGAATTGCACACCTGAGCACTGGAGGAAGTTAATATCTAAACAGGTCCTGCCATCCCAGTGCTGGTGTGGGGGCTAAAGAACAGGAACTCCATCATGGGAGCCAAAAATGTAACTGAGAGGCTGAGACTCTTACCCTCCTCTGCAGCTACCTAGGAAGGATGAAATGTTCCTACACTAAGTTTCTGCAAGAAAACAGTTGAAGAAACAGAGAAAAAGTAATTCAGGTTACATAAAGACGTACAGAAACCCACAGAGGATGAGTGTTCTACAAAACAATCCCCAAAACAGTTCTCTTCCAGTTCTAATAATACTGTTTTTCTCCATTCTCAGGTAATAATGGAATTCAGAGGGTGCCATAAGAAAAATACAATAAAGCAGCTTGGGAAGAATAACATTATTCTGTCACCTTGGGGTATTTACTGCAGGGCAGTCCATCCTTTAAATCTGAACCTGGCCCTTGAAGTATTTCTGTGCTTACTTGTGCTCTCCCTAGCTGATGTAAGGATCCTCATTTCTATTTGCCACCATAGCAACAGAGAAACAACCCCTGATCACAGTGAGGAGGGGAGCGTGGTTCACAGATCCCAAGATGTTGCAAAGCAACCAGAACAGAGAGAACAAGTGCGTGGGACAGACAGGAGGGAAAAAAGTAACCAACTGCACCAAATCTCCTTCACACTTCTCAAAAACCCAGGACATTAGTCTGGCATTTCTGCTATTTGGAGTTGCATGTGAACAAGGCACAGAGTTACGGACTAGTGCATTTCTGAACAAAGAATCTGGCTGAGAACTCTGATAGTAAGTTTGCAGTTCTAGGGGCAAAATGTGAGCTTGCTGATGTTCCTGGGGCTAAGTGCCTAATCTCTCCCTGCTAAGCTGTGGCATTGGGCAGGTGGTGAGAAAAGACCAGGCGAAACTGGAAGTGCATTATGAACCAGAGGTGAGTTGCTGTTAGAAAATTCTCCATAGTAGCTCTCAGGGGTTAAATATTTTCCATTTCAGAATGTTAACTAATGTTGAAATAATCCCTTTAATGACAAATTATTTTACTGTATCTTCTTTGCAATGAAAACCAAAACGCAATAACAACCAATGGTGTAATAGAATAAGAGATATACATGTCTGCTGTAGCTAAACCTGGAGAATCTTACCAAAACTATTGTTTGGGAAGCAAAAAAAGAATAGATTTCCAAAGGGAAAATCATTGTCTCTGTGTTGTTAAATGTCAGATGAATAGGTAAACCTGCTAGTCCTCAGATTTGTGTATGGGTTTTTTGAGCCTACATCTGTTACACTGATTTAAAATAATATTTTGTTTGAACAGCACATTCCATCAGAGTTTCACAGCAGCTAAAAGAACAGACTCATTTATATGATGCACTGCAGTGTTGCAATGAAAAGTGAATACACTAGAGCCACAGCCAAAGACACCTTTTTCCTGCAAGTTCACACCAACAGCACTCTGCACAGTGGCCCTAACCTAAGTGGATCTTCAGAATTATTTCTGAAAGGATATTTTGATCCAGTTACACAGAAAAAAATGAAAATCTAAAGCCTGCAGGATGCAGATCAAAATTTACGCCAAACTTCCCTCCCAGCTTCAGCACTGCAGTTCTGCTAGAGTCAGAGGGGCTAGGAAGAAAGCATCAGCTTCAGTGTATTTTTCATCCTGCCTTGAGGTGGATTTTGAATCTCTGCTGTACCTCCCGTAAGAATCAGGACTGCTCACCCTGTTAAGCACTGCTATCAGAACAGTTATTCTAAAGTGTAACTTTTGGTCACTGGGAGACAGAATATGACACCCTACCTTTACATCAAAGAAAGTATGTGAACACCCCAATTACAAGAATAATTTGGAAACCCCTACCTTATTAGTTGCATTCAAAAACCCAGAAAGTTTCCCTAGAGAAACCTCATATGCTTGCATTACAGTTTTCTCCCAGTGGCCCAGGACAACTGATCTATCAGAGCCTTTCTCACCCACCTCATTCAAGGCACACCAATGGACAACAGTCTCAAAGCCTCTATCTTATCTACACCCTTTCTAGGGCAGCCATTCCTCTAACCTCTGAGTGCGGGGGATGCATCTCAGGCTGAGATGGACTCCCCCAGCTAAGACAGTATAATCTGTTTGAGACGCATGTCTGTTGTTGCCTTTCCTACAACAAAGCATGCCAGAGTTTCTGAGGGAAACCTCAGTTTATTTAAAGAGTCTCCATATTAAGACCATTTTACAGCAACTCCCACTTTATTGTGTAATTAATCTCCTCTCTGTTCCTGCTGACTTAAGGGCTTGTGTGAGGAAGAGAAAAATTTCTTGAGCTAGGAGGAGCCACATTTATCTATTCACAGAGGATACATCATAAAAGAGCTACGGACCAATTTGAATGCTACAGTAACACAGTTACTGTCTCTATACTGTAGCAACTACCTCTCCCACCTGAGGCTGGGACCATGTTTCTGTTCACGGTACACCTTCCTTTTTAAAGAGATCAATTATACAAAGAGAAAAGGCAAAGGAGAAAACATATTAAACTGAAACAGGTAACAAGCTACAATTGCTTTTTATTCCTAAGACATTTGATGCCTGTACTATTACATTTCAAATTCATTAATTTCCCAATTAAGAAAAAAGAAAATATTTCACAGTAACAGTGGTCACAGACAAGACACCACAAACCAACACCAGTACTCCAGTCTATGACCTATAGTCTTGAGGAAACGGTGTGATACAAACCACATTGAACACAGATGTGAATATGGCTCTAGCATGCAGCCTTATCAACAGACATCTTTGTCACATTTCTCAGCACAGCAGTACACTATGCGTGACACTGCTTGCATGTAGAACACTCGTGTTTATGTGTTCAGTACTGCCCCTGCAGTACTTCCTACAGTTAGGGCACTTTTCAGATCCAGACAGAAGCATCCTAAAAGTACATTTGTTTCAATTTTTGTATTCCATAGCCCAGACACACTGGACCCCAGGTAAAAACTGTGAAGTATCCCTGAAGCACTTCTAAATGGTCATCCTTTGTAAATCTGTAAATGCAGAAGCCTGGGCCCAGAACTGTTCCACCTGCTCCTCAGCACTGCAAGCAAAACAGATTGCTCCCAGGGATGAAAGGTTGCTGTGGCCGCAGGAAGGGGAGATGCAACAGAAAAGGGCAGAGGTGGGAAAAGTGGGAAGAGAAAGCTCTACAGACGTAGGCTTGCTGTTCCTGCTGTCACTAGGATAAAAGAAGGGATAAAAGCCACAACTGCCACTGTCAAATGAGACTCCAGCCCAGTGGCGGCAGCAGCAGCCTGGCTTTACATGGCTCTGGTTTTAGGCAAAGTATGCTGCACGCTCACAGTCAATGTCCAACACATCTGCTGCCCTAAGCAAATGCTTACCATACCCTTGTCTAGGGCAGGACTTGTCTGGACCTAATCCATAAAACCCTCTTGCAGTCAAGAAGAAGCCAATTAAAGTCCTCACTGAAGTCATGTAGTGTGTTGCCAGATTAAAAGTGTGCAAAATCTTGATGATTACTTCACAGCCTGAACTCTGGCTTTTCAATACTTCCTGCTGTAGGTGGTCTATTGGAGAACACCACGGCTCAGGTCCTAGCTGTGCTGTACAGTAATTCTTAGGTACAGACAACAGAGCTTCATTTGATAGATTTGCTGATGACAGCAGATAAAGCCACAATGGTGAAAGCATGTGAGGAAAGAATAATTTCCTGTGTAGTTAGTAAGCCACAAATTGACAAACTCCAAATTCATTAAAGGTTTTGCTTTGCTTTTTCCTCTCCAGTGTCTACCCTACTTTTCTCCTTCTCTGTCTTAGGATTATTTTTAACTGGAAGTCTCATGAAAGTTACTCCCATTTTAGCAAGACTTCAAATGCAAAGCACATCACAGCAGACTGCTTGGGTCTGTCTCTTCCAAAAACCTACAGTGCAGGAATGGGTGCACTGGTTCTGTACTCTGAGAATCTAGCTGAGCCTTCACGGAAAAAGGGAGGTAGGAGAATGGGCCTGCAGGGCCACAAGTGTACAAGAAAAGTACAGATGGAGTTGCACACCCCCCAAGACTTGACAAGAGCCAACTTGGCATATGGAGGAAAGCAGGTAAGAACCAACAGATTACACAAGGCCACTGGCTCTGTTCCTCTAGATGTTAACTACACAGCGACCCCACAAAACCTCAAAAAGATTACTGCTGTTCACTGATGTTAACAAGCTGCTAATAAAATTAACCTGATATTCAAACATATTCTTTAGCATCATCTTCCCTATAATCTTCCCCTCCTTCTTTTGAAAGTTATCAGCTATAGTTCATTTGTCATGATTAAATTTGTACCTGTTCTGAGGTTTTAAATGGTGCCAACATGGTCTCTGTGCCTCCACAAAGGGTGAGTTATTTCTCAAACACATTGCTGTATGGAGAGTTGCTTGCTTTGAAGCCCACATGTGGCCGGATTTTGGCTCTCGTAAAGTCTGCTGGAATTTTGCCATCAGCATCAACAGAGCCAGTTCGTGTGTGGATTTCATGCCTACGAACCCTGACAAGGAACAAACCTTCTCCACTTCTATTCAAGTAGAAAAAGTTTTCATGCTCACTAGCTGAGGGTTTTTTTTTTTCCTTGGATTGGAAAGGAAAGTATCAGCCATCCCACATGATACTCATCACACTGGCTCCCATATTTCTCAAGTCATAGTATAATATTCAAACAATTACATAATAGCATTTTGTATTCTGCATAACTCATTGCTACTAAAACTAATAAGCTACACCCATGCCAATGACATGATTCTTTTCTGCACTGCAGCAACTCTACTTCAAATAAAAAGGTAAAAAGCACAATGAGGCTTTTTAAGAGGATGAGACTTATCCAGCCATCTCTGATGGTGTGAGATACTGTAGAGCTGCTACTGACATTTGTCTGGGAAGACTTCACTTAACTCATTCTTGGCTCCACCATCAGTGATGTAATGAGTTCATCCTAAACTTTTGGCAAGATTTTTTTTTCCAACATCCTATGTCTTGATCTGTGCTATATATACACCCCGTGATACATTCACAGATGTCTACGACAGTAAATTCTCAAATTAAGCAAGCTCATGCTGTGCCACTTTCTTGATGACACAGGGTATTAGTAAATTAAGATGAATATCAGGTAGCAAGGATTCTCATCCAGCATCATATATTTTCATACTCTGACAAGTGCTAAAGTACTGCTTGCTTTTACATTGGAAGACAAGTCAGAGCTGACCAAACACTTTAAAAACCAACCACAGGTGTTTTTTTTCTCCCAGCCATTTCCTAGCAGTTTTTCATTTTGCTTTCCTATGGCTCTGTCTCCATGCTAAATATCAGAGACCCAAAGGTTCAACATCAGGCTGTGTTGTGCCAACAGTACATACAGGGGATAACAAAGACAAAATCTTTTCTCTTCATCTGCACTCTACTTCATGAACTAGGTATAGACTGGAGTGAGGGCCCTGACATGGGTTGATGGAGATTATATAGCTTGTAAGTACTGTAGCAGGCCTGATGGTGAGCTGTGCCCAGTTTCTCATGTGATAGAAAGGGTCATTCACAAATATGACTTGATGCCACCTTTGTAGTTCCTTGATCCTGGAATTAAGTGGCTTAATCATTGCCAGCATAACTTACTTTGCTGCTGCCTAGCAGTTTCAAGAGAGCTGGGGCAGCTGAGGATTTTGGCAATGTCTTAATGTCTCTAACTAAATCCCTTATTCTTTGGGGAGGAGACTAGGAAGCTCCTATTTTGACTTTATAGCACTTCATTCAGGGATTTCCAAACACTGAAGGTATCCCTTAGGAATCAACCGACCTTGGAGACCAGTTAAAGGGACAAATTTAACTAGACCTGTAATTTCTTATTCCTGCACCAAGGTAAAAGCAGCAGACTAGAGCCAAGCATCTGCTTCGTAATGATTTGGCAGGGTCAACATTTCCTTGTTTGTTAGAGCATCTCTGCACTTACTTTCTGGAGATAATAGTAGGTTGGTCTTAAGATTTAAATGAGGCGTGGGTTGAAGCTTGTCAATACATTTTGGAAGCACACCCTGAGGATCTGGGAGGGCATGGAGGAAAAAGCAGAGATACTGCCTTGCAGAGTCTGCCACTAGCAAAAGTTCTGCAGGATCCAGCTGACACACCTACCACCAGACTGAGACTGCCAGACCTGATGTTCAGAAACCCTCTCAAGCCCAGCTAAAGTCATCACAGCTGCAGGTGTTCTGAAAAAACTCTGGCTGCACAGAGTAGATGTTTCCTGAAAAACAGCATTGGAAGAAGGAATTCAACTTTTAATTGGGAAATAAATTACAACACAACTATTGCCCCTCAAGTCTGTGGCACAGCATCTTAACAACCTGTGGTCACAGCCCGTAAGGCTTCCCTTTCCTTGGTCAGCTGTCTATCCACACTATTATTTATTCTGTTTCATTCAAGAAGAGTAAACACAGTCTTGAGATTCTGGAAGAGGAAAATGGTAAATAGCATACACAACCTCTGTGCCTGCATATGCATGTGTGTGTAGGGCTGTATGGTGGGAGGACTGAGAATTTTTCTTCCTCTTTTATATGTTAGCCGAAGTTAAATGATTTATTGAAAGTCACACAGAGCAGCACATAAAAACACTGGCCTAGCATTCAGAAAACTTGCGTTTAACTAAATGGTCACCACCACTGAAATAGAGAGAAGCCAGAGCCTTTAGCAAACACCTGCATTGCTTGTGCAGGAGATTTGACAGCAAATAGCAAGTCTTTGATAAAACTGGCAAAGCTAATTAGAGGTTAGTCAGCAGGCAACTCTGTAGTAGAAAGACCTGGTTTTGTCTTAATCCTGTGACATGCTGTTACTGTTACAGCTCACTAGAAGACCTGCTACCATCTTTGGCAGCCCTGGTAATCCTATCCCAAAAAGGATCAGCCCAAAAGGTTTTTCAGAATTCATCAAATTCATGAGCCCAAAGGGCTACTTTAGTTACTTATGTAAGGGACACCCATGAAAAAGCAAAATCAAGACCTCCAGCCTGTCAGCTATAAGCCAAGGCACATCCGACGTGGTATTTGCAATGAAACAGCTAGATTATTTTTTTTAGTTGTTGAACAAGATTAATGAGATTGACTTTGGCACATAAAGGGTCAACACTCCCCCAAGGTCTACAGGCTAACTTCAGAAGCGGTATACTAATGCTTACTGCCCTCCAGAGCATGACCTCCCTGCTAAAGTTTGTCAATAATTAAACATACTATCTGTTCTGTGGTAACTGGACCAATATGACCACTTAGTATTTGGTTCTCTCTTTCACATACAAACACACATACCCAAGCTATCAACTGGCAGCAATGTTTAGTTATTATTAACATGACCACACTGGAAACAACAATAAAATCCCTCTTATGAGAACACTGACTTCCATACAATTTCTTAAAGCTGCCATTATTTTCTGGTTTATTTCTCAATAGCCTACAAGGTGTCTGTAAAATGATTCATGCACAAGGCAGGTAACTACAAAATACTCAAGAATAAATGTTGAAAGCTCCAATTTTGTTTTTAGGAACTACATCTTGCAAAATCATTTGGAAGCTTTGACAGTTGCCTCATGGATGTTTTTATTTCTTGATAATGCCAGCTTATTATCTAGGCTCCAGAAATATCCAAAGACCTCATCCCTATTGTGCTAAGCACTATACAAACACGTAATGAATCAACAAGCCTTTCTTCTAAGAGCTTATGCATGAAATTGCTGTCTTCACTGAACATCACGAGAAATTTAAAGGCATATGCCAAAGCTTAATGCTATTTGTAGGTAAAACATTAGGAGGAGTCTAGAATATTTCAGCACTATCACAATCATGTAGCTTAGAGTGAAAAGCAAGGGCAATGTTTAAATCACAGGAAGCAATTTGGCTAGTCATAATGATCTCAGATACCAAGTATTCCACACAAAATACTTTGTATCCCAGCAACCCCCAAATTGCTGTTAAAATCTTAATCCTACAGCTTTATATATGATATGAAAATTTGACCTTTTATACAAGTGCATACTAATAACCCCAGCTGAATAGTTTGAAAGATGCAACAAAATTCAACCCTATTCATGTTCAGAAATGAACATTTTTCATGTTACTAATTAAAGGCATTTTAAAAAACATGCATGTGCACTGTATGGGCATGAATGACTGCGCACACACACACACACAAATACTTTTCAGTTCTAGCACTTGCATGAGCCTTAAGCTAGCTCTGTCACGTCTTACGTAGTAATGATATCTGCAGAGATAAAGAGTGAACCTTTACAAAGAGAAAGCCTTTAATCAGTCTTCTAATCAGAGTCTGAACTAATGAGGAAAGTTCTTCGTGCAATTGAGATAGCTCTTGCTTAACTGCATCTGACATTTTGGAATAGATTAGGTTCTAATGGTCTATGGCAGAGCTTTCTCTTTAGAAACCTTGGGATGTCATTAATAAATATTGGCCATCGTATAGGGACTCCACACCTCTGTAGTCGAGACAAAACATCTTATAGGAAATCACTGCCTACTGTGTCATGAACCACATCAGTGAAGCCAGGCGCAACATCCATCAAAGATTAAAAGAGCAGAAAACGAACACTGCTGTGACCAAACACTTGAAATCATGTGCCGACTGCCACAAACAATTAGAATTCAGCAGGGGTATTCTCAGGCATTCACAAATCATGACTGCAGGAGATCTCAGGAAATGGGGCCACGATTAACCCATCCTGCTGTCCCCAGCCACAACAACAGGCTGTTACGGGGGAAGAAGCTGCAAGCTTTCTCGTCATGAAAAAAGACTCATTTTCCTAAAATCTCACCTTCTGATCCAGATGTGAAGAATAGTCTGTTATATACAGAAACTTAAAGTTACAGAGAGCAGCAAATCTGAGCTTAATTCTCTGTTTTTTGAGCAGGGGGGAGATCTGTGTAGGGGTTCTCATTTGGCAGCATGGGAATCGGCTCAAAGGCTGCAGGCTGGGGGTCACAAAGGAAGGCAGCTGCTCTTGGCCCCCAGTTGCTAGTGACAATCTCAACGCATCTTTGCGGAGCACCAGTAGTCTCCATAGGTTAGGACCCATCTTGTCCTTATGTAGAAAGCAGATCACACCAGGAAGACAAGTTGGACATGACATTTGCTGATTCTGGGTGGGTAAAGGAGAATGGAAAGCCCTTCTGAGCACCAGAGTACATGAAAAATTGTATAAACTGCAGAATAAATTTCCTAGGTTTGAAAAATATGGGGCTCACAGAAAAAAACAAGGCGAAGCTATTTGGGGCATTAAGTCCATAGACGCGCAAAAATTATGGAAAGGCTCCTCTTTTTTACCACTTCTTATTTTAAAATGGGTCAGTTGAACTTAGTCCTATACTCTCAAATCTGCTGCAAGACTACCTGAGATAGCCTGAGAACAGAAACGGGAACTTTCTCAGCTGCCATTTGAAAAGGGACATCGAATTGGATTTTCTCCAAAACAAAAAACCAAAAGGGCTGGAAGGGCTGTCTCTGCTGGCTAGCACAGCCCCACTGCCTCTCAAGTACCTGTGCTGGCTCTTGCCTTTACCTGGACACCACAAGCTCTGGTGCCCCCATCCAACCATCTCTCCCATAGCCTCTTTACAACCTTGTTCATGTAGGCCCTCCTGCAGTGTCCCAGTAGCTGTAGCTGGCTGCGGAGCTGTGCAAGACAGGAGCTTGCAGACGAAGGAGTTTTGGTCAGTCTTTGGAAGTTTTATCTTTTTTAAGTTTTGGCTTCTCAATATTCTCACATGTAGGCACATTTGTTGGCAAAGGCCTGACACGCTGCCTAACTCCAGCTCGAGCTGAGAGCACCCAGTACCTTAAAGTCAAGTTTTGCACATTTTAAGAGGGCTCTGAGGGCTGGACAGGCTCAAAAGCCACAAACACCATTGACATCAGTGTAAGTTTTCTACTGCATGGTATCAACCTGTTTACAATGGCTCTTGCTAGAAGACGTGATTGAATGCTGAGGAGAAATATATACAGAGATGTAGAAAAAGAATAATTAAATGCAGTAATTGGCAGTAGCACAAAGGAAAACGGACAAGCTTCAACATGCCTCCTATACTGCAAAACTCTTAGGCGTACAGGGTGGCCTGCTTTGAGAACTGCCAATACATTCCACGAATCTACACAAATGAGAATATGATTAACTGGCAAACATGATTATAGTTTTATAGAATTTGCAGTTTGTGGAGATAACTACTGTTTAGAGCTGTTATTCCTACAGTTCACTTATTTCTCTTCTAGAAGAGCATTTTATTTTCCATTTATGTCCTTTCAGTTCTTTACATGCCTGCTAACTGGGACGTAGGGAACCCAGATCTTTCCAGCCCATGAAGAGTAACAGGTCTTCCCAGGTTAGTCCTTCATGAGCCACAGGAGTGACATGAGAGACACTTACTCTAATCAGGGAACAAGTATGATACATTGCAGAGTACTTGAGATAAGGCACCAAGACCTCATTAACTCATTTTCAGTTCTTACACTGCACAGCACTAGGACTTGTTCAGATCATTGGCAACACACTGCACAGAGGCAGAGCCTGGGATGAGGGCCAAAAACAGAAGAGGTGGCTAAAATCAGAATAGACTAAAAAGGTAACTGGCCTTGATCATAGTTCTCTTAAATTCTTACTGGCTTAGCTGCTTACCTGTAGGCATCTTTATAAGCACCTTCTGAGCTATTGATTAGAGCCTGTTAACTCAGCAGCAGCAGGGAGATGGGACAGAGACTGAAGTCCTCCCACATGTATTAATTCTGCAGAAGGATCACAAAGGAACACCTTGGCACCCATACCTCTATTTCCTGAACAACCCTGATAACCAGGTTGACCAACAGATTTGCCCAGGCTATTCATCCAAGAGGTACCTCTTCAGACTCTCCCGAACTTGGGATCCTGGCATAATAGATGGGCTCCACTGTGCAGGTCAGTGGCATTTAAAGTTAAATTAAAAGATAATTAAAATGATCTTTCTTAAGATAATTTTTTTATATTTAAGAATAATATAGATGTTTCTGAAGTTATTACTGGGGAGGGATGTTGAAAAAAATCTGTTGGGTTATATAGAAAGAGTTAGAACATTCATGCACACATTCATTCCTAGCTGAGTAGAAGGAAAAGAGAGTAAACATTCTTCTCAGATAGCAGGATTCACAGGATTTGGAGTCCAAACCAGCTTCCATTCAAATTAGTGAACAGATACGACCAGACAGGAGTTTAATCAGACCTCAGGTTATTCTTAATATCAATATACAAAGTGATAGTACTGCATAATTGAACCTGGTAAGTTAATAATTTTATTGCATGTGATACAGGAAAGGGACACAAATTTGTGACTTTCAAATTCATCAGTTCTCACTTCCATACTCTCCATTAAGTATTTTCACTTTTTCAGATAAACAAAAACCTGGTTTTCAGTTTATTGGGATTTTTTCTTTTTCTTCCCTTCATATTTTAAGCAACAAAGTGAAAAACGAAAAAGTGGGAGGGATTACACTTTATTCTCTTGTTCTCTTTCAATGTCTGAGGGACTGGAATCAACCAAACTCTTCAAAGTTCCATTAGTCCCCCAACAATCTGTAATCACATACACTTATTTATACATTAATAACCCATTTTCCTCTCCCACACAATCATTTCTCATCAATTATTGCCAACATGATTAACATTTTCTGTTCTCCTGCCCTAAGCCATGTATCTCTCTACTTGCAATCTATCCATCCCACAGCGTGTCAGGAATCCACTACTGTTTCAGAAATATTCCAGAATTTATAGGAAGACACTACAGGACCCGTCTGCTGTTCCTGAAAAATATCACTTTCTGCTTGTACCACCATCTTTCTACAATGAACTAAGCCAACAAATCCACTTACATATTGCTCAAAAATCTTTAAACAGAAAACGTGATCTAAGTCTATATAATCATAAAGAACACAGAGAAAATGAAAAGGCAGTTTATTTGCCATTTCTGTAAAACATGAAAATGTTGGGGGACCTTATACTTTAACATTAGGCAGATGGAAGAGGGTTTTTTTCACACTGTGCAGGTTAGCTGTGGAACTCACTGCCACAAGATACAGATGCTTGAAATGCACGATTAAAAAAAAAAATCTATGGAAGAAAAAAAACCTAATCAAGGATTATTAAACCTACAGACCTGCTCAGCTGCTCCTTTCCAAGAACTAGGAGAATATAGTAGGAAAGCAGCTAATATATTTCTCCCATTCTCTCATTCCCTCCTAAGCATCCATTACTGACCACAGAGAGACAAAATGCTGGGCTGAAAGGACCTCTGGTCTGCCTCAAGCAAGGCCATTCCTATATAAGCAGATGCCCCAGTCCTAGCTGAGGCTGGGTTTAATTTCTCTTAACAGGGAAGCTGGCCCGCAGCAATATCACAAAACTGCTGAAATTCAGAGACTGTTTTCCAAGCCAATGATTTCTTAATATGCTGCTGTTGAAGTAATGGAAAGGCCATATAAGCTAGAGTGTGAGGAAAATTCCCAGTACAATGTACCTCTCCCTATATCTGCCTCAGGCTTTTGAAACTCATTTCCATAGTAATTTCCTTCTCAACTTGACATTTCTTTGCTCCTAGTTCAATGAATACCTCCCCTGTTCGGTGAAATTCCTGCTAGGATACAGGATGTGAGTGCTTAATACAGTTTTCATTCAAATTACGTTTCTATGCCTTCTTCAGGATACATAGTTTTAAATTCCAGAGTACTGGTTAACACCTTCAAGAAAAACAAAATCGCTGAAGCAAAACGCCACTTCCTGGAATACAGCATGAATTCTCAATTAGATTATAACTTAACCTGTGCCCATGCACATTAAGAGTGTAAACAAGGAGCTTTCCATGCACCGCACAAGAATCAAATCTCAGTTGCTGTCCTTGAGCACAGACTGCTGAAGCCCAGCCATATCAACTTCATGAATTCATAAACCAGCATGATTCAGTTGTCACTGGATGCATCAGGATGGACAGAGATTCTTGCAGCCAAACCCACAATCTACTGTCTTACAAGACAGCATAACTCTCAGTGTTGGGCAGGGATTAAACCCACAACATTTCAACCTAAAAAAAAATTAGGCTTACTCTGATCTCCCATAGATGCTGCACTTCTGCTTCGGACCTCACAAACTTCTTTCTTGTAGGACAGAGTTATTTGTTTCTGAAGGAGCCTGAGGACAGTGAAAAGCTTGCAGAAAACTATGGATACCAAGGAACACCTCACAGGAGGAGAGCCCAAGTACCTGTTTGGGCATTAGCAAGAGAACGAAGACCGAAGGCTGCAAAGGACACTACCTGGAGCCAAACTGCCTCCTGTTCAGGAGTCCTACAGGTTCACTGCTCCACTTTTCTGCCTCTCAGCCAGTTACTGGCCTGCAGCTCTGAGTCCCCTCAGGCACCCCCAGGACTGGTACTGAATGGGCATGATGGAGTCTGTCTTACAGCAAAAATTGTGCCAGCGTGTACTCTGACTTCAGCACAAAACAGATGGCAGTCACATTGCTCAACATACACTGGAAGGTGTTTTAGAGACTAGAAACACCCAAAATCTTAAAAGAAAATAAAATGTTTGGGGCTGTCTGACTGTGCTGAGATCATGCAGAGAATGTAAGTGAAGCTTATGATGCTCTTGTCTTAAAGTCTGTTTCTCAAAGCTGCAGGATTATTTTGCTAAGTAGTAGTGTGATTCCTGGACTATTCACTAAGACTTTAATAATATGCCTGCTTATAAATAATATACTGGAAACAGTTATAGAGAATTCATAGAAGGAAAGTATCTTGCATCACTGTACCCATTAAAGTGTCACCTTTGAGGGGATCTCAATCTATTACATTGAAGTCAATGAAAGTGCTGTCAAGCCCCTCTTGAGAACAAGCACAATTCCTTGGCTAAACAGTATATAAAGTACAAATGAAAAGTGTTAAAAAAAGGGGGGAAAAAAAAAAAGCTTATCTATTTAAGCACTTTAGCTAGAAACAAAGAATAGGAAAACTTAAAACTTATTCCCCCTCTTTCCTGCTGTAGCCATACAGTCTTACTCCATTTGTGCCAGCTGTGGTATTCATTTGATTCCTGGAAGAGCTGATTCAGTTCACTAAACCAGAAGAAAACCATCCCAGCCAAGAAACAAACACGTGAACGGAACTCAGACTCAAAACAACAACAAAAATCATTCTATAAAAGAACATTTTGATTGGAAACTGGGTTTTGGACGAAGCACAACTTCTTGAGAGTGTCTGCTTTCTGCAGAACATTTCAGGTTTGTCAAAAATGAAGACTGTCAAGTCAAATGACAGAAATTGAAAGAAAACATGGAAATTGGCCCCAGAAGGGCTGGAATAGCACACTATTCTGACTAGTGCTTCTGTGAAAGTTTTTCTTCTCTTGTCTCCTAGAGCACATGGCTCAAAGGTCTCCAGGTTGCAAAGGCTGCTATGGCAGAGCACAGGCACAGGAATGAGCAGAACTATACAGAAAATCCAAGGGACACTGAAACTTTAAACAAACCCACAGGAGGCTTTGTTAGGAACATCACTATCCACATCTCTCATCTTCTGAGTGAGGAAGTCCCATTCCACTTTCTATGGAGGCTATTTCCCTGAAAGAAAGAAGCCTTACAATGATAAGAAATATATATTTTTTTTCATGTCACATAGAAGGCATATTTGTCCTGAACTTGATAGATTCCTGAAGAATGACAAGGCTTATAAACATGTAGCATACAAGGAAGCATTGATTTGACAGCCACTGCTGTCACTGCAAACTGTGACTACAGGGCACAGGGAATCTCTCAAGTATAATCGACCTAATGGTTATGGCTGTGTGTGGCAATGCTCTGTAGGAAGGAAGCTCTGTTGCAATGCAACACATTTAAAAGTCTCATGAGGAAACATTCCTCCTCCACAGGGGCATCTGGAGTGCAGTGCCTTTTTTTCCATGATAGATTCAGTGGCAGGATAAGTCTCCCAGTTGGAGGCACTGACCTATTTTTATCTGCCATTCTTTATGCCATCTCCCATTCTTTCATAGCTACACAAGGATATGCAAAGAGCCAGGATGTTAAAGTAAAAGGACTTAATGAAAACAGCTTTTTTCCTCCTATCCCATCTGCCACAGGCTCAGAACAAGATGTGGTAATGGAAGAACAAAGGAAGGTCAGTTTTTTGTTTTTTATGTATGTTTGGGGTTTTTTTTTAATGCTTCTGTAGTTGGAATAGCTTATAAAATGGTCTCAGGGGTCCTAACTTAAGCATGACATGTAAAATGTGCGTAACTGAGACAAACCAGTGGTCAATCTGGTCTAGGATCTTGTCTCTGACAGTGGATAGTGTTGGACACTTCCCAGGAAGGGGCCAAAAGTGAACAAAGTAAGAAATCATGAGTGCTTAGTTAGTAGACTGCCTGTCCTTAAGGAAAAAGTCCTTCTTGAAAACCACTAGTTAGAGATTGGCCTCTGAGCTCAGGGTCCCGAAATTAAAATATATAACAAATAAGTATATGCATATTTTTGGAATAGAGTTTGTAACTCTGCAAGTACTTAATGTTTTGAAAATAGGGGAAAACTAAAAAGTGCATACTACTGCTCCTTTAGAGCTGCAGAGAGCAGCAAAGTTCTGGAAAGGCTGTGTAGGGGTATTTGCAAGTTCATCCCTGGGGCTGATCTAGGCACCTGAGATAATGACATTTGAAATGCAACAATAGCAAGTGATGTGACTAGAAATATGCCAAGGAAAAGCACTTGAAGCCCCACCCCATGCTAGGAAGATGAGCAGGGTTGTTCCGTGACATTGTTACAATGCTGTAACTGGGCTATATGTCTAAGGTTATATTCTTGTTAGAACATGATCAAGGTCCCAGCCATACTGCATATTTTAATCATGCTGTAATTGCACCAGGGGACAACAGTAGGATAACCAGGTCCTAAGATGCAGACATATTTGGGGTGGAGTCAGAGAGAGCAAGAGAATATCAAGGAGTATAAAAAGACAGCACAGTTGAAGTGCCTTAGGGGAAAAGACTCATGTCTGCCAGAAAATCAAAATAAAATGGGGCTTGGATAGAAATCCCGTGATAAGTTTGTCAGTGCTGCACTTTGATAGGTTTACTTGCAGGTATAAATTCATTAAAACTTGCTCTGGTTAAAAATCAACCAAACAATATGCCTTGCAGTGGAAGCAAAAGAAGTATGCCCTATAATAAGAACAGAGGACTGATGAGACTTCTTAAAGTCTGTATCAGAGACTTTTTGACTTTCCTTACCACAGTATTCCTCTGGAGAAACCCACGTTTCGATAGCTGGCTATTCCCTTAAAAGTACTGGATCCCCCTTTTTATCTTGCCTTTACCCAATAGGCTGTTCCTAGTATACCGTGCTGCCACTCCTCTCCATGAAGCTGTTTCTACAGAAAACAGTGCTGCAGAAGGGAGTCAAATCAAATAACATAGCCATGCTTAAAAAGGAAAAGAAGAAAAAAAAGAAAAGGATAGAGATAAGAATTCATATTATGCAGGCTAACAAGGCACCCCTTTGGAATCACTGGAAATTCTTCAGATGTTGGATCAGGCCAAACATGCTTACTTTTATGGTGCTGAGGGTTTGACAGGTATCTTTATTCACTGTCATCTCTCTTGACCACGTACTTATTAACTGTTCTTCTTTATTTATGTATTTATCCTCACTCTAATAGCCAAAGGTTCCATTATTTATCACATTGAGATAAAAGCCAGATCTCAGGGTTCAATAAGAATTCTAAATAGAGCTAATACATGACCAAACTGCAGCCTTGAGAATTATCTCCAAGTTTCTAAATATACAAAACATCAAGCAGGAAGGAGTAACAGCATCTGATTTGCCTTCATGCAGCTTTTCATGTAGTACCCATACGATACAGCTACACAAAGAACTAAATTGAAGTAGTAATGTTATTTTTTTATGTTAAATGTGCTAAAGTGCATATATAGGATGCAGGGTGACAGAGAATATGTCAGCAGGAACTAAAGCTTAACCATGATCCAGGAGCAACTGCTAATTTAGGAAGCCCAAGCTAAGCAGGAGAGTACTCCAATGTGAAGCTCTTTACTCACATATAATGTTATTTCTGCTCTTTCCCTACAAGTCCATTATTGACCATGGACTGAGACTGAACACTGGGCCAAACTCTTGGTCAACCCAATACAGCCATTCTTCCAGTGGTAAGCAATATTTATCTGGATTTTAAAAGAATATGAAAAAGCACTTCACTCTACTGAGCTTTCTTTGAACAAGACTGTAAAGCAAGAAATAAAGATGAGAGAGAATTCAGGGCACTTGACATCTCAGGTTTGTATTTTACAACAGATACCAGAAACACTGAAGTTACCTACAGTCTCAGAAGAGTCACCCAGGGTTTACACACTCCCTAAGAAAAATCTGAAATGCAGTGAAACCCCAAAGGAACTCCTGGTCATGCCTTCGCTTGTTCAGATGCAGACTCAGCTGAAGACCAGGACTCAGAAATGTATTGCTATAGAGGCGTAAGATACATGCAAACCACCTTGTAAGGTATCTAGCCCAAGACTGGGAGAAAAGGATTGCTCCCATCCTGAACTGCATCCAAGCAGAGTCAGCTTTTGCACTCTTAATCTGAAGGCATTTCAGAGCAGGTGTCTTAAATCTCTCATGTCCAAAGGTGTGGCAAAGCTCCTTCCTCAGCTGTCCATGTCAAAGCAGGGTAGAGTTTCTCCCCATATTATTGGACAAACTTAAAAAAAATCATATCAGATAAACCACCCCAAATTTCAGAGTGCTTAGCTAAAGCTTGTCTGAATGAGCCAGGTATCTTTGGCAAGTAAAAACTGGGCTGGATATCTCGCAACAACACACTTTCTTGAAGCAATCAGCCACTTCCAACAGTTTTGCCCATTCCTGTACAGCATACGAGGGCAGCCATCTTAGAGGAGGTAAAAGAAGCATCTGGGAGAACCCAGAAACCAAAAGCAGAGTTATTCAAAATGATGAGATATCATGCTATATACCAGAATGCCATTGCAATACTGGATAGGACACAAAAAGACAATTCCTTAAACTGAGGGGCAGAAGAAAAAAAAAATCCATCCTGTGGCCAGAGCTGCACCTACTTTGTGTTGGTTGGAGCGGTCTGCAGCCACCCTTATCTCGAACGCCGAGGTGTGGTTCATGTAGCTAGCACGCCCTGACATGCAATGCACATCCAGATTTGAGCATGTCCTTATCAGATCAAAACGGAGCGCTGCTTGCTGGGACCCATAGCCTCTGAAGTCCATATCTCTTTATAAAAAGACACAGGGCCACAGGGCACATCACAGAACTCAGCAGATCGCACATGACCCCTCCCACGGGTTAGTTTGCAACATCACACATTGCCAGAAGAGGAGATTTGGAATCTGGGCTGCCAAGGCAACAAAGACTGAAAATGTTACGAAGCCAGATTTCTCAGCTTAGGCAAAGCAAAGAAAGAAAACACCTGAGATAAGCACGTCCTCCAGCAGGTACATTGCACGCTTGTCCTTCCCCCCACACACATATTAACAAAGCAATAGCCATGTCTTTCATTGCAATCAGCATTGACACAGTAACAAAAACAAAGGGTGGGGTAATACCTTTGCTCCTTCAAAAAACAAAACAAATTGTTAATAGCCATCTGGTCATCTCCTCCCTTCACAACAGAACAGTTTAATATCATCAGTCCAGAACATTGTAGGTCTGTGTCTGCCAGTCCTCTGGGTCATGTTTGCATCTCACTCCTGCTTCTCCAAATAGCAGGCCCATCACTTCAGCTCAACAACTGGCAGTATTAAGTTTGGGGTTTGGGTTTTTTGTTGTTGTTTGTTGTTTTTTTTTTTGAAAAAAACCAAACCTCTGCATTTTACATCGACAGCATGACAGCTTTTGGGACATATTACTTGAGATGGCATGGGGCTTTTTACTTGTTTTGTGAATAAGAAAATAGAAATACCATGGGAAAGGTTGGTTTGAAGCTGTTTCTCAGCAATCACTGTTTAATGCTTAAATACTTTTTCCCTTTAAAATGCAAAATTTGGAAACTATTCCTCTTGTCACTTACTTGAAAAGGCAATGACTTTCCCCAGTATACCTGGCATTAATGTGACTCTTGAACCACAGATGTCATATAAAAAAAAAAAAAAAAAACAACAAAATCAGGAGTTTGCAAACTGAAAAAAAGAGGAAGAGAGTTTTTCTATGTATACTACAGTCCTGCCTTTCCCTTTAGTTCATCTCCTGGCCTCCTCAGTTTTCCTGCTTCTCCTGCCTGTGCTTTCAGAGTTTCAGAACTAGAAGAGACCATTAGGAGCCATTTGGTCTGCCGGCATCTGTAACAGAGGGCATAGTATTTCAGTATTCACTTGCGCTTTTCCTTCTCTGTATCATGACTGTCATCCTCATCTGCCTGTTTGCTCAGGCAGACTTGTCACCTGAGAGGAATAATTTTCATTTGGCTAATGACATCCACTCCCAGAAAAAGCGTATGAGATCAACAAAAAGAAAATTCACAGTTGCTTTCTTAAATATTTTGACATATTAGAAAAGGAAAGTCCAGAAAACATGATAAAAATACTGTAGTATAACACACATTATCATAATCATCAGCATAGTCAATGAATTTACAATGTCACTTAAGAAATCGAGCAGAAAAACTCATTAAATAGGTGTTCATCACCCCATGATAATGGCAAGTGTCAGACATACATCTAGGAACAAAAATTAGAGGCACTATTGTTATTACTTTAGGGTTGGATTCCACATACATACAATTTCTGATCAACTTTATACGAGTTGCATTCATTTACCAGTATGAAAGAAGCTTCAGTCCCATTAACAGACACCTCTTTTGAGTAAAATAACTATTACTACTTAATAATCAAAGAAGTTGAGGGAGAAGAGAAAAAAACATGTGCGGAAAAGCCCACCATGCAACGAAATAGGAATAGTCACATCTATGTCACATAGGCAACATGTGCAATTTTCCCCACAGTTTCTAAGGTTAGAAATGCTAAAACAAACATTAGCATGTGCTCCTAATTTGACTCCAGCCTGGTGGGCTATCCTAGTTGGCAACCACCAGTTCTGCATTGCACAAGGCTGAGGAATTAAGTTGTATTTATCAGGTTCCTGATATCAACAAAAATTTAAAGATGCTGCTCAGAGCTATTTTGCATTCTGACTTTGCCAAGAATTTTCTTGTCTCCTCAAGAAAATACAAAAGAACAACAGAAACACAGCCATTTTGGAACTATTTTTCCAAGAAACTGGTTAAGGGGATGAGTCACAAAAACACTGACTAGTATCTCCATTTCATTTACCTCCCTTACTGCAGGAGCTCTTTGTTACACATCCAAGCCAGAGACCAGCGGCCATGAGAACTTGTTGGCTCTTTCCCTGCATGATCTCATTTCTGGGCCAGAAGGCACAGCTAAGCAGCACCAGATGGCCATTGGAGGCTATCCAGACATACATCAAGGTAACTCCACCCGATCCCCAACAGGCCATCAAGAGTTTGCTCTGGAGGAGAGGAAGGCAGAAGCAAGAAGGATGAATACTAGCATGAAGGGCCGCTACAAGAAAGTAGTCAGGCTACATCAAAAAAGACTGCCTTTGCCTAATGTTAGTCGTACTAACTTAATTTCAGTGATAAGATTTACAAGTTCCTAGCTACTCACCACTAAATCTCATCCCTCAGCAAATGGCACCTGATTGCAAGTACATCAGATATTCCAAAGTAACATCCAATTGAAATATACCTGAACTGCGCTTTGCATCTATATTTTGCACCATTCAGATGACAGCAAAGATGGATTACTGTCTCTGCTGTAGCATTAGTTCACACCAACACTTTAGAAGGCTCAAGACATTAAACACATTTTTTAAAAAAGATTTTATGTATATATGATTACAACGCTCTCAAATATTTGTTAAACTGTGGGCATTTCTGATGAGATGTGGAAGACACTGCACATGCTTTTAACACTGTACTGTACCAAAAACTTCAGGGGAAGTTTCAATAGAGAGAACGCGCGAACTGACCAGGAACTCCGCCAGAAGAGCAAGCGCTCTCTTTCCCAGTGCTCTGTATGCGCCCTATTGAATGGCGCAGCATCCCGCAGCATTACAGTTACACGCAGTTTATAGCTTTTAGGAAAGATAAATTACAAGCAAATTTACAGCATTCAAGTTAACTCATTTACAGCTATCTCAAGTGTGTTTGTCTTGTTATGCAGCTATTTATGTGACTGAAATGCACACAGATTTCCTAGAAAAAGGTTTTCAAATTAAGGGAAGAAGCCTATTATTTAATACTTCATAATTAAAACTTTTTCTATAGTAAGTAAGTTGTTTCTGGAAACAAAGCCTGGATGTAGAATATCCATATAAGAACAGAAAATGTGGTTGTGCACCTAATACTTTACAAGTATGAAGGCCAGTAAGGCAGAAACTGTTTTCTATAAGCTAGTGATCGACATTAAAAATTCAGTACTCAACAGTGCACACAGTTACCCAGTGGAATATAACAGAACAGTTATTCTAAGAGTAAAGGGAAAACATGGTGTCTACTATAATTTCTCAAAAGGATACTATAAAAATGCCTTTCTACATGCCCCTATAAATCCTGTAGCAGATCCATTACTTAAATTTTGTAGCAAAATCCCATGATTTGTACTTTTGTTTAACAAACACTAATTGAATTACTACAATTGCTCACCTTTTCAGATTGATAATTGTAGAAGAAACAACACTTCCAAATGCTTGCAAAAATAAAGATTAATTAGATGGCCATGGATAAAGATTACCAGTGTGGAAATCACAAGCTTACACATTTATTAATTTCAAAATTATTGGGGTTTTTTTTCCTGTTTAGAAGCATACCCATTTTATGAAGCATTTCATTATTTTCCCTGCTATTTCAGCTGAAGACGATGAGCTATGTACCCAAAACAACATCCCAGCATTAGGTCTCCTGCCACCAGTTGTAAAGAAAGATCCAGCACGCCATGAGAGCAGGGCCAGTGCTAAAGCTCCCAGCAGCAGTGATGTCCTTCCAGACAGCACTTCCAAGGCCGTCCCTGCAGGGATTGCACATGGTACCCTCCTGGAAGAGCAAAAAGGTAAGTCACTGCTGTATGCTTGTTCTATGAAAGCAATCTATAATTACTGCTTTTGTTTAAGCCATGGAGACTAGTATGATATTTTTACTAGTATTCCTGGGAATTTTAGGAACTGTTTTTATTTTTCACTTGTGTGTAGGGGGAAAGGGAGTTGGGGATTAATTTCTGTAAGTTCACATGTGCCAGATGCTAATGAAAAAGCAGGAAAATCAAGAGGATCAGAACTCCTTTATATACCCTACATATACTCATCTTTATATATTCCAATATTCCCATCAGCACAGTAGCAGCAGGACAATCCAGCTTTGGGGTTTTTCCCCTCTTTCCAGTGCACAAGGCAAGGGTATCCCAGCCCCCAGCTTCAGCTCAGTGCTGGACACCCTCCCTGTCAGAACCCAAATGCACCAGACCTGCCTCATTAACAGATCACACTGCATCTTGCACACAGTGAGTCCATAAACAGGCCCATTGCTACAGGCTGTCATGTGCCAGGTAAAATACCTGTGACTTTTGGCGTGGAAGTAAGAGTATTGCGTGAAAAGCGGAAAGCCTGGAAGCCAGCAGGGCTTTCATCCACATAATGTATGAAAGCAGGCCTGATAAAAGCTGCCACATTCACTGCAAACCATGTAAAACTCTGGCACAGGAGTCAATTGCACATCTAATGCTCAATGTGCAGGGCTTGGCAAATCTTGGCAAGAAAGTTAATAGCTGACCAAGGAAAAACAACAGAAAAAATGATCAGTGGTAGAACTAAACTCCAAAGATTTTCCATAACAAAATGATAGGCAGCAAAGCCACCACATTCAGTGCAGCAGGCAGGTGTTTTGTTACATGCCTACAAAATACATGCTCTTGTCAATTGGCAGTTTTGGATTCTAGGCCAGGTTCACCCCCAAAAGCTGCTCACATACCAGAGAGTAAAGAAATATATCTCCACTCAGGCAGTTTAGAGAAGTGGCAGAAGGGCATGGAAAATCCAAATAAAAGATCCTCTTTTGTAGACCACTTTTTATTTGTGTATATATTCAGGAGTTGCACTTCCATGCACCGTCGATGAAAATATCCTGTACATGAGCTTTGGAACTGAGCTCCCGAATTGTGATGCAGAGCTGCATTTTGGTAGTCCTTGCTGAAAAAGACCAAAAACCCAATGCTAAAGGAAAACAACCAGTACATTTGAAAACACCTATCAAACTGGATTTACTTCTATGCTACAGATCACCCAGCCCTTTTCAGCCTCATCATTCTCTAAATTACCAGATGACAATGTAAACAATTTTTTAAGTGCCTCTAAGAACATGAGAATCCTCTCTACAAAAAATGCTTCTGCTTTGTGATACAGATTGCTAACACTACTTGTTTTTATGTTTTCAAGAGTATTGTAACAGCACTTCACTAGGCAGCCTCATCAATGGTTCCTGATGATGAAGCAATTTGTCTGTCATTATCAGAGTCTGTCCATCATCCAGATGCTCCTATTCCATTCAGCTTCAATCCAGATGAAGGTAAACACAAACAATCCAAAGATTACTTTTGTTTTTACATAGGTAACTCTCAAATTTCAGACAGTCTTGAAAAACTGAAGAACAGGACCCAGTCAACATTTCTCTCACTGAGACAGAATCCCTTCTGCTCATTCAGGCACTTCCGCTAACATCTGCACAGCCAGCTCACTTGTCCCAAAGAACAGGAAAGATCACAGCACAGCCACGGAGGGGTTGGCGACATTGTATGCTAATGTCAAAGCTGCCTTGGAATTTGCGAACTGTAAACCATGTGTTCCTTTCCCTTGCAGAGAGCCTCAAAAAAGGAAAAGGCAGCTAGTCTGTAATCTGCTCAGGTATTTCTGCTATGCACCTCAGCTAGCCAATGCCAATCATCTTCTGACAGACAAGTTACACAATCTCCAAAAAACTGAGTTGCAGGCTAGTTTATGGGAAAGGAGTAGGTCTTGTTTCTGGTAAGGGCCATCACATACACAAAACTATGTCCAAGAGTGAAAAATGCAAACAACAACAAATAGAACTTGTGTCTCCAAGAACTTTTTTTGCTGCTAGGAGTAAGTGAGGAGCACGTTAGGATTCAATGATATGCAGCATAGCTAGCGATCACCAGTGCAGTAATGCAGTCAATGCAGTTTGGTTTTGGGAAGCTTTAAGAAGATTGCTGCAGAAGCATGCGGCTGCATCATTAGACATGTGGGCCAGATCACCTGACCAACACCCGCTTTGGCTATGACAGCCGTGTAAACTGCAGTCCAGCCTGCACTGACCTGTGAGCATGCTGCACCCTCCCTAGGACACAGAGATGGCACGAACCAGAAACTCCCCAGTCCCTTCAATCCCTCCTCAGTCTCTTAATGCCCTTTGCAAAACCTAGGGCATGTTCAAACTGATGCTGCACTACAGCTCTCCCCTTGGAAGCTGCAGGCAAGCACGCAGAGGTGAGGCAGCCCTGCCCTGCAGGGGATCAATCAACTCCTAGTCCATCTACAAGATAACAACAGAAAAAAAAGGCAAAAAGTATTCCCCCTACTTCTTTCCTTTTCTGATATTTTATACTACTCTGTTACTGCACTGACACATTCTTTATGCACCCTCTTTTTACTGGTAAAATGGTTTGCTCTGGGTTTTAAAAGCCCAAGCCATGGCAGGTCACAGCTAAGCCAGCTGCGAGCAAAAATTATCTTTTCTGTAACTGGGCATTTTTCAAACTTGATCTGGTACCTGAAACATCAACTGTGACTTTCATTTTTCTTGTATCACTTGCAGTAGCAAAGGTCTCAACGGTCAAATTATCCCTCCAGTTACACATGTACAGCCCCACAGAGTTCATACTCCCCCCCAGATAATACAAGGAAAAACTCAGTGGGGATAGGGGAAATGGCATAGTGTAACAAGCTGTTCTTTGTTACTTTCTTGGGCAATGTGCAAAGCTGGCAGTCAGAAAGCCTATTTTAAGCAAGTTTCTTGCAAGATCATTTACTAATTTTGCGATGACTGAAGCAAAATTCTACAGTCAGTGACAGTCAGTGTTTGGACAACTCACACGATGTCTGTACATTCTTCTGTGTTTCATGGCTATAGATGCACAGGAAGGATAACTTTGCTTAGCTTTTCTTATTCCATACAGAAGGGAAACACTTCTGCCCCTGCAGCACCAACTTGAGCTTTCTGTCTCTCAGTCTCACTGTAGAGGCCTGACTCCACACACACGGAAGTGGGGTTTAAGTGAATTAATATTGCCTTCCTTGGGGTCTGCTGAAGACAACTTAACCTTCGTCTGCAAACAGGGACGTCCTCATGAATAATTACTCTCCTAGAGCCTCTTACAATGGGTTTCAGAAGCAAAGAGCAACTGTACATCTCTAGTATTTGATATGAGGGCCTTCTATGAACTACAAACCAGCAACGCAGTTAATCACAGGGCACTTTTCTGGATACGATGAACTGTTCTTTAAAACAAAGGAATTCAGAGTAAAAGCAGAGATGCTTTTCTCACCCTTAGCATGAGAAAGTGTTTCAGCTCATTTCTGTCACATAGATGAAGCCAGGCACGTGACTGGGAAACACACTGGTAGCCCTGCCCAAACCTACTCAAATGCAGTCAGCCTTCCTCTAGGCTGCACAGGATGAGAACATATGCTGTAATTTTATTTGGCGGAAAGGACTCTAGTTCAGATGAAAATATATACACTTTGTTGTGAAACTTTCTGTTCCAAGTTAAACCTGGCAAGGTTTACAAAACCTCGTATTACAAAAACGACCAAGCTTTATTAAGGTAGCCTAAAAACAGCAAGAAAAACCCAAGAAACCTCCCAGCAATATTTATTTAGCAGAACACCTGTGAAAAACACTTCTTTTAGGAAGAGATTATGTAAGGTATCAAACAATTCTCTTAAGCGAACAGGGAAAACAATTCTAGCACAGTGTTAAAGGTATCCCCTTCAGTAAGAAACATCACATGCGTGATGCTTTAAAAACATGTGAATGCAAACTGCATTAGCTATTTCTTCTAAAAATAAAGCTTCAAAGATAGTTACTTGCCAAAGTAATACCTCTGCTAGCATTTAAACCATTTTGAACAATTATTAAAGCTGAAGATGTCTGACCTTTGTTAAAATTAAGGATGAATGTTATTTTGCAGACAGCATTAGTGCTGCAGGATGTTGATTGAGACTATCAAAAAAGAGACATTTTTGTCAGATGTCTGATCACAAAAGTTAAGATTTCCTACAACCACTGAAATATTTTTAAACTATAGCAATAAACTGTAACAGGGTGAACCTTATTAAGCTACTGAGATGTAATCCCAAGTAGAAAACCTACTCTGGGCTGCAGTTGAAATTGGGTTAGACACTTGATGCTCTGAAAGGCAAGAATAAAAAGCAAAACATTTTCTCTGATCACTTCTTAAGACACATCTTTAATAATTACTTTAAACTAACTTATGCATTTTCAAGTCTTATGTGCACATGAATACTGACAGTGAGGCTACGTAAAGCATCCTTCCAGGAGAAGCAATCCCGAGGAAAACATTAAGACAAAAGAGATAGGAAAGCAATAGTAATGGATTTTCTCCAGCTCTCCTTTACAAATGTCACCGGACTTAGTAAATGGAAATTTCTGAAAGGCTTATAACTTGACTAAATTTGAGGGACTTTTCACAGGAAAAGCATGTGGTACATTAATAAAAAAAAAATTGCCCCTTATTCATCAAAAGACATCGGGTATCTACTCCAAAGCATAAATACATTTCAGCTTTCTGAGAAACTACTCTAAATTTTTCTCTGTGCTTACTGTCTGAGACAATAGAATCAGTTTCAGGTGTTGAAAAAATTACAAGCCACTAAAAAAACAAGGTTCTACTAATTTTCAGTTATAAGCATTGTTCCTTTAAGTTCTATAACAGCCAAAAAAACCCTGCAGGTATACCAAGCTTTCAAGAACCCAGAATTTAAATAAGGAAATAATTTAAACAGTTTTGGAATGCTTTTTATTTGCTAATTTATATTTTAAAATGTTAAAAGTTACATTTCAGATCTTTCCCCAAAACTACCAGAGGTAAATAACAAAGATGGAAATCAGCATTCCCATAATCATTTAAAATCAAGAACTTTAAGGTGAATATTTAATGAGGTAAAATGTGATAATATACAAATAACCGACTGGAATAATCTAAGAGTTGTGTATAGCTCACACATTTTCTTATCAGATTTTTCTAGAAAGCAGTCTTTGTTCTGAGAGAGAAAATTAATGCTTATTATGCTATTTGTCTCTTAAGCCATATCTTAAAACCCAGTAATTAATGAAAAATAAGAATGGACAGTCTCCAGTGCGTCTACCTTGAACTCTACAACCAACAATTAACAGTAATTAATTTTTTTCTTTCCACAAATGTTTGTTCCCAGGTTCCCAATTTAACATGCTGTTCAAAAATTATCTCACTCCTTCAATCCTTTTAAGCACAATTATAAAAACCCACAAATATTTTCACCAAAAAGAGAGAAGTTAAACATTACGAGCTCAGGAACAGCTAAAATACATAAGGCAGCATTTGAATACTTATTTTCTCATCAGGCAATTTATTCTTTAAATTTAAGTGGTGGTAATTATTTGTGGAGAGCAAGAAAAGGCCGAAAACTGTTTTCCTTCCAGCAGTTATCACTAACTCACCACACGTCTTTCATTCCAAATTACCATAGGCACTGCAACCAAGGCCATTAAAACACCTCAAAGTTCCACTTTGAGATCATTCACCAGAATGTAGATTTCTCTAATCTTAACTCCCAGGGCAAAATCCTGGCCTCAGGAAGCCAGTTACCTCTGCACCAGCTCCTCTTTGAAATGCGCTTTGCTTAAGCAACTTTTGCCCCAGCCAACACTCACCTCTTTGTGGGACTGAGATAGTTTAGCTCTTACAACTGTGTCTGGCAAGTTAGTCATCTTAACAATGCGTATGTGCGAATGGATTGTTAACATATTCCCTTCAGACTACACTGATGGCCATATTAGTGTCCAGCACCCAGACACCCTGGGATGACACTGCACGCCTCAGTGACACACACCTGTCATGCACAGAGTTCTTGCTTCATCTAAGCAGATCTTCCCTGCAAACAAGTGCCCACTGTTGTGCGGTCTGTCTCCTCTTTCACCTGCGCTTCAGAGGAAAGTCCAACTGAAGCGGGTTCTCTCACTGTCCATATATCATCATACTTTCCCCAGTCCCCTGAGGCGAGACATTCCTATCATCTCAGTTTACCTTCCTGTATGTTTGTCTGCAGATCTCAGCCAAGTTGGACCATGGTCAGCTGTTCAGTACTGCATGGAAGGCGAGTCCTCAGTGCGGGGCTGCCCCATACTCTATTCTACAGCAAGCAGCTGCTCAGTTCCTGCAGGATTCAAAGACACCTGCAAAAGCAAGAATGTTTCCATTAGTGAAAAGCTCCTTAAAAATGAAAGAGCCTTTCCTGCGATGGTCCCTACATTGACGGGTCTTCAATTCTGCATCTTAGAAGTTAAGGAGAGCGGACAGATAGTACTTTCTGCCTTCAGATAGTGCATCCGTTAATTTTTTAGGATGACACCCATTCCTGAGACAATGATTTCATGCTTGTAGTGATGTTCTTATAAGTTTAGTAATTTTATAGAAGTGCAGGCAGAAAGGAACCTGATTTTTATGTCAAACCCCATTAAAAACAGTGATGTTGACTATTAATGGTCATGTCAATATTTCAACTGAGGAAAAAAAGATCCTAACACATTTGTCAAGGAGTAA
Organism: Nyctibius grandis; assembly: GCF_013368605.1. Classification (NCBI taxonomy): domain Eukaryota; kingdom Metazoa; phylum Chordata; class Aves; order Nyctibiiformes; family Nyctibiidae; genus Nyctibius; species Nyctibius grandis. The sequence continues at coordinate 8,628,692 of NC_090666.1, forward strand.
CAGGCTAAGCTAGAGTCAACAGTTTAAAATGACTGGCTTGCAGGTTAGTCACAGTCTGAGCAAAGATTTTCTTCCAAGTCAGAATAAGCAAGCCTTTCCAATTTTATTTAGAGTTTTTAAGTATTCAGAAACAGACTCTACTGAAGAACAGTAGAGTTTTTATTTCCATTCTAGCCAAGAGACACTCAAGGGATTTATGAAGGCTTTTTAAAAACAACTAAGAGTCATCAGGTCACAGACACCAAGTTGCCCTCTTACTGCAAAAATGTAAATGCTACTGGTCTACAAGAATATCAAGAATTTCCTCATTGTACCACATATAAGGCAAAGTCATTATATTTATTGCAATAGGACAATCGGTTACAGGGCCCTCTAGTACTTTAGAGCAAAAGCACATGAAATTTTTAGCAGCCATTCTCTGGAGGGAAATTTCAAGGTGACTAGAACAGTCCTTTATATGGATGAAAATATGCTTATAATTAGAACAGACTTCGTATATGATCATTTTGCATTTCTTATTCATGTTAGCAGACTGCAGAAAAAGTATACATACTTGAAAAGACACAAAACTATAATTGATGTTATTTTAATTCTGTATTATAAAGGAACAACCTACATCATCCTGTTTAGAACTAAAAAGCTACACTGCCTCCTCCTTGAAATTCTGAGGGGCTATGGGGAGCTGTTCATTAGTAAGTAGGTAACACCACACACAAAGTTCACAAGTTATTCCTGACTCACAGCAGCACTTGAAGATTATCACACAAGATGCAGCAAATGAGGTTATGCAAGAATTTGAGAAGTGAGTAGGTCTCAGATGAAAGGGGCAAGGGCAAGCTCTGGTCCACAGAATGTCACGTTAAAATTGGCCATCTAGAGTTTTGAGTTATTTCTACAGGAGTTTGTGACTGTGACCCTGCTCTTGGTGCAGCCAGTATTTTAACTATGGAGTCTACCTGACTAAGCACACTCAGGCAGCCACTAACAGGGGTCAGCTAGAGGCAGCTGCTTTCCCTCAGCTGATAACCCAGTCTCCCAGTTCTGTTTCCCCAAGGAGGGACACAGAAGATGCATCCTACCCCCCGCATTGCCTGCATACACAGGAGAGAGGGAGCAGACCCTCCACAGAGTTCTGATACACAATTTTTATTTCACCAGTGTGAAGTTAGCCAGACCCTGGCCAGTCTCATCCTTGAGCCTACCACCACACAACTGCCTCTGCTGCTGCTTCATTAAAGCAGTCTAAGAGCTACATGGATCTATCCTGTCTTTGGGTATTATTTCATGTTAGTAGGTTTGTGTACCTGGGAACTGGTGCTGCTTATGCTGTCCCCTTTCTAGAAGAGAGAAAACAAATGAGATTTCTGTTTCTGAGGCTGTCAGTCTAGCTTGCTTGTTTGTTCTGTTTGTGGTTTGCTGTGGGGTTTTTTGTTTGTGTTTGTTTTTTTTTTTTTTTTAAACAATAATGCTATTAAAATTCCTGCTATAAGCAGAGACAGAGAGAAAACTATATAGACCCTGATCAAGATGCTCTCTCTTTCATTGCAGGAGACTCTGAATTACCTTTTGAAACTGGAACCAATCTTCACAGATATTCACATGAAATCTCTTTGACTGAAGAAATAAGCAATAAGGTACAAGCCATATCTTCTTACAAAATTCAGTATGAAGTAATACACAAAACATTTATTGGAAAACAGAAGCACATATTGCATTAATTGGGTAGGTAATTAGCAGACCTGGAGAAGGGCTTGCAAGCCCAAAAGCTTATCTACTCTCCCTCCTCCCAATCATGTCAGTAAGTCTAATAAGAGAAATTGCTTCCTCCTACAAATTTTCCCTTGCAGAAACTCGGAATTATTTTTTTTCTAGAATGCTCTGGTCATTCCCCCCACAGACACCCCTTTGTGGTTTGTACAGATATCCAGATTAAGCCCTACCCTGTCACATTCAGAAGAAAATGACATTTTAATTGAACTTGCAGTAACAGGCAGTCCTGAAGATGCAGGATACAATGACCACAGAGTTTCATCTGAGAAAGCAGTTTTTTCCTGATAAAACTTGTGGATCAGCATCTAGCCAGATTAAACAGAGAGAGACATGAAGGATACTGGGCAGAGAAACAGAGGTTAAGGTAGAGGTTCAAACAGGAACGCCTACACTGGAAGGTGTGCACGATCTTACACAAGGGTTAGAAGATGGAAACTAGTCTAATTTACTGTGGAGGAGAAAAAAGGGGCCAGAGCATCAATAATCTCTATTTAGGCTACTTCCCTTCCTTGCCTTGAGCTTGCTTTACACACTTGCAATTTAATTAAAAAAAATATAACGAAGCTTTTGAAATGAAGCATATGAAACGCCTCAGTTTTGCTGCAAACCTTCTGATGTGTCAGCCATTATCATGTTAAGCATAGGACAGAGTTCTCAGGCTGTGAAGGGAATCTTTTTGCTCTCACTGTTTTGCTGTGTCCTTCCCTGAGGCCTCACTTGGTCCTTCAATTTACTAAATTAAAAGCTATTTAGTAACAGTGAGAAGATTATTCCTATCAGTCACTGTTCAGTCCAGGTCCTCAATAAAGCACTACTGGCAAGGCTGCAAAACCTGAGAGCAAAAGCTGGGGTATCAGGATCCAGTTGCCTCAACACATTTCTTGTATAAAGAAATGCAAACAAGAAAGCCCCATATCTGAGGTGGCAATAAAACACCTCAAACTTGGGAGCAATGCTTGAAAAAGAAAAAAGTTTTAAGAGAAGTATCTCATAAAAGTAGTTATTTCTCTCTCCACATAGTTTCACCCACTTCAATTATCATTACTCTGAACTGCAGAACTTTCTAACAAAGCAAATAACTGAGTGACAGCAGAAGGGTGGAGGGCTTATTTATTTATGCATTTATTTTTTATTACAGGAAGTTCCGGGAATGCAGGCCAGTCATTTAAATCTAACAAAAAATGGTGAGTAAATAGCTACTGGAAGATTTTTCAGGATTTATGAAAGCAACTGTCCTCTACAAGAGTTAGATTACAAGGAAGAGGAGACCATCCCCAATGCAGCAGCAGGAAAACATGACTCAAGTCACTGTCACTCCAGCCTAATGCACAAACCTGTTACTTGTGACCAAAAATCAGTGCCTGCAGCCATAACCACTGTCCTGGACCTGCATATTGCACAAAGTTGTCCATAAAATTACTCATGTGCATAAGTAGTCCCACATGGCTCAGTGGGTCTCATTACGTAAGTGTTAGCAGGGGTCTTAGGTCAGGATACTGCATTCCTTAAACCAGATTCCCATTGAAGTGATTAGGAGCCCTTCATTTGCCAAATAGAAAGAATTCCACAGGTATTTGTTTGAAGTGTGATACAAATTTACTTTGGCCACATTTCCACCTTTCTTTAATGTTTGCAGGGAAAAGCTGTTTGAGTGCACGAGCATTACTGACCAAAGCAAATTTCAGACCCATATTCACGGGTATTTGCACCAGAAGTTTCTGTACGCAGCTACCACCACACACATTAGTCATCTGACCAAATCATAATGAAGCAACAACTCAAATTGCTGTCTCTCACACACACATTTACACAAGGGCAACGTGAGATTTTTGTTAATTTTTATACATACGAAGAAATCGTTGCCCTTTTGCATCCGAAAGGTGGGTTACATTCAGTGCCAGGTAAATCATTTGGTTTAAGCAGTGAGCAAGAGCTGTAGCAGTGAAATGCAGTAAATTAAGCAGACATCTTGCTAAATCAGCAACACAGGCTTGAACCCTTAGTGCTATTCACTACAAATGGATCTATTGGATTATGGGTCATTAGTTCAACCATTTTTAACAAGTACAACCAAATAGGAATGTTATTAAACATTTATCTTCAGGGGCAGATTTACTGAAGAAGATAAGGAGGTAGAGACTCTCCATCAGCACTGCCTATTTCAGCATGCATTCCTGTCATGAGCACCTTTCATTCATAAAAATATCTCAGGAACCCAAAGCATCCTACAGATGTCTGCCCTTACATGCTGGTGACTGACTGCACCCTGGCACCCTCCAGAGCTGACCGGTTGTTTCCAATACACATTATTTGATAACCTTTTGCTATTTTCCTACACCATGCTGTCAAGACAAGAAGGGCAAACTTTTTTTGAAAAAATACAAACCAAAAGCTGAATTTCCCAATATTCAGTCAGTCCTAAGGACGCAGAGACACCAAGCTTGCTCCTAACAGCAGGCCACCCAGCATTCTTTGAAAACTAGAACAATTATTTAGAAATGTAATTTCTGTCTCCTAAGGATTTATTTAACTCTTACCCCCGGCCTCCACATCCGACCCCTGCCTCCTTCCAACCCTCCCACTGGCTAGAACAGGAAGGCACAAGGCAAAGAACAGGGCCTGCCTGACAGAACCGGGGATGGCTTAGAAAAAAATAGAAAAAGAAACTCTCCCAGATCTTTTGCAGGTCTTAATCGCAGGTCTCGAACAGGCTCCTCAACCAATCTGTAACACAATGGCACCAACAAAACTGGCAGAAAGAGATCTCCCTTAACAAGAATGGTTTGTCAGGGCAAGGACAGAGAAGAAACATCAGAAGAGAAACAGGAACAATTTACCACCTTGGCTGTAGAGGGGAATGGATCTTATTAACTGCAGCTGATATCATCACTGACTTACTAAGAGGGTAATTAGCCACAGAAAAGCAGTCTCTCTCTCTTTTCACTCTGAGGTCAGTTGGGGTTCTTAGAAATTCGTACCTTGGCCCATGTGGCGTACAAAATTAAGGAATTATTTAAGCAGGAGGAGAGCACAGTTTTCACCACTCTGGTCTGTATTTCAGCCTCTGAAGACACTAACATTTGTCACTGCTACAGTTTACACTCCTCCATATTTGTGGTTTCCCCACAAGAAATCAAAACTATTTAAATTTTCATTTAAAGGTCAAATTCCAGAATAAAATAATCATGCGAGGAAGGGTGGGTTGGGAGGCTTTTTGTTGCAGGTTCAGAGCAAGAAGGTTGCAGCCAAAGGCTGCCTTTGCCTTACCCTTATTCTGATGGTTTCCTCATTGCCTTGAAAGACAACTTTATCCTGATTTTAAAAGCTGTATTAGTTCTTCTAGGTTTCAAGCTATGAAAGAGGGAAGCAGCTTACTAATATCCTCAAATTCTTTGCATTATTGATAGTCAAGAACTGGAAAGCTGGGCGATAAATAGAAATTAAGCCTCTTTTAGTTAAGATTGAAACAACAAATCTCATTCTACCATAACTGATACATGAATTACAACATCAATAATTACTTTTGTTAGAAAACAATTGTGACAAACAGGTCAAACTGAGCACCCATGACTATGCATCTAGTGTCTAGAGAGCCAAACTTAGTCCTGATTTTATGAAGGTGGCAGGACCAAGAACCTGAAGAAGCCTTGTCTTCCAAGAATGAGTCTCAGGCCTTTTCATATCCCTTTAAATGGGTCAACTCAAGCAAACTAGATTGTTATTCCATTCCAAAAGTCTCAGACCTGTTCTTAGTCACAGAAATACACAAACTACACTTTATCCAGCCTTGTGATATGAGGGATAGCTAGCTGAGAAAGAACAAACCAAGACAAAACTCAATCCCCCAGAATCAACTCTTGAAATTCCCCAAAAGGCAGCATATTTCGTCGCTGAGCAGTGCATTTTTATGGAAGGGTGTTGGCTCTCCTATCAACTGCCATGCCCTTACCAGCTCTTAAAAATAGAACAAATGTTAGGAAGGGTTTTATGACAGGACAGGGAAAGGCAGGAGATAGACTATTAAAAAAGGTATGGGAAGGAGTTAGCACAGAGCCAAAACAATCTTGCAGCTGCATTACATTATCCCAGTGGGAAGTTGCCAGGCTGGCAGCAAAGTTAAGCTCTGTGCTTATGAAAGTGAAGCACTGATACCACCAGCTACAACTTGCATTAAATGAGCTTCCCACACCTCAGTGCCAATGCAGCTCAGTCCTGATCTGCAACAGTTTTGCTGTTCCAGCCCTGGGCCTGTTTTACGCAAAGGCTGCCAGTCATTCTGAACAAACTGTACATCCAAACTGTGTAGTGATTTACAGTTAAGATTCTTTCAAACCATCATGATAGTGAGGATTGTTATATGTAAGCAACAGCTAGCAGGATAGGTACTTCTCTGCAACCTGCAAGCTGCTACCCATCCCATCACGATCTGATCATAACACTTAGAATCTATAACCCAAACCAGCTGCTATGTTATTCATGCTAATTATTTTATAGTACCACAAATGTACACAGTACTTTTTAAAATACAAAATAGAGTCATTATCTTTTCAAGTTGGGAGAGTTTACATTAATCCAAGATAACAACTTTGGAAAGGGAATTTATAGAAATAACTGTGGTAAGAAAAAACATCTTGGAAAAGTTTCATAAGGTAAAGCAGGATCAAGAAGCAGTACGATAGATAAATATCAGAAGGATATGCTATGCAGAGGGTAAGATATGGCAGAAAGCCTGAAACTTTTTTCATGTCCTTGTCAGCATGACAGAGGCTTAGCATGCCAGCTGAATGCTTTCTTTCACCTGCAACTGTATTGCCATGGTCACCCACTAGGCCTTTCAACACTGTCCAAAACCTACTGCTCCCAGAGGCTGCCAGAATTTGTGGAGACCTTCCCTGCTGATGTAAAAGTGGAGCCATAATGCAAACAGTAGCGTGGAACCACAGAAACACAAGCAACCTACTTCTAGTTCTTTACTGTTTCATGGGGACACAGGCTATGTTGTTGGTTTACAGTTGTATAGCTCCTCCAGGTTACACAAGCTCTCAGGAACAGATGGACACAATAACACAATTTTCTGTGACATTTAATTCAAAACACTTTATAAAGATTAACAAAAACAAACCCTGAGCTATAAAAGCAAGATATAGATGGGATCACCTCACTAGTGAAATGCAGCTGCCTCTGCCTTGCAAAATTGCAGCTAATGGTTCACCGCAACATTACACCACCATCCAAAGCCAGGAAAAGGACTGATTATCAAGCCACATTCAGGAATTAGCTTTTAATATTTGCAGTTATGAGAACTATTTCTGAAAATATTTCAGATATTAAATATCATTCATTGTAGGTCATAGCTCTGAAATTCTTCTGGTCATCTTCACAGAAAAATCTACAGTCTTTGGAGGCATCTGTCCAGAACAAAGAAGAGCCTCAGAACTTGGGAAATACAGAGAGAGCATGTTTGTTTTTTGCATATACCATTTATGTGAGTGTTTTCCAGTATGTTGTCATATACCTTTATGATATGACAAATTTAACTTGCCAACTGAAGGGAAGCTTTCAGTCATAAAAAAAACAAAACAGCAAAACCAACACGAACACCACAGATGACTGAATTTTTCAGTAACTAGTGGGCTGGATAACGCATTTTCAAATAGAGCAAGTAGCATAAAACAGCTCTCATAACAGATTATATTTAAGAAACTGGGCAAATCTTCTGTTTGCTGCCCATGTCCTGACCAGACAGCGGTGTTTGCAGCCAGGCAGAAATCAGTTCCTTCACAGACAGCTGTTCCGTAGAATGATGATAGACAAACTTATCAAAGTTGGGAAGAGGTAATACCCCAGTACCTCATTTCCAAACTAAAGTTTTGCTAGCTTGAGGTATGTTAGAAAGGCCAGATTATACTTTACCTTTTGTTTGTTTGTTTAATATCAACAGCCTGTGCTGAGAGAAACATAACTAAAGACCTTATGCAAGGCAACTGATAGTCTGAGGACACAAAAAACCTGCTGTAAACAGAAGTCTGCTCTCATAGATCCTATTGCAGAAGCAGTGTCTGAGATGACAGGCAGAAATCTTCAAAGACACAGTCTGATATAAATTTAGAGGAATGGGAAAGAAGACTAAGTCCTCTGCCAGCATTATGTATCCTCCCACAATCACGTAACACTATCACGCAGCTGCAGAGTTGTATCTGCCACCAGAACAATAATATTTAGCACTTCCAGAATGCAAAGAGCAATACAAAACCCAGGTCATGTAGTCTAAACACATGGTTAATATTCCTATGGGGAAACGAAGTCCGAAGAAATTAATACACCTTCTAAATTCCTGGCATTGGCCCACAGGCCCCAGTTTACACTGTTCTTGGTGTTTCCGATCTTTGAACAGTCTAGTAAATAGACTAGAGTTAACACATCAGTGTTGGTGAGTTAATCAGTTCTTTGGTTGTAGTTTCACACCACCTCCAAACTCAAGTAGGCACTGCATCACACTGGCTTACATTAAATATTTTTTCCACAGCTCTTTAAAGTATAAAAACAGGGCTTTGTTTTGATTAGATTATTCCATAGCAGAGTTCCATGGGAGTGTATCCATTTTGTAAATATAGAAGACATGGAGTGCCATATACTTCACTGTAGTTCTCTGTAATATGTTGAATCTACTGCCCTTTAAGGGGCAAATGCAAATACATTTCTTTATTCAGTGTACTGACTATGGCGCTCTGGATTACACCTTCCTGACTTGATCAGTTACAGCTCCATCCTCTCTTGCAACAGAAAATCCCCACAAAGATGCAGATTTACACAGGCAAATGATTTAAAGAATGTTCTTAAGAACCACTAGGGAACATTTATTTGCAGACAAAGAAGGTTCTCAGTTGTTTTGCTTATCTTCATCTTTCCCTGAGTAACTTTAGCATTTACAATAGACACTAGTCTCTTCTCTTTTGCTAGGTTCCATGTGGAAACACAGATTCCTTCACAAAAGTATCCAGCCACAATACGGTAGCGCTGGGGGGGAGAATTTGTTGGAAAAATGCCATCTGTATTTGCGGAGCTCTATAATTGAAGATATCACCAATCTGATACACTGGAGGTCAACTCTTCCTTTCTTTAGTGTTCACTTTTCAGCAACCGAAATCACAAGGTATGAAGTCAATAGATATTTAAGCTGTTTAAATAGCACCAAGGATAAAGGTCATGCCTCTGATGGGATTTATCTTCACAGGAACCCACACAAATCTTGGAAACCACTGCCTTGGAGACAGGAGATTCTGGGGGCTGTATAGATAAGAGGCTGGTATATTCAAACTAGAGATAGCTTTTTCCAAAGTGTATTTAAATAGCTTACAGCAAGGCCTTAGGTAAAAAAAAGAAAAAAACAACAAAAAAACCAACAAACCCAAAAAAACCCCACCAGTATGATATACTCAGGAAAATGCCCATGCTCTTCTGCACTGGCTGAGAGGCTGGTGTTTTCCCAAGCCTGTCACAGTACTGGAAATCAGCAGTCAGGTCTTCCAGTCACTGCTGCCTCATGGCCCAGCACTGTTTTCAGTCATGCTCCTCGCTTTACTTCTAAGGTAAAAATAATTCTTCTGTGCCCTAGTAGTTTGTCCCTGGCCTAAAAAGAAGACAGACAGCTTATCCCTTTACAAAGCTCAAGTGCAGTTCAGTTAGCCAGGCTAAACAGCTACCCATGCCAGAACAGGTATTCCACACTGCCATCTTCCCTACCACACGCTCCCCCTGCTTCCCAGACCTGGCATTTCCTAACTTCTCCAGAAGTCTATCAGCTTGCTCACCCAGCTGCAAACTAGCCCAGACAAAAACACACACACACACAAAAAAAAAAAAAAAAAAAAAAAAAAAAATCTTCTGACGAAGTAGCAAACTGGATCACTTCGTCAAAGGTCAGTCGCACATGAGAACTGATGCCAGTGAGAAAAGGGAGAAGGAAAAGCCTGTGGCTCCCCCTGAACATCTCAGGAAACCAGTTCCTAAAGAGGCAGCAGAAATATGCAACTCCAGCACCACCACTGCACAGCCACATGCAAACATGTCAGCAAATAACTTGGTAAATAATAAAAGTAGTGAAATCAGACAAATCTAGAGAGGAAGAGCAGCATCTCCCTGACTTTCTGTGCACATTACTACACACGTGAAAAACAACTGTTCACATGACTTTAAGACATTTTGACGAGTCCTGTGAATTCTGCTACAAAAAGTCTCATTTTTGTCTCAAATTTACGCTATGAAACTGAACTCCAGCTTGTGTAACAGACAGCAATAGCACAATTAAAAAATTCCACCTGAGGTCAGCTCAGTTCAGCAACCAGAGGAGAGGAAGAGAGCTAATTAAACCCATGTTCTCTAAAATCAGAAGTGGTTAGTTGCACATACCAGATAGAACATAGTATCTGTCACAAGCGACTGACCTCGAAACAGAGGAGGGAGCAGGAGAGGTGAATGTAGTTACAGCAAAACACACAGTCTGAAGGAAAAAGTGATTTAAGAGCTGCCAGAATCACTGGTATTTGTGCTTGGATGAAAAGAAGAGCAGACGTGGAGCTAAGGGCACATTCATGCAATCCTGGCGCAGATAAACCTGATGATATAATTGGGAGTTTTGCCTATTTTCTTTGAGATCAGTGTCTCAGTAATTTATTAAGTTCTCTTAACCAGTCAGTCCAGATAGAAAGGATTTCAGATTAATTAACTACAGGCTTAAACCTGCAAAGGGGCATTTTGCATCTCAGAGACCACCTCACACCTTGCAGGAGAGAGCTGGAGGTATCTTTTGAGAAGAAACATGAGGACCATTACTGTTCACTTTTGAAATTTTCCCCGCATTCCCAAAATCTCTGTAGATTGCAGCAACTATCATTTTTGCTTCTATGGCAGTCAGAAAGCTCTTGAATCACTAACATGGGAATATGAGCATTGCTATTACTCCCAGACATTTCTTTCTTCACTTTCCAATGTTTTCTCTGTGCTATCTGTCATTACCTTGTTTTCTCATTTTCCTTTTCATTAAAGATTATTATTCAAGGGAGGAAATGTAGCACAGTCTGAGAATTCATTCAGCATGAATGGAGAGAGACGTATGGTCTAGTGACTTAAGCAGAGGATCAGGAGCCAGGCTGCTTGTTAGACCTAGCCTGACAGTCTCCCTCTTGGTCTTTGTGCAAGTCATGTAAGGTCAAATACTTTTCCCTTCCCACAGCCAAAAGTTCAGTAGGGGGTCAACTCCTTTGGACAGAAGAAAGGGTTACCCCACTAACACTGATGCTCCAACTTGTATTGTAGCTACCCTGTCCTTGTGTGAAGGGCAGACACTTCCTTTAGGCTTATCCTCACCAGAGTTACAACACAGGAGATCATGAGCTCAAATATTTCATGATCACATCAATGCAGAGCAGGGCTTTACAAACACCACAGGCAGGGACAAGCTGTGTACACTACATCAGCTGGTCAAGGCAAAATTTGACTTGGATGAGAGCCTTCTCCCAGCATGACCGAAATAAAGAACATGTTTTTTTTCTGATCTGCTCTAGCTGCAAACTTGCGTTTGCAAACATCACACAAACCAGTCCCCAGCAATAACCAGTGCTGATTGGTTCACCACAGTCATCCCACGAAGACAACTCACTGTGGTTGATATCCAATCACCTTCCGTCTCCTTCAGTCTCATGGCACTGGGATTAAGGAGGAATTCCCACAGAATGGGGCTCTGCAATGGACAGTATGTGTGGACTCCAGGTGCAGTCCCCCATGAGCATCCCAGCCTTCCCATCAGGTTGCTAAATCTTCTCTGCACACACATGACAGAGAGCAGCAATGCTTCTTTCAGCCTGCTTTAGTTCTCCAACTGGATAGAATAATTCTCACTTCCTTAACAACAGAATTGGGAAAAATACAATAATTCACTTTAGCATTAATGTGTTTGTGTTTCTTTTTACTACACAGAAGAGCAGAACCAGACAAAGTAGATCCTTCTCAGGAAATGAGCTAGTTAAAAGTAAGTTATGTGAAATTTAGTCTAATTTCTGTGGCACCATTTGTTGGGTGCATGGACCTTATAGCTAATTTCTTCCTCATTTTTCCTCTAGGAAACAGGAGCACTGTTGCTGAATTCACAGAGCCACAAAGTCAGGATTGTCTCTCTGGAAGCTTCAGATTAATGCAGGATAAACAGACTAAGTTGGACTTTGGTTCTCTGCTGCATTCCTATGACATACCATGGATACCTGAAGCAGAACAGCAAGGTAACATCAATTCTGTGAAAGGTGCAAGATTCACTATCAGTTCCTATCGTTTATATGCAAGCTGGCACATTTTCAGAGCAATACGGGTGAAAGAATTTTCTTAGTAAGGTGAATAGATCAAGTGTGGATTAGACTGAATTAGCAAGACTTTTGTTCCCTGTTCCTTTTTTTCCCCCCAGACAGATATTAGTTTAAGAGTCATTGCTGCACTTTTCTTTCCAGGTTAAGAGAAAAAACAAACAACCACCCATCTTTCAAAGCTCCTCAACAGTCAGGTTGCTTTGTCCAAATTTTCATGACAAGAATTCTGAGCAACCTGAGGGCTGTCCAGGCTCCTTACACCTTCAGTTCACAATTTCAAAACATGGCAAACATCAGCACTGCCACAAAAAACCCAAACAAAACCACAGAGCAATACCTACATGCCCTCCCTCCCTTATTCCTTCTCCATGTTCTCTGATGCTACATTGCCTCTTCCATATATGCCAGCAGAAGCATTTGTTTGAATGGATTTGAGCTTAAAACTAACCAAGTAAAAAAAAGGAAGGTTAGTAAACCTCAATCCAATTCACTAAAAAGCCATACAAACCTGTTGGCCAGGCTCAAGTACGTAGTATTGTAGTATTTTAATAAGTGTCAACTGTAAAATATTAATGAAAATAACGCTCAAAGCAGAGTTATACTGAAACTCCCTGATCTAAACCCCTACATAGCCAAAGCTGTATTGAGAAATGAAATACAGGGACTTTTGAAAACATATTTTCCTCTCCTCTAAAAAAGGAAGCAGAATCATACTTATCCTCATGGACAATGGCAGAATCCTACAAAACATCACCCTTAGCACCAGTTGAGAGGAGGAGGCTTGGGTACAAGTGTAGAGGGCATTGGCTATCTGGCATTCGCTCACCACACAGACATTAAGCAGAATATGATTTACTGTACTTTCAAAGCTGAATGAACTGCCACAGAGAAAGGCACCATTACTGTGCGCTAAAAATATCCAAACACAGGGGGAGCACAGAGGAGTCGGTGCACTGTAAATTCATATTCCAACATATTGCACACTAACTTTCCTGTACAGACAAGCCCTTAGACTAATAGGCACCTGGGAGTCTTCAAGTCTGAGTGCCCAATAAATAAAAAGACTATTTTATTTCATTTTATTGGTGCTCTGGAACCAAGCTCTGATGTCCCTACTCAGACAATGCTTCCATTGAAATCAAGTCTTGGTCTATTATTAAATACCATTTCTTTTACAGCTACAAGCTTTCCAGGTTAGAGGATAGGGATTTCATATCAAGCCAAATCACTAATCTCAGTCCAAAGGGGATTGTGCAGGCATTTATTTTGATTTTATATAGGTACCTAGATACTGCTTGATTCAACAGACTTGCACTGATGCCTAGTGAACTAACTCCCCTCATGTCTACCAATTCCCAACTCAGACAAACTCAAACCAAAAAACAAAAACAAAAATTGAAATTTCATCTCATTGCAAAAACTGTTCCAAGTTCAGATTTGTTTGGGGCAAAGTTGAAGACCATAAGAAGTTTGAAAATCATTAACACAGCTTTCAGTTCTAGTTTCCCAAGCTTTAAAAGCATAATAGACCCTCAGAGCAGAAAACGGTGTATGGCTCCACTGCACTGAGTTCATATAGCTCTGATCCTCAAGTTATTTTGAGCTGCTCCCCCCAGCCACCACAGCGATCTCCCATATAGACAGGAGAGGCTTGAGTAGAGTCCACTGAACTCAGTGAAACACCACTGGAGATGAAGTTAACTCACTGCCAAGAGTTTACAACCCAATTTATCAATTCCCCAATCACAGTGAGCAGTCTTGTTTCAGGTAATCTGGCTACTCATAGCTGGGCACTAGTAGGAATTATTTGCAATTCTGTGGAGCTGCGAGGAAGTGACTGCAGAGGTGAGCCCTAGGCTAACAAAGCAGACCTGGCCAGCATTTGCCTGTTAGCTCTATCTGCAAGAAGCTGCTCAGGTTCCGACACAAAAACCCATTTCCCACCTTGAGGTACCCAGCCAGCGCATGAAGAAAACAATCAGTTACATCCATGCTATTTTAACTTCTTTCCTGCTACACTTTCTGCTTTTCTACAATGATGGGTCAACGACAAACATTTTCCTTCTAGGCAGTTCACTCACTTATAGTGGTGTTCACGGCAAGTTTGACAGCTTTATCTTCTTTCTCAGCTACTTACAGCTGTGACTCCATTACTTTGAAGTCAGCTTGGATTTGGCTGGAATGAAGTGCAGACATCAGTGACCCGGGCTTAGTGTCACCTGAATTTGTTATCTTGCAGGAGACAATTTAATCAATTACACTTTTTTGTCTAGGCACAAGAACAAGACAAAAATGCTGATCAGCATTTCACAGAGTTGTTTCTTCACTGCTAGCAGGCCATTTAACATCTGATAGACCATATAAAAAGGTCCTCCCAGGGGCTTAGAGTGTTTGGGTTGTTCTTTTTATAGTGCAGGTCGTCATTAATGAGCAAGCAAAAGCAGCGTGGAAATAGCTAGACAAGTCTTGTTGAGTTAATAAGAAACTGTCATTTCTGCTTCAGTACTTTCTCATTAAGCCTAGCAATGTTCACATCTAAGGAGACTGATGGTACAAATCTATTTTAATGCTCAATTTAGTTCCCCAAGACTTGAGTCAGAGCAAGTTTACCCCTTCTTTTTTTCTTCCATTACTTTTTCAGTTCAGCAATTTCTGAGGATAAACACTATATTATTTTTTTTACAGATGCAGCTCAAAAGCTGAAATTCAGGGTTTTTTTTTAAAAGAGAGTTAGATGTACCTTGAATTTTCTGAGCAGATGACTAGTCACCCCAAATCAAATTTTGTCCTCCTGCTCTTATAAAACAGTCTATAAAGCTAGTCACCATATTATCACACTTTGCATGTTTTCCTGGACTAGAGTCTTACAACAGCTTTGTTGTTAGGTTTAAGTGTCACACAGAAATTAATTCCCCATTGCTTAAATAGGAGCAAGGCACAGACAGTACCTTTAACTGGGTCTTAAGTATCAAGGGTCTGTCATGCAACATTAACAATGAATCCAAAAAGCCACTTCTTGCTAAGAACTACATTACAGAAAAAGCTTTATTAACTCTTTAGCTGTTCTCCTATGCCACACTTAATTTTGGTGCTTCTGACTAGAATCTTAACTGAGTTCACTTGCCTTTGTTCTTGCCAGGTATCCTTCCGCAGAGGATCAGTTACTTGTTTTTCAGAGCTTTTGTTGCCAGATCCAAGCACTTTCTCTTAAGCAGCTTTTACTGCTGTGCTTACTATTCCAAGCAACTGACTTAGCAGAAGCTCAGCATCACACAGATCACAAGGAAATGCAGCTCAGATGCTTAAACTCACGCAACAGTGACCTTCATGTCACACTGAGGTTCCTATCAGCCTTGTCACACAATTCATTGAAGTGAAGATATGGTGTAAAACATAACATCTTTGCTGGCCAGTTGCTGATGCTTGGTCGCTGCAGGGTCAGTCTCTGCGTACCATCACCCCAGATCATGCACAGAAAGCCATGCTGGCACTGATGCAGCACTCATTAGCTTAGGCCTAGCTTCAGGCATATGGAAGTCCAAGCGAAGTGGGAAGGAACAGATTAGAGCGAAGTTCAACAAAGGAAACTGATGGAAAAAAGCCACATGTTCCCTTTTGTACTTTATGTGTACAAAACCTTCATGTGTGTATCAGGCCAGAACTGCTAGTGCTGAGCAATACCAGTTCTCTCCTGCTGTTTTTAACACTAAAGAAAACAGTGCAGTGCATTAGTGAGGGAGTTTCATTCTCTTATCTGTTATTCTCCAGTATTTGTTAGCTAAACCTCTTAACTCACCCGGCTACCCATTGCTCACACCAGGGAAGTTCCTAAAGCACACCTTTTCACACAGCATGGGTTTCATCTCATAGTTGGTTTCTCTTTTCTGAACTTCACACATACGGAATTTCTTGTTAGTAAGCCCATAACTACTGTACATCCCAGCTCTGAAAACTCCCTCTAGAGCTGTTTCCACAGAACTCATTTTTATGTTAGTTTCTTTTCCTTTTCTTCTCCTTACAACCACCTTCCAAAAAGTCCCTAGATCTTTCAAGGCAAAGTACTACTTCCTGCAGCGCAGATAGTGTGGTAAGGAGCTGAAGTTGCTGAAGGTTTGAAATCTCAAATCATTAAGGTCATACAAAGGTGAAAGGCATTTAAAGGACTGAAAAAGAGGTGAGAAAGATAAGATGCATCCCAAAAATACTGCAGCATTCCAGTAATGTAATAAAAGGTTTTCTTTATAGGCCGTACTGGTTTTGTGGGATGCTTCAGAAACCCGCTGATCTAACTTGAGAAAAGTCTCCCATTATTGTAATTCCATGAGTGCTTCCCAGTATCATTCACAGTTGCAGAAACAGTGCAAGACAACTGCAGAGTCTTTTTCCCTCCCAGCTATGCTTTTGCCAGCTAAGCACTGGTTAACTTTCTCAGTTCTGGCACTCTTGACGTTAGTGCAGCTGCCAGGAGGACAAAAAGGAAGACTTTAGTTAAATCTGTAGTATATACCCCCCACTACCTTAAAGCAAATTTAGGGATGGTGTTGGAATCACGCCTAGCATTACCACAATCTACTCTGCACCACTGAAGACCCAGTGGACAATAGCATAAGACCACAGAAGCAGCAGCATGGGCTTGGTGGAACTGACAGTACACACTACATACTAGTAAGTACTGCTTTATGGTCAAAAAAAGACTTTTTTTTTAAACTGCATTTTTCTGGTGAGGGAGAAGGGGGCAGCAAGGCAGCAAAAATAACATAGCCACTAAGATCAGTAAGAGAGAAACATCCAGAGCAGCAAGCACACATGCTTTGATTGTGTTTCTGGTTCTTTCCGCAGCTGGTCAGCTCTGTGACATCAAGCCATTTAAACTTACTACAATATGAAATAATAAGAAATAAGCCTGCAAAAATAGTAGTGATAAGTCAAGAAAGGTCTAAGAGCTTCTTAAGAATCAAACAGAAATTAAAAAAAAAAAAAAAGAACATAGTCTCAGGAAGTTTCCTTTTTTGTGTTGTGGTTATCATTGGAGAAAGATTCATATTTAAAGACTTCTGTCCATTTTGATATTTTTATTACATAGCCTGCGTTACATTGCTTTGGCTTTTCTTAGCATATACCGCTGATGCTGGATACTTGAAGCAATCTCCTGAAATCAGTATTTCCTATTTAAGGAAGGAACACTGTTTGACAAAAGGTAGCTTCCTTGCTCTTCCATCTGCACTTCACAACTTTTAGTGACAATTGCAAGATAATGTCAGCAAAACTATTTTTCATGCTGCCATCACTGCTTCCTTCTTGCTGTCTCATCAGGGCTGGCCTTAGATTGTACAGGGCTCTACATGCCAGGATCACATACAAGCTGATATCTGACTCCTTCCTCAATTATGATTAAGTCAATATAATCAGCCAGTGTAGGGGAACTATGCAGGCGTTGCCTCCTTTCAGGAGACAGAAAGATACTGGAGTTTTTCTCCCCCAGGCAAGAAATGAGAAGTGTGAGATGCGATTTGTGATGAAATTCAGAACCATGCAAAACTTGCCTGGTTTCAGATTTCGTTACCCCCACACTAGAAAGGTTTGGCAAGGTAAGAGATCCTCCACCAATTAAGGTCACATAACAT
Source organism: Nyctibius grandis (assembly GCF_013368605.1). Classification (NCBI taxonomy): domain Eukaryota; kingdom Metazoa; phylum Chordata; class Aves; order Nyctibiiformes; family Nyctibiidae; genus Nyctibius; species Nyctibius grandis. The sequence goes on from NC_090666.1 coordinate 8,646,441, forward strand.
CAAGAATTCAGGAAGTTTCCAGCGTGCAGCAAGGTGAGAAATTGCAGCTTCAGTCAAGTCTTCTGTTACTATTTGTTCAAGCTCTGAAGTCCTACAGGGTTTTGCTCACGGGCCAAGAAGCTGCCAAGCAACTACACATGCCTTAACAGCAATAAACAGACCCATTTCAGCTTCACAAATGGTTATGGGTAACAGAACAGCTGGGAATGCTGTGTTCTTTCTTGGGCTTGCAATAGCAGCCTTGCAGCCAAAATAAGACTGGTGCACACTCTCAGAAGGAAGCGCAGAACAGGATAATAGCAACTCCCCCATAAGAAAGATGCACCATTTTCAACAGTGCTGACAATGTTGTAAGTCTCAACAGCAACGGGTGACTTCAGGAAGAACAGTTCATGCTGTTACATTGAGTTTGACTGCCACCACATTTGACATAAGTTCTGAGACTCATAACCGCATATTTAGTTGGAATTCACATCTCCCTCAGTCCTTTCCTGACCAACATCCCATGGCACATGAGACTGCCCCCACTCTATAAGCTCTTTTGAGACAATAACTGTTAGGCGATCCTTGTGCAACTTTGTCCAGATATTTGGGGGGAGGGGGTGGGGGGGTGTGGTGGTGGTGTTGGAGGGGAAGATCATTCTCTACAAGAGTTTTTTTTATCTGCTTAAAAATTTATGTGAGCTTTTACAGTAAGACACTTCAGTGTTGTGCCCTAACAGCAAATTGTACCATCTATATGGCTGTTCACACATCCTTGAAACAATGGCTCTCTCTGCTGGTGCCTTAACATCCCATACCACAGGCCAGCTCTGCAGAGAAAAGCACTGAATGCCCACAGCAGAATGGCTTGCTTTTTTTCAGGGAAAATCCTGCTCCTTCCTCTCCAGGCCTGGGGTTTGTTCATTTAGTAGGTGTTTCTCAAGTACTGTCCTTATACATACTTTGGAAAGACAATCTTCTACTGCTAAAGAATTGCATACTTCTGTGGTTTAATCTCTTGCACTTTCAGCTGATACTAGCAAGAAAACTGTTTCCTGGGGCTTTGTCAGGAAGAGAACAGACTGCTGTTCACAGATCCCCTTGCCTTTTTTTATTATTACCCAGCAATTGAGGTCTGATAATTTACAGCACCACACTGTTGATCTGCAGCTTCACTCTGGCTCATAGGTCACCTGCAAACTTTTATTTTAATTTATAAAACAATCTCTTTACTACTGCTGCCTGATATAAGGGTTCAGGAGACGTTTTACCTATCTTATAATTTGAAGGCTCAATACTAGTTCAATGATTTGGAAGTACATCTGAACTGCAAACCTTCCATTCTAAAATACTATCTAAAAGTACCCAAAAAGGGGGGAACTATCCCCGCCCCACAGCAGTACTATTGTCACTTTTGCCTCTACAAAGTCTTTAACCTTAAACCTTGGAGAGTTATTTTGGGTTTTTTGCTTTGTTCCTCAATTCCCAACTAATTTGAGCAGGTAATCACTAGTTCTTCTTATTTAAGCCTTATTAGGACTTATTAAATCATTCTTTCTACCACTCTATACATTGAGAAAGAATACATTTGATAGGACTATCAGAAATCCATAACTCGAGACAGAAGAGACTGCAACAATCAAGTTCCAAATTTCTCTTGGGGTGAGGGAGTTAAACATAATCACTTTTTTTTACCCAATGTCAAATTTAGAACTAAAGCTCTTCTCTCATCCTATGGTTTGGCTACTTATTTACTGAGACCAATGGCACTGAACCACAGCTGCAGCACAGATGTTCAGAGAAGAAAACTATTCTGCACAAATCTGAGCCTGGCCTAACCTGACCAATAGTTGGTCTTCACTTTTAGAGGTCCAGACAAGCAAATGGAGGAGAAACCCAAATGCAGTATTACACAAATGGAAACCTGCTTTGACCACAACAGCAAACTTTAGTAAAGAGACATAAGTTTACACAGAAACAGCAGGGTTTTAAATTTTAACTTTCATTTCTGAAAACAAGACTCAGACTAGGCTTCCACTTCCTTTGTTTCTATCTTAGTGAGGCATCTTAATTATATTATTGTCTATCACATTGTCTAATGCTGTGAAGCATCAGAGTGGAATCTCTCAGCAATCGTACCCAATATTAGATGCTTCTGAGGCCCATATTCACAACGAGATAGGACAGTCATTGCCTCCTATTCATACAGTCAGAGACAGATCCCCATCAGAGTCCTAGGATTAAAATGTTTGACTGCTACAGCATTTAAGTGCTTTTAGGGCACTTTGATGAGACCTCTTAAAACTAGGACTGAGAAAAAATAAAAGGCTACATGAAGTTTACAGGTGTAAATCAATGCATTCAAGTTAAACACAACCATCACACCAGTCTAGACAGACTTTAGAGGAAAACTAGCAAGTTATACAGAAAATGTATACCAGAAACAAGCTGCATGGTGACACCACAGAAAACTTAATCAGATAGTTAAGTTCTGCAGGCTTTGTGCTACTTGGATGGTACAAGACAGCTATAAATTAGTCTTAAACAGTGAGTTAACCCAGGTTTATGACTCTCCTGCATAGTGATGTGATCCTAAGTACCAGGGACTCTGGAAACATGGGGAAAAGACATATACTTAACACAGATTGTTCTCTACAACTCTCTATATAGGCCTGGATAAGTCTCTCCACATTTACTTACAGTAGGTGCCCAAGGAGAGGATCTTCAGTGGAATTAATACCAAATGACCTCAAAGCAGAATCAGTTTTTAAACCAAAATGAAAATAAAACTAAAATATCCAAGTAGGATTAAGAAAGCCTTTTTTTTGGGCCTTCTCACCCTATTACGTAAAATGTTTTACACAGAACTTCTGTTAAGCTGAATCTAATAGTTATTACATTCCATGCTCAGAATCAGCATTTGTATTTTTTTCAACTACTCTGATATTCTGGCAAGAACAGCAATGCACTAAGATAGTGCTAACTCTTTTATACGAAATCCTTACATTCAGGTCACACCTTTCAGAATCAACTGCCTGCTCTAGACCAATTTACCCTAAGACAAGAAGCAAAATAAAGCCTCTCATTTTTATTGTAATTATGCTATTGATTTACAAATGCACCTCTTAGAGCCATATTCAGGAAATACATTCCAAACAAGACTTCACAGAACATTGATACAGAACTTATTAAAACATGAACTATCATTATTTGTAGCTTGATCTTCAAAGAAACAGAGCACTTACTGATGCTGCTAAAGTCACTTGAAGTTATAGATTCACATCACTCCTAAAATAAAAATCAGATCATGAGTTTCTAAAATACTTTAAGACCTTTGAATGTTAAGTGTTACAAAAATTAAACTCTAGTTATTAAAATATGTACCATTATTAAATATGTGAGGCACCTGCAAATGAGTCTTTGGATCTTCATTGCAGCATAAGAGAGAATGGGACTCGCTTTCCTCAGTAATGAGGGAACAAGTGATCTCCAAGGAGAGTAGCAGCTACCTGCTAGGGCCGTTACAATTATTGTTGCTCATTATATAGTGCCGACAAATTATTCTGAAGAGTTTCAAGGCTTACAGATATGCAAAACACGGTGAGAGGTTATGACAGAAGTGAAACTAAACCTCAAGGTTTTTCTACACCTTCCCAAGTTGTTTTTTTTGGTTTTTTTTTTTTTTTTTTTTTTTTAACTGGAATGAAGTCTAAATTTTGATGGTCAATTTTATTGTTGCTCTTTCCCAGCTCCAAATTTTTTACAGACAGGATATAGAGCATGAATCTAGATCAAGGGTTTTGAGATCCCCCGGTTATCAGGAAATGCAGAAGGAGACATGTGGAGTAAAACCAAATAACTCTGGAAAAAAAGCAGTATGCAAGAGAAGAGACTTCCCAGCGAACAGAGAGCAGGAAAAAAACAATTGGCAGCAGTTTTGATATTGTAAGTCCTATAGCAGCAAAACTTACTGCCCCTTCTCCTGGAGTGTCTTTGACTATATATTGATGTCATAGACTGGTTTCAATCATGGTTCAGACACCAAATGCAACGCAGTAAGTGCTGTCTGGCTTGTGGTACAGATTCTGTCTGCTTTGTACCATCAGGATGAAGTTAAAGTGGCAAAACAATCATTCATTTGCAGATGAAATTGTATACAGCCAACTGCTAAGTGACACATATGTACATATAAGTACAGACACTACTGATTAATGGTAGAACACCATTCTTCCTTATAACCCCTCCATAGGCCAGCAGCACTGAAAAAATACAGCTGGAGTAGCAGAGGACGAGTTCTGGCTCAAAGTATGTTCCGAGATCCCACCTATTTTCCCTCATCAGTCCAACTTTACTTAGGGTAAAGTGGAACAAGAGGGTCCCAGTGCACAGTAAACAGCCAATCTGGTATTAGAAGGAACTGTAGGAGCAGTTATATCAGCAGCAGATAACAGACAACAACAAAACCCAACAACCCACACAGAGCAAACAGCGATTCTTGACACATTCCACAGACATTGGTTTAGCTTTTAGCATAAATCCTAAATTATAGAGGAAAATAGCTTCCTTTATCTTTTCCTCAGCTAATCACCATCAGTGAGTACACAGAGCAACTTGAAGTTGTCTTCATGCCTCAGATAGGTTTTCATGCAGAATTTTTAGATCCGAAGCACAGGAATACATTTCATTTGGGGTGCTCGTACAACAGTGGACTGCAGCAGTTGTGGTGAAGTCCTAGTGTGCAAATCCTGGAGAGACACAAATATTCTCTTCATCAGCAACTCTTGTGAGATAACTAACAAACTGGTACAACAAATTCAGCATTTGCTGTTTGCCAGGAGATTAATTGATACCCTTTAGCACTGTATATCATAAGCACATACACTTCAACACTTTTTTTCTAGGATGTGGGAGCTGCAGAGACTAGTCATGAAGAACATCAGACAGAAGTTGACCAAGGTTGACCCGGCATCCAAAATGCAGAAAAAGAACAGTAATAAAGACTGGCAACACCTCGAGGCAGAATGTTATAGGTAAGGTTAATGAACAAAAAAGCAGATCTTTCAGCATCTTGCTGAACATTATATGCACCTTTCTAGTTATTGCAGTGGGAGATACAGCAAGGGTATTTAAAGGATTGGCATGTTAGAGTCAATTTCTTCAAAACAGAATGAAAGACAGGATCCAGCCAACTTTATTTTTGTGCTTTTGCTTGTCAGTTGCTTGCAAGATCAAAGACCTGGGAAAATTCTTGTATGTAGGGATTATTTTGTAGTTTTTGTGAGTGGTAATAATCAACTGTTATTAAAACTAATTTCATTATTATTAAGCCTCAAACAAGATATATCAAGCATCACTAACAGTCAGAAATATTTTAACTACACAGAGTAACTGTTTTTTTCTTTTTATTTTGTATCAGAAGTCAAGGATTACAAATTGTGTTAACAAGCAGACACTGGAGCTAGATTTTTTTCCTTTCTAGACTGCGGCTGTAAAGCAGAAAATCCCCAAGAATGTCTACTAGAGCATGCACTTACAATAAACATGGTTTGAGGTTATTTAGGCATGCCTGTTTGCATAGGGTGGTACTTCAAAACAGAAAGTTGGATTTTGGTGTGCCTTACACTGGGCATACCACTCTGATCAATGATGTACTACTACAACAGTGATTTGACCACATTAGGTTTGGAAAGCTTTGTGTTTTCCCAGGAAAATCAAAAGATAAGAGAGCCACAAAGAAAAGGACCCATGCAGAGAAGGCATAAGGCAGAGTGAAGCAACCAGAGGCTGACCGGGAGAGAGGAGCTGGCGAGACAGGTGGCAGTGGCCAGCCCTTCCACTCTCCTCCCAGGGAGGACAAAGCCCTCCCTCACAACCAGCCCCACACAGACAGCTGTGGCCTTGCCCCCAGCTCAGGCCACTTGCCACCAATGGTCACCCCAGCCAGCAGCACCCACACAGCAGCAGGCAGGAGCAGTGGGGCTGTGGAGGTGAGCAATGGTGCTTGGGGGTGCAGGCAGGGATGTGCACTGAAGCAATTCCCATGCAATGGGGATACAAAAATGAGAACAAAGACTTACCCAGCTTGTCCTTACCTGTTACTGCAGCAGGGCTGCTCTGCAGCCAGCCTCTGCCACCACAAAATGGCTGCCTCCTCAGGGTGTCCATGCCCCGGCACTGAGGGAGAGCCAGGCCCCCTCTCATCACAGTCGCTTTCCCAGCCCCACACCCTGTCACCACCCTGGCCAGAGGCTTCCTTTCAGAGGGGCAGCATGAGGGGCTCCCTCCCAGGGCATGGCACAGGGGGCTCCTGTCCTGGGCTGTCACCCCAGCAGTCCCACAGCCTCCCAGGGCAGCACCTCCCCACACAAGGCCTGGCACCTTGGGCTGCCCCACACCAGACAGAGCTCACTAGCAGCCCCAACTCATTTTTCACCTCAAGCACAGGTGTAGCCAAGCTCATGTCACCCCCACACTCATTTATCCTCATTGGCAACAGGTTTTGTTTTGGTTTTTATTTGCCTGAGCATCATCCACACAGGCAGGTATGAGATGAAGCCATCACTCTCAGAGGCTTTCTGGCACATTAACTTCACAAGAGAAAGGAAAGGAGCAGCTCCCACCTGCCATGTTGCAGCAGGCCAGGGCAGTGAGTACTCCATGACAGCCTGAGTGTGACAGGAGCAGTGGGAGAGCCCAAGCCGGCCCCACTCCAATGCTCAACAAGCCCCCTCCCTCAGATCCTTCCCAAGGGCAGGTAAGACATGTCAGTTCCTCACCTAACCCAGCTGACCTCCTCCTCCAGCCAGGCAGGCGCAAAGCTGTCCTTCCTACCATGAACTGGAGCTTCCCCTCAGGAAGCCCTAGCAGACATGGAACCCCCTGCCCAGGCGGGCTCCCGTTCACACTCTCTCTACTTCGCCCTTTACAGGCCTTTGGCAGCGAGGCTTGCGCTCACACGGCGTATTCGTGGTTGTTTGCCCCCCCGCCAGCAGCAGCAGCGCCCAGCGCAGAGGCGCGGGAGCCCGCCGCTGAGGGGAGGCGGGAGCGCGCAGCCCCCGCCCGCTCCCGCCGCGGCAGGGCCAGCACGAGCCGCCATTTCCCGACCGAAAATAACTTCTAAGACCAGTCTCAAAGCAAACCTGGAGCACAGAAGCGCTCCCCGACGCCTTCTTTTAAAGCGACAGCACAGACGAAGGTAAAAATGCTGGTCGGATACGCTCCAGAGCTGCATCTTAATTCCCTGCAGCTCTTGGAAAAGTTTTCCTCAGGCCGAGTTTAGACTTGGAGAAATAGAGACTGTTTGTAGCCTTCCCATTTCACCACAGTGATCCTCTAGCTGATCGATCAGCTACCAGACTTTTTAGGCTTTTTTAGACCTTACCTGTTTCCTCAAAGTCTCCTCTCTTCTGGGACTAGATGAAACCGCTGTGTCCGCTCCCTCATGTATTACAACTTCAAAACATTTAGAAAAAATAGAGGGGAAAATACAAAGTTGCCAGAGATTCAGAGAATATAGTTTAAGTAGCAACTTATTGGTACACTAAATACTAGGAAATTAACCTAAGAGTCATCAGATACCACCAAGGCGAGTAGTTTTACCTACTGACAGGAAAACTAGTAAAACATTTACCATATAGAGAAAACGGGCACTGTTGGCCACAGCGACAGGGAAAGTCCCACATAAGTCAAATCTGCTTGAATAAGTACATAAAGCATATATCTTTCACGAATTTTAAATCTCAGTAACAGACAAATCATCATTCACAGAATGTCAACTTTAAGTGCATTATTAATCATATTCTGTTCAGATTCCTCCTGGAAAATAGCAAGAAGAGAAATCTGCACAGGAAAAAGCAAGAGCAGAAAAGGCAGAAAGGCAGTGGCTACAAGTTGACAAGAAGAGGAATGAACAAGAACAGAAATGCAAAAAGAAAGAAGCGCAGGAACAAATGGAAAAAGTGAAGGCAGATCTGGAACAGGAACAGAGGAGCACGGAGGAGATGCGGTTAGTGAGGATAATGTTCTCACTGAAGAAGGGAACATTTGAATGGAATGATGACACAGAACTACTGTAGTCTTTGCTTTGCTTTTTGTCAGCCAGGCATACGCATCCAAACCCATCAATTTTCCATCATGAAGAAACATATATATAACAAAGCATCTTCTAATATAATAGAAGACTAATAACACATAAGAAAGTAAAGGAGCCAGCAAACTGATCCAGTACCCCCAGGCAAATTCCAAACTAGAGGATAACATCACAGACCGTTTCATCTGAAAGGTGAATACATAGTTGCATCTTTTAGCAGCATATCAGATTTTTCCTACGTTTAGTATTGTATGTCTACTAATTTGACTTCATTTTTTTTTAATACTTTCATACACTTATTACTCTGAATTCTTAGTTTGTCCTAAAATTACAATTTTCTAACTCATTAATGAAAAAATCAGTATCAACAGTGAATCAAAGTCATTAAACAAACTCAGTTTTTCAACCAATTGTACCTGGCTTACAGTAAGCTCATGAAGATGATATTCCACACAGCACCAAAAACCACTACTGAGCATTTTCTCTGACCAAAACCTCAGCATGGTTACAGCTACATGGTTATAAAGACATTTCATAGCAATGTAGGTTTTTCTTCAATGATGCAAGAATTTTATACTACCAAAAAATGCAGTAAGAGCACTTTTGCTCTTTACATCTGCTGACATGGCTTTAGGGGGAAAAAAAACCCCAACAAATACTTAAGGCAAAGCTCTAGGAAACCCATCAGTATCAGAAACAAGCTCTGGTGCAATATAATTATCACATTTCTATTCACCTTTTGAAATGTTCTGCTTACACAAAACACCACAGTCTGACACTATCTTACTGCTTTGCTTATGTGTTATACTGACTTTTTCATTAAGAATGGCATTTACTGGGGAGAACAGCGACCTCCTTGGGTGATTTTGAAGAGCTGCAGCCTACCCAGAAACGACTGATCACTTTGGAGGGTATCCCGTGGTCACAAGGCATTTTAAGAACCAGATTTGTAGAAGTAGCATCTTTTAATCACATGGTTGAAAAGAAAGGACGAATCTGACTTATAAAGCATTTTTCGATGTTACTGCCATGCCCTGCCTAACTTTATTTCAGGAAAAGCAAGTAGGCATTCAAGTCAAACTGCTGGACTGAGAACCCTGAGTTAGTTTGGAAGTTACCTTAAATAGCACTCAGTGAAGCAGACGACCTTTAAAGTTTGATTGTCCTTAACTTCCTGTTCCCAAAATAAGGAGAATATTCCCTCGCTTCATGAACCTCCTTGACTTTCTTTCATGCTCTTTACTCAGTGTGAATCCTTCTGCAAAAACAGCCCATTTTGATTGCCATTCTGTTTACATCTAAATCTCAGCCAAGGCTTTCCATTGCCTCCTTGCTTGGTGCATAGCCTGGCTTCTTGTTCTGGGTTTGTGTTCTTGTTCCACAAAGATGCATTCCAATTTTTTCTTGCAGCTCTTGTTCTCTGTCCCTGTGCTCTCCTCCATCCCTTATCTCCATATCTTTGTTTCATGTAAACCACATACCTGTATCCCACAGTCCTCATATCCTCCTCAGTATGAAGGGAAGTAGATAGTAATTTTTTTTTTTAATACTAATTTGCAGAACCAACCAGACATATGCTAAGTATCACTAACCAGCACCTGTTCTCTCTTTATTCTAATTTCTCTCCCCTTCACTTTGGCAATCTGCTTAGCTCTTTGGGCTAGAACCTACTCTTCTTCTAGCAAGAATGTTCAGCAAATCCAAGGTTGCTATAGCAATTAATAATCATTTATGGTTTAGTTTACAGAAACTAGAAGAGGAGTGGAAGCACCAGGAGGAGGAGGCAGCAAAGTCGTCACAATTAGAGAAAGCAGTGCAAGAACATATTTGGCAGCAGCAGGAGGATTATCACAGAAAGCTTCTGCAGTTCCAGAAGAAGAGACAGCTAGAGGAACAAGGAGGAGCAGGTGGTCTATAAAAAGGCTAATGCTTACTTTAGCTGCAGATAATTAATCTGAATGGATGATTTCTGGTAAAGACATAGACTTTGCTTGTGTGTCTGCCATGGAATTCCTGTGACACCGAGTCCCAAACTTGCAGTACCTCAGCTGCTTCTCCTCTATTAAACAGATACGGTAACAATAGTCTCTTCCACAGTCCCTGCAGCCTGGAGAAATTCCACAGCCTAGCTATGATGCAACTGTGCAAGATGCCAGCAAATAACATTCATGCTACATCTGCTCATTTATTCATGTTTTCTTCATATATCTTCTCTGAAAGCCTAAGTCCCAGTAGCTACACAGTTTAAAACAAAAAAAAAAAAAAAAAGAGATTCTACTTCTAACAAATAGTTGCAGAGGAAGGCTTGAAGACCTGAATGCCAAGCAGATTTTAAAAAAATCCAATTACAATTTAAGACAAACTCATGTGTTCGAGACAACATTAAATACTTGCAATGTCAGTATTATAACAGTATTTTACTTCTATTTGTAACTGGTAAAAAAACATTTCCTAAATAGGAAATATGTGAGCAACTGCTAGTTGTTGGTGATCTGTTTCTAAGAGGCAGAAAAACGCAGACAGAAAGAAGGAGCAATGTGGTTAGAGGAGGAACGCCAGCAGCTGGTGGAGATGACAGAAGAAAGCCTGGAGTAGGAAAGAAGCAGCTAGGAGAAGATATGAGACTGAAGAGCAGATGAAGAGCGAGCCATATGCTAGACTAGCTCTAGAGGAAGCCAAAACGCAAGCACAGCTTCTAATCAGGTATGTAGCTATTAATCAGAGAGTTACTTTTTTCCTCAGTAATAATAAATACATTTTCATACCTAGTGCCAGACTATTAAAAAGTCCTGTAGTCAGGACTTGTATCAGCGTAGTTAACATTGAAGATCAGCATTGGTACCTCAGGAGTTAGTTAAGCTGCCTCCAATTCAAACTCCAAGACACAATACAGTTCTTTTGCTATTTAACCAGTTTTCCAATATTTCCCCAAATTCCATCAGAAATTCACATACATCTTATCTGTATTCTTTAACTGCTTTAGAGTTTATAACATCCATTTACACTACAGAAAGAAGCCCAACTAGATTTCCCTGCACATCTGAAACTATGATTACCTTTACGCAGTCCATTGAAGCAGACTCCAGCACAGCACGCTTCCAGAACTCATTCCCACCAGCACCTCCGAACACAGGAACTGGGAGTCTGCATACCACATACTAAAACACTGCAAATAGCATAACAGGCCTTCTTAAAGGAAGCCTAGATCAATGTCAGGCACAAAGCAGTACCAGTGGTAAGAGGATACACAGGAGCTACAGCTGAGCAGGAATAACTTATCTCCTGCTTGCTCTATTCGTACTGTTGCAACAGGAGAACATACTGGCCCACAAGAAGGTATTAGCATAAACCAACATTTTCTTCCCCAGCCCATTCCAAACCTTACCCAAAACCAACTTCTGGGGGAAGTCCAATCTCCTGCTCAGGCTCAGTGCCTCAGAAGGCACTGTATGCACTGTGGCAAAATCAAAGAAACTGCCAGTGAACCAGCAATGAGCTAACTGTGGGTAGGTTTCAAGCCAAAGCACCAGCTTTCTAACTCAATGAGGAATTCTGTTCTGTGTCTGCAATCCACTTTATTAACACTGTCTGCAGGCAAAGAGCAGATCTGGAACAACATCTGCAGTTCCAATGAGCACTACTAGTAGAAGCTACTGGACTAGAATACACTCAACATGTTTCTCGTCCATGGGTATTTTCTTATTTTCAGCTGTTTGAAAAACTAGGCCTGAAAACCACACAAACAAATAAATAAATGCCTGGTGCGAGGAATGGGTCATTGCAGTGAGCTCTTTCAGTTCCAGTCTAATTCAAGGTTCCAACTTGATTCAAAAGAGGAACAACATTCCTTTTCGGGATAGGTGCAACTCTCATTCACAACTTATTTTCCCAGACTGCAACAGTAGTCTGTGTATACATCCTAGTAATAGCAAGTAAAAGCATTCATGTTTTATCAGCCAGTAGAAATTAATCCAGACAGACCTCTTGAGGCATCAGAACACACGCAGTTTTATCCTTTGTTGCTTCATCCCGGATTCTCTGGTCCATTTTGTGTTAAGAGAGAAAATGGAACTGTCAGTTTACAAAAGGTATGAAGATCTCAGTGCTGACTTTTGGAGAAATCCTCCAAACCAATAAATTGCACTAAACATGCTACTGTTTAAGAAAAGGCTAGATTTCAGTATCAACAATAAGACAACAACAGAGAAACTATAACAAGAACTTTTCTTCCTTGTAAATCAGGTTTATCGTGTTTTCTGCTTCTCTAATATTATCCAACATAAGAAAGTGTAACATTTGTAGATTCAATTCATATTACCGTTCCTGTAAAGAGTCTCCTGTGGAGAAGAGTAATCAATTTTTGCAGTCTCTAAATTGAAGTTGAACTTCATTAAATTAAATATGCATTAAGCACTGGTTCTAAAAGCAAAATAAAACCAGTTTACACTACTTCCAACTTGCACAAGTCCTACAGTTCTCTGTATGGTGCCTCAGAAGCTGATGATTTCATTTAAGAAAGTTTATCTGAACAGCAATAATTCAAAAGTGCATACAGAAGATGCGCAGGTCAGCACAGATATTTTAGTGTATTCCTGAAAATAATTTCCATTTAAAGTAATAGAAGTTGAAAACTAGTACACAGTTGTAGTTCTTCTAAAACAATACATAGGTAGTCAAAATTTGTGGCAGACGAAGTTTTATCATTATCTGACATCCTAACTGAAGTCCAAATTCTGCCAACATTTACACATTTAACTTCCAAAAAAAATCTCATTTTGTCAAATTGATGATCATGTAGATGTATTTATACTTGAGAATACACAAATCCTGTAAACATGCCAGCTTTAAGAAAATGTGTTGAGAGACTGACAATTTTGTAGAACACTTATCCATACAGCTTTTATATGCCCCATAGTGAATATTAAATATATTAATTTCACAACTAGAAATAAAGCAAGGATTAGGTTCTACCTTCCACTGCATAACTGACTCTGTGAAGATGGTTTCATTCTCCCACCACCACTTTTTTTTAAAAAAAAAAAACTTAACAAAACTAGCCATCAACAGCTGAACTCAGCTCTTCTAACATACAGGTAAGCATGTAAACAAAGACAAATTGCAGGAGGAAAAAAGATTATTTTCTGGTTTTCTCCAACATACGAAGGCAAATCTGACTTCCAGTCATGTGCTTCAATGCTATGAGTGGTTTAGAAATTCCACCCCAGACCATCTTTTCAGAAAGAAATTCTTTGAAAAGTATTAGCTGTTCCAGAGAAATGAAGAAAATGCAAGCCTGTCTACTCCTTGACTTCAAAATGCAGGTTTTATTTCAATGCACAACTTCCAAGAATAACCTTCCTTTAAAAGGGTACCAGTGCATCTGTGTAGCACATGTTTCTTCTCATTTTACATGAAGCTCTCAATAATAATCTTTGAGGCAGAGTACAGTTCTCCTGTTATTACTGTTCCATCAAGTTGTAACAGTACAGACATTGCTTTAGACCAGCAGCTCCGTTGAGGCACTAGCTCTCAGAGGCTTCACCACAAGTCTAAGAAAGAGGTCAAATCCGTTTGTCACTGGTACCGTATCCACTTATAAAGAGATGTATTTTAGGACAAGGTTACACAATAGAAAGAAATCTTTGCCTTGAGCTTCATCCTACTGAAGCTGCATTCTGCAGGAAACCCTCCTCCATAGTCTCAAGAGAACTAAATGCAGTGCTTAAACTAGAAAGCTGATCTAAATGAGCATATAAAAGATTTGGAAGAAGAGAGCGAGCAGTAAGAAGCAAAGAAAGTTGGTGCAGCAACTAGAGCACTAGCATCAAACCCAGGGGATCTGGATTCTATTCTCACCTCCACTTCAGGCTTCCATAGCGACCCAAGTAAACTACCATCCCCTGCGCCTCAGTTCATTTGCAGAAGGGGACTAATGGGAATTTGTCTACTAACAAAAACATTATACAAATTTAAATTAGAAGATGACTGATAATAATCACAAGGCTGTTTTATTTCTGGTATTCTGAAGCAGATATATTTAGTATTCTAAAAAACCAATCAGAGATAAGTGCAAAGAAGCCATGTTGTTCTACATCACAGTAGCAATTCCTCTTTCCCCTAAGAATTGAATTACATGGAATACTTCAAGAAAACCCCGTATGCTGACATTTTTTAAACAAAAACTTTAATCTTTAAAAAATTGCTTAGCGTAACTATGTGTACAAAAGTATTACTAATTCAGAAACAGGACACAAACCACAAGCATGAAAGAAAATGCATTTCTAGCTTTACAGCAAGTGCCATAAAAACTAATCATTCAAAATCTGCAATTTCTTCCAAGTATGCCAGCACTAAGATGTGTCTTTAAATGAAGCTGGCATTCATAGTGAACTTGATTTACCAAACTAAATCATAAACAAGTCCTATTTATTGGCAGAAAGGCTGAAGCAAGGACAGTGCAGAAACCTTCTCTCCACACTGCCCTGCCCGTAACCTCCCATCTGAGCTTTCATAGCCAGTAACATGTTCCCAAACTGACCATTTAGAACCTGCAACTAGTTAAAACATGAAGTGGACCCTTATAATGATGCCTGATGAACTATCATGACACTTCCATGTCATCCACCATAAGAGAGATTATTTAATGGTACCACAATCATATGAAATGTAGACATTAAAAACCATCTTCATATTTCCTTCCAAGTCACATTTTCAGTTTACCTTTTGTGCTTGAAGTGAAGCTGTATGTAATTGTACGTGAATATTCTCTAACAAGGAAAGAAGCAGCTAGTAGTCTCAAATAGTTGCCTGCAAATCAAGCAGATCAAGTATTTTACTAGGGTGAGTTTAAAAAAAAAATTACTTTTTTCTATGAGGTATATATATAGAGCACTTTTTTTTTCTGGCTTCAACATATAGTTATTGGAAAAGCATGCCCTAATTATAACTTTTTATGGTTTTGCTCATTTCCAAGCATTTGAAAAGAAAATGCAAGTTGTTTATAAAATTGTTTTTCTTGTTTATTTTAAATGAAGCTGGTACAGACAATGTCCATTCAAAACCCATGTCCCAGGCCAAAAGGTACAAACAAGAGTGTCAAAGTAACACCAGTTGTCTGCTGTGAACATTCTTGCATGAATACCTGCATGTACTAATTGCTATATGAAGTTAAAATGCTTCTGGGCTCTTCTCACAAGATTTAAGAATCATTAGGGTTTTCAATTTCATGTCTTCAGCAAAGCCATCTCTGGAGCAAGGTACAGATGACAACAGTTCTAGCTTTTCCATTTCCAACTTGGTAATCTTCTGTGTTGGGCCATCAGCACAATTTAAGCAAAATAGCTCTGAGTTATGGATACACAATTTCTCCACAGTTTAGTTCTCTGAAAAACTTCATCTCGCACTGAAAGTTATAGTCCAGGAGTGAAACAGTCACACATCAAAACTTCAGGGCAGATATGGAAGTCATTAAGAACACTCGCCCACCTGGCAGATCTTACAGCCTCCGTGCCTGAAATGCACGAACCTAGTGAACATACAGATGCATGTGTGTATGTGTATTTCTAAAGGGGAGGGCAGAAGGGAAGAGGGGAGCAAGGCTGCAGCTGGATCACAAAAGTTCAGCACAATGAAAACAGAAACAATAGTGTATAATGAGCACGAGAATGCAAAATACCAGAAGCTTGAAAATAAACTCCCAGAGATGGGGTGCCAGTTTCAATTCAGTGTTGAACACCACATTACAAAAGAACTATTATTTAAAAATAAAAAAGGATTAAGGGGGAAGAAAACAAACAGAAGGATCTAAACTGTTGAGTGACCCCCCGTCTGTTCCTGATAAACTTCAATCACATCTTCCTCCTCCATCCCCAGCTGTGTGAACAGAGAAAAACAGCACGTAATTGTTATAAATCTGGTGCACTGAATTCAAAGCAGGTCCTAGACAAGTTATACAATGGTTTGTTCCTCTGTCCCATCACAATTCATCAAAGGGGTGAAAAAAATTTCAGTCACCATCTCACTAGCCAACGCTCATGATTTTTAGTCCTTTTCCTTGAGTCTTATACATCTCAGTCAAAGCAAAAGCCTTATCAGTGAAGTCTAAATCCGCTTATGGAGCAGTACACATCAGCCTGAAAGCTGCTAGCTTTACCTTTCTCTAAATCCCTTCTTGGGCAACAGATGCACAGGAACATAACCAACATCATAGTGAACGCACCAGCTGTACAGCCACGTGAATTATATATAGCACACTACTAGCTCACAACATAGCTAAGACCTACAGCTTGCAACTCAAAGCCTGTTTACAATTGTTCTCTCAAAGAGGGTAACTTGTTGATTTCACAGTACACAAGTTTCTCTGATTTTCCAGAAAGTCATTATTATAACAGTGTCTCTTCCTGCTTTGTCATAACAATTGCTGGAAGTCACTGGACAGCAGAAGCAACCCATTTTCTGTTTATTTACACTTTCATCTAATAAACTAAACACATACCTATTCCAAAGTCACACTGAAGTTCTAGCTACAACTGGGAAGTTCCCTTAGTTTCTTTTTCTCTCTGGTACGCAGTGACTACACCCTCCCTTCTGAGACAACAATACACATGAAGGTCCAATCAGTCTCTTTCTGAACTGCATATCCGCCTTATTAAAGGCTCTAGTTAAGACAAATATAGTCAGACTATTTTTGACTAAATATAGCCCAAAAAGTTGGCTATATTTCAAGAAACACCTTCATCCTGGTTAGCAGTCTAGCAGAACAGAGAAACTAACCGATTTGGTATCTAGTTTCTCCAGTGAACTATGTAACACACTTTCTAGAAAGAAACTCACCTCCTTGGGGGTATGATTATCAGTAATTCTCTGACCCTCGAAGAGGAACCTGAGTGAATTCATTGGAACACCCTAAAAAAATAAACAAATGTACAAGAAAAAAAAATTACTGGAACTTGTACAGATTTACAAGGAAAACTTTTTTAATAAAAACAGCACATGTGAAAGTAAAAATAATAGAGTGTTAGTTCCTGTTACACAGGGAGATCAGCCGTTCTGTTGCAACCATGTAGACTACAAACAAGTGATTCCAGGAGCATGATAGTGCTGAAATGTATGTTTATTCCTAAGTCTCACTGGAGTTCTAGCCCAAGAACTTGAAAGTTTCCTTAGCTTTTTTTGCCTTCTCTTTTTTTACTTGCAGATAAAATACTGACTACACCCTCCCTTCAAAGACTACATTACACATGAAGGTCCTGTTTTATTCTGAACTGTATATCAGCTTTATTAAAGATGCTAAGACAATAGGAGGAACATGATGTTTACTTCACAAACTCCCACCCTTGCTTTCCCAATCTTATATCGCCATAGGAAGGAATAGCAACCTCTACTGTTATCAGTTCTGCAAAAGCTCTACCCTGGGGACAAGAAAGAGCAGAGCTGAGGGCGAGAAGAATGAACACCATTCAAACAGGTAGAAAGGAGCATCCCAATGGTAAATAAAGTTAAATTGCAGTATGTCTATTGTACAGTGTGCCTGTGTTACAGCAGAATATCACACTTTACCTCAATAGGTGAGGCAAACATCATCTTTTTTTTCTCTTTCAAGTTACGAGCAAAACAAACGCAAGTGAAATATGACCTGTTTTGTGTATCAATTACATCTCAGAAATATTGCTTGCAAATAACTAGGCAGAAGAATTCACAGGAAAGAACAGCTCTTCACACTGTTCCAACAAACCCTCTAGCCAACTAGAAATGTTCATGGTCCCTTTACTGGAGAAAGGCTACTTGACCCCAAAGACCATACTGACTGCTGACGAAGGAATCACAGACTCTCCAGAATTCAGCCCAGAAGATATGTATAGCTGTGTTCATTCAAACAATTCTTTCTTTCTTAAAAAAAACAAACCTCACACACATGCATTTTCATCAGTCAATAAGACTGCTGCACAAATTATTTCCAAGATTTTATTTTAAAATTTCAAGTTTTTCAAATTAATCACAATTTTAATCATTTGTATTTGGCTACAAACATATCTGGTGTTCGACCTTTTCTTTCCTCCTACTCCAGAAGGACAGCAAAATAGAACACATTCTACAAAAGAATGCTTCAATTGACAAGTTCAACTTGTCTCAAGGTATTAAGAAAAAACCCAAAGTATTATTTCTTATGATTATATCTCCTGAAGTGAACTCCAACACAGTTATTCAAGAAAAGGCCATAGAAGGCATCTATCCCCAAAGCTGGGGGTAAACTAGGCCAGGGCCTCTGGAAATAGCAGCAGTGAATCCACAATATCTGCCACAGAATCTGGAAGTGCAGATACTTTTTTTGTTGGACTTACTATTTACCCACATCCACAATTAATGTTCTCGAACTTAAGAGCATAACAGCTAGTGTTAATCGATCACCATATTAATGGCTGTAACAATGCCTAATAAGGTGGCTCTCATTCTAAGCTGCAGTATTCTACAGCTTTAGGGGAATTTCGCTTGGAGACAGGAGATTTTACAGTAATTATACATGCATGCCTGGGCATTTTAAAAGGTAACTTCTCTGTCTTCTGAGCAGTCACTATATATTTTCAAACAGTAATTTTAAACTTGCTACAAAACTTACAACTGTCTTTAGAAATCCCTTTACTTGTCAAAAGAAATGAGGACATCTGTTATATTTGTACTGTCAGATACCTGTCCTGCTGGTAAGTAGATAGAAGCTTGACTGTCTCAACAAATGTCTTTTTTTGAAAGAACAGTGAGAAAAGTAAAGCTAGTGTTTGGCTTTTTAATTTTCTTTTTCAAGAGTGTCATTGTTTCACAAACCTGTCTTTGACAGTATGATTCTTTGAGTTTCTTGAGGTGTGTTGTCATCTTCACCTTGAAGTGAATTTCACTGCTGTCCTAAGAACAGAAAAGAAAAAAGTTACTCTCTTTGTAGTAACTGCTTACTTTATCTATGCTAATTTTATGACTTTCATTAAGAAAAACATATGCAAAACTAACATGGAATGCAGTTTATCACCGTGCATACCTTGGTGCATCATAACATGAACTTCCAGGATGATTTATCAGTTGCTAAATTCACCATGCACTTCCACAGGAAGCTCTATTTTAAAACAGATGGCATAGTATAGCCTTAGGCTCACTATGGAGGTTTTGGATTTAAAAGTACTAAAACCCATACATGGTTCAATCTGTGCTTCCATCTTTACCCAGCTGATATACTTATGAAATACAAACATACATATGCAGGGGACTTCTGCTCTAAGATTCCAAAGAGACAAGTTAAAGCTTGCACTTCAAAATACATATGAAATCTCATTCAATTAGAGTAATTATCTAGAAGTTAGGATACAGGCAGACTTGGCAACACAACACTAATCGAAGGAGAAAGCTTAGGTCTCATTATTCTATAGTCCTTTCTACCAGCCATAAGATACAAGTAACTACAACTGTCAAAATGGCTACAGATAAAACAGACTGCAAGAGGTTCTGTGCAAAAAGCACGTGGCTCACGCTTAGCTTTTGAACGTGTTCTCATCATGGCCAGTTAAACCAGCAAGAGGTACACTAGTCTGTGTTACTCCTACTTTAAGTCATCTGTCTCCAGTCAACAGCACAGCAATCGTGCTAATACTCCAACAAACAATGCTGAGTTAAGTCACGTGAGCTAGGGGATTTTTGCACAGAAGGACTTCTGTTCAAGAAGGATCTTGACATTTACATTCCAACACAACTTGAATTCAGACATATAATCCACCATTCACATCTACCAACATGCCAGCCAACAGAATCCTCTTCCTAGTCCTGTCCAAGAAAGTTGACCTCATGCTTGGTGTCCTACATGAACTCTGAAGACCTGAATTTAATCGAGTTTGCCACATATTTCATTCATATCCTTCGATAAATTAATGCTTCAATGCATCAGGTTGCCTAGTTGTAAGATGGGGATCACACTGACCAAATCCTGCATCACAAGGATAAATAAGTCGAGCTTTGAAAAAAAAAAAAAAAAAAAAGCACCAGAGAGTATACTAACACACATTACTGGCAATTGGTAAGTAGTTTATGGCAGGGGAGGATCCACGTTGAAGAACTGAAAGTATCAATTTTCATTTGTTCATTTCTACAATACAAAAACTCAAACTGCCACCAAATGTCAACAAGTAACTATGTAAAAACTCACCTGCCCAATGACTTTGAGTTTAATGTATTCCCCTTCTTTCTTATCTCCTAAGTCCTCAGCTGAAGGTTTTGCTTCCTGCAAGAAAAAAAAAAAAAAAATCTGATCAGTTCAACACTATTATTTTCACTGGACAGTATTACAGCTGTCATCCTCCTTATTACATTAAATCACACTATCCAAGGCACCTTATTTCTTGCTTTCTGTATGTGAAAATAATAGCAACATAGTGTTATGAAAGGCTGGCTGTCTGCCTGTGGAAAGTTTAACTAATGACAGAAGAGAAACACTGGGAAGAATGTAAGAGATGAGAGAGGGATCATTTGGAAATAGATGACAGATACAAAAATGGTAAGTATTATTTTGTACCACTAGCTCCTAGTCAACAAACAGAATGCAAAAAAGAAACCCAGGAAGTGTACCAAGAGGCTCAGATACTTGACAGAAAAAAGAACATCGTGAGGAGAGTGAACAGAAAGCACTTGTGACACCCTATCAGTGTAAAGAGAGCGAACCATGCAAACATTTTTCAGTCTATTGCATCAACAGTAGTCACTACTTTCAAAAGGATGGTCAGCCCCCTTTTCTATGACAACAGAACAACATCAAGTAACAGCTTCCTTCTAGTATGTTTAAGACCACAATTCTTAAAAGTTCTTAAAAGTTGCAGTTCTAAGAACTATAGTGTTTTGATATCTTTCCAGGATAGGAATTAATTGTACAGACAAGTTTTATTCAACAACTTGAGCCCTAAAGCTCATCAAAACATTTTAAGTGTTATGTTCTATAAGACATGAATTAAGGACATCAAAGTTTTCATGTTAGCTGCTGACAGATAAGACAAGGGAGAGATCAGGTACTGTTAACCCCATCCCTTGCCTGTCACTACATCTTCTGGATCAGGCCTTTAGTTATGTTCCACTGCAGCACAAAGGGATTTTACAGAGACATCGCCTCAGGTCCAGATGGTGCTTGATGAAGAAATCTTCCCAAGTAGTCAGAAACAAGGATACCCTGCTGATCTTCTTTCAAATCTTTCTTTTATATTTTATTGCTTAACACAGTAGACAAAATAAGCAAAATATGTACAGATGCCTACCACATACATTTTCCCAGCCCTAAAGGGACTTTTTGCTGAGTATACAGAAATATCCTCTGTATGGTTGGACTTGAACATTAGGATCAGGTGCCAAAAACACATACTAACCTTATGTATTAAGTCCATTCAGATACGTCTCTACCTCCAGCCTAAAATGGTAGACAATCCTTTTCAAGCATTTTTTTTTTCCTTGAAGAGGTTAAACATGCACAACTTCTTTGAATGTTACAGGTTCAGGGAAGGGCAGGGAGGAAAGTCTGCAAACACCTTCCCTATCTGTACAAGTCTCAGTCTGGAGGAAAGCAAGAGAGAGGAAGTGCTCTGTAGATCAACTTGACTCAGTGCCTCAAGCCAGATCCATTCAGTTTCTGTGATGACAAAAAAAGTATGAGCCAGAGACTCCACCTGGTTTGAATACTTTTTTTTTTTTTTTAAAATATCAACCTGGGCACAACTTGGACTGCTGGGACTGATTCATCATCCTTCAAGCCCAAAAACTGACCCCAAGCGTTCAAGAAACTAGACACTTACCCTCAGGTCTCCAAGCAAGTCACTTTTGAAGTGTGAAAGGAATCTTCACTGGTATCACAGTAACTGTGCTCCCCACCAAAGTCTTCCCTTTCTAACATATCTGAACTCTAATCTCATGGGACTATTCGCAGGAATAAAAATACACTGGTTTCCACTCCTGACTAAAAAGAGAAAGAAAAACAAGAACCTGCAACTTGTTCTGATAATTTGCACAACAGCATTTGTATTGTCCGTATGCAGGATTACTAACCTCTAGGAATCAGAAATCCGTAACTTCAAAACTATCTTCTGTTTTGCTATCACTGAAAGAATTTGTAAGAACATCCTGTCCCTTGACATGACATTTCAGGTCAGTCACTGTCTTAGTTTACTTTGCATAAGAACAAATTGCACAGCAGCATATTATCCCAGCAGTAGAGGCATTTGCATTAGTTTATACAGTTCTGTGCATTGTAACAGATCTGCCTACTTAGCTTTCCAAAACAAATCATCTTGTACAAGGTATGAGAAATCATCATTGCTACTATGACTGCCTCTGGCCAATATGAGTGGAAAGCAATGATTCATACGATGTTTGATTCCTACCCTCAGGGAAAGGGGGCTCGAGCACTAAAAACGAATAGGGGAAGCAGCAAACGTCGGAAAAGCAGAGGGAATTGGAGTCTTGAAACATCATACCATAAAGATGCTAACTTAAAGCCCCAGCAACCTCTCACATGCAAAATAAGAGAAAACAGCTGTAATTTCAGGAAAAGAGAAATAAGATCAAATCAATGTTGACAATGCAAATACTTGAAGCTTAAAAAAAAAAGGGGGAAAATATTTGAAATCAGAACACAACAAGACCCAGCAAGTCTGAAACAGCTCCCTGCCTTTTGTCAGTGAACTATACTGCCATTCAATGCCAAATGGTAAAGCCAACACAAAAACACTTAAGAACAAAGAAAGCAAGGAGATTGCAAAGTTACTAAACTACAAGCATTCACTAACAGAATCCTGGATCAGCAATCTGCAAGCAAGACTCCAGGCTTTTACTTGCACTGTGAAAAGAACTGGTGTTTACAGTATCTCATGAAACAGTACATAAAAAAGGACTACCATACGAACAGAACAAGAATACCACAACACTCCAAGTTCTAACTTTCATCAGATGCCTAAAGTTTTAAAGGCTTCATTACACAGTTTTCCTAAATAGCACAAAACAAGGCTCCTAGTACTGTCTCACATTTTTATATCAACACTAAATTCAAGACCATAAAAAGCACCCAAAGTTTCTTGGATGAAACACACTGGTATTGCTATTGCAACTGATGAAACCACAAAACAAACATTGTAAGGTGGTATATTGCAAGTTTCCTCCTCCAGTTTTCTGAAGTGCTCAAACATCAATGTCCAAGCCTAAAAAAAATGCCTATACTCAGCACACTTTAGATAATCTTTAACAAAAATTAACAAAACCAAAATTACTAGAAGAACAGAACTACAACACACTTCCTAACACAACAATAAACCCTTACGTTTGTTATAGGAGTGGAAAAATGCATACAAACTATAGCATTCTTTATTAGTAGTACATTAACAGATAAAAATGCCAGCATCTAGATTCAGTTAAAGCAAAACCAGCCTGAGACCCTTGAAGGGAGGAGAAAAACGATTTTTTTGTTTCTGCTTAGATCCCACCAAGCAGCCATGTGTTTTTTGAAGTCTGCCCTTCTTGCAAGTATTTTTACTTATCATAAAAGTTAATTTCCTGTTGGAAATAAAGTAACTAACTCAAGTACGCTTCTTTATTTATACTAAAGACGAGACCAAATTATCATAACTGGTGACAAATTACATCCTCTTAACTTAATTCCGGGGCCAAAAAGAAAGACACTGTAAGCAATCTACAGTTTTGGGTAATCCAACTGTTCCTACAGGATTGATAAACAGATGAATGAGATTTACAGTGCTGCATTACCCTACATTATACTGTTACTTAAGCATCTGTTTAGGTCTTGTTGCACAGTCCCCCCAGAAGTGAATGACACAACATATAACAATGTTTACCTTATCTATTAAAAAAACCCACAGGATCCTTATTCAAAGACCTTTAAGATACATATCCAAAAAAGGTTATCACATACAATGAATTTTACATACTTCACGCAGTCCCAAAGAACAAACACGTATGTGTTTTACCAGAACATGCCTGGAGAAGGAATTACCTAATGAAAGCTGCTATGTGTTAAAACATGCCTTAATTCATAAACGCAGAGAGCTACAGAGTAGGTCACGTGCAGATCAGTCTAAAAAAATCTAGTTCAGAATTTGCCTTATTTTTTTATGCAGCCGCTTTCATGTATTTTACAACACTGGAAACACGTCCTGATGGGTGCCAGCAAGAGCTGTGCCCCTAGCTGCACTCTCCCAGGCAGAAAGGGGCAGCAGCAACATCCTCACCAGTGCAGTTACGTTGTACTTGAAAGTCGAGGGTGGGGAGGAAGACCACCAGCACATACAGCAATGGTTTCTATTCACGGGTCATAATGTATTAAGGCTATTCCTCAAGGCAGACACAGTCTATACTAAGCTTAGCCTTGTCTCTGGATACTTTTAATTTCTTGGCTGGCACTAGTACTATTCTTGACTTCACGGCACTGCAAGAAACATTTGTAGATACTGACATTGATTTTTCCAAAGTCGATTCATCATGATGAAGTTAGAAAACACTGCCATATGAAGGCAATATAAAAAATAAAGCAAAACAGAACACAAATTAAAACTGGAATGCCGTTTTAACTTTCCACCAGCAGGTCACATAGCCTAAAGCGATAGTTGTCAGCAAAGGACTGTACACATGCCCGCCAAGCCAGTCAGGAACTTGCGGTACAAGTAACTATTTAAGGCCCCAGCTGAGAAGTCAGAATTGACAGGAACATAACGATGTACAAGGAGTGAAGGAAGGACAGACTCTTGGTGAAGGACGTGGTGTTTAATACAGGCAAGCAAGGCTCGGATAAGAAAGTCTGGGGTTTCTCCCCCTTCTCTTTTTGCATTCCTAGGGCAAAGAGGAGCCGGCAGGTCAAGCCCAACCCGCACAAAGCCTGCTCCAGGGGAAGAACACCCTACCACACACCTGGGAAATGGAAAATGAAAGGAAACAACTGTTGTGCAACACGGCTCACCCTTCGCTGCACTCCCGGGTTTCCAGTGCCGGGGCTGCCCGGCGGCGATGCCGGCCCGGGGCCCCGCGGAGCCGCCCCCACTCCGGCCGGATGCCGGCCCCGGCCCCCGAGTATCCCCCGCCTGGAGCCCGCCCTCGCCTTCCTCGCGAAATACCCCGAGCGAAGGCGAAAGGGGGATTAAAATACAGGGGCGAGGGGCGAAGTTCGGCCGAGGTCGGAGATCGGCACCCCCACACGCACACTCCCCGAGGGGAGCATCCTCCCAGCGTCCCCCGGGCCGCCCCTCACAGAGCGCGGGGCCGGGCCGGGGCTGCCTCGCGGCGGGGGGCGAGGGCGCAGGGAGCTCCTCCCGCGCCCCCGGGGCCTGCCGCCGCCGCCCGCCGCGCCGTCCCCCCGCGTCCGGCGGCAGCTCCCCCCGGGGTCGGTCGGTCGGGGCTGGCGGCGCCCGTACCTGGTCAGACATGGCTCGGCCCCGTTGCGTGCGGCAGGCTCGGCTGGGCCGCTGCAGGCGCTCCGCTCCTTTCTCTGCCCGCAGCGCAAACACAGGCCGCGGCGCGGGCGGGATTTCCTGTGCGCCTGAGCTCACTTCCCGCCGCCCGCGGCTCCTCCCCGCCCGCATCGGGCCGCGCCGCCTGCGGCCCCGGGGCCCCCGCGCCGTGAGGTGCCGCTTCCCGGCCACAGGCAGAGGTCGGCAGGCCGCGGCAGGGACGGCGGCTCTCGCTGGCCCCACGGCCAGGCCCGGCGTCTGCGAGCGCAAGCGGCCTCCGAAGGCCCGGCCGCAGGAAGGCGCCTATGGCCTGCCCCAAGGAGAAAAACGGGTGTTTTTCAAAACCCGCTAGTTAGAGGCCCTCCAACGGCTAAAACCGTGCGTCTGCACGGCCCTTCTGTCCTGCCCCAGCGCAGCTAGGCCAAGTTACATAACCCTTCCAACAAAAGCAGATTTTACAGCAAAAATCATTCTCATTACACCTACTTGTAATGACCTGCTGAGGCTTTTGCTAAAAGAGATACTTAACAACGAAATTCACTGTTCTATTTATGCATAGTTTGCATTTGCTGATCACTGTAACTATCCGAGTTACAGGATCCACCTGTATTAAGCAAATACGCACTGACACAGTTCCTTTTGCACCAACTTGTAGTGATACACCATACTAGCACAGAACAGATGTCCTGCTTTACATCAGCACAACACAGCTGTTTAGAGGTTTGCACAAGAAGCAACATCTACACTTTAAAAAGATCACATTTAGACTGCAAGCTGTTTGGACTGCAGCATGTAGTACTAACATCCCTCTACAACAACTAAGGCAACTCCTGTCCCACTGCGCGGCATCGCTGCTGGAGTAACTGCATGCTTGGCTCTAAGCGGCCAGTAAGTAGAAAAAACACATGAGAACCATAAAATAACAACATTACTGCAAGATAAAACAATCAACAGAAGTCAGCCCCACTGAAAGAGGAGATTCTCATCTGGATGCCACTAGATAGGTTTTTAACTTTACCGGCTACCTTTAGGGAAGGGCAAAGGTAGCACATCCATCAGCACAGAGTCTCTAACGCTCTGCATGCCATGTTCCTTGGTAAGGACACCAAACAGCAAAGCTGTTGCACTCTGTGCCTGCACTGCTGCATTTCACTAACTGAATGGTGTGTTACAAACATCGCTACACCAAGGGATGCACTTTCACTAGCCAGTGAAACTATGCAGTGTTATGAGTATACTCATAGGAATTAGTTTTAATCATAACTGTTAAAATAACTCAGAATTAATAAGGGGGGTGAACTAAAGAGAACCTAAACAGATGCTATACAGAGCTACAGAATTAAGATGATCTTTCTTAGGCAAGGCCTAGCAGGCAGGAGAGCCAAATGTGTTCATACTATGCCAAGCTCACAGCAAGAGCTCATTATGATCTTAGTAACACTACACAAAGCACCAAAATAAGCCATTCAAGGGCTTCACAGCAAGGCACGATACTAACAGCACAGAAAGCGACAAATGCTTACTCTGTCCTAAACATCACTCCTATTCACAAACGAAAGCAGTTTTAAGAGCAGGGAGAGTAGCCTTACAGCACTAAGGCTAAAGTCTCAGACTGGCATGAAACATGAGAGTAATTCTTCATTTTACCAATTTTCCTATGCAATCTTGTAATAAAAGCTGACACTCACGTGAGTCAGAATGCAGTTACCTATCCCTATACATAACAATAAAGGCATCATGTTGAAAAGTGCACATCTGCATACACACTAAATAACAGTAATACCACCTCTCTTTACTGCCTTCTCACTCGGTTGGGGATACATTACCTCTTCAAGGTCCAAGCTACATTTGTACAGCATCTCCAAGCTACTCTCTGTTCAGCCCATGTGAATGACAGAGGTACCTCAGCAAAACTCACACTTTTCGTCTTTGACAGCCCAAACTCAACACACAGCATACTGAACACTAAAACACAAAAAAAATAAGGCTGTTTTAAAAGACTAAATATACCTGCACAAGCTTCTTCCTCCAAAGCCTTCCTTGCTGCTACAGCCACCACCAAGGCTACTTACCCTAATAACCTCACTTAATTCTCAGGTATTTTATAACTTCTCTGATTTCCCTCACCTGCAACTAATGTCAATCACCTGAAGTCAATAAAGTTCACCTCTGTTCCTTCAAAATGCTGCTAACTAATTTCTCCAAAGCTGTGTATATGGTTTAGGAGCCAAAAGCTGTTAGTGGTTTTCTGAAAACTATTGGCCCACATAGTCTGTGCAAAGCCTCTCCAGTCCCTCAAAAATAAATTTTTTATAAAACTGGACTTTAACCTAAGAACAATCTGTAATCTCATAATACCAACATACTTGCTTGAGAGCAGTTGGTGCTAGCAAACAGGATGAATACAGTGTTCTAAGTCAGGCAACCAAGTAACATTTACTCTTAGATTTGCTCTCACAACAGTAGTACTCCCCCTGAGCCAGCAGCCCCAGAACTAGTACTTTAAAACTAGGGGGAACCTGGAAATTTTCTTTCTAGTTGAACATAATTTCTTTGGCAATATTACCAGTTGTGGGACTTCAAAAAATTGGTTACATTATCTAAAGCATCAAAACCTTTCCTTTAAAAAAAAATTTCTTAAGAATGATGTGAATCCGCAGATTTCTCTGACTATTGGCTTTCCAGCATATTCCTTACACAAGATGCAGGAGAGGAAACGAAGGCGTGCTGACTCATACGGGTGGTTGCATAAAATGCAGCAACAAATGTCTGAGATTAATCAAGCCCAAGCATCGCTTGGCCTCTTCCTGCGGGTAGGAAAAACTCTGCCTCTATTTTCAGTGCAGGTAACCCTCAATGTGAAATAAGTGGGAATTTATCAGGGCAAGAACTGGCGCTTTTGCCTGCACTCCACAAGCACGCAGCTTTTCAATTATTCAGTAGGGCCCGGATCCAGGCACAGAAGTAGGTCAGAGGCAGCAGCGCGCACAAAGACACCCTTTGCGAAGGCAGAAACCAGTAGGTGGCACAAATGGACGCCTCTAGATGCCTCGGGCCTCTGCCTTCCCCCAAACAGAAATGCCCACGTCCTGGGGACACTGCAGCAGTGTAGGGGAATACACAGCCTTTAAAATTTGTTTTAAACGCATGTAATTTGATTGTAATGCTTTAAATTCCCCCCCAGCTTAGTCTTTTTTTCTGGGTTTAGCTTGTGTGAACACAAGTGCAGATGCAAAGAGAGCAAGGCGCTGGTTTCTTTTGCCCCAGCCTGCTGCACAAATTCTCTGTTGGTGAAGCCAACCTTTTAAATGCACGCAACTGCCCTGAGTTGCAACAAACTCTTTACGAAAAAGAACGGTATCAGCATGAAGATCTGCAGACAAGGCCTTGGGAACACTCGCGGGCAGAAGGGCAGCCACCCCGGTGTGTGGGGAGGGCCGGGAGCACCGGCTGAACCCCGGCACTGCAGGTGGGCTGGGTGCAGCGCCCCAGCACAGCTCGGGGTCACCGCGGGGGCCACGAGCTCAAACCCGCCTCAGGATTCACTCAGGAAACAAAAACTACCAGTACGGGCACCACAGAGCCCTCGAGCGCAGACCCCTTTCTAGTCACAGCGGCTGTCCCCACCGCCAGCTACTGCACCTGCGGGGCCCGAGAGGTGCCGGGCAGGGCCTGCTGCTCCGGAAGCAGCTGAGGAAGTCGGTGCATGGCTTCGTCAAAGGGACGTTTGCTTTACGTTAAGAGGTTCGAGCCTTCACGAACACGACGCAGAGAGGCAGCTGACGCCAAGCCGGAGGGTCCGGAGGAGCAGCGGCAGGCGGGCCCTGGGGGCCGGGGAACGGCAGTTAACAGCCGCAGCACAGGCTCCGCCCCCGCCCGCGACCGCGCGCTCCCGCCGCCCGCCACGTGGCTCGCGGGAGCGCGCGGGAAGGCGGCCCCACCACTTTCCTCCGCCGTTGCCCTCATTTCCGCTGTCGTCACTTCCCCTTCCGGCGCGCGCGTGCTTGACCGGGGGTCCTGTCCGCTGGCGCACGTGGCCGCGCCCCGCCGGGCCTTGCTGCTGGCCCTGCCGCCATGTTGGTGCTGTTCGAGACCGCCGCCGGCTACGCCATCTTCAAGGTGAGGTGTGAGGGGCCTCTGGCCGGGTACGGGGCCTCTGGCCCAGCCGCGGCCCGGCCCCGCCCGGCGGGTCTGAGTGCGGGGGGCGGCTGCCGCCCTGCCGTGAAGCAGCAGTGAGGGCTGGGGAGGGGGGGCAGCGCACTGGGCGTGCGCTGGGCTTACGGCGCGGGGTGGGGGGGGGAATATGGAGCGGGGGGCGAGTGTCCCCGCTCCGGGCGGCTCCTCAGGGGGTTACTCCGCGCGGCGGGCCTGTGCGGTGCCTCGGGGATGGGCGGGAGCCGGGGGGCAGGAGCGGAGGGGCCGGGTTGTGAGGGGGGCTCGGGCCAGAGCCGCAGGGAAAGGGCTGCCTGCGGGGAGGAAGGGGGCTGCCTCGGTGGGCTGCCAAGCAGCACCCGGTGTTCGCTTGCTCCCGCCCGTAGGGGTGGGTTTGGTAGGAGGGTGTGCGGCCCTGGCCGTGCCCCTTCTGGCGTCTCTGGAGGCATCGGCGTTTGGGCGCGTTGGCCCCTTTCTCTTCCGAGCTGTGCCCTCGCGGCTGGTGCTCCAGCAAAACCCTGTGGGTGCGTGAAGGGGCGCGGGGCAGACGGGCAGCGTGTGCCCAAACGGGTGCGCGGGGTACCCCGGCCTGAGCGCGCTTCCAAGAGCGGGGCTCGGCGGCTGGCGGAGCGCACGGGCAGGGCGAGCGTGCCCGCAGGTACGGGGTGTGCTCTGGCTGAGGGCGGGGGCTGGGGGGAACAGGGCGCTTCGCAGGGCTCTGCCGGCCGCCTCGTGAGGTGGCTCAAAGGCTGCGGTTTCGTGGTGGTTTGGACGAGTCTGAACTAGAGCTGCTGCAGCGCCGCGCTCCCCCCTGGCCTGTTCTCTTGCCCGAGTGTTGATGCCTGTACAGTTCCACCAGCTTGTTCATAGAGTTTGGTCATAATGCTTGAAATTTTTCCCCCCAGCTTAGTCTTGTTTTTTTTTCCTGGGTTTAGCTTGTGTGAACACAAGCGCAGGTGCAAAGAGAGCAGGGCGCTGGTTTCTTTTGCCCCAGTCTGCTACAGAACTCCACCCTTGGTGGTCTACAGAGCACTATGTTTACTTCATCTGCCCTGAAACCTTTCCTCCTCATTGGGGTGCAGCTGTGCAATTCAGGCAAGGAGGATTTCAAGACATAAGCCTCACAGAATCACAGAATGTTAGGGATTGGAAGGGACCTCGAAAGATCATCTAGTCCAGCCCCCTGCCGGAGCAGGATTACCTAGATCATGTCACACAGGAACGCGTCCAGGCGGGTTTTGAATGTCTCCAGAGAAGGAGACTCCACAACCTCTCTGGGCAGCCTGTTCCAGTGTTCAGTTACCCTCACTGTAAAGAAGTTTTTCCTCATATTTATATGGAACCTCCTGTGTCCAGCTTGCACCCATTGCCCCTTGTCCTGTCAATGGATGTCACTGAGAAGAGCCTGGCTCCATCCTGGATGTCACTGAGAAGAGCCTGGCTCCATCCTCATGACACTTGCCCTTTACATATTTATAAATAAGCCTCGGGGAGAAGACAAATACTTCTAAAAGCAGATGGCTTCTGTTCTGTGGCACACCTCCGCCCACAGTTACACCTGGGGAACTAACGTGTACAGCAGCCTCCCTGAAGCTTTTGCTCGCTGGATGTTCACACTGGCTCGTATCCTGCACCTTCTAAGTTGCTAAAAAAAAAAAAGTTACCTCTTGAGTAGGCTCGAACCTCTCGTGCAGTGAGCCAAGGTCTTCTGACCTTTCACAGGAGCTAGGAGGGGCTGAAAATAACTCGTATTTTAGTTTCTGAAAGCAGGGTAGGCATAAAGCAAAGGTAGGAGGAGGGGCATAGAACTGAAGCCGTCTCTGCGGCAGCGCCGGAGGTGTCCCGGCCGCGGGTCTGGCTGCGGTGCGTGTGCGGAGCGGCTAGAGGGCACCCGGCGGCAGCGAGCGGCGGGCCCCGCGGGACAGACAGCGGGCTGGGCTGGGGGAGAGGTGACAGCTGCCTGCTGGAACCGAGCAGAGGTTGTATTTTATTAAAATAGATATTTTGAGACAAGCTTTGGTTTTCCGTGCTGGTTCTGTTCGCAGCTGCCAAGGCCGGATGCGGGGAGCCCCAGTGCCCATGTGCGGGGCAAGGCTCTGGGTCACATAGCTTTCCTTTCCTAGACACGGTAGCTGTTCAGCTGCAAACTTGTGTCATTGTTACACTTGTATGTTCATTCTGTATCAAAATAGTCTCTGCAGAGTTTGGCTGATTTTCTTTTTAAAGCAGTGTCTAAAGATTGTCACTCCTGGGTTTTTTGGCAGGGTTGGTTGTTCGGGGTTTTTTTTTTTTTTTTGGTTTTTAGTTACTTGAGGGTTGGATGGAATTTGTGCTTCTGAATTTTGGGAGACAGCCATGGTCACCCACTTCCCTTTTCAGCAGTGCCCACAGATGTCCATTGCCAGCATAACTGTGCTCTGCCTTTATGCCTTGGTGATCAAGAACTGTTGTCCTCTGCAAGCTGTGTAGCTCTCAGATATTGCCTTGTAAGTATTGCTCCCATCAGAGGAGCAAACAGTCTAAATAGTAAGGGCAAATGGGGCATAGCCATTCTAGGTCTTGGAAGACTTTTTCCAATGAGTCTTACTATCTTGCAGGACACAAAATACCCATAAGCATGTCATTTCTGTATACTAACAACCTTGTCTTAGCAGCTTCTATGTCTTTATTTTTCTCTATGCCCCATGTTTGTTTATAGAGGCTGAAAATTCTTTAGGCCTCGGGATAGGAAAGATGAATTGGAGGAAAGAATCAGCAGGCTGAGGAAAGTAAGAGTTGCCCCGATGTTTTTCTGTGCCTCTGAGTCCTGTGGGAAATGAATTACTATGTTTATTTGCTCAGCTACTAATTGACAAAAAAGACAACCTCCTTTGACTGGGGTTTAAAAATCTGCAAGGGAGCAAAATCTCATAATACCAAGAACTATTTCTGCACAGCACGAGTGTCCTGGTTTGGCTCAAACCAGGCCAAATAGTCTTAGAGAACCCAAGGTCACTGCTTACATGTAAAGAGCTGAAGGGGGTTGTACCTGCAGGGAGGAGTGGACGGGGCAGGTGACCCAGGATTGACCAACGAGGTATTCCATCCCATACATGTCATTCTCACTTTCCTGTTTATCATTAACCCACTGCCTCCTGGAGGTGGGGCCCAGGAGGGAGGGGCCCTCCTGTCTCCCACTGATTGGTACCAGCTTTGCCAAATCTCCAGTTAAAAGCCTGCAGGTGTGATGGCAGTAGAGCTACTGCATTTTGCCCTCTGCCCGTGCTGGGGAGAGCTATTGCATTTTGCCCTCTGCCCGTGCTGGGGGGAGCTACTGCATTTTCCCCTCTGCCTGTGCTGGGGGGAGCAACTCTGCCTGAGGAGGATTTCCAAGCTCTTGATCTTGGTTTTGTACATATTTGTATATATTTGGTTATTTCTATTATTATTGTTATTATATTCTTTTTCATTATTATAGTTTATTAAAACTGTTTTAACTTTCCAACCCATAAGTCTCTCTCCCTTTCCCTTTCCCTTGGGGCGGGGGGGGAGAGGGTTAACAGAGAGCATCTGCCACAGGTTTAGTAGCCGGCCCAGCTTTAAACTGTGACAGATTTATTGGCGCCCAACGTGGGGCTCGAACCCACGACCCTGAGATTAAGAGTCTCATGCTCTACCGACTGAGCTAGCCAGGCAAATTGCAGTTGTGTTGCATTTGCGTTGTGGGGACAAAACCACAAGATTTTTGAGTAAGGTGTAAAGAACATAATGTTGTAAAGATCTGGACTGTACTGTTCCCCTGAGCACTTTTCTAGGAATTTTCAGTACACGTTGCGTTTTGTGAAATGTGTGTAGGCTCTAGGGGTGTAATTGTTAATCTTGCACTCACTGAAAACCGAGGGGGATCCCCTTTGTCCAGAGATGGGATTAAGCCATTGCTGCCTCTTAGGTAATTCTTGGCTCAGTTGACTACCAAGCTGTGGTGAAAAGTCTTTTTATAGAGATATTCTCTTTCTTCCTTGGGCTAGCTCAGATTAATGAAAATAACTTGTGGGATTGCTCCTTCCTGTTAGGCATCCCAGATGTGTTTGTATTTTCCCAAAGTAGTGGCAGGTTTGGTTTTGGGTCACTGGGGTTGTGAATGAGTCCTGTGGAGGAGGTGGAGCAAGCCCAGCTTTGATAAACAAGGAGAGGGTTTTGCTTTAATGTGCAGGTTCAGAAGGACCCAGCCATTATTGAGCAACTTCTGTAATTCAGTTGAAAGTAAAAACACTGCAATATTGTGTGTATATTAGTAGGATAAAGCTGCTGAGGGGGAATGATGAAACTGGAGATCACTAAAATTGAGTTTGTTGACTCAATCAGTATTCACTTCCAGCGCTTGGATACACTGTAAATCTGCTTCAGGTCTTCTCTCTGCTGAATGCAGGGTGGAAGGTTGTTCAAAAGTGCTTTAAATATAGTTGTGGGATTGTTTTTCTTTTTTTTTCCTTTTACAGGTTCTGAATGAGAAAAAGCTCCAAGAAGTTGACAGTTTATGGAAAGAATTTGAAACTCCTGAAAAAGCAAATAAAATGTAAGCAGCTTTATGTGGGGATAGCAACCTGGCTTTTGGAAGGACATGACTGCCTGTAGTTACGCACGTCTGAGGTTCAGAAAGAAGTATTGGTTTTTATTTTTCGGTATTGTAAAACCTAAAAGCTGTGAACAATGATAATGTGAAGTTAGACACTCAGAAACTTAAAATGGAATATCAAATATTACTTTTTTTTTCCTGTGCAGTGTCATTAAGCTGCAGAAGTCATTACCATGTGTCACTGAAGCAAAAAATTGAACAATATTTTAAGGAGATCTGGATGCTTTGACAAGAACATCCAAGCTTGTAATGCTGTAACTGGCTGAAATGACAAGTTTTTGTGCTCACAGGAAATTCTTAAAAACAAACAAGTTTAATCCAGCTGAAACTAATAGCACATGAATCGCTGTGAACTGAGGGTTAGTGTTGCCCATGCCATCAGTGGGTGTTCGCACCACTGTGTAGCGGCACGGGGATTGCAGGGTCCACTGACCAAGCTGGCCCTTATAGCAAATTGTGCTGAAGCTGGGGACAGCAGTGGATTCCTTCCAAGTCTGTCCAGGGTGTTTTTATTGGAAGATTTCTAACCAGCTTTGGTTATAACGGATACCTCTGAACAAGCTACGCCTTGTGATTTGGATTTATCCTACTTTGTAACAGTATTTAGAGAGGCCACAATATCCAACATCATCCTGTTTGTAGTGTTGTTATTGGAAACATCATCTTGGCCACTTGCTAGACAGGATGTGACTCGTAATGGATCTCTACTCTGATCAAAGTAATTCC
Organism: Nyctibius grandis; assembly: GCF_013368605.1. NCBI lineage: Eukaryota > Metazoa > Chordata > Aves > Nyctibiiformes > Nyctibiidae > Nyctibius > Nyctibius grandis. The sequence goes on from NC_090666.1 coordinate 8,681,467, forward strand.
TATCTCTCCTATCTTTCTGAAAAGGCATCAGTATAAGCCTGGAGCTTCTGTTGGGCTCTGTGAATGCTTAACTCGAGCATTCAGCTTTATCTGTGACCTTGCTTCCTTTGCTTGACTCACAAAGAGCAGTGGTTAATCAGAACTGGGTTAGTCAAGTGCCTGTCCCTGACAAGGAATTTACTGGATTGAGATAGCTTCTTAACTGTAACTCTAGATATCAACACCACAGACTGTGTGAGGGGGAGAGGGAAGCTGGGCCTGAGGATCTGACACACTGTGGTTAAACGCTGTCCATATGATTTTTGGCTCTGGTGAGCAGTTAGGACATGGAAGAGTTTTCTGTTTGTTTTAAGCTCAGCTTAGAACTTGTATTCTAACATCTAATTATGAGGGAGGACTTGAGGATTCATGGGCAATGAATCAGTTCAGTTTTGAAGTCTTTGAAGATGCACTTGGTTGAAAAGCATGTGAAGTCTGAGCTGTGCAGGCTATGCATTCCACAGAGGCAGAAGGTTCCCTTTTGAAGATGAATGGGAAGATGCTATCATCAGTCAATCAGCAGTGACACCTAGTTAATCAGGGTACAGTGTTGAAATTGAAATGGATGATATCTGTCTTTAAATATGAAATACAAAACAAAAAGGGGGCTTAGGTTTCCTGATCATGTTGGTCTGAGAAATATTAAATCAAATTTTTTTTTTTTTTAAATAAAGTTTGTGGGACCCAGATGAAAAGTCACATCATGCTCAAACTTAATCAGCCAGTTTACCGCTCTTCTTTCTTTTTCAGGATCTGGATTATTGATCTCTGCTCTCTTGCAGTCTTAGGAAGAAGGGGGGAGCTATAATAGCAGAGGTAGAAAAAAGGTTAAATGGTTCTAGCATCTGGTTTATTTACATTTGTTTACACTCTTTTATTTTTCTCCTGTAGAGTAAAGCTGAAACACTTTGAAAAATTTCAGGACACAACAGAAGCACTTGCTGGTAAGTGAGTTAATACCACTCTAACAAAAAGAAATCGCTGTCATGCACTAGTTCACTCATTACTGTCCTCTGTCCCTGCTCTGTTTCTTTGCTTAGTTTTTAAGTTACAAATTTTTCAAAGTCAACTGTTGTTTTCTGAGGTCATCTGTCCAGTCCATAGTGCAATAGAGATGTAATGAAGTCGAATTTTTCCCTACCATGCTTCTTTCACAAGCAGCTTGCTAATAAGCACCATATAGAAGGTTTTGACTGATATATGTAGCCTGTTGTCGATGATGGATTCTTGTTGAAGCTGAATATAACTGATTTGAGTAAACATTTTGTCACTACCACTGAGACAACAGACATATCAAAGTACATATATTATTACAACTGCCCTTGTTTTATGGACGCATAAACCGTCAGGGCAACGGTTGGACTCAATGGTCCCAGAGGGCTCTTCCAACCTCATTGATTCTCTGATTCTGCATGTTATGCCTGTGTTTTCTCAGCCTAAAAAAATGCCTGTTTTCCACTTAAAAGAAATTCAGGAGTTTAAAAAAAAAAAGGAAAGCCTTATATTCAATAATTTTTACTAATTCAACACTTAAATGCTTGATGCTGTGGAGTAGTTTGAGCAGAAATTATAAAAGTTCTAGGTAATAATTCAGACATGGTGAGACTATTACTAATGAACATGCTGTATGACATCAGTAGGTGGATGTTCCAGGTCACATTTATTACTCAAGAATGGATCTTCATATTCTGTTGTGGTAGGGAAAGCTTATAAAGGAAGCTAAGGAAACAAGACACTACCATCATACATGAGATGCAAGTGAAACAGCTGAAGTTGAAGCTGTGTGTATTCTTCTCCCTGGCATATTTTTTGCATTATGTTGCTTTTGCATAGGTTTGGATTCAGATCATGTCTAGTTAGGCTGATTAAAAAAAAAAAAAAAAAAATGCTCACAGAACAAAACAACAAAACCCGCCCCCAAAACTTCTACTACTTTGCATCAATTTTACTTAACTGTGAAGTGGGAGAGATGATTCAGACTACCTATGTCACATTTATTTTGAAGGGAAGACTATGTATGTGGCTGTTTTAAGAGGATTGAGAGCTATTGGCCAGCTTGAAAGATAGAAACTTATCTCCATTGTAGAAGGGTTGAGATGAAACTCTGCACAGCATTTAGATTTTACCCTTACAATTCATTAAGGTTCTGGAAATCAAAAATCACTGGCTTCTACTCTATTTACTGTGATGAAGATGTTACATCAATCACAGAAGTTCAGTGGAGCACAGAGCTGACCTGCAAAGAGAGTTGTATAAGTGCCTGCTTAAAATATATTGTGTGAGATTGTAAAGCTTGTACGGATCTATTAATACTTGAGAATGAAGAACATCCTTTTAAAATTCTTCAGTCTACATGCTATATTAAAAGGGTCTGTGTCTGACTGCCCAGTCAGTGTGTTTGGCATCATTCTTTGTTGGGCTTTAGATAGTACATTATCATCATCAGAGGATGCAAATAAGCTGTTACTCAATTTAGGATATCATGGTTGCTGACTGGAAAATGGTTGGTTAATTAAATGATGCACAAAACGTTCCCATATAACCTTGCCTTCGGAAATGTTAAACATATATCTAAAGCATATGGCATACTGTTTGTAGAGATCCTTAAACAAAATTGACAGAAATAGAACTGAAACCACATGGAGAAAGGAGAGGCAACTGGGAGAAGGGTTTTTGATTTAGGCCTCCAAAGGAGCAAGTATATAATTTTCTTCTATTTTGATTTTAGCCCCTGCATGGTAAAGTAGTATTGCAGCTCAGACTAGAGCTACTGTGGGCAGTTGAAATAAAAATACCAAGTTAGTGGTACTATTTTTACAGGTTTTAGCAGGGGAAAGAAACTGCATCTCTGGTCTTTTCGTTTATACAGCATCCACAGCTCTTGTAGAAGGCAAGCTCAGCAAGAACTTGAAGAAAATTCTCAAGAAGATAGTGGCAAAAGATGCCCATGAACAGCTGGCTGTAGCAGATGCCAAACTTGGAGGTGTCATAAAGGTGATAACTGATTTTGCCGTTCTTCATTTTGTCTCACTTTACTGAAATCTGATAGTCAGGTTCCAGAGATTTTGCCAGTATTAGCAATGGATTATGCTGCCAATGCTGTGTTTGCAGTGTGGAAGACATCTAATCCTTGTGATCAAATGTGTACTGTATGTGTACTGGGAAGATGTCATCTTGAGTACACAAGTGAGTAATATGGTGAAAGTGCACTGAAGTGTTCAGGTTTGCTTGATTTCTTTCTTAAATATTGGTTAGAAACCCAGCAGATTAAAAAATGAATTTCCCTAATGATCCCATCCAGAAAAAGAGGCGGGGGGAGGAGGAACCAAACAAAAAACCAGCCAGGCAGGCACACTTATTCCGCACTAATGGATGCAGCAATAGCAGGGTGATGACTTATTGTCCTGTTGGGTGTACGAATCGTTCTGCCTTCCTTAGTCAACAAGCAGTTGTGCACATCCTTCAGTCCTTGCATGCCAGAGGAAGGAAGAAGTACAGTAGAGGTAGACTGCTTTTTTCAGTGTCTCCTAGGTGTCAAATACCAGGTTCCCATCTTGTGTCTGTTTGATCCCAGTGATTTTTATTCTGACCACCTCCTCATGCTGTCTTAGGAGACTGTTGTAGGCTGCAAAAGGAGGAGGATTTAGTGTTAAAAGTTAATAATACCAAGGACTCTGAACTCAATTATTCTTTTTTTTTTCTCTGAAAAAGACCCAAAGCCCCCAGCTCTTTAACTCTGAATTTTCTCTCTGTGGCCAAACTGTTTCTAGTAAACTGCAAAATCTTGAAATCTTCTGTTCCAGTGTCTATGTAACAGATAGAGCATTAATTATAAATCTCCTTTTCAAACTGGAACTGTTACTGTGGGGGGAGCTGGGGGTGTTGCTACCTTGAGCATCAAAGATGACTGAAACTGTTGTGTGATCACAGGATTGCAGTGGGAAAACCAGGTATAATGAGATAAGGCTACTGGAGGAAGGGTTTTAGAGGAATGTCATTGTTGTGCCTGACTTTGAACCATTGATTTCCATCCTGCAGGACAAGCTGAATTTGAGTTGTATACACAGCCCAATGGTTACAGAGCTGATGAGAGGAATTCGCTCACAGATTGAAGGGCTCATTACAGGCCTCCCTTCTCGAGAGATGGCAGCTATGTGTCTGGGTCTGGCGCACAGGTGAGTTCCTAGAAGAGCTCTATTTCATCCCATGTCTGCCCCGCTCCTGTGTCCTTGATTATGGTGTGTTGCTTGAAGTGCCCCTGAGTATGTGACGTGGTCTCGTACTCTGTAAGTCAGGACACATTTGTATCTGAAATCGTGTTTTATAAAGGAAGAGCTTTCCAATTTGCACCCACCCTTTAGGGGAAGGCTTCATCTTCATCTGAAATTGAAGTTGATAGCTTTCCTTTGCATGTCATGTACTTTAGGATTTGGTTTGAAATGTCTCTGTAGCAGTCATATGGGTCACTTAAAACTCCATTGCTGCTGAGAGACAGGGTGAAGACCATGATTTGCTGATTTGCCAGAATAAATACCCATATAATACATAATGTAAATGTTAAAGGCAGAGTTGTCTTCCCACCTTGCTATCACTGCCTTTTAGGTTAGTGGAGCAGTAGTTAAATACAAAGGTGTTGGATCAGCATGGGGTCAAGCATTCATTCATGAGTAACTTTTAAATCATATTCTGACGTGAGCTTGTCCTGTCCGTGAGCCATTGGCAAGTTAGAGAACTGCTTTGCTGAAGCTAATTCCTTAAAAATAGATGCATGTTTGCTTAGAAAACGGGCATTAATATTGAAAAAGGACTTTGAAGATATAAGTGCTCATTGATATCAAGTGTCTTTTACTGTAGCATACTGAGAAACTTTAAACATACATTAAAGCCAGATGGTAATGGGCTTTCTCAGACAGTGAGAATCTGTTCCAGGAAGTTTCTTCTGTTGCTTCACATTAGTGTAGCTGATATTAGCTGCTGGGTAGGTACAGTTTTGTGGATTGCCTCCAGCTGCTGCAGAACTGGAAGTGCTGCTGACAAATACTTTTTGTGGGGAACCATGCAGAAAGAAACCAACAGCCAATTTCCTGCCACAGCACTCGTGTTCAGTCTGCTGCACATGGTACACATAGCCTTAACTTTCCCTTTCACCCTGGTCGCGGGGTATGTGCATGTACACGTGTTGGAGCTGTTGTGAAACTTGTGTCAGTGTGGCTTCTGGCCACAGCTGAGAGCAGTCAGTGTCATAAAACTGAGCTGGTATGAATGAATGTATGGACAGCTATATTAATGTAAAGTAGGAACAGGTGGGACATACTCTGCAGCAGGACGTCAGGATGCTGATGAAACTGTATTTCTGTCTCCTCAGCCTTTCCCGATACAAGTTGAAATTCAGCCCAGACAAAGTAGATACCATGATCATCCAGGCAATTTGTAAGTATATTTAGAGCTTAAATTATTAATGGATTTGGCTTAGGATAGCTGACTTCTTTACATTGGTCACAGAAAAGTATTGCTGTCAATTTCCTCGTAGCATGTTTCAGTAAATTGGGCATTGGTGTTCAGCTAGGCATAAGGTGTGTTTTCTTAATACGATTTTCCACAGCAGGAACATTTTTAGGGTGATACAGTAAACTGACGTCCACTTTTTGTTAGCATAGAGATGAGCTGGAATGCAGGCTGTGTTAGTTCAGTCCTCTGAGGGCTTCACTTCCCAATATGCCTCCCTTCTGAGTAGTATTTGGGGAATGGGCCACACAGGACAGGATTTTCTGATCCTTTGTTTTGGTGGTATCTTGCACAGAGGGCAATGTAGAAATAGACCCTTATGCTAGGCATGTAAAACCCATTGCAGTGTGTAATGCTGCATTCCATCTCCTTGCTTTCTTAATGGAAAACAGACTGAAATTGTAAATGCAGCTAGGAAAGCCCGTTCCTCATTTTTCTTTGAAGACATCCACATCATAGTCGGCATGCTTGCTGTGAAGCAGTGGTGAGGTATCCTGTTTGGAATATTAATTCCCAGACTGTTGTCAATGATGAAACATAGTTAAGCTGAAATTAATGATTTAATTCAGTTCCTTCGTCACTACCACTGAGACAACAGATGGGAATTTTTCTATTGCGTTAGTGGGAAATATTTTAGCCTCAGGGCTCTGTAGCAATATATGCTGTGGGTGTTATACTCTTATGTTGTAAATCTAGTTGTTGGTTATATCTGGTAAATGGTGAGCCTGTTGGATTTGTTGGGTATATTTATATTATAAAGGCAGTTAAAAGGCTTAATATGGTCTTTTAAATCAAGTAATTGAATGCAAGATCAGTTTCTCACCATTAAAACATTTCTTCTTAAAGTTTATTAGATGCCTAAGTATTATACATCAGTCTTGTGTGTAGCACTTTGGCTGACTGAGAGGAAGAATAACTGGCTGCTGCTCTCCTTCCAGGGAAATGTGCTTTACAGCTGTTAAAGGAGCCTGTTCAAGACAGGCCCAGTGATGAAACTTTCAGGCCACACCCATGGGAATTCTAGTGTTTCTCTATTATTGTGCCTCGGATTATGCAGTTCTCTGGAAAGTGAAGACTTCTAACGTACTGCAGCTTACGTTTCATTCCAGTCTTTATGGAATAAAATACTTCAGTTTATCTCCCTTTACACTATTTAAATTTATTGATTTGAGTTTTCCATTTTTAGATTACCTTTTTAGAAAAAATGTCCATTCTTCTTTCTCTTAGCACTTCTTGATGACTTGGACAAAGAACTGAATAACTACATCATGCGCTGTAGGGAATGGTATGGTTGGCACTTCCCTGAACTGGGCAAAATCATCACAGATAACTTAATGTATTGTAAATGTGTGCGGAAAGTTGGTGAGTAATAAGGAGACGTGAGCCTGGAGAATGTTGCATGTTAGTATGCAGTGCACTGATGGCACTGATTTGTAGACCAGCCACTCACTCATCCAGCTAGTCATGACCCTGGATACAACCCTGCCTTCAGCAGCAGCGTAAAGAGGAACAGTAGAAAAGTAGTGTACGCTTGCATCTCTATGTAGATGCAATTTACCATTTTGAAGCTTAAGAGAATGTTAATACCATATCACCAGTCAGTTCTTCAAGGACCACCAGCATATCTTAGAATCACAATTAGTCAGCAGACCAGTTTGGAAATTAGCTGCCAAAAACTGATGCAAAGAGAATTGCTGCCTGTTTGTGGATGTTCTTGGAGGCTACAACTGCTATAGTTATTTGTAAGAGCAGAAGGAATGATTGCTATAATATTTTGGACACTTGCCTCACCTTTTAGGCATGTGCTTTGTATTGATGATTTTACTTTTTTTTTTTTTTTGATAACGAAGTTTGTAGTCCAGAGAGAGACTTGTGGTTTTAAGGGAGCTTTTTTTCCCAATTGTAGGAAGAATTACATATGTTTGGTTAGTGGTAAATGACTGCTCATTTCCTGGAATTCTTCCTTTGTAATCTTGTGACTGAAAATTTTGCAGCAAGCAGCCACCGAAAGGGTGAAGTATTCAGTGTTACAGAATAAGGGCTTTTTTTCTAGTTTCAAATTTAATATTTCTAACCATTCTCAGCTAGTATAAACGTAGTCAGAGCATTGACATATATTTTGGGAGTTTGGAATAGGATGACAACAGACTTGACTCACTGTTATTATTTTGGCCTTTTATCTTTGTCTGTTTCTGTGCTTTTTTTACTAGTTCATCTCACCCCCAGCAAAAACGTGCTTTTGTCTGTCCCCTGCAGGAGACAGAAGCAATTTTGCCTCCTCTGATGTTTCTGATATCCTACCAGAGGAGATCGAAGAGGAAGTGAAGGCTGCTGCTGAGATTTCCATGGGGACAGAAGTATCAGAGGAAGATATAAACAACATAATCCATCTCTGTGATCAGGTATGTACACATGGATGAATAGCAATAGGAACTCTACTTTAGCCATATCAGAGCCTCTTCTACCAAGGAGAGATTTTCCGAGGGCGTTGCTAACACACTTGTGATGGCAGTGATGATGCCTATATTGTTGCTCTCCTGAGGTACAGACATGAGGGTGCACAGTCACTACCTCATCTGAGCCATCTCAGACTGCTGATGTCTGCACAGTGTCTTCCAAAAGTGTCAGTCTTACTTTTTGTTGGAATTTTGGCATCATTGTGCTTTAAGTCCTTGAGATAATGGTACTGTATAGCCTCTTTTTAATCTGTCACTTTTTGAAGCTAGGTGATAAACACTGGGTTAAAAGTGGAGCACTTGAGGCCCCAGAAGAGTTAGGAGCCCTCTCCTGCTTTCATCTAGATTGTATGTGAACTCCCTTTGACTTCAGTGGTGCCACTTGGATCCCTTTGTGACTTTACCAGGGAGTGGCAGGGTTAGGAGTAGTGAGTTCCTGTTCTTGGTCTAGACCGGGCTGCTTTTTTATGTGCATTCTAATTGTGTGTATTTGTATGGAACAAGTAAAGATCATTTATCCCATTTCAAGAGAATGGTGGCAAAGATTTATGTGAAAACTGAATGTTCCAGGGTTTTGTCCTAAAGAAAATGTCCTTACTAAGTATTTTTGTTCTGCTTCGCTGTCTTTGGCACGTTGTCAGCTCCTTTATCAGGAGCTTTGCTGAGAAAATAAGTTGCATAAGGGAATGAGCAATACAGATCCAGTATACTTTGTGGATGGAACTCTGCTCTGGGAATGTGCCCTATATAAAGCTTACTATAACTGGCTCATGGTTGTCTGTGCATTTTGCATTTTGTTAGTCTCCTTTGTTGGAATTCTCAGCACTTCCTCATTTCAATATACTTAGCTCTTAATATTTGTCAGTCAGCTAATACCGATTCCTGTAACCAAACTCTCTCTGTGCCAGGTGATTGAAATCTCTGAGTATCGGACACAGCTGTATGACTACCTGAAGAACAGAATGATGGCCATTGCTCCTAATCTCACTGTCATGGTGGGTGAACTGGTTGGAGCAAGGCTCATTGCTCATGCAGGTGGGTTACACTGATCAGTGTAAATAAAGCTTAGATGACCTCATTGGAGGTTTTCTCTGAGGAGCTGGTCAGCTAAAAGCTTTATGCAAGGCCCTGATGAAAATCTCGTAGTAAAAGCGGGGAAGGTGGCTCTTGAGGAGTCTGAGAATACCAGCATGAGCTTGGTACTAGTCTGTGATGACCAAGTTCTCAGTTGGCCTGAATTCTTTTTGGAATATGAGGGCAACTTAAGTCACTACCTCGTCTGAGACGCTTACTGAGCCTCCTGCTGATAGTCCAGTCACTTCTGAGGTAAAATGCTAACAAACTGGCATTAGGGTTTTATAGTCAGACTGGCCCCAGGTAGCAGCCTTATTTCAGTTATCTATGCTGCAATTCTGCGATGACACGTTCTTGCTGCCAGACTTTGTCAGGAGTAGGCATTACTCAAGTGGAATACGTTTTATTGAGTCAGTCTTCTTTCCTGTTACTGAAATCAAACCAAGACAGTTAGTTGAAGCGTGAAAGACTGAAATGGCTTTCTCGTCCTTCAGGAAATGAACGTGAAGCAGCTCTCATAGAAATAGATGGCTCTGAGCTTCTGACTTTTGAACAGTGTGGGGAATCTAGCCTCCTGCTTCTCTAGCTGCTCCTCTGACAAATTACTATTGCTCTGCCACCTCCTTCTAGGTTCCCTCTTGAATCTGGCAAAACATCCAGCTTCAACAGTTCAGTTACTAGGTGCTGAGAAGGCACTCTTCAGAGCACTGAAGACTAAACGGGACACGCCTAAATTTGGGCTTATCTATCACGCTTCCCTGGTGGGACAAACCAATACCAAAAACAAAGGAAAGGTGAGCTGCAGAATTGTTTACCAGCATGGCTTTTTCCAGAGCATGAATATCTGTCGATGAGATGGCTTGAGCTTCACAGTAAGGCTCCTTCCATGGCTTGTTTTACTGTATTGCTTCATGGTTACGTGAAAAATGCCACTGTCCCACAAATCTTTGGATGTCATTCATTCCTGTTGGAAGAAGCAAATGGGATTGTTCATTTGACACATATGAGTAATAACAGATGTGTTCCTGCTGAGTTGTTATGTAACACTGGCTTTCTCAAGGGGTATGTTATTACTTTCCTCTACATGATGGTAAACTACGCTGTTACAGGCTTTAGTCTTGCTTGAAAATCAGACTCTTGTTGTTATGCTAAAGCTAGTAACTTGTGGCTTGCTTTTAAAGAGCTCAGGCTTCTGTAACGCAGGTGGATGAATATGTGTTTGAATTGTGGAGAAAGCTATCCAGCCAGACATTACACCTCAAACTAATCTGATCTTAAGGTTGGGGTAGAATGGGATATATGTAACTAACTTGCAGTCTCAGATGTTTCCCTCTATTTATCAAGAAAATAAGGTGTTACATTAACAGTATTTAAATGTTGAAAAAATGATGTACTAATTGTTTTTTGGACTAAACACTGCAGGTAAATGGTTACTTTGTTCTTTTGTTTGTGGGTATGGTTTCTAGATAAGAGTGAATCATTGCCTTATGTTAAGTCTTAGCATTTAACAATCTTTTTGGCTTTTCCAGATTTCTCGAATGCTGGCAGCTAAGACTGCCTTGACTGTTCGTTATGATGCCCTTGGAGAGGATACCAGTGCTGAAATGGGAGCTGAGAACAGACTAAAAGTAGAGACAAGACTGAGGCTTTTGGAAGAGAGAGGGGTAAGTCTAACAGAGGGCTGCATGAAACTGACATTCTTGTTGATGGTATCATTTGCTGATGCACTGCTTTCTGAGTCTTTTCCATTCACTCCATTGGGTGATCTCATGTAACTCTCATTCTGTAGTTTCTCCCAGTCTTGGCTGGAGCAGTAGGGTTTGTAAGCGGACTGCATCCGTTTGTATGTCAGTTTTTCTTGTTTACATGCCTGTCTTCATTTACATTATACTGAAAAATCTTGATTCTGAACAAGATGAATAAGATCATACCTTTACATTCTACTACATCTCTGTATTAATTGCAGAGATATGCTTATTACTTCATAGCTTCTTTCTCTACACCTTAGAAGAAAGCGCATTTGGGTTCCCTCCCCATTTTCCACCGTGGTTCCCCAAAATCTGAACGCTAGTGATGCTTAGTCTTAAGCTTTCTCTGTAGCTAAAGCAAGATGTTTTTCTGCAAATTGCTGCATTGCCCTCCCATCACCTAATGCATATCCTGCCTCTCTATAACTGCTGTTCCATCTGTTGCCATCGGCACAGCATACTGGGAGAACATAGGGTTCACTTTCTCTTTTAGGTGGCATGCCTGCCATCTTGTAAATGATGAGTAGGTTCAGCCTTCAAAGCTGGAAGATCTGATACTAACGCTGTAGTAGTGGCATCACTAGGACAAAAAAGAAATCCAGAAAAACCTGCCTGCTCCTCCTAGAGCATTTCATGGATGGTGATGCTTCCCATTGAAACAAAGGCAGGGAGACATGTTAATACCAAAACACAACTGATCACCTGACAAGTACAAATTTAATTCAAATCCAGTTTGGGGCTGTATTGTGGTTTTAAGGTTGGCTTTATGCCAGGGTGATACCTGCCCTGACATGCAGTTATGATTGCAAAAAAAGAAAATGTGCACAAATTTGAGCTGGTCTTGGGAATTTAGAGGTATGATGATGTATTTCATGTGGCTGTGGTATGTTTGATCCAGTACTAGATGCCCTTTAATTGACTTGAGCTCTTGAAGAGCAATATTAGAAAGGCACATGCCTTTCTCACCCCAGTTACCTCCCTGTCACTGTTCTGCTCCCAGGTGTAAGACTGATACATGTACACAAGAGCCTGACCAACTTCATATCTATCTATATATATATCTATATATTTCCATTTTTAATTCCTTTTAAGAGCTGTAGAATTTGTGTTGTGAATTGTTCTCATTATGACTAATTTGGTGTTCACTTCTAAATTTTTCTTGTAGATAAGAAGAATAAGTGGCACTGGAAAAGCCTTGGCCAGGACAGACAAATATCAAAACAAGAGGTGAATAGTTTTTCCTTTTAGCTTGGCTGATTGTAAATAACTCTTCATGTTTTTATTTCTGAGAGTTTTTTGGTTGTGGGCTGAGTTGACTTAAGATCCAGAAAACATTTTCTGTGCTCTTAAACACTGATGACAAGTCCCATTACTAATGGGAATTTCTTTTTTGCCGCATTTTACAGTTGTGGTAAAGCCAGTGAACTGGAGAAGCAGTCCTGATTTTCTAATAGTAAATTACTGACATCATCAGATAAGTATATTTAGATGCTATCAGCATCAGCCCTAAAAGTTGTAGTTTGGGGAGTTAACATGTAGCAGCTTTATTTAATGCAAGTCTGAATAAATTAAATTTGAGAAAATCAGAGTTTGAATTAATTTCTTTGATGTGAAAGCTGTCCTGGAGACCTTAGTCATCTTACTCTTAGAAAAGAATAAAAAAAACAGCACTTGTTTTGAGCAAAGCTTCATCTTCTTGTTTAGGTCCTGTATGTAGTAAGTAATACGTATCTTAAGCAATGGAGAGAGTGTGTACTCTGGACACTGTTGGAGCAGTTTCTGGTGCCCAAAGTGACACTGTAAATTGCAACTGGGATAGCTGAACATCTAAGGATTTGAACATGTTATTAGTCTGAGCTGTGACATCTGGGGTTTTCTCTTAATTTGGTTGCAGGCTTCTTGCTTGGCTTGGCCTGCTTATTTTACTGAACCTTTGGTGTAGAGAGGGCAAGTGCACAGCAAAACCAGGGCTGGGTGATAGTTCCGTGAGGAAAAAACCAGCACTGTTGCACCCATCTGCTGTCACCAAACATCTTTCTCAAGCCTAGCTGTAACTTTTGTTTCTATATGCTAGGCATTTCAAAGTGTAGTGATAGCTGTGATTTCTGGAGCAGCTTTTGAAAAGACAGTGTCACTAAATGAACCATCAGGGAATATAAGGAGGCAGTAGCTTAGGGAGGAGGGTGTTGAGGAGACAACATACATGCTGGTTTTTGACCTCTTGAAATGAGGAGTCATGAATTCCTGCCAGGACGTGTTTCTACTGTTAGACATGCTTTGCAAATGTGTCTAGGCTTGGGGGAGAGACTGAAGATAGTTCCTGGCTGTTTGGCTTAGTCTGGCTGCCTAAAAGGGAAACTAGCTCAGTCCTTGTCAAATTGTCCTTGTAGCACAAAAATGGCAGTAGTGCTGCTTTATGGGGATTGTGTGAAGCGCTAAATTAGTGTTTTAAGGAGATTGGCAAGAATCTTAGTCTTGTATGGAACTATGGATCCTGTATGAATCAGCTACATCAAAGTAATGTTTCAGAAGTTAATTGTGAGGTAGTTTTTAGAGATTAGGTTCAAGTGCAGCATTTCAGTATGCTTTCCAAAAAAGGTGTGTGAGAGTGCATTACCTATCTTTTTTTTTTTTTAATTAGCAGCAGTATTTTGACAATGACAAGGAAGCCAGTGACCTCTTGCCTGGGTTTAACTGAAGCAGAGTCCACTGTTTGCAAAAGGCTGCATAATCAATTTCTGTAAAGCAATATGCAGTGTTAATACCCATAAGAATAATTTCTGATGCTTAGAGGATGAATTGATGGTACTGTCTGCTATCATTACTGTATGCTTCCCAGTCTAGTCACTAGCCTCAGTTGCTTTTGTAACCTGTGCGAGGTAGCTACTTCAGATTCCTACTTCAAGAGAAGTTCAGATGCTCAGTATGTGGCATGGGGGAATAGTTTAGGCTTACTGTTTTAAAACGCCTTTCTACTTCAGCAGGAATTCTGTTCTGAATGAGTAAGAAAAAATTGTTTCATTGCTATTGGATGATTCGATTGCCCCTGAAAAGATCCAGCTAAAGAGCACTGGGTTTCAGGGTGGCTGGTTCTCTGCAGCCTGTAGAGGAGTATGGCACTGAACAAAGGAGCACACAATATTTGAGAAGAGGCAGTTTCAGACACAGATTAGGTATTTGAGCGTCCCGTGAAGTTGGTGACACAAGTGATACAGAGATGAGCTGTAGCATTACCCTGCCTTGTGAGTTGTGCCTGTGAACATAGTGGTGGAGAGGCAGTGCAGAAAAAGCAAAAGTAAAACTACTTCTAATCCTGTGTGTGTGTGTGTATGTATATATATATATATATATATATATATATTACCCTTAGGGTACACTTAGTGGACTTAGCAAATTGTGGGGAGCTATGTGCTGTGACCATACAGCTATGCTAGAAAGGCTTTCAGCAGCAGAGAGATCAATCTAATGGGTAATTTAAGTGCTCTGTAGAGCCTTGAACAGGTATAAACCAGAACCAAACTCTTACTTAACTGGTATCTGCTGTTCAGATCAGACAGTTGTACTTCGTGGGGTATCTTCCGTAGTCGTGATTACTGATGAATCATTCATGTATTGGAGAAAGGGCCTCACTACCTGTAGACACTTTGTTAGCTGAACAAGATTGATTTGCGAATATTCTCGAGAGGTTGTGTTGGAAAGTTTTATGTTCAACTGCAGGATCTTAACTGGGGGCTAGCTCTTCTTTTTGATACTTAAACTGACTTGTTTTCTTCATTACAGCGAAGTAAAAATATTTGACCCATCTGGTGACTCTACACTTCCTGCTGTTTCAAAGAAACGCAAAATTCAGGAGGTGGAAGAACAAGACACAGAGGTTGCTGTGAAAGCAAAGAAGTTCAAAGCAGAGATGAAAGGTTAGTTGTTGCATCTGTGCTGCTGGTATGTCGCTGTGTGCATCGTGCAGTGGGGCTTAACATTTACAGCCAGCCACAATACCTGGCTTATTCTCCTTGGGTATGACAGTGTATTTAAAATAAAAAAGTAATAATCCTTTATGGACTGACACCAGACTGCAGTCAATTTACATATCTACTTTTAAACAGTGGTAAACATATAAGAACATTTAAAACCAAAACTACTCATATTCTTCTTGCAGGATTTCTTGCTCAGCAGGTTTGTATTTAGTGGGCCTCAGTATCTTGAAGACAAAAAAGCTGTTCCCTGTAAAACCAGAACTTGCCCAAGTTTCTTTAAAGAATACTGTTTTATTCTGTATAGAAATGTTTTCTGGCATGTTTCAACATAGAAACATTGAATGTCAAGACTTGAGGAGAAATGACACTTGGAACTTTCAGTCTGAATTCACATAATATGTGAACAAGTTGTTCTCTGAAGAGCTAAACCTGAACTATGGCCACAGTTTTTCTTTCCTTCTCTGATAAATTACTGTGTGAAGAAAGATTTTTGGTCTGTGACTTCAAAATAATCTGGTTTTATGTTATGGTTAATTTTAAGAAACATGCTCTCTCTTCTCTTCAGTGTGCACTTCAGCACCTCTAAATGGCTGGCCTAATACTTGCTACGATAGTGGAGTACCCAGTGTGTCACTTGGGGCGGGGGGGGGGGGCGGGGAGGGGGAAGGAAGGAAAAGGAAGATGACTTTAAGTCACCTCTGTGAGACCCCAGGCCAGATCTTTGCATGAGCTACTCCCAGGTTTTGTCAACCATCTGTGCCTGCAGCAGGTGAGGGCTGTCAGAGCCTTCCCTTTCTGCCCCTCTCTGTGCTGCTGTGTTCTAGAGTATCAAGAGTGTATTTATGCTGGTTCTGTACCTCTTTGTGCTCAGCTGACACTGAGGTGTGATCTTTGCAGACACCGGTTAGTTCATGGTGTCTGTGTGCATGGGTGGAGCAACTTGTAGGAACATAAACTTAGCTGAGAATTAAAGTTACACTGGAGGGAGAATCATTTGTGCTATAAAGTACGTAGAAAGCTGAGATCTGTGTCCCAGCTTGTTCTCTTGTACTTATCATAATGAGACAAGGACACGAGTACTTTGGAGGCTTGAACTTTGCCCGATTGCTTTTTGGGGAATGTGGGTGTTCTCACAGCTACTGCTTTTGATAATATTTGAACTAACTTCCCTTACTCTAGTCTCAGAATTGTTCCCTTGGGCTTTCCTTACATTAGCAAAGCAAGTGTTGATATCTCACAGGCGAGAGCTCCTCACAGGTGAAATACTACATTCATTTCCAGCCTGGTCTCTTACAGTATGAGGAGGATGTTTCTTTTTGTAGATACATTGTTCAATGGTTCATGCTTTTATACACAAACCTGCTTGTGTTTGTTTCATTTGCTTTATTGAGCATTGATACCTCCTGGTTTAGGGGTTGGGTGGAGCTTACCAGGTATCCTTGAGCTACCAAGAATTATTTGAGCAGTGAACGGTGCTCAGAATACTTGCAGACTACTGAAATCTGTGCCGTCTGCTTGTTTTTTTAAAATTCCCCAAACCTGAAGTACAGGATTCAGATGTGTTGCTTTTCTTCCTGAAAGGATAGGGCATCCTTCAGATGTGTGGTTCATAGCTCCTGCTTTTTCCCAGTTCTTCATATCAACAGGGTCATTTTATTTGGATACTTGGGCATTAGAATTAACTGTGCCAGTTGCTTCAGACTATGGAAGAAGTGTTTTCAGAGAGCTTATTTATCTGCTATCACCTGTATGCAGAACTAATCCCTTCAGCCTGTCCTCTTGTACCTTTTCAAATAGCACTGCCCCTATGTTTGCAGATTCTTGTATTTGACCACCCAGCAAAGTACATGGATTCTACTGACACAGGCTAGACAGACCATGACCATGCTCTTTTTCCAGTGTAGTTGGTATGACTGCACAGTGTGCTAGAGGGGTGGTGGTCTGAGAAGTTTGAGTAGTTCAGTAAGTTCCATAATGCACAGAAGAGTGCAGAGGAGGTCCCAGCAATACGATTTATGTTGCATGTTCACTTGAATATGCATGAGCCTTTAATTTCTGCTGTTCTTGCCTCTATTCTTTTTGATGCAGCGCTCTGTTAAGCTTTTCCCTGGTTAGAGATTACACATCCAGACATAGTGTTGTGAAAGAAGTCTCTGCCCTCTCCTTCCCCATGCTGTTTGTGCAGCTGCATGATAAATGGGGGTGGTGAAAAAGCAGTCCAGGAAAAAAATGAATTCTTCAGCCAGATCAATTTTGATCCAGTTTTTGTATTACAAGAGGAAGGTAAGGGACAGGAATAAGCTGGGAAGCTGCCACTGAAAAGTGATTTGTCAAACTGCTGCTTTAATATTTGTTGCAAAGGGGGACAATATTTTGAATTTTGCTAGCCTGAAATGTAAATGTTACTGCAAGATGAGATGTGTGGTGTTTTCTCTCTCCCTGTTTGGGATGTATGTATGGCAGTACTTTGGATAGGAACTGACAGGGGCGTTGGGGCTGAGGTGTGACTTCACACCACTTTCACCTTTTACACCTAAAAAGAAACCAAGCGGAAGGATAGTGCCTGAAACAAGTTATAATCCACTTAAGGAGTTGTCTGTTAAAACCTGTTCTAATGGTGGGGGAAGGGAAGTCAGGTATTTTCGTGACTACCATCTCAGAAGTTGAATGTGTCTGGACACAATGCATACCACCAACAGGGCTAGCCAGTGCCCCCAGTGAAGCGTTCTGCTTGCATTTAAGCATCAGGATATAGTAGCCAGCTAGTCACTTGGAAAGGTCTCTCTTGAATCAAAAGAGAAATACCATCTTAAATTAACGGAGTGAACCCTGCAAGACACAAAGCCTTAAATGACAGCAACATCATGACATGGCACCTGTATTGATGGGCAGTGTGACTTGATTCTGTACATGTGGAGCATCAAGTGGAGGAAGGAGGGTACATCAGGCTGGTAGAAGCTTAGAGAAAACTGGTGGAAAATGGGTGAGTGGAACTGCTGCTGGTGATCTCCAGTGCTGCGCAGGGCCATCAATCAAACTGCTCTTCCGGGTGCTGCTTTCTGTGCCTCGGTGCCTGATAGTAAGAGCTGTTGTCGTTCTTGTCAGCTGCTGTGTATCACAAAGAAACCCCACTGGGCTTGAGTGACTTAGAAGTGTTGTACCCAGAGGGAAAAGACCAGCACCCCTGGAGCCTTTATCCTCATTCTGCCTAGGCACAAATACGTGAAGTCTTGTGATGAGCTTTGCTAGAAAGCAGCAACTGAAATCTTCAGGAAGGCGTCTGCTGCTAGCTGTGAGAAGTGACAACGCCTATGAGTGCACAGGGCATCATCTGCAGTTGTAAGTTGTGACAGATTCCACTCTCTGGTGTATCAGACTTGATGACATGTAGGGCAATAACAAGAAGTTATATTTCCCAAGGTTACCACCCAACATTTTGCTTGAAAATGCGTAGCTCACCAATCCACCTGAGTGAAAATGTGTGGCATAGCAAAATACGATGCGTTTGCCTCTGTTGTGCTGTATGGCTTTAATGTAGTTTATGCTTATTTTTCAGCTACTTTCTATTTCCCTGTGTCATACGTAGGGAGGTGAGGATGCTTATTTTTACACGTGTTTTGAATGCGTTGTGCTTGCACATTGTTCACTGTTAATGATGTGTATGGCAGAATCCATTTACAATTATATTTACCAGTTCCTTTATCTGGAATCCTTTGCAGTTTTGCTTCTGGCATTTTTTAACGTCAGAAAACTGCATGTGTTAGTTGGCTGTATTCTCCTGTAGACATGTCTAGAAATTTTTTACCCTGAAGCCAATTTTTTTTTGTCTGAAGCTTATGTTAGAGGCAAAGATTGAAGTGTATTTTTGGATCATATAATCCTACTGCTGCCTTGAGGAACTAAACTTGTGACAAAGTACAATCAAGATGTTAGGAGGTTGTGTGTTTTGGGTTTTTTTATGATTACACTGGTTTTGTTTGTTTTTGTAAGTGGTAAGTGAGAGTGCTTCAAAAAAACGGATCAATTTCATTTTGGGGGGGTAGTGCAGTGAGAAAATGACTTCTTGAGTCACACCTCCAGTAGCAACTGTACACACCACAAACACCACCAGTTTCAGCATCTCAGTTTTGTAGCTACTGAAGGACAGTGGTTGCTACGTCATGAACTTACTCATGAGTACTATGTACTAAGAAACTTGGTATCCAGCACTGACTCAGTTCTGCAAATAAATTTAAATTTGGTACGCTCCAGTAACAGCCTGGCTACTGCCAGCTGTTGGCTTGGTAATGATTGCTGCTTGGTTTCTTTACGTAGCGATTCCTGAGACTGTGGTATGTATGCTAACGTAAGTGGTAAATGTTAGTGCCTTTACCGCTGTGATTAGATAGGCCAGCTGTTGACAAATCGTTCTGAAAAAGAAATGTAAGAGGGCATTAGTAAACCTTTCCTTGGGTTAGCATTCCTCTCAGCTTACATAAATAATTCAATTCCTGTCTTCCAGGACAGGAAGGAGTTTCTGCTTTTGCATTAAATGTTGTACATTAGCTCAGCATGAAGAGATCTTTGTGTCTGCCAGTCTAAATGGTTAGGAAAACGGGTCTACTTCATAGCAAATTTCCAACATCAAGATAGGGAAATCGGTTACAAACAAGCTACTGCTGGCTGAACGCATTTCTAATGTGGCTTTTAGAGTCCTTCCACTGCTCTTGTGATGCTGGTGAAAATATTTGCCAAACTGTGGACAGTCTCTTTTCTGAAAGAGTACTTGAAGGTAATTTGGCAGATAAATGAAAACACGCAAGCTTGTTTTAAACTTTGGGAGCAGCATACAGGACTGGTGGTTGTACCAGGAGATGTGAATAGTGCGGTCTGAACATTGTCACTTGTGTCTTAGGTAGTTGTATATTTTGATTATAGCAGGGAGCAGTCATGCAGGTAAGGGCAAAGTGGAGGGAAAATAAGTGTAGAGAGAAGTAAAGAAGGGGTAGTGTGGTATTCAGTATTTTGCGTTCTTTCTGTCATCACTGCATCCTCTCACATCTCACTGAAGACTTTTCCTTTTGCCTTTTACACTCTTAATAACTGACAACGTGCCTTTCGTTTTTCTTCCTTCTGTGCTACAGAAGAGACAACTGTAGAAGATCATGAGCCTGTCAAAAAGAAGAAAAAGAAAAAGGATAAGGAAAAGCAAGCTGAAGAAGAGGAGGTGCTGAGTGAGGAACCCCCCACCAGCCCCACAGTTGAGGTGAGGCAGAATTGCACAACTACCCCATCCCTTATGGGAATGGATTCTCTCCAAAACATACAGAGTGAGGGGGGAAAAAGTATTCTTATCTATATAACCCATGGTATACAAGGACAGTTTTACTCTAGTAACTTTATTTCGTGGTATCCATCACTGTAATGCACAAGATGATTTGCATTACAAAATAAGGTCTGGAAAATTTGTGACGGTAATGCCTCCTTGTATAAGGAGTGTTTCTCCTCCTTTCCTCTGCCCATCCCCAGCTTTAGTCTTCTCTCTTTCTACATCTTTTCTAGTTGGGAGGGTGTCCCTTGGTGCTAATCCATAGGCATCTGTCTAGTGTTTAGGACTTGTAGGGAGCAGAGGTTGTACCTGCTGAATTGAAGCATCATTTGATGTCTTCTAGAAACAGCAGAGTGGATGGGACAAAACCAAACTAGCTGCTCAGTTTTGAAATTCTGTTAACATGGGGTTTAATTTTTCTTCCCTTTGTTTAGCGCAGCTACGCTGCTTAACCGCAGTGCTGAGCCGCCAGCAGTGTGGCAGACAGCACAGCTTCCCTTGCCCGCTGGCCCCACTGTGCTGTAAACATCGAGTTCATTTAGCAGTAGAGGAAGGGGACATCTCTTAGGTTGTGCTTTGCTGAGTACAGCAGCTGCTGTGATGCTTTGAGTGTGAGCTCTGTTGCCTAGCTACACGTGTTGCTTTGCTTCTCCATTATGCTTTGTTCATAGCAACATTTATTTGTTTGCAGAATACAGAGAAAAAGAAGAAGAAAAAGAAGAAAATGAAAGATGAGGATGAAGACTGATGAGGAGCAGGGGGAACATTGGCCCTTGGACAGCTGCTTCAGAGTAGCATTTCTTGACATAATTTCTTTAGCCTCTTACTGAAAACTGTAATTTCCCTGTGTTGCAAGAGGGCAAGGAGATGGATTTGATAGCTGCCTTCTGCCCTGGAACAGGATACCCCAGTGTCTCTGCTACTTAGGAGGATTGCTGTTTTTTTTCAGTTTTTGTTGAAAAGCTCACAATAGAGCCTCTTTTCATACGCAGTCTACACTGACAAGGAATAAAAACATTTTTATGGAGATTTTATGCCTCTTTTTTACCTTGTTTGCTGTTTTTCTAACCATTATTAGGACTAGTTCTAAGATTTATTGTTTTAAATGAATGGTCAGCAAAAAAATTTTCTAAATGTGTCAATGTTCTGTTGCAGTTTCTTCTCTAAAGAATTCAAAGGTTGTAATATTCTTAAGTTCTCTGTAAAGTTGATACAAATATCTCTCCATAGTATCGAAGATGTGTTGAACAGCTGAGGTGCGTTATTGAGTCTGTACTGTAGTTCTCCTGAGAAAGCCTTTTTTAATCATCTTTCAAACATGTTGGTTTTGCTGCACTGACTGACAAAATTCAGATGCATGTTTTGAACTAACATGAATTAGCTTCCAAATTGCTTCTGTGGTGATTGTGGCAACTTTCTTCACTTGATTTTTTTTTTAAAAAAAAAAAAAAAAAAAACAAACCCAGGGCAAAATTACTTCTTCAGCTATCTGATAATGAAGCTGAAAAGACGAGTGTTTTTCATTAGTAGCAGAAATCAGCCATTTGCCAATTCTGCCATTCTCTGTAGGGGATACAGATGCACTGAAGTAGCATCATATGATCAAGATACTAAAGCTCTTGAAGCTTTATGGTGGGAAAGCAAGCAGTTTTTGACTATGCTTACCACTCAGTTTATTAACTAACATGAAAAAGTATTTTTTCCTAGGTGTAGTGGTAGGCTATTACCTACATAAAATAGCAGTGTCTTTAGCTGGATAGCATTTGGTAACCCTGCAGCCAGTGTAGCTGGTGCTTTTCTGTGGAATGCAGCTTATTGACCAGCTCTTGGTATTTGACTGCCTGCGGCTTACTTATCTGTTAGCGTAAGTGGATATACCGAATCCTGAACAAAACTGGTAACGTGTTTATTAATGCAGTTCTACCAGTATCAAGAACATGAACTGCGGGGTTTTTTTCCCCTCAGGAAGGTTGCAGTGAGTTTAACTGCCATAATTGAGAGGCTGGTCAAGGAGTATCCTGAAACAGCGTATTAGGACTGTGCTACCTTATTGCAAACATCTCTTGTCCTAGGAGTTATATGTGGATCCTTCTGTTGCAATGTCTGCAGTCACTGATGTTTTACTGTGCAGAGCTCTGAATGGCCTGGGAATACTGAGACCTTTCCAGTTCATCTGCTTTTTGCTAGACAAGTAAGATGAATTTCAGCTGAAATGTTTGAGCGGGCAGCAAAGGTATTAAAAATTATTCATAATGAGATGGAAGACTTGGCTATTAGTGCCTTTAGTTTTTTTATTGTAAATGCATTTTCAAACAGAAATCCTTACAGACGTGAGTCAGTTTCCTCTGAACTATAATGTAGTCGCTTCCTCAAAAGTATCAGATGAATTATGTATGTGCTGCTCAGAAACTGTCCTATATAATTTACCCTAATCAGAAAATTTGTATGAACATCAGTTGCTTAGTAAGTTTAATCAGTGGAATTGAAATGGAGAGAAGTTATTTTTACACGGCCACTTTTTCCTCCCTTTTGCTTATTCCTTTGGTAATAAGGGAATGAGATTCACCTCTGGAGAGTTGGGCGGGGAGAAATTTAATGAAATATAACAAGGGCAAGTGTAGAGTCCTGCATCTGGGCAAGAATAACCCCATGTACCAGTACAAGTTGGGGGCAGACCTGTTGGAGACCAGCGTAGGGGAAAGGGACCTGGGGGTCCTAGTGGACAACAGGATGACCATGAGCCAGCAGTGTGCCCTTGTGGCCAAGAAGGCCAATGGCATCCTGGGCTGTATTAGAAGGGGTGTGGTCAGCAGGTCGAGAGAGGTTCTCCTCCCCCTCTACTCTGCCCTGGTGAGGCCGCATCTGGAATATTGTGTCCAGTTCTGGGCCCCTCAGTTCAAGAAGGACAGGGAACTGCTAGAGAGAGTCCAGCGCAGAGCCACGAAGATGATTAAGGGAGTGGAACATCTCCCTTACGAGGAGAGGCTGAGGGAGCTGGGTCTCTTTAGCTTGGAGAAGAGGAGACTGAGGGGTGACCTCATTGATGTTTATAAATATGTAAAGGGCAAGTGTCATGAGGATGGAGCCAGGCTCTTCTCAGTGACATCCCTTGACAGGACAAGGGGCAATGGGTGCAAGCTGGAACACAGGAGGTTCCACATAAATATGAGGAAAAACTTCTTTACGGTGAGGGTGACCGAACACTGGAACAGGCTGCCCAGAGAGGTTGTGGAGTCTCCTTCTCTGGAGACATTCAAAACCCGCCTGGACGCGTTCCTGTGTGATTTGGTCTAGGCAATCCTGCTCCGGCAGGGGGATTGGACTAGATGATCTTTCGAGGTCCCTTCCAATCCCTAACATTCTGTGATTCTCTTACATAGCACATTTTAGTGGTTTATGACTGCAAGCCAATGTCCAGCGCAGGCCAGCTTCCATCTCACAGGGCAGCCTGTTGGAGCTTAGTCATGAAGCAGCATGTCTTTGCCTCTCCTTCTGCTCTGGTGTTGGGAACGTTGATTTCAATATCAAATTAACTAGAGCTTCTACTTTATTCTCTTTCAAAATTTCTGAAATGCTGTAGGCTTTTTGGTTTTGCTGAATGAAGCTGCTTTGAAGGAAAAAAAAAAAGTACTGAGAGCTCAATGTGTGTGACCCAGAAATACTGTGTGGAGAAAAGGAAGCAAGTTTTAAGCTTTTCAGTCCTGGATAGACCATGTGTTTACCTGCCACCACCTCTTTTAAGCAGGTAAGGAAATAAGTACTCTGGGTTCTGGTATGAACTGTTAAACTCCTCGTCTTCCAAACAATAAGCTGGATATCCCAAAGGGCTGCTGCTGGAACATTGATAAGTGTATTCAACTCGAGTGCTAAATATGATCAGTGAAAATAAACAGTGGTGATAGACTGCAGTCATTGTAAGCCAGGGTCACTGCATTTCGAGTTGCTTATCAGTTCAAGCAGATAAGACTGGTTTGCTCGCGCGTGGTTTTCCACAAAGGTCTGAGCATTTGCATACAATCGTGCACCTTTAAATAATAAAACCTACAGGTATAGTTGGGAAATACTATACCCTCTTTGCTCAGAGAGGTGGTTCTTCTTACCCAAGAAGTAGGACAGGCCTTTAATTGGGACTCGAGCCTTTTTACAGTAGAAGTTTAAATCCCGAGGCTTGTACAGGCCCTCTTGTAAGAAATAATTGTGCAACAGGGCATTTATGTACAGCCTGTACTATCGGACACTAATCTCATGAGGGAGTTGATCCATTCAAAAATTGATCTTTTATTTTGTCTATTGATAAAGCAAAAACAAACAAAACCCCCAAACTAACATTAGATTAAGGATAGATGCTGGGAGTTGCTTGAATGCAGAAAGAACAGCTAGCCAGACTGACAGTGGCACTTTGAGCAAAACGGTGAGTTCTGTAGACCAGAAGAATTTAAAATGTTTGAATGTGATCCTTAGAGCATTTTATCAGTATGGGTTACTCTAAAACAAAGCTAACAGTGAAAAATGGCTGATGAACTAGGGCTAAGCAGAGAACAGAGTGAATGAAGGTGTTTCAAAGGGATGGCTGGTGGTTTGAAAGTGTATTGCACAGGTTTCTTGGGCGCTTAAACCCTCTGTCCCCAGGTCCTGCCATCCTGGGATATAACATGGGCTGTGCTCCCTCTGCCACAACCACCAGCCCAGCCTTCTGGGAGCAGCCAGGTGCTCATCTAGTGACAGTGTGGCTCTTCTGTCCAGGCTGGTGACAAACCCTTTAAAGGTGTTCCCTCTGAGGGGACCAGTTTTGTGAAGTGTGTGGGCCTGACTGGCTTCTGGGCTGAGGTCCTGGGGGTCTCCTACCTGCTCCTCTCCCTGTTGTTCATGCTGACCCCAAAGGAAAGCTGTGCTGGCTTTGGGCTTTCAGCTGCAGAATGCAAGTGGCAGAGTGCCTGGCAAGGTTGAAGTGGCTTGGTTTGGGGTATTTTTTGGTGGAGTTTTCTGCTCTTTTTGTTCCTTTGGAGTTGCGGAGCTGTGTGCTGTGCCCCCATTCCCTGCTCTGCAGGGAGGGTGCCAGCAAGTGCTGGAGCTGCTCACTGTCTGCTTCTGCTGAGGCACCTTCTCACCAGAGACATCATCTGGCTTTTTTAGTAGCTACTTTGCACTGTGAAAGCCATTGTCAGGGAAACGACTGTTTTCTTCAGGCTAAGACTGTAGTCTTTTGGAAAACAGATGTTTGGTGGGTTTTTTTTTTTTTCTTTGCTACTTGGGAATTTACCTGGTAGTGTGCCCTGTGACTTAGGATTTGTTTGCATGGGACCATCGGGGGACATGGCCCCAGCCCTGCCCGGCCCTGCAGCAGTACCTCACCTCGGTGCCTGCTGGCCATGGATGTGTGCTTCCTTCCAGGCGTCTCCTGCTGCCTGCAGGCATCCTGCTTACTCCAGCCATCCACAAATTGTTCCTCCCACCCACAGACACACACCCTGTGCATGTCTTCCATGTGTCTGTGCCTATGTGTAGCAGCTCTTGTTGGGTGTCAGAAGCCAAGTAGGGGGACCTTGTTTTCCCCACCACAGGGAATGTGATGGGCAGGCACCCTGCACTGCTCTGGCACTGGCCTTTCTGATCTGGAGACAAGGAACTCCCCAGAGCCATCCCAGGATTTTGTGTGCAGTGAGAGGTGCCTGCTGAGACTGAGGTGGAGACATGCTGCTCAGGGGTGATGAAGCCTGCCTGCTGGGGAGCGACAGAATGGCTGCTGTTTTTCAGGTAAAACCTCAAGCTCACCCGTCCCTCTAGAGCTGTTTCTGCACATGGAAAATCCCACGAGTCGGCTTCCTGCTGTCTGTGCCGCATCCTGGTGCCTGTGTGCCCCTGCAGTGGGGCTTCACTTTCTCTGGAAAAAATAATAATTTTATTATAAACGATAGTTCAGCAGTAGCTTCCTGTCTTCCCCAGGGAGAAGCACAGCAGCATGTTGTCTCCTGGAGTAGCTTAGAATTTTGAATAGAAATCGTGCCACCTTAATGGCCGGGCTCAGACCCTGTGCCTCTCCAGCCGCAGGGTGCGATGTGCAGGCCTCGGCATCAGCCAGCCTTGCCCCTGCAGAGCTGGTGATGCCCCAAGCCCCAGGCTGCCTCCTCGGGCTAGCGTGGTGTATTGCCAAATGCTCTGTCCATGCTTACACTTATTAAGCTTATGCTTAATTAGCCCCTGTTAGCCAGGAGCTGCTGCGGTGAGCACCCGTCCTCCATGGGTGAGCTCTAGCTCTGAGCTTTCATTTTCTGTTCACTCTGCCTTACATCCTTTGCACTCTGCCTTACATCTCTATGTTCAATGACTCCATGTTTTCAGTAGTATTCTACAATAGAAAGATTTTCTGATGTTCAGTTTCTCATCCCAGTTACTGGCTAATGGAAACAGCAATTTTGTCTCTACAGACCTCAAGCAAAATACGATGAGGGACTGATGGTGATGTGCTGTTGCAAAATTTGTAAGCTACCCTGGAGAGAAAGGACAGGGCAGTATTGAAGTGCTGGGACAGAGAAGTGGGAGAGCTCGGCTGATGGTGGGGAAGCCAAGAAGGGCTCCAGATCCAAGGGAAACAAGGTAGAAAAACTCCTGTTGTTTGGATCACAGCCCATTGGGTTTGCCACCTTTAATCTCTGATCTTCATATTCTACCTCTTAAAAACTGAGATAATGCCTCCCAAATCCCATAAGTGTACAGGGCTCTCATTATCACATTATTTATGAAGCACTGTAAGAGCTCTAAATAGGATGTGATGTAGAAGTGTTGTGAAGAAGAGGAAGGAAACCTGTTTGACAGTACAATGGCTGCAAGCGAGGTTGTCTAAGTCCACGATGAAATCTCTCTTGATAAAGCTGCAGCCAGACTCAGGGCAGCCACATCAAATTCTTTCTCCTTGAAGAAGGAATTAAAGCCAGCTGTGCCAAAACACAAAACACTTCCTTTTGCACGGTGGCAGAAAAGAGGTTTTCTTTTGTAGTAGTGTAGAAGCTCATTTTAAAATGATCTTTTTAAAACTGGCGTGGCACTGAGCAGGTGGGGGACAGCACCGAAACCTGAGCTCAGGCTGTACCGCTGCTCTCTGCTGCGGGATCAGCAAGGCTGTACAAAATGGAAGCTACCGTGGATGGGAGACGGGCTGTTATTTATACAGCTATGAATGTAACACCACAACACCGAAGATAAAGATAAATGCAATATAATCGCCAATTACTCAATCAGTGTATTGCAACATGCTGAAGCAATAATGGGCAGTGCTGTGGCAAGGGAGTGTGCTTCCTCCCTGCGGCCAGACCACCCGCACCCGCCTGGGAACGGCAGGACAAGGTAAAAACCATACTTGCCCTTTAGTACTGTTCTCCTGTTGACAGCAGGCAGGTGTGGGAAAGGACGTGCCAAGCAGGGTGAGGAACACCAACAGGTCTCCTGTGCCCAGACCCAGCTGTGCCACGTGCAGCACGAGGGGGCTGCTTTGAACCTTTGCACCAGGATGTCGGGCACTTTCCTGCGCGACCCCCTGTGCAAGAGCCCCTTGCGCTCCTCAAATCCAACTGAGGTTTCTGAAGCAGGGGTGACGTGGGGCCTAAACCACGCGTGTTCTCCCCAGGAGGTAGTTTCGGCTGTGGGGATTGGTGCTGCCAGCTCTTGTTTCCTGTTGCTGCAGGACAGTGCATCCATGCAAACAGTGATATCCATCTATTTTAACCCCCGGGGGTATAGTACCTTTAGGCTATGGGAGTTAAATAAAATAACCAAAGATGCATAAACCATCCCCAGCATGTCCTGGATGTGTGAATCTGTCACAGGTAGAAAGAGTGTCTACTGTCCAGTGTCTGTACAGTCCAGTACAGTAAGTTCCAGGATCTGTACTGTAGCATCTTTTAAAAGCGTCATCAACAACAAACCCAAAAAAGAAGCCTTTGTCTAGACGCTTGTTTCCTAATGCCAAACACCAGGAGTTATTGCTCCTGTACCTTTCTGGAGACTTTCTGGCTGGGGAATGTTCTCTTTCCAGAGGAAATCCTTTTAACTTTCAGCAGTTCAAGACTAATTGGGTGAAATAATAGCTTGGCACTCCCCCAAGCAATATGATTTTTATCTTTTTTGTTGTCTGCAGAAGTCTGGCTTGTTCCAATTCCATGAGTCATGGAGGGAATAGGGATGTCGGACCGCCCTGGCATCCAGGGATGGGCTTCTGGTGAGATGGGCATGGAGTCTTTGGTCAGAGGTGGCCACGGGGGTCTGAGACGTCCCCCACAGAGCTGGGGTAGTGCTGTCTGTCCCCTCCTGCCTTCGCCAGGGCTGATGTTGACTTGTCGCTGATGTGGGCGTTTCTAGGTATCTTTGTTCTCATTAAGTTATTCAAAGGGGGTTTTTGGTTGGCTACTGCTCTGGTTTCTCCAGGTGACTCATCTTACGATAATTATGGATTCATGCTTTGTCTTTGCCAAATGCTAACTATTCATCAGCTACAACTAGCATGTTTTGATGTTTTCAGCGGAGGCTTATATTTTTATGGTTTATTTAGCCCAGAAATAAGCCTGATAGAGTAAACACTGGAGCTTTGAACCTCTCAGGGGTTTGTTTCTGTACTGTGGATTAAACAAACTGAGGTATTCAGCACAAGTCCCTCTTCCTTGTCCTGGAAAAAAAGACCTCAAGCCTCAGAGCGCAAAGCAGCAACCATGGCTTTCGCTGTAAGTACCCTGCCTTCCTTGTGTCCCCAGGGCTGCGCAGCCCCTGGCGCCAGAGGGGACCCTCCGGCCAAGCTCTGCTGCTCCTGTACTTGGGGTCGGGTGCGTGCCAGGACCACAGCTCACCTGCATGGGGATGAGGCGCTGGTTTTACTTGCGAGATGCATCAGGCAAACAAAGCGCAGCAGGAAGCTGTGTGGATGATCTCATCTGAGGTCTCGTCTGGCTCATTTGAGTTTATCACCAGCCAGTTGAATACAAACAGACTGTCCTCTCAGTGGGGCTCCAGTGGGGCTGCAGGTGCTGGTTTTAGCCTCCAGACCACGGAGAACCAGAACAACACATAGAGCATTGCTGTTGCCCACCTCCATGTGGAAAATCCAGCTGCCTTTGGGCTCCCCACCTCACACTGTCCTCACTGTCCAGCTGGGGACTCCATCCTCCCTTTGTGGTGGCCTGGGGCAATGGGGAAAGGACCAGAAGCAGGTGGAGATATGCAAACCAGGAAACTCTGCTGCATAAAATACTGTCAGGACAGGGCAAATCACAAGGCTGGGCTGTGCAGGATTAGCTTAAGCTAAACTGAAACCAGGATTTCCCCCTGAATCCCTGCCTTGCTTGAAGCAAGGTGTCCAAGCAGCAAAACCTCCATCGAGAAGGAAGCAGTCGGCCTCCATGCAGCCTTTGTGAAAGTCCTTGTTCTCTCTGTACATCCACGGGACAGAATGAATACAGGGCCTGACCAGATGCAATAGGAGGCTAAATCTGGAAAAACAGCCGAGCAACCAAAACAAGCTAATGGGACATGAGCGCAGGTGCATCGGCGTTGCGCTCTGTTTGTAAGTGCCTGCGTGACTGCCAGGCTGGCTGTGCCATCCTTCACCTGCTGCCTCTCCTGCAGGAGCAGCATTTAATTGTTCTCCTCCAAATTGTGCCACCAGATGCTTTTCCTCCTGATGCCACTGTGAAATACCCAACAGATCAGCAGCTCTTACCCAGCTGTGAAGCGCCAGCCCACCCCACAATTTGTTTCCTCGGTAGGTTTTGTCACCACGAGCAAAGCAGCCCCCAGTGCTGGGGGGTCAGCCCAGCATCCTGGCTGCTTGCTCGGGTCAGTGTGCAGGCGAGGAGGGCTGGAGCAGCTCTGGCGCGGGTGGGCTGTCGCACCTCGTGCCAAGGTCCCTGGCACCCTATCCCAGCACTGGCTGCCCGAGGAGGTGCAGAACAGTGCAGGCGAGCAGGGCGAGGGGGCTTCCCAAGGCAGGAGGTGATGCTGTTTGACTTGTGCTGTTCACGTTTATCTCTGTTTCTGTGTTACTGTGCCCTTCGCTGACAAGGAGCTCCTGGTCTCCTGTGCCAGCCCTGCTTCCCTTGGGGCATTCTTTTCCTTCTCCTTTTACCATCTTTACAGCTTGTTTTCCTTCCTGCATCTGCAAGGCTGCCTCCAACAAAGCCCTGGCAGACAATCTTATCTCGAAGCACAACCAGTCCTGCTCCTTTCACTACCGTATCTCGTCCGCTCAAGCGCTGGGCCGGAGCAAGGCCCCCGCTGTGGAGCACGGCCGCTCCGCACGCACCCTGCCCGCTGACGCCTTTGCCCGCTGCCACGGGCACGGGCAGAGCCACGTCCCAGCAGGGCGGGCAGGAGAGGGGCAGCTGCAGGAGCTGGGCTGCGAAAAGGCACTCGGAAAGGTTCGCGCTGTGCTTGCCGTTTCTGGAGAGGAATGCTGTTAATTAAATGGGTAGGAGAGATCACTGAGTCTATTTTTTTCCCCCTTGGCTTATTCACTTGATTTGAAAAGCCTTTTATCTTTTTTTTTTTTTCCCCTCTGAGTTTGTGGTTTTAGTATTTTGGTGATGAAAATAGTTCTGCTCCGGAGCATCTGTGGGAAAGGGCCTCGCACTTATTTTGGGTGAAAAGGTTTTAAAACTCTGCAGGGCAAGACAGATCGAGAACTTCTATTGCTTATACCTTGAAACAGATATTCCTGATAACTAATGCACCTGAAACCATTAAAGAAAGTGCAGATACAAACAACACCAAAATTAATTAAGGAAAATGAACCATTCCTTTTGCCCGGCCACACTCTGCAAACCAGGAAATATTTCATCTTATGCAAAAAGTGGAAAGCGATGGACTACCCCGACCGGGCAGTCTGCAAGTCTTGAGATATTTGCTTCGTTTGTGTTGCTGGGGCAGGATGGTGAATTTAGGGAGTGAAAGTCTCCGTTCTCCAAAGGCCTGTAAAAGTTTCAAGTCTCTTGAAAAGTCTGTAGGAAATTCAGAGTTACTGGGTGCAGCATTCCAGACCGATCCAACTCTCATTGCAATCAGCGGTGATCTTTCTATTTACTTTTAAAGGCACTGGTAAAGGGCCTCACCGAGACTGTGTTGATTGATAGGCAAATGCTCGAGATGACTTGTTCTGTAGTGAAGGTTAGAGCCATGTTCAGTAACCAGCCATCTGTTTTATCAGATTACTTACCTTTTGCTTCTGGAAGTCCGACTGATGTGCATCATTTTACCAATGAAAGGGGCCGAGGAACTGCTATAGGACACCACTTCTGCCAAACGCTGTACTTAAAGCACAGAACAGGACCACAAATAATCCTTTTTTACTAAGTATCCTCTGATGTGGTAGGTCTGGATTTATTTTTACTTTGCTGCTGCCTCCCTCCCTTTCTAACTGGCATTTCCTGGAGCCTCCTGCCCATTCCCCTCGCCGGGGAAAGCTGTGCCATTTCACAGAATCACAGAATCAATCAGGTTGGAAGAGACCTCTGGGATCATCAAGTCCAACCATTGCCCTGACACCACCATGTCAACTAGACCATGGCACTAAGTGCCATGTCCAGTCTTTTCTTAAACACATCCAGAGATGGTGACTCCACCACCTCCCTGGGCAGTCCGTTCCATCGTCTAATAACCCTTTCTGAGAAGAAATTCTTCCTAATGTCCAACCGGAACCTCCCCTGGAGAAGCTTGAGGCTCTGTCCTCTTGTCCTATTGCTAGTTGCCTGGGAGAAGAGACCGACTCCCACTCCACTACAGCCTCCCTTCAGGTAGTTGTAGACTGCAAGGGGTTGCACAAGGCTTCACTGGAAGCTCAAGCTGGTGGGCGCAGGATGCCGGTGGAGGTGGATCCTCCAACACCTCGTGGTGCTGCGGTGAGTCACAAGCGCAGGCACCGCGGGCACCGAAGCCTGTGACAATATAATAGCACCATCCAAATGTACCTATGCAATCTGAAAGTACAATCAAGGCAACAATCTAAAAGTAGCTCCAGGCATTAAGGAAAAATTGAGTGTTATATCCCGCATCATATGATCAACTGAAAAAATAACAGCAGTTTTACAACTAGCAGCTTCTGGGGTTTGGCTGGCTCCTGGTATATACATTTTTAGTGTTATTTTCCTTTATTTTAGCATAAAGCTTAGAAATTTATGCTGATAAAAGCTGAAACATTGAGTAATCGCATGAGTCTAAGGGCTGTCAAAAATATCAGCTAGCGTGAAGTCTGCAATAAATCATTGGAGCTCGCAACTCTGATCCTGATAGTTGAACAACTCCCATTTGCTGAGGTCAAAACTACAAAAAAAGAGCTCTGAGTGCATTTTTAACCTTAAAAAAAAAAAAAAAGCTGAATGTAGAATAACAGAATCTGTGCTTATTATGTTTCTCTAATTTCTCAATCCAATTTGCTCAATATGCAACTTAAACATCTGGGTTTCCTTTGGCTGTCAGCTGCTGATCGCCAGCCCCTCGTGAAACCCTGACCTTTCGAAATCGCTGCAATGAGCTGTTTTATCTGCCCGTAGTTGTTTCATGCCTGCAAAAGATGCAGGTTTTGTTTCATTTTTTTTATGCCTGTCTCTCGTTTCTGGTCTCTGTGCTGTCAGCTCAATAGCAGAAAGCATAGGAAACGCTGCTCTGCTGGGGCAAGTCCCTCGAAACAGCAATTCCCTGTCACCACCTTCCCCTGAATTAACGAAGTCGGGTGAAGACTGGTGCCTCTGCCTCTTTACAGAGGGTGTGTGAGATCCCGCCAGTCGGCTTTTAAATGCAGAGCCACTCGGAGCCACCAAAACCAGCATGGTTTCCCCACTGAGAATGGCATTTAAGGCCGAGGTCCCAGTATGCTGAGGGGATGGCTTGGAAGAAGGGAGAAAGAAGAGAGGGAGTGAGCGTGGACCTGAGTGTGGTCTTTCCCCTTGCCAGCCACCCACCAGCAGTCCTGGGGGTTTCTGCAGCTGCGGAGCAGGCAAGGGCCCACGCTGACCCCCTGGGAGCCCACATCAGCCACCTGTGCTTGGTGCTGGGGAAGGGTTTGGGCCAGCTTTGTATATGTTTTTGGCTAGACTGGTTCTGCGAAGCAAAAATGAGTGCCCTTACTCTGAAAACGAGCGCTCGGGTGTCAGATTTGACGCAGCTCCATCATTGCGTCATACAGACAGGGTTTAGAAATGCCCTTCAGTGGAGCCGCGTGAATCATCACAAGATGACGCCTACAGGAGAGAGAAGTGCAGTTGGCGATGTCTCCTTCTGACAACTGCTTCTCTAAGATGGACAAAGAAGTCCAGGTGCTCTCTGAGGTATTTTTGGCTGTGTGGTTTACATGGAGAAGGCGCCTTTGCTTGTCTTTCAAAGGCCACAGGTAGAAAGTGATGATATGCTTTACGCTTGTCCCCACGAACATGCTTATGAAAGCAAATAAACAGAATCCAGCATTCCTGCTGGGGGTAATTCCCTTACTGTGAGCCACGCTGCCCTGACATGAGAGGGGGACTGCAGTGAGGCGAACCCCCGTGTGCCCGCATGACCTGCACCACTGTCCCTACAAAGGACCTGAGGAAGAAGGTGCTGGAGACCCTTGCCTACCCCAGGCTGTCCCCACGTGGAGGGGACATGCTTCCCACGGGCTGAAGGAGGCCGTCTGGCTCTGCACCTACCCACCGCACACTCTGCATGTCTTGGTCTTTCCCATTTACGTGGGGATTAGTCACGTCGGGGCTCAGATGTTGTAACTGTGATGGCGTAATCCTGCCATGTCTTTGGTAACTCAGAGTCTTCACGGACGAGACAGGAAAGAGTTTAATGTCTGATGTGAAAAGCAGAAACACCTATAAAGGTGAGTATTAAAGTCCTTCAGGATCAATTCGTGTGTCAAAAAGAAGCAGGAACAGAAGTGGTTCCGAGGTGATTTTCTTTTTTGATCTGTCATTACAGACCACTTTCAACTGTGAATTTCTTGATAAACATTTAATATTCATTATGTAATTCCATTTTGACATGAAATCTCCGGGGATGCATAGGCCTAATACAGCAAAACCCCCACATTTCTAAAAGAAAGTTAAACTACTGGTCCTGTTCAATGTACTTTTTTTATTCTTTCCAGACTCCTGTAATTTCTTTGCATGAGTTAAGACGCTCCGGAGATCCCGTGTTTGCGTTGGCTGGTGATCCAGCAGAGCCGGGATGTCACACAGGCAGTGATCCACTGAAATCCCAGGGACGAGACGCCGGAGGGAGCCTGAGGGGACCATGACCCTTGCTATTTGTGACAAATATCATGTGAAATGAGCTGCTGGCACTGGGGACATCCCACCACCCCACTACAGTCATCTTATACAAAAAGAAGTAAGTGGTGAGGAGGGGGTGTCTGGCTGCAAGCAGACTGTGAGGGTTCACGCAAACCCGTGGCTCAGACCCATCCCCGTCAATCAAGGCATAAGTCTTGTCCTGAGGCGGCTCAGTTTAGCCTCTCTTGATTCAATCACCAAAATCACAGCTGAACCAAAACATCACCTTTCTCACGCTGCGCAGGTTACCAAAAATACAGCGCGTTTACCCTGGTTTGCTCAGTTCGCATCACATCCTGCTTTCGGTAAGTTTCTGTCAGGGAGCTTCTGTCAAAGCACATCAAACGCGGTTTTGGGGGGATTTCCCTTCAGCCTTCGCAGCATCCTTCACTTCTCACCGTCTGCAGTCACCCTGCTGCTGTTGCACTAGGGGGGGAAAGAGTGTTTTGCCTAAATATTTGTGAAACTCCCTGTGCTATAACAAACCCTCTTGAGCTTTGACAGAGGTTGGACTGCTGAACTAAGTGGGGGGGAAAACCTGAGGGGCAAAGGTCTGCGCGAGCGCCGAGCCAGCCCGGGGACTGTTGGAGGTGCTGCTGGGCGGCGGGGGAGGAGGGCAAGAGTCCTGCCAGGCTGAGAGATGCTTTTGAACGCTGCGGTTTCATCTGATGTGATTTCATAAAGCTAACATTTAAGGGTCAGATGATGCGATATGCTGCCTTCAGACGTTGCATACGCAAGCCCAGCCCACTGTTGAGACAAAAGTGGCTTTAAGCCCCGTCTATCCATCTATCTGATCCATCTGTTTGCCTTTTGCCAGCTGGCATGAAAGGTTCTTTTATCTGAAACTATTTCCAGCTATTTCTCCTTTCAGAAACTCCGAAGTGTTTGCATGCCTTGAAAGAGCTATTTCCAGCATTTTTGGCTGGGGAGCATTCTAGCTTCAGATTTTACGACAGGTATCTGAGCACGTTGCCTTGCCTTTGGAAGGGCTCTTGCAGCAGGTCATCTTTCAGAGGAAGGGTATGTTTCCTGCTCAAAATATTCATCACTCTCTCATGTTATTTTCGATACCTCTTTAGAAATTGCAGGTTGGCAGCGTATTACTTACGGCGAGCCAAGCTCCAAGCACAAGCAGGGAAGGTTCATGTGCTCAATAGGTCTCGGACCAGAGTGGGGAAAGGTGCTGGGAAGCGAGCAGCATCTCGGCGTATCTGCAGGGCAGGTGCTCTGCCGGCAGCGGCCACATCTCGCTGGGGCCTGGGATTTGCAGATGCTCCGTTTGAAACTGCACAGAGGCCTCCAGGTGTGAAGCCTAGAGCTGCTGCTGGGCTCAGTAACGCCCGGGGAATGGGATGAAGCTCCTGCTGTGGGAGAGGGGATCCTTATGCTGTTCTTCTGTGCCTGCCACTAGGACACTAGCGTTTTTTAATCCAGATCAATTATTTTGAAAAGAGTTTTTTTGTTTCTGTTCAGCCCAGGCATACTAAAGAATATTGCAGCTCTTCAAAAAAAAAAAAGGAAGGGGGTCAGCAGTGATGATTACCACATTTCTTTGTGGCAATACCCAACTAGTGTGCATTCAGTTTTTCAGGAGTAGCTTTGATATGTCTCAGTGGAAGGAACTGCGATACAGATTGTATCATACTTGTTTCAGGGAGCTTTGACTGATGTGTGCTTCCCTTCCTGCCTAACAGCCCGATGTTCCCACTTCCCTGAATAGCAGCCACGTAAGGGAGCAAATCCTGAACGTTGTCCTGTGCCTCACGGTTACACTGCACGGACGGACGGTGCCATAAAGTGGAGAACTTCAGCTGCCTCCTGGAGAGGTGTCTGATGCGAAGTCGAGGCTGTTGCCTGCTGTGTAGTAATCAAAAGAAAATCTCTGCTTTGTTTTTTTTTCTTCTTTTTTTAAGATGTAGCAATTTGTGGCCAAATCACAGGGTCTCGAGGGAGCATTCTGGCTGAAAAAATGATTTCAGAATTTGGCCTAACATAACTTTGAGATAAAAGCTTTTATGTAATCGCTAATTCACAGTCACAGTTACTTTGGCTTCTCTCATTATCATTCTTAAGTTATTTTTTTCATGCTGGGAGCTGGATTTTCCTGGCACTGCATCTGTTTTCAGCAATGTATACACCACAACTGCTGACAACTAGGAGTCGGATCCCATGTTCCTCGACCCTGGCTGTAGCTTGTTTTTTCTGGCACTGCTTTAAAGTCTCCCATCTGCACTTGTCTCCTGATGACCAGCGGCGGTCCTTCAGCTGCGTGAGAAATGCCTGATGTTATCCTGCTCTTCTCGCACTCCTCCGCACCCGTTTCTCGGGCGGTGAGCATGGTCCTGCGCCGGCTGCGCAGCCCTCGCCTGTTCCTAGATAGACCCTTATCGGGGCCGGCCGTGGCAGCGCTCCCGTCCCCCTCCAGCCCTCCCCTGTTGTTACTGGAAGGCCCATTAGCTTTGTGCATTTTAGTGTGGCCGAAATGGCACTCCGCTGCTTCTCTTGTTTGTCAGTCCTCTTTGCTTTTCAGTAAGGTACTCCACTCTCCCCCTGATCTCCGTTCCAGGTAGGATCTGTAGCAGATCCCCTCCGCACCCTTCAGCTGCTGAGAGCTGGAGGAAGAGCTTGCTCTCTACCTGCCTCTCATCTCCACTAACCGGGCTATTTTTTTCCAAGCCTGGTTCTGGGACATGCATATCTCCAAGGTCACCCCATACCCCACTGACTCACGAGATGCCACTGTTCCTCTTAGCAGCATTTTGAACAAGTACAGCTGGTTTATGCTCGGATTCCTCCTGACTTGGCTTACCAAGAGTATGACTTTTTAAGGGATGTGTGCTGTCCGGTAGCAAGCAGGTGTCCTTGCTCAGCTGGGAGGCTGCATAATTCTCCGAGCTTACTCTATAGTTTAATGTGTGCACAGTGTACTTGATAGATCAACAGTATGTTCATTCCTCTCCCACTGCTTGTCTGGGTTTGTTTATTTTTGTTATTCCTGTTATATTCAGTTTCGTTTGTTATTTTTGGTTTTGTTTTCTAGGCCTCTTTCCTTTCCTTACTTTTGCTCAGCTTAAAGGAATCCTTTTTTGAGCTTTCTTGGTATTCGGGGAGGGGGAAACTACTATTACTGTTGTTGAGTGTTTCACGCCTCTTTATCGTGCCTCACCAGACAGGGCATGCAGGAGCTTGCATGTGCATGTTCCTTCCCTGTCCTCATTCAGGTGTCAACTTACTTTCATCTTCCTACACCTCCCAGCACGTGTTGAAGCTTTACCTGGCACTCAGGGTTTCCATTACCTCCGTGCCACAGCTGACATGATGTAGCAGTCTTCAGCCATCCCACTTTATGCTGTCATCCACCAGCAGCCACCAGGGAAGGGACATTACCCCAGGCTGGGAAAACCCTCCTCCTGGAGCCCTGCTCCCCCCGGCAGCAGCACTGGTGGCTGGGCACGTACTCCTCCCTCAGTCGGGAGAGTAGGAGCGTCCCAGCCTGGCTAGGTTTTGTAGAAAGCCATTTTTCTTCTGCTCTCCTTCCCTGTCTGCCAGTGCCCCTCTGGTTTCCATGGTATTCGTGGTTGTGTAGGGGTGGCAGTTTCAGCATCCTGGCAGCCTTCCAGGCTGCCTCTCTATAAAACCCTGTGAGGTTTCAAATGGATATATATTTTTCTTATTTTTCCTTCATCCCACAGAGCTGCTGTGTGCTTTTAAGCAGTTAATCTATTCCGTCCTTCGCTTATCTCACAGGCACAGTGTGAGGTTGTGCCTGTTCTTGCTGGTAAGTTGCTTTGAGATCCTCTGACGAAAGGTTTGCCGTAAAGGCAAAGAATTATCATAGCCATGCAATCGCTCTGATTTCCAGGGGACAGTACAGAGCATCCTACTGAAACAACAACAGAATGTCCCAATGACAGCAAGCTGATTCTTTGAGCTGAACTTAAATGGGATGGCATCCCCATACACTTCCATCCTATCGTGTAAGGGCTCCTTACACGGTTTCATCCACCCTCTGAGAGCTGCTGTGTCCTGGCAGGAGGTTGGTGGCCACTGCGGCATTGTTGGTGGACATATGCTCCCAGCCCAGCTACACATCTGTAATGGCAGTGCAGAAAAACATCAGAAAAATCTTTCTTGTTACAGACAAGGCCTGATTCCTGTCAGTCCTCTGTTTTGTTTTGTTTAAAAAACAAAAACAAAACAAACCAGGACTTTGCTCTAAGCAACAGTTGGAGCAAGCAGAGCACACATCTGGTCTTAGCTTCACACAGGCTTTCATAATAGTCTCTAGCCGTAATAGTCTCATTTTCTGGAAGCGAGTCATTGCTGCTCTTCGGGTTGAATGAACTCTGATCAGGCTTGGACCTCTACGTGTCAGGGTGAAAAAACACCTCACGTCTGAGCTGTGGGAGGCCGGAGGGGTTGGAGAGGGGGTGCTATGTTTGGATATGCACAGAGCGGCCTCTGTTTCATTTAATTTGGGAAGGGTGATTAAATGGTGACCTTCTCAGCTAAAGACGGCAGGTCTGTGATCTGTGGCTTCGGCTGCTTTGGGCTCCGTTTCATCTGAGGGTAGGACACATTTGGCAATGCAGGCTAATACTAGACTGAAGGCCCCCGTTGTTGAGATGGGTTTAATGGCCTCGAGTTGAAGGAAGATGCTCTTTGGTGTGCTAAAAAGGGGCTGTGAACTGCAACACATATTAACTGTTTGTATCTGTAGAAACCACAGGAGGAGATAATATGGTAGTAACAGCTGCCCCTGGAATTATTTGTGCACGTTTGGCTCCACAGCTTTCTGCCCAGCTGGCTGGAGGTCACTGCGAGCGCTGATAAATGTTTGCCAAACGCCAAGAAGAAGACAGGACAAGGTCAGAAACTCTTCTGGTAGCAAGGCAGAGCATGTTTAGCAAACACTGCTATCTCCCAAACTGGGGTGAGAGATTTCATCAACAAAACACGCAAGGGAGGTCTGAATGCTAGCAGAGGGCAGGAGAAGTCTGCTTTACAGCTTTTGGCTGAGCTGAGCGAAACATGGGACTTGCTGCTTCTTTCTGAGCAGAGGATTATCTGCTGACCTGTCCTAGGGACCTGCTTCTCTGGATGGGTGCAGAGAAACTTTTGAGCCTTTTCCAGTTGCATCTGAGTGCAGCGGTGTCAAACTGTTGGGGCCGGGGCAAAGGAGCAGGGCAGCTGTGGGATGGAGAAGTGAAGCCCAGCTCTGGCTCTGCAACAGTTGCAGGTGCCTGCACTTGGTTATCCAAATTCAGGGACATTTGAACTGGGGCTCCGTGATGGGCAGCCCTTTGCTCTGCTCTGCCCCAGTCCTGCCTGCCAGGTAGGGAGCTCTGGACCAGCCTGGTGCCGTTCAGGGGTGTGACCAAGTGGCTGGGAGGGTGCTCATGTCTTCTGCATGCCGGGGTGGCTGAGGGGAGCGTGTGCCCTGCATGCCCACACCTCGCCCAGGGACTACACGCATGGATGCGACCCCGGGTGGGGAGCTGAGGGCAAGTCTGGAAATGGCCTCTGGAGGCCTGGTTCTCATTTGTGAGTCAAAGTTTTTTTAGACCTCTCCAATTTCAAATGACAGGAGATAGCATGGGGTGAAAGGGGTGACTGTGCCCTCAACGCTGGCTGCATGCCTGAGCAACTCCAGACTGGTGCTGGTGGTTGGAGTCGGTGGTCTGGCCTGTATCACTTCAACAAGGGGATTACTGATGGATGTTTTGGGGAAGCAGTTAGTGGGGTGTATTTTTCCAAATCTATCCGTGAGAGGTAAGCAGGCTGTACAGAGATACGGACTCATTTCTGGATCTGAAGGAACATTCTTCACAGATAAAAATAAGTTTCAAAATTTTCAGGCAACAGATGTCACGTTACAGGCAGAAGCATAAATGATAGAAATTTGTTTAGTGTAGTAAAAGGTAATAATTTTACTTTTATCTTTCTCCAGGTGACGTTCCTGGAGCTGGCCGCATGCAGGAGAGGAACACTGAGCAGACACGCTCAGAGCAGCACCTTCCCCTGGAAGCCATGGCTCTGAGAGAGGCCAGCCCTCTGCCATCGTGCTTGCGCTGGCAGGAAGCCCCAACTTAAAAAATGCTTCAGTTCTAACTCTGTTTCCACTGTTTTTTGCCTTTGCAAGAGAAGACAAAACCTGAAGAAGCTCTGCTGTTGGGTTCATATTAGTTGATGTATCCTTTCTCATTGCATGGGGAGCTGTTGTAAGCAGTCTGACCAACAGCTGTTGCCTCGACACTGCTGCTGACTCCTTGAAAAGCAAATCTGAAGAGACCAAGGAGCCAGGTAATAGCAGAGGCCGAGGGCTGCACTGCAGCTGCTGAAACACACAGAGAAGGCGCCCCGTTACACCAAATGACTGCCCAAAGCAGCAGCCTTAGAAGAGAACCACAGCTGCAACAGAGCTGACAAAGAAAGGATCAAAAAAGGTAGGGACAAATGCAACCCTGACTGTGCCACTGTCCCCAGCAGTCATCTAGGTTTGGCAGGCAGCAAGGAATATGTTGGAGCCATTCAAGGGTTACGATGTGTCCTCCGGGGAATGGAGTAACAGCAGGGGCAAATGGTGCCACCACTGCCACCACTCAGGACGTTTGGGAAGCAGTCATGTGCATGGCTGGTTTGCCATTAAAATATGTCATTTAAAATAACAAGTGACAACTGTGTTTTGCAGACACTACTTCTCTCCTTTAGATGAACGTCTGACACTTGTCAAGCTGGCGTGGAGTTCAAGGACGCCAGCAACGAGCACGCACGCAGGCTGCTTCCTCCAGACATCCGCCATGGCAAATTGAGTGCAGTCCACCAAGGCTTTATCAGAGGGTTTCATTTTGTTCTCAAAGGGCATTTTTATTAGCTTTCTGCTAGAAGTATTGTGCTGATAAGAGAAATATTTTTACATCTAATCGTCTGCGAGAAATTAAAGAACACAAAGGAAAAGGTGGCTTTTGGAAACCAACCTGTCTTGCACTGCCAAATAGCTCGTGTAGTGAGTGATTAAAAATACCCCAAATAACAGCAGGAAAAAAAAAAACCACCCCAAAAGCAGAAGGAAAAAGGAAGGTAACAGTAGGAGGAGAGTGTGTTGGAGATGCCATGAGTTCTGTTCCCAGCCGTCTGTCATGAGTGTGAGAAGGCTCAGGTAGCTCTCAGGAATGAAACCCTGCAGGTCTGTGGTGATGACATATCCCTTTGCTATGGACCAGAAGATGATTCTGACACAACTCATTACATCTCTATTTCTGACTAAATCCATTGTTGGATTTAATGAACAAATGATGTTTTGAATTGATAAACACCCTGCAGCAAATTTCCCATTTTCTGTTGTGATGTGAGCAAGCCAAGGGAATCAGGCAAGCTGTAAAGGGCCTTTAACACACAATTTCAGGCTTAATTCAAAATGGGAGGCGCTTCTCAGAGATGGCTTGAAAGTTTCTTTCACCTCCACCCCCAAAATGGAGATAAAGTTTCCACAGACTAAGCAGCATTATCTCTAAAACAAGACAGCAATGTTGTTGGTAGTTCATTATCACAGGGAAATATCATGTATTATGAAATGTAAAAATGTCTATTAACTACTTCACTGCTAATCCTTTTAGATATAAAATATTCCCTTTGTGCGTTTATCCCGTAATGTGCACCTTCCTCTTCCTTCTCCTCAAGTACCAAAGGCTTACCTGTCCCACACCCACCTCCTTCCTTTTCCAGGCTCGACCCTTGCATCTTTGATCATGCAATTATGGGTTCCCCATAGGAAACCACTCACTATACCAAAACCAGGGAATGTGAGACCAGCATAAAATAAGTTTAATATAAAAAAAAAATCTTTCCAGGGACTGCCACAAAAATAGTGCAATTCATTTTTGCATTAACTTAATTAAAAGTCTCTTGTCAAAAGGTAAAGAAAGCTGCCACAAAATTTCTCTTTCAATATAGGATGGTGATGTCAAAGACTGTCGTGTCTCCATCGCAGAGTATGGTTCATCTTGCAGTAGATTACACAGCAACGTGGTAGAATGAGAAAAAACCCGGTCTGAAAACACTTACTAGTTCATACTCGCAAATGTCTATTGTTTTTCAAAGGCTGGAAAGTTGGTGCTCTTTTCTGTGCTTCAGAGGCAAAGAAAAATGAAGCCATAACAGCCTTCAGATGGACTTTTATGAGTCTAAAGGCCAAAAGTAACGTCTGGCACAGATTATTCAACTGGACTAAACGGGAAACGAATTCCCTCTGAGGCAGGGATTTCGATTTACCGTTTCCTTGAGGCTGTTGGTAGAACTGCCAGCGCGAGAGCCTGCTCTGGTATGTGATGGCACAGGAGGTTTTGCCAGTCTCGCATCTTGGCAGGGCAGACTGATCATCGTGGATAGTGCTTTTCCTGCCTGTCAGAAAGAACAGAAAGGACTTGACTTTCCCCCACAAAGGACTTTTCCAGGGCTTCAGTCACAGCTTGATGTCTCTCTGTCCCTCTTTTGTGGAATCCATTTTCCCAAGATGAAGCCAAGCCCTTGAAAAGGAGCAGGAACTGACAATTCAGCCAAGGTGAAAGTGATGCTGGTAGGTTGTGGGAAGGCTCTGAAGGGCAGGGTACTTTTCCCCGGTCCCAAGGAAAAGTGTCCATGCTGAAGAAAGGTACTTCTGGGTCCAGGTTGCTTCTAAAGTCCCTGGAGGATTCACCATTTTTCTTTCTGCATATCCTGTGCCCACTTCTCTGTAACTATGGTCTTCCCACAGCCACCCTTGCTATCCTGACCTCTAACTCCAAGGGGACTTATGGGGGGTGCATTAGTACCTCTGTGTGACGCCCCAGATTTGACACTGATGGGAAAATCTATATAAAATAAGTAACTGAATACTTCCGAGGGTAACGACATCTGCGTGTGATTACTTGTTTGGCTGCATTGGCTGAAGCTTTAGCTGCTAACTCAG
Source organism: Nyctibius grandis (assembly GCF_013368605.1). NCBI lineage: Eukaryota > Metazoa > Chordata > Aves > Nyctibiiformes > Nyctibiidae > Nyctibius > Nyctibius grandis. Next base: position 8,724,809 of record NC_090666.1, read on the forward strand.
CAGACTGTAAGTAGACAGCATTGTCTTTTCAGTTCGTCCTGGCTACAATTCAGGATGTTAATAATAATCTAGAGAGCTATACAAGGCTTGGATCTCAGCTATCAGAAACCACCTCTCTCTCCACGTACTGTTACAGGAGGCGAGACTGGGGAGATGATCTTGCTGGCAGATCTCTAATTTAGCAATGAGTGGCAGGCATTTGTGGTGGAGACCCATACCAAATCCACTATTTATTAAGTTATTACTGAGGATCCAGAATGGGGGTGTTTATTTGTAGGAAGGCCTGTGACCATCTTGATTGCTGCTTTAACATATGTTTATGCATCAGAGTCAATGCTATGGGGATGCTTTTTTTTTTAAATTGTGAACAAAGTATCCCCTAAAAGCTAAACATCGGGCCATGTTATTATGCTCTTTCCCCAGCACTTACGACAGCACTGAGAGAACACTCTGGCCAAGCTGATGAGCAGCCAAATATAATTTATGGCTTGTTTTAAACTGATTTGTTAACTTCATGAAAGGCCCTGTCAAAAAGAACAGTCCCCTGAGTCCTAACAATGATAATAGTTATGTTGCGTCAGCGCTGAAAAACTCTTGGATAACAGTGAACCTACCCTGAGAAATCTTTTTAAAGTGCCTGAAAATTGCACTTTCTAAAAAGAAACAAGGCTCAAGCTATTGTCTGGTAGTTCCTTTTGGTTTTCTTTATGCTTTGTTCATTTTATTTTCCAATGATTTTTCATGCTTCCAAGAGAGTATTCCATAGTTTTCCATATTCCAGGTAATTAAAAATAGACACATGTTGTTTAAAGGAGATGCTGCTAACACAGACACGTTTAATTTCACTTACATAGAGTGTGGCATTTGCAAGTGATATCAACATGTTTGCATCTGCATCAGCAGGGAAAAATCTAAGATGCCTATCAATCAGCCTTATTTCTCATCTCAGTGCCTCCCTTCAGCATAGGGGCAGCCCCCGGGTGCTGCACATGCCTCTGTCCTTCAAAGCTCCCTTGCCCAAGGGGAAGACCCACGTGCCCTGCGGTGGACTTGGTGCACATCAGACTGACACCTCAGGGAGCTTGCAGCCACCATACCCCAGCTCCTCTGCTGCTGTCCTCCTTGCCCCCTGCTCTGTGACTGCCCTCTGGGTGCAGCCTTGCCCCTGCCTGGCTGCGAGAACAGTGAACACAGTCGCAAAAGAGCGTCTATTTCGTAAGGTCTTTTCTCCTCATTCTAGTTTTTAAGTCTTGTCTCCGTTAAGTTCAATATTGTTGTTTCATTGGGTGAAGTTCTTCCTGGTGGAAATACAGTGCTTCGGTCAGAATATTTTCTTTTAAATCTTGGTAAGTTTTACAGGTTTTCTCTTGCCTCCCCCCTACCCTTACATGAACCCGCACCATGGATTTACTGTGCTGCAGCTCTGCAAGTTTGCATTATCCTGAGTATTTTTCTGTGGGTCTTACTTGATGTTGCTGAATATTAGGCTAGCAAAATCCTAGCTTGCAGATAAAAACAATATCACGGCAAGAATTATATGTTCTTGTCCAAGTACATAACAATGAGTGAGTCTGAGTGTGACAGTTTAGATCTCTGGTTTCCTCCCACCACCGTGGGAAAAGGAAGCTGCTTCTGTGCTTAGACAGCAGTGATTACTTCCTACATCTGTGTGGTGAAGCCGGGGTCAGCCCCTCCTCGGCCCTGCCAGCTCCAGAGAAACAGGGGTGCCGCGACTCCAGCATCGGTGCATGGCCAGGGGCCCTTCGCAGCTGCACCGGGCTAGAAGGGACCTAGCCCTTGAGGAGAAGGTCTTTCGCAGAATTCAAAATGGGGTAGGGAAGGAGGAGAAAGTCTTGCAAACTGCTGGGATTGCAAGTCTGGGAGATTAGTCCAAGGACCTGATATAAGCTTAGGCGAAGCAGATCCACAGCCCCATGGCCTTCGCAAGGGTTTTGTCTTTATCAGGATCTGGGGTTTTGTGAAACTGAGAGGAAATAATTGTATTAAAAAAGGCATGTCTTGTTCCTTCTTTCTAGGAAAACACAGAGCAAAAATCCAGTCCGTTTTGTGGAGAGAAAAAAAGAAAAGTAAGTATTTTAAGGCAGAATATCTGTTTTGTACATTTTCTTGTGGAGAAGAACACCCAGTATTAATTAATGAGCTAAAACTAGAACCATTGAAACAAGCGAGACTTCTGTCATTTACTTCAGGCTGAGCAGGTTTTGATACACGTCATAACCAATTACAGTAATTTTCTTTTACCATCTAAACAGTGAAAGTGCTGTGCAACCCACACAGTTAGGTCCTCATTTTCTATGAACCAAGTAGATCTCACTTCTTTTATTGGTAGGTACAGCTGGGCAGAAGGTATGTTGCATAGTTCTGTGTCTTTGCTGAACCAGAAAAGAACACTGGATTTTGGGCCCACCAAAAATACTCAGTGCTGGGGCTTTTTTTTCCCTCACTTGGAGGTAAAACTACTCTGTTTGTTCTTGGTTTTTGTTTGTTTTTTTTTTTTTTTCTTCCTTCTAAAGGTTAATTCTTGACAGTTCACATTCCACAAATAACAGGAAGGATACTGTGGTTAATATGTGGTTGCAGTTCTGGAAAGTGGCAATACAAATTACAATCTGGGATTCCATATTTTATTGTCTGTCACCAATATCCATGTTAGATCTGCATAGACTGGAAGTAAAGGTATTGTAACAAATTTTTAAAACATTTTTATAACTATCAGCCACATAAACTCATCTTGGCCCTAAGAATGTCCAACTATTGACAAATAGTCAATAGTTGTCAAATGTCAACTGAAATATCACAATGATCAAAATCCTATTAGAATTTATTTAATTATTCTCTTGATGATGCAATAATTGGATTACATCTATTTCACTTGTTAAGGCTTGTGAAGAGGAATTGAGTTATGCAGAAAACTTTTATTATCATTAAAATCATAACTCTAATTTGCAACTACACCATTTTATGTAGAAGCACTTAATATTTTGAGGTATGGAATTGGATTTTTGAATTTGTGCTCTTGTATCCCATTCTTGAAACTGCTGTAGGAATTTAGGCACAGGAAGCATTTCCCATAATCAAGCCTTTGGAGAAGCCCGGATATGAAGGTGCCTTCTGTGTGCAGGATATTTTTCAGAACCTTTTTCTTCGCTCCACCCAGTAAAACTTGCTTGAAAGAGCCTTGCTAGGCCAGAATATCAGCCACTATGTTCCAGTCACAGTTCTCCCATCAGCTGCAGGCCTCAATTATCCTTTTGGTCCTGTGCAATATAGCAAAGGTTAAAGCACACAAACAGCTCAGCGGGTTGACTTTGTTTTGAAATCATAGAATCTCTTTAATTTAAGAGGCAAATAATGGTTTTGCTTGGGAGAGGCAGGTGGCTGAAGCCGTGAGCTGGGTGGACTTGCCTGTGTTCACTAAGGGAGAGAGGAGCAGGTAGCATTGACAGTGGTTGTACTAGAGCTCCGCAGGGGCTGGCACAGGGGCTTGAAGCAGAGCCCGGGGCAGACGCTGCGGGGTTTGGGAAAGGAAGGCCGTGGAGTTCACAGCTGATGCAATCTCAGAGCCTGCAAAAGACTTTTTTTTTTGTTTGTTAAACGCGGTTTCGTGATTCTTGAGGTCACGCTTCCTTGCTGACAGGCTCTCAGACGCTTCCCCCGCAGACGGCCCGGGGGTGGCCGCTTGCCGCCCGCGGCCCTCCCGGCAAGGTCTGGCGGAGCCTCCACCTGTGCCAGGCGGGGCGAGCCCCGGGCCCATCTCACACAGCCAGCCCCTGCCTCCAGCGCGCCTACTCGTGACGGTGCCCCGGGCCTTACCGGCGCCCCCGGGGGCCCAGCCGGGCCCGGCCGAGCAGGCCGCTGCCGCCCCCCCGCCCCAACATGGCGGGGCGAGTCGCCCCACCGCCCGCCCGCGCGGGGAGGGGGGCGCCGCCCCGCCTCCTGCCCGAGAGGGCCCCTCTCTACCTGCCTGGAGGCCCACCTCTATGGTCAGGGGCGCGGCCAGCAGGGGGCGGGGCGGCGCCCGGCCCCGCCACTGACGGCGGGCGCGGGGCGCGGCCTGCCCGGCGCGGGGCGTGGCGCGGCGGGCCGGGCGCCCAGGCTGGCAGCCGGAGCGACTCCCCTTTGTGTCTGGAGCCGGGAGAGCCGTTGGTGCCGGCGGGCGGGAGGGGGCGCGAGCCGCGGCGGGGGACCTCCGGCCCTCGGCTCCCGCCCGCAGCCGGCGGCGGGCACGGGAAGGAGGGCGGAGCGGCGCGGAGCTGCCCCTCGCCGGCCAGCCCGGCGCGGGGGGAAGGCGCTGGCAGCGCGGAGGGGCTGAGGCGTTTCCCCGGGCCAGCTGCGCCTCGCTCGGCCCCCTGCGGCGAGCGGAGACCTGAGGGAGGAGGCCGGGCCGGGCCGGGGGCTTGCCTGGCGCTGTGGAAACTCGGGGAGGGAGGCGGAGGAGGGGGAGCGCCTTCCCCCGGCGCGGGGAAGGGCCTTCGCCGCTCTCCCGCCCGCGGAGAGGAGCCGGGTGCCTTCGCAGCTGGAGCCGCCGAGGAGGGGCCTCGCCTCCCGCCGCCCCGCGGGCCCCACCTTTGTCGGGGTGGCCGGGGGTGGTGTCGCTTCTGTGGCGGGGGGCGGGAGGCCGGGGGTGCGCGGTGGAGCCCGCCCGGCGGGGGAAGACAGATGGGCCGAGATGCAGCCGCAGCCCTCGCCGTGAGCGCGGAGGGGGTCGCGCCTCGCCGCGGAGGGACTGAGGGGATCGCCGCCGCCTTCCCGGGCGTGTGAGGCAGCGAGGAGGCAGAGACCTTTAACGGGATGGGACGCGGCGCTGCCGTGAGCCCGTAGAGCTCGTTATCCGTGCCCCGGCCTGCCCTGACTGACATTGCTGTAGGCGCGGGCTCGCGTCTGGATATGTTTCCTTCTCAACCGGGCTGTTTCTTCGATATCGTGAAGCTGCGTGGGAAATAAGCTCGGTTCCCAGCTCGGTGGGGAGCGTGTCGCCGTTCCTGGGCGGGAGGAGATGCCTCGGGGCTGGGAGGCAGAAGCAGGCGCTTCCCCGGTGTCGGCGGAGCGGTGCCGGCTTCCGAGACATGAAGGCAGGCGGGTGTAATGGAGTAAGAGCGAAGACGGCTCGTCTCATCTGCCATTTGCCCTTCCAGACGGGATTGTAAACCGAGAGAGCTGAGGAAGGCTGTGCGAAAGAAGGAGGAAATTCCTCTCGTCGGGGGTTTTTTCCTCTTTTTTTTTTTTTCTTCCTTTTTTTCTTTTTTTTTTCCTCCTCCTGCCTCGGTCCTCGGCTTCCCCAGGTATGACTGCCTCACTGCAGCACCTTGTGCTGGTGCTCCTGCTCTCCAGTGCCACCCTGCTGCTCAGCACTGCGGCTGGTAAGTAGCCAGTGGGTGTAACGAACTAGCCATTTTGGCAGGGGGAACGGGGGTGGGGTCCGCTGGTATTTGGGCACATCTGTGTCTCCTTAAAAACTGGTGTGCATCTGTTTCGGCCGCGAAGCCTGATGAAAAAGTTTTGGAATCCCGATAACGTTGAGCGTCTCGGAGAATAAAATCTGCTTTATTGTGTAAATGAACTCGACCTGCATTCAAGATGTGTATGCTTTGCCTAGATCTGCTTCTCTTGTCTAATAAGTTATTTCAATTTTGGAAAAATATATAATCTTTTTGTTTTGCATACCTCGCCCTTTGTAAGGTGATGCAGGAATTTTTAATATATATTTTAATCGTCGGCAGAGCTATGCCTGTTTTGCTGTGGGATCTTTGGGCACAGCCATTTTTAATTTTATCAGCATCGGTGCTTTTAGGGGCTTTACACATGTGCTGCAGTTTTATAACAGACTTACTGTAATGTATATTTTTTTTTCTTGGAGATCTGAAGCAAAAATTTAGCTATTGTCACTTGTGATAATAGAATAGTAACACAAAACACCGTGGAGGAATGCTGAAAGATCTTGAAGAGTACTCTCTTTTTTAACAAGAAGTTGGAAGCGTATATGCTAAGAGCAGCCTTATTCATATTTTTGGACGCTCTCGACCTATTTTTAATTTTGCTTTGAAGCTCGGTGTCATATATGTATAGGATGTTTGGCCGTAATATTGGGAGAGAGATGTGTATTGGTCTGGCATCCTTTGGTTTTCTGTCATGGTGACAGATTAGCATGTTGGAGCCTTCTGAGTGTTGCCCAGCTTTGTTGGGCACTAATACCAATCTCACAGCATGCATTTTCCAGCAGTTTTGGAAAACTCCTAGGACTTCGGTGTCTTCTTACTAATTGGGATCCAATTTGCAGTGCTTGCTTTTTTTAGTGTTATTTTGCAATCTGATGTGTGTAATTCATAAATGAATCCTTGTAGGAAAATTGCTGTATCTTGCTAAGATGACCCAACAAGCGGATGGTATTTTCTGTATTATGTTTCAGTGAGGTCTTAAAATTTAATTGTTTGTCAAAGTTGAAGACACTTGGTGTCATTATTAGGAAAATCCTGTAAATTACATATGTTTAGGCAGTTTCTTCATCACTCTGACTGGATAGTCCCTGATTTTCTCACTTCTGCTTTTTAAGAGGTCTCTTTCAGGAAGATATTTAAATGAAAAGATTGATGTTGCCTGTGTCATCCTGACCTTTGACTGCCATTATTTTAGATTGATGTCTGCAGCGTCTCTCTGTGGTAGTTTCTGAGGAGTGTTTTTCTTTTTTTTTTTTCCCCTCCTTTTTCTAGAAGAAGGGACTTCTGAAGGTCAAAAGTCTTGGTATTAAAGCACGTGTGAATCAAGAATACCCAGCATCTCAACTTTTCTTTCAAATACAGTTTTTAAAAAGTGGAGGCTTTTTTTCCCCTATGTGAAAGCTTCAGTGAGTTGGTATTTTCTCTGCCCTGAGGAAGGAGAAGGGTTACTGAAGGAGCGAGTATGGATTTGAACCAGGCCAAGGGCTGGGCAGGTGCGGTAGCCCATTTGCACGGTTTTTGCCAATTCACCTCAATCCTGACCTGGCAACAGCGTTCCCAGTATTTCAGGTCTGGTTTTACCTTGTTAAAAGGCTATCGACGATGCCAGCTTGTTTGGTTGTTTTGTGAACAGGAATCTATTTTCCCATTGTGATTTATTTCTTAATTGTGAAATTTTAACAATCCGCATTTTAAAAAAAACCTTGGTCGTAATCCTCTGTAAAAGTAATTACACGGATGATTTGAGCTTTAGTTAAAGCGGCTAATGGTTGATTTTAAGTTTACACTGCATTTCAGAAAAAAAATGTCTATACATGGGGAAGCTACACTAATGTGTAATTCTGCCCTTTTATGTTCATGAAAGAGCTAACACTCTTTCTTCTCTTCCCCTCCCCCAAGGCGTGAACTGTACGCTCCCATCAGAGTGAAAATGCTGCCTTTGTAGCTCTGGAAACCCCTATTAATTCTTCCTTCTGATTAGCGAATGGTTACTATATCTCAGCAGTGTATGGAACTGAGTGTTTATAAATGTGAAAGCATGACATCAGAGGGCAAGTATTTTCATAACAGGTTTGTAAATGTCTGTCTGGAGGAGAATATCTGGACCTCCTTGGGGAGAGCTCCACAAAGACCTGGGCTTAGTATGGGCAGGAAAGGAAAGATGCATACAGAAAATGACAAAAAAAAAATCTTACAGTGGGGCTGTTGATGACAGCATCACTCATAATCTGGAATATGAATGAAGGAAGAAGGTGGTTCTTCCTTCACCTTAGTAATTGAAGATGTAATAAAGAACTAGCTCTAGATTCAGAATTATTTGCTGATTATTGGGGGGGGGGAAATATTACTGGCTTCCTCCATAAAACCCAGTTCTTAACAGGTATCTGGTAACTCTGTATTTAAATCATTTATTAGTCCTTGTGAAGAGAAATACTACAGTAAGGACATTCTACCAATAATAATCTTAGGTAAAAATTTGAGGGGTTTAAAAAGTTATATTGAAAAAAAATAGTTTGTGCCACTTTGTTTTTTATTTCTCAAATGACCTGAAATACCTGTTTCTAAATCTTTCGTTTAGAACTATGGGACCTATTTATATGCCCTTATATTTCAGAGGATTTGAACGCATTAATCGTGAGGGTTGGTGCCTGAAGAGGTGGTTGGTGAACCTTTGAGCTGTTCCCCAGTATTGCTAAAGAATTTTGTTTGGGTGTTCATATGGACCTGATATTAAAGATATAATCTTTCCTCGTTTCACTTGCTTGCTTTCTGTGATATGCAATACTAAACCACTTTTCCTTCTTTATACATATCCAGGGTAGACAGCACTCCATTGTCTAATGTGTAAATTATTTGCGGAAAGTATAAAGTGAAAATTAAAGCAAACATAATATCCTTTTATCTTTGGGAATCTTTCCATAAGTCTGTATCTATGTGGTTCAATAGGGCCGCAAAATTTTCAGTGTGAATGGAATTGGATAGAGATTGAAGTATTTTTTTTTAATGATCATTTTAATTATTAATTAAAATGAGTGAACTGAAGCATCTTTATTCAGTTCTGTCTTGCCAGTTAAAGTTACTTTAATGTCTCAACATAATTTGTTTGAAATATGAATTTTGTGACGTGAGGAAAAGCCTCCTTTGACTATTCAACTCAGTTCTTCTAATTCAGTGTTTTGAGTTAGTAACTGACTTTATGTATCTTGCATATTAACAGGTTTTTTTTAAACCTATCTGCACCCCATTTTCTACTTCTTTACTAGAGTATGCCCATTGTTTATGGCTCATTCAGATGTAATCTAAAAATTAAATTTATTTTTCTGTCTGACTTGGGAGCTGTCTCAGAAATACTAGCCTAGCAGATGGAAACAGACTGTTTGCTTGAGGGGCACGACTGGTTCGCTTGATGGATAGCCACACGTACAAGTGCAGCCTCTACGCCAGACTAGGGCTTCATTAACTGTCTAGTTGTGTAAAGGAATAGTGTAGCTGTGAAAGCACAGGACTCTGCACAGAGCCATTCACCCTGCTGAGAAGAGCCTTTTTTCCATTAGGTAAATCAGCCTGTATGAGCCTCTGTGATATTTCAGCTAAACTGCTTCCCATCCCCAAGCAAACTCCAGTACTTCTGCACTGCGCGGTGCGGCGTAGGCATAGGCTGTGAGGAAATGGGAGCTGCACTCATCTGATGGCCGAGGAGCCCACATTTCAAGCCCTGAGACATTACACAGATACCTTGCTTCAGTATGAATGGTTTTACCCTAAAGGAACCACGTGTAAAAGGTTGGCTAAATTGTCTGCCTATCCTTCTCTGATCAAGGAACGCAAACCTCGCTTCACCCTGGACAAACAGGGAACCATAACTGTACTTCTTATAATTATTCTTATGGTGAACTTTGTATAAGTGGTTGTTTTGATGACACCTCTAGCACGTATTACAAACTTCTGTAAAAAAATCATTTGTTGACTTTTATAAACACTGTTGTTCACCCTGCCTTTTTATATACCATTAAGTATTTCTCAGTAGTCTGTATAGTCAGTGGCATTGTTTGTGTGGCAGATAGCACCTTCCTCTGCCTTTCTCACCAGAGAGACGAGAAAGTTGGTGTTTTCTGTTCTTCAGAAATGTTTTATTCCTAACAAACAGTAGAATGCATGGCTTACTGTCACTGGAGCTGTATTGTGTTTGGGCTCTGGCTGTGCCGTGAATGTGTGCTGTCATGTTCTGACCAGAATCTAACTTTCCCAGCCAGGGCTGCGTGCAAGCAGTGTGTAAAGTTTTATACGGAACAAAATGTTTATGTCCTGAATAAAACAGCCTTGGTGAGGCTTTGTGTTGGGTAGGGCAAGAATCTGTGCATAGCTTGCGCGCAGTTTTACGTGTTAATTTTGTTAAGCTTGTAGACTTAGTGGAACTGCTCACTGCTTCAATTTGAATTTCAAAATAAGTGGAATAGAAGAACTGTTCTCCAAAACAGAAAATCAGTTTGGGTACTGAAATGTTGGGTTTTGTGGGTTTTTTTTGTTTTTTTTTTTTTTTTTCAATTTCTCTGAAACGTAAGTTCACAGAAGTGTAAGGCTGGAAGTGACTTCGCTTCTGTTTCCTCCATGGTCTAGTTGCGTAAGTACAGATAACAGTGTTTGTCTAACATCTCTCAAATCTCCAGTGGAGAGGGATTTCGCAGCCAGTCTAGGTAGTCTGTCCTGTTACAGTGCTTAATTACCATGCTTCTCATAATGCAGCGGTAGTAGTTTTTTTCCCTTCTATTCTCATGCAAGATTGTTTAAGATACTCCTTAATTAATATGTGGTAATCCATCTGAACATACAGCACGGAGTACACACACAGACAACTGCCAGGGAACATCAGTCTTGTAAGTTCATGTGTTGAAGCCTGGTGTCTCAAATTTGGCTACAGTAATTTGCGATGGGAAGCTTGAGTCGACTATCAGTGTTTTAAAATGAAACTTCTGCAAGTTTTTAAAAACTGTTTTTGAAAACTTATGCTCTTCCTAAAATTTTGATTTCTGATGGTGCCCTTCTGACTCAAGGGATCTGTTAATCGCAGAGCTGGGAGCTGGGCTGAGCGGCAGGAGTGGAATGTGACAAGAGAGGTCAGTCTGGGTGTGTGACCAGGAGGAGGAAAGGCTGGCAGGACAGGGGAGATTTGAAAGGATGAAGGATTTAATCTGGTTTGCAGTGGGATGAGAACCACAGTGTATTAGACAGCCAGACAGAGCTGGTGTCTTGCATTTGTCAGACTTGTTTGGAGAGTGAGTGCCTGCAGTTGTGTGGTGGAACGAAGGTTTTGTGCTGGCAGAGAGAAAGAGTAGTTGTAGGTAGCAGTTTTGAGGATTCCTGTTCTCTCTTGTGAGAATGAATGAGAGACCTAGTCATTTAGATAGTGCTTTTACCCTCCGCCCCTTCCCGCAGTCTCATAAATTTGGAAACCACTAGTTTTTTGGGTGGTGATGGCATTTTATTCCAAGTCAGTGGTGTGTGTCAGTTTTGTTGACTGCCTTCCTGGGTTTGCATCAAATCACATATTTTGTTTTGAACTCTAAAGGTGTCTGCCTTCTGCATCTCTCAGTACGTTGTATTTCCTCTTCCATTTCTTATTTCTGTGAGAAAGGGAGTGAAAAATAGGTACTATGAATGCAGAAGGCTGCCATTGCCATCTGTGAACCCTTCCACCTCCACCGTTAACTTCTGAATCTGCCGACCGATTTCAACCGTATGTGAAAGATGCTAAAAGTCTCCAGAGACTGAGTTGCTACCGTTTTCATGAAAATTGGGAACTGAATAGAGAAGACAACTCCAAGGCAGAGGTGTCCCAAGGGGAAAACGAAGCAGAACACAGCCCAGGTAATCCTCTTTGCTTAAAGCTGGCTGCCCGGTCAGTGCAGGGATGCTGGCAGGCGTGTGGGTGCATACACTGTTCTGGACTAAGCACAGTGTATTTCGTCCTCTGTTCTCTCGGCGTGCCGTAGGAGATCTGGGGGAGAACTGGGGATCTCTTTTGTGGGAGGGGTGGGAGCTGGGTAAGAAGTGTGGGAGAAAGGGCATGTTTATAGGCGATTAGTCTGCAGCTTGTGGAATAACTTATGTTTCTGAGACAACATACTAGGCAATTTTTTAAACTGAGCTTCCAAAACAATGCCCAAATCACTTTACTGAATGGCTGTCATCCATTTACGACTTTACAGTGTGTATGAGTAGCTTGCAGTTTATGGCATGCATTGTTTTTTACACTTTCAAACTGGATTTAATAGACTACCCTGTGTGTACACTTAGCTTTAGTTCAGATATCCCACACATTAAATTTCTTATGATCTTTTTTCAATGGTGCTGTAACTTACGCTTTTCCTGTGGTCCCTTTGTATGTTTTTGTTATGTGTTATACTTGCTTGAACCTGTGAAGTGCATGAAAAATAGTTTTATTATTTGTGTTAAGCAGGAGTAATGGAAAGGCGTGTACTGTCACCTTCTGGGGTGGAGTAAATGGCAGGCAGTGTCACAGCTAGTGGTATAGTGAACCTCTGAGCTGCTGGACTGACTGTTACCAGCAAGTGGGCTAGGTAATGCTAGCAGTGGTGCACAGCAGCTCTTACTGTTACATTTAGCCAAAAGCTGATACTACATTTATGCTCCTTGTTCTACTATATATACTTTTTCTATTTTGAGTTGTAAGCAGGATGGGTGTAAGAGGCTTTTTTCTTTTTTCCCTGGAGTGAGATGACTGAAAATATAATCGTAGGTCATGTATGTTAATTGGGTGCCTTAATTTTATACATTAGAAAATGCAGCACTTAATTAATATCAAAGTATTGGGTGTTGGCAGTGTCATCTCTCAAGCTCATCATTCTTGGCATGAAGTGCTTTTCCCTCTACATAAGTCACAAAGGTCAGGTTCACCTGGTGTGAGACACTTCAACGTAATTCAGTGACACAGAACGACTGACTGAACGTGCTCTACTGCTCTTGCTTTTGCCTTATTAGACTTACTCAGTTTGACTTGGTTTCTGTTAAAAATAAAACATTTTATTTCTGCAACCAAATCAGCATGGGTACAGATACTTGGAACAAAACTCCTAGACGATTCATATTAGAGAACCTTAATTAGGTTTTCCAAGAATTTAAGCTAATCCACAATCCTTTGCTGCTCTGAAATTTGTTAGACTTGACAGAGACGTATCAGGAAGAATAATGGGTCGTGTTATTGTTCAAGCTGTTTTCTACAGTAATGATTGTACTAAATAAATGGTCTTATCAGGGGTATGTTTAGTTGTCCACTGCTAAAAAATGTTCGCTTTTGTTAGTGGTGGAGTGGTTCTGTTGTAGTTAGTTTGTTGCTGAACCTACTTGAAAATTAATCCTTCCTTCTGGTGCTATCCTTCAGAGAGAAGTCAGTGAAGCTGATTTAGGTGGGGGGCCTTGTGTCCCTATACATTCTAAGCTGCAAAAATCTTGGTGCAGACATACTATATGCTGTAGATGTGTGCTGTATGCTGTGAACTTCGCCAGTCCTTTTATTTGTTTAAAACCTAAACACTAGAAATTATTTTTCTATATTTATTTGCAGACAAGGGACCTTCTTAGATGAAGATTAGGTTTTTTTTTCTTTATGATTACCAGTTCTTAAATATAAATTTTCATCGTATTTAGCTGTCTGAGATATGAATGATGTGTAGAGCCAATATAGGAAGCTGAAGAAAACTAAGATTGCAGCAGGAAAGTTGTAGCACCTATCTTTTTAGTGAGGCTGTGGCACCGCCATATATATGCAAAGCAGGCACTTAGCCCAAGAACAACCTTTTTGTATTAAAATAATTTCAGTTGCATTCAGAGAAGAATAAAAGGAACCCTGTAATGAAGTTCGTCTGGATGCCACCATGGTGTCGGTTTCTTATGTTTGCATGTTTGAAGTTCTTCTCCTTTATTTCTAGCTGTAATGGCCCAGGCCAGGGAGCTGTAGCCGGAGCAGCTGCCGTGATTGAAATAGCCATGCCCGCTGCAGCAGTATTTGGTTCTCTCTGTGAACATTTTTTATATAGAACGTACACAAATCCCTGATGCTAGTGTGCGTTGCGTAGGTGCAGTGAAGGTGACCTGTAATACATACATGTATATGTGTGTCTGTATGTGTATGTATTCATTTGTACTCAGTACGTTACCAAAATTTGAGCACACCAATCTGTTTCACTGCAAAAATCTAATATTTTAATATTAGCAAATTAACTGTTTGCTTGGTGTTCTTAACTTCCAAAAAGTCCTTATAAACAGCTTATTTTGTGTGACTGGTAAACTTTACACTTATTAATTACATCCAGATTCTACCAGGAACTGTTAAATAATTTGTCTTTTAGTTATACTAAGATGAATCTGGCCTAATTAAATTTTAGTTAAATTTAGTCTGTAGTAGTTAATGCTGTTGCAGCAGAACACAATTATTTAGCCATAGTTGTGTACATTGTTTTAGCTGAGAATTTAAAATCTAGTAAATATTTTTTCCTGAATATTTCCGTACAAACTTAGAAATATCTTAAATGGCAAATAGACTTTCTTTGCTTTTATCGTTTCCTGTCAGAGAAGTAGTACCATTAATGAAGCTGGCAGCAAATTTAGCTTCCCTTGTTTTAAGAAGCAGTGGAATAGAATGTTCATGTGCAAAACAAGTAAAACCCTAACTATTACTTTACTAATCTGTCTGTGGACTATATAACACTACTTAAAATTGAAGTTGTGGCCTTTGGGCACAAGAATACACAGTCCAAATACGACACAACATAGTAAATGAATTTAAAAAAAGGGGAGAAGGCGTGTAAAATAAGGAAGACTAATTATTGATACAATAATAATATAACTCAAACAACTTCATGGTTTCACTTTGAGGATGCAAGAATATTTTCTTCTCCCTTTCCCGTGTGCAGGGGGAAAAAAAAAGAGGTCCTAAGACACTTGAATAACAAATAGTGCCATAATATATGAGACTGGCAAGCATATTCTGAGCAGAAGTAACTTCAGGGAGGAAATCTAGAGGTGTTTAAGAGGGAGTGCAGTAAAAGGGGTGTTGAATTGGGTCCTGCTGAGGAATGGAAGAGTTAAATGTGAAAGCAACTATTCACATGTCAGGTACTTCGAAGCAGTCATCAGAACAAAATCCAAGTGAAGGTCTGCAAAAGGAGGCAGATGTTGTCAAAGTGATATCATGGACAACAACTTGATTTTCTCGACTGGTTTTGGAAGGGTGGGAGAAGGGTTAGTAACAAAAGAGCTGAGCTAAGAACATAATAAGGCATGCAAGGGAATAAAGAATGGGCTTTTAACATGGTGTAAACAAAACTGAGTTGGTGATCCAATAACGAGGGAGGAAGATAAGATAGGCAGAAAAGTCAGAAAGCTCCACAGTTAATTAAGATTCTCATTAAAACTTGGGGGACCAATTGGGAAGAATGGTGAATTGTGTGTAGCACACAGAGCCGTGTGTTACACTCTTACTTCTTCTGCGTGTCCTGTTACAGAGAGAAGCTTGCACTAGCTGAGTGAGAAAGCATCGGGAATTGCCAGTAAATGCAGGATATGTCCCCCAGAATTGTGTCTGAACTGCGCTGTGCGTAGTTAGTAGCCATCAAAATAGCAGCAACAGGTTTTTGTTTGAACTGCTGGAAGTATAAAGAAACAGATGAAAACTAAAATTTTAACTTTTAAAAAATGTTTTTATGTGGCAAATAATGCAAAACTTTACTGAGCATATTTTTATACAAAGAATCTGAATAATCCACGGTTATACTAACTGAAACAAGAATTTCCATAGAATCACAATCCTTTTTATGACTTTACCTCCTTGCATTTGGTTATGATTAATCTTCCATAAAATTGTTGTTAAGTATTTGTGAAAATCAGTGCAGTGTCTTAGGTAAGGCTTAGATTAAGTGATTGAATGGCTAAGGCATTTTACAAATAGTATAAATGTTTTAATGTTGCTTTACTACTAAGAAGAAGAGATATGGCTCCTCTTTGGTGGCAGGTTTCATGTATTTGTCGTGCATACAGCATCTTTTCTGCCAACTTCAAATCTTAAAATGTAGTTAAATCCATACTTTTCAGACACCAGGATCTGACATACATTTAACAATGCTGTTATATACCACTTTCAATCTTCCTGCAATATGTTCGTGCATATAATGCAAAATAAAAACCAAACAAAAGACATCAACAGCCATTAGCCAGGCTTCTAATTGAGGTTAATCAAGATAATTCTAAATACTGAACTTGTTACTGTATCAGCTAACTTGTTTTCTGTATCTGATTACTGAGGGCAAAATGAAACTTTATGTGAATGTTCTGTATTTAAACAAGTCGCTTTTCCCTTTCTGTGCTGAAGTTAGGCCGGTTATGAGCCTCTTAGCGTTGCTTTTTTCACGTATTTTTGTGTTCATGCTATAAGCTTAAACCCAGAATCACTTTGGGACAATGAAGTTCAGTACAATTATATTCTGTTTTCAAATGGTTATTATGCAAGATGCTGGTGTAATCCCACCAGCTTTTTTAGTATTCCAGTGTTCTGAATACTTCATTAATTTATACAGATTTACAGTTAGCTCTTTGAACTTGACACAGATTTTGGAGATCAGGCATTTTAGTGAGACTATCAGGAAACGCTGGGAAGTAAGCCTATTGCAATATCCTTGCTTCTCCAGATAAAACTAGACATCCTGGCTGGATGTTTACCAGTGTTATTATAGGACAAGGTATTTGTGTCTTGATTCTTTTCCTAGATTTGCCCACCTTTCTCCACCCTTCGTTTTATTATTCTTTTTAGGATGGTTAGAATAAGCACGTAATGAATTTACCTTTTATGTTACTGACATGTGCTTTTGTGCTTTCAACATATAATTGCAACTAAATAGTTTAAAATATCGAGGAATGCCACATACAAACAGTTATTACTTTTAGCTGAAACATATAATAACAAATGAGGATGACGTATGCGATGGAATCTGATAGTAAATTCCTTTGTGGCAATTACATAAAGCAGTTAGTTTCAGTGCTTAATTGATAACACCGGGGCTTGCGTCACTTCCGCGAGGTGTGGGAATACGAGGTGCAGAGGTAACTGCATTCCATCAAGTTTCAGTCTAGACAGGCACGAGAGCATCATTCACCCGGTACCAAACAAGGCAGGCTCCTCACCTTCTTAGAAGTGACCTTGCAGCTAAAGAATGTGCTGTGGTGGGCACAGGGAAAGGCAAGCTGAGAGCTCGGTGCTGTCACCAGCACTCTGCCTAGAGTTCAGGGTCTTGACTTGAAAGGATGCTATCTGGACTGCAGAACGTTGGTTTCTTCTCATTTCATAGGGGCGGTGGTTTTTGAAAGGAATAGTTTAATGAAGTGCTGTACAGTTAATTACATTTGATTGAAGGAAAAGCTTGTTATCTAGCTGGGGTGGGAGTAAGTTTGAAGTACACTTTTATAACAAAAAGTATTAGGAAACACTATTAGAGACTCGTCTCCCTCCTTTAATTGATGAGTAGTAGAGTGAGCTTTGACTTTTTCAAACAAGGTTTCCAAGGAAAGGGCTTTTTTTTTTTTCTTTTTTTTAAGGGGATGTGTCTGCTTCTAAGGCATATCAGAATTACAAAGGTAAAGCATGATGTAGCACAAGCTGAGCCCAGTTTAATTAGTTCTGCTGGATTTGTTAGCTTGATTTCTACGTAGGCACCGCCAGAACTAGTCGGGGAGGACTGCTGAGGGGAAGAATGGCGAAGCTATTGAGGAGAGTGTGCAAGTGTGGAAGCTTCCCTTAAAGAAGGGAAGCTGCAAATGTTGTATTTAGCAGAGGATGAGTGTAACTCTATAGTTTTGTTTTCACTAGCAAAACCAGAATTATCTAAAAGCAGAGCATTAAAAACAAACATGAAATCAGTCATATAAAACCAAAACCCGTCATTATTATAACTATCTGTAGGACCTTATTTCAGCTGCTTTGTGCATAATAGTGACAGTTTTTAGAAAGCATTTTTCTCTGCAGGGTCTCTGCCTCATTTCGTGGAAAAAGGGGTAATTTCAAGTTCTTGCAGAGAATAGACTTTCCCAGTGGCAGACTTCTTGCAGACTTGTTACCCTCCTGCTTCTCTCTTCCACTTGGATGCTATATACCCCAGTTTGGAGGTGGTTCTTCATGTGTGCGTCTGTCGTAGTATTCTCTCTTCTTCGTTTTCGCTTATTCCCCTTATTTCAGTTATTGTAAAAAGACATTTTTATTTAAACTTGAACATTGCTGGTTTATGCGTTTCTTCGCTGTAATGAAAAGAAACGAGTTGTATCATGTTACTAAAAAGAGATCTTTGATAAGTGCTCAGATCAACTGGGATGCATAAAGGAAGTGCAAAAGACTGAAGTTTATTCTTCCCTAAAGGAATGCTTAGCTTCCCTGACTCTTCTGGTATGCTTTCTAAAAGTGGGGCTCTTTTATTGTCTTACAGAACGCAAACTCTGAGAATCTTGATTGACAGGTGACAGATCCTCTGTGAATGTGTAATTTGTTCTGGGGGAAATGCAGTGGGGTGAGATTAGAGGCAGTATAGGACAATCCTTGCCTACATTAATTTGGCTCAGTATAGCCCATGAGAGGTGGCTCATCTACTCAACTTCTTTTAAACATGTGTGAGCTTGAGTGAGTAATTAAGGATGTGATTTCAGATATATATTTAAATAATGCTTTTGGAAGAATCATATGAAGCTTTGGTTAGAATTTGGGGAGGGGGGCAGTTGAGTAAAATTGTGTGAAGGGCTGTTCTAGCCCTTGGGGAATATACAGATTCCATGCCACAGATTTCCAAACTATTTCTTCTGTAGTGCATTTTATTAGGGGGTTCCAGGACTTTTGAAAGGCAAGCTGGTAATAAATTTTTTCACTATGTGTAGAGGAAAACCAAAATTATTCTCAGTGTTGTCAACTACTGTGGGGGCGGGGGGAGGGAGGGTGTGACAGTTCAAAAAGAAAATCATTATGCTTTCTTGGAGATCTCTATCTAGTCATCAGTGTGATAGCGGAAACCTTTCCTTGTAGTTCTGCTAGAACTATTTTGAATTCTCATCTTTGTGTTTAGAGTTGTATTGTGCAAGACTGATGAGATCAGGCTTTGGAAGTTAGCTTAGAACCGCTGTAGCCTTTGCTTGCTCTGCCCTTCCTACCCTTCCGGTTTTTATTCACCAAATGTATACAAATGTGAATACAAAGACTGTCCTCATCTCAAATGTCTCCATTTGAGGAAAAAGAGTTCCTCTCTCCTGTCCCATACTTGGCATGGTAGCCTTTATCCAGTTCCGTTAAGGAGTGCAGCAGACTTCTTGTAGCATATGATAACAAACCTCTCATAGCTTTAAAATAAACAGAATTAAACTAGAGTCAGAGTTAACTAGGTCTTTAGCAATGATACTCCTAGAGAGAAGCTCTTAAATTCCTCTTTAATGATCTACCAAATATTTGCTTTTGGTTGTCAGGAGCTGACAAATCATACAGTGCTGTCTGTCTCTATGGATTCCTGTGCTCGAGTTAAAGTGTCTCCAGTGCACATGGTCACACCAAGTAGCAGTGAGTGCTTAAGCAGCACAAGCAAAATATGCTTGTGTGGGAGCTGCGTCCCCTTTGCACTTACTAGTGGGAGCACCAGCAGCATTAAACACCAGCAGCTTGAAGCTGGATCCCCTGACTGGCCTGCTGGTTCACGTTCAGGGCCTTGCCTGACTCAGGCTTGCTATTTCTGTGTGGAACAGAAATAGATGCGTTCAGAGGTAAAGTTGCCTGCTGCCCTTCAGGGCAGAAGTTGGTTTGGAAGCAGTGCTGGGCTTTTGCTTTGAACCTGTGACAGAATTGAAGACAGCACATTGTTGCAAGCTGTAAGCCCAGATATTTAGCAAAAGCAGCTGAGGGAAAAAGAAATAGTAGTTACGGCTGCTACATAAGATGAAGAAAGGAAATGGGAGCCTCCCTCAAGTGCAGCCACTAAGCAAAATAGTTAAAAATAGTTGCTTTTCCCCTCTGAGCAATTGTCTAAGTTGCCATAAATGTTGTTCTTTCTTGGGAGCTGGAGACAAGTCTCATTCCCTGGATTTTCTGTTCTGAGACAGCAGTTGTGTTTTGAGGACTTGTGCTGCGCACACTGCTGATTATTGCGGTACAGATGTTTACAAGGAAAAAAGCATTGAGGCCTGACTGTGATTGTAATGAGGAAAAGCTTCAGAGTACTTACAGAGGCTATATAGATAATGGATGGAAGGAGGTCCATAGTGAGATGAAGTATCTTGCTGTTGCTTAGCATGCCACCATCAAAGAGGAACAGATCTCGGGTTTGCTGGCTCCCGGTCCATTGTTGTCCACTTCACCATTCTGGATTTCTTTCATTATGATCTCAAACTGATGGTTTTTTGAGACATCTCATAGCTGAAAGCTGGTTGTGAAAGCATTACACTTATTAAAACTACACTTATGGAGGAAAGTTGTGAAAAGTGGTGATTTTATTGAAAAACATACAACTATTAGAGATACCAATTTTTAAATGAAATTTTGTTTTCAGAAGGTTTATTGATTTCTTACCACTGTTAACTGCTCTGTTTCAATTCTGTACAAGTAGTTCAAAAGAAAAAACGTTTTCATTTGAAATATATTTTGGAGTGTTTTACCTTGCATTTTACCTTACTGCTGATTGAATTCTGCTTAAACTGATTTTTTGGTAATCATTCCTGACCTCTCAATTTCTTCAACTTGTTACCCCAAGGAGGCCACAGATTCCAAATAGCTGTTGTTTTGTGTCGTCCACTCATCCTCTTTGTCTGTTTGATTGAGCTGCTTCTGTGAGGTTTAATAAACAGCTAAGACAGCTGAACAGATGACTAAATAGGTTTTCTTGGTAGTGTGTACAATTGCCCAACTACGTGAATATATTTTAATGATTCAGCAAAAATGTGGTGCTTATTTGGTAGGCACATGGTGGATGTTCCTTATTTTAGATGAAAGTGAATTTCTAATCTTAAACTGTGTCTATATCTAAATTGGCAAATCCAAGTGTCTGTACTCCGACGTGCGTTCTTTGCATTTCTTAGAAGCAGCAGTAAACTAGAACATTCCCTATGTAACCTTTTTTTCCCCCCTTTTCTTTCAACAGTGAGTATCCTTGGGTTTTTATTGCAAGAAAAAAACAAAATGTAGGGATATGAGCACATTGCTGAAATTTCATTACTTTTATTTCCTTTTTTTCATCTTCGTGTATTTCTTTTGTGTTTTTTCGCTTTTTTCCTCTCTTCTGTCAGATGTTCTCCAAGTGCCTGTCCTGCCTGTGTAGGAGAGAGAAGAGGTAATTTGAGCCTTAGCATTATCCAGTTACGTTGTTGGAATGTTTTGGTGTCTAATACTAGTATATGTAAGATTACTCTGGGCTCTGCCTTCCCTGTAGATTTAAAGAAACTTCTAGACACAAAGGACATTTAAACAAGCGTATGAAACCCTAAGAGTGTTTTCTGTTAACCTTTTCTGAAGCTATTCATTTTTCACGTCTCAAGTAGTGAGTTTAGTGTGAGCGGATCCAGTTGGGCTACTGTCTGACAATCAATAAAACTGGATTATATGGGTGCACTCAGATATTGCCAATTTCTTAGTGCAGTTTGGTGAATTTTAAGCTATACATACTATGATGAAACTTTAAGGTAGCTGTGGCTATTTTTTTCTTGTATCAACTGATTTCCATTCCCTTCCTATTTGTAACAGCCATTATTTTTGCTAATAAGTGAGCTTTGTAAGTTTTCTCAAGGCTTGTTGTGTGTGAGAGAGAGACCAGGATGATTATGATCTTAAAATTAGTGACTTTGGAATAAGGAGACATTTTAAGTTACCTTTGGACAGTTGGAACTTTTAGCATCCAAGTTCCAAAATGGAGGATGTAGTGTTATTAAATTCCTGAATTAAAATACGCTAGTTGCCAAACCTGACGCTATTGCCATATTAAAACCATTATGTATGGACCATGGACACTGAACTATAGTTCCTTTTCTGTGGGAGAAACATGCTAACTATGTGCAGATTTCAAACTGTATTAACAAAAAAGTACAGTAGAATTAAAAGTGTTGAAATCTGTTGTGGCATACAGATGAACAGTGGATGAGAACAGAAGAATGTTTGCTCTAGTATTGGTTCCTAGATGAAAAGATGAGAGATCTGTAACAGAAAAGGTTATTTCAATAATTTACTGATTGGAAGCACAAGAAATGCTAGTGAGGTGCAAGAATGCTGATAACATAATTGGAGATAAACTTTTTTCCTTCCTAATTTTCCTGTGTGGCTGAATGAAGCTCTAGGCACTAGACTGGTATGAAGAATGAATATCCTCCTCACAAGAGGTGTGTAATAAAGACCTCTTTAAGCATATGAAAAAAAAAATCGAATTTGAGTTAGTCATTGGAAAAGGTTGGACAGAGAGGAATTGTTTTCTGCTTCAAGTTTTTGTAGATTTCGTAGTAAATCTAAGTAGTTGACTTTTGATGTTAGCCTGACACATGTGCACAGTTTGTGCATAATTACCTGTCTCTGCCATAGTATGAACATGCTCCTTCTCGCAGCTCTTGTTTCCCTTTTATTTAGTTTTGTTTGGTACCAAACACAGAAGAATCTGCAGAGAACCAATTCATTAAAAATACATTGTATCTTACCATTTTTGTTTGTTGATGTAATTCACTAAATACTACTGAATACAAATATAAGGTAGCTGTTGAAGTTGCTGAATTGTCTCTTAAAACCAGACATTTGAAGCATTGGAATCTCTCCGTTCAGTTAAATATTGGAACTCCACATAGTCCTTCTCATGTGAAAGGTTAAGCTTTGCCAGGGATGGGCACTTTCTTTAATGAAACATCTGTAAGCTTTTGTTTTCTTTAAAACAAATATTCCCTGCTACTGCTATCCTCATGAAGGCTAAAGAATAATAGAATTCTTAGTCTGTGTTGTTCTGAGTGCCAGATAACAAGCAGGGAATATATCCTGGTGAGATAGGGCTGTGTTACCTGCTCATTTTTCTGATGAGGAATTGAGGCACAGAGAGTGGCTTGCCTCAGATTGTCTTTGGTGGAACACTGCTTGAGTTCTGCACTTGTAGGCTCATCCTGTAGCCACTGGATAATTCTTGTATCCCCAGTTCTGCCCAAATGATTTCATCGTATGGGATAAGGAGTTAGTTTAGTTTCAATTTGGAAATTGTTGCTTGTCTTGTTGGGAGATTGGTTCCATAAATGTGCACTGCTAGAAACTTTAGAGTCTGTGTACATTTGCAAAGACTTTCTCCCTTGAAGTGCTGCACCTTCTTCTGTAATGCTGAGTTTCCTTATACTGCATTTCTTATCTGATCAGTGACTTTGGATGAATTAGAGGAGCATTTAATGATGTACTTAAAATTTTGAGATTTAACTTCAGTGATTACCAGGAAAGAGGCTACAAAGAGTCATAAGGAAGAAGAGAGAAAAGACTGAAAAATCAGTCTTGCAGGCTGTCTTGCATCAAGTACCCTGGCGAGAGCTGCCTGCAATAAGGATATGGAAACAATTAATTAAAAAAAAAAAAAAAAGAAAAAACCAACAACCCCAAACCCAAAACTTCATATATTGAAAACAAGACGTCATTAAAAAAATCCCTTTCTGTATGCTTTGAACCTAGCAGTTTATTTCCTACTGTTTCTGGTACAATAATATTTTTTTCCTAAGCACAACATTGTGACCAGAATCACAGAATAAATGCTAGGTACTTAGAGGGTTCGCAAAAAAAAAAAAAAAAAAGAGGTGTGGGAGACGCTGCTTCTACAAAGCGGAGTTGCTCTTTATTGGAGACTGTGAGCATTTCCAGTCTCTTTTCTCTGTTTCAGTTGCATCTTCTCCCTGGCTTTTGATATTTCCATTTGGTTTTGACCTCCTTTGCTTTCGTCTGCTTCTCTGAGCAGTGGCACCACTGCTGCTTTCTCCACTGGCCTGTGTTCTGTCTTCTCTCTACTTTTCACATTCTTAGTATTTTGGTTTCTTACTATTCTGTGTGCTTCCCTGGCAAGAGCAAGGAGCTAAGGAGGGAGTCATGCTTTTAGTTCCAGTTTTACCAGAGCAGGTGCTTGGTTGCTGGAGGAGGAACTGAAGGTAAGTTCACCTCAGCTCGTTCATAGAGTAGCTGAGCACATTTTTACCTGCCTATGGAAGCAGCATGTGCAACAATCCAATGTCCTAGAGAGACTATAGAGCATGTCCAGTGCTGCTGGTCTGTGAAAAATTGAGTTTCCAAACTAACAACCTCTTCTGAAGTTTTCCAGAGGCCTATAATTTTGGTACTTTGTCAAGAAAATGAGCAATCCTCCCTCTATTCCCCTTCCACTTCCCCAAAAGAAAAAAAAAAAGAGCTAGCCGCAAACCACCCAAAAGCCACACCCTTGGTATGAGGCAGCCCGTCTGCCACATCTTAAATTCAGCTTCTTCCAGTTTTAGAATTTGTCAACAGAATACTTTCAAAAAGTATTTTAATATGGACTTCACAAGCTGTTTTTTCCTAGTGTTACTCTCGGGCATGACAGCATCATTGTAACAGAATCTGTTTTTCACTTCGAAGTAAAATAGCAGAAAAACACTTGCTGTATGAAATCTGTGACCACACTGATAGTTTGGCAAATGTCTTAAGCAACTGAAAATAAGAGTTCTTCTAAGATGTGTCAGATCCTTAATTACAGGCAGAGTTCCAGGCTTGGTTATTATAAATGTAATTATTCCCTCCCCTCTCAATTTAAATTAAAAGTAAGTAAATATAAATAATGTCAACCCAGCTGTCCCTCAATGCTGTCCTTAATTGGCTAACATTGAAAAGATGGTTAACAATGCCGGTAGTTTAGAAGAGGTCCTAAAACTTGAATTTCAGGTTATGTATATGAACATACTGAGCTGAAATAACGTGAAGATAAACTAGAACAGGAATACTTGTGGTGCTGGTCAGTTTAGCAAAACCAAATCATGATAAACAGCCAATGACAAAACAGACCTAGTGTGTTAATGCAAATATTTATACCCTATTTGACCTGAATTGCCACCATGCCTTCCACTGTTTTGCAATTTTCATGAAAACTTTCCTTCTGCTTGAATTTGTTTTGTAACATTATTACTAAATTAAAAAAAAAAAAAATACAATACTTGGTAGAATAATTTCATGGAGTTTGCAGGGAGAAATCTATAACTCCTACCAAAAATTTTTTGAAGATAAGCAAGCACTCCATTATCTAACGATGGAGAATTCACATGACTGCTATTCTGCAGTTTGTCCCCCCTCCTGATGCTTCTCAAAGAAGTTGCCGGCTGTGGAGAACAGTATTCTAGTGACTGCTCCGTCTGGCTTTCTGCTCTGTAAGCAGAAGGAGTTGTATTCAGACGCGTGGTTTTAATGGATGCATTCACAAGTTACATGTCTTCACGCAGAGCATAAACTTCTTCAGAGCTGCATGTGCTCAGTGTTTTACAGCCGTGCTTTCAAATAACAAAACCTTGCATCCCTGTGGAGAGAGATTTTTGAGTTCTCTCTCTGGGACTGCCCCAGTGACATAAACTAAGTGTCTGGCAACTAGTTTTAAATGTGAATGATTGTTCTAAAGGCCTTTACAGGTGGAGTAAAAGTTTGTCATCATTCCTCTTGTGAAGATAATAGTACAGTTTTTAATGGCTTATGCAGGTGAAGGGGTGCAGCGGGCTGGCGTGGATGAGGTACCTCCTTGCCCCCTCTGTATTTTTAAGAGCCTGCGTGAGGCAGCTTAGTTTGCCAAGGGAGCCAGCAAGTGGTTTGATGTTTCTTAATTGACTTGAGGCTGTTTTCTCCGGGCATGAGAGATGATGAATCTTAAAAGGAATATGAGAGACTGGCTCAAAGACACAAGGGGGGAATTGGTGTAGAGTGCCCCCTCCCCTTGCTTTATCAGTGTGTTCCCTTTGAAGTTTACAGTGGCTGCGTTGAAGTAGTTACCCTTCTTGGAGGGGAGTTTCGTCTCCATCTTGATGAGACATACTTGGTGGGTCCCAATGGAAGCAGAGACCTGCTCCAGGTCTGCCAGACGTTGCCTGAGGGCCACTGATAGAGCTCTGGCTGTTAGGGGCGATTCTGGTAAGTGGACGTTTTGACACTCATATTTTAAATTTCCCGATGCTGCAGTTCCAGTCACTGCTTATGATGAAATCATGTAACCAGTAAATTATTTACAGAGGCAGGGCTGGATTGGCAGAGGAACCCTCATTGTGAAGCGAAAGCTCCCTGAAGCAACGAAACAATAGCGAGTAGACTTGGAGCAGAATTTAAATGAAGTAAAGATTTTGTGGCAGTCAGACAGAAGACCAGATTGGGTTTTCTGAAGTACTGGCTGGGTTCGTCTTCATAATCTGATACTGCAGCCCTGAAAGCTTGTGGAGCTCTCTGGTTTTGTCTATAAGGTGACTAAAACGTGTGGTTGTCAGAGTATCTTCTAATAATTGCTACTATGGTTTTGCTTATCAAGAACTTGGAAGAGATTCACAGATGCTGTTCTCAAGTAGTAATACCAAGGCTGGGGAGGCAAGGTCACTTCAGTTCAAGTCAAGCTCATTTAGAACCTGGGTATGCTGACCAATCTTGGTCAGTTTATTATCTATTATCCTTACTGGCTTTAGGTTATGTCAGTACCTCTTTAAAAACAGTCTGTGGAAGTTTTTAGGTGTGCAATTGAAGTTAACTTCAAGATCAAATATTTAACAGTATTTATTACTGTAACTTGCCTATTTTTACAGGGTTTACAGTGATTATGGGTATGATATATTTTCAAAAGTTTTTTGAAGCTGAGAGAAATGAGTTTTGAAGTGTTTTTTTTTCCTCACTAAAATGGCTACTGAAGCATGCAGACAAATTCTTGAACCCCTCTAAATATTCTTCATAAACAGTGATAGATATCTTGCCTTGTTTTTCTGATCCTTAACTGTTTACTGTGATTTCTTTATGATTTCGTTAAAAGCAAGCCATTATCCCACAGGAAACAGTTGATTTCAGAGCTATATCCCACTGAAATAAATATTTTTTTTTTTTTCTGGCTTGTCATGGCTCATGTTTTAGGTAAGACTAGATAGTCAATTCTCGAACAATTCTGTGTAACGTACCCTTTCATGAATGAATTACCTATCTTTGTCATTCTTAACAGCTGCAACTGAGCACTGTCATTGAATGTACACAAAAGTAGTGCATCGCAGCTAGAAAATACTTTAAATCCTTCCAGCTACAGATAGTCATCTGGTGGGACAGAATCTCTGCATTTCAGTGGTTGGGAAATGTAATCTCAGTTTCTGATGCTCTTGTAGCAGGTAGGGCAAAGTGAAAGCTTCAGGACTGGTAGGTAAGCTAGGCAGCTAACTGGAAGCCAAGGTTAATTTTCACTAGTCATTAATTTGATGCAGAATGGTGCTTGCCAGGGTCAGTGCTAGCATCGTGATTTGCAAATGGTGTTACTCTGTCACCACTCGTACCATTTTTGTTTTAGTGAGCAGTTTGTGTTGGTAGAACAAGTTCATTGTTACCTTGAAAATCAAGTAGCCCATGAGATAGTCTGTTATTTTGTTCCAAAAGGTTTAATATACAATTCTAGCTCCACTTCTTTTAGGTAGATCAGTTTTATCCAGAAATACATTTCTCTTCCTTCTCCCCTTCTTTGCCTTTCAGGGCAAACAGAGGTAATTTCTCTATGGAGATGGTATTTAACGTGGTTTTAAAGATGACATATAAATATGTAACTGAATACAGAATTTGATTTTTGCACAGGGTTGCTTTTTAGGAAGTGTCTGCAAGTAATGATAGCTGAGGTTTGGTCAGTAGGTGCCCTTTGAGGTGGGGAGATGCAGAAGAGTACTTAACAGTTCTTTTCTTACTTGTCCCCAGTTATTTGTCACGTTCTTGCAGGGGTCTTCAGGAACCAGGCAGGAGACTGCAGTTCCTGGAGCTGATGATTTAGTCATCCTTCTACAGCAGCAATCCATTACGAGATCTCTCTCTTCCAGCTTCTCTCCTGTTCCTAGCTATGTGTTCCTTCCTCTCCCTTGTACTCATCTGGAACCCCTCATTAAGCAGCTTTAAATCACTAACCTGGCAGAAATTTAAGTAGTGTGTTTGTGAGGCTACTGACAATAGTTTTCTGCCAGACTGGTGAGTTACAGCAGCTCATGGGGGCTCCTGCTGTGGGTCAGCTCCAACACTTGTTAAATAGTGGGAGTGTGCAGCGCTTTTCTACCATGTTCTGAAATTTTCCATGTTACTGTCAGTTATTCTGAGAAGGAAATTTAGCTCTGCCTGCTCACTGTGGTTATTCAGGATCTAACTTCAGGGCTGTTAGATGTTGAAACAGTATCTGTGTATGTACTTAGATTCTGCCAGTGGCTAGGTTCCTTAATAACACACATCTATATCCTATTTTAAATTTGAAGAGCCTGTGACACTTCCCTCTGCTGCAGAATGGGCTGTATTTCTTCTTTCATGTTCTTGGACCAAAGTTTCACAGCTGGCTATCTAAACTCACCCCTTAAAACATGCATCAGACTGATGACATAATTTATGTCTGTGGTAGAGCATGGTTCTTCTGGATATGAGATGAATGATTGTAACAGCTAAGAATGTTACAATGTTATAACTGAACACTTCAAATGTGAAACTTATTGTGGAATTTTGTAGAATAATTTAGTATTTATGTGATGTGCACAATGGTTTACAAGGTGTAAGCAGATAAATGCTTAGTAATGGAAATCTGGGTGATTAACTAGTTAAGTTCATAAGATACAAATTTTTAAGACTTGCAAAAAAAAGTGCATCAGTTGCTGTGTATTTTCCCTGTAACAGCTGATCTTCAAATCTGAATTTCCTTCGTCTACAGATCTATCCGCCTTCCAAGCTGAAATATTTGCCTGCTTATTTTTTCATATTTTAGTAACCATTTATATTAAGTAGATTGAAAAGATGTTCTGAGTGATCAAACACCTTTTTATCTTTCATTATTGTCAAAGTTCATTCTCATAAAGCTAATTTAAGGTCATACAGTGCAATTGTCTTGCTTCGTAATCTGTCTTTATATATCAGCTCTGTTTGAAACTCTCCCTTTTGAAAGTGCCTTTACCTTATCTCAGAGGAAGACCTGAGATGTTTGCATTGGACTACAGCACAAGGAGTCTTGAATTTCATGGATGCTTGTGTGTAAGGAAAGGCAAGTCTGATTATTGGCGACACTTGAAATTCCAAAGTTCGCTAGTATTTGTCCAGGTCATTAGGAGTGAAGTTACTCAGGGTCAACACAAAGAAGGAAGTAACAGATTTACTGCTAAGAAATGGCTTGGAAATGTCTGTGCGAAGTAATTACACGCAGGAACCTGAATAGGAATAGGAAGTCCGAAAAGACCAAAACTGGCGAGTTATAAGATTTGGGGAGAATCTGGGCACCTGTGACTCGCAGGCCCATCACTGATTTTTCTCTTCCACTTCAGTGATGGTTGCCCAACAATCCAGATCTGGTTTTGGGTATTTTGATGTGGGTTTGTTTTTTCTTTTTCCTCCCCCCACAAATAAATTTTTGTTTTCAAACACATAATTACAGTAAATTTCTCTACTTTTTGCTTGCCTTCTAGGGGTTTCTAGAGGCTTGTCAGAGATGAGTGTAAAATGGTTTTCAGGAAGGAAATCACATTGCTAGTAAATAATCCAATTAAATTTTAATGCAGAGTGTATGGATGTCTAATTTCTCTGGGACAGCTTCTATCATTCATAGTTACTGAAATAATGAATGTTTTCTCTGTAGTTTATTTAAAGGGATCTTCAGAGAACCTCTTTGCATATTCTGTCAAAATATATGCAAATTGACTCCCCACAAGTCCATTCACTGAGCTATCAAAAATGTATTCAAGCACTTCAAAAGAATTGAGCCAAGTGAAGATTTTGTGTCCTGAAGTGATATCAGTAGCATAACAGATTCTTCCTCTTTCTCATTTCTTTAAGAGGAAATTTGGAATTTCTTCATCTATTGGTAGACGTACCTGCTAATATGTTGCTGTGAAATAGGTGGTGTTGCCTTTCAGCTCCATAAAGGTCGAAGAATGAAGTGCTGTGGAATTGACTCTGCAAAGGTTTAGTAGTTTACTCTTCTTTGTACAATTCTATACTGTAATTACTCAATACAGGACAAGGTTACAGCTTAAACTTCTATAAAATTCCCACAAAACCACTGTGACAATCAAGTCAATGATTTTAAGAATAATTTCCCTGCGAAAAAGTTCTTGGTTTTAATTCTTACAAATGTTGATGGTATCACACGGGGATACTGAAACAATCAGCTGACGATAATGATTCACTCTTTTCTAAGACTCCTCCAATCAGCATTGGGTGAGCACAAATTTCCATTTCAGTGATCTGACCATTGACTCCAAAGTGTTGGTTTCTTTGCATTTGTAGAATTGTTACATGTTTGATTTGCTTTTGAAGGAAGCAGTGAAGCCTAGGGTGCAGTTCTGTGGCAGTTGATCTAAACCTTGAGCTGCCAGGGACCACCTTTCTTGACTTCCACCTGCCTCCCATATGCCCTGCTAGCCAGTTGGCTTTGCCTTCTCTCCCCTGCCAGCACCAGTGCTTCAGTATGCAGTGAGACCTTGGGAGAGCTGACTTTTCAAACCTAACCTCCCCCTGCTCCCCCGGTTTGTTTTCTCCCCAGACCGTCTCTCTGCATTGGTCCACTGTGCAGTTTCATGAGAGTCAGCTCTGGCTCAAGAGAAACAGCAGTAAGTAGAGGAGGGGAAAAGGCAAGACGGTGCTAATCCTACTTCAGTTTGGTTTAAAAGGCCAAAGTGTAATGGCCCCGGGAGAGAAAGAGAGAATTATTTCTGGATTACTGAATAACAGGGTTGTCTAGAGTTATTGAGCAGCTGATTAGAAAAAAATCTTTGTCTAACCACAAGTGGTCCATGGAGCACGAGAGAGTCGGTAGTTCACAACTGATGTGTAAAAAACATATTAAACAATTTAAAACTGCATTGCCTCAATTAAAAGCTTGGCTTAAGGGTTTGTGTTTTGGGAACTTCTTGTCTAAAGAGAGAGAAATTTCTTTCTTTCATCCCCTATTCCCATTGGTAGTTTCCTTGATTTATAGGAGAGGGAGGCTCGTTTAGGGCTTGACTGTATTGTGCTTTTTAGTGAGATTTGGGGCAGACCTTTTCTGCAGGGAAAAAGGAACCGAATAGGTTTGAGCTGGTTGTGTGTGATACACTGACTTCCGTTATCATCTTCTGAATTTCTGCAGTGATTTTTTTTTTTTGAAACTCTCTTTCTGTCAGTGAGTAAATAGGAAGTGGTGGGAATGCCTAAGTGTGGTGGGTTTTTTTTGTTTTGTTTTATTTTAAAGGACCCATTTCTACTTGGGAAGCATTGCTTTGTGGTGCTTCCCAGCCCTTCTCTTTTGTTTCATGCGGGCCTCCCTAGAATGCTTAAATATGCTAATCCCTGGCAGCAGGAGGGTAAAGGCTTTTTAAACTTTTTGGTTTTGTGAGCCTTTGGTTACTTAAGACAATAAGAAAACGTAAATAATAAAGATAAGTAAATGATGTGCATAATTATTTGCTAGGAAGTATACTGTGGGCATAGATTGCTTTTGAAAGACTTGTAGAATAAAGTGGGAGAGATAGTAAGAGGTAGTCGGAGACATTTAAACAGCAAATTTACAGAGCTCTGACGAATGTTTCTGGCTCTATTACTGAATCATATTTGATGCTTTTAAAGTGGTAGGTGATGAAAAAGCTAATATAGTTGCTGTTCCAAAAAACTACTTGTTTAGATCAGTACAATTTTATATAAGCTTTTACTTAACCTATTTATAACTTAAAGATTTCCTACTGAAGAGTTGATCGTGACTACTTTTTTTCCCTCTCCCATTTCTTCTGCTGCTCCATTTCGGGTTTATTTGGTAACGTGATAGCTGCCTTATGGACACAAGCTGTTACTCTGTGGTTTTTACATCACGTTTGCATAAGCTCTAAGCGTTACATACAGAAGAATCTGCAAGTAATATCTTAAGAACTTGAGATTTAATGAAGGTATTTGCATTTATGAAGAAAATACTGGACTGATACAAATTTACTTGTTGCTAGACAGCTCTATGATTTTAGAGATAGTGTGAGATAGAAAAAAGTGAAGTAAAACAGACTACTGGCTTTATCACTGTATTAATGATCTACTGCAGTCTTGCTAAATATCAGGTTCAAAATCATAATTCCTTGGGGTGCATGGAATGGAAAATGAACGAATTCTTAATGTTAAGCACAAAGTTAAGGATGTGCTTATGTTCTGCTGAATACTGTTCTTGAATGTTAAGCCAAACCAAGACATTTATCTTTTTTCATAATAAATGGCTTGGATTTGCATAAAGTCAGATTTTTCTTGGCACTTAATTGCTTTTGTAGAAAGTAATGCTTTATAATGGACTTTTATACAGTTGCATAATTATATTTTTTTTTTTACGTGACCTGGTAAACAAATGTTTTTGGTAGTGAATTATGGACATTTTTAACAGGAGCTTACATGTACTAAGGCTGTAATTGTCTGTTCCAACCCTAGAGAAAGATGTAAATCTTTTCAAGATTGAAGGAGGTAATTTCTACAAACTGTTGTGGTGTTGTTTTTAAGCTATTTCATGCCATTAACTTCCTGAAAAGAATATTGATTAATGACATTAAAGGGTGTTGAGTTGCATTTAAATTTTCAACTTGCTTGACATCCACATTTGCGTTCTGTGTTGGGTAAAGCCCATTGTTGCTTTTCTGTGGAAGTTGTGATTTGATACAGTTGGTGTCTTTTTAAATACAGTTGATACACATGTGTGGGGTAGAATAGGATGATGAAAAGGAGAAATAATAAGTATCTGTGGAAGAAAAAATTCTAGAGGTTTTCTTACACAAAATGCTCTGATCGCTGACTTGGAGAGTCCTAAGCTGCTGATGCTTAGAAGTCAGAAAGTTGTGCTGGAAAATATTATATGTTTGTGTGTCTAACATCTGAAACTGGTCAGTGTTGGAAATCATCCAAAAAACATCTGTAACCTAAGTGTAGGGTTTCAGAAATACTCTACTCTTGTTACTGGCACCAAGTGACTAGCTGGAGGGAACCTAATGTAACAGCCTGAAACCTTTTCATATCCTGGGCAGTTGGGTAGCTGAAATGCCTCTTAACCAGTGAGATAATCCTTGTAAATGGTGTGCGTTTGGTCATTGGGAAGATCCTTTTGTCTCATACGGAAAATAAAGATTTTCTGATCATTTTGCCCATACATTAAGGATGCTGAGAGGTCAGTGCTCTGCGTTTTCCCTGTCTGCTTCGTGTTCAAAATTACACGACGGCTTTGTGCTACAGAAGAGTGGTGGCACAAATAAAGAAGAGGGGCAGTTTTCAAAAGCACATGGTTGCTCCGTGAAGGAGGAGGACGTGGAAGGTGACTGGCCATAACCGGAGGCCTCACCCGTACGGTGTGGTTTCTCGCCGTGTTGTCACGTAGGCGCTGGGTGCCATCCTGCCTGCGGCCGGGGAGCTCCAGTTTCCTCGCAGCTCCTTTGCTCTGCTGATCCTGCTGCTTTTCTGCTTCATTACCCTGATGTGGGCATTGTTGATGCCTTTTCACTCTCAGTCCGATTCAAAGGCTGCTTTAGTGTATCTGAAGGAAGAGGTCTTTCACCTCCTTCTCTCTCAAAATATAGCCTGCATAGCAAATATTCAAAGGTGTGATTATGGAACTATGTTCAGCTGCACCGTTACAAAGGCAGATTTAAATGAAATCCAGACTAAAATTTTAGTCCAGTTTGGTGAGAAAATGATAAATGGAATAACAGGTTTTTCATGATAGCAGCTTCCTAAATTACAGGTTACTGGATGTTGTTAAGAAGAGCAAACGTTTCTGTCTCCTCTGTGCTGTTAATTATGCAGAATCAGTGTCTCTTCTCAAAGATCCTTACATATAAATCCTTATTTTTGCATTTCACAGATGTTAATTTGTATATATTTCATAGCCTGAAATTAACAAAGTGAGATGATGATGTTAGTGCAAACCTTTTCTTCAATACCATACGGTGGGTTGCTAATTGAATTTAAAATTAGTGACCGCTAATACACAAAATCATTATGTAGGTACAAATGTGGTTTTACGTTTGAGCTGATAGCAGTGTTATGCACGAATTGAAATATAATTTGTGATTGATGTAGGAATGGATTGTCACAGCAATGGTAACCTAGACAGTGCTTTACCACTTCTGGGCGGTATCTGCTGTCTTCTGGCATCTTTTCTCTTGAACCCTTTGCCCTCCCTTCTTCTACTCTTGTCCATGCTCCTTTGTTTGCTGTTCAGATTTCCCACACCCTGTTTGTGCTGTTACTACTGTATTTAATTAAATGTTTTGCCTTTGCAAAATTATCCAAATGCAGTGCTTCATTGAAGAACATGCTATGAAATGCCTTTCATAGGAAGCAAAGTCTTCTTGCCAAGTGTCAACTGGAGAGGCCTGCACCCCCCTTCTGCCTCTCCCAGCAGTGGGGAGACGTTAGGTGTTATCTATAGCATTTTTTATGACTCCACTTTGTGCTTGTTAATGCTCATCCTCATATTTTATTAGGTACAGTTTCTTGATGTATTTATGTAATAACAATGTGTAACACATGGATGCCGTTCCCCTGTTCAGTCATACATGAACAAGCAGTAACCTTCTCCCTTAACTATGGGAAAAGCTTGCTCCATTTGGACAAGGCTTGCCTGGCTGGAGAGAGCAAGTGCCGGTCCTAACCTAGGATTTACGTGGTATGTTCATTAGATATTACAAACAGAATGTAGCCATGTCTTTTAATGTAAGCTTTGAAGAGTAAGTGCCTTAGCTAAATGCTGTGTACTTACTGTGTATATATAATTGATGTGTGTAAAACCAAAGACTTGGGCTGAGAACTGCTTTCAACATGAGGTGGTAAAGGGAAGTACCAGCAGTAAAGGGAGTAAACTTCCTACATGCTAGTTTTGAGCTTGGACAGTGCTGGCATTGCGCCCGAGGAGGTGGGATTCTTCGTTGGTTCATTGCTGATAATCTGCTAAAGTTACACTTTTCAGTTAGAACTTGGCTGCCAGGGGGATCTGAATGTATGGTTTCATGCAACGTGTCTCCTGTGCACGAGTGATCGTTTTGAAAAGAAATGTTTTGAGCCTTGTTAGCAGGGATTTGGGTTATACCCTGTAATATGATAGTAGGTCAAACTCAAATTACAATTTTAATAAAATTTGCAAATTATTGTACAGAAAAGTGATGTTTCTTTCCAAATAAATAAACCCCTGACCCAAACAGGAAAATCCCAGTCCATAACTAGATAAGAGAGAGCAATTTCTGTGCACAATTCATTATGTTCTGCCTAATTTTTTTTCCTTGCAACTAAATGTATTGCAGCTTGGAAGCAGAGAAACTGCAGTCTATTATATAGTTAGGTTGTAGTGTAATTTTTTTTATTAAAAAAACCCAAGCTTGTAGTCAGTCAGCAAAGGAAATCAGCTAATATATGGATATGAAGCATGAAAATTATTGTAATTTTAAAAATGTGGAAGTATGAGTGGGCATTACATTCTTGAGCAAATGATATTGAGTAGTGTCACTAATGTATTATTGTGGTATTTGGTTAGTTGAGAACTTCGATACTTGTTTAAAGGAAGAATCTGCTTCTGTCTTGTAGACGTTGGTTTCTGTCGTAGTGATTTGCACTATCAGCGATGCTTAGAAAAGAAATCAGAATTACTTGACTACTACTGATTTCATATTTTTTGTTTCAAATATTAAGTGGGTAGCTGGGTTTCTAACAATTGAAATTAGAAGGGTTTCTTTTGCGTCAAATGTTCTCTGACTTGAATAGCTCCACATGTAAACTTTGTCAATTGTTATAACGTATTAGCGCTCGCTTTTCCTGGAGTCACGTTGGATTAGCTCAGCTGAAGTCTGGGATAGACGATATTCTAGACTGTCTGTTTGTCTCTTTATCTTGGACGTAAAAGCTGCTGTCAGGCGCAGCTTTGCCCCCGGTTCTTGTCTGTTTGCGGCGCTGGAGAGGCGGCTGCAGCGCCGGGGAGTTGCTGGGACCTCATTAAGTGGAGCTTGGGCCAGAGCCAGGCATTCAGGGCAGGGGAGCCACGGCGTTTTCTCTCCCAGCGACAAGAAGCAGTTCAAAAAGGGAGGGGAAGAAAGAAAAAGACTGCTTCACCCATCGACTGCTGTGTTTCATTGTGCTGAAGGGGTTAGCTAAGTTCTTGGAAATAAACTGAGGCCGTAACTTCTGCTGGCTGTTGTAAAGGTTGAACGTGTTCCCTCCTGTCCCTCGCCTTTTTCCTTTGCGTTGGTGAGACACAATAACTGTAACAGGACGTTCAAAGGTCTTCCCGTACTCTTACAAAAATTGACTTCTCTTGTGGTATGTTCTAAATCAAATGAGCAATAACATATGTTAAAGATGTAAGCATCACCACCTTAGAAAAATACGGTCTAGGTTTCACGTTTCCCATTCTTTGCGAGCTGTAAATTATTTCCTAAAAATAAATCTTTCAATCCATTCCTTTCCTTAAACTATAAATGATTTAAGTAATAATTTCTGTAAGGCATAAAGCTATTTTTTCACTAATATTAAAAGTATATTCTCTATATCAGTTACGGAGAAAGCTTCACGGAATTTGTAACTTTTCTGAACTATTCCGTAACTGAGGCAACTGTGTTTTAAGAGATCAAAAAAGAATGCTTTCTGAAATGAAGTTCTGCTGGACAGAAGGATTTTCAACTGTGATGACACTTTTTTTCCTTCTGTATTTTAGGTATGATTTTGATCTGGATAAGATTTAAGGCTTTCTGAAAAACACAGTAGCTCTGAGCAGCACCAATATAAAACACTTTTCATTTACATGTTACCCTGCTGAATGTTTTGAACAACTGAGATGCAAAACTCTGCCCTGAGATATCTCCGCAAAGACAACCCAGAATGTTAGTGTAGCTGAGCCATTGTAATGTGAATTGTTTTTAGCAATGGATTGGATTAATGTGTTGCATGGATGTGTCTGGATCTGTCTCTCCTGTCTCGTATTTTTACCAAAAAATGCCCAAAAAGATTGCAGGGGGGCTGGGGGGAAGCATGAAAATGAGTTACAACCTGCTGTCAGCTGCGAGAGGTACTGTTTGCTCGTGTTAGCAGACTTGTTTTGCAAATTTCCAAAAACAACCCGTTTCCAGACTTCTCTTTAGAAATTACAGTCTCCTCATCAGTTTAATAGTTGATGTAGGAAAATGATGGCATTCTTAGCACAGCTGGGGAAACCTCTTCTACCTGAAGAAATAAACGGTGGCTTTTGTTGATGGTTGTACCGGGTATACGGCAAAATTTATACAGTGCTGTTTTCTGTTTTGAGAACAGAACCTGATAATGAGTCAGAATATTCATAAAACTAACACATGGCCCCTCAGACTCCCCAGGACTTGCGATTTCAGCAAAAATCCTTTGTGGAGATGCGGTAGACAGACTGTCATGCAATTTACTGTTTGAGACCTGTAGTTAATCTTTTTGTATAGCAGGGAGTATGTCTTGAAGGTATTTGTTCCTGTTTTTCAGATGCTGGGATTATTTAAGCTCGTGGAAGTGCTATTGAGTGAGATGAATTGTAGTGAAGGAGACTGGATGCTGGTGAAACACTGCTGTTTGTACAGCTGCACATCAGTTAATAGAGACATAAAGGAGCAGGCCAGAATGGGGATCTGAATAGTCCTATATTGTCTGAAAACTGTCCACGTCCTTCGTTAACTGGGTTGACTATGAAGGAGGGAAGAGCCTGTCCCATACTATGTCATTAATAATTTTCTGGGAGCGGGGCAATGCAAGGGGCAGTGCTGCCGAGTGGTTACAGTTAGCTTTTAAAACAACATTTGTTTTACAATGCAGATAAAATGTGTTGTCTGAAAGAAAATGTGCTGCTTGTTTGCTTTTTCAAAGGGATTTAGAATAACTGTAAGGCTTGCACAAACTGATGTTGAGTCAGTGCAATGGTACTGACATTTGCTAGTAAGTCTTAGGAAGATGGGGAGAAAGAAGAGTAAAGAGGGATGAACACTGAGTAGTTGGCTAGCACGTCAACGTATAGCTGATACTTGAGCTAGAGGGAGCTGATTACAATGTCTTGTAGAATATTGGTTTGATTTTTAGGGGGTGCTAACCTCAGAGAGGAGAGTATGTACCGATGGCTATTACTCTCTGTAGGTTTCTTTTACAAGACATGGTAGTTCTGCAAGTATTTAAAACAACGTAGTCAAAAGCTGAAAATTGGAAATACTGCTAACTAAGCTGAAAACCTCCGATTTTTCTAAAAAGGTAAGCTGGTTGGAATATTTAGTATGTTAGTACTACACATGTTCAACTGATAATAATATGTAGGAAAAGTATCAGTGACCGCTGCAGCTTACTTGTTTAGTAATGCTAGAATGGATGAACCACAAAAGAAAATTAAAAATCATCACAGAAGCTTTTGTTGTTGACTTTTTTTCCCCTAAGCTTGAAAATGACATTTATCTTTCACATTTATCTCAAAATAGCTGTTTGATGGTTTAGAAGGTTGTAGCTTTCCTTGACATGATCTAAATCATGCTGCAGGTCCTTAGAGCCATTTTTTTGTGACCTGGGAATTCTACAGCCATAGGTCCTGCATGCCATCTTTATACCTAAAAGTAGCTGAGATAGTTAGAGGGAAGTAATTTCATTAAAGTTCTGCTTTTTTCACAAAATATCCACAAGTGAGAAGTGATTTCCTTGAACTTGTTTCGATCACAAAAAAAAAAAAAAGTATTAAAGAATCTGAATAATTATGAGCTGAATCATCTCTAGTTAAAGTTAGGCAGACAAGTATATGTGGCATTTTTCTGTGCCTTGATGGCATGCCAGAAATGTGTCATCACATTTGCATGTCTGGATTTGCATTTAGTAACTAAAGCTCCATGTATATAATTTAGAAAATAATTTTTGGTTATATAGTTGATTTAAGAATTTAGACAACAATTTAAGAAATGTTTCCGGTTGTTATTGTTGTTGATGCTCGTCTCTCTTAATTGCTTGCGGGTTAGATACTGATACTGCTTGAACTATTTCTCAGACCTGAACTTTGTATCATAGGACATCCATCAGAAATTGCAGACACTCCCTCACTTACGATGTTTAAAGATGAAAAATTATTATTCAGGAAAAAGAATTAAAGTTACTTCTTACACATTTGTCAAATGACAATGGCAACTTAAACCTTTTCATTGCACTTTCCCCACTCGTGACTGTCAGATTGCTCACTGCGATAGATGGACTCTGTAGGCACTCCAGGTAATTGGTAGCTGAGCTTTTCTTGAAGGTTAAGGCCCGGTGCTCTAGAAGGGAGCTACAGATGTGCATTCTATTTAGTTTTTTTCAGATATGGCCTGGACAATACTAATTAATTACTTGACCTGTATGTTTCCCTCCATTATTTATTTTCTTCTCAGAAAGAGAATTCATGCTGTCCACACTTTCCTGTTCTTGAATGCTTTGAGAGGTGTGCCAAGGAAGCCCAGGTATTTGGGGTCAGCTAGGAGATGGTTTTTCTTCCACTCATAAGAACCGAGCCATCTGTCAACTATAGCAGAAACTTAGGGTAAGAACTAGAGACAGTATTCTTTGATGTATTGGTCCTTGTTTTCATTTATGTGAACTGGAGGACAAGGGCTGAATCTCCAGGGCATAACGATGTGACTAGTACATAAACATATTGCTATTTGAAAATCAAGGCTTGCAAGAATCCTGTGAACACTGGCATCTGTGCCTGCTGTAAGCAGTGGTAAATTGCTCCTCTTTCCTTGCATTGTAGTCCTGCCACTTTGTTCGGGCCAGGAAGGTGCAAAAAGAAAGGTGCGATAAATATCAAAAGTTCACCTTGGAACTGAGGGATGGCTTCTGCAAACTCAAAAAGGGATTAGACAAGAGCCAGATGAATGTCGTCTTCATTATTTTTCAAAGTAGGGGCCAAGCCAGAGAATCTATCAGGAATTTTCATTGTTTTTTCTTCCATGTGTTTTTGGCAATGGGAATACAGCGGAGAACTGATGCATTTTGGTGGAGTGTTAATTTTTACTTGAATATTATAATGGCAGTTATAATTCCTAATGGCACCTGAAACGATCTTTTGGTTGTTCTTGCTTCCATAATGCTGAATTTCGTGCAGAGCAGTGGAACCAAAGATCTGTCATTCATCCCTGGATGGCTGTATAAAAAATACAAGCCAATGGTGCCTTTACTCCAGCCTTCTTTCTTTTTCTAGAGGTAAAACAACCCTGGATTAGTTTATAATCTCCATAGTACTTTTTAAAAAAATATTATTACTATTATTATTTTCTAAGATTTTGATTCAAGGATACACAGCCATTTCTACAAATTGCATCCAGGTAGTTAGGCAGAGTTGATAGGCAGCAGGGATAGTGAAACGTTATGAAAAGCTCTGGATGCAGTGTGGTGAGTCGAAGAGCTGGGCTACCAGAGGAATCTCTGGTGAAGGGTGGAATTCTGGCTCTGCTGAAATACGAGGCAAAACTGCTGCTGACTTTAATGAGGTCAGCCCTTGGATTGTAAAGGGACTTGAATAAATACCTCGCGTAATTCTTTTCTTGTTCTAGTGACATTTCACACAGGCATTTGGGTGCAGATGTCATGATATTGATTGTTTTATTTGTTTTCAGAACTGTGAAAATAGGTGACTTTATCCCAGTCTGTGTGGTCTTTGCAAGAGCAAATTCCGCAGCAGATGTCCCTGCTAGTCTTTGGAGGCTTTGTAGGAGAGAGAGGCACCTTATAAAAGCAAGATAGACGTGGCATTTTGTTCCATCTGGAATCTGTGTGTGTTGCATCAAGGAGGCTTCAAGAGCTGCAGTTGCTATAGTGATGCCTGCAGTGATGTTTTTCAGTACTTATTTTCTTCGAACACATATAAAAAGTAATGCTTAAGAAAATAAAAATTGACAGTGTCAGACTCATTTAACTTTAAACGGTGGATTGTGTGGAATGTTTTAAATCAATTTATGTATATCAAGAAAACTGTATAAAATGAAAAGAATGTCCATTCTGTTCATCCTACTGCTAAGAGTAAGCTTTGATTTCTAATAGACAAAACTATTGATTCTTTTAAGATACTGCTTGTGCCAGTGTAGGATATGGGTTAGCGTATGCTTCGGCAGAAGGTGATGGGGGTGTGCGTGCGTAGATCCCATAGGATTCAATTGTTTGTAATGCTTTATAAACAGACACCGCTGTGAGGAGCTTATGTGTGATTTTAGATTAAAACACAGCAAGACATTGTGTGTTGCACTTCTTCCATTTCCTCCCCTGTTCCGTTGCAGCTGGTCTGGGTTGGGAAGCGGTTGGCTGTGCTGAAGAGAGCAGAGAGACCTCCGCAGTGTTTCTCAGCTTCTTCTCTGACATCGTCTCCCACTCTAACGCTGCTATTTGGCACTTGACTGGAATTTAACAACTTTAGTGCAATTTAAGTAAAGTGTAAATGGTTACATGTCTATACTAAAAAGTTAAGGAATGTAAGAAACGTGAATTAGATCTGATGATGGGACAAGCTCTGGCAGAATTGGGAGCGTCGTGCTTGCCAGAGGTCCTCTGAGAGCTGCTGTGCTGGTATTAGGTAGGAGGCACTTTTAAGTAATCTTTCTTTCAGCTGTAA
The DNA here is from genome assembly GCF_013368605.1 of Nyctibius grandis. NCBI lineage: Eukaryota > Metazoa > Chordata > Aves > Nyctibiiformes > Nyctibiidae > Nyctibius > Nyctibius grandis. Next base: position 8,766,084 of record NC_090666.1, read on the forward strand.
AATCTCTGATGTCTTGATAAGCACCTTTTCTTTCCATTGGAGCGGTTCTGGTGTCTCTTGCATCTACGCAGCGTGCTTTCATTGAACTCTTAAGAAATCAGTATCCACAAGTTCTTTACTTTTCTGTCAAATTTAGCTGAAAATAGCAAGTGGGCAGTGTTTTATGATGGGCAGGAGGGGAGGATAGAGCCTAAAATAACAGAACTTTTGCCCTCTCCCCATCTGGTGTCTCTGGGTTGTAGAACAGACCTGGTTAAGGAGGGGACTGCCAAATCTTTGTGCAGGTGGGAACAAACCAATACGGGAGAAATCTCCACCACCGTCATTCTTACTGCAGTGCCGTGCCTGTCCACTGGTGAACAGGTGAATAGGGCCAAGCTCTGACCGTTCTGTTTGTGGGTTTGGCTATAGCAGGCTCCCCAGGGGTCACCAACAGGGTCTTGCACAGGGGGTGCTCGTGCCAGTCGCGTTCCTGTAGCCCTGAGAGGTCTCTGGAATGACCTTGCCTTCCTTCTCCCTAATGATGGAGTTACACAAGTGTTAACCCATGCAATGAGAGAACAAATTGTGTCCCATGAATAGAGACTTTGATAAGCACTTTGTAGCAATAGGCAACATGACAGTAACTAGGAGAGTTTTGATATTTATTTTAATATTTTTGATACATACTTGAATGAAAGCATGAGTTGGTTCCTGTCTCAGTTTATTTATAGTCAGAATAAAGACACAATGTAATGACTCAGGGCAAAAAATGCCAAAGTGTGGAGGTCAGGTCACAGGCTGAAGAATGCCAAAGATAGTCGCAATGGAGCCATGTAGTGCGTCAGCTTAATGCATGTGTTAGTATGGGGGCTTTGTTGATACTTCTTTAATGGTTAAAAAAAGGGGAACTAATTTCTTCATTGTGGACATACATTGTGGTAGAAATTAATTTCAGCATAAGCTTGAATGAGAAGAAGAGAGTGACTTGACTTGGCAGCTGCTCATAGGAACTGTGCTGTACGTATAGAGAATGACCTAGAAGAGGTGTCGGTGCTTATGGGAGAAACTGGCATCTGCTATCAAATGGGTCACGGGGGGAGCAGGCAAGGAAATGATAAGCAGATTGAAAACAATCAGTGAGAGACTGAATGCTGTAGGACTCTGAAAGGTGAGATGGGAAGTACAATAAAGTTAAGCATTAAGGGCAGAAATAGCAAGACAGACAGAGAGCCTTACTGCTTGAGGGGTGTGAAAGGGACGTCGAAGGGAGCATAGTAATGAACTCTGCGCTGGGGAAAACCTACCTATGACTTTAAATGTTGTGGGACAGATTCTGCACTCATTGTTTCAGTAGTCCAAATACTACTGTCGTAAGGATGGTATGAGTAAATTCTACTCAGTGTTAGAGACGGCTGAATTTCATCTTACTTATATTGTATGTATTTTTCAGTTACAAGTTAGTAATTTTGCAAAGCCTGCGAACTGTCTGTGTCTTGGTAACATTCTTCTGTAATGTTGAAAATACCCTTAAACTTCATTTTCATATAGAAAACCCAGTTCTTTTTGTTTAGGACTTTATTTACATTTTTCCTTTGCTTCCTTATTTGGCTTTGTATTAAGTTGAAAGAGCTTCAGCTGAAGAGAGTGGTGGCTTTCTGCTGAAAGATTTACTTCTGTATTTTATGTACTCATTCATTGGGTAGAGAAAGCTTAGTCATGACTGAATTAAATTCCTCTTTTTTCACCTATGGAATGCTCCTTTCCCTCCATAACTGGTGGTCACTGGCTTGCTGTCACTGGTGGGAACAGCTGCACATTTCCTCTGTTGGACTTTCTTCATTTTCCTTTGCTATTACCCTACAAAGATAACCTGGCCTGCATTTTTGTTTTCTTGTTTTGTGTTCTGTTCTTCTCTTTACAGAGAAGAGACTTACGTATCTGCCAACGTTTTCATTATTTACTTCCAATTTTGCGTGGATACCAGTGTCGTATATCCTTATGGTCCACTGTTCTCAGAGAAACACGTACGTCATACTAATTAGAGGTGGGGGAGAGGGGGAAAGGATTAATGAAGCTGAGCATGAGCTGCTTTTTTTTTCCCTCTGTGAAATCTAACTGATTCTGTTGTTGGGAGCTTCTTCACTTTAATTTCTGTTAGTGTTTTCTGGTCCCTGAATAATACAGGGACTGGGTAACATTAAAACCCACATCAATCAAAGTGTTTCCTGTTTTCTCATCCTCATTGTCCTCAGAGATGTGCAACTATGATTTAGAAAAAACAAGATGTAATGGAAAATACAGCTTTTAAAAATAAAGAAGGCAAAGATGGTGTGGATGAACCTGTGTGTAGACCCTCTTAGCAGTCTTTACTTGAGTGGATGGATAGGGAGGAGGGTTTCAAGAGCTTTTATATAAGGGTGAAAAAAAGCTTGCAAACCTGAGAGGTTTACCTTTCAGTATTATGGGATAGAGACAGCAAGCAAGATTTGGAGAGTAACCAAGTTGTAAACAAAGGAGCTGAGGATAAAACTATGGTAAGCTGCTTTTCTTTAACTATGCCTCATTCAGAGCATTTGAAAATTTTGAATGGCTGTTGTTTCATCTCCTACAGAGGATGTTCAAAGACCTTTAAATCCCCAGAAGGTGAGGGAAAGAAGACAAACGAGAAGAAGCAAGTAGGGGAAGAATAATCTATCTAATCTAAAAGCTTTCTGGAAAGCCATGCTTTGAATAACCGGTGCATATTTATGCTTCTGTAGTTACCCCTAGGCAGTCGGTCCTCCCTTGACTGGCTGTGAAATTCTGACTTTGGCTTCCTCTTCTGAGATACAGAGGCTGTATCAATAGCTAGAAACTCCGATCAAGATGATCCTGTTTTTCTCCCTGTACAGGAATCCTAGGATTCAGTATCTAATTGCAAATGACATAGACCAAACCAGTGTTAGTCAAAGCAAACCATACACTGCAAAAATGCTATGTCCATACTTCTGATAACGAGATACAGCTCTCCTCTGTCTGCTAAAATTACTGTTACCAGCTACCAGAGGGATGAACTCAATTGGTTACTACTCTTGGGTTTGCTTCAGTGTCATCTGAAAGGAGTGATTTAACCAGATGAATGAATCAATACTATACTTTCCTTCCACATCTGAATTTTCTTTTTAGTTAATAAATCTTGAGTTTCCTTTATAGTTGTATCAAGTTGGAGTGATGCAAACATTCTCCCATTACCAGTAGTGCAACTCATAAAGATGTTGAAGGAACATGATGCGGAAGTGTTAGTAAGATGTTAGTAGAAGACTAAAGACATTTCCTGTTTTTTGGTAAGCAGTGCTGTAAACACTTCAGTATCTTGTTAAATGCTGTGTTCTGCTGCTTTCCTGTTTGGTGGTAGCTCAGTCGCTAGTCAGAACAATAGTTCTTTCTCATAGCCTTAAGGAGGAAAGTGTTTGGGCATACAAACTATTTGAACAGTCTTTAATAACAAAGACACTTCTTTAATTGAGGGCTATTGGAAGTTTATATTTTGCAAATGTTTCTTCACGTGAACTGAAAACCTATTTGAAAATGTTTTGAAGATAAACCTGTAACTTCCAAATTGTTCAATTTTTCTCTTTCCATGATTTTATCCTAGCATCTGATAAGACATGAATTTTGGCATCAGTTTAGTTTTTAGTAGGATTTGGGGAGAAGATTGACTGCACAGCATCCTTAGCTTTGAATGGCAGTATTCTGTAATTCATTTCTTCATTTTGTCAGGTTTTACTGTAAATGTAGTTTATGACTTAAGATTTTCTAAAACTGCATGCAGTTTTAATTCCATAAATTCCGTTTTTTATGTATAATAAATGAAATAATGAATTAATATCATATTATCCTGCTATGTCCTTCTCTCTGGCAACAATGGAATATTCCTGAAAGCGTTTTCCAAGCAAGCTAGCTGTCTACAGTCTATGATAATCAGCTGTAATGGCACATAGGCAGCTGGTTTGCTAATCCTTTGATTGCAGTATTAGTTTGTCTCAGAGATTCTGAAAACCTGTCTGATCCTGTAAATGTGTTTAGTGAATATTGTAGCATAAATTATATCTTGCCTGAAGACTCTAAAACACATATTCAGGTTATGAGTTGTGTATTTTCACTGTGCTTATGGGTTTTTCCCTTTTTTGATAGCTGTGTTTATGTTTAAAGAAAAAAAAAAAGACATGTCTGTTCTAAAACTGTTTAGCAAAAAAATTGGACTTAAATTCATCTAACGTTGGAAGGATTTGTATTTTAATCACCAGAAATTGTTCTTATCTGGCTTATCAGCATGTCAAGTAATTCAGGCTCAGATCAGGATCTCTTATTTAGAGAGAAATTGAAAGTAGGATTTCCATTATACGAATCTATTAAAAAGAATGGGAAACCTGCTTTGTATGTATGTATGCCTTATTTAAAATATCTAGGATTCTGCACAGCACTGTGTTTTTTATAAAGAAACATAATTTTAATAATGCATGTGCGAACATGAGTGTTTTTCCATGTTATAATTTCATTTTCATAAATTAGAGCCAGTTTGCTAGAAGATAAGTACATGAATTAATAAACCTGATCTGAATTTCTTTAAAGCTGCTATTTAGATGTTTACTGCAAGTTATATTGATTTCTAATGTTTCTAGATCAAATTAAAGAGAAAAGCTTACCTTATTCATTTCATAAATGATAACATTTTCAAGTAGTGACTGACATAGTGCTTGATCATAGGTTGGTTTTTTTTTGTAGAGACACCTAAACCAACTTTGTTCAGTGTCCCTATAATAAATGTATATACCACTTTGTGCTTTTGAAAGACTAAAGTATTTCCAAAAAAAATGGAAAACGTAGATGAAAAAACCTCTTTACTGGTAAATTCTGCCACTGGGAAGCCTCTCAATTTTTTTTCTTTGTTATATGAGATTTGTCTTTGTTCCTTCCTTATTAGTCCCAAATGCCAAGATGTGATTTGTGCTTATTTCCTGCCTACAACACATGTCTGATTCAGAAAAAGAGGGAACTCTAAAAATCGTGGACCTAAGTGCTTATCGTATCCATGTCTGTGATGGAGAGCTGCAGTGCTCATGAGGAAGCCGTGCACAGAGCGCTCTGTGCTCACCCCGGAACGGCTGGTCGGTGGGTTAGGCTCACTAGTGACCTGAAGAACCTCGTGTTTTCTGCTCACACTACCTGTTGTGTGTGCTACCTGGGGAATATGTATAGGGTGAGGAGTTAAGATGGTCTTTCAAGTGTAATTGTAGTCATCGTCCTCAGGTGTGCAGTGCAGAACGTTGAGCAAGTTGATTACAGTCTTTTCTATGAGTGTCTATATTTTGTGAGTGCCCTTTTCCATGTTTCCTGTCATTAGCATCAACAAAGATCGTTAAAAACAGTCTTCAACTGTTTAAAATTATTTTTTTTATTTCCTTGTCCTCAGAAGTTTGTTTCTTTGGTGTGACGTACTGTACTTCAGTACCTGAAAGCCAGTCCTTGAAACAGAAGTGTGTTCAGTAATGTGGGCTCGTCAGCATGTACCAACCATACGCTTTTTAGCTGCGTACGTTTAGAAACCAGAAGTTAATGAAGAGCTTATCTTGACTAGACATTGATCTTTCTGACTATACAAAGTTTGCAAAAGTTAGCTTTTATCATCTTCGTAGCTGATGAAGTTTTTATTAGTACAACAAAGACTGAAATGGGAAAGATAAATGCATAAGGAAAATGTATGAATTGATTTGAAATAGTTCAGTGCTGTGCTCATAAATTTCTAACAGTTTAAGCACTGTAACACTAAGAAATATATGAACAGTGACCTCTGTTCAATGGGCTGATAACCTTGAAGTCTAGCAGAAGCAAAAGTCAATAGTTTCTGGTTTTACCCAGTTCAACAAACACCCATAAATACCTGTAGCTCACAGTTCTTTCCATACCTTCTCTCGATTAAGGAATACAGAGCAGGAGTGTTTGAAGTAGGCCCCAAGTTCCTGCAGCAGCCCACAATCTCTTACTAGTCCTTGATAATGCTCCCTCCTCTGCATGAATTGGCTTTCACCTTGCATTGGCTAAATTAAGGTGCCTAGGGAGCTGTCATGTTGACTGTGCTCTTGACTCAAGATGACAATGGTTTGTGGGATATTCTGTGGCATACCATTAAATGCTTTGAAGATAAATACTTGAGATGTTTTTGGACTTAAACATGTATTTGAGGAATTGTGAAAAGGTGAGAGGCTTGACACCCTCGTAAATCATGTCCAGGTGGAAGCTAGTTTCTGCTTTTGCTCCTCTTGTCATTTTTTTTTTTTTGGAGTTTAAGATTTCAGAGCCAAATAGATTAAGCTTCTGTAGTTAGTCAAAAGATAATATAATGCATATTACTGAGGGCAAAATATGATTACAGTTTTGGAAGTTAATTTCCTTGTAGCTTCAGATCATAGAATGTTTGCTAGTTTTCAAATGTTTCAGCGTATTGCCAGTAATGTAAGCTTCCTAAAAACATTTATAGGAAGAATTTTTGTAATATACTGTAAAAGACAGGCTGTATGGGTGCTATCTCCAAATTGAAGCTACTGAAATGTTTTCAAGAAAATGTTTCAGTAATATATGGAATGGCATCCCTGCTTCCTAGAAAAGTGAGTATATTACATGTGTTAGGGGAATATCCAGTAACAGGCTTGTTTTCAAGGGAATCTAAAGTAGACTCTGAAATAATCAATTTTGCTCTGGGAAGCTTGTTACATCTGAGTTTGAGGGAGAAATACCACATCATTAGTTTGCTTTTCTGTTGCTTTTGCTGCAGTTTCCTGTGTTATTCCATGCAGATACTTTACTTTGACAGCCCAGATAAACAAAAGCCAGACGCTCATGCCCAGAAAAAAATCCCTGAACTCCAGTCTAGGGCAAAGATAAAGAATTCAGGCTTTTTCAGTTCTGTGAATAGACACTGGCCGCTGGAAAAGATTATGTGTGACTAAGGCTGTGATGATTTCTGTTCTGTCATAATTGCTAAACAGTAACATGAACATACTTATTTTTCTCTGAATGGAGACATAGTCGTTTAGGAAGTGAATAATATTAAAAAAAGAAAATGGAAAAATGCTGGGTTTGTTTAAACCCTGTAAGATACATATTCATGCTTTCAGAAGATTAAATGCAGGCTGGGATTTTTCCAGGAGAGCTGGAGAAGTTGGATGTCCAAAATCCCGTGGAGTCAGTGAAACCCAGCTACTTCCTTCCCTATTTTTTTCCAGAAATCTGGGCTTAAATGACCTTTAGCTTGAGTTGGAGTAATGCTTAAATAAAGTGGAAGGTATACATTAAAGCTGACTTACAAAATACTTTTTGTTGAGAATGTATCATTCTCTTTTGCCCAACATCATGAGTCTGTGAGTAGATTCTTTCTGAGCTGATTCAACTGTGTGTAAAGACTGGAATTCCTGTTTGCTCATGGGGTAGAATAAGCAATGGTTTCATCTTGAGACAAGAAGACTGTCGAAACCAGGCAGTGTGATTTGAAGCCACAGAGATGTTTTCTGCCATGTGAACCCTCACAGAAAATCATTGTCTTCAACTTTATTAAAATTGTAGAAGCTTTAAGATTGTTGCAAAAAACAAGCATTTGAAGTCAAGAATAAATGTTTTTATGCTTTGTACTCCACTAATGTGTTTGGATTAGATTCTCCCTTAAGTGAGTGTTAAACACACTCCGTGATTTGACACTTCGATGGTATTTAGTGGTTTAATCGTGTAAGTTTTATGCTAATTTACTTCTGCTTTCCAGTATTTGAGCTTGACAGGGTTTTCAGAAGGCTTTTTGAGTGGGGTTGGACCCTTGCATGTCCACATAGGACACGCTGGCTGGATTTTGCTTTAATATGGAATGTGAAGTTTTTGGAAATGGCTACAAGTTGAAATCTGATCACAATGATAAGTATTTTGAGGCTAACAAAGTGAATGCTAAAATGCCATGACATTTTACTATTTTTACGACATAAATAACCCCCAAACCTGCTGTAATCTCTTGCTGCAAAGCCTTTGACTGTTAAGTGAAAAGTTGTGTGATAAAATGTCGTCAGTCCTGTGTAATTGTTAAACTAAGATAGTGTTGCTGTTTTTTAACATACCAGAGTGGGTTTTTCACTGCTAGCAGGTGTTATATTTAGCAGTTTCATATTTGACAGATTGGAAGCGAATAACTTTCCGCTACTATCTGTTTGTTACATACGTTTCGTTTTAATTCTGTCTTGTTAAAAATCAATGGTAATTTAGCATAAGGGGAAAAGATGGAAGGAAGAAACTGGCTGAACTAGACTTATACAATAAAAGCAAATGTCCTAATTGCGTACCAGTTGAACACAGCCGTAAAATAATGTTAAGGAAAATGCTGAATCACTGAGGGAGGTAGATTCTTTTTCTGGTTTAGATGTATACATTCTGGAGGAAATCTTGTAGGGTGAGGGAAGCTCCGATTAGTGGACAAAGTAGAGGTAATCAAAGGTCAGCTTGTTAGGGCTGTAGTTGAGGCTTCAGGACACTTGGTTTTAATTCTGTAGTTTGTCCTTCTCTGACCCTGGCTGAGTCAATGAGATATATCCTCATTACAGATCCAGCTTTAATCTGTTCCCATATCAGCTGAAAAATGCCTCAGTCTCTTGATGTAAACCATGAACCAGTATTAACTCCGTTGGTTCAGATTTGCTTGAAATTCCTGACTTTTGTCCCAGCAGATTTTATGCCAGAGCACCGGTGTTGCTAGCTTTCTTGCCACAGTATCTTGTGCTCTTACTAGATGGATAAAATTTTGATTCTGTGGTAATGCCTGATTTGGATGAGGTTTGCACGGCACAGTAGTCTGGTTGTCCTCAGAAACATTTAGCAGGTTGTGGAAATAAGGCAGTGACACAGTTTATGGGCAGTAAGGTCAGGTATTTTTGCATAACATCTGGCAGCATTTGGGGCTACATAATTTGCTGCTAGCAATAAATCTCTGCCATCCTGTTGCTCTCCTGCATGGCTCCTCTCACTTAATCTGGGTTCTTCTAAGGTAACACTTCGAGAGTAAATTTGGGGGAAAGGAGAGCAAGGCCTTCACTAAATAATTTGAGTTGACTATTTACTTTTTGACCACTCCATACCTCTCTATTTACATTAATTCCAATTCATGAAGTTCCTGGTATGGTGGATGCATCCGAGCAGAGGCATATAACGCTAGCGGGCTGCAAGGGGGGCATGTGTCGGTGGCCCTGTGGCAGTGAGGCTGTGCTAAGAGGGTCAGCACAGCCCAGACGGGGCCGAGAGGAGGCGATGGGCTGTGTACCCCAGTGGTGCAAGGCAGCAGTGCCTGGGTGGGAAGTGAAGCGTGAACCTCATGTGCACCATGTGAGATACAACACAGCTGCCACATGATCTAGTTCTGTTAGATGGTCTTTAAGGTCCCTTCCAACCGAAACCATTCTATGATTCTATTTTATCCGTTTAGTGCTAACAGGCCACTGGTACTTCAGAATGAAGCTGAAACACCAACATACCCAAGTACTGTTGAAGAATACACAACAGGAAAAGGTTGGTGTCTCTGTTGTTGCTGGTAGTGTTTATCAGCAGACCAACATGGTGTTGGAAAGGGAATAAGGAGAAAAAAGAGATTTCAAATGTACTTGCTTAAAGGTTAGACCGAGGAGAAGGAAAGACTGTATCCACATACCGAAAAAAAGAGACACTTGAATTTTCTAGTCTCATACTATTTTGATGGAAAAGGGTCTTGTAATGAACATAAATGATTTAGTCATCTGCGTGTGCAGTCACTTAATCACTTTGAAATGGATATCAGTACTAGCAATCATTTTAGTTTTGGCACTAGTTCTCAGTCAAAGGCTGGCTCTGTGTAATTGCCAGCATTTGAAACTGTGATGTTACACAGCAAAAGCAGACAAAACCAAAATAATTTTCATCAGTGAATGCTAAGGACATGCAGTACTGTGAACAGATTCTTCCAGATTTTAACATTTAGTATAAACTGCAAGGGTTTTATTGTCAAAATGTATTTTGCAGTACATCTTGAGGTACGTAATATGTCCTATAAAATACAGGAGGAGCTTTAGTGATTGTGATGTTTATTTCCTCTCTTTTTGTTAGAAGGAGAGGAAGGCTTATGACCACAGATGTAACTTTCTGAAGCATTTTTCTGCTTTCCTGAAGCTTTTCTGCTTCCCTCCTGGAAGTCCCTACTGTACTCTCCTGCAAATCTCCTTTCTTTCTTAGTCCTTGTCTTTAAAATCCTAATCTATTAATTACATTCGTGGAGCCCACTTGGAGTGCTTCTAGCATAGAAGTTAGCTGTAAAGCAATGGGCTGTGCTGTCTGCCTGACCGAGCGCTCCCTGACTCTGTGTTGCACTGTGCTGCTCCTCACCTCTTGCTCAAAAACTCCCTGCACCATTTCTGGTTGGTTTAGACCTTCATGCTCGCACCAATGCTTAGGCAGACAGTTTATTTCTCTTCCTGACCAGTCAGCCCACATCTCTGCTGTGCAGTTGGTCAAACATGCTACAAAGCAGAGTACTGGAAGTGTAAATACATGGAAGATTACCAGCAGTTTCCTCCTACCCGTAAGTTAGTATTAAGGATGGTCTGTCTGTAGAAGAATGACTTCTTTCAAAAGACTTCTGCTTGTGATATATTTTTGTATAATTGTATACACATTTAGAAATATTTGTAGTTATTTCTCTGAGGAGAAAAAGATGAAAAAAGCAGCAGTAGAGTGCTTGCTAAGTGATGATTTCTTCAGGATTCTGTTTTTCTGTACATCACGCCAGAATTCAGCTATTGGTAGTTGAAAGGATATACTCAAAGGAGCCTACTTATGTACATTAGTTCAATTGCCTTCCTTTTAACAGTTTGCATTATGAGGACATGTGCTATCTCATAACCCTGCCTTGAGGGCGATGATCTTTCTCTGTATTGTGTAAATAAAAGAACTCCATAGAGAGCTGACAGGGCCAAAAGAAAACAGGTTTTGTGTCTATGGCTGTTCTTATGAAATTCTCACTAATTCAAAAGACAAGTTAGGAGGGAAAAAAAAAACCCTTAATCTTCTCAAAGAATCTGTTGCAGCCTAATGAGGTTCCCAGTTGAATGTATGGTGGCCTGTATTTAAAGACATCCCATTACAGGCAAACAAATGCTCAGAAATCTTTTCCTTTTTTTGCCTTTTTTTCCAAGTCTTCACCTATGTGGTCATGAAGGCAGTTGGACATAATTACCGGCGTGGTACCTGTGTTACGTGGTCTGTGATGCCAGCAAGTCTATTCTTGAAGATTATGTGCAAGTCTGTCTTCTGACTGTTATCTCACATTCTTTTATTCATGACTGTTGCATCACGAAATGTATCGCCTGGCATTAATTGTGAAGTTGCAAACGTTGATTTTTACTTATTTATATATTTGTTTAATCCTGACAGTTAAGACATGGAGTAGAATCATTCTTTGTAGCGTTTGAGTAACATTTGAGTTCTTTTTCCTTCCTTTTCCCCTCCCTTTGCACTTGATGCAAGTTCCATGTACTGCATTGAATAGACGTAAGGACAGGAAGGGTTGATTGAGTACTAATGGAACTGACTTCCCGTGCTATTAATGAGAGCATGACTCACGTTCTAAGGATTTGCAGTTAGATTCCTGTAACTTTTGGTATTTCTGTTGTAATTGTTTTCAGTAATTATGTTTTCCTAGAACACAAAACGATTGCAAGAGAGTTAGTATATTAAAAGCAATAACAGCATATTCATTTGTTTAAACTCATCCTAGTACGGGTGAATCATATATTCGTAGCACACAAGATTTCTGGCGCTGACAGTAGATACACTTGTAGTTTTCTTTTGTTCTTTGCTGTCCAGAAATATCTTTAGTGGGGAACAAAGGCAAATATTCAAATAGTAAACGTATTCAGGGTGGTTTTGTAGTGAACCACTACAAACATCCAGGATTCACGTATTTGTATGAATCACGTCTCTGTTCCTGGGCAGTTGGAAACAGCAGTATGGTTACAGGGAGAAAATACTGAAAACATCAATATAGTATTTTTCCTGTAATAACTTGGTTTTTCAGCTTTTTTTTTGTAGACTGTAGAACTGATGAATACTAAGATTGTAATCGTATCAAAACCTGAGCCATATGCCAAACGGAAATTCCTGAAGCCCAGGCACTTTCTGTTGAGGCTGTGTCATGGCATGGGGATGAACTCTGTGCCCCCCAGAGCGCTGCGGCAGTAAGAGGGAGCCACAGGATGGACTTGGGAAACTATGGGCAATTCCCAGTTCCTTTATGATTTCAGGAAAGTAATTTAATGTCGTCTGTTTCCCCATTTTCCTCTCGGAATATGGCAATAAGGTTTCACAATCTGCTTCAATTTAAGTCTGTTAATGTACGTGTCGTGATCAGACGCACCCGTAATGGCAGCCAAGCAGGAAAGCTAAGAACATTTAATGTTTCTTAGATGACTTCTTGAAGCACCCATACTCAGTTGTAATGCTCGTGTTTTAAGCATATTTTTGAAACTGGACAGTAAAGTGTATTTTTATATAAATATAGATGTAAAATGGGCTGGAGAGCAATAGAACTCATTTTGGGTTTTTTTTCTGGTTTGTGATAGGGAAGCAAAGAGCTTGCCCTGCTCTGGCTGGTTTTTCCCTTAGTAGAACTTCTGGGAATGGTGCCTTCCCTTCTTGTCTTTGTCGGAAATCTCTGCTGGATGACAGAACGGAAGTTTTGAGTCCATTGTATTATTATTATTGAATTATTTTCACAGTTTGTCTGGTACGCAAGTTCAAGAGGAATGGAAAATAGGCATTTCATTATAAATCCTTCACAATTTGTTGTTCAGGTTTTACTCCTTGTCCTTTTCAATGTCAGCCTATCTGTTGCTACTACACTTGTCTGTAGTAGCAGATTTTTCAGTGGCATAAGACATGTAAACATTCAATTGATATTTGTTTGTTTCAAAATCTCTCTCATAGTCTTTTGTTAAAGGTGAATTAGAAAAGACCTGAATGTATAATATGTTCTGTGTGATGAACAAATATAGTTTACTGTGAAATTTACCTTATAAAGATAATAAAAGTACCAAAAGTTCTTCTCTTACTTCTTATATATATTGCAAAAGAAATAATAAATAGGTGTTTTCCAGTTTCGGAGGTGGCTTTTGATGTGACTTTCTCCTTTTCATAGTCATAATTTCCATATTTCTACGATTACACTTTTGTCACATACTGATTTAATCAGATAATTGTGTTTAAGTACAGTGAACTCTTCAGAGCTGCCCCCCCCGCCCCCCCCCCCCCAAAAGAAAAAAAAAGTAGTTGCTCATTTGATTCAGTAGATTTATAACCTTTGGGGGAATACATGCATCTCTGGCAGTATTTTCTGTTTGTTGTGCTTTAGACCTAATGATGAAAGAGTTATTATGGACTTACACATTTATAGAGGAACTGCAATCCAAATTAATTTTAATGATTTTACTGGAGTTATTTTTGTGATGCTTAACTTGTGCAAGGTAGCAAGACAGATAGCTTGAAAGGGCCTGGAAAAGAGTTGATATAACATGATTTCTTCTAGTGAGAGCAGGGCTCTGAAAGATGACTTCAGCCATGTAGCAGATGTCCTGTGAAACATGTGCTGCCACTTATTTTGGTGCTTGGTCTTGGTTTTGTTTGTACGCTGGGACATTTCATGTCTGGGCAAATATACTGTATAGCTTGATCTGTAAATGGCTCTGCATGTTGCCGATTTGAGGGTACACTGCTGGTGCATCTTGGGTCTGTGAAATCTATAGGGAAAAGAGTGCTGCACAGTGAACTGTTCATGGGTCCTTAAGATATGGTGAGCACATCTGTCTGC